>NC_053398.1:35066069-36373617 GCF_905171765.1 Bufo bufo
TAGTTGGTCTTGACCTTCACCTGTAGTAACGGCATTGCTCCCAAAGTGGCCTCTGAAGTGACAATTCCCAGACGTTGCTTTGTGGAAAACGAGTGATGTGGTAGTAGGAAGGAGAGGCTGATTAAACATCCGGTAATCCCCGGCTCCCTGTGATATTCTATGTCCACCTGGTCTGTCCCAATGGGGTGACTGGAGGGAGAGCAGGTAACGTGGAGCAGGTCCTGAGGCAGCTCTGCTATTTGGATAGTTTACTAATAACTCGGATTAAGGCTCCATTCTCATCTTTCAAGCGTTGGTTATCAGCCTTCAGATCCCCGAGAACCTAAGATACAGACAGGAAAGCGTAAGAAGGAAGCAACAGAAATACATAATAGATGGTAAAAAAAAAAACCACTTTATCCATGGAATGTTCTAATGACTTTTTTCATCTCTTTCGTTCTTATTTAAAGGGCATCTGTCTGCAGATTTGTACCATGTTCCATGTGCGCTTGGCAGCTGAAGGAATCTGTGTTAGTCCCATGTTCATATGTGTCCGCATTGCTGAGAAATATAAAGTTTTATTATATGTAGGGATGAGCGAATCGACTTCGGATGAAACATCCAAAGTCGATTTGCATAATACTTAGTTTGAATACTGTACGGAGCGAGCGCTCCGTACAGTATTAGAATGTATTGGCTCAGATGAGCCGAAGGTTTTACTTTGCGAAGTCTATAAGTTAAATTCTACTGTAAAAAAGCATATCCCGAACTTGGGTTCGGTTCCAAGTGTTTCATCCAAAGTCGATTCACTCATCCCTAATTATATACAAATGAGCCTCTAGGAGCAACGGGGGCGTTGCCGTTACTCCTAGAGCTGTGATGGCTAACCTCCAGCTGTAATAAAACTACAACTCCCAAGATGCACACTTCACACAACTGATTGGTGAAGGTGGCTAAAGTCCCCCCCCCCCCTTAAACACCCTTAACAACCAAATTAATTTCACCTTAACCTCGTGCAGCAGTGCGCTTTCTTTTGGTCATAAAATCCTTTAAAATCAGAGTCAAAGTCAAGCAGGAGAACCTTTCATGGAACAGCGGGCAAAGAAAACCACAGAATTTAGGATGAAGATTTGGGGTACGCAGCAGAGGTGTCCTTTACTTACCTTAAGCTCGTCCTTAAGTTCGGATACTCTACGCTCCAAGATTAGCTTCTCCTGTGAATAAATGCAAATTACCACCATTAAAGCGGTTGTCTGGCAGAGACCTTTAAGTTAACAGAAAGGAGTCTTGCTTTCAGGGCCTTCAACTATTTCATTCATTTATTCTGAAACACCAGGCACGTTCATGCATTACACCAGGCATCAGCAACCCAGCTCTTTTGAGACTACATTTCCCAGAATCCTCTTTTCACTTCTATGGGAGTTACAAGAACCACCAAGTAACTGTGCATGCTGGGAGTTGTAGTTTCACAACATCTGGAGTGCGGAAGGTTGCTGTCTTCTGCATTACATGGATGGACTGTTGCTTTTAAAGAACTGTGTAATGCTTACTTTCCCCTGTGGTGGCGCTGTAGGGAACCGAGCACACCGGCTTCCCGGGGGGTCCGTAAACTTGTGGCCATTTTATTGTGGTGGGAACAAAGACGGGATTGTTTAAAGAGCACAAGTCGGCAGGATCAACTCTATTAAACCAGGCACACTGTCTGGTAGGGTTGATCCTGCCAAGTGAAATGGTAGCTGGCTTGTGAAAATCGACTGCACTTCGCTCCCACCACCAAAAAAGGACTTTCATTCTTTATGCAAAATGAGGGCTTCAAGGCACCGAATGGTTTGGCCAGCACTGAGGATGCTAAGGTGCACCAAGGGGCCAGGCCCCCCTCTCAGTGCACCGAAGCCGTAATTGCATAACAAATAAAAGCCTTTTTTCCTTGGGAATGCCGAAACCGATTTTCACAAGACAGATATTGTTTCAAGTAGCAGGATCAAGCCTACTGGGTAGTATGTCTGGTTTATAAGGGTTAATAGTGTGCCTTCAAAGCGGACCCCCCCACACACACACTATATGGGAGACACCTATAATTGTGTTTAGGGCCTAGGACATGATATCTCACCTTCTTCTCTGTATCAATTAGAAAAGATCTGTCAACGCTTCTTTCCTGCCTCTGGAGAAGAGAAAAAATAAAATAAAAATCAGTAAAGAAGTTACAGACGTCTTGAGCAGAATCATGGAGGCTTCAGTCCCATATAGCTATAGTTATACAGGATCTATACCATCTAGTTATGCAGGATCTAAACCATCTAGTTATGCAGGATCTATACCATCTAGTTATACAGGATCTATACCATCTAGTTATACAGGATCTATACCATCTAGTTATGCAGGATCTATACCAGGCATCCTCAAACTGCGGCCCTCCAGCTGTTGCAAAACTACAACTCCCAGCATGCCTGAACAGCCTACAGGTATCCGCCTACAGCAGGGCATTGTGGGAGTTGTAGTTTTACAACGGCTGGAGGGCCGCAGTTTGAGGATGCCTGGTCTATACCATCTAGTTATACAGGATCTATACCATCTAGTTATACAGGATTTTTCTTCACTTTACTTTTTTACAAAGATTCAGAAACAAAATAACTTTATATATAACCAAACGAACAATAAAAATTAAACCTCTAAATGTGAATGAGCCCTTCATATCGGTCGCAGCTCAACACGTGTAGATTACATTTGGTTACAGAGTCCTCCATCTTCTAAGGCAGAAATGTTGGTGGTCGTCTTACCTGGTTAGCTCTTTCCAACTCTGCTTTTGTCTCATTCACCAAGTTTTGGGTGTTTAGCAGCTGGGAGCGAAGACGTCCGTTGTCTCTCATCAAGTCTTCATACAGCTGGAACGACAAAGCCTCCAAAATGAGCCATCACCCGGGCAAATACGTGCAGCAAGTGATAGAGCAAAGTGACATCGAGTAGGTAAGGTCCTGTGTCTGCTCTGAAGATCGGCCGTGCAGAGTCCACACTGCATATCCACCAGTTTACAACACAGATGGATGGGGTTGTCAAAACACCATCCGCATCTACCAGAAAAATTCTGCACAGAAATCAGAGCGTGCAGTGGGTTGTCATTGCGGATCTCACCCTTTGCAATGCATAAGGTGAAGTCTGTGGCACGGTCTGCATGTAATATGTGGATTTTGCTGCAGATTCACAACCTGGAACCAACCGAACATGCCAATTTCATGTGACTACAATTTCACACTGTTCTCCCATAATGGGGTGAAGCCTAGATTGATTAGGGAATCACACAATTATGCCTCTTGCACGCGACCATATGCCCTCCGAGATATACGGTCCGTGAGCGGGCCATATGCCCCGGAGCGGTATTAATAGTGCGCATGGGAGCGCACAGCATCATAGATTACAATGATGCTGTGCACGTCGGGCTGCCCGGAGGACTATCGTCCCGCACTAATATGATTACATGAGTGCGGGACAATAGCCCCGCGGGCGACCTGACATCCACAGCATCGTTGTAATCTATGATGCTGTGTGCTCCCGTGCGCACGATCAATGCCGCTCCGGGACATATGGCCCGCTCACGGACCTAATATCTTGGAGGGCATACGGTCGTGGTCAATAGGCCTTACTGGGACTAACACTGCCCATCTATATCATTAAGTGCTGTGCGCAGAATCTCCACTGTATTCCTGTGACATAACTTCAGGCTGTCTCCTGCTTGGACAGGTTTCTCGTGATCAGCTCTTACAAACAGGAGGCAGAGTAGAACAGTGTGAAAAAGCATCTCATACATAGGATACACTGGAGATTCTGCACACAGCGCTCTCACTAGTCCAAACAAGTGTTCTTAGGCTACTTTCACATCTGTGTTTTTTCTGGGTCCGTCACGGTTCAGCAAAAACGCTTCCGTTAGGATAATACAACCATCTGTATCCGTTATGAACGTTATTTTCTCTAACATAGCCATGACGGATCTGCCACTAAAACCGCTGTAAGTCAATAGATGGTGCATCAGTTTTCTTTTTTGTCTGAGAAAACGGATCTGGCATCCCAAGACGCACTTAAAAACGCTGCATCCCGCAGACCATGACGCACTCAAAAATGCTGATTGCATTCTGGTGCATTCCGTTCCGTTTTTTCCCCAATTGACAATGAATAGGGACAAAACTGAAGCGTTTTCCTCCGGTATTGAGATCCTGTGACGGTAAAGCACAGATGTGAAAGTAGCCTTAAAAGGGGCTGTCTGGACTTTTTCTGTCAATGACCTATCCTCCGGATTAGTCATCAATATCAGATCGGCCGGGGTCTGACACACGTCACCCCCACCGATCACTTGTTTGAGGAGACGGCACGCGCAGTGAGCACCTGCCGTCTCCCTTCTCTCTTGTTCGCTGCTGCTTTGCCATATACATACAGCAGCGAGCAGGAAGAGAGAAGGGAGACGGCAGGTGCTCACTGCGCGTGCCGTCTCCTCAAACAACTGATCGGCAGGAGTGACCTATCCTGAGGACAGGTCATCAATATGAAAAAGCCTGGACAAACTTCTTTAAGATCGCTTATTTCCAATCATAGGCCTATGTAAAAAAGGCAACAACCTGCTAACAAACAAGCAAGCACTCATTTCTTGGCTGATCCCAAAGTTAACAGATGTGCTAGCGTCAATAACCGAACTGTACGTGGACTGTTCATCTTCTTTACCAGCTGTGATAACTGACTGGAACTTGACTGTGCATACTATTACAGCAATAACATGCAATTCATGGATCTAACCGCACCAGTAACTGCGGAGCACCTAACTATAGTTTGTATTGGCAAAGTAGAGGGGTATTCCCATCTGGAAAATTTACAGGATAGGTCATACATGTCCAATAGGTGTGGATTCCACCTCTGGGACCCGCTCCTATCTCAAGAACGAGGCACCTGCATGAACGGAGAGATTGATGATGCACATGCGCAGCATCCTCTCCACCCACTGCTATGGGACTTCTAAAATTAGCTAAGCACGCACACAAATTGCTCGTCATTTCTCATGACTTGCTTGTCATTTGACAGGATCGAGTCCCAGAGGTGCGATAAGTGTGGAATACCTCTTTATACACTTATGGGAAAACTTTCTTAAGACTAAAGTGACCCCATAAATTGCCCACCTTGTAAATTCTTGACAGCGGGTCTTACAATTTAATCCTTAAAATAAATTGTGTGCCCCTGAACTCCATTTTGGTATTTTGATCTAACTCAGAATTAACATCTCACTATACCTGGAGATCATTACGGCTTAGCACAGACCTAACAAGAACGTGGTGCTAAAAATGCAAAAATTCACATTAGCCTAGCTGTATATGGATAAGATACATAGGGTCAGCAGGATATATATTAGTTCTCTCTTTTTTTTTTACTCTGTATGTCCCAAGTCCTAGCAAACATGACGTCAGCAGTCCCCAATATTTCCCCCCTACATGGCCTAGTACTCAGCTGGGTTGTGAATTCCCGCACAGGTCACTCTGTGAGCAACATGGAAATGATTAAGAATGGGTTTTACATATACATCTCCGCTATGGACAGCGGCCGCACATCCTGTCTGCAGTGCTTTTTAAACAGGATTCCCAATAAATGAAGACTTTTTTTTTTCTACCTTCACCTAGAACTTACTTTTTTGAAATCCTTGGTGTCCCTGTGTTCAGCCGCGATGGCTGCTTCTACCCGGCTTGCAACGTGCGCATTGGGAACTGTACCTGCCCTGAAAGATATTTTCGGATTGGAAAATCTAAACATAAAAGCAGAACATAAAATCATCATATAAAAAGGCTTCGACAGATCGAAGACAGATGGCAGCGTACATGCCGCAGGCATCGAGTACTTCAACAATGCGGGATCCCATAGAGACGCTGCGTCATACAATAGAAACCTACGCTTTCCGGGGGAGGGGGGGGGGGTTTGCTTCATAATATTCACAGATGAGTTTTTTTTTTTTCTTTTTACGTGTTTACTTATTTTAAGCTTTATGGTAATCTTTTAGTGCTCCTTTAAGTCTTTCAATCTACTTGGACCAACCCATTGCATAAAAGAGGAAACTACGGTTCAGGTCAGGAGCGAGGTTTTCTCCAAGAGGAATTCTATCATTTCCTTTTACTGAAATGTTCACAGAATATTAGTATTCCTGCACTAGAAGGCCAAGAGACTGATCAATGTGATCTGTAACATGATGCCAGGATGTCTATCTAGTAGGTACGGTGTTCTGACCTTCAGTCACACAAGCAAGCAAAGACTCGAACTCACACAGCAAGTGTTTGAACAGTGTAAGAAATGGCAGCCGTTCAACGCTGACTCCAAAGTAGTCCATCCTCCCTTCATATCATATCCAACCAATGTTGAACCAGCTGCACCAGCGACGAGTTTGGACAGGTGAGTGCCACATATCTAAACCCTTAGGGAGGATGGACTAAGGGGTTAAAGGGGGTTTTCCGAGGTATTTTAGGCGGATAGGTCATCAGCATCTGATCAGTGGGGGTGCGACAAGCGGGACCCCCGCCGATTAGCTGTTTGAGAAGGCGCTGGCGCTAGCAGTAGCCACGTAACCTTCTCGCAGCTTTGCCTAAGGTCATATGGCCTAGGCGCAGCACAGCTCGGCCCCATTGAAGTGACATGAAAACACTTTGGGTGGTCCATGGCAGCCTGTAAACGAATGAACACAAATGGCAAAGTTCTTACCGAGAGCTAAGTCCATCTACCTGGGAGGAAAAAGGAGAAACACATTACGTTACACAAGGTAGACGATTCACCACTGCAGTAAAGGGTTTAAGCCTATTGCCCATGTCACGTGACCCATTCACGCGGTTCACTTACCCAGTTACAAGATCGCAAGAGCCACGCAGCAAAAACAGATATAAAACCCTCGTTATACATTATCAGAAAGACCCTTCTACACACTTTATGTTCCTCTCCCTGTCAAAACTTTACAAGTCAGAAAAAGAAACCTGCTTGCATGCAGGTCCAAGCACCTGAGCTCGCGGACATCCTTCCGTGTCTTTCTCCTCCTCAGATTCCTCGCCATCACTCTGTGAAGGGAATGATAGCTTCGTTCATGAACAGATATACAGCATGGTGGCTCAGTGGTTAGAATACACTGCGGGGCGCCCAAGATACAAACTTGACTAGTGGCAATATCTACATGAAGGCTGTATATGCCCTCCCGGTTTCTGTGAGGTTTTTGTCAGGATAGTTCAGTTTCCCCCTACACAATAACTGAACGTCCTGACTCTTTCACAATGGCGGATATCATTGGAAAGAAGGATCAGGCAAGTTGGATTACAACATGGCCAATCGTTGGGCTTATGGGAGATATACCGTTGCCAGGAGGTGTCCGGCAGGTGCTTTGTCCCCTCTGTTGACAGCACATGCATGCTCGCCAATCATGCATGTGAACGGGAGTCAGGAGAAATAGCTGTTTGGGCGACAGCTAAGGTTACATTCACACACGTTTCTAGAACCAATTGAAGTCAATGGGGCTATTAATATGATGGACCCCACTGAAATCAATGGGACCGTTTTTAACAGCCATTTAGACAGGAGTGCACCCATCTAATGGCTGTTAATAAAAGGGTAGACTTGATCTTTCAGGGGCTAAATTAAAATAAAAAATAATAATACACACCTCATCCAGTTGCACACACAGGGACACTCACTCTTCACTTGATGCAGGAGGACCTGATGTTCTCAGTGTGATGACATCACCACTCTGGGAGAGCAGGTCCTTTCCCACTGCATTCAGTCAAGGGCGAGTGTCTCTGCCTGTAAAAGTGGATGAGGTGAGCATTATTTTTTTTATTTTGATTCAACCCCTAAATTATCAAGTCTACCATTTTTTAACGGCTATTAGATGGGTGAAGATGGGTTTACACTGCCCAATTATCGGGCAGATTACCAGGGACGAACATTCCTACAAGCGCTCGTTTATGATAATCTGCCAGTCTAAAGGTGCAGCCAATCACCCAATAAACCAGTGAAACGCTCGTTAATCGAGTAAAAACAGTTGTTGGTGCAGGAAAGTAAATTATTGTTTCCGGGCAGCAGATTGTGCTGTCCAGAAACAATGCAGCTGTATGAGGACAGCTATACTGTGGAGGAGATCGCTCCATGTAAATGCAGCGCCTCACCCCCACTGAAAGAGTAGCCAGTTGTCAGGAAGGAACGCTTCCATCCAGATAATTGGATGCTCCTTGGACCGTGTAAACCCACCTTAAGTGATCTGTGTACAGCACTGCACAATATGTTCGCACTATTTAGCTTAAAGGGGTTGTCTCACTTCAGCAAGTGGCATTTCCCATGAAGAGAAAGTTAATACAAGGCGCTTGCACTTACACCACCCTACAATCCATAAGTGGTGCTCGTGCTTGCGCACAATAGGAAAAAGTGGCGGCCTCTCTGGTGGCCCGGGCCGTGGGACCGCACATGGGCTAGTGCTTTTTCCTATAGTGTACAAGCATGGCCACAGCTGCTGGATTGCAGGGCGGTTGTAACCATGGAAACGAGCAGTGTATAATGTGATGGAAAAATGAATCCAGCCAGCAAAGGAAGCAATATGGACAATAACAATACATTAGTAAGTGCCTTGTATTAACTTCCACTTCTACATAATAAATGTTATTTGCTGACGTGAGCCAACCCATTTAAAAAAATAACTCCATCTAAAGGCCCGCAATAACTCAAAAAACGCTATTCACTAGCCCACAGTAAAAGAGTAATTCACTATGACATAAGTCTGATTTACAATACTACAGCCCCCTCTCTACAATGAGTCTTTGTCTATAGAGAAATGTATTAAAAGGTCAACCCGAAACACATGTCAGTGATAGTACAGCAGCGATCACTTGATTTTTACATCTCTAGTGGTCAGAGGAATTCCAGTGGATCTCCTCTTTCCTCGTGGCTTCCTCCGGTCCCGAACACCTGCCTTGCTCCGGCCTCCTCGCTCATCACTTTCTTTCTCGTCCTCTTGGGACTTCTGCAACTCTGTAAATGATATTTATCTCTGAGTTATGGTGACCCACAGAGGCACCTGAAACACATCAAATGAACACGTTGTCTGTCAAACACTAACCTTTGCTCTCTTGGCTTTGTCCTGCTCCTCGTCTCTGTGAAACTGAAGATACTGGGGTAGGATCTGGAGTGGTTAATCCTAAAAGATCAGATTTCTGCAAACTGGCTATTCGGGACCTCCAACTGACCTCCGCCTGCAAATTCAGAACGCAACTTATCAGGGCTTTACATTCTCCTCACAGACTGCTTCAGGAACTCTCGGTTATAATCAGTGTTTCCCCCCCCCCCCAAGACCACTCACCCCATCATCACTGATGGCACGGCTACTCCTTGGTCTTGTCTGGTTGTTCTCCTCTTCTTTGGTCTTCGCTGGCTCTGATCCTGCTTCTTTATTTTCCTGCTGACCTTTGATGACTTTCTCAGCCTCTTTCAGATCTGTGAGTGTCACTCCCTGAAGAAGGTTAAAGTTATTACAGATATATTAGAAAAACTGAATAGGTCCAGGAGACATAGACGGATTTATGTAGACAATGAATACGATAATGTCTGAAAGTGCCTTTAGTACTTACCTGAGTGGATCGACGAGACTGTCGTGCATGTCGAGACTTTGCCTTTCTCTGAGCTTCAGCCTCTTCATCTCTCACAGGGGTCAGGTAAGACCTAAAGACAAACACTGTGAGACACGGTGTAGAAATAGGTCCATACAGAACGGAGATTCCATCCAGACCTTGACTTCTTACTTGCGTCGCTCTTTGGTCTCTGTATTGGTTGCTGGCCCTGAATTTGTACTTTTTGAGTTTGCAGTCTCGGCAGTCCTGAAAGTGACAGAATAGATAATAAAGGACACGTTATTTGTCCAAGATATCTGTGAGAAACAGAAATGCGAAAGCTAAATTATTTTAAGTTCACAACCTTTTTCTTGACAATTCTTGGAGGCATATTTGCTCTTAAGAAGTACAGTTACAACTGCCATCATTCCTGTAGTATACATAGGCTGGTGGCCAAACTGCCATAGTTCCTGGTATTGTTTTCCGTATCGCACCATGCATGCCACCAGAGGAACACTTCCGGATCAAATGAGCACTAACCTCAAGTCAATCTTATCTACATCTACTGAGCAGTTGAACGTATTGGTACCAGGTGCCGCAGTAATTGCTATCAGGTTTAGACCACATTTACATAGCGTCTGTAGTGTTTGTTTGCAGTATGTGCTCCTGGCACGCATATCAAATGCATCCATAGACCCTCATTACCCAACAGAGGCCAAAAAAGTGTCCTTTTGGTCTCGACCGTTTAGAGACAAACTGATACCTTGAATATGCTGTTGATACAGTGGCATCTACTTTAGGAGGCAAAGCATCTCCACTTGGTAATGAAGATTCTGGCTTTGTTAAAGGTTCTCTTCTAGACAAGGAGGTTGATGTCAGAGGCTCCCTCTGTCTACGGAAAGAGTTTAGTCCTTCATCTCCATCATTATATTGACGGGTGAATGGCCTACGGCCAAACTGAGGTTCCCTTTGCAAAACATAAAGACATCAAAACAGTTGACTTGGGACTTAGAATAAAAAAATAAAATAAAATCTACCACCCTGCTATTGGATCTTGGTACTGACCTCACATTTTCCTGGTTACTAGACAGTTTTTGACTTGGAGGCACACGTGCTAAACGGAGTTCAGACGACATCTTCTCCTAAAGGAAAGAACGTCATGGTCATGAGACTTTTGGAATAATAAACTAAGAATGGACACGGAGGAATTAAACGAGATTCAAAGAAAAGCATGGAGTCCACCGAGAAGATAAAAGGAAGCCATGAAGATGCTAGAAAGAAATAGTTATGAAACTAAGATAATAGATGGCCAGTCACAATACACACTCTGTCTGCTAGCTGGGAGCTGGAGGCAGATTTAGGTAGTGCTGCCCTCCTGCCTTCTTCAGAAGAGGTGCCAGAGCTCAATGTGCCAGAACTACTAGTCTTCTTCAAAGAGGCTCGCCATGACGGCTCAGTTTTCTCCTGCTCCGGGACAGCTGAGGTCTATGGACAGTAGGTAGTGCGTGTCAAAATTATTTTGTGCTTCCAATTAATAAAGAAATGATTATGGTCAATGGAAGATCACAGATGAAGCCCCCTCCCATTCTTTCTCACCTTCTTTGTGGTGGTTGTTGAAAGGTTACGTAACTGATTGTTCAGATTATTAATTCTTTCCTGAGCTTTCACCTTTTCTGTAAGTAAATGGGGGGTAACAATAATGTCAATCTACACAAAACAGAAGGGGAAAAAAAAATATATGAAAAGAACCCAAAAAACTGAAGGTACAGTCCACAAAACGAGTAGCCAAATCCAAAAATTTATTGACCGCTCTGCTTTATTCATTGGGTCATAATGCAAATTAGTTGTGGCGAAGTGAAACATTCATGATCTCTCTAGCGTTCTTTCAAGTTCTATAGAGATGTATGTGAAGGAACATGTAAGGAAACCTAGTAAAGAACTGTCGGGAGACAGAGATGCATTACACACAGGCATCTCTAAGATGCCCAAGGGCAGTTAGAATGGCAAAAAAAACAATACCATATTAGCTCCTAGCACCTGGGCCCAATTACATGTGCAGATGATCAGGACAATCACTGGGAATGAACGCTGTGTAAATGTGCCTCTAATCACTCGACAAAGCAAGCAAGACTCATGTTTGTCGGGTGATCCGGCATATCTTCAGCATGTAAAATCGGCTGCTGCCAGCAGAACACATCGACCTAAGTAACAGGGGATGTGCTGGCAACAAACAATAAATCTGTATAGGAATGAACGACCGCAGTAGCGATCACTCATTCCCAACCAGATGGGATGATTGCTTCTTGTAAATGCAGCTGGGCAATGATCAGGAATGAACAATTGTTCCCGACCGTTGCCCTGTCTATTGAAATTAAACTACGAGCCTCATTAAAAAAGGTTGGCCCATCTCATACAATGGGAGCATATCGCTAAAATATGCCCCCAATGTCTGATAGGTGCGGGGTCCCAGAGGAGGGACCTGCAGCTATCTCTAAAATGGAGCCCGCAAAGAGAAGGAGAGTGGACCGTGCATGCGCAGCCATCCTCCATTCATTTATAGGGGAGTGCTGGAAATAGCCAAGCGGCGCGCTCGGCTAGTTTCGGAAGTCCCATAGAAATGAATGGGAAGCGCATTGTGCAAACGCGGCCACCACTCCATTCAATTCTATGGGGCTGATGGAAATAGCCAAGCCTGAGCTCAGCTATTTTCGGCAGTCCCACAGAGATGAGTGATAGGGGCTCATGCGCAGTCCTTCTCTTCGCAGGCTCCCGTCTAGAGATACAGATGACTGTAGAAAATAGAGGAATACAAAGTGCTCACCAGACTCTGCATCAGAACCAGAATCATCAGAACTTGAAGCAATAGGTTGGCTGGTGGGTACGGTGGGCGTAATGGGCTGTGTCCGGCGCTCTTTGTCCTGCACACGAAGTGCAACTTTCTCTTGGCTGCTCATACGAGAAATAGAACTCCTATTTGAAAAATGGGTTGGGGGGGGCAGGGAGCGTGCAAGGGGTCAGTGCACATAGTGCCCAGGAAAACACACCAAGTGTCACGTACACATTCAGTGAAAACACACCAAGCTCACCCAGTGAACAGTCCACGCCGTGTACCACACTTTCCCTTGTGACATTAATCAGTGGACGACACAGCGCACAATCTAGTGGTCTAAGAGCAACTGCCACTTCACCAGTAAATAGAAGTCTTGAAATTGTGCTCTTACAAACTCGAACATAACATCTCCGGGACTTTTATACTAATAGCCCACCCACAGGATAGGTCATCAATATCAGACAGGCGGGGGGGCTCTGACCCAAGAAACAGGAACCTGAACTATACAGCTCTGTCCGCTGTTTACCAGCCAGGGCTGCTTACTATATCATTTAAATGGGTTGTCCTATCTTTACATTTATGACATATCGCTGGGATATGCCATGTCGGCTAGCTGCGGGTCCCAACACCCACTTCTATCTCCAGAACGGGGCCCCAAACGTGAAGGCAAGCATACCGTTAGCACTGCCACCTATACATTCACGGCCATGGAAATACCAGAAATAACTGAGCCAGTGCTGAGCTATTGTTGGAACTCCCATAGCGGTGGAATAGAGAATGGCTGTGCATGCGCAGCTGCTCTCCCTTTACTTTGTGGGGCCCGTTCTGAAGATAGCTGGATGCTTGTCCCAAGACCCACTCCTATCTCCAGAACAGGGCCCCGAAGGGAAGGGAGATTTGGGCTACATGTAGAGATAGGACAACCCCTTTAAGAGAATTGGAGTAGTGCTGCAGTAACCAGCTCTGACCACTGCACAGCCGATGGAGCCGTGTAGTTTGGGTGTCTGGTTCGTGTCCCAGAGCTACTGCAGAATAGTTGGACCCCTGCATATTGATGATCTATCCTGAGGATGGGCCATTATTCCCAGAGAACCCCTTTTTAGTTATGTCAGTTCTGGCATACATGGCCAACAGCACAGCTTGTGCAGAAGTTGTGGCCCAACTTTCTCAGATTTGCGTCGGGGTGAGAACCGCTGAAAATTGCAATGACCGAACCCAAACAGGGGTTTGTTACACAGCTTTCATGGAAACAGATCTTAAAAACAGCTTGAAATGAGAGGACGACGCCAAGGCTTATTGACTGATGATTTTTTTTAAGTTTAAAGGGGGAACACTCTTGAACTCTCATGCAGCCCAATCCTTGTCTAACTCCACAGCACAACGGACGTGCCACACAGCCTGCTCCAATGTGTCACACAAGCACAGCATACGCATTACAGACCTCCTTGTTCTGCTAGCTGCATTTTGATTCGGAGGACTCGTCTGAGACATTATCTGTGGAGCATTCTTCATCTTTTCCAAGCGTAACTGCAAAAGGACAAGAAAAAAAAAAAGCCCAAGAGAAGACGCTACATCAAACAGCAGCGAAGAAGTAAATTCACGTCGTTTAACTATCACTTCTAGTCTGTGCAATTTCTTAGCCCCCTAAGGCTACATTCACACGTCCGTGGTGTGTTGCGGACCCGCAAATTGCGGGTCCGCAACACACCCGCCCGGCACCCCTATACAAATGCCTATTCTTGTCCGCAGCTGCGGACAAGAATAGGACATGCTCTATCTTTTTGCGGAGCTGCGGACCCAAAATCGGGGCCGCGCTCCGCAATTGTGGCTGCAGACAGCACACTGTGTGCTGTCCGCATCCATTCCGTCCCCATAGAGAATGAATGGGTCCGCACCCATTCCGCAAAATTGCGGAAAGGATGCGGACCCATTTTGCGGACGTGTGAATGGAGCCTAATACAGACGCAATGAGATCTCACCACACTCTGTTTCTTCTTCATCTCTTCCAGGACAGACTCTAAACTGTCATCCGCAACATCAAAGGGTGTCTGGCCCTAAAAAAGAAAGAAAGAGGAAACAACCTTGAAGGGGATGCTTGCACATTGCACAGAGCAAGACGGAAAGGACACCTTGCAGAAGAAATGCTGCCGGCACCAAGACGCGATAGAAAAGACAAGAAAAGGGTCGCTGGAACCGCAGATAGGAGCTAGAAAATGCACAGAGAAGATCCAGACAGGACAATGGGGAATAGTTGAGGAAGGCTCAAGCAACACAATGATACATGCAGCCAAGACGACACCAAACGCACATGAGATACACTGCATAGGTGAACAGAATCAGCCATGGCAGAGCCAGGGGGGCATAAGCAGTCTGTGTATAGTGTGAGGAGACCGCTGACCCCCTCACCACTTTGCTGACAGCCTCCATGTCACAGAGAGCCTCACACAGGAGACGGCATGCATCCTGTTGGCCCCAGTGAGCGGCCGCGTGCAGAGGAGTCCAACCATCTAAGTCGCGGGAATCCACGTCTAACCCCAACTGTAGGAGCAGCCTGAGATAGATATGGAAAATGAGAAAGACAAGAGACATAGGAGATAATGGAGTTATGGAAGGCAGAAGAATGAGCTAAAATGATCAATGAAAAATATGGGGGAAATCACAAATATTACCATACCATATGTATATACATCTAATACGAAATAAACTCCGCAAATGCGGACAAGAATAGGACATGTTCTATTTTTTTTTCGGAGCCGCGGACCGGAAGATCGGCAGCGCGCTCCGGAAATGCGGATACAGAATGAATGGGTCCGCACCTGTTCTGCAATTTGCGGAACAGATGCAGACTCATTATTACGGATGTGTGAATGGAGCCTAACATGGTTTGTTATTTTATGAGGAGGTGAGTAGAAGCCTGGACAGAGGGGTGGCTGTGGATGAAGTGTTTTTGGACTTTGCAAAAACTTTTGATACTGTCCCTCACAGACGTTTAATAGGTAAAGTAAGGTCTATAGGCTTGGAAAGTATAGTTTGTAATTGGATTGAAAACTGGCTGAAGGACCGTGTCCAGAGAGTTGTGGTCAATGATTCTTATTCTGGGATTGGAAATTGAGGAATCATGTCCTAAAGAGGAAAAAATTGACATTTCTAGAGCTCTGCATCTTGCTAAGAAAGAGATTCTTAGAAAGTGGAAAAGTGAGATATCTCCAATTTTCGATAATTGGAAATCTAACCTGTATACATATATAAAGCTTGAGAAGGCTGCAGGATTTAATATATAGAGATGGAGATGGAATATTGGTTAAATTGAATTTCCCCCTTGGATATATGGTTTGGTTTTAGGATTATTTAAAGTATTTTTTTTTTTCTCTCTCCCTCTCCTTTAAGGCCGCTTTCAGATGAGCGAGTTGCATGCTCCGGACTTGCAGCACAAGTATAAGACAGCTCCAGTCCTGAACTCCCAAGTACTGCCGGGGTCCGCATAGCATTATATTGGTTTATGATGCTATGTAACCTTTCTGGAATGTACTGGATAACACTGACGTAACTGACTTAGATGATCTCTTAGCATTAAATAACATTAATGTGTAGAATTGTATTCTTCTTCCATCTACTACTATATACCTGCTTTGGTCAACTTAAAGATGTAATCCCATCTGGGACACTGATGGCATATATCGCTAGGATATGCCATCAATATCAGATAGAAGCGGGTCCCAAAGGTGGGACCCGCACCTATCTCCAGAAAGGGGTGCCCAAGTGAAGGAGAGCATGCCGCCATATGCGTGGCCACCTCCCAATTCACCCCTATGGGACTAACAGAAATAGTCAAACCAGCGCTCTATTTGCAGAACTCCCATAGTGGTGAAAAGAGGGTAGCCGGGAGGTAGGACCCACATCTGACATTGATGCCATATTCTAGCGATATGCCATGTCCCAGATGGGAATACCCCTTTAGCTTTTGGCATAACATGACATTACATGTTGCCAAATATGTCTATAACTAGGCACCAGCTGACCATCTAATGTTTAAGGTCCTGTCACCACTCTCCCTGATGGCAGGGGGACGATAAGGAACACGAAGTTGGATTTCAACATGGTCGAGCCTGCCAAAAATGTTAAGAACTCACACACGATTGGCCGGATCATGCAGATTCTGACAGGATCCATGAAGAATTTAAAAGGGTTATCTCATCTTAGACATTGGTGGCATATAGCTAGGAATTACCACCAATGCCAGACAGGTGCGTGTCTAGGTGGTGGGACCCGCAGCTATATGTAGAACGGGTCCCCTGAAGTGATCGCAGAGCAGAAATGCATGGGCAGCCGCCCTCCATTCATTTCTATGGGACTGGAGAAAACCGAGCGCTGGCTTTGCTATTTCCGGCACTCCCATAGACGTGAATGGAGCGGTGGCCAAGCTTGAGAGGTGCACTCTCCGTTCATTTCTATGGGAGTTCTGAAAATAGTCGAATGCACTTGCTCGGCTATTTTCGGAACTCCCATAGAAATTAATGTAAAGCACGCCACACATGCGCAGTGCGCTCTCCCTCACTTTCAGGGGACCATTCTGGAGACAGGTGGGACACACACCTATCCTGGCGATATGCCACCAATGTCTAAGCTGAGACAACCCCTTTAATGTCTATGGGCCTGGGAGATCAGACATAGTTGATTTCCCTTCTCTGATATGTTATTTCCCCATGAAAAAGGCAGCGGACACCCCCTGTGATGCTACTCATCTCCTCCTGTGCCACTGAAACAATAGTGCCAAAGGAGGGTCTAAGGGCCGCGTCACCAATTCTAATTATTATTAATTAGTATAGTAGCTTGTACATACAGTAATTGCCCTTCCATACGATTGCCTGGGACTAGCCGCTCACCTTATGACTTCAGTGTAGCCCTTTGCAGCTGCTACATGTAGAGGAGTAGCCCCGGTGGTGGGATGCCTGAGGTCTTCATATTTGCCATTGTTCAGCCAGCGGCGGGTGTCTCTTAACATAAGCTCCTCCTCCTCTTTTCGCGCTGCATCTAAATCGACACCTGCAAGACGGGCCGCAAATCAGGTGAACGAGTCCGAGGGTAGCAAAAAAACTTACATTGTAAATGCTCATCCTATACCACAGGTACTGTTTAGCACAGGGATGCTCAACCTGCAGCCCTCCAGCTGTTTTAAATCTACAACTCCCAGCATGCCCAGAGAGTCTACAGCTATCAGGGCATGTTGGAAGTTGTAGTTTTGCAACAGCTGGAGGGCCGCAGGTTGGGCATCCCTGGTTTAGCACATGCAACGTGAGCAGATTTCAAAGCCATTATTTCTATGCCGTGTTACCTGGATAAGATACAAGCATAGACATTAAGGCTCCTTTCACACGAGCGAGTTTTTCGCGTGCGTGCAATGCGTGACGTGAACGCATAGCACCTGCACTGAATACTGACCTATTCATTTCAATGGGTCTGTGTGTACATGAGCGTTTTTTTTCACGAATCAGTTCTGTGTTGCGTGAAAAACGCAGCATGTTCTATAGTCTGCATTTTTCACGCAGCCCTGGCCCCATAGAAGCGAATGGGGCTGCAGTGAAAAACACGTTGCATCCGGAAACAAGTGCGGATGCGATGCGTTTTTCACTGATGGTGTTTGTGCAACCTTCACTTTTTTTTATCACAGGCGTGAAAAACGCATCAAAACGCATTGCACCCGCGCAGAAAAAACTGAACAACTGAACGCAATCGCAGACAAAACTGACTGAACTTGCTTGCAAAATGATGCGAGTTTTGCTGAATGCTTCCGGAGCCAATCAGTCACGGCAGTGTGAAAGAGGCCTAAAGGCGCGGTCCAGCTGGTAATTTCTTTCCTTAAATGGGTAGGAATAGCTTAAAAAAACTAAATAAATGTAATACACACTTCACCAATCCCGCTACTCCCTTTCCGACGCCTTCTGGGTCCTCCGGCTGGTCTTTACTTCCTAGTCCTTCTCAACCCAGGACTGCTCAGCCAAATCAATGGCTCAGGCGGGTCCCCGCTGTGGCCAGTGTTTGGTGACCAATAGGGGACCCAGAAAGCGTCAAAACGGGAGCGGTGGGGGATCTCTGAGCCGGACGACCCCTTTAATATAAATATTCCATGTGGGAAGCTTCCCTGATTGGACAAACAGCACTTCTGTGATCTGTTCTCAGGGGCCGTTTTTTCGGGAGAGATTTATCAAAACTGGTGTAAAGGAAAACTGGCTTAGTTGCCCATAGCAACCAATAAGATTTCTCCTTTCATTTTTCAGAGCTCCTTTGGAAAATGAAAGGATCAATCTGATTGGCTGCTATGGGCAACTAATTGCCAGTTTTCCTTTACACCAGTTTTGATAAATCTCCCCGTAGTATTTTTCACTTAAAGGGGTTGTCCACTGGGGCCCTGGGCAATCACGAGAACAGGGGCCCATGCTCCCTGTTTTAATGGAGCAGCCGACACGCATGCATGTCCACTGCTCCATTCAACAACATGGGGTTGGCTGAGATAGTACAGTATCTCTGGCAGCTCCATAGAGCCGAATGGAGAAGCAGCACTTCCCTCCATTTAAACTTGAGAGCACGGGCCCCCCATTCCCATGATAGGCCAGGGCCCCAGCAGTCTGAAGGTCTCATTCACATTTCTACAACAAGTCTGCCTAAAAGAACCTGTGTCTAACCAGGCCTCAGGTAAGGAGGAAGCCATCAAGATCAGCAGGGGGGCCTGGCAGGCCAATCACAGCGCAGCTTTCATTTCTCCAAGAGGGATTGATAAATAAAAGCTCCGCTGTGATTGGTTGCCATGGGCAACAGAGCCTGTTCTCCTCAGACAGATGTCTTGCTTCTTTTCGGGGGGCACTTACTTTGCTTCTTGATCTCGCTCTTCAGTAGCTTCTCCATGGCGCTCTCATGAGACACGTCCAGTGGAAGCTCCCCTTCACTATTTACAATGGCTACGCTCGCCCCCTTAGAGATCAAGTACCTGTCGAAAAATAAAAAGGATGAATCCACCAAATTAAAGAAATAACGCTTAAAGGGGTCCTAAGGGTTGGCGGCCACTAAACCACAAGCAGGGGTATTTTTCTATTCCCCCCCCCCCCCCCCCCCCCCCAAAAAATGCCCGTCAGCACAGACTCCTCCATTTGGAAGATGAGTCGGGCACCCTGGGCACATACACTGGCACAGGAAAACAAGGTGTACTGCTCCAACTGTGCAACGTACATGTCCCCAAAGCCATCAGACTTAACTTTGCCTTTCCCATGCTCGCGGCTCTCACGGTCTGCTTAAAGGGGTAGGATCATCTCATACATTGGGAGCATATAGCTAGGATATGCCCCAAATGTCTGACAGGTGCGGGACCCACCCTGGCTGCAAAATGAAGGAAGGCACACCGCGCATGCCCAGCCGCCCTCCAATCATTTCTATGGGAGTACCGAAAATAGCTAAGCGGCGCTCGGCTATTTTCTGCGGTCCCACTGAAATGAATGGGAAGCACACAGCGCAAGCGCGGCCACAGCTTTATTCACTTCTATGGGGGCTGACAGAAATAGCCAGCGCTCGGCTATTCTCAGCAGGGTGGCTGTGCATGCACTTTGCGGGCCCGAGTCTAAAGATAGGTTAGGGTCCCAGAGGTGGGACCCGCACCTATTAGACAATGGGGGCATATCCTAGCGATATACCACCAATGTATGAGACGATACAACCCCTTTAAATCCAGAGGCTCTAACACACAGTAACAAGCCCTGCACCTGTGTCAGCAGGATGGGTTTTAGACTCCATGTTTTCATTCAATGACAGCAAGCAAATTAAATCAAGCGACTCAACGGTGAAAATGAATAGTCAAAAAATAAACAATAAGTATGCTATTGTGTTCATAGATGGAAGGTCAATTTTTGGACCCCCCCCCCCCATCCCTTTGACGATGAACCCGTCTAACCCCGGTGACGGAGAGGGCTGGAATTTGTGTAATTAACACCTGGCTGTATCCCCGCACAGGGTTCGGGTGTGTGTCGCTCACAATGTGGCAGGCCCGTGGAGGTGTCGGCCAGACACCCCTGGTATAACCTGTTCTGACCACATACCTGTAATCACTTGAAAAAAACAATTACATCATGGTTGACATTTTGATTGTCACTAATCACCGATAAAAGGCCACAACGTGCGTAGAACGAAAATAAATCGCAGAATCACGGATGCTGACAATCAGCTTTCCCAGAATCCCGCTTGAAGACGCTGAATTGATTCATCATTTGCCATTCAGGAGTCTGGAAAGCTGGGTGACTGCGACAGCCAGGCTTTTGATGACGGCCATGGCGGTTCTGTCTGACCCTGGGAAAGCTGGGTGATCAACCAGAAACAGAAGTTCTTGATTTAGCCTTGAAAAAATGTATTCCACTATGTACTGGTGATCCTTTTATTTTTGGGATGAAGGCTCTGTTCCATGTATTTTCAAATATTTGGGGACCGGGGCGACGGCAGGGGTCAAGAACTCATCAATCAGATGGAAAGTTTTCATTGAGAGGATGTACTAGGACTAAAAGGTCCGTGCCCCCCGTACTTACTGTGCTATGCTCACAAAGCCGCAGGACGCTGCTGCATGGAGCGGGGTCCACCCCTCGTTGTCCTGCTGGTTCACGGTAGCGCCATTCTCCACCAGAAACTGAACCATTTCTATATTTTCGTCAATACAGGCCTGGAGGAGAAAGGGGGGGGGGGGGGGGGGGGGGGGGGGGGGGGAGAGAGAAGAAGGTCAAAGGGGAGAATATGACAAGAAAATAGGGATGACCACCGATACCGGAACCCTAAGGCCTCATTCACACGTCCGTGATCCATCCGTGTTTGAAGCGTGGTTCTGTGATTTTCAGTCCGTGTGTCATCCATGTTTCACAGACACTGCTAGGCTGAAAATCGAGCCTAGAGCATCTTCCGTGAAAACCACGGACCAAACGTGGATGGCATCCACGGACCTCATAATGCGCGAGGGCCCATAATTACGGAGAAAATAAGTTGTGCTTCCGTGGCGTCAACATGGAAAACCACCAATGTGTGAATGGACACGTGTGCTTGCCGTGGCGAGCGTGGGCAGCACATGTATGTGAATCACTGACGTGCGAAAGGGGCCTAAATCAGGGCTGTCAGAACTGCAGCTGAAGTAGTGATCATGGGGGTCCGGAATCGCCCCGGACGTCAGGTTACATGTCTCATCAGCCTGAAACGGCCGATAAAAGAACAGAATAGCGTTAGTGTCCCTTTAAAACAGAAAGCATCCATAAATATCCAGCAAATAAGCCTTTTCGTTGTTTTTAACTTATATCTGTCTCTAGAAAAGTTGGGTGATCACCAACATGGCTGCCATTTCGGATAATAAAGGGGGGTGTCCCGCAACTATCCCAGGCTCCTAAATCTGCCTGGTGACGTATTCCCGGCATCCATGCTGTTTAGAAGCCTTAGAAGAAAATGGCAACAACCGCCTTTAAGGAGTAGTTATGGCGGCCGCGCTGGTCGTCACCCGGCTTTCCCAGGAACAGATATAAAAGCGTACGACTCATGGGCTTTTAGGGACTTCGTACGGGGAAGCGATGGACATGAAAGACATCGGAGGCAAACGCATGAAAATGTCAGCCCTGTGAGGAATGCAAACAGGACGCGGTCTGCAAGCTGCAGCTATCCGGCTGGCCCGAGACTACTACAACTCCCAGCGTGAAGAGTGGTCGAACGAGAGGTGGAGGGCCGCAGCTTGCAGACGTCTTGAGGGTGGTCCGCTCTTCACACCGCTACTAAATGGTGACAACCCCATTACAAGAGCAATAATTAAAGGAGGAATCTGGATTGGGGTGTGGGCTGTGATGTGGAGGGCAACGCGCGCTCAACACTACTCAATATGGATATGCGCTCCGACGTCTGGGGGGCCTGGGTCGACTAGACAGCATCTTAAGACGTTGTCACTGGAAAATCTCCTCTATGCTAACGCGGGCCATAGAGGAGGACCCCCCCCCCCTTCCCCCCCAAAACCAATATTCCGACACCTCCCGCAATCTGGACGTTTTTTTTCAAAAGCTCCTATTCTACACAATGATTTTCCAGGCATTGCCCAGCTCTCCTTAAAGGGGGTTTCCACTTTTCTGAGACTGGTGGGGCTATGCCACCCATGACACCCTTAAACGACCCATAAAACCCCAAAACGCAGGCTAATCCTACAGCGACCCCCCACTAAGGCTCAGAAAGCAGCCCCTTCTGTTTGGTCCTAGTCTAAGTGATACCTTGCAGTTTCTAAAGTCTCTGGAGGGGTCCGTACATTGCATGAGACCCCCTGTACCTTCATTTCAGGGCTCAGGACCCCTTCTACTGAGCTGTCAGGAAAAAAGTGGAACTCCCCTTTAAGTGCTACCATGACGGTGACAACCAGGGAGCAAGGTGCAAGCCCTGGAGCCTATTATGCGGTGCAGATGATGGGCGTAGTAGTCAGTGTGACAAGGCGGCACAGGGCGGGCGGCAACCTGTGGCTCTCCAGCTGCAAGTACTACTCCCATCATGTACTGACAGCCCCCATAGGACGCGGGTACCTGGTGCAGGGCCGTCAGTCCGTCCACGTTGGTGCCGTTGATCGGGGCTCCGGCAGTCAGCAGTTGCCGGACCTCCTCCCGGTCTCCAGCCGAACAGGCGGCCATGAACACGGCTCCTTGGGCGAAACGCACCCGGGGCGGGCGGCGTGTGCTGCCCGGACATCGCTCCGTCTCAGAGCCCAGCCACCGCCTCAGCTGCTCGCTCCGCTTCTCCTTAGCCGAGTCCGTCCGGGACCGATCGTCCGCCGCCATCTTCCGTGTCCTGCCCGGAGACAGGCGGGAGGAGGGGACCGGGAGAGGCCGGGAAAGGAGGGGGAGGAGGAGGAGGGAGGAGACGTCAGGAAGGGAAGGGGGAAGACGGGAGGACGGGGGCAGAGGTAGCAGTGTCAGATGTGCTGGAGTAGTGACAGCACAGTGGGTGTAGTATGTGGGGGGCACTGAGGACAGGGGGCAGAGGATAGCAGTGTCAGATGTGCTGGAGTAGTGACAGCACAGTGGGTGTAGTATGTGGGGGGCTCTGAGGACAGGATGGGGGGCAGCGGAGTCAGATGTGCTGGAGTAGTGACAGCACAGGGGGTGTAGTATGTGGGGGGCTCTGAGGACAGGATGGGGGGCAGAGGCAGCGGAGTCAGATGTGCTGGAGTAGTGACAGCACGGGGGGGTGTAGTATGTGGGGGGCACTGAGGACAGGGGGCAGAGGATAGCAGTGTCAGATGTGCTGGAGTAGTGACAGCACAGGGGGTGTAGTATGTGGGGGGCTCTGAGGACAGGGGGCAGAGGATAGCAGTGTTAGATGTGCTGGAGTAGTGACAGCACAGGGGGTGTAGTATGTGGGGGGCTCTGAGGACAGGATGGGGGGCAGAGGATAGCAGTGTCAGATGTGCTGGAGTAGTGACAGCAGAGTGGGTGTAGTATGTGGGGGGCTCTAAGGACAGGATGGGGGGCAGAGGATAGCAGAGTTAGATGTGCTGGAGTAGTGACAGCACAGGGGGTGTAGTATGTGGGGGGCTCTGAGGACAGGATGGGGGGCAGAGGATAGCAGTGTCAGATGTGCTGGAGTAGTGACAGCACAGGGGGTGTAGTATGTGGGGGGCTCTGAGGACAGGATGGGGGGGCAGAGGATAGCAGAGTTAGATGTGCTGGAGTAGTGACAGCACAGGGGGTGTAGTATGTGGGGGGCACTGAGGACAGGGGCAGAGGATAGCAGTGTCAGATGTGCTGGAGTAGTGACAGCAGAGTGGGTGTAGTATGTGGGGGGCTCTGAGGACAGGGGGCAGAGGTAGCAGTGTCAGATGTGCTGGAGTAGTGACAGCACAGGGGGTGTAGTATGTGGGGGGCTCTGAGGACAGGATGGGGGGCAGAGGATAGCAGTGTCAGATGTGCTGGAGTAGTGACAGCACAGGGGGTGTAGTATGTGGGGGGCTCTGAGGACAGGATGGGGGGCAGAGGTAGCAGTGTCAGATGTGCTGGAGTAGTGACAGCACAGGGGGTGTAGTATGTGGGGGGCACTGAGGACAGGGGACAGAGGTAGCAGTGTCAGATGTGCTGGAGTAGTGACAGCACAGGGGGTGTAGTAGTGGGGGGCTCTGAGGACAGGGGGCAGAGGTAGCAGTGTCAGATGTGCTGGAGTAGTGACAGCACAGGGGGTGTAGTAGTGGGGGGCTCTGAGGACAGGATGGGGGGCAGAGGATAGCAGTGTCAGATGTGCTGGAGTAGTGACAGCGGGGGCTGGGAGGTATTAGTGGGGGGCACTGAGGACAGGGGGCAGAGGATAGCAGTGTCAGATGTGCTGGAGTAGTGACAGCGGGGGCTGGGAGGTATTAGTGGGGGGGCACTGAGGACAGGGGGCAGAGGATAGCAGTGTCAGATGTGCTGGAGTAGGATGGGGCATACACGGGGGATAGTATGTGGTCATCATTAACCATACCTACCAACGTCAGAGAAGAGACATCAGGAAGGAATACACATCTGTCCAGGCTAACCCGTCCACTTCTATAGAACTTTCTCATAAATAGTACATAAGACCCTCTTCTGCACACCCCAAAATTACTACTACAGACCACACACCAGACCCCTTAAACATGGAGGCTACTAGAGAACCCAGAGCCCCTCGAAAAACAAAAACCCTAAATAAATACCAGTCCAGACCCGTACATAAATATGGGCCCCAGAACCCACCTGCCAAACAATGCTGTACCCCTCCCAAATCACAGAGCGAAAAGCCGCCCGGTATGGAGCTGTCCTTACTAACTACAATTCAATACCCAGAACAGCATGTAATATAGGATCACACATCTTTATTGGACAAACACTTGTGTAAAACCTAGAAATCCGTATATATTAGCAGCATTAGTCACAGGTCTGTCATTTATAATACATCGCCCTCAATCAGTATATAAAGTGCCACAAAATACAAATCACATATAGGAGAGAAATGCAGTAAAAATATATACAGACCAAGACCGTCCTGGATCCCGACACGTGTTTCGCGGTCGCTTTCTCAGTCCTGTGTGACTAATGCTGCTAATATATATGGATTTCTAGGTTTTAAACAAGTGTTTGTCCAATAGAAATGTGTGATCCTATATTACATGCTGTTCTGAGTCTAGATTTGGGTATTTAATACTGTACCCCTGCAGCTTCCCTGGAATGACTATAGCGGCCAGTCATAGGTGTAGTCGCTCCATTCATTTCTATGGGAACCCCGGAGAATAGAGCGGCCAGGGGCATGTGCAACTGGCCACTCCGATCATTTCAGGGTCCCTGTCCCATCAGTAGGACCCCCACCACTCTAATAGTCTCCACTGTGGATAGGGGATAACCTACTCTGACCGGAATACCCCTTCAAATAAATACACATCCCAGAACCCATTCACAGACCCCAAATTATCCTTTTACAGACATTCACCTCTCCCCGTTTCTGACGCGTTTCATTCTTGTATTTCCTATTGATTCCCTTTAAAAGGGTTATACAAGTCTTTAAAAGACCTCAGAGAGTGGGCGACCTGTGGTGGGGTTCATACTTAACCCCACCACTGGGGTCCGTCTCCATTGCTCCTTGGCCATCTCTGCAGCTCCGCAATGCTCAGGCACCACATGACTGCTGCAGCCAACCACTGGCTTCAGAGGTGACCTGTCGCCCATGCGGCACGTCACTGGGTCATTGATTGGCTGTAGTGGACACGTGGCACACGTCAACAGGATGTTGATGGTGGAGCTGCTCAGACGGCGAGGACCAATGGAGCTGGGACCAGGTAAGTATGAACCCCACCACAGGTTGGCCACTCTCTGAGGTCTTTTTAAGTCTTGGGTAACCCCTTTAATGGGTGTATTCGCACATCAGTGGTTTTCCATGGCCATGGGTCTGTGGTGACATCACAGAAGCATGCCATATTTTTTGCCTGTGATTACCGATCCCTCACGCACATTATGTTCTATAGGTCTGTGAAAGCTACGGACACAACACTGATGTTCACGGACCATTGGTAGTAGATTCTCTGGAAACAAATTTTCAGCCTAGCAGTAAATGTGGAATACGCAGGACACATGGACCAAACATGGATCCTTCACGGATAAACCTCTGACCGTCTTGCAGATATTGCTGCACGATCTGAGCTTATGTTGCAGAAGGTCCACCACACTCCCACCACCTTTCTTTGACTGTTGGTATGATGTTCCTCTTGGTGGAATGCGTTGTCATCTTAACACCAGATGTCACAAGCCACATGTCTTCCAAACAGTTCCACCTTTGACTCATCATTACACAGTATATTATCACAAAAGTCTTTGGGGTCATCTAGATATATTTTTTGGGCTAGCACAAGAACCACCTTTGTGTCTTTAGTCAGCAGTAGTTAGTTCTTTACATGTTTGGGTTCTTTTGTGGAGGTGCTCTTGTTGAAATTTTGGTAGGCCGGCCACTCCTGAGAAGGTTCACCACTGTCCAAAGTTTTCTGCATTTGTGGATGATGGCTCTCACATTGATTTGATGGGAGTCCCAGAGCCTTTCCAGTAGGGTTCAATTATTTTGCTTTGCACCTGAACTTGAATCCTGCTAGGGCAGGAGCACATGTGGCGGTTGTGAAGCAGCTGAGCCGGCTGTAATGAAACTAAACCAATACCAACCAACTCATTTAGGTCCTAATTAGTTTAATTAGAGCCTGCTGCAACTCCGACAGCCACACAGTACTCAACCTCAGGGTGGCCGAGTCGTAGCCGCGTCATCTAAGATACCTGCACGATTGCGGGTGAATGCACATAAAATCCACACAAATTTCTGTGCAGATTTATGTGTGGGTTATCTGCAACAAAATACTAAATTTCCAACAGCGGTTTTGGGCATAGATCTCACCCTTTTGCCTCTTTCAGACGAGTGAGTACCACGCATCGGACTCGCAGTGTGAGTATGTGGCAGCAACCGTCCTGACCTCCCAGCACTGACTGGGTTGAATAGCATTATATTGATTTATGATGCTATATAACCCTTAAAGTTCTGGAATGTATTGGATAACACTGACAAAATGGATCATAAATCAATATAATGCTATGTGATCCCGTCAGTGCTGAGAGGTCAGGACAGGTACTGCCGCATACCCTCGCTCGTCTGAAAGGGGCCTTTATTGGAAAAGGGGGAAATCCGCAGCTACAATTGCAAACACAATTGACATGCTGCAGATTTGGAAATCCGCACTACAAGTCAATTTCTACACGGAAAACACATGTATTTCACACAGTGTACAGGTGGCCTCAGAAGGTGCTGTTTTTGAGGCTTTCTAGCCTGTTTCATAGGTTCTATTTAAAGGAGCTGCCCAGTTTTTAGTAAGGACATTTTTTATGCGGTCAGTGTTTGATCAATGATTTCCATCAGTGATTGTGAGCCAAAACCAGTAGTGGAGCCTCCACAGACATAAGGTTTAAGGGTCCACTCACACATAAGTGTGTGTTTTGCGGATCCACAAAACACAGACCGCGGCAATGTGCGTTCCGCATTTTGCAGACCGCACATTGCCGGCACTAAGAGAATATGCCTATTCTTGTCCGCTATTGCGGACAAGAATAGGACATGTTCTATTTTTTTCAGGATCAGAATTGCGGACCCGGAAGTGCGGGTCTGCAATTCCGGATCGGGGACGCAATTCCGTTCCCCAAATGTATGGGTCCGCAATTCCGTTCCCCAAAATGCGGAATGGAATTGCGGATGTGTGAATGGACCCTAAGGGAAATATTCACACCTGCTTTTGGATCGCAATCACTGAAAATCATTGAATAAACACTGTGTGAAAGGGGCCTAAGGGCACAATGACACTTGTCGCAGGCAGGGGCATCACAATGTACCGGTGATCCCATAGAAATTAATAGGGTTGAAGAACGAGTCACACATGTGCCGCGTCAGTGAATCCCCAAAAAATCCAGCCATGTAGACATACCCTTAAGGCCCAATGTCTGGAGGACCAAAGGTCCAAAGTCAGTCCGAGGGACAAGGCAGGCAGCCCAAGGTTAGTATGGAGATCAGGCAGTGAAGGGTCAAATCCAGAGACAGGCAGAAGTCAGCAGACAGGACAGTGAAGAATACTGTATCACGCCTTTGCAGGAAACTGGACAAATAAAACTTATTTCCATTCCATCCACCATGACGGCCACAATGAGATGACCCTTGACTTCTGTAGGGGCAGGAATACACAGAGTTTAAATTGCCCCCACCCCTCCTCCCCCTCAGTGTTTTTCCTGCCCCTACGGGGTTAGCACACAGAGAGGGTCCTCGCAGTGAGGAGGTGAAGATTAGCAAAAGAAGTTCTATAGAAGTTACCTTCATCCCCTGCTGCCTTCCCGCGGCATGGGCTAAGGCTGGGCAGCAGTGGGCAATGTGAGGACATTGATGAGGATACCTCTAGACGAGTACTCGAGGAAGAACTTTCCACAGCGGGTGAAATTGTAGAGGATGATAAAAAATACTTTTTTTCCCTCAGATGAAATGGAAGATTTAGGCTCCATTAAACGTGTTTTGCGGATCCGCAAAACACGGAAAGCAGCAATGTGCGTTCCGCATTTTGCGGACCGCACATTGCCGGTACTAATAGAATATGCCTGTTCTTGTCCACAATTACGGACAAGAATAGGACATGTTCTATTTTTTGGCGAAACGGAAGTGTGGACCCGGAAGTGCTGCCCCATAGAAATGAATGGGTTGCGGACGTGTGAATGGAGCTTTACTGAAAGCATTTAGATCTACCATGGGCATAGAGGATACTCCCAAACCTCGTACGGTACAGGATGAGATGTTCGGGGGTTTACGTACTAAAAGAACCAAAGTATTCTCCATTAATGAGAATATCAAAGAGATGATATTGGATGAGTGGATTGCTCCTGAAAAAAGACTAGGGGTGTCCAAAGAATTCAGGAACAGACTACTATTTGATCAGGCTGAATGTAAAATCTTTGATGAGATACCTAAAATTGATATTCAAGTGGAAAAGGTAGTCAAAAAGACAGCCCTACCATTTGAAGATGTGTCACAACTTAACGATCCAATGGAGCGCAAAGCAGATTCTTTATTAAGGAAAGCTTGGGAGGCATCTATGTTTGGTGTAAAAACCAACATTGCGGCTACATCCGTGGCGAGAGCTATGTACTTCTGGTTGTCAGAGTTAGAGGATCACCTAAAGAACAAAACTCCCAGAGAAGATATCATAAATTCCATACCGTTATTAAAATCAGCAGCGGCCTTTTTGTCAGATGCCTTTGGCAGAATCGGTACGTTTTGCCGCGAGAGATGCAGCCCATTCCAATGCAGCTAGAAGAGCTTTAAGGATGAAGGCATGGTCGGGGGATAAAACCTCCAAATCTAAACTATGCTCTATCGTCTTCTCGGGGGAGTTTGGTTTTAGCCCAGTGTTAGATAAAATACTGGAGAAAGAGGCTGATAAAAAGAAAGGGTTTCCGGAGATAAAAGAAACCAAAAAGAGGCCCTTTCATCAATTTGCTTTACAATCCAGGTCTTACAGAGGTAAGGGTAAAACGGGTGGCTGGAGCTACCCAAAAGGTGGAAGGGGTAAAGGATTCATTCTTAATCCCCCAAAATAAACAGAACAATAGACAATGACACCAAAGTGGGAGGCAGGTTGAAGTGTTTTCTAAACCAGTGGAATCGAGTTACGTCAAATCCATGGGCATTAAACATCATAGCCCAGGGATACAGAATAGAATTCTCTTCAACATCTCCAGAAAAATTCTCAGTTACCACCCAAAACAGAAGTATAAGGGAAAAAAATTTGGCAGGGTACTCAGGACTTACTCAGATCAGGAGTAGTCATAGAGGTGCCAGACTCCGAAAAGGTGAAGGAGTTCTACTCAGGCCTCTTTCTAGTCAAAAAGCCCGACAACACATTCCGCACAATAATAAATCTAAAGCCTTTAAACATATCTATAGTATACAGAAGATTCAAGATGGAGTCAATCGCATCTACGATTCCGCTGATTCCAAAGGGTGCCTTTATGACGTCAGTGGATCTACAGGACGCCTACTATCACATACCGATTCATCAGGCCTTCCAGAGATATCTAAGGTTTTCAATAAGAGATCCTGGTGGACTTCTCCATCACTTCCAGTACGTAGCCCTCCCTTTTGGTATCTTATCGGCTCCCAGAACATTTACCAAGCTAGTGGTGGAAATGATCGCTTTTCTGCGCAGGAAGGGAACCAATATCATCCCTTACCTAGACGATTTCCTAATAATTGGCAATTCAAAAGAAGAAACCTCCAGGACTACAGAAGAAGTTATAAGTACCCTTTCAGGTTTAGGATGGGTGATAAATCGTAAAAAATCTATTCTCACCCCATCTACAAAAATAAGGTTCCTGGGCGTAGAGTTAGATTCTGTATCCCAAACAACCTATCTACCCCAGGACAAAGTAAGAACTCTCAGAAACAAGATAAGTTGCTTTCAAAAATCTCACAGGGGTTCCATTCGGGGGGCAATGAGCCTGTTTGGGAACTTAACCGCATGCATAAACTCAGTTCCATGGAGTCAGGCCCATACAAGAATCATGCAGTCATGGATCTTGAAAAAATGGGACAGGAGGCACACATCCCTAGACAGGATGATACAGGTACCGTCAACAGTCAAAATAGATCTAGACTGGTGGAAGGAAGAGGAAAATCTGCTCCAGGGTATAGAATGGCTCAGAATCCCAGAAGCTCAGGTCATAACAGATGCCAGCAATTCAGGCTGGGGTGCAAAAGGTAGGCAACCCGTTTTTCCAGGGAGACTGTCCAAACAGCATAAGAGAAAGATCCTCAAATTTCAGAGAACTGAATGCAGTCCTTATGACGCTCACAGAAGCAGTAGACCTATTAAAAAACAGGCATCTGAAAGTCCTCTCTGACAATATCACTACAGTGGCGTACCTGAAACACCAGGGGGGCATGAGGTCCGATTCGCTGGGGGAAGTAGCAAAAACAATATTTTCCTGGGCAGAAACAAACGTTCTCTCCTTAACAGCAGTCCATCTAGAAGGGTCAGAGAACCTAGAGGTGGACTTCCTAAGCCGAAGGTAAATAGATCCAGGAGAATGGACATTAAACCGCGACATATTTCACGAGATCACTGCCAGGTGGGGACTACAAGAGACAGACCTGTTTGCCTCCGACACTTCTGTTCAATAAATCCAAGAGCTAGACCATGGGCAATAGATGCTTTATCAATAAGATGGGAGTGGGACCTAATCTATGCGTTTCCACCCTTTCCGCTGATTCCTCTCTTACTACAGAAATAAACAACAATAATCTTAGTAGCTCGCCACTGACCAAAGAGAAGCTGGTTCTCAATCCTGAGACAGTGGGCATTAGAGGAACCTTGGAAAATACCCTTCAGGGAAAACATGCTCTATCAGGGCCCAATACACCACCCAAACCCCCAGATCTACAATTTGGCGGTCTGGACCCTGAGAGTGAATCACTCAGAAGACAAGGCCTTTCAGACAGAGCAATCCTTACCCTTAAGGCTAGCAGGAAGAGAATCACATCAGCTATTTATCTTAAAGTCTGGAAAAGATTTTGCAGTTGGCTAGGGGAGGATCATCCGAACACTTCTTCTCCGCCGATTAATAAGATACTAGACTTTCTGCAAAATGGGCTAGAATTGAGCAGAACACAGATGGATAAGGAGATTTATTAGAGCGGCCTCTAGGTTAAGACCAACCTTAAAATCTAGGATTCCTCAGTGGGACCTTAATACAGTATTAGAGGGGCTAACTAGCCCCCCCTTTTCTCCCTTATCTGAGATCTCTATTAAACATCTGTCCTTCAAGGCTTTTCTGATAGCCATCACTTCTGCTAGACGTCTAAGTGAGATCCAGGCCCTCTCCTGTAGAGAACCATATCTTAGAGTTTTTGAGGATCGAATTGTGCTAAGACTAGATCCTGGTTTTCTCCCCAAGGTGGTTTCAAATTTTCATCGTGAACAAGAGATAGTATTACCATCTGTCACCAGCTACCCAGGAAAGGAGATAGAAGAGAAGATGCAACTCCTGGATGTTAGAAACACCATACTACTGTATCTAGATGCAGCAAAAAATTTCAGGAAAGATGACAACCTCCTAATCCAGTTTGGTGGCCGAAATAAGGGGAATTTTTTTTTTACAAAGCTTCGATAGCTAGGTGGATCAGATCTACTATAGAATGTTGCTACTCTCTTCAGAACAAACCTTGTCCGGGAGGTATAAAAGCCCATTCTACCAGGGCTGCTGCCTCTTCTTGGCCAGAAAGAGCTGGGGTGTCACTAGACCAAATCTGCAGAGCGGCTACCTGGTTAAGTCTCAACACCTTCGTAAAACATTATCGCCTTAAATCTTTCCGCCTCCACAGATTTAGCTTTTGGCCAAAAGATTCTGCAGGCGGCTTCCCACCTTATTTAAAATATTTGTTAGTTGTCATTGTGGCCGTCATGGTGGATGGAATGGAAAACCGTAATTAATCTTACCGGTAATTCCGTTTCCTTGAATCCACCATGACGGCCCATATATTCCCTTCCCCATAAAAAAAAAAAAAATATATATATATATATATACACTGCTCAAAAAAATAAAGGGAACACTTAAACAACACAATGTAACTCCAAGTCAATCACACTTCTGTGAAATCAAACGGTCCACTTAGGAAGCAACACTGAGTGACAATCAATTTCACATGCTGTTGTGCAAATGGGATCGAGAACAGGTGGAAATTATAGGCAATTAGAAAGACACCCCCAATAAAGGAGTGGTTCTGCAGGTGGTGACCACAGACCACTTCTCAGTTCCTATGCTTCCTGGCTGATGTTTTGGTCACTTTTGAATGCTGGCAGTGCTTTCACTCTAGTGGTAGCATGAGACGGAGTCTACAACCCACACAAGTGGCTCAGGTAGTGCAGCTTATCCAGGATGGCACATCGATGCGAGCTGTGGCAAGAAGGTTTGCTGTGTATGTCAGCGTAGTGTCCAGAGCATGGAGGCGCTACCAGGAGACAGGCCAGTACATCAGGAGACGTGGAGAAGGCCGTAGTGCAAGGAGGAACAGGAGGAGCACTGCCAGAGCCCTGCAAAATGACCTCCAGCAGGCCACAAATGTGCATGTGTCTGCTCAAACGGTCAGAAACAGACTCCATGAGGGTGATATGAGGGCCAGACATCCACAGGTGGGGGTTGTGCTTACAGCCCAACACCGTGCAGGACGTTTGGCATTTGCCAGAGAACACCAAGATTGGCAAATTTGCCACTGGCGCCCTGTGCTCTTCACAGATGAAAGCAGGTTCACACTGAGCACATGTGACAGACGTGACAGAGTCTGGAGACGCCGTGGAGAACGTTCTGCTGCCTGCAACATCCTCCAGCATGACCGGTTTGGCATTGGGTCAGTAATGGTGTGGGGTGGCATTTCTTTGGAGGGCCGCACAGCCCTCCATGTGCTCGCCAGAGGTAGCCTGACTGCCATTAGGTACCGAGATGAGATCCTCAGACCCCTTGTGAGACCATATGCTGGTGCGGTTGGCCCTGGGTTCCTCCTAATGCAAGACAATGCTAGACCTCATGTGGCTGGAGTGTGTCAGCAGTTCCTGCAAGACGAAGGCATTCATGCTATGGACTGGCCCGCCCGTTCCCCAGACCTGAATCCAGATGAGCACATCTGGGACATCATGTCTCGCTCTATCCACCAACGTCACGTTGCACCACAGACTGTCCAGGAGTTGGCAGATGCTTTAGTCCAGGTCTGGGAAGAGATCCCTCAGGAGACCGTCCGCCACCTCATCAGGAGCATGCACAGGCGTTGTAGGGAGGTCATACAGGCACGTGGAGGCCACACACACTACTGAGCCTCATTTTGACTTGTTTTAAGGACATTACATCAAAGTTGGATCAGCCTGTAGTGTGTTTTTCCACTTTAATTTTGAGTGTGACTCCAAATCCAGACCTCCATGGGTTGAAAAATTTGATTTCCATTTTTTTATTTTTGTGTGATTTTGTTGTCAGCACATTCAACTATGTAAAGAACAAAGTATTTCAGAAGAATATTTAATTAATTCAGATCTAGGATGTGTTATTTTTGTGTTCCTTTTATTTTTCTGAGCAATGTATATATATATATATATATATATATATATATATTTATATATACACACACACACATGTATAGATTAGCAGTTTTTATATATATATATGGAAAAATTCTTTATATATATATATATTTATATTATCCAATCTAGGTCTCTTTTTGGGTATGAAGTAATTAATATTCAAAGGGGACACACCCAATATTGCTCACCTACTGGGTAATTTGTAAAAGCACTGAGGGGGAGGGCAATTTGAACTCTCTCTGTGTATTCCTGCCCCAACAGAGGTAAAGGGTCATCTCTCATTGTGGCCGTCATGGTATATTCAAGGAAACTGAATTACCGGTAAGACTAATTACGGTTTTCTCAGGTACCCGCTCACAGGGGAAGGTGCATTAAATACCCGGGGCCAGACAAGGTGCGTTGGCATTTTAAGACGCAGAGAAAGTGCGTGCACGTGCCCTATGCACAGAGGCAGGCCTCAACTTGCATGGAGTGGACGGTATGGCGCTTCCTGGAGGCCGTGCCTGCCGGAAAGAAGAAGAGGGATGCCAGACTGCCGGGAAACCAGAGCAGGGGGACAGATGAGTGTTTCGGCAGGAGGAAGATGGCAGCGGATACAGACAAGCGAGTTGTCTTTGGGGGGCATGATTTCCTGGCCTGAATGCCCTGTGAAAAATGAGCATTGTTATAGCCCTTGGCAGTTACCTCCACCCTGAGGTGCACCTAGCCTTTCTGCTGTCTGAGGCAAAAACTGAAACAGCACCCCCCCCAATGCCAATTTCTTAACCTAAACCCTTTGCCACAATGAAAGCGCTCATTGCCCATGGCCCTTCTGCTGCCCAGTCTTGCCCCTTCCTGGTGCTGCCTGAGGCAATCGCATCACCTGGCCTCATTGGTGGTGCACCCCTACCTCAGGTGTGATGATGTTCTCACTGCCTGGCCCTGTCAATCAAAGTAGAGGGTGCAGCAGTTGCAGAAAGAGCTGAGCCTCAAGGTGTAATGGTAACGCCCCCGTTGCTCCTTGAGGATAATTTGCATATAATAAAACACCGTTTTTCTCAGCAATGCGTGCACATATGAACATGGGACCAACACAGATGCCTTCAGCTGCCAAGCGCACATGTAACAGGTCAGCCAGTGTCTGTTCACGGTTTAGCTCCATTCAAATTGAAAAACCACGGCTGCTTCTGCTGCAAAACAAGAGGCGGATTTTGCTTTTGTAAAATGGTGAAATCCACTGACATTGCAAAGGGTAAAATCAGCAGCAGAAATCTGCAACATAAATTGACATGTAGCGGGTTTGAACATGTGGCTGTACCCTAATAGAGATAAAAGTGCCTCGTTGTTTCTGATAAGTCTTGCTCGCTGTAAATCATGTCACCTTTTTCCATATTTATATTTGTTGGAAAACGTGGCGCATGGGCATTATGTCAGAGTTATCCAATACATTCCAGAACTGTAAGGGTTACATAGCATCATAAATCAATATCATGCTATGCGAGCCCGGCAGTGCTGGGAGGTCAGGACGGGAGCTGCCGCATACTCAGGCCAGCGAGTCTGGAGCGTATAACTCACTCGTGTGAAATGGGCCAAAATTTGGAAAATAATTTGGAATGTATTTACGTATTCAGCCGATTCTGAGACTGGCACATTGTATTTTAACGTCAGTCTCAAGTTTTACCTTTATTTATAAAAATCCCAAATTTACTGAAAATTTGGAACAATTCCATTTTCTAAATCTGAATTGCTCTGCTTCTAAGACAGATAGTGTTATCTCATAAAATAGTTAATTAACCCTTTCAGTACCGGGCCACTTTTCACCTTAAATCCCAGGCTGATTTTTGCAAATCTGACATGTCAGTTTATTTGGTAATAACTTTGGAACACTTTTACTTATCCAAGCCACTCTGAGATTGTTTTGTCGTGACACATTGTACTTCATGACAGCTGTAAATTTAAATCGATATATTTCACCTTTATTTATAAAATAATCCAAAATTTACCCAAAATTTTGAACAATTCACAATTTTTAAATTTGAATGTCTCTACTTTTAAGACAGATAGTAATACCTCATAAAATGGTTATCAATCAACATTCCCCATATGTCTGCTTTATGTTGGCATAATTTTGTAAATGTCATTTTATTTTGTTAGGATGTTAGATGTTTTCCAGTATTGAGTTCCGTCACAGGAGCTCAATACCGGAAAAAAACTGATCAGTTTAATCCTAATGCATTCTGAATGGAGCGCATTCCGTTCAGTATGCATCAGTTCAGTCCCTGTTAAGTTTTTTGGACTGAGAAAATACCGCAGCATGAAGTGTATAAGTGCCGGATCTGGCATTAAAGGGAACCTGTCATGTGGATATTTGATTATAATCTAACTAATTATATACAATCATTAACTACTAAAAAGTACCTTAGATGTATTCACTTACTGGTGTGACAGATGGTTATCTCATAATATACACACAAAGATGCCACATGCCGCATGCTAATGAGCTGATTTGAGTCCAGCGTGATGTCAGTGAGTCCAGCGTTTTTTTAAAATTCAGAGCTATAGCCACTCCCCTGCCCACCTGCTGCTGATTCATATGGAAAATAACTGTCAATCAGCAGCAGGTAGGCGGGGAGAGTCAGGAGCTCATGAATATTCATGACTCATCATTATGAGCTGGAGCTTTTCAATACCAGATGTTGGCAGATTGACTGGGTCAATTAAAGAAAGTGACCCAGCATTTTGCTAAGAGAATCAGTCACTTATTTATGTTGCCCTTAGTTAGGACACCATAAAACTGGTGACAAGTTCCCTTTAAGCGTTTCGGCAAAACGGATCCGGCTGCATGCGCAGACCTTTAAAAATGCAAAAAATAATTATACCGGATCCGTTTTTTCAGATGACACCAGAAAGACGGATCCGGTATTTCAATGCATTTGTCAGACGGACCCGCATCCGGATCAGTCTGACAAATGCCATCAGTTTGCCTGTCGGAATCCTCTGCCGCAAGTGTGAAAGTACCCTTAGAAGTTTCGAAGCCAATTTTCAACAAAATGTCCAAAACCATTTTTTTAAGCACCAATTCAGTTATAAAGTGATTTTGAGGGGGCTTACGTAATGGAAACTACCCATAAATTACCCTATTTTAGAAACTACACCTCTCAAATTATTCAAAACTGATGTTACAAACTTGAGGTGTTCCACAAGAATTAAAGGAAAATGGAGGTGAAATTTCAAAAGTTCACTTTTTTGGTAGATTTTTTGTGTTAATCATTTTTTTCTTGCAACACAGCAAGGGTTAACAGCAAAATAAACCTCAGTATATATTACTCTGATTCTGCAGTTTACAGAAATACCCCATATGTGGTGTAAAACTGCTCTATGGGCACGTGGGAGTGATCATAAGGAAAGGAGCGCCATATGGATTTTGGAGGCAGATTTCGCTAGAATGGTTTTTAGGCACCATTTTTGTAATTGAAGAGACCCTGACGTAGCCCTACAGTGGAAAGCCTCAAAAAGTGACCCCCTTTTGGAAACTACACCCCTTAAATAATATATTAAGGGAGGTACTGAGCACTTTGACCCCCTAAGTGTTTTACAGAATTTGGAAACACTTGGCTGTAAAAATGAAAAGTTTCCTTTCTTCCAATAAAATTTTGCTTTAGCCCCAAATTTTTTATTTTCACGAGGGGTAACAGGAGAAAAAGCACCCCATAATTTGTTACCCATTTTCTCCTGAATATGGCAACACTCCATATGTGGTGTTAAACTGCTGTTGGGGCACATGGCAGGACTCAGAACAAAAGGAGCGCCATATGGCTTTTGCAGAGCAGATTTTGATGGATAGGTTTATGGGTGTCATTGGTTTTTATTTTTTGAATGATTGTCTTATGCGGGGGCTCATTTTTTGCAGGATGAGATGACTGGTACCATTTTGGGGTACATAAGACTTTTTGATCACTTGGTATTACACATTTTGTGAAGCAAGGAGACCAGAAAGTGGCTTTTTTGACAGTTTTTTTTATTTTTTTAACAGCGTTCACCTGACGGGGTGGATCATGTGATATTTTTATAGAGTCGGTCGATACGGACGCGGCGATACCTAATATGTCTACTTTTCTTTTTTTTCCCTATTTTCTACTATTTTTTATTTATTTTATTTTGGGAATAGGACGCTTTTTTTTTTTTACTTGAAACTTTTAATTTTTTCTTGTAAAACTTTATTTGTGTAACTTCTTTCTTCACTTTCTTTTTATGTCCCAATCTGGGACTTCAACTTTTGGGTGTCTGATCCCCTTTACAATACTTCTATTGTAATGCATTGGCTGTAAGTGTATTACTCACTGTAATACACTTACAGCTTTCTGCCTGTGAGATCCAGGGGGCTGGATCTGGCAGGCTGTCTGACAGGCTGTCACGGAAGGCAGCCACGATGCCTAAGGAAGGCATCGGGCTGCCTTCCCTGCCATCTGGTCCCCGTCACAGCAGCCTGGGGACCCGATGGACACCTGGCAGGATACCGCACGTGCTGCGATAAACGTTGACCGCGGCAGTGCAAGGGTTAATGCGCCGGCATCAGTGTTTTCACCGATTCATACAGCAGGGGTCCGGCTATCAGTGACTGCTGGACCCCTGCAGCTGATTAAGCGGGTGCAGCTCCTGCGCACGCCCAATAAGAGCGTCGTAGCTGTATGGCGCTGGGATTTCTGTCCCAGTTTCCAGCGCCATACATGTACGGCGCTGGTATCCTACGGGTTAACATTCACCATATGCCTACTTTATGTTGGCGGAAAAAAAAAGGGAAACAATGCAGCAGCACTCTGCAAATCAGACAAAGTACAACAATGCTTACAAAAATTATGGTGCTAATACTACGCTTATTTATAAAAGCGAGATGCTTGGACAATGCATTTTGTACAAAATCATCTAAGTCCGTCTGCCAAACGTCAAGGCGATCTCTGTTACACGGGTGACAGAGATCGCCTTGACGTTTGGCATACGGGCTTAGATGATTTTGTACAAAATGCATTGACCAAGCATCTCGCTTTTCTAAATAAGCGTAGTATTAGCACCATAATTTTTGTAAGCATTGTTGTACTTTGTCTGATTTGCAGAGTGCTGCCGCATTGTCTCTTTTTTTTCCTCTAGGACTTTGCCATGGCGGCGTGCACCTGCGCACTGGGAGGTGCTGACTGACCCCCCCTTTTTTTGCTACTTTATGTTGGCATCATTTTGTAAATATCCCTTTATTTTTTAGGACATCAGAAAGCTTAGAATTTCAAAAGCATTTTTTAAAATTTACAGGAAAATGCGCAATTCTGGCTTTTTAAAGGACCAATTCAGTTATGAAGTCACTTTGTGGGGGCTTACATAATAGAAACCAACCATAAATGACCCAGTTTTAGAAACTACACCTCAAATTACTCAAAACTGTTTTTAGAAACTTTGTTAACCCTTGAAGTGTTCCATAGGAATTAAAGCAAAATTGAGGTGAAATTTTATATATTTTTTTTGCAGCTTTTCCATTTTAATCATTTCTTCCTGTAACACAGCAAAACAAACCTCAATATTTATTAGCCTAATTCTGCAGTTTACAGAAACAACCCATGTGTGTTCATAAACTGCTGTATGGGCACATGGCAGGGCGCAGAAGGGAAGGAGCGCAATATGGTTTTTAGAGAGCAGATTTTACCGAAATGGTTTTTGGGTGCCGTGCCACATTTAAAGCCTATTTTGGACACTATACAAGGATTTTTTCAAAGGAGTATAGTGAGGACTTTGATACAACAGCCATTTCATAGAATATAGAAACACTTCACTGTGAAAATTGAAACATTTATTTTCCAATAAAATATTGCTTTATCACTAACCTTTTCATTTTCACAAGGGGTAACAGGAGAAAAAGCACCCCGCAATTTGTTACTCATTTTCTCCTGTATACAGTAACACCCCGTATGTTCTGGTAAACTGCTGTACGGTCACACCGCAGGACTTGGAACAAGTGCCATTTGGCTTTTGGAAGACATTTTGCTGGAATGTTTTTTTGGGGCGCCATGTCACATTTGAAGACAGAGGTCATGATTAAGAACCATCTGGTTCGAAACATGTAGACCGCATTGGGGCTTGTATTTTGAAGGTTCCGTTACCGCTTACATTTTGGATTGTGGAATAAACACCGTCAAGCAAAGATACGAGGTGCTGGATTTTCTTTTACTTCACATTTCAAGACACCCTGAGGTACCCTTACAGTATAAACCCTCAAAAAGTGACCTTATTTGGGAAACTACACTCCCAGGGAATTTTTCAAGGGTCGTAATGAGCATTTTGACCCCACAAGTGTTGGGTCATCTGTTTTTAGAAACACCCTATATGTGGACCTAATCTTTTGCCTCAGGAGTAAAAGAGCACCATGCACATTTTTAGGCCCAATGTGGTGATTAACACTGCTTGTGCTGACAACTGTAGACCCCTTAGAAGTGACCCTATTTTGGAAACTATACCCCTCATGGTTTTAAGGGGCTGAGTGAGCATTTTGACACCCCATGTATTTTGCAGAAATCAATGCAGACTGTGCAAAGTAAAAAATTTCCAATCTGTTGTTCCCAGCTAGTGCCATCTGAGACACATCACGCCCTTTAAACTGTTAGGCAGGTTCTGCTGGGTATTGAAATGACAGAAATGTGAGTGTAAGGGTACAGAAGGGAAGGACCACCTTTTGGCTTTGACAGCATGGATTTTGATAATTTATGGATTTTCTATGTGTGGGGGCTTATTTTTTGTGGGATCAGTTGCCATTGGTTCTACTTTTGGTAGAGTCAACCTTGTGATCACTTTTTATTTTGCTTTTTGGGAAGCAGGGTGAAAAAAAAAAAAAAAAATAGTCAGCAATTCTGCCATTCCTATTTGGGTTACTGTGCACCGTGCGGGAAAAAATTATGTTACCTTTATTCTGCCTGTCAGTACAATTACAGAGATACTAATTTTATGTATTTTTATCTTAAACTATTGCTACTTTTACACAAAGCATTTTTGGAAGAAAATGCTCCATTTTCTGAGAGCCATATGTTTTTTTATTTTTGGACGACGGTCTAGCATGAGGGCTCTTTTTTACAGGATGAGTTGGATTTTTATTGGTACAATTTTGGGGTACATATGACTTTTTGATCACTTGATATTATGATTGTTGTGAGGCAAGATGATCAAAAATGACTGTTCTGACACTATTACTTTCTTTTCTAGCATTCATCTGAGGGGATAGATCACGTGCTATTTTTTATAGAGCGGGTCATTAAAGGGGTTGTTTCACTTTAGCAAGTGGCATTTATCATGTAGAGAAAGTTAATACAAGGCACTTACTTAATGTATTGTGATTGTCCATATTGCCTCCTTTGCTGGCTTCATTCATTTTATCATACACTTCTCATTTCCATGGATACGACCACCCTGAAATCCAGCAGTGGTGGTCATGCTTTCATACTATAGGAAAAAGTGATGTCTTGATAGAGCACCTCATGATTGTATTGCGGGGAGCCGATGGGATGAGAGGGAGAGCCCTCTTCCTCTGTAAACCCCTTAGGCCGAGTTCACACGAACGTGTGTGACCCGTGCCTGTGCTGAGGCCCGCTATTTGCACGGTCGCCGGCCGTAGGTCAGCCGCATCGGATCGCGGACCCATTCACTTTAATGGGTCCGCGATCCGCCCGTTCCGCTAAAAGATAGGACATGTTCTATCTTTTTGCGGAACGGAAATACGGGAAGTAACCCCACGGAAGCACTCCGTAGTGCTTCCGAGGGGTCCCGTCCCGTGCGGCCGTTCCGCGATTCCGGATTTGCAGACCCATTGAAGTGAATGGGTCCGCATCCGTGATGCGGAATGCACACGGAACTGTGGCCGTGTATTGCGGCCCGCGATTTCGTTCGTGTGAACTTAGCCTTAGATGGTGCAGTCAGCATTAACCACGGCATCTAGGGGCTTAATCCATCACCATCAGAATTTTCTGCGATGACGGCACATACAGCAGGGCCCCTGCCACTGATCAAGCGAGCACAGCTTCTGTCCAGAATTTCCTGCCAGCCGTGCCGTATATGTATGGCAAAGGTTCAGAAGGGATTAAATAATATATTTAATCCGGAAAACTGATTTAACAGATTTTTTTTCACTAAAAAATGGGAACAGATCCTAGTACAACGAAGAGGAACATCTCTCTAGAAAATGTTTGAGAAGCTTCCATTGTTTTGCATTAGTACTTTTTCCCGCTTTTGAGCAAAAAAAAAGGCGAGTGGATTTTCCTAATATGAAAACCACCCCTTAATGACCAGGCCTGAAAAAGCGTCTTAACCAGCTAAATTCTTTTTTTTTTTTTTTTTTTCTGCCTTTCAACAGCCATAACTTTCCTTTTCCATTGATGTGGCTGTATGAGGCCTTGTTTTATACAGGAGAAATTGTATGAATGTGTAAGTCATATTATTTTTTTTTTTTTTTGTGTTTTTCTTATTTTCAGGACCCAGCAGCCGACCTTAAAGAGGTATACCCATCTGAAACACTGATGGCATATCCCTAGGATCTGCCGTCAATACCAAAAAGGTGTGGGTCCCACATGTGGGACCTCTGAAGTGAACAGATAGCACACTGCACAGTCACCCTCCGCTCACTGCTGCCAGCCGAGCATGCTTACTCAGCTGTTTTCAGAACTCCCATAGGATAAATGGAGAGCATGCTGCACATGTGCGCCCCTTTACTTCACTGTTCTCTAGATAGGAGTGGGTCCCAGATGTGGGATCTGCACATATCTGACCATTGATGGCATATCCTTGGGATTGTAATAAGACTATTGTCTCAGAGCTTTTTTTACTTACACCAGGTATAGTGGTCTAGAAAGCTTCCAGCGCAAACAGACATTCTTTAGGCTGTTATTTACCCGAAGACTGCCCTTTTAGCCTTCGTCAGGTTGGCATGTGCCAGCATGCATTTCTTTTAACTGTATACTATAGTGATCCACTGCGAGAAAAAAATAATAATAAGTATATACCCTTGGTTTCTACGGACCACGTACGCCACAAATAGTATACAGTGCAGAAATTAGAGAATCACACATGACTAACCAATGCAATTTTCTTCTGTGGGCAACTTTACCTAGGCCCATCAGGAAGAAAATAGAGATATCATATTACCACACCTATTACTATCATGAGGATCGCACTGAAGAGAACATCTTCCCCTCACAGCAGCAGTAAACTGACACTGGGATATTACTAGGGATGAGCGAATCAACTTCTGATGAAACGTCTGAAGTCGATTTGCATAAAACCTTGCTCTAATAATGTACGGAGCAGGCGCTCCGTACGGTATTAGAATGTATCGTCTCCGATGAGCCGAAGTCAAGACTTCGCGCAATAACTTCAGAAATTAATTTGTACTGTAAAAAAACATTTCCCGAACTCGGGTTCAGTTCCACTCGGGGGAGTGGTTTAGTAGAAAGTAGGTGGAGCTTTTCAGCAAGGGGTCAGGCCTAAGATGCACAATTTTGCATAAATCTGTTGCAGGTCTCGACAGCCGGTCTAAGATTACTGCATCCAAAGGATTAGTGAATCTGGGCCTCATTCTTTTTCCTTATACCAGTGTTTCCCAACTAGTGTGCCTCCAGCTGTTGCAAAACTACAACTCCCAGCATGCCCGCACAACCAAAGGCTGTCCGGGCATGCTGGGAGTTGTAGTTTTGCAACAGCTGGAGGCACACTGGTTGGGAAACACTGCCTTATACACTCGATAAAAGCAATAAGGAATCCAATTTTTTTTTAGAACCAATCCCAAATTGTGTGCCCCACTGATCAGCACACATACAGTCATAAGAACAAGCAGTGACAGACATGCAAAATATTCTTTAAAGAAACAGATAAAACACATACACCTATTCAGATACTCTTACACAGTCTCAAGTAAAACACACCGAGGGAAAGTTCATTTCCAGTCTGATTTATTTCCTAAAATTTTGGAAAATAACCTCCCCCTTTTACTCTTTTTGTAAAGAGAAGACTGGAAGGGAGGGACACTGCACCATTAGGCAAAAACTAGCACGTGAAACACCCCACAGTTGCTGCAGATGACGTCACATGCCCCATTTCCTGCACAGGTTATGATGTCACTGCTCAACCTTGCTATGCAGAAAGTCCATAGGGATGACCCTACTTTTCACGACGTAATATATATGAAAAAATACATACAATATAGAATAACAGCAATATGAATGGAGCAAAGGAGCTGGGCAGGGAGCAACCTGTACAACCACTCTTTTTTTTCCCTACTGATGGCAGGAGGCTTTCATTGCACTGACCACCTCTGGAAGCAAAGTTGTAGGTGCCACTAGGGCAGCAAAGCGAGGTATCCCCTCCCTAGACACTGGCTGGATGCATACAAGCTTATCTTGCAGTCATTCAGGCCCATGGGAGGCTGCTCCCACAATGCTCGGAGGATACTGGGGAAGCCTAAGGGGTATACATGATCGAGAAGGACATTAATCAGTGAATCCTTGTTAGCTCTTCCACAATCTTTATCAGGTCATCAACTGTGGTCTCTCTCTTCATCCCGCTGCCGTCGTCAATCTGCAAAATAACGGCTTGTGTTTAGGAGATACCGAAACCCGAGATCTGCATGAGAACACTAGAGTAGAACGGACTTGTCCTCACCTGTAGATTTGCTACCACCTCCTGCATCTTTGACCGACTGATGTCCAAAAAGCTCTCAATAAGGTCTCCATCTATGAACCCGGTTGCAGCTTCAGTCTTTCTCTCTGTATGGAATGACCTCCAAGTAACAAGGTATGTTAAGAAAAGGTATTGCAAATGTAAAAATGAATCCAATGGTCACCTTGGACCCCTCACAAGTTCAGTACAATATTTATAAGGATTATCCATCAGTGTTACTATTAAAAAAGGTTTACTCTCCCCATGTCGGTGGTAAGGATGCACGCACATGTACGTCAAAAGTACACGTCAGGAGGATTTTCCCAACATATAGTGTATTTTTTACTTTATAAGACGAATGGCAGTGTGTCTTATAAAGCGAATACGAATGAGCACTTCCATTATGGAAGTGCTCATATTATGCAGGAGGCACAGAGATTGGAGAGTGTAGGGCTGCTCGCTCTGGCTGTACTCGCTGCTCCCTGGTCTTCCGATCCCTGCGCTGAACTGTGTCCCGACTGCGTGTACAGTCGTGGCCAAAAGTTTTGAGAATTACATAAATATTGGAAATTGGAAAAGTTGCTGCTTAAGTTTTTAGAATAGCAATTTGCATATACTCCAGAATGTTATGAAGAGTGATTAGATGAATTGCATAGTCCTTCTTTGCCATGAAAATTAACTTAATCCCAAAAAAAACTTTCCACTACATTTCATTGCTGTCATTAAAGGACCAGCTGAGATCATTTCAGTAATCGTCTTGTTAACTCAGGTGAGAATGTTGACGAGCACAAGGCTGGAGATCATTATGTCAGGCTGATTGGGTTAAAATGGCAGACTTGACATGTTAAAAGGAGGGTGATGCTTGAAATCATTGTTCTTCCATTGTTAACCATGGTGACCTGCAAAAAAACGCGTGCAGCCATCATTGCGTTGCATAAAAATGGCTTCACAGGCAAGGATATTGTGGCTACTAAGATTGCACCTCAATCAACAATTTATAGGATCATCAAGAACTTCAAGGAAAGAGGTTCAATTCTTGTTAAGAAGGCTTCAGGGCGTCCAAGAAAGTACAGCAAGCGCCAGGATCGTCTCCTAAAGAGGATTCAGCTGCGGGATCGGAGTGCCACCAGTGCAGAGCTTGCTCAGGAATGGCAGCAGGCAAGTGTGAGCGCATCTGCACGCACAGTGAGGCGAAGACTTTTGGAAGATGGCCTGGTGTCAAGAAGGGCAGCAAAGAAGCCACTTCTCTCCAAAAAAAACATCAGGGACAGATTGATCTTCTGCAGAAAGTTTGGTGAATGGACTGCTGAGGACTGGGGCAAAGTCATATTCTCCGATGAAGCCTCTTTCCGATTGTTTGGGGCATCTGGAAAAAGCCTTGTCCAGAGAAGAAAAGGTGAGCGCTACCATCAGTCCTGTGTCATGCCAACAGTAAAGCATCCTGAAACCATTCATGTGTGGGGTTGCTTCTCATCCAAGGGAGTGGGCTCACTCACAATTTTGCCCAAAAACACAGCCATGAATAAAGAATGGTACCAAAACACCCTCCAACAGCAACTTCTTCCAACAATCCAACAACAGTTTGGGGAAGAACAATGCATTTTCCAGCACGATGGAGCACCGTGCCATAAGGCAAAAGTGATAACTAAGTGGCTCGGGGACCAAAACGTTGACATTTTGGGTCCATGGCCTGGAAACTCCCCAGATCTTAATCCCATTGAGAACTTGTGGTCAATCCTCAAGAGGCGGGTGGACAAACAAAACCCACTAATTCTGACAAACTCCAAGAAGTGATTATGAAAGAATGGGTTGCTATCAGTCAGGAATTGGCCCAGAAGTTGATTGAGAGCATGCCCAGTCGAATTGCAGAGGTCCTGAAAAAGAAGGGCCAACACTGCAAATACTGACTCTTTGCATAAATGTCATGTAATTGTCGATAAAAGCCTTTGAAACGTATGAAGTGCGTGTAATTATATTTCACTACATCACAGAAACAACTGAAACAAAGATCTAAAAAATGGATTTTTTGTACTCACCGTAAAATCCTTTTCTCGTAGTAGGCATTGGGGGACACAGCACCATGGGTATATGCCCAGCTGCCACTAGGAGGCTGACACTAGAAACAAAAAAGTGTTGGCTCCGCCCAGGTGGGCTATACCCCTCTGCAAGAGCCGAGATACACCAGTCGGTACAAAAGCAGTAGGAACGCCATACACCTGAACAAACAGAAAACTGAACGCCAACAAGTCTTCAACTGGGGAAACCCAACGACCACAAATCGCCGGGACCACAACAAGAAGAAACTCAGTAAGAAAATGGGAGGGATCTGTGTCCCCCAATGCCTACTACGAGAAAAGGATTTTACGGTGAGTACAAAAAATCCATTTTTCTCGTGCATGGCATTGGGGGACACAGCACCATGGGACGTCCCAAAGCAGTCCCTGAGGGAGGGAAGAAGAACGCCATGTCGCCAATCTAAAGCACAGCTGCTTGCAGAACCTTGCGCCCCAGGCTAGCGTCAGCGGAAGCCAGAGAATGAATGTGATAAAACTTAGAGAAAGTGTGAACTGACGCCCAGGTGGCGGCCCGGCAGACCTGGGAAGCAGATGCCTGATGACGCACCGCCCAGGAAGCCCCAACTGCCCTAGTCGAATGAGCGGTCAACCTGGAAGGGGGAGCACGGCCCTTTGCGATATAGGCCTCCTTGACAGCCGACCGAACCCAGCGAGAGATGGTAGCCTTGGAGGCAGGCAAACCCCTACGAGGACCCGCCGGGACCACGAAAAGGGAATCCGAACGACGGAAAGGTTCCGTGAGGCGAAGGTACAGGCGAAGGGCCCGAACAACGTCAAGGCAATGGAGGGATTTCTCCCTAGGGTGAGAAGGATTAGGGCAGAAAGAGGGAAGGACGATCTCTTCATTGATATGAAACGAGGAGACCACCTTTGGAAGAAAAGAGGGAACGGGACGCAACACCACCTTGTCCTGATGGAAAACCAGGAAAGGCGAACGGCAAGAAAGCGCCGCCAGTTCGGAAACCCGGCGGATGGAGGTGACTGCCACTAAGAAGGCCACCTTGAACGAGACAAACGACAGAGAGATCTCTGCCAAAGGCTCGAAGGGAGAAGACTGAAGGGCGCCAAGGACGAGATTCAGGTCCCACGGCTCCACTGGAAAACGAAAGGGGGGGGCTCGGCGAGCGACACCCTGTAGGAAAGTCCTAACCTGAGCCCGCGAGGCCACAGGACGTTGGAAAAGGACTGAGAGGGCCGAAATCTGTCCTCTGAGAGAAGCTAGGCGAAGACCCTTCTCAAAACCGGCCTGAAGGAAGGCCAGAACGTTAGGGACGGAGAAATGAAGAGGGCGGAAGCGCCCAGACTCGCACCAGGCAAAATACGCTCTCCAGGTCCGGTAGTAAATACGGGCTGACTGGGGTTTGCGAGCGTGAAGCATCGTCTGAATGACAGAATCCGAGAGGCCACGGGACTTCAAGACCGCGGTCTCAACGGCCACGCCGTCAAACGAAGCTGAAGTAAATTCGGGTGGTACAGAGGACCCTGAGAAAGGAGATCGTGGCGCAGAGGAAGTCGCCACGGAGCGTCGGCGAGCAGAAACACTAGATCTGCGTACCACGCCCTGCGGGGCCAATCCGGAGCCACCAGGATTGCCGAAACCCGGGCTGCCTTGAGACGCTTGAGCACTCGGGGCAGGAGGGGAATGGGGGGGAACAGGTACAGAAGGTTGAACTGAGACCAAGGCAGAACTAGGGCGTCTACCGCGAAAGCCTGAGGGTCTCTGGACCGCGCGACATAGCGCGGAATCCTGTGGTTGAGACGTGACGCGAAAAGATCCACGTCCGGAGTTCCCCATCGGTGACAAAGTTGGAGGAACACCTCTGGGTGAAGAGACCATTCGCCCGGGTCGACTAGCTGACGACTGAGGAAGTCTGCCGCCCAATTGTCGACCCCGGGAATGTGCACCGCGGAAAGGACGGGAACGTGGAGTTCCGCCCAGCGCAGGATATGGGAGGCTTCCTGCAAGGCCATCACGCTCCTGGTGCCCCCTTGGTGGTTCAGATAAGCCACGGCGGTGGAATTGTCTGTTTGAACCCGGACCGGGAGACCGCGAAGACGTGGGGTCCAGTGAGACAGTGCCAGGAAAATTGCCCTGAGCTCGAGTACATTTATCTGCAGGGAGGACTCCTGAGCAGACCAAAGACCCTGGACTGTGAGAGAGTCGAGGACAGCTCCCCAACCCAAGAGGCTGGCGTCCGTCGTGACCACCCGCCAACTGGGGGGAAGAAAGGAACGGCCCAGGGACACCGTCCGAGGAAGAAGCCACCAGGAGAGGTCCTGGCGAAGCTGGAGAGGGAGACGAACCAGGCGATCGAGACCTGCCTGGGACTTGTCCCACCTGGATAGAAGAAACAACTGAAGGTCCCGGGAGTGGAATTGGGAATAGGGAATGGCTTCGAAGGAAGCCACCATCCTCCCCAGGACGCGCATACACGTCCTGATAGTCAGGGTGGACGGGCCGCGGAGAAGCGTCACCCCCGCCTGAAGGGAGGCAATCTTTTCTGGGGGGAGAAACACCCGCCCGAGGCGAGTGTCGAAAATCATGCCCAGGAAGGGCATCCTCTGGCATGGGACGAGGGAGGACTTGGAGTGGTTGACGAGCCACCCGAACTGGGAAAGAGCTGAGAGGGTGATGTGCAGGCTGGACAGGTTGTCCTCCAACGACGGGGCCCGAATCAGAAGATCGTCTAGGTAAGGTATCAAGGCGACCCCCCTGGCACGAAGAAGGGCCATGAGAGGCGCCAACACCTTGGTGAAGACCCTCGGAGCAGAGGCCAGGCCGAAGGGCAGGGCTACGAATTGGAAATGAAGAGAACCTACCGCGAAGCGAAGGAACCTTTGGTGGGAGAGGGCAATGGGGACGTGGAGATAGGCGTCCTGAATGTCTATGGACGACAGGAACTCGTCCGACTCCAAGGAGGCGATCACCGACCGGAGGGATTCCATACGAAAGTGACGGACCCGGACAAAGCGGTTCAGCGCCTTCAGGTCCAGGATAGGACGGAGCGAACCGTCCTTTTTGGGAACCGTGAACAGATTCGAATAGAACCCCCGAAAGCGTTCTGACTCTGGAACCGGAACGATGACCCCTAGAGAGCGAAGGGAACGAATGGCCTGAAAAAAATCTTCTGCCCCGGAGGGGGACCTGGGGGGCGACGTCAGGAAGAACCGTCCCGGCGGAAGATCGGAAAATTCGATCCTGTATCCGGAGGAGACTACCTCCAGAACCCAAGCGTCTTCTACACTTGCTTGCCAGACGTCCTGAAAGGCGAGCAGACGCCCTCCCACCTTGACGGAGTCATGCGGAAGGAGGTTTAGTGGACTGGGGGCGAGCAGGTTTGGGCTTGGCATGCCAGGAGGGCTTGGTCTTAAAGGAAGGCCTGGAGGCCTTCTTGTCAGATCGGGCAGGGGGGGCCCGAAAGGACCGAAAGGACTGCGCCCGAGAGGACGACCCAGGAAAGCGACGGCGGCGAGGCTGATTCTGGGGAAGAAGAGAGCTCTTACCGCCAGTGGCCTCCGAGATGAGCTCCTCCAAACGCTTCCCAAAGAGCTTCCCGCCGAGAAAGGGAAGGGAAATCAGAGCCTTCTTGGAGGCGGCATCTGCCGCCCAAGAACGAAGCCAGATGGTGCGGCGGATGGCCACAGAGTTAGCGGCCGCACTGCCGGATCGGCGGGCCGATTCCATAGAGGCATCGCAAAGAAATTTGGACGCCTGATAAATTTGAGAGGCAAGCACTGCCAGTTCCCCTTGATCAGAGTCTGGGGGTAAAGCGCGAACAAGCTGTTTTGCCCAGATAGCGCAGGCCTTAGCCACCCAGGAGGCGGCAAACGCAGGACGGATGGCAGCACCCGCTGCGATGAAAACAGACTTGGCCAAAGAGTCGACCCGTTTGTCAGCGGGATCCGACAAGGAAGCCGCGTCAGCCAGGGGAAGGGTAGTAGCCTTCGCCAGGCGAGCAACCTGAGGGTCTACCTGAGGAGGAACCGTCCAAGTATTGACAGATTCCTCAGAAAAAGGATAGGGGACGTCAGAGGCCTTGGTAAGATGAAGGCGCCGATCAGGATGACGCCACTCTTTAGCCAGAAGTGCGTCCAGATCCTCGTGATTCGGGAAGACCACAGTGGAACGCCTAGTCCGGCGGAAGGACACCGACTCCAGGGAGGAGGAGGAGGGTACGTCCTGCACATGGAGCGCGTCACGGACGGCTTTGATGAGGTCCTGAATGGCCGCAGACATCGCCGAGCACCGCTCTGATTCAGAATCAGAAACGGAGGAGTCCCCAGGAACGGCGGAAGCGGCTGAAGAAGAAATTTCGCCCGACTCAGACCTAACCGGGGAGTGATCCGGGGTAGCTGAGGAAGAATGGGACCCAGCCGAGGCTGTGCGAGGTCGCTTGCCGGACCTCGTACCAGAGCGGGAACGGACATCCCCGGCGGGGGGGGTCCCTGCCCGAGGCGGCCGCAATCTGAGCGGGCAGACGGTCCAAGGACTGCGCTAGGGATTGGGAGAGGCTGGCAAGGTTACCTATGGCCTGGGACAGGGTAGCAGCCCATTCCGGAAGGACCGACAAAGAGGGGGCCGCAGGGGCGGACTGGGTGGGCCTGGGGGGAAGGCACTGCACGCAGAGAGAGGAAGACTGACCGCATGGGAACTTCCTATTACATACGGAACAGGCGTAATGAGTGGAAATAGCGGCAGGGGGAGAGGGGGCCCGACCAGAAGAAGACATGAGGGCGATGGAGGAGCCTGCAAAGCAAAAAAGAGTCAGCCAGAGGCTGCCTACCAGACCCAAGGTGCTGTGTCCCACAGAAGCACGTCCAGAGAGCCGAGGCGCAGGAGAAGCAAGATGCGACAGCTGCAGGCAGGACAGGAACCGGTAGTCAAGAAAGACACGCCCCCCCCAGCAGCCCGCGCTGGTGCTGGATTGGTTGGAAAAAACGCGGCTCCCAGGGCACCGCCCACAAAGGGGAGGGAGGAGAAAAAAGCCCGGGAAGGCAGAAGGCGGAGACGAAGCTCCGCCCCACGTGACCTGCGGCCTAGGCTGGAGAAAAGCCGGGGCCTCGAGTAGAAAAATGCTGCCGGAAACGGACGCCCGCGATCGCGGTAACGCCCGGAGGCAGCAGCAGAAGCGGGGACGCAGCACAGATTCTCTGGGAGTGCGGGGGCCCCGAAGGCCAGGAGTTAGCCGGAAGAAACCCGCAGGTACGGGAAGGAGCCGAAAGAATCGGCCGTCTTAAAGGGCCAGGCCCTAGAAACGAGGGTGCCCCAAGGAAGTTTTCCCCCGCAAAAAGAATGCCCAGGCAAGCGTGCAGTGCCCCCAAGAGCCATCAGCCTCCCTAAACTAAAAAGGGGGCCAGGACAAGAGGTGGTTGTGGTGGGTGGAGGGGGTGGGGGTGGGGTACCGCCATACTCACCTTCCGACGTTTTCAGGCGCAGCAATAGCCACCCCCTCGGCGGACTCAACACGGGAGCCGTGGGTCCGCCGGAATTCCGCTGCGGAAGCAGATAGTGGGGACTGGGTGGCTGCCGGGTACCTGAGTACGCGCCCGCAGGGGGGCAACTAAAGTGGAACACGATGGAGCCACCCCTGCGTCCTGAAGAAACCTGTACAAAAAAGGAGAAAAAAATAGAATAAAATAAAAAATAAAATTAGCAGGATGACCTGCAAAACAGGTCATGTCTGCCTCCTACGGACACTAGAACTAGACTGGTGTATCTCGGCTCTTGCAGAGGGGTATAGCCCACCTGGGCGGAGCCAACACTTTTTTGTTTCTAGTGTCAGCCTCCTAGTGGCAGCTGGGCATATACCCATGGTGCTGTGTCCCCCAATGCCATGCACGAGAAAGCAGTTTAGCAGCAAACTTTGTGAAAACTAATATTTGTGTCATTCTCAAAACTTTTGGCCACGACTGTAGCGTCAAGACATAGTGCACGTAGACGTGTACTATGAAGACGACCAATCTGAATCAGACCTCCAATCTGAATCAGATCTGATGTCTCATACAGATTGGGGGGAGGGGTCTGATCTGAGGTTTAATAAAAATTGAGAATCTGATCAGAGGTCTGATACAGACTGGGGATCTGATCTGAGATTTGTTGGAAAATATCTTTTTCTGGTCTTCCTCTTCTAAAACATAAGTGTGTCTTATACTCAGGTGCGTCTTATATAGCGCAAAATACTAAAATGTACTGGAGGCACAGCCATCTGGGTGACGATCAGTCACCATAACAGAAAGGATATAAAGAGTGCTCAATCTTGCCAACGCTCTTGATAACTTTGTTGAGTCTGTTCTGAACATCAAGTAGGAGATTGTACCAGCTCTCAGACACGGATGTCACCAGACCTGAGATACAAGGAGGTCAGCCTCAGTGGATGATGACGACAACTGTGAAATTAGCATCGACTTCTATACCTACCAATCATCCCATTAACTGTGCCAAAGAGCACCGAGCCTTGTGTAGGAGGAGAGGTCTCCCCAAGGTTCTGCATGACCAGCGAGCCATGGCAGAAAACATTAACAAACTCCCCTAAGTGGAAGAGTCCTACTTCTTGTAAGTGTTGTCTTTCCTCATCTGTAGTGGCGGCGCTGGGAATGAAAACACAGAAATTATTTTTGCAAGAATCTGATTATTATGTACATCTAAGGGTACTTTCACACTAGCATTATTCTTTTCCAGTATTGAGTTCCGTCCTACGGGCTCAATACCGGAAAAGAACTGATCAGTTTTATCCCCATGCATTCTGAATGGAGCGCAATCCGTTCAGGATGCATCAGGATGTCTTCAGTTCAATCTTTTTGACTTTTCAGGACGGAGATAGCACTGCAGCATGCTACGGTTTTATCTCCGGCCAAAAACCCGGAACACTTGCTGGAATGCCGGATCTGGCATTTTTTCCCATTGAAATGCATTAATGCCGAGTGTATCGGAAAAACCGATACGGCATTGTGGTCTGCGCATGTTCAGACCGCAAAAAAAAAAAAATGCCGGATCCGTTTTTTTCCGGATGACACGGTAGAGACGGATCCGGCATTTCAATGCATTTGTCATACAGATCAGGATCCTGACCAGTCTGACAAATGCCATCAGTTTGCATACGTTTTGACGGATCCGGCAGGCAGTTCTGGCGATGGAATCCTCTGCCGCAAGTGTGAAAGTGCCCTAATCCAGAGGTGAAGTCCATAGATTTTTCTCATAGTAACAACAGGCAGGACACCATATCTTTTTACCTGTCTTTTTGGCATACAAATAAGTTAAATGCATTTTCTGCTCCTAAGAAGTTATCATCGTCCAGTATCTCCACTGCGCTCATCCAGTTAGGGTTAAAATCCCGGGCAATCTGTATGAATCAAAGAACAAAGATGTAATACCAATGTACACAACATATGGATAGATGCAGGTTAGGTTGGGCGCATGAAAGGTTCTACATTTCTTAATCAAACCCAGTTCTTACATACATCAGACTACTTACCAGTATGCCCATCTTATTACATGAGGACACAGTGCTAGGATATGCTGTTCCTTTATGACTGGTGAGGTCTGACCGCTGTCCTGAGGATAAGAGGGCGCAGTGTTGGTGTCACACAGTGTCCCCAATCTAAGTTCTCCAGGCATAGAATTCCTCCTGGCCATCCGGCTGTTCAGGGGACTGCACTCGGCCACATCGCTTCCAATGGACCCGTGCAGCAGTACACTGTGGTCCCCTTGTTCTCAGGATCAGTGGGGTTTCAGAGATCAGACTTCTACCAATCAAAAGGTGATGGCATATCCTAGAGATGTGCCACTACTTTATAAGATGGGAAACCCATTTAAGCAATACATTTTACATAAAAGATCAACACATAAAAACAGAGTGTGTTCCCTGCCAGACCTGTGGAGGAAAGGATATCTACTGGCTCATGTGCTGCTTGAGGTACATGCCACCACTGCAGCCAGTCACTGGCTGCAGAGACACATGTGACCCCAGTTCATTTGGGAAACTGACAAGTAGGGTACCAGAGAACTGAGGACTCCAGCCCAGTGCCAGGGAGTGGGTAGGAATCCTTTACTGTACAGGTGGGGAATGGGAAGGGGGTGGATGGTGACTGGGAGACATTGATTATGACCCCCTACGCCCGAAAATTTTAGGCTTTTGAATGCCACTGCGCCTAATTTTAGAGTAAAAATCTGGAGTAGATTTCCATCTAGACACAGACTGCCGGAGGATGCACCTAATTTATGATGAAGCCTGCACCTCGTCATAAAGCCCATCCTCTGGTAGTGAAGGAGATATAAAAAAAAGGCGTAAAAAACAGGTCTTTGATAAATGATCCTCATTTTGTAGATTTACAAAGCTAAATGCTTTGTGCCAAAAAGCTGGCGCACTCATTTATTATGTTCTAGACAGTGTCAGTATCTCGTCTGACAAGCGGGTGTGGCATAGCAAAAAAGATGCGCCAACAAGCAAAATATGAGCAAGACAACCAATAGGTGATGTAAAGTTAGATAAAGGTGTCTAACAATGGACTAAATTTATCATCCGACATGAGCCACTTTGAGAAGTGTGCTGCATCCCTAGACTGGCTAGTCTTAAGTTTACAGTGTCTAAATATTAGACAGGATTAATAAATCTGCCCCATAAAATACCATCCTCACTGGCACCTATGAGACTGCGGATAAGTAATGAAAGAGCACAGGCCGAGAGTGCCGACTAAAGGGGCACAGCAGCTGCAAGTATTGGGGCGGTAACATGAACTCCACCAAGCACGTGGAACACTTTTATATAAGAACTAGCTGAAGGATCCGTATATTTAATCTATTTCATTTAATGTTTGTGTGTCTCATTACAAGATATCAACACTATCCAGTATAACAGTGGCACCTACAGCACCCTACCCCCAAAACAGTGACCTCCACCCCCCACAGTGCCCTGTCCCTTAAAATTGGGGATCTACAGCACCCCGCCCCCAAAACAGTGACCTTCACAGCCCCCCACTCCTTAACACTGACCCCCCTGCCCCCCCCCCCCCCACAGTGCCCCGTCCCTTAAAATTGGACCTCCACAGCAGCCCACCCCCTTAACTTTGACCTTTACAGCAGCCTTCCCCTTTAACGGTGACTTTCACAGCATACCACCCCCTTGACAGTAACCTCCACAGGGGCGTGTCCTTTTGAACAGCTCGCTGTAAGACAGCAGCACTGTACTGTCTGAGTGTGAGCTGCAGGGAGAAAGTCACCATCCCTCCCATTGATAGAAGTTGATTTTTACCTTCATTTTTTCAATCTCAGTCGGCTAAAGAGTGAGTGGGGGCGTGGCCTAACCAGATCGGGGGCGTGGCTTAGTGGGGTTTTAAGTCTTTTGAGGGTGGACACATTGTGGCAGGGGGCGTGTCTGGGCTCCTTCCTGCAAGAGTGACGCCCCTCTGGGCACCTTACTGGCTCATTTGCATACCAAATAAACTGGATTTTCAAAGGATAAAAAACATATATTGCTGGAACAAAGGCACATCTGGAAATAAGGTACTAAGTGCTATTAGGCCATGGCTTTACTTCAATAGCGATTATCCTGGTGACAGATTTCCTTTAAAGCTCCCCTACAGCAGTGAAGATAAATGGCTGGGTTGTTATGGAAACCAGGAGTAAAACTGTATGTGGAGGCTGGAGGACCTGCAAGCTTCTATTGGCTGATAAGGGTCATGTGACCAAGCTTTTATTGGGTAATGCATTTTTTTGGGAATCTCTCAGGAACAGTACGTCCTAGAGAGCCGAGGCCTGATCTAAAACCTTACCGACTTACCGCTTTATACATTAGATGAATGATTTACTGGACGTGTGATTCACGGTTCCCAGATCTCTTACCTCCTCAAAGTTTCCCTCCATTGGTTTGTAAGCCAGCAGCAGCACTGAACGCATCAAGTCTCCCACCAGGATAAAATCCCCCTTGGTTTTCAAATATAAAGCCATGATATTGTTGTAATGGTTGCATTCAGTGCGCAGCTCCTTCTCTGTTGTCCATTCATAAAGACGGACCTATGTAAAAAGAAAAGTCACTGTTTCATGTATACGAACAATAGTACATGATATTAAAGGGAACCCATCAACTTTAGTGAGGGACAGCATAAAATTGTGACAGACACACTGATTTGAGGTGTTAATATTAAAGAGGCACTTCCACAAAAATCTTTATTGTCTGACCTGCTAGAAGGGTACATGGTGTAAACTGTAGTGAAGGTAATCTTCTTGCCAGAGACTGTATATGTGAGTTATCCTCTCCCTTCTGATCCTCAGCTGCGTCATGTGACCAACACTCTGATCTCCAACTGACACAAGACAGGAAGTCTGTTACTTCTCTATTCATTCCTTTGTGACTGACATTCAGGCTCCTATAGGAATACATAGGCTTCCTGTCCACATATAAGATGCTGTGTTATTTGGAAAGTCAGAGTGCTGGTCACATGACACAGCTGAGGATCAGAAGGGAGGTTATAACTCACAAATACAGTGACTGGTAAGATTACCTTCCCTACAGTTTACATGATGTACCTTTCTAACAGGTCAGAGAATTAAAAATTTTTTCATGGGAGTGCTTCTTTAAGTGGTTGCCAAGAACCTGCTCTATAATAATCCCACTCCGGTCCTAAAAAAGAGGGACGGCTGCCAGAGAACAGTGACGGCTAGGCCCCATGTACCCGGCCTTAGTGCCGCCGGGACCGCAAGATAGAACATGTCCTATCATTTGTGGAGCAGAGGCACGGACCTGGAAGCCCTCCAAAACACACGGAAGCCCTTCCATGAGATTCCAAGTCTGTGCCTTAGCTCTACAAAACATAGGACATGACCTATCTTTTGCCGTATCTTGTGGATTGCAGACCCATTGAAGGAAATGGGTCCGCACCGCCATGTGAAGTTCAAACAGCCAGTGCCCGCGATTTGCGGTCTGTAACATGGGCATGGCAACACTACGGCCGTGTGAATGGGCCCTTATTAACTAGCTCCTGCTCTCCTCACCCACCTGCTGAAGATTGGTAGTTATCTCTTCTACTAGAAAACCACTAATCAGCAGGTGGACGGGGAGAGCAGGAGCTCATGAATAATGGTGACTCTTCTCAGGTGGCTTTGACTCTTCTCTGCTATGGGCTGCGCTGACTATACAGAAAGTTCTCAGCAACCACTTAATATCAGCTCATGGGTGACAGACCTCGGAAATAAGTGCATCTGTCCTCAGTGATGACAGTCTCCCTTTACATTTGGGATACCCATGTACTCATCTAAATCTTACCGTGCTGTTGATACTGGCCAGTAGCTTTCCATTGAATTCAACCATAGAGTACACAGCTCCCTTTACCTCTTTCTCTGCAACAGTTTGCAACTTCCCTGTAGAGACAAGCAGTTGTATTAGTTTAGGGCTGCAAATTCCCAAAATAGCTTTCGCTATCCTTTCCAGAGCCATTATTTCATTTTTGGAGCCTATAATACAATATGACTCACTTGCACACTAGCAATTTGGCAAAACTGACCCATTTTACTGCAGTTAGCAGTTTCAAATGTGCCATCATGCGGCCATAACATTAAGTGGACCTGCCACTTCTCTTGACTGGTTCACCTGTTTGCCTGTTTTAATGGGCTTGTCAAAGGGTCCATACAGAGTCTGGCACTGATTTGACAGTGTCAGGGCTAGTTCACACGAACGTGTGTGACCCGTGGCCGTATTGCGGCACGCAAATCGCGGGCCGCAATACACGGCCACAGTTCCGTGTGCATTCCGCATCACGGATGCGGACCCATTCACTTCAATGGGTCCACAAATCCGGAATCGCGGAACGGCAGCACGGGACGGGACACCTCGGAAGCACTATGGAGTGCTTCCGTGGGGTTACGTCCCGTACTTCCGTTCCGCAAAGTGTGCATTGCAGCGGGCCGCAGCACAGGCACAGGTCACACACGTTCGTGTGAACTCGGCCTCAGGGTGTGGAAGGACCCCCCCCCCCCACCTGGTAACACCCAGGTCAATTTATTTAGAAAATTTCTAGGAGGAATAGCAAAGGAACAACACAACACACAAGCCCATTTTATAAAGTGCTGAGTCCAGCTTCAAAAACTCCAGGAGACTGTCCGTCTTCAGCACAAGAAGTTGCAGCTAGCCATACAGTTAAATGAGACATTGGCAGACCAAGTAATAGGTGGCCGGGCCGAATTCACCAGAGTGGGGGCTGCTCTTTATCAGCCCTCTAATGTGGCTAAGGGCTCATGCACACGAGCGTATTTTATTTCCGAGTCCGTTCAGTTTTTTTTTCGGACCGTATGCGGAACCATTGCTTTCAATTGGTGCGCAAAAAAAAAATAAAAAATAAGTTACTCCATGTGCATTTCGTTTCCGTATGTCCTTTCCGCAAAAAAACATGTCCTATTACTGTCCGCATTACGGACAAGGATAGGACTGTTCTATTAGGGGCCAGCTGTTCCGTTCCGCAAAATACGGAATGCACACGGTCATGTGTATTTTTTTGCGGATCCGTGTTTTGCGGACCGCAAAATATATACGGTCATGTGCATGGGCCCTAAGGCCTCTTTCACAAGACCGTGTTTTTTTTCCGTTTGCGGGCCGTTTTTTTCCGCTTCGTATACGGAACCATTCATTTCAATGGCTCCGTATACATTCCATTTCAGTATTTCCGTTCCATTGAAAGATAGAACATGTCCTATTATTGCCCGCAAATCACGTTCTGTGGCTCCATTCAAGTCAATGGCTCCGCAAAAAAAAAAAAAAAAAAAACGGAACACATACGGAATGTACTCCGTATGCATTCCGTTCCGTTGAAAGATAGAACATGTCCTATTATTGCCCACAAATCACATTCCGTGGCTCCATTCAAGTAAAAAAATAAAAATACGGAACACATACGGAATGTTCTCCGTATGTCTTTCGTATCCGTTCCGTTTTTGGAGAACCAGCCATTAAAAAAAATCTTATGCTCAGCCCAATTTTTTCTATGTAATTACTGTATACTGTATATGCCATACGGAAAAACGGACCGAAAAAAAAAAAAATGGAACAACGAATCCGTGAAAAACGGACCGCAAAATACTAGAAAAAAGCCATACGGTCGTGTGAAAGATGCCTAATAAAGAGGGATCCCAGGTGGGAACCCCTCTCCCCCGTGGTCTAATATAGCACATGGAAAATAGTTGTCTTGCCCCATTAAAGATCCAATGAGAACAGGACACACCAAGGAACAAGTAAACGACTCCATTAGAGGACTGCAAATCATATAATTCTTTAAAAAAAAAAATAATAATTCAATCGAAAAGCTCTTAAATCAATCATTCGCCCATTCACATACAGAAGCATTTGCCTTTTCTCACCATCAGAATACTGGAAAACCACTATCCTTCCTTGCTTTGGTTCGGCCTCATCTGGGTACACCATGGCAGTTCCAACTATGAAATAAGTGCTTGGATCCTTTCCCAGCTTACACGACACTAAGCTGAGGGTGTACTCGTTCTGCAAGAACTGGTGAGTGTGCAGGACTAAAAAGAAAAATGAACAAAACAAGAATAAGCCTCTTTGACAAACAACTGGGTCAGGCTTTCCTTAAAGGGATATTCCCATCTCCGAACCAGCTGCTCCTCCTGCCTGAATGCAGCAGTCAGAGGCGGTTGGGAGAGCACAAACAGCCAAGTGGACTGTGCTATGCCGTTTCCGTTACTCCCATTCAATTGTATAGAATAGCACAGCCTGCTCGGCTATTTCTGCTGTCCTGACCTCTCTGGCCGCCGCACCCAGGTCTGTTCTAGATATAGGTGCGGGTCCTAGAGGTGGCCCCCCATCTATCAGATATTTATGGCATGTGCCCTTTTCCTTTAAATTGGTTTCATTCACTACCTTCAAATGTGTGTTGATCTATGATGAGAAGGTTATGGACCTCTATTTCTTCTCCAAATGAGGTTTCATGGGGCGATGTGCTTCCTGAAAACAGCTTACTACTGCTCACACTTGAAGAGAGGGCCTGAAAGAACGGAAGACATGATGGAAGGCGGCACTGGAAATCCAATGGCAGACTTTTCATGTGGAAACATTATACTCTACACCTCTTAAAGGGGTTGTGCCACAAAAAATATTCTACATTTTTCAAACCAGCACCAGGATCCGAATACTTTTGTAATTGCATGCAATTAAAAATGTAGTGTAGCCACTGAGTTATTCAATAAAATTAATCTGTACAGCGCCACCTGCTGTTAATTTGTTTCTTATTTCTTTGTCCAGCTCACTGAGATGGTCGCACATGCTCAGTTTCATCCTTCAACTGCTTCCTGAGCTGTGATAGGGAGAGCTGAGACACGCCCCTGAGCTGTGATAGGGAGAGCTGAGACACGCCCCCTGATGTGCAGTAGAAAAGACACTCCCTTGAGCTGTCAGCTTGATATAAATCTAGCAGAGCAATGAATGGAGAGATCTCTGGATCCATATGATGTACAGGGCTGGTTCTAGCTTTGTTAGAAAGGTATTGACATGCACTGTATGATGTCTGATTTTTTACATTAGTCATGGGATAACCTCTAATATTCTCAGGAGTTTGCCAGTGTAATTAGTCAGTAGGTAGTCTTTCAGACCCCCTAATGACCCAACAATGCAAGAAATGAACTTGCTACATGGCACCTGATAAAGTTTGGGCAGAGGTGAACACAGGGCATCTCCACTCACTTTTGGAAATCAGCACTATCACCTCTGTCAGAAATACCAGATTTGCCAGGGAAAATATAAGATATACAATATAAGATATAAGAAAAGATATACAATAATTCAATACACTTTCTGCATCAATTCTTCACATTATTAAGATCTCTAGTTGCTGGTATTCAGTAGGAACCCTCATTACTTTCAGAAGATAAAAACCTGTACTGATTATGTGATGGACACAGCACAGCTCATCTCTGAATGACTAAGGGTACGTTCACATCTGCTGAATCACAGACCTTCGCATCTGGGATAACCAGATAGTGCTACTCATTTCCAGACCCCATAGACTATAATGGGATACAGTCGCTTTTTGGCGAAATGCCGGCTTTCGGACGGACAAAAAAAAATTGCATACAATGTGTTTTGTCCAGGCAAAGGCCAGCAATTATGCCAGAAAGTGGATGCATCCTTGCCAGACTCCATTATTGTCTAAGGGGTCCAGCGGTGCACAGCCGGATACAGGATGCCACAGATGTGAACGTACCCTAACTGAATAATATCTGAATAACAGCAAGCAGAGATCTTGAAAACAAATTGATAAGAAAAGGTATTGTAGAACTTTCCATCATGCATCCTGCAATACACCCCGGTATCTAATCCTCCCTGTGAAAACAATCTTCTCCGGCCATTAGATACAATAACACTGACCTGGGTACTGGCACTAGGTCGGAGCGGAGAGCTGCTTCCACTAGCATCTTGCACCTCGGTTCGGCTGGAGAGCACTCCGAAGCCCTGAGATACCTCCTGATAGCAAATCTTCCTGTAATAAACAAGACAATGAAAATCCAGGAGTATGAATATGTATACCATTTATCAGTCACAATGAGAAATGAATAAGTCAAGTCAACTGCTTCCTAACTGCAAACCCACCTGGGAGACTCAAACAGTGGGACCGTCCGGATATGAAGCTTTTGTATTTCATCAATCGTTCCAATGGTAAGGGTGCTGTTATTTGCTAGAGCCAAACTGTAAATGAGAGAAGTGGTTAAAGGGGTTATTCCATGAATCATTTATATTCCAAAAGTCCTGAAAGGTTGGCTCTGGACAGAATCAATCTCCTTCCCCCCCTGGCAGCTTCTTACTTCCCCTGCAGAATGAGTCTTCTCTGCTACACTGCCATGCTGCCGCAGAGGCTCTGCTCTTTCCCTGACAAGCCATTTATATCTGCTGTGAACAGAGTTTCACTATGCAGTGACCAGGCTGAGGGACAGTGGCTGAGCGTGTGTGACCAGCAGCACAAAGAAGATGTAGAGGTAAATATGCTATACACTCTGAACATCAGGTGGCGACATACTATGTAAGTAAATGTCAAACTGTTCATTGGATCATTTTTAAACACCATGGAAATGGAAAAATTGTATTTTTGTACTTTCCGCAAAAATATAGGAGACCGTCAGGATCCCAAGGACAAGAGCCTGGGAAAAAAGCCCAAGAAAGAACAAGGGGAAACACCCGGTTCCTCCCGAGGTGGGATAGGGAGCAAGGCAGATGTCCTGCACAAGAACCAAGAGTTGAACAAGTGCAAACTAAAGAGCCTGAGGAAGGATCTGGAAAAAAAACAGGGCTCCTCCTAAAGAAACAGAAGAGTAGCACAGCAATGCCTGTTGGGAACAACCTAGCGCTCTGCATATGGAAGGATGCTCCAGGAGAAGAATCCATAAGAGGACAGACCCAACAAGAAAATTAGACTATGAAGGTACCTGGCAGGAGAAAAATGCGTGAAAAAAGGACAGAGCAGTCCTTAACCAAGGAGAAAACTTCCTGGAAACAAACTAAAAGACCCTGTGGGCCGCCCCTCGGCAATGGAACCTGGCCTGGAAGTAAAGGAACCTGACCAGAAAGAGGACCCGGCAAGGAAAAAACTAACTTGTCTCAGACCAAAAACAGAGACTAGAATCGAGTATCTGAAAAACTAACAAAATATTGCTATAAATGTAAGACCAGAGATATCCCTGGCCACATGAAGTCTCAGGGAAAAGAGAACCAGTCGCAGGCCCTGGTAATACAAGCGGAGACACACGTCTGAGAGATATTGGAGTAGAAGGGAGAGGACTTCAAACAGCCTAAGGAGGAACAGTTCTCAAAACGAGAGAAAGTTGCATCCCAAAAGTGACCAATACGATCCAAATTGCAAACTGTAGCATTAAACTCCCAGATGATACCCGGTACTTGACCTGGGCAGACGGGAAGAGTCCATGGGGACACGGGAGGGAGAAAAAAAAAAAAAGACGGGCCCAAAGAAACAGCTGTCATACAGAGCATGTGCGGTCAGAGATGCCACGAGTAGCTTCCCCAGAGGGAACCAGCCAGCTAGATGGTCTAAGAATCATTGGGGCAGGGACTCCAAGCAGGATTACCCAGTCAGAGGCTCAAGTAGGACAATAATAGCCAGATTATCAAGGGAAAATTGAAATGTATCCATCCTCCAATAATCGCCATTCATCCATATATCAGAAGAGGATGCAGAATTCGTTAGGGGAAGCTGGGAGATACTACACTGACAGTAGAAACCAGCTACCAGCAGAGCACAATGAAACCCCCAAGGAAGGGGGAAGAAACTGATAGGTGCAGAAAACAGCAAGGCCCAAGGGGACGGCACCACTGTCATGTAGCACCACTAATCCGCGAATCTAAGGGCGTACAAAGAACGTCCGGACTAGGGCGTTTCATTTTGTAATGAAAAAAAAATAAAATGTAAAATTTTTGCAGACTTTGCTTACACCCGAGCCTCAGTGATGTGAAGACGCGGCCTAGGCGAGAAAGAAGACGGGGCCTCGATTAATGAGGTGACCGGAAAAAGTGCGTCGTCAGCGGACTGGAACCACGGGAAACCGGGGGGCCTCCGGAACGAAAAAAAAAAACAGGTGAGGGGGCTCCTGAGGAGCGCCTGCAGGGGGTGCAACTAAAGTGGTAATCCTTGATGGAGCCCCATCCTGCAGCAGGCAGAGACCTGCAGAAGAAGGGAAAAAAGAATAGAAATAAAAAGGAAAAGCAGCATGACCTGCAAACAGAGCAGGTCATGTCTGCCTCCTACAGACACTAGACTAAAATTGATTAACCTAGTGGCTGTAGAGAGGGTACAGCCCACCTGGGCGGAGTCAACCTTTTGATATCTAGTGTCGCCTCCTAGTGGTAGCTGGGCCTATACACATGGTGCTGTGTCCCCCAATGACATTAACGAGAAATATGCTTTTTATGATCTACTGAAAAAATACAACATTTCATGATGCAGCAAGCCCCTTTATCATACCAACAGGAACAATATAAGGAATAAAAAAAGTGTTCCTATACTACAGACCAGGGGTAGGCAACCTCCAGCACTGCATCTGTTGCAAAACTACAACTCCCACCATGCATACTTGTTCTGCTCTTCTCAGAACTCCCATAGAAATGAACGGAGCATGCTGGGAACTGTAGTTTCACAAGAGCTGGAGTGGCGAAGATCGCTGACCCCTGCTATAGACCGAACTAAAAGGCATGACTTGCCTATCAGGATAACCTTCAGAGTTCAGGGGGCACATATAGTTGACCTCCTTCAGGTTAACGTTGGAGAAGACCAGCTTATGGTTGCTGCTGTAGATGACTGTGGGCCGGTCCGAACAAGCAAATACATTCGTGGTGGACAGAGAGCGGAAAGTCCTCAGAACAGTGGGCTGTGTCCCCAGGGTCACCTTCTTTCTGTCACTTAGAAGACCTAAGAAGCGCGAGAGAGCAAGTCAATGTATGCCCACAAGCGTAGAACCACCTGTATTACATAGCTATCACTTACCTGTTTCTGTGTTGAGGCTAAAATAGAAGAGAGCGCCATCCCCCAGTGCACACAGCAGGTAGTGACTGTTCTCGAATGACGTCATAAGGATGGACCTTGGGATAATCTCTGAAGAAGTAAATTAAAAATGAAATATTATCTACAAAGTATACTACAAATCTATGATCATCGCTCTGTAGAAAGTTCCATTTTGACTTACCTCCACCTAGCATCTCTTTATGTAATAACTGAAATCCTGGTAAACTAAGGATTCGAGCCGAGATATCTGTCCACAGGCCAATTGCACAAAGTGTGGACATTGCATCACCGCCACCCAATGGAGTGACATCTAGACAGGCGACTTCATGCTCCATTTCAGTACAACTGTTGGGAAAGGAGAAGAATCTTATGTAATGATCTGCACTATTAGGATATAAAAGGGTCGTCTCATTATGACAATGTGTGTCCACATGAATGTCGTGCTTGAGACCCTCCTTTATGAGCCATGGCAAACTATGGAAGACCATGTATTAAATACAATACTGCTTCTTCCTTGTAATCGCCGTTGAAGCATCCCTGGTGAGCCACCTTCATTATATAAAAGTTTTTAGTTTTTTTTATAATGAGACAAACCCTTTAAGAGAACTAGAGCACATATTAAACGGCCTTACCTGATCTGTTTTAGCTCACCAGGCTGGATTTCCAGGTAGTAGAGGACTCTGCCCACTGCAAGCAGCACTTGGCGGCTGTTGCATGAACACACGCTGACTTTACGACCTTGTGGCTCCTTCCATTCGCTAACCAGACTTTGTGGGTCCTGTGACACCAGTCGCACAGAGGCTGACGTGATCTGGAAAACAGAAGAAGTCCATCATAATACCCCTTCATGGCTGGATACACACAGGCAGTTATTGGAAGCAAAGCTAGAACTGAATGCAGCAGGACGGAGCAGTATACATTTCTTCTTTTATGCTTCCTATTCCTTCTGAATCCAATTCTTGCTTCAGCTAAAAAAAAAAAAGCATCAAAAATGGACCAAAAACCTCATGAGTGCATTGTTTCCACAAAACAATGGGCAAATTAACCGTATGGTTATGTGAATACCAAACTTGTGATCCGTATCATTGGGGTTCACAGCTCATGGTTCCTGTGCTCCCCCCCCCCCCCCCCAGGCACATTTAGATTTTAGTTCTCAATATAAATTATTTAAACTTATAATGAGACTTACACCTAGGTGTACCTAAACCTTCAAATACACTATTCTTAGGGTCCATTCACACGTCCGTAATTTGGGTCCGCATTCGTTCCACAATTTGCGGACCCATTCACTTTCAATGGGGCTGGAACGGATGCAAATCCACATTTCCTGGATCCGCATCCGCATTTTCGGGATCCGCATCCGTTTTTTCGGGATCCGCTATTTCGTTCCTGAAAAAAATAGAACATGTCCTATTCTTGTCCGCAATTGCGGACCAGAAAAGGCATTTTCTATTACAGTGTCTGTGATGTGCGGTCCGCAAATTGCGGATCGCACATTGCAGGTGTCCGTGATTTGCGGATCCACAAAATACTTACGGACGTGTGAATGGACCCTAAATGTGAGGGCAATGATTTTTTTGTAATATACTTTAATTTTCTTTTTAACTTTTCCTAGCAAAATAGGCACCAGTTGCATTTTGCAATCCATACTCCCATACACCACTGTTTACTGGAGTACAGACTGCAAAGTGCAATAGGCACTTCAACTTCAGGTGCCTATTTCACTTGGAAAAGTAAAGTAAAAAAAAAAAAAAAGATAAGTATATTACAAAAATAATTTCCATCACATAAAGCGTATTTGAAGGTCTAGGTACTCACCAGCATATCTGGAAAGATTGCCCTGAGGTCGTATCAAGGCCTCTTGTGACTGCATAGGGGAGGGTTTCTGGGACCCATTATGCAATTAAAGGGGAAGACGCTTTGGATTACGCTGTAGTCGTTATAGAAAAAGCCGAGAGGCACAAAACATCAGGCATTTGTCTATGAATCTACAAAAATAAATCACTGAAGGGGGTGAGGGCTGCAAGTTCTTCTTTACGTCTGGACATGTGCCATTCTTTTACCTGAATGAGCTGCTTATGTGCCACATTCCCACAGAAAAAGGTTTGCTGGTCGTCAACAAAGCCTGCGAGGTCAGTTTCCTCCACTTCTTCTCCTGACAAAGTCAAGACCCTGCAAGACAAACAGACGTCATTATGGCGAAGTAACATCTGCGATCTGTTACGAGTTACATAACCAGCCACTTCAGTTAATCACGAACCTGGTCTGTCCCACAAAAGACAAAACCAATGTGTCATCCGTCTCACGATTGGCAGCAACCCGGAGTGGCCACAAACCTGATACAGAGCAGAAAGACCATTATTCAACAGGGAGAAGGCCATAATATCATTAAGGACCAGCATCCAAGTAGACATGAAAGGATTCTTTTTTTATTTTTAGTACTGTCTCCACACTGCCAATCCCTGTATACACAGCCCTTTAAACCAGGCATCCTCAAACTGCGGCCCTCCAGCTGTGGCAAAACTACAACTCCCAGCTTGCCCAAACAGCCTACAGGTATCAGCCTACAGCAGGGCATTGTGGGAGTTGTAGTTTTACAACAGCTGGAGGGCTGCAGTTTGAGGGTGCCTGGTTTAAAGGGAATCTGTCACCTAGTTTTACCCTATAGAGCTGCGGACATGCAGGGATAGATCGTCGCTAGCATGTCCGCAATATACCTGTCCCATAGCTCTGTGTGGTTTTATTTCGTATAAAAAATGGATTTTATAGATATGTAAATTAGCCAAGTAAGGTGCCCAAGGCGTGGTTACTTACGGTTAAGGAGACCAGACACGCCCCCTGTGAAGGAGCCCAGCACCGCCTGCATCCAGTGCCGCAATCTTGCGATGCGCGAGCTAGCGCCTGTACAGTGCCGGCAAAGTGTTTGTTCCCTTTGCTGGCATCAGCCTCAGTGAACGAACTGCGCATGCGCTAGATTGCGTCTCGCGAGATTACGGCACTGTAACTTTGTGAGCAAGGAGGAGATTCCTGGATGCAGGCGGTGCTGGGCTCCTTAACCGTAAGTAACCACGCCTTGGGCACCTTACTTGGCTAATTTACATATCTATAAAATCCTTTTTTATGTGAAATAAAACCACACACAGCCCTGTGGGACAGGTATATTGCGGACATGCTAGCGGAGATCTATCCCTGCATGTCCGCAGCTCTATAGGGTAAAACTAGGTGACAGATTCCCTTTAAGTAATCCTTAAAGGGGCTGTCCCACTATTGATATTCACCACCTTACTCCATGGCGATACATTTCTGATAGCACGGAGCCCCACAGATCACTACAATGGTGGTCCCGAGCCTCCGTTCCTCCTTACTACACATCCACAACGTGAAAGACTCTGAATGGAGCAGCAGTTGAAAAAGCGCCCATCTGCTCTATTCAGTATCCATGAGACTGACGGCTGAGCACGGTGTTCCTTGGTTGCACAGACTTTAAAAGGGAGCGGCAGAACAAATGTTTGATCAAAGATCCATTCAAATTCCTCCACATTGTGGCCCTGCAGTAATGAGGAATGCAGGCTGGGGTCACAGTGATCAGACATGTATCACCTATCCTGTCTGCTGTGGGGAGAAAAAGTCTCATTGTACTTTATGATTTCAGCTACAAGTTAAAGGGAACCTGTCTCGGTGAACATGGTGTCTGAGCTGCAGGCAGCATGTTATAGAGCAGGAGGAGCTGAGCAGATTGAAATTCAGTTTTGTGGGAAAAGATTCACTTGAACTTGCAAATTATTCATGTAAAGTCCTGCTCATTCTGGGCTTTAAAGTCTAGGAGGCGGAGCTAATAGTGATTGACATCTCTCTATGTAAACGCAGTCATAGAGGGAAGGCTGTCAATCACTGATAAGACCACCTCCCTGATGTCAAAGCCCAGAATGAGCAGGAATTAAACTTAATAAATGACAAGTTATAATTAATCGTTTCCCCAAGCTCCTCCTCCTCTATAAGCTCCGCTCCTCCTGCTCTATAAGCTCCGCTCCTCCCCCTCTATAAGCTCCGCTCCTCCCCCTCTATAAGCTCCGCTCCTCCCCCTCTATAAGCTCCGCTCCTCCTGCTCTATAACAGGATGCTTGTAGCTTACATTGCATTTTCACAGTGACAGGTTTCACACTTTCACACAACCCATTCATTTCAATGAGGCCGCAAAAGATGCGGACAGCACACCATGTGCTGTCCGCATCAGTAGTTCCCGTTCTGCCGCCCCGCAAAAAAGATCGAGCATGTCCTACTCTTGTCTGCAACCACGGACAAGAATAGGCATTTCTATCACAGGGCCGGCCATGTGTGGTCCGCAAAATGCAGAACGCACATGGCCGGTGTTCGTGTTTTGCGAATCCGCAATTTGCGGACGTGTGAATGGACCCTAAGGCAGTGATTTTCAACCTGCAGCTCTCCAGCTGTTGCAGAACTACAACTCCCATCATGCCTGTTAGCCTCAGGCTGTCAGAGCATGACTGGAGCTGTAGTTTTGCAACAGCTGGAGAGCCACACTTTGGGGAACAGCGAGTTAAGAGACGAGCGACACGGATTGCTTTCAATAGAAACCAGTAGACCTATGACCGAGTATCAGCATTACCTTTGATCCCTGGTAAGTCAATGCTGGCGTGTTCATGGATACCGATGCCGTTCCTGATAATTCGTAGTGAACCTTCCTTAAAGGCTCCAGAGCAGGTAACAAGCTGCATACACAGAGAAAAATATGACAAAAAATCCACAGGAATGACAGCAAATACATGAGAAGTGAATGCACATTAATCTCACCTGTCCCTGGCCCTGTCTCTCGAGGTCTACAACACACATGTCCACGATGGGACCCAAGTTAGTGAAAGTTTCCATTGCCACGACATAGGAGCCCTGTTCGTTGCTGTCCGCAGTAAGCTATGGAGAAGGAGACACAAAAAGATTAAGTATCAGGTATTCTTAGTGGTACGGATATACTGTATAACATACAGACATATATAGGTGAATAAGCAGACATAAACCCATATACCATATACAGTTTACACAGACATAAAAAGCCAAACCATAGAGGTGTTACCGCTGGAACGACGGTTCTAACATAGGGGGTTTGGGGGCAGCCAATAGCAGGCGGCAATGGGAACGAGCCTCCCTAGCATCGCGGGTGACGCTAGGGAGGGTCGTTCCCGTTGCGGCCTGCTATTGGCCAACACCCCCAATACCAGATGTTTGTAACAAGCGGTGGTACGTAGCCCCTTATATGAGGTTTAGGAGTATCAGCACATCCCTAACCTTAGGCCACATGATTCCTGCTGAAAACCAGCATAACATAGGTGCATATTAGGAAGTCGCACCTCACTGTAGTGCTGTTTCATTGTGCCATCGTTTTTTAGGCCTACATTTGCACAAGTTAAACCAGGGTGGAAAAAAATCTATGATTTAAAAAAAATAATAATAATAAAATCAGATTTTTGATTTAAATCAGATTTTTTTTTATATAAAATGCTTTTTGAGGAAAATATATTACCATCCAAAGGTTGTTCCATCATGAAATAAAGATTTGTTTTTTTAATTATGTAGAATAAGGCTGTATATGTTTAATTTTTTTGGTAAATAAATTCCATTAATCCATTCTCAATGTCATGCTCTTCCAGAGGTTTTTGTAAGATTATTGGGCAGTTTCTCTGCCTACAAGATATTATCACAGATGCTTGGTTTACTTTTGCAGTTCTCAAAACTGAATTTGACTCAGCAGAGATCACATGCCTCTTCTTCACAGCAATAATGTTATAACATGAACAGAGTAGAGAAAAAGACCTAAATCCTAACTTCTACAAACCTATGAATGCAGAATCAACCTAATATGAAAAGTCGTTATTCTAACAATCTTCATCTACTTGCATATTATAAGTTATACCAGCAAGAATTAGTCTTTAAGCAGAAAACTATGATTTAAATCAAGCCTTACTGACTAGTGATTTAAATCAAATCCACCCTGCGTTAAACCATTACATGCTTGAGCAAATGCATAAGCGGATCTGGTAATCTCCTCTCATTACAAAGGAGGTTGAAATTCCAATGATTTAGCATTTTGGCCATTTTGTGTGTTGCCAGATGACGTTACAGCTTGTCTTTAAAAACCAGCTCAGGGCGGAACAATTGACTGTGGCAGGAACCACTTAGACCATTCCAGGAGCAGGATTCATCATTTTATGACAAACTTTCCTAGACATAAACAGAAAACAAAGGCTGCAAACTTCTAGGTGCTTTGGCGGGTGATCGGCCAACCAAGAAGTGATTTCTCATCCACCAGAAACACGGTTTGGATTTGGCAACTTTCATCTGTGAGAAGTTCACACAACCAGAGCCGTTCATCTTCGTACGCACAGCTCTGACGAGAAGAAAACTGTCCAGCAGCTGCCAAAGAGCTTAGCATGTTAAAACTTGGGCTGCAGAAATGCTTCCATTAAGGGATTTTCTAGACTTAACTTAAACTGGTCGCCTCAAGAGAGTCCAAGTGCTTCAGACTGCCAAAACGAGTCCTGAAGGCTTTCCACGTAAGTTTCCTGCCTTTACAAGCAAAGCTGGCACCTTCAATTTATCACTAGTCATTCATTCCAGCTCTGCCCAAAACAGAACTGGTGTGCAACGAGGCCACCTTGTGGCATAACTAAGATACTGCATGCCAATATTACTTTGCTGTTTTTTTTTTGCGTTTTTCCTGCAATTGCCTCTAGCGGAAAAGAGTGCAGCAGTATATTGACTCCATGTGTCAAGGGCAGGCATGACGTGGCCAAACTAAAGCTATACCACCAACACACATCTCATTCACAAGTATCACATTACAGTGGCCAAAATGAAACAAAAATGCTGAATATGAACATATCCCAGGAAAAATTAGTCAGTGTTTGAAAAGAACAGCATTTTATACAGTGCATGGCTCTACACGCCCCACAACAAGGTGCAAACCTTTTACTAAGAGGTTTCACATATGCACCAACTGAGTCTCTAGTTCTCCAGCAGATGCCAGGGATGCAGGTTTCTGAAGGAGTAAAGTCTGCACGGGTTTCCACACTTTGGGGCAATTACCTATTATTATTATTTATTATTAAAGCGCCATTCATTCCATAGCGCTGTACATATGAGAAGGGGTCACATACATAATACAGACAATTGCACTAAGCATGAACAAGACGAGTTACAGACTGGTACAGAAGGAGAGAGGGCCCTGCCCGTGAGGGCTTACAATCTACATGGTATCTGAGAAGGACACAGTAGGTGCGGGTGAAGTTGGTGATGGCGGTATGGAGGCAGCAGGGTCACTGGTTGTAGGCTTGTCTGAAGAGGTGGGTTTTCAGGTTTCTGTTGAAGGATTCCACTGTAGGTGAGAGTCTGATATGTTGGGGTAGAGAGTTCCAGAGTGTGGGGGCTGCACGGGAGAAATCTTGGAGGCGATTGTGGGAAGAGGTGATAAGAGGAGAGGAGAGAAGGAGGTCTTGTGAGGATCGGAGAGTGCGTGTGGGGGTGTATCGGGAAAGTAGCTCAGAGATGTAGGGAGGGGACAGGTTATACCTAGGTATTAAAGGGTTACTATACAGGGTCACTGTATATGCACAGTAACTGTGCATGCAGCAACCTTCTCAGTCTCCTTGCATCAGGACTCTATACCCCCGCTGCTCCAATAAAACGGACAGTTTAAAAAGCATACAGCAGGGGTAGGATGTGATGCGCGGTGAACTAGTACAGTATAAGGCCTCATGTACATGGCCACTGGGCGGCTGCGGCCGCATTGCAGCCTGCAAACGGTGGGGCGGCAATCCACGGCCACCGGCCATGTGCACCATGGATCACGAATGCATACAAGTTCACTTGAATGGGTCTGCAATTTCGGAGATGCGGAACGGAGTCACGGAACAGCGGAAGCACTACGGAGTGCTTCCGTGGTGTTTCTTTCCGTTGTTCCGCATCGCAAATAAATAGGACATGTCATATTTTTTCACAGTGCAGACAGACCACGGACCCATAGAATGCACAGAACGGCCGTGTGCATGAGGCCTAAATCACATATTCCCCACTGTCCTTCTAAGGGTAAATGCACACAATCAGGATCACGTGCGGATTTGAGTGCGGAAAATCGGACCTGTAGGTCATGTATATTGTATTCCATGAGAATGTGAAATTCTCATGCACAAGATGCAGATTTTTTTCTGTGTGGATTTTGACCTACGGTGCAGATTTTAAAATCCGCAGCATGTACATTTATTTTATTTTTCCTGACCGGATTTTCTCCATTCACTTCAATGAGGAGAGTAAAATCCGCACCTAATTCGCATGTAAATCCGCACCAATTGATGTGGATTGACCGCGCGGATTTTCCGCACATAAATCCTGAACATGTGCATTTACCCTAAGGCCCCTTGCAGACGAGCGTGTCCGGATTAGGTCCGGATGCGTTCCGGCAAACCCGCACGAGTAGGTATGCAATTGCAGTCAGTTTTGACTGCGATTGCGTTCCGTTGTTTAGTTTTTATCGTGCGGGTGCAATGCGTTTTGCACGCGTGTGATAAAAAAACTAAATGTGGTACCCAGACCCGAACTTCTTCACTGAAGTTCAGGTTTGGGTTCGGTGTGCTGTAGATGTTATTATTTTCCCTTATAACATGGAGACGTACCGGCGAGAGAACATCACCGACCGAGGGAGTGTATGTATGCCGCCACAGGGAAAATCCAATGAGAGTGCATCATACCACCTATGGAAAGTGGTCATGCACATGGCTGGCAGTGAATCCAGTGAGAGTGCCAAATGCCGTCCACGGAAGGGAGTCATGCCTATGGGCGTCAGCGAAATCAGAGAGTGCAGCATTCCGCCTATGGAAGGGGGTCACGCACATGATCGGCAACGAATCCAGTGAGAGTGCAGCGTTCCACCAATGGAAAGGGATCGTGCACATGGCCAGCACCGTATCTGGTGAGAGTGCAGTATTCCGCCTAAGAAAAAAAGGGGTCATGCACAGATCGCAACGAATCTAGTGAGAGTGTAGCGTTCCGCCTATGGAAGGAGGTCGTGCACATGGCCAGCACCGTATCCGGTGAAACTGCAGTAGTCCGCCAATGAAAGGGGGATCATGCACAAGGCCAAACCGTAGCCAGGGAGAGTACAGTATCCCGCCCAGAAGGGGGGTCCCGCACATGGCAGTATCATAACTGAAGAGGGTGACGAATGCTGCCTACAGAAAGGGCCGCATGCACTTGACCAGCGCCGTATCGTGAGAGAGGGCTAGGAGGGTAAAATGACCCTGGCAGCGCCGCAGCCGGGGAGTGCGACATGCCGCCTAGGGAAGGGGGGCATGTACTGACATGAGGCTGTAGCGTCCTGCGCAGCCCACCTACAGGAGCACTGGGGGGTTCCATACAGGCCCATCTGAAGCCGGCCTGTACCCAAAGGGTTAAACAGGGATCCGGCCAGGAGGGCGGCGCTGCGATCTCCTGGGGGCAGCCATACAGGCCCATCTGAAGCCGGCCTGTACCGCGGCGCTGCGATCCCCTGGGGGCACCCATACAGGCCATCTGAAGCCGGCCTGTACCCAAAGGGTTAACAGGGATCCGGCCTGGAGGGCGGCGCTGCGATCCCCTGGGGGCGGGGGAACCTCCCGGCGGGAAGAATTCCCGCCTGGAGAAGTTCCAGCCCCCTCCAACAGAGGCCGGAATTTTGCGGCCTAGTAATTGTAGGCCGTGAAGCCGGGGCCTAAATTATTAGCGGCGCCCGGCTGACCGGGGCCGCACAGTATTCAAGTACCGGCCGGGGAACGAAGCGGCGCATGCACATGCCGGCCGCGGGTGCCCACCCCGCGGGCCGGAAGAGCCGGGGACCCGGATAGAGCGCCGGGATCGCGGCCGTAAAGCCTGCGGTGCCCGGCCGACCGGAATGTTCCGACGGTCGGCCTGGGGCTGTTGAAGCATAGCGCTCATATTGCAGGCCGCGGGTGCCCACCCCGCTGCCCAGAAGCGAGGACCCTGCGCTCGGCAGCCATTTTACCCATGGAGCGGGCCCTGGCTTATAACAGCGCACCATGTGGCCAACAGCCACAACCACCTTGCCCTTGGGCCGGTGCCCGTGAGGGCAGAGGAGGGTCAGGAGCAGCAAGGCTCTGGCCCTGAAGCAGTAGCCGGTAAGAGGGAGGGGGACCCTGAGACCGGGTGCCTGTGAGGGTGGGACGCCTGCATAACCCCTCCGTCAGGGGCAGCTAGTTGCGGACCACTGCAGCTCCCCAGGCATTCTTCTTGTAGGGAGAAGGGTGCCAATGACCTATGGAGGCCAGGAGAGAGGGAGCAGAATGTCGCCCTGCGGCAGCCCAGGGGCCAGCCTAGGTCTAGCAGGGACAGAAGGGTCCATAGGCCCAGTATAGGGTCAGGCACGCAGGTGACCGGGGGGGACGGGGACGTTGGGCTGGAGCAGCCAATCTCTCACCATAGACGTCTTCACCCTCGGTCCGTTCCAGCAGGGTCGCCCCTTCAGCTACTGGCACCGTAGTGGCAGGACGCTGGAAGGGGGACTTGGCGTGCGGGCGACCCTTGCGCTGGCGGGATGTAGGGGAGCTGGGCTGCCCTGATCCACCTTGCCTTCTGTGGGGGAGGCAGCCGTGCGGGTGACTGGCACTGGCGCAGCTCAACCCCGGGAGAAACAGAGAGGTCTAGTGCGTCTCTGTTGTCCCTGATGATCTGGAACAAAAAGAAAAGAAAAAAGTAAAAATCTAAAATTTAAACAAGGAGAAACCAGCCCTGCAGAGCAGGGAGTGTCTTGCCTCCTTGGACACTAAGCAAAAACTGGCTGCCTTTCTCTCCAGGCTGAGGGTATAGCTGTGGAGGAGGGGCTTAACAGTCTTCACTTAGTGTCACGCCTCCTAGGGAGATGAGCTATACCCAAGGTCTTCTGTGTCCCCCAAGGAAACTGGGCGAGAAATAAAAATAAAATTAACTCACCTCCTCCAATTGATCAAGTAGCTGCCGGTCTCCTGTTCTTTCTTCTTTAGGAACTGTCAAAGGACCTGTGGTGACGTCACTGAGCTCATCACATGGTCCATCACCGCGGTGATGGACCATGTGATGTGACGTCACCACAGGTCCTTTAGCCGGCAGCTCATGATTAAAGTAGTAAGAAGAGATTGGTTAATTTTTTAACCCTCAATTGACCTTCTACTAAGCATTCTGTATTAAAGAATGCTATTATTTTCCCTTATAACCATGTTATAAGGGAAAATAATATAGTGAATAGACTGTCATCTTAGCAACCATACGTGAAAATCGCACCGCATCCGCACTTGCTTGCGGATGCTTGCGATTTTCACGCAGCCCCATTCACTTCTATGGGGCCTGCGTTCCGTGATAAACGCACAATATAGAGCATGCTGCGATTTTCACGCAACGCACAAGTGATGCGTGAAAATCACTGCTCATGTGCCCAGACCCATAGAAATGAATGGGTCCGGATTCAGTGCGGGTGCAATGCGCTCACCTCACGCACTGCACCCGGGCGGAAATCTCGCCCGTGTGAAAGGGGCCTAACAGTCTCATCCTCAGGACTGGCACCCTGCATGTGCTTGCACAGTGAACAGTACAAATGTACGTTTGCGTGCTTGGGGCTGAGCTGCGCCTAGGCCACACCGCCAATAAACGTAAAGTCACATGACCTAGGCTAAGCTGTGAAAAAACTGGGGTGCTACTGTGGGCGCCGTGCCTTCTCAAACAGCTGAACGGTGGGAGTGTTGGACCCCCAATGATCATAGGTCATCATTTGTAAAATGTCAGAAAACCCTTTTAAACCCCTCAGCAGTTGGGGTCACTGAAAAACATGAACACACAATAGATGGGGCTACAGTGAATAATATTATACGGCATGTTCTAGGTCCGTGATGGCTAACCTCCGGCACTCCAGCTGTGGTAAAACTACAACTCACAAGATGCACACTTGCTTGGCTGTTCTCAGAACTCCAAAGAAATGAATAGGGCATGCTGGGAGTCGTAGTTTCACCAAAGCTGGAGTGCCGGAGGTTAGCGGTCACTGCTCTAGGTTAACTTCACACGGGCGAATGTAGTCTAGGAAACTTGGTCAGTGTGACTGCAGCGTTATCCAGACCAACCATGGCTCTTCTGAGCCCACCCTACTGAATCAAAGTGACCTATGATGCTGTGAGCTTCATGATTCTACTGTCCCATACTCAACTCCAGGACATTAGACTCGCGGTCAGGATGGAACTTGCAGCATCTCATAGATCACTGTAGTGAGCTCGGCTCAAACAAGTTGTGGTCGGTCCGGGAAATGAGGTTGTCACACGGACTGTTTTTTCCTGGACCATACGAATGTGACACGAGCCTTGCTGTGTTCAAACCATCGGCTTACCTTCACCAGTTGGGAGTCTCCAAGTCGAGAGCCTACAAACACTACTCCATTATCCAGGTAAGTGAGACATTCTGCAATGGATGTCTACAATAGACAAAAACAAACTTAATTAGGGAATATTCCATGACAGCTTATGAGACAGCATCTGCCCCGAGGTGGTGAAGGACAGACCACAGATTACCAACTGATACAGGTCTATATAAAAAAGATACCGGTCCCCATACTGAACAGCGTTCAGTATATTTGCAAATCAAAGGATTTGGAATACCCTTTCAATCAGAAAATGGCAAAACCATATTGGCAATGATGGTTAAAGGGATGTGCAGTGAACAGATATTGATTACCTATCCTCAGATCGGCAGGAGGGTCCAACTCCAGGCACCTCCACTGATCAGCTGTTTGAAGACGTATCAGCAACTGCTCATCCCAAGTGAAAGGGACAAGCAGTTGTAATAACAATGCGCTGCCTCGCGAGATGGCACACAGGTAATCTAGAAGCGGCACCGCTTCCTCTTCAAACAGCTGATTGGGGGGGAGGTTCCAGGAGCAGGACCTCCGCAGATCTGATATTGACTGCCTGTCAATAGGTCATACATTTCTGTCCACTGCACAACCCCTTTAAACCGTTCTTACCTCCCCCAACAGCTCCACCCGGAGGTCCTTCAGAGTGACACTTCCATCCATCTGCTCTTCCTTTTCCAGCAGCAACATAAATAAGCGACCTTCCATGTCTCCGAGAAGATACCGGGAGCCATTGACATCTACCCGATTGTGACACACAATCGTACTTTGCTGGAGAAAAAAAAAAAAAAAAAGAAATATAACTAACCTATTCCAATAATATCACTTAAAAATAATTAAAGGGGTTTTCCGAGGTTTTGATACTGATGACTGATCCTCTGGATAGGTCATCAGTATCTGATCAGTGGGATTCAGACGCCTGGGACCCCCGCCGATCAGCCGTTCGAGAAGGCACCGGAGCTCCTGTGAGCACCGCACTGTGGCCTCCTCCCTGCTTACCAAGCACAGCGCAGTGCATTGTATAGCGGCTGTGCTTGATATCACAGCTCAGCTCATTCACTTCAATGGAGCTGAGCACGATACCAGGCACAGCCGCTATACAACGTGCGTGGTAAGCTGCAAGAAGACTGCGGCGCTCACTGTGAGCACTGGTGCCATCTCAAACAGCTGATCAGCGGGGGTCCCAAGTATCAGACACCCACCGATCCGATACTGATGACCTATCCTCACATCAGTATCAAAATCTCAGAAAAAACCCTGTCTCCTCTCCTGACATGTCTATTTTAGTAAATGATTGCATTCCCCATAATATAACAGCTCTGGGGAATGTTTCCTCTCACCTCTGCTTTGTACTGTTCCTCTATTAAAAAAAAAAAATAATCATGAATTAATTGCCACAAGGGTGCTACTGGCTGGGACGGGCATGTCCCTACCCCTATCCTGTCCAATCAGTGCGGACATTACCAGATTGTGTAGGGACAAACCCCTTGCATAAGAAATGCTAATGCCTGGTTGTCAATTTATTCAAAATTATTCAGGAGGAATAACAGAGGAATGGCACAACTAAGACTTATCCTCTGGATAGATCATCAGTTTCTGATCAGCCGGGGTCTGACACCCGGGACCCCCGCCGATCAGCTGTTTGAGAAGGCAGCAGCGCCGCGGCCTTCCCTTCTCACCGTTTACCGCAGGTCCAGTGACATCACGACTTGTATCAACTGGCCTGGGCAGGGCTAAGCTCCATTCAAGTGAACAGGGCTTAGCCGCGCCCAGGCCAGTGATACTAGTCGTGACATCACTTGGCCAGCAGTAAACAGTAAGAAGGCCGCGGCGCTGCTGGAGCGCCGCTGCCTTCTCAAACAGCTGATCGGCGGGGGTCCCGGGTGTCGGACCCCCACCGATCAGATGCTGATGATTTATCCAGAGGATAGATCATCAGTTAAAACAAACTGCAGAACTCCTTCAAGAAAAAAAGATGCTCCAGAATTGTTATATCATGGAGAATACAAGCATCTACTGCAACAGACAAGTCGGGAAAGGAGTAAAGTACTCAAGAGATCGAAACGTGGAGTGCGCACAACTCAGGAGTCTACAGACAACTCACCTTAATAATTGGAGGGGCTATCGCCAAGTATTTTTCACCATTGTGGTAAGTTATAGATTCTTGACCTATTATAATGGCTCCTCCAAACGGCTCTGGAACTGAGAAACAGACATAGCAAATCAGGAAAACAGATGAGGATGGCATAAGGATATACGCGCTTTATCTATTCTCCATTTTGGTCCCCTTCCTGGGAGCCTCCTAGAGGAGCTGAACACATTTCCTGGACTGCTCCTGCATTTTAAAAGTAAAGCCGCGTCCCCTGCTTCGGGGTGAAGGTGCAGGCACTCTCCAAGTATGGAAACTGCTAAGCATGCCAGATATGTAGTAAGTGTTATAGTCTGTAAATGGAACCCTACACCTGGACCGCAGCCACTGAACCAGCAGGATGCCGTTATACAGCTGAGGTTTATGGTTCCAAACCTGATAATATAAAAACCATCCGTCCCCGCAAAGTATACCAAGGTCACTGACCCCACTGCATCGGAGCATGCACCATATGAGTCCTGGACTAATTTATAATGATTTATAATGCTATGTGTCTCTGCATGGCCTTTTTTCCACAGATTCATAGTGACTAGGGATGAGCGAACCCGAACTGTATAGTTCGGGCTCGTACCGAATTTTGGGGTGTCCGTGACACGGACCCGAACATTTTCGTAAAAGTCCGTGTTCGGGTTCGGTATTCGGCGCTTTCTTGGCGCTTTTTGAAAGGCTGCAAAGCAGCCAATCAACAATCGTCATACTACTTGGCCCAAGAGGCCATCACAGCCTTGCCTACTATTGGCATGGCTGTGATTGGCCAGTGCAGCATGTGACCCAGCCTCTATATAAGCTTGGGTCACGTAGCGCCGCACGTCACTCTGCTATGATCAGTGTAGGGAGAGGTTGCAGCTGCGACGTTAGGGCGAGATTAGGCAGATTAACTCCTCCAAAAGACTTCATTCTGTGATCGATCTGCAGCTCTGGATCATTGAAGTGCTATTATTGACTTGCTCACTTTTTTGAGGCTGCCCAGAGCGTTTTTAGATCACTTTTTTTCTGGGGTGATCGGCGGCCATTTTGTGACTTGTGGTGCGCCAGCACAAGCTATCACCAAGTGTATTTAACCATCGATAGTGTGGTTATTTTGTGCTATATACTACATCAGCTGCAGGCTGAGCCTGTGTCACCCAAGTGCATTTAACCATCAACAGTGTGGTTATTTTTTGGCCATATATTACATCAGGGGCAAGTTGAGCCTGTCACCCAGCGCTTAAAAAACAGACCTGACATTTCTATTCAACCAAATCTGCACTGTTTAATCTGGTCAAGTTATTTGTAGTGACCGTAAAAGCCCTATTTTTTTTCTGGGTTGAAAAACTATTCCCAAATTTGCCATTCTCAAAATAACTAGTTTCTGGTATTTGAGGCCTACTTGAAATCTATCCCAAAAAGGATATCTTACATTGAAGGTACTGATAGTGTCATTCAGAAAAACCTAAGACACACGCTACCGTGCAGATAGAAGTCTGATTCTGTGATTAAACCTTAACCTGTCACACAGCGCAAAAAAAAACAGGCCTCACATTTCTATTCAAGCAAATCTGTACTGTTTAATCTGGTCAAGTTATTGATAGCGACCGTAAAAGCCCTATTTTTTTTCTGGGTTGAAAAACTATTCCCAAATTTGCCATTCTCAAAATTGTGGTGAACGGTAACAATGAGGAAAACATCTAATAAGGGAGGCGGACGCGGACGTGGACATGGTCGTGGTGGTGTTAGTGGACCCTCTGGTGCTGGGAGAGGACGTGGCCGTTCTGCCACAGCCAGACGTCCTAGTGTACCAACTACCTCAGGTCCCAGTAGCCGACAGAATTTACAGCCATATTTGGTGGGGCCCAATGCTGTTCTAAGGATGGTAAGGCCTGAGCAGGTACAGGCATTAGTCAATAGGGTGGCCGACAGTGGATCCAGCACGTTCACATTATCTCCCACCCAGTCTTCTGCAGAAAGCGCACAGATGGTGCATGAAAACCAAGCCCATCAGTCTGTCGCATCACCCCCATGCATATCAGGGAAACTGTCTGAGCCTCAAGTTATGCAGCAGTCTCTTATGCTGTTTGAAGACTCTGCTGCCAGGGTTTCCCAAGGGCATCCACCTAGCTCTTCACCAGGGGTGGAAGAGATAGAATGCACTAACGCACAACCACTTATGTTTCCTGATGATGAGGACATGGGAATACCACCTCAGCACGTCTCTGATGATGACGAAACACAGGTGCCAACTGCTGCGTCTTTCTGCAGTGTGCAGACTGAACAGGAGGTCAGGGGTCAAGACTGGGTGGAAGACGATGCAGGGGACTATGAGGTCCTAGACCCCACATGGAATGAAGGTCGTGCCACTGACTTTCAGAGTTCGGAGGAAGAGGCAGTGGTGAGACCGAGCCAACAGCGTAGCAAAAGAGGGAGCAGTGGGCAAAATCAGAACACCCGCCGCCAAGAGACTCCGCCTGCTACTGACCGCCGCCATCTGGGACCGAGCACCCCAAAGGCAGCTTCAAGGAGTTCCCTGGCATGGTACTTCTGCAAACAATGTGCTGATGACAAGACCCGAGTGGTTTGCACGCTGTGCCATCAGAGCCTGAAGCGAGGCATTAACGTTCTGAACCTTAGCACAACCTGCATGCAAAGCATGAACTGCAGTGGAGTAAACACCTTAAAAACAAGGAAGTCGCTCAGGCTCCCCCTGCTACCTCTTCTGCTGCTGCCGCCGCCTCGGCCTCTTCCTCCGCCTCTGGAGGAACGTTGGCACCTGCCGCCCAGCAAACATGGGATGTACCACCAACACCACCACCTGCGTCACCAAGCATCTCCACCATGTCACACGGCAGCGTTCAGCTCTCCATCTCACAAACATTTGAGAGAAAGCGTAAATTCCCACCTAGCCACCCTCGATCCCTGGCCCTGAATGCCAGCATTTCTAAACTACTGGCCTATGAAATGCTGTCATTTAGGCTGGTGGACACAGACAGCTTCAAACAGCTCATGTCGCTTGCTGTCCCACAGTATGTTGTTCCCAGCCGGCACTACTTCTCCAAGAGAGCCGTGCCTTAACTGCACAAACAAGTGTCCGATAAAATCAAGTGTGCACTGCGCAACGCCATCTGTGGCAAGGTCCACCTAACCACAGATACGTGGACCAGTAAGCACGGCCAGGGACGCTATATCTCCCTAACTGCACACTGGGTAAATGTAGTGGCGGCTGGGCCCCAGGCGGAGAGCAGTTTGGCGCACGTCCTTCCGCCGCCAAGGATCGCAGGGCAACATTCTTTGCCTCCTGTCTCCTCCTCCTCCTCAGCTTCCTCCTCCTCTTCTTCCACCTGCTCATCCAGTCAGCCACACACCTTCACCACCAACTTCAGCACGGCCCGGGGTAAACGTCAGCAGGCAGTTCTGAAACTCATATGTTTGGGGGACAGGCCCCACACCGCACAGGAGTTGTGGGGGGGTATAGAACAACAGACCGACGAGTGGTTGCTGCCAGTGAGCCTCAAGCCCGGCCTGGTGGTGTGCGATAATGGGCGAAATCTCGTTGCAGCTCTGGGACTAGCCGGTTTGACGCACATCCCTTGCCTGGCGCATGTGCTGAATTTGGTGGTGCAGAAGTTCATTCGCAACTACCCCGACATGTCAGAGCTGCTGCATAAAGTGCGGGCCGTCTGTTCGCGCTTCCGGCGTTCACACCCTGCCGCTGCTCGCCTGTCTGCGCTACAGCGTAACTTCGGCCTTCCCGCTCACCGCCTCATATGCGACGTACCCACCAGGTGGAACTCCACCTTGCATATGCTGGACAGACTGTGCGAGCAGCAGCAGGCCATAGTGGAGTTTCAGCTGCAGCACGCACGGGTCAGTCGCACTGCGGATCAGACCCACTTCACCACCAATGACTGGGCCTCCATGCGAGACCTGTGTGCCCTGTTGCGCTGTTTCGAGTACTCCACCAACATGGCCAGTGGCGATGACGCAGTTATCAGCGTTACAATACCACTTCTATGTCTCCTTGAGAAAACACTTAGGGCGATGATGGAAGAGGTGGTGGCCCAGGAGGAAGAGGGGTCATTTTTAGCACTTTCAGGCCAGTCTCTTCGAAGTGACTCAGAGGGAGGTTTTTTTCAACACTAGAGGCCAGGTACAAATGTGGCCAGACAGGGCCCACTACTGGAGGACGAGGATGAGGAGGAGGTGGAGGAGGATGAGGATGAAGCATGTTCACAGCGGGGTGGCACCCAAAGCAGCTCGGGCCCATCACTGGTGCGTGGCTGGGGGGAAACACAGGACGATGACGATACGCCTCCCACAGAGGACAGCTTGTCCTTACCTCTGGGCAGCCTGGCACACATGAGCGACTACATGCTGCAGTGCCTGCGCAACGACAGCAGAGTTGCCCACATTTTAACGTGTGCAGACTACTGGGTTGCCACCCTGCTGGATCCCCGGTACAAAGACAATGTGCCCACCTTACTTCCTACACTGGAGCGTGATAGGAAGATGCGCGAGTACAAGCGCACGTTGGTAGACGCGCTACTGAGAGCATTCCCAAATGTCACAGGGGAACCAGTGGAAGCCCAAGGCGAAGGCAGAGGAGGAGCAAGAGGTCGCCAATGCAGCTGTGTCACGCCCAGCTCCTCTGAGGGCAGGGTTAGCATGGCAGAGATGTGGAAAAGTTTTGTCAACACGCCACAGCTAAGTGCACCACCACCTGATACGGAACGTGTTAGCAGGAGGCAACATTTCACTAACACGGTGGAACAGTACCTGTGCACACCCCTCCACGTACTGACTGATGGTTCGGCCCCATTCAACTTCTGGGTCTCCAAATTGTCCACGTGGCCAGAGCTAGCCTTTTATGCCTTGGAGGTGCTGGCCTGCCCGGCGGCCAGCGTTTTGTCTGAACGTGTATTTAGCACGGCAGGGGGCGTCATTACAGACAAACGCAGCCGCCTGTCTACAGCCAATGTGGACAAGCTGACGTTCATAAAAATGAACCAGGCATGGATCCCACAGGACCTGTCCATCCCTTGTGCAGATTAGATATTAACTACCTCCCCTTAACAATATATTATTCTACTCCAGGGCACTTCCTCATTCAATCCTATTTTTATTTTCATTTTACCATTATATTGCGGGGCAACCCAAAGTTGAATGAACCTCTCCTCTGTCTGGGTGCCGGGGCCTAAATGTGTGACAGTGGCCTGTTCCAGTGGTGGGTGACGTGAAGCCTGATTCTCTGCTATGACATGAATACAGATTCTGCGCTGACATAAGGCCAGATTCTCTGTTACGGGACCGCTCTCCTCTGTCTGGGTGCCGGGGCCTAAATGTGTGACAGTGGCCTGTTCCAGTGGTGGGTGACGTGAAGCCTGATTCTCTGCTATGACATGAAGACTGATTCTGCGCTGACATAAGGCCAGATTCTCTGTTACGGGACCTCTCTCCTCTGCCTGGGTGCCTGGGCCTAAATGTGTGACAGTGGCCTGTTCCAGTGGTGGGTGACGTGAAGCCTGATTCTCTGCTATGACATGAAGACTGATTCTGCGCTGACATGAAGCCAGATTCTCTGCTATGGCATGAAGAGACTGATTCTCTGCTGACATGAAGCCAGATTCTTTGCTATGGCATGAAGAGACTGATTCTCTGCTATGGGACCTCTGTCCAATTGATATTGGTTAATTTTTATTTTTTTTATTTTTATTTTAATTCATTTCCCTATCCACATTTGTTTGCAGGGGATTTACCTACACGTAGCTGCCTTTTGCAGCCCTCGAGCTCTTTCCTGGGCTGTTTTACAGCCTTTTTAGTGCCCAAAAGTTCGGGTCCCCATTGACTTCAATGGGGTTCGGGACGAAGTTCGGATCGGGTTCGGATCCCGAACCCGAACATTTCCGGGAAGTTCGGCCGAACTTCTCGAACCCGAACATCCAGGTGTTCGCTCAACTCTAATAGTGACATAAAGCTGTCAGTATGATTCTGTAGAAATAAGGTCAAGCAGAGACACATAGCATTATAAATCATGATAATGCCGTGCGCTCCTGCAAGTCCAGAGCGGAGGATCACACACACACGGAGCGTTATTCCCGCAATGGACTTACTCGTGTGAAACAGCCTTAAATAGAGATCTATCAGGGTGAATAGGACAAGGGTTCTAGCCCCTAAGGGGGCTAAAAGGTAGTAAAAAAAATTAAAAAATTAAAAATGCACAGAATATCGGTATAAATTATCATCCTGAAAGTTCACAGATTATCTGTATCGGCTCTAAAAAAATCCATATCGGTCAATCCCTACTATTGAGGATGTTCACAAGAAGAGATGTCTACGCCGGGCACGCATCGTTCTTAGGGACTCCTCTCATCCTGCCAATAAACTCTTCCACCTCTTTCCTTCCAGAAGGAGCTACAGGACCCTTCAGACTAAAACCAGCAGGTTCAGGAACAGTTTGTTCCCCACAGCTGTCACCCTACTGAACTAAGTCCCCCGCTGAACCTGCTCATCCATACTCACTTAAAGGGTTTCTGTCACCAGAATTAACCCTATTAAGCTAGCTGACATTAGAGCTGTGCTAATGTCAGCTAAACCTAACTAGCCTATTCCTACTTTTATCTCTGCCCCTGCCAGAAATCTAACTTTTATAATATGCTATTTAGCCTCTAGGAGCAGGGGGGGGGGGGGGGGGGGGGGTCCGTTGTTCCTGCTCCTAGAGGCTCCGTTCTCCCACCTTTGTTGCCTCCCTCCAAGTCCTGATTGACAGGGCCAGGCAGCGCTCGCATCTGTCTGCCAGCCCTGTGCTCTGGTGAAATGTCACGCCGTCCAGCATTCGGCGCAGGCGCGGTAAGGGAAAGACGCTCGCAGGCTGCAGATTTCTAGTGGTACCTGCTATCACCATAGACGCCTCCGCCTCCACATTTTCCTGCTTCCATGGACCTTTGCTAAACTCCTTTTCCCTGAGGGAGACCTCATACGTTTTTACATGACGGCCCTGAGGATCTTGGTACACGAAGCAGATAGTAGGAGCTTGGCAGCTGTACAGGAACTTGACATCAATGACATGCAGCTCCTCTAATCGGATGTTGAAGGCCTTTAACTCCTTATTGTCTCTCTCGAGGGGGATTACTTTGAATAGACCATCATACAGACGTAACCCAATCATGCGGCAGTCTGGGTCAATAATCCCAATGATTCCTGTTTCAGAAGGTCGGCCGATGCGATCCTGGTGAAGCGAGAGGGAAAACATTAGAAATAAAGACAGGAAAAAGGTCTCAAAATACAAGATAAAATCAATGGGGTTTTCCAGAGTCAATTTTTTTTGGAGCCAGTGGGTTCATAATGTGGGTTCCCAGAAATAGGTTCTCTGGGAATTATACACGACAACCTATGACCAGGATAGGTCATTAATATCATATCAGAGGGGCCCGATTCCTAGCAACCCCACAGATCAGCTGTTTGCAGGAGGTCGTGCGCCGGAACACCACAACTCAATCCATTGTGTAGGGTTATCTACCTATCCTATGGTGAATGAGCCACTAGTCACTCCCCTGTATACATACCATACAGGGCCCTGTCAGGATTAAGGCTCATGCACACAAACATATATTATTTCTGTGTCCGTTCCGTTTTTTTTTTTTTTTGCAGCCCGTATTGAAACATTTATTTCAACGAGGCCGCAAAAAAATGGAAATGACGCCGTGTGCATTCCGTATCTGAATGTCCACATGGCCGATCCGCAAAATAGAATGTTGTCCGCATTACAGACAAGGATAGGACTGTTCTATTAGGGGCCAGCTCTTCCGTTCCGCAAAATTCGGAATGCCCATGGCCGGTATCCGTGTTTTAGCAGATCCGAAATTTGCAGACCTCAAAACACCCAACGGTCGTGTGCATGAGCCCTCAGCAGCTGGGAGCATACATGCCCAGTACCCACTGTACACCACAGTGTTAGCGCTTTAACTTTTTACCACATGTGCCCACTGCTGATGATCAATGGCCTTAGTGCATTGCTCCAGACTAAAAAAAAATACCTAGTAGCCATTGGCTCCTGAACTGAAAAATTTAGGAGCCAAATAAAATTTTTAATCACCAAATCGAAACCGAATCAAAATTTTGGTATCAGATCGGCGTAGGGTTGTTTTAATAACAAAATTTTGATTCGCTTTGGTCACCATAAAAAAGTATTGCGATACTCAATACCACGCAAAAAAAAAAAAAAGACACCAAAAAAAGCCGTGTGCATTTTGCATTTTATGAAACGTTCGACCCATAATAGAACAGTCCTATCCTATTTTTTGGGGTGACAAGGTGACTAAAAAAATGGCGAATCGCATGGTTTTTATTTATTTATTTCTGTTACGGCGCTCGCCGCATAGGAGATATTTTTTTACTAATTTAATAGTTTGGACTTTTTGGACGCAGTGCTATGTAATGTGTTTATTTATTGTTTATATATTTTATATGTAAAATTGGGAAAGGGGGGGGATTTAAACTTAGGGTTCTTTCACACTAGCGTTTTGCTTTTCCGGCATAGAGTTCCGCCAAAAGGGCTCAATGCCGGTAAAGAACTGATCAGTTTTATCCCCATGCATTCTGAATGGAGAGTAATCCGTTCAGGATGCATCAGGATGTCTTCAGTTCAGTCGTTTTGATCGATCAGACAAAAGATAAAACCGCAGCATGCTACGGTTTTATCTCCGGCGAAAAAAACTGAAGACTTGCCTGAATGCCAGATCTGGCAATTTTCCCCATAGGAATATATTAGTGCCAGATCCGGCATTCAAAATACTGAAATGCCGGATCCGTCCTTCCGGTCTGCGCAGACCGGTAAAAATGTGTAAAAAGATACAAGACGGATCCGTCTGTCCGCATGACGTGCGGAGAGATGGATTCGTTCTTGCAATGCATTTGTGAGATGGATCCGCATCCAGATGCGTCTCACAAATGCTTTCAGTCACATCCAGATCGGCGGATCCGGCGGGCAGTTCTGACGACAGAACTGCCCGCCAGATCACACTGCCGCAAGTGTGAAAGTAGCCTTAGTGTTTGTGTGTTTTTTTTTTTACTTACTATTAGCCCCCTTAGGGGCTGGAACCCATGTCCTATTCACCCCTAGGCCCCTTTCACACGGGCAAGATTTCTGCGCGGGTGCAATGCATGAGGTGAACGCATTGCACCCGCACTGAATCCGGACCCATTCATTTCTATGGGGCTGTGCACATGAGCGGTGATTTTCACGCATCACTTGCGCGTTGTGTGAAAATCGCAGCATGCTCTATGTTGTGTGTTTTTCACGCAACACAGGCTCCATAGAAGTTAATGGGGCTGCGTGAAAATCGCAAGCAAGTGCGGATGCGGTGCGATTTTCACGCATGGTTGCTAGGATGAAAGTCTATTCACTGTGTTATTTTCCCTTATAACATGGTTATAAGGGAAAATAATAGCATTCTTTAATACAGAATGCTTAGGAGAAGGTCAATTAAGGGTTAAAAAAAATAAAATAATGAACTCACCTCCTCCAATTGATCACATAGCTATCATCTCCTGTGCCCCGCCGCTGTATTCAACTGCAGAGCTGCGGTGGCGGGTCTAGTCATGCTGCGGTTTGCTTTCCGTCCTGGGATGTGGAGCAACACTCATTCGTCATGATCCACAATGCAAGTCAATGGGGACAGATCAGTTTATTTCTGACAATAGAAAACTGATCCGTCCACCATTGACTTTCAATTGAGATCATGACGAATCCGTCTTGGCTATGTTAAAGATAATACAACCGGATCTGTTCATAACAGATGCAGATGGTTCTACTATCAGTAACGGAAGCGTTTTTACTGAACCTTGCCAGATCCAGTAAAAACGCTAGTGGAAAAGCAGCCTAGGTCACATTTTTATCAGTTAGATAAGAACGGAGCTATAATGAGTGTTTATAAGGGAAGAGATAAGGAGCCGTCAGCTGAGCTGTCTGATGGAATAGAGTGAAAATTCAGATCCCGCTACTAGATAAACTCAAGGCTGCACAAAGACAGGGGTTCAAACTTTAAGAAAAAACAATTGTAAAAATGATTTTTAGCTCAAAATGAGTACAATGCAATAATAAAAAAAATCCCCCGCCCCCCCAAGGTGTACATAGCCTTTAAGCCATTATCATATCAGTAAGATAAAATTTGAGCTATAATGAGTGTTGTGAGCTGTCAGGAATCAGAGATCAGGCTTCACATGCGCCAGATGGAACACAGTATAAACAGACAGCTTGATACTAGAAAATCTCAACACTGTACAGAGAAAGAGGCTGAACATTTTTTTTTAATAAAGACCCATTGAAAAAATTATTGTTAGCTCAAAATGAGTATAATAATACAAAAGCCTCCAAAGGTGTCCATAGCCTTTAAAAAGAGGGTTTGTTTTGTCACCAGTACCTGTACATTGCCATGTGCGCGGGTGATGATATCAATGCTGTCACCAGTCTGCTTATATTCCAGGATGCAGGCGTTGTATTTAGCGGTCAGTACAAAGAGCAGGTCTTTATTCTCACCCTAGAATAACAAACAAGCAATTTATCAGTAAAATTAAAAACTTACTATTTCATGAATCACATTGCCTGCATTACATTGATCATCAGTAAAGGCGTCACAGATTTAAACCACAAAACCCATACTTTTTAGGCTATCTGCACACATTGCGGATTACGCCTGTTTTTTTTTTTTGTGTGGATTCTTGTGACGAAAAACAGCAGCATGATACATTAGCATTTTTGGTGTGAATTTCACACTTTTCAAGGGAATGGTGAGATCTGCAGCAAATCCGCACAAAAAAAAAAGCAAAATAATGCATGCGGTTTTTGGTGCCGAAAAAAACTGAAATTCACAAGGAAATTCCTGTATGCATGTATTTTTCTGCGTGTTTACCAGGTAGCCTTACAGAGAAGCCATCACTAAGACACGCTGCTCCCTTTAGATTTGAGCAATATCTTATAAAAGCTCAACTAGTGGCTACTGCTCCAGCACATGGTCCCAAACATGACATTCATCCATTGCCACAGCCATGACAAATCAGTGCAGTCACCTTGGGTCTAAAGAGCTCCATTACTGCGATCTTGCCATACATCCCAACCTCCTTTACAGGGCGCAGCCCCTCCGGTGTCACCACATAGATCTCCAGACGTGTATTCTTGGCTATCAGAAGATTCAAGTCATCCTCGGATGTGAAGTGTCCTGTTAGAAAGTGAAAATTCAATATAGACATTAATCAGTTTTAATGATAAAAACAAAAAACATTTTTTCAAAAAGTACCTACCAATCCCGTTTTGACAATTCCTATGGCCCCTGGCGGTAAATGCTGTCTGTTCCTCCCTACACAGAGGAAATGACCACTCAGCCAATCACTGGCAAAGGACTCTCACCCCTGCAGCCAGTGATTGCCTGAGCAGTCTTTTCCTGTGTGTCCAGGAAGAAAACACCGGTGGGCAGAAAGATTGGAGAGTATGGAATTTTATTTTTTTTAACACTCTTTTGAGCCTGTATCAGATGGTCAACCCGTTTAAAACTAGACCAGGCAGAAGATTGTACGGCAAGGTATTATAGTGGTCCTTCCCTTTTAATGTAGTTGATTAGTGATGCCTGATACCTGACCGCTAAAGTATGAAGTACTGACCTTTAGGTGGGGCAAGGAGATTAGAAAACACTTCGCTATTTAACAACGAGTTCAGCTCCAAGACATCATCAGCGTAAAATACACTACTCACAAAAAGGTAGGAATATTTGGCTTGTGGCTGAACTTTCAGGTGGACTTAGGCTACTTTCACACTTGCGGCAGAGAGATCCGGCAAGCAGTTCCGTCGCCGGAACTGCCTGCCGGATCAGGCAAAATGTATGCTAACTGATGGCATTAGTAAGACTGATCAGGATCCTGATCAGTCTTAAAAATGCCTGATCAGTCGAAAAAATGCATTGAAATGCCGGATCCGTCTTTCCGGTGTCATCCGGCAAAAACGGATCCGGCATTTATTTTTTCACCTTTTTTTCAGTCTGCGCATGCGCATACCGGAAGGACGGATCCGGCATTCCGGTATTCTGAATGCCGGATCCGGCACTAATACATTCCTATGGGAAAAAATGCCTGATCCGGCATTCAGGCAAGTCTTCAGTTTTTTTAGCCGGAGATAAAACCGTAGCATGCTACGGTTTTCTCTTTTGCCTGATCAGTCAAAACGACTGAACTGAAGACATCCTGATGCAAACTGAACGGATTACTCTCCATTCAGAATGCATGGGGACATACCTGATCAGTTCTTTTCCGGTATAGAGCCCCTGTGACGGAACTCTATGCCGGAAAAGAACAACGCAAGTGTGAAAGTAGCCTTAACGCTAAACCTTTAAATGCACATTTCTGACTGTTCAGTGTTTCAGTACTTTTTGCACAAATTGCTGTTCTCTAACAAGGAGCTTAACAGCAAAATTCACAACAGGTGTTTAATCCATGAATCGCCCAATAAATTTCCTGGTCCAATAAGGTATTTAAACAGTCCTCCTCATCATGCTGTTCACAATTTGACATCACGAGACTAAGGCGACACCTAAGAATTAGGGATCGACCGATATTATCGGCCGATATTCAGGATTTTGAAAGTTATCGGTATCGACATCTATTTTGCCGATATGCCGATAACTAATCGGGAACAAAGATCGCGCTGCTTTTAGCACGATCCATGTTTCCTCAGCAGCACAGGGGAGAAGGAAGCAGTGTCTCCCTCCCCTGTGCAGCAGCCACCAATGAGAGGAGAGAGGAGAAGAGGAGGGGCTGTGGCCACTGCGCCACCAATGATGTTAACTAACTCATTCATTCAAAATTGCATGCTTCTACTTAAATGCCCGAACTTCTTGTTATAATATCACTGTAGCATGAACTTTTTACATTTTCCATATGGACAATTGACATGTTAGACAACAGTCGATAGGGCTCAAAACGTTTGGTGCAATTTAGGCTACTTTCACACTGGCGCTTCTAGGGGCCGCTTGTGAGATCTGTTTCAGGGCTCTCACAAGCAGCCCAAAACGGATCAGTTTAGCCCCAATGCATTCTGAATGGATAAGGATCCGTTCAGAATGCATCAGTTTGGCTGTGTTTGGTCTCTGTTCCACTTTTGATGCGGACACTAAGGGCCAGATTTATCATTACTCTGACAGCTCACTCCACTTTAACATATGGCTAAAGTCAGTTTTAGCCAAGTCAGATTTATGATCGGCCCTTTAAGACTGTAATAAATGTGGTTTGACGGTAGCAGTTTATCCGTCAGTAAGCAGCTTTACAAAAGTCGTACATCTTTACGAAAAAGTCGCACGTTTTTATGAAAAAGTCGCATGTTCTATTAAAAAGTCTCATAAGATAAGCATGGTCCGCACTGGAGTGAAATTGCGACTTTTTAGCGACTTTTTAAATAGTCCCAATAGTAAATCTGTCTAGAGATTCATTTACATAAGAAAACACGCCCACTTTCAGAAAACTGGCGAGCATAGTGCAGAGCAGAAAAAAGTCGCAAATTTGTGCACAGTTTTAACGTTTGGGACTTTGTTTGGGACTTTTTCACTCCATTATTCTGACCTGAGCTAATGATAAATCTGGCCCTAAGGCTACATATGCACATGACAGTTGTGTGTTTTGCTGTCCGCATCTTTTGTGGCCCCATTGAAGTAAATGGGTCCGCATCCGAGCCGCCAAAACTGCGGCTCGGATGCGGACCAAAACAACGGCCGTGTGCATGAGGCCTAAAACGAGGCCTGCAGCGTTTTGGTGTCCGCCTGACGATGCAGAGCCAAACGGATCCGTCCTGACTTACAATGTAAGTCAATGAGGACGGATCTGTTTTCACTGACACAATATGGTGCAATTGAAAACGGATCCGTCCCCCATTGACTTTTAATGTAAGTCAAGACGGATCCATTTTGACTTAGACTTTCTTTTGAATGAATAATGCAAACAGATCCGTTATGAACAGATACAAGCGTTTGCATTATCGGTGCGGATCCGTCTGTGCAGATACAAGACGGATCCGCCCCGAACGCAGGTGTGAAAGTAGCCTTGAGCCACGACCCCTTTTCTAAAAATGTTCTGCCTAGAACACACAATGACGCTGCGGTCAGCGTTCAGCTTAGTAAATCTCCCCCACCGCATTTTGGTTTGTGGCATTTTTTTAAATATGCCTCAAAAAACATTAAGCAAACAGCACAAAAAGGTATAATAATGTGCACACAAACAAGTGTATTATTCTGGAGGACAGGTGTAACGACCAGGGCAGGAGACAAGACAGTGGAATGCAACAAACAGAAAAAGAGATTCGGCATCTAACTAGGAATCTCATACTTTCTGAAATTTAGTGGGACAGCCTCCATTGATGAATATAATTTGTCAGCAGTTTTAACCAAATTAAAGTGGCTTTCCGGGATTTTGATACTGATGACCTATCCTCTGATCGGTGGGGATCCGACACCCAGGACCACCAGCGCTCCTGTGAACGCCACAGCCTTCTCCGTGCTTACCGAGCACAGCCCCATTGACTTTGCTGGCTCCATTCTAAAGATAGGTGAGGGTCCCACCTATCAAACATTGGGGGCAAATCCTAGTGATATACCCCAAATGTCTGAGGTGAGACAACCTCTTTAAATTATTGTAGGATCAGAGTGGCAGAGACCAATGAGACATTTTACTTTATTTAAAAAAAAAACTTGGAGGGTCCCTTTAACTCAGAAGGAAAAACCGGACATGCCCAAATTCAGCTCCAGAAGTCTGCACCTGGCAGAGATGGCCTCTGTAGTGGGAATTCTGCCCATTTTGTACAGATGGGAAGAGGCGAGTTACGTCTGATAAATAACGTATAACCGGATCATCTATAAATTGACGGCGGGTGAGACATTAAGAAGGGAACAAGTAATGGAATCAGAGCCCTCCTTGAACTGGCATTGGAGTAGATCTCACTTTGGCTGATAGGCGTCCTGTATAAAGAATGGAGAGAAGTCCTCTGGGACCAAAGAACAGAGAACAAAGAAATATTGAAAGGCATTCCACAGGACGTTATTTTCATAAAAGTCAACTAAATGTTTAATTCCCCCCCCCCCCCCCCCCCCCCCCAAAGTTCACCAGAACTGAGAGTCAGACAACCTCCATAGTCCAGAGGAGAGAGAAGAGATATGTAATAGAGGTACGGTTCTGAGACCGCCATGTCTGCATCCCCTATGGGTTTCTGTACCTTAAACAACTTGAGCTTCGGGCATGAGGAACCCTCTATAAACATAGATTGGTGGCATTTTTGGGGTCAGAGGCATATTTTGCATTGTATGTACAAAAAGGTAAAAAAAAAAAAAAGTTACAACGGTTCGGATAAGTTCACACAGTGTATTTTCATGTGCATTTTGATCTGAAATATGCCCTTACAGTTGCAAGAAAAAGTATGTGAACCCTTTGGAATGATATGGATTTCTGCACAAATTGGTCACAACAATAGACAATCACAGTCTGCTTAAACTAATAACACACAAAGAATTAACTGTTACCATGTTTTTATTGAAAACACCATGTAAACATTCACAGTGCAGGTGGAAAAAGTATGTGAACCCCTAGACTAATGACATCTCCAAGAGCTAATTGGAGTGAGGTGTCAGCCAACTGGAGGCCAATCAATGAGATGAGATTGGAGGTGCTGGTTACAGCTGCCCTGTCCTATAAAAACACACACCAGTTCTGGGTTTGCTTTTCACAAGAAGCATTGCCTGATGTGAATGATGCCTCGCACAAAAGAGCTCTCAGAAGACCTACGATTAAGAATTGTTGACTTGCATAAAGCTGGAAAGGGTTATAAATGCATCTTGCAGTTCATCAGTCCACGGTAAGACAAATTGTCTATAAATGGAAAAAGTTCAGCACTGCTGCTACTCTCCCTAGGAGTGTCTGTCCTGTAAAGATGACTGCAAGAGCACAGCGCAGACTGCTCAATGAGGTGAAGAAGAATCCTAGAGTGTCAGCTAAAGACTTACAAAAGTCTCTGGCATACGCTAACATCCCCGATAGCGAATCTACGATATGTAAAACACTAAAGAATGGATTTCATGGGAGGATACCACAGAGGAAGCCACTGCTGTGCAAAAAACCATTGCTGCACGTTTACAGTTTGCACAAGAGCACCTGGATGTTCCACAGCAGTACTGGCAAAATATTCTGTGGGCAGATGAAACCAAAGTTGAGTTGTTTGGAAGAAACACACAGCACTATGTGTGGAGAAAAAGAGGCACAACACACCAACATCAAAACCTCATCCCAACTGTGAAGTATGGTGGTGGGGGCATCATGGTTTGGGGCTGCTTTGCTGCGTCAGGGCCTGGACGGATTGCTATCATCGAAGGAAAAATGAATTCCCAAGTTTATCAAGACATTTTGCAGGAGAACTTAAGGCCATCTGTCCACCAGCTGAAGCTCAACAGAAGATGGGTGTTGCAACAGGACAACGACCCAAAGCATAGAAGTAAATCAACAGAATGGCTTAAACTAGGGTTGTCCCGATACCGATACTAGTATCGGTATCGGGACCGATTCCGAGTTTTCTCGGCGGTACTCAGCCGCCGATACCCCGCCCCGATACATAAATAGAATACTATGGGCGTAACTATGGGCGGGGCCCCGCCGCTCACCGAAGTATTTATAAACGTGAATCCTTATCCTGTTGTTAAGTTGAACTAACGCTGCCCTCTCCCATGTTCCCATGTCCCCCCTGTATCCCCACAGCACTTACTTAAGCTTCCATAGCAGGCAGAGCAGACGGCAGCAGTAACGTCACTCACTGACGTAGAGCGCCTGCTCCGCCCCCTTTATGAGTGAAGCAGGCGGAGCAGACGCGCGACGTCAGTGAGTGACGTTACTGGTGCCGTCCGCTCTGCCTGCTATGGAAGCTTAAGTAAGTGCTGTGGAGATACAGGGGAATACAGGGGAACATGAGAGAGGGCAGCGTTAGTTCAACTTAACAACAGGATAAGGATTCACGTTTATAAATACTTCGGTGAGCGGCGGGGCCCGGTGTATTGGGGGACACTGTTATGAGGGGGATCTGTGGATGACATATAGCAGTGTCAGCCACAGATCCTCCCCATAACAGTTCCATCCACAGATCCCCTATAACAGCACCATCCACAGATCCCCCACCAAATAACAATGCCATCCTCAGATCCCCCCACCCCATAACAATGCCATCCACAGATATCCCACCCCATAGCAGTACCATCCACAGATCCCCCATAACAGTGCCATCCACAGATCCCCCATAACAGTGCCATCCACAGATCCCCCATAACAGTGCCATCCACAGATCCCCCATAACAGTGCCATCCACAGATCCCCCATAACAGTGCCATCCACAGATCCCCCATAACAGTGCCATCCACAGATCCCCCATAACAGTGCCATCCACAGATCCCCCATAACAGTGCCATCCACAGATCCCCCATAACAGTGCCATCCACAGATCCCCCACATGACAGTGCGTCATCCACAGATCCACAGATCCCCCAAAACGGTCACATGACATTTAAAAAAAGTATCGGTATTCGGTATCGGTGACTACTTGAAAAAAAGTATCGGTACTTGTACTCGGTCCTAAAAAAGTGGTATCGGGACAACCCTAGCTTAAACAGAAGAAAATACGCCTTCTGGAGTGGCCCAGTCAGAGTCCTGACCTCCACCCGATTGAGATGCTGTGGCATGACCTCAAGAAAGTGATTCACACCAGACATCCCAAGAATATTGCTTTACTGAAACAGTTCTGTAAAGAGGAATGGTCAAGAATTACTCCTGACCGTTGTGCACGTCTGATCTGCAACTACAGGAAACGTTTGGTTGAAGTTATTGCTGCCAAAGGAGGTTCAACCAGTTATTAAATCCAGGGGTTCACATACTTTTTCCACCTGCACTGTGAATGTTTACATGGTGTGTTCAATAAAAACATTTCATTCTTTGTGTGTTATTAGTTTAAGCAGACTGTGATTGTCTATTGTTGTGACTTAGATGAAGATCAGATCACATTTTATGACCAATTTGTGCAGAAATCCATATCATTCCAAAGGGTTCACATACTTTTTCTTGCAACTGTATCACAAGCCAAAATATGCCCACAAACCTATTTCAATGGGAAATACATGCACCACGTAAAATAAAAAGTAACATATAATGAAAATGGGCTGGTATGTGCATGGATCACTGTTCCTGATTTCTCTCAACATCGGTGTCGTATTTTTCAGTCTATAATCAAGCTGATGAAGTTCTGAGAGCAGTGTGACTCCCCCGGCCTAACTGCATTCAGTGACCCCTGTCCTGTGTTTCATCCCAGTGCGAGACTCACGGGGAGAGTGTCTGTAACATCCGGTCTCCCACTCTCCTTCCCATCCCAGCTCGGACATCATAGATCCAAGTAGGACAAGCAGCCTCATTAGTACAGTGAATACTAATAAAGCTGCATTGGATAGGAGATGGGGGGGGCCCTCTCTTCCAGCACACAAACTTTTACTAAAGAAATTATTTTACAGGTCTTCATCAGGATTTGATCCCCAGACCTTATGGCAGACAGAAGTGTTAGGCCCCTTTCACACGGGCGAGTATTCCGCGCGGGTGCAATGCGTGATGTTAACGCATTGCACCCGCACTGAATCCCAACCCATTCATTTCTATGGGGCTGTGCACATGAGCTGTGATTTTCACACATCACTTGTGCGTTGCGTGAAAATCGCAGCAAGCTCTATATTCTGCATGTTTCACGCAACGCAGGCCCCATAGAAGTGAATGGGACCGCGTGAAAATCGCAAGCAAGTGCGGATGCGGTGCGATTTTCACGCATGGTTGCTAGGTAACGATCGGGCTGGGGACCCGATCTGTATTATTTTCCCTTATAACATAGTTATAAGGGAAAATAGCATTCTGAATACAGAATGGAAAGTAAAATAGTGATGGAGGAATTAAAAATAAAAAAAATTAACTCACCGAGTCTACTTGATCGCATAGTTGCGGATCTCTGTCTTCTTCTGTAATGTTGAGCTGCCGGCTAAGGACCTGTGGTGACGTTACATCACATGGTCCAATCACATGGTCCCTCATCATGGTGATGAACCATGTGATTGGGCCATGTGATGAGCACAGTGACGTCACCACAGGTCTTTTGCCAGGTCCTGAAGATAGAACAGAGACCGGCAGCTATGGAGCAGGTAAGTTAACTTTATTTTTTATTTTTTAACCCCTCCATCCCTAATTTACTTTCCATTCTGTATTCCGAATGCTATTATTTTCCCTTATAACCATGTTATAAAGGGAAAATAATAAAATCTACACAAACCTGAACTTCAGTGATGAAGTCCAGGTTTGGGTCTGGGTACCAAACATGGTGATTTTTCTCACGCGTGTGCAAAATGCAATAAAAGGCTTTGCACTCGCGTGAAAAAATCGCGCATTTTACCGCAACGCACCCGCATCTTATCGGGCCCTCACATGCCACGCTCGTGTGAAAGAGGCCTTACCATTACACTACAGACCTTCTCTGTTGGAAGTCATAACACCAAATAAATAATATATTACTGCAATGAAGGGAAAACTATTTGCGCCATTTAGCTATTAGCCATAAATGTTGCTTACCATACTGTACAGCTTTTATGATTATAGGGATACCAAGTACTCTTTTGGGCAAGGTCTCTCCCCCTCTGAACCAGTCTGTTAATAGTTTCAGGTTTATCATATTATTATTATGTACAGTATGTGTAACCTGACTCGATGTACAGATCTATGGAATTAATGCTGCTTTCAAATGAATAATAATATTGCATACTGAGTATATTACAAAAACTTATGGTTTTTGCTTTGTTAATTTTTAGTAACAATAACTTTGTAAAAATTTTCTACACTCGCATTTGGTGCGGATCAGTCATGGATCTGCACAAACGCATCCGTTCAGAAAATACAACCGCCTGCATCTCTTCAGAACGGATCCATTTGTATTATCTTTAACATAGCCAAGACGTATTGTGTCAGTGAAAACGGATCCGTCCCCATTGACTTACATTGTGTGTCAGGACGGATCCGTTTGGCTCAGTTTCGTTTGACGGACAGCAAGACTGCAGACAGCGTTTTGGTGTCCGGCTCCCGAGCGAAATGGAGACTGAACAGAGGCAAACTGATGCATTTTCCATTCAGAATGCATTAGGGCAAAACTGATCCGTTTTGGACCGCTTGTGAGAGCCCTGAACGGAAGACTAATTTACAGGTCTAAGTGGGATTTGAACCCCAGACTTTCTGTACATTAGGCTCCATTCACACGTCCGTAGTTTATTGCGAATCCCGGCCAGCACCCCCATAGAACTGCCTATTCTTGTCCGCAATTGCGGACAAGAATAGAACTTGTTCTATTTTTTTGGGAGACGCAGTCGCACTGTGTGCTGTCTGCATCTCTTCCGGCCCCATAGAGAATGAATGGGTCCGGATTCGTTCCGCAACGTTGCGGAACAGATCCAGACCCAGTCTACGAACGTGTAAATGGACCCTTAAATGGATGCTTTACTATAGAAAACTGCTGTAAAGATGGGATTTTTTTTTTTGTAAAGATCACGAAACAGTATTTGGTATCCCTGTAATCATAATAACTATGTGAACATATTTATGGTGACTGGTTAACAGCGTAATAAAAAATGGAGGGGGGGGCCCCACACGGTTTGCCTGCATGGAGCCCTGAAATTCATGCTGGATCCAAACCTGCTGGGAACGGATACAGTAGATGGATGTGGTAAGCCTACCCCTTCAAGACACTGTCAAGGAGGATAACGCTGGTCACACACTTGCAATAGTTGTCAGCTGTGCATGTGTGTTCAATGGCGAGGGGAACAGACCACTGTCAGACTCCTCTGGCAGCAGCTGATCTTCCCTGAGAACATATAGGATCAGGCTTGCTGAGATGGTGTCACCTCTCTATTGAAGGATGCCTTCACACGCTGCAGATTTTGTTGCAACTGAAAATTTGCCACGTGAAGGCATCCTTAAAGGGGCAGAAAGAAACTGGACAACACAGGAGATCCGCATGCACCGAAGAGACAGTGACTGATTGCAGAGGCCAAGTGATGTCCTCGTGACGTCATTGCTGCAGCCGGGAGAACAGGAGTGGTGGCGAGGATCTGGTGGGTAGAAATGATCCTCTGTTTATTGCAGGCGGATCCCCTGGTTGTGTGGAGAGTTAAGGCTACTTTCACACTTGCGGCAGAGTGATCCGGCAAGCAGTTCCGTCGGCGAAACGTATGCCAACTGATGGCATTTGTAAGACTGATCAGTCTTGGATTACTCCGCTGCAGCCATGATTATGTCAATTTAACAGGTCACCTCTGCAGAGAATCACTGGCTGCTACAGTGATGTCATCGGGGTTGACACATCACTGTTCAGCAACTCGCAGCCATCATCATATGTCAAGATGACATCATCGCAGCAGTAACACAAACCCAGATGGAGACACTGGTAGAGAAATCATAGGGGGTTATGTGCAACACACGTCACTACTCCTCATGTCAAAAACACTCAAAATCCCAAATACTAAATATAAAAATAACACAAGTCTATGGGTTCAGGTAGCAACGTAGATAAAGAATGGAGAGGAAATAATGAGCACGGGTCCTACACAGCGTGAGCCCTAAGGGGTTAAATGAGCTCAGGATGCTGCCTGCACGATTAGCCAGAGCTGCTGCCCTCCATGGCACGGCCGGGCCACACGCATCCTCGGGCACTGACCTGTCACACAGGCATTCACCGCAGTGGGCTTCTGCGCAGTCACCACGTAGTTGTACGACATGTTGTCACCGGGCTGAGCTCCTGTCGCTGCAACTCAGGTAGCGACAGGCGCGAAAACAGGCAGCAACAGGCCGTCTATCACCGGAACCGGAAACTATAGACACTAGACTAGAGCGGCCTCTGCGCCATAGAGAGGAGGCTCAGGCTATTCGAGTAGAGCGTCTCCCTTCTGCACCACAGAGAAGCGGCTGTCTGACTAGAGCGACACCCTTCTACACCATAGAGAAGACGCTATGACTAGAGCGTCTCTCTTCCACACCATAGAGAAGTGGCTGTCCGACTAGAGCGTCTCTCTTCTACACCATAGAGAAGTGGCTGTCCGACTAGAGCGTCTCCCTTCACTGTAGAAAAGTGGTTAAGAGCGTCTGCCTAAAATGAAATAATAATATAAAACATAAAAAAAAAACTAAACAAACGCAAAGCCAGAAACCGGGGAAGCGGGACTGGTAATATGGCTGGCGGGCGGTTTTATACAGAGGGCCTCTCTGTTTACCAGCTTCTACCATAGAGCTTGGAAGGAGTGATAGCGCGCCGCTGTGGCATTATAGAGCGTAGACATGTGAGGGGCAGAGCGACCCCCTGAGCAGCTACCGCAGGAATGTAAGCGCCTGGCAGAAGCAGGCAAGGCACCGCTCCTTTTGCGTTTGGGAACTCCAAACTATTTAGGGAAACCTTCAATTGTATCCTTGTACTAAATGTACTGGATTTGGTGGTCAGGACTCTGCAAATGCCGGGTGACCACCTCTGTTGGTTATGTGGGTTGTCACCCAGCTTTCCAAGGAACAGATATCTCTGAAGGCAATAAGTTGGAGAATGACATGCAAGTGGAAGGATGACCGCACGTAGAATAATGGCAAGGTGGCCACAGCCATCGATAGTTTCTGCTCTTAAAGGGTTTTCCCATAATAATATTTATCACCAGTCTAGGGGGGCAGGTGATACATACTGTATGGTCTCCCTAATGATTTTGAGAATGGAGATCCCTGGGCATTTCTATGGGACTAGCCGAATACGGTTCATCTCTGTTTCATAGAAGTAAATGGTGGTCTTCACAGAACACTCGGGAGCCCCTTTCTCAGGATTACAGGGGGTGTCCCAGTGATCAAACATTTATCACCTATCATGGAGCTAGAAAACAATATTCTGAGTAGACCACTTTAAAGGGTTTTTTAATATTGATGACCTGTCCTCAGGATAGGTTATCAGTATCAGATGGGTGGGGGTCCGACACCCGGCACCACCACCGATCAGCTGGATGAAGAGAAGGCTGGGCTCCGCGTGCGCTTGCCATACACATAGCAGGCATGAAGAGAGACAGGAGACGGCGTGTTCCTTCTCATACAGCTGATCGGCGGGGGTGTCGGACCCCCGCCAATCTGATATTGATCACCTATCCTGAGGATGGGTCATCAATATTAAAAACCTGGAAAACCCCTTTACCTTAATAGAGAATTTTTGTTAATAGAAGGGGGAGGGGCAGCACTGCTCAAGATCCTCATCTCTCAGCTGGAGTGCAAAGTGCTTAGAGCTTTTTTCTCAGTAAGAGTTGATGCACACAATCGTATTTTTGGTCCACATCCGATCCACATTTTTTCCGTGTCAGATTCGGACCTATTCACTTCAATGGGGCCGCAACCAGGGGCGTAACTAGAGTTCTATGGTCCCCAGGGCAAACTTTGAATTGGGTCCCCCCTTGCGAGCCTCCGAAACCAGCCTCTGCCCCTAACCATACCCTCCCTCCCCCCCTCTGTATGAAGCCATACATAAAAAAAAAAATACTCTAGTCACTAGAGTATTTATTTTTGAATGTATGGCACACACTGGCTTCACATGAGGGATGGGGGGGAGATGAATGATGATCAGTGGGGCAGTGTGTCTGAATTCAGAAAGGGGGTCCTGCGCCGGCCATATGAGGGCAGCAAATAATGAGGGGGCAAAATGAAATACTCTGTGGGCAAAAAATTTAAAATATATAGAGGGAATGGGGGCAAAATGAAATATAGTGAGACTCTCACTATATTTCATGTTGCCCCCGCCCACTCCTATTTGATTTTTGCCCACAGAGTATTTAATTTTCATTTGCCCCCGGGCTCCTCATTATTTGCTGCCCTATTATGGCCGGTCCGGGCCCTTCTGAATTCAGACACACTGCCGCACGGCACCACTGATCATCATTCATGTCCCCCCTCCGTATGAAGCCGGACGCAGTTGTATTGCCATTTTTTACATTAAAAAAAAAAATACCTACTCGTTTGTTCCGCTCTCCTCACTTGAGGGCTGAGGCGGCCGGCGGGCTTGTTATTCCTGGCTGCTGTGATCCCGCGAGACCCGCCGCGGAGGTCACGGGTCTCGCGCTGACAAGTAAGCGCAGCGCAGCCACACAAAATATAGGGAGGGCCCGCCGCACTTAATAAAAAACCACTTGCGGGGCCCGCTTTACTCCACCGCTGCGACCCCTATAGCTACACCACTGGCCGCAACAGATTCAGACAGCACACCCGTATCTCTGTCCGGCGCCCCCGAAAAAAATAAACATGTCCTGTCCTTGTCCGTTTTACAGACCAGGATAGGACTGTTCTATTAGGGCCGGCCATTCCGTTCTGCAAAATGAGGAATGCACACAGCCGGTATCCATGTTTTGCGGATCCGAAAACAGCCAACGGTCATGTGCGTGAGACCTAATTTTAAGCACAATCTAAAAGTAGAGGAAAAACAAAAAGGTGTAAATCTTTCCCTCATACGTTTGCTGAAAGATTCTGCGGATCGTGCTGTCTAATCACAATCTGCTGCTGGCAAATAACTAGACAGCATGGGGACGAGTGACGGCATAACGATTGCTTCTCCCCATGCTGTGGAGAAGTTTGTTGCATATAATGGCAGAGGCCTCCTCTGCTAGCGAGCAGGCGATTGCTGGGAAGGAACGCTTCCTTCCCAACAATCGCCTGCAGAATCGGGCTGTGTAATACAGGCTTTTAGGGCTCATGCCTGTATGGCGGTCTGCAATATATGGGCACCAGCCGTATGCGCTCCATATCACAGATGCAGACCCATTCACTTGAATGGGTCCGAAATCCGCAAGATACAGAGCGGAAACGCTATGAAGCGCTTCTGTGGAATTTCGGTCCATGTATCCGCACCTGCACTGCAAAAAATTGGTCCGCATCTCCGCACTGCAAGTGAATTGGTCCACATCCGCAAATGGGTCCGTGATCCTTCTGCACCGCAAAAAAATAGAACGTGTTCTAATTTTTTTGCACGTGCGGAGGTACGGAGAGAAACCCCACGGAAGTGCTCCGTAGTGCTTCCGCGGGGTTCCGTTCCCCCTGTTTCACGCCACACCTTCCGGATTGCGGACCCATTCAAGTGAATGGGTCCGCATCCGTGATGCATTGAGCACACCGCTGGCGTCCGCATATTGCGGACCTGCTGTTTGCGGGCTGCAATACGGGCGCGGCCGCGTGCATGAGCCCTAATAGCAATGAGCTAGCCTTTGGATAGGTTATCAGGATCAGATCACAGGGGTATGACTCCTGGCACACCACCCAATCAACGATTTGCAGAAGCTGGCGCACATCAGAACTGCACAGCTCCATACACCGAGTAGTGGCGGTGCCTGGTTACTGCGGCACTTCTTCCTGTTCACGTGAATATGATTTTTCTAAGAAAGGTATTCAGGCCTCTAAGGTCCTTCAGGGTAGGTGTGATGCAAAAACAAATTAGACACCTCAGCAATGAAATCGCAACACCGAGAAGGAAAAGTCGTGGAGTTCTGGAAGTCAGAGGATGGATAGACATGTTACTGATATGCAAATGATAAAAAATGGAGCTAAACCTCTCAATTTATTCAGTATCGAGTGTGAAGTCACTTGCAGAAATACACGCACTTACTTACCTTATTAATGGTTTTCTGAGGTATGTTCTGCCACACTGAATGCCCATGGGCACGCAAATCATCAAGATCTGCTGCTGGCAGCTCCCTTTACAATTGCCGACCGATGATATCCCAGATGTGCTTACATAGAAATGATGTTGGCTTTTATTTTGCCTTGTTTGCATGCAGGTTGTGGATGATCTTTGTAAGGATCGGTTTACACGACGACAGATAGGGCACAACTACACTGCAACAGTTGTCGCGCGACATTTTATTGCACCAATGTAGCGCGACAATTTTTATAATGGTAGTCTAAGGTGTCGCACTGCGATCTCGAATGGATTTTTTCCGACTGTCGCAGTCGCAGTGCGACACCATAGACTACCATTATAAAAACTGTCGTGCGACAAAATGTCGTTGTGTAGACCGAGCCTTAAACTTCGCCTTTAACTGCTGTATAATCACTTTCCATCAACTAATAGCGGTGTGTTGTAATATCAATCAGGAATACATGACGTGGATTAATGATTTACTCCAAGTAGCACAGAGATCGAGGGCAGAAGGAGAAGTGCCGCAGTCCCGTCGTTTTTCTTCGTTCTTTACATGCAGGTCGTTTTTCTTCGTTCTTTACATGCAGCTGGAGTCGCATTATAGCCGTTATGCACGTGATATCATGCTACATGTTTTCTAATACGTGTTTCCTGCTTATAATAAAGACCTGTTTGTTTTTAAGCTTAAAAACTACCCAGAATACAGCGGGAGATTTGCAGAACTCTTGGCATCCACATTGTCACATGACCATCCGTTTATACTCTGACCCAAGTGTAAAGTCCTACCCGTAGGTTTGCTTTATAGATGTCCCTTGTGCTGGGTGCTAGCACATAATATCAGTCTTCTGTAAGTCTTCTCTTTTATTGCTGTCATTGTCTGCATCTGTATTGTCAATCATTGCTCCTCTCACTATATATCGTTTGCTGAGATTCTTCAGATACTGTTCATCCTGCACTGATCTTCTCCAGTCACTGTGCATCCTGCACTGATCTTCTCCAGTCACTGTGCATCCTGCACTGATCTTCTCCAGTCACTGTGCATCCTGCACTGATCTTCTCCAGTCACTGTGCATCCTGCACTGATCTTCTCCAGTCACTGTTCATCCTGCACTGATCTTCTCCAGTCACTGTTCATCCTGCACTGATCTTCTCCAGTCACTGTTCATCCTGCACTGATCTTCTCCAGTCACTGTGCATCCTGCACTGATCTTCTCCAGTCACTGTTCATCCTGCACTGATCTTCTCCAGTCACTGTTCATCCTGCACTGATCTTCTCCAGTCACTGTGCATCATGCACTGATCTTCTCCAGTCACTGTTCATCCTGCACTGATCTTCTCCAGTCACTGTGCATCCTGCACTGATCTTCTCCAGTCACTGTGCATCCTGCGCTGATCTTCTCCAGTCACTCTGCATCCTGCACTGATCTTCTCCAGTCACTCTGCATCCTGCACTGATCTTTTCCAGTCACTCTGCATCCTGCACTGATCTTCTCCAGTCACTGTTCATCCTGCACTGATCTTCTCCAGTCACTCTGCATCCTGCACTGATCTTCTCCAGTCACTCTGCATCCTGCACTGATCTTCTCCAGTCACTCTGAATCCTGCACTGATCTTCTCCAGTCACTCTGCATCCTGCACTGATTTTCTCCAGTCACTGTTCATCCTGCACTGATCTTCTCCAGTCACTGTTCATCCTGCACTGATCTTCTCCAGTCACTGTTCATCCTACACTGATCTTCTCCAGTCACTGTGCATCCTGCACTGATCTTCTCCAGTCACTCTGCATCCTGCACTGATCTTCTCTAGTCACTCTGCATCCTGCACTGATCTTCTCCAGTCACTGTGCATCCTGCACTGATCTTCTCTAGTCACTCTGCATCCTGCACTGATCTTCTCCAGTCACTCTGAATCCTGCACTGATCTTCTCCAGTCACTGTTCATCATGCACTGATCTTCTCCAGTCACTCTGCATCCTGCACTGATCTTCTCCAGTCACTGTTCATCCTGCACTGATCTTCTCCAGTCACTCTGCATCCTGCACTGATCTTCTCCAGTCACTGTTCATCCTGCACTGATCTTCTCCAGTCACTGTTCATCCTGCACTGATCTTCTCCAGTCACTGTTCATCCTGCACTGATCTTCTCCAGTCACTCTGCATCCTGCGCTGATCTTCTCCAGTCACTGTTCATCCTGCACTGATCTTCTCCAGTCACTCTGCATCCTGCACTGATCTTCTCCAGTCACTCTGCATCCTGCACTGATCTTCTCCAGTCACTCTGCATCCTGCACTGATCTTCTCCAGTCACTGTTCATCCTGCACTGATCTTCTCCAGTCACTCTGCATCCTGCACTGATCTTCTCCAGTCACTCTGCATCCTGCGCTGATCTTCTCCAGTCACTTTGCATCGTGCACTGATCTTCTCCAGTCACTGTTCATCCTGCACTGATCTTCTCCAGTCACTCTGCATCCTGCGCTGATCTTCTCCAGTCACTCTGCATCCTGCGCTGATCTTCTCCAGTCACTCTGCATCCTGCACTGATCTTCTCCAGTCACTCTGCATCCTGCACTGATCTTCTCCAGTCACTCTGCATCCTGCACTGATCTTCTCCAGTCACTGTTCATCCTGCACTGATCTTCTCCAGTCACTGTTCATCATGCACTGATCTTCTCCAGTCACTGTTCATCCTGCACTGATCTTCTCCAGTCACTGTGCATCCTGCGCTGATCTTCTCCAGTCACTCTGAATCCTGCACTGATCTTCTCCAGTCACTCTGCATCCTGCACTGATCTTCTCCAGTCACTGTTCATCCTGCACTGATCTTCTCCAGTCACTTTGCATCATGCACTGATCTTCTCCAGTCACTGTTCATCCTGCACTGATCTTCTCCAGTCACTGTGCCTCCTATGCACCTTCACCTTTATATAGTATGCCATCATCTTGTTGCTCTTTCCTACACAGGATCCATTGCTGCTGTCCCGATGCGACTACAACATGGAGGTCTGTGTCCTCTCTTGCCCACATCTATCCGTTCCTGTCCTCTATAGACTCGCAGCCTCATGACGTCCCGCTCTTGTTTAATAGGTTGGGAAGAAGCTCCTTAACTCTGTCCCTGGATGTGTAGATGACGCTCTTCACGGCCTGGTGTCCTGCTCTCCGGGGCTGCGTGTACTCCAGGGACACCGAGTCGTATTGCGTTCCGATCTTGATCAGGTGAAGGGACGTGTAGCGCTGTTGTCTGGCGGGGGCTCAGGACATGAACCAGCACACGCAGGTAACTGCTCTGCCCTGTTCCCTGCTTCACTATGTATACACTTCTCACTTCTTTGGGGTTGTTCTACTATAGCATCTTAGGTGATGAGTGTGATCACTGGGGCTCTCACCACCACACGATCATGAAGACAGGGGTCCTGTGACCCTCAGTTGAATAGAGCGGTGGTCATGCATGTGCACTTCTACACCATATGGGACAGACAGAGATAGCGTTTGGCTGTTTGTGTCAGTGTGAGCAAAGGTTCTCTAGGAATGTACTGAATCTTCTATAGACTGCAGTGTTACCGGGCCCCTCACGTTGAATATACCTACCTGGCTCCCTGCGCCGCTCCTCGTCCCCGCACCGCTTCTGCTGATTATCCCTGTGCGCTTATGAAAACATCCGGTGTCGGGGGGGAGCCTCCCTAGCATCGTGGGTGACGCTAGGAAGGCTTGTCTCCGTCCCCGTCCGCCATTGGCTGCTGCTCCCCAACCGCGCACGGGGAGAAGCAGCTCCGGCGGTGCGGGGACCAGGAGCGGTGCTGGGAGCCAGGTAAGTATATTCAGTGTGGGGGCCCGGCATATGGGGGCCATTATTTTGGACTTTAGGAGCAATTTTTATTTTTTTATTTCAAAACCCATAACTTTTTTATTTTTCTGTCGATATAGCGTGGTTTTTTTTGTAGGACGAGTTGAATTTTTTTTAATGGCACTATCATTTTTGGGGGGTGAAAGCGATAAAATACAGAGCCATTGTTTTTTGATTTTGTTATAAGTGTTATAATAACTTTATCCCGTGGTTCAGTACAGTTATATCAATATCAAATTTAGATAGTTTATTGAAACACGTTTTCCTACTTTTGTGCAATAAAACATGAACTTTTTTTTGGCCGCTGCATTCAAAGACTCAGAACATTGTCTCGTTGACAAAGCTGTGGGATTTTTTAACATCTTTTTTTTTTTTTCTCGGATTAAGTTGTAGTTTTCATTGGTCCCGTTTTGGAGTACATACAACTTTTGGATTGCTTTTTATTACATATTTTGGGAGGTGGAATGATTAAAAAAATTGCAATTTTGGCATCTTTATACATTTTTTACACGGTCATCATACAGGATAAAAAAATGTTGATTTATTGTATGGGTCATATGTGGCAATACCAATTATGTCTAGTTATTTTTTAAGGGAATAGATGTGCTTGCAAGAAGGAAATTGCATTTTTTCCTCCCACTTTTTTTTTTTACTTGTAATGTAGTGTTTTTTTTCTGCATGATCAGTCATGTAATGCATTTTGTGTTATGTCAGTTACTGTAGAAACTGACAGGGCTGAATAGGCATACATGATAGGCATAGGGGCCTTTGATCGTCCCCTGGCTGCCATACCAACCCTGTGGCACTCTGCTATTGCTTTTTAGGGTGGGAGATGCAGTGAGAAAGGGAGCCCCCCTTCCTCTCTCTGCCACAGTCAGCATTAACTGCCGCATCTAAGGGGTTAAACTGCCAGGATTGGAATTAGCTCCAATTCCGGCAGCGCGAGTAGGGTGCCATGTGTATAAATCAGCTGCCAGATTGCAGCCAGAGTCGTCTGAAAGCTGCATAATGTCCTGTGAGAACAAAGGATTGGGGAAGTTGAAACCCCCTGACATAGTGGAGACGACCCCCCCCCCCATACACATTAGAAAGTCTGCTGGTTCTGCCAAAATCAACGGATCTGGCAGACTTTCCTTATTAGCGTGACATCAGCCAAACCAACTGACAGTGGCAGGTTCTGCCGACAATCTAATGTGTATGGAGAGCTCCTGACTCTACACCAACAGATGATGTCAGGGGAGAGCAGGATCGGGAGAAATGAATATTTTTGCCCGACCATGAAGTTCTCCCAGGAGATAAGCCACCACCAGAGGTAGCAGTCAGCTTCCTCCTCTCTTCCCATAGAATACACGACACATGTGTCCAGCTTTACACTCCCCTTATCTCCGCTGTCTAGACATTTAGGAGTGTTACCATTTCCTGCCGTTTCCAGTTTGTCAAAAATAGCCCAAGAAGTGGTGCCAGTAGGTACCCATAAGCGTCAGAAAGGCAATGGTGGGGATCGGTGTGGTGAGTAATGCTGATTTTTTTTAACCTGTTCTGCCTCTTATCTGAAATGTATGTTTTATCGCACTGGTCAATCCTTTTATTACCTAGGTCAGTGATGGTGAACCTTTTAGAGACCGAGTGCCCAAAACTGCAACTAAATACCCACTTATTTATTGCAAAGTGCCGACATGGCAATTTAACCTAAATACCAATATAATATATCTTTCATGTCCTTTATCATTTATCTATAATAGATTAATAGCCTACATTTAATGCGCTGCCTGTGCTGTTTATAGTGTGTCCTGGGGATGATGAATGGCAGGAAAAGTCTAAAGCATATTGCTATGCCATAGACTTTTTCCAGGGCGTGGGTGCCCATATAGAGGGCTCTGAGTGCCGCCTCTGGCACCCGTGCCATAGGTTCGCCATCACTGACCTAGGTGATCCCTTCTCTCTTTCTATCCATAGGATATGTTGGTCAGGGCATGCTTACTGGGGTCATTGCCGGTCCTGTCTTCACATCACCTCCAGTTGGAAGCATTGTGGCAGCCATCAGGACAGTGGCCCAGGCAGGAGCAGGTACAGTTTTCATCTCCAGTAATTCTATATTCAGTATAACCCTCATCTTCTCACCCTCACTCCCAAGCTACCATAGTTGCTAAAATGGCTTGACACATTCTGGATTATTACAATGGTCAATATATGCTAATTATTGCTGCCATTTTGAATAAATTAAAGGGTCTCGTCAAGACAAGCCCTGGTTGGTTGATCCACTGACTACCACAGGTCTGGCTTCTTTAAAGGGGTTGTCCCATCTCAGCTAATGGAGGCATATCGCTAGGATATGCCCCCATTGTCTGATAGGTGCGGCTCCCACCGCTAAGACCCGCACCTATATCGAGAACAGGGCACCGCAAGTGAAGGAGGGCGCACTGTGCCCTCCGTTCATTTCTATGGGGCCGCTATTTCCGTCAGCCCCATAGAAATAAATGGGAGCCTGGGCTGCGCATGCGCGGTACGTTCCCATTCACTTCTATGGGAGCAGCGCTTGGTGGTGGACGGACCCCAGGAAATCTGGGGTACTCCAGCCACAGCTCTCCCCGCTCCGTTCTCGTTATAGGTGCGGCCAGCAGTGGGACCCGCACCTATCAGACAATGGGGGCATATCCTAGCGATATACCCCCATTGTCTGAGATGGGAATACCCCTTTAACCCACACAGATGAACTTTATAAATAAGGGGAAGCAACAACTGGCCAGACATTCCCCCTGCCACGGTTGCTGCAATGCCACTAGAGCGGGTGCCTCCCTTAGATAGTGGATCAATGTACGTAGAAAGGTAGTACCAAAGCAGGGAACTCGCTTAATGGCATCCACGTAGGACATATGGACAGGGTTTGTCCTTAATAGATCCGAAGTCACTTCGCTCAAAATTTCGGTTTAATGCTGTACGGAGAACCGTCTCCATACAGCATTAAAATGTATGGCCTCCGAGGCAAAGTCCGTTATTCCCGAAGTCTTGCGAGATTTTGGTTAATAACTTCAGCATTTGATTTTTAAACTGGAAAGCCATTTTAAAACTTGGATCCGAACTCTGCTTAAGTTCCGAGGTACCAGTTAGAATCGAAGCCAAGTTCAGATCCAAGTTTTAAAATGGTTTTCCAGTTTAAAAATCAAATACCGAAGTTATTGACCAAAGTCTCCCAAGACTTCGGGAATAACGGACTTTGCCTCGTCGGAGGCCATACATTTTAATGCTGTACGAAGATGGAACTCCGTACAGCATTAAACCAAAGTTTTGAGCGAAGTGACTTCGGATCTAGGATCTAAAGCTCACTTCACTCATCACTAGATGATACAATTCCTTAAAGGGATAGTTCAGGATTTTCATATTGATGGCCTATGCTCAGGATGGGCATCAATATCCAATTGGCGGGGGTCCGACACCCTGCACCCTAGCCAGTCAGCTCTGGAACTACACCGTTCAGTCCATTGTGTAGTGAACAGAGCTGGTTACTCCAACTCTGCTCCCAACTCCTCTGTCCACTATACAATGGACTGAGCTGTGTATTTTTGGCCCTGAAACTTTGGAAGAGCTGATTGACAGGAGTGCAGGGTGTCCGACCCTCGTTCAAAAGATATTGATGGCCTAACCTGAGGATAGGCTATCAATATTAAAATCCTGGTATAAAATCCTGGTATACGCCTTTAAGGGTATTTCCATACAGAGTGGATTTTCTGTGGATTTTGCACCACCGATGTATGTGCAGCAAATCCTCAGTGTTTTTACAGTACCAACAATTAGGGCTCTTGCACACGACCGTATGCCCTCCGAGACATACGGTCCGTGAGCGGGCCATATGTCCCGGAGCGGCATACATTGTACGCACGGGAGTGCACAGCATCATAGGTTACTATGATGCTGTGCGCATCGGGCCGCCCGCCAGACTATTGTCCCGCACTCATATGATATTATGAGTGCGGAACAATAGCCCCGCGGGCGGCCCGATGCGCTCAGCATCATAGTAACCTATGATGCTGTGCGCTCCCGTGCGCACGATGTATGCCGCTCCGGGACATATGGCCAGCTCACGGACCGTATGTCTCGGAGGGCATACGGTCGTGTGCATGACCCCCTAGGATGTACTTTTAAGAACTACTCCACACACTGCAAAATGCGGAAATTGGCCTGCGATTGGATTTTAAATCTGTGGCATGTCAATTTATGCTGATGATTTCCACCGTGGATTTCACCCTTTACAATGCATAGGGTAAAACCCACAGCAAAATCCACACAAAAATCAACAACAAAATTTCCAGCCTATTCCAAAAACTGAACCTTTAACGTCTTCCCTTTCTTGCATCGCAGCTGGAGTTCTGTTACTGGTGAAGAATTATACAGGTGACCGTCTGAATTTTGGTTTAGCTCTGGAGCGTGCACGGAGGGATGGGGTTGATGCAGAAATGGTAGTAATTGCAGATGATTGCGCCTTCGTCTCACCTCGCAAGGCTGGACGCCGAGGGCTGTGTGGAATCATACTGATCCATAAGGTGAAGTACACATTCTTCCTAATATGTGGGAAAAATTTTATATAAGCTTTCAAGATCCTAAGAGTCAGGTTTAGGCCTCTTGCACACGACCGTATGGCTTTTTTAGTATTTTGCGGTCTGCAAAAAATACGGATGACGTCCGCGTGCATTCCGTATTTTGCGGAACGGAACAGCTGGCCCCTGATAGAACAGTTCTATCCTTGTCCATTATGCGGACAATAATAGGACATTTTCTTTGAACGGAAATACGGAAACGGAAGGCATACAGTGTACCTTCCGTTTTTTTTGCGGATCCATTGGAATGAATGGTTTCGTATACGCAAAAGATGGAACGTAAACGGGGGGGGGGGGAGTTTGTGTGCAAGAGGCCTTATACAGTATCTGCAGTGTAAAATGTCTTTATATTAAAGGGGTTTCCATCTGATAAGAATTATTTCGAAAATAATCAGAATGCTGTGAATTTTTTTTTTTAACAAATCATCACCTCACCAATTTCTCGCCTCTCCCGTTCCCCTGCATAACAGTCCCCCACCATTCTCTACCTCATGGTGCCGGGAAATGTTGGATCATTCCTTCGCTTGCTGATAAAAGTAACCACTGAGGGCTGAGCGGTCACCGATGGTCAGTGGGACTGGGCGACCATCTAATGTGTTTGGCAGCCTCTACCCGGACGGCAGATATCTAGGGAGTGAAGGATCAGGCTGTTGTATGTCAGCATGCACAATCCTTTTGTTCTCAGGGAAGATAAGCCGCTGTCAGAGCTTACTCCACTCTCAGCTGAGTGTTCATGTGTACGGCTATCCTTTGTGTGTGTGTGTGATGGGCTCATAAGTTCTTACCCCTGATTCTTATTCTAGTTCCCCAGAACTTTACATATGTTTCGAGACTCCTCATAATTAGGGTATACACATTCACACAACAGCAATTAAAAAACTAAAAATTGTCCGTTTTTCATGGCCATTTTGCATCAGTGTGTGCATCCACTTTCTGGCCACTTAACCATTTCTAACGGCCATTTTGCATCTGTTTTAAATGGCCGCTAAAAACGAAAGAATTTCATTTTTATTTTATTTTTTTACACCCCAACTCCTGCAGTGCCCTCAATATACATAATGCCCCATAGTGCTCCCTGGACATCAAATGGCCCAATAATGCTCCCCATAGTGCCCCCGAGTATAAATAGTGCCCCCCAATATAATGTACCCAGTAGTACCACCAGTAAAAAATAATGATCCCCATAGTGCCCCCCACCCCCGTAGTGTCAACAGATCCCTTTTAAAATAAAAATACCTCATCCACTTTCACACAAGGGAACACTTGCTCCACACGGGAGGCACTAGGACCTGATGCTCCCAGTGTCGTGACGTCACATGATGTGAACCCCTGAAAAGTACTTTTCTCGCCCATATTCCTTGGGGGACACAGGAAACCATGGGTATAGCTCTGCTCCCTAGGAGGCGTGACACTAAGCGAAAGCTGTAAGCCCCTCCTCCATCAGCTATACCCTTCAGCCTGGAGAAGAGACTGCCAGTTTTTGCTTAGTGTCCAAGGAGGCAAGACACCCCCTGCTTATGCAGGGTTGTTTTCCTATGATTTTTATTTTTACGTTATTTGTTGTTTTTAATTCGGTTTTTTTCTACCTACAGGGACAACAGAGGCGCATTAGACCCCTCTGTTTCTCCCGGGGTTGAGTTGCGCCAGTGCCGGTAATTCCGCACTGCCGCCTCCCCCACAGAAGACAAGGTGGACCAGGGCAGCCTCGCTCCCCTGCGTCCCGCCAGCTCAGGGTCGCCCGCACGCCAAGTCCCTCCCCCGGCTTCCTGCCACTGCGGTGCCAGTGGCTGAAGGGGCGACCCTGCTGGATGGATTGAGGGCGAAGACAGCGTATTGTGAGAGTGGCTGCTCCAGCCTCCCCTTCCTCCCTCCCACCGCTGCTACCAACATGGCCACTGTTACATGGCCACTGCTACACAATCCCGGACAACCCCCCGACCACCCCCCCCCCCCCCCCCCGCATATCGGGACGTTACCGGGCTTAGTTGGAGGGCAGTTTATCTGGGCAAGTCCTAGAACGCTGCCTTACAGGGGACGGCTGCAGACAAGCAAGCCGTCTGCTACATCTAGGCGCGGTGGGAGCCGTTTTCCTGGCATGAACGGCGCCATTTCATGGCCGGCACTTCAACATCCTTGGGGGTTAAAATCATTTTGCCGCGCGCGCGCGGCTCTGCTTCGGCTTCAGCGCGGCAGAGGGGGGGCGGAGCTTCCTTACACATTCAGCTCCGTGCTGCTGCGCTCCGCTACTTCCGGGTTCATCTCTCTGCCGTGCGATCCTGAAGCCATTCAGCTCCGTGCTGCTGCCTCTCCTCCACAGCCTCCTCAGTCTGTTCCCCTTACAGCTGCCACTTGTATCATCCGGGTCTGGTAGGACTGTTTAACCCCCTCCGTGCCACAGTACTGTTGCTTGGTTCTCACTTTAAGTGCAACATCTTTCCACCATGTCAGACCCTTCTGCAGCCGCCAAGCCATGGTACCATGCCTGTACTGCTTGTAGGGAACCCTTTCCCCGGGGGCAGTCTGATCCGCACTGTACTGCATGCCGAGCTCCACCGCAGCCTCAGTCGCCCGCTGTGTCGCTCCCTGCTTCCTCTGACCCGCCTGACTGGGCTAGATCCCTGTCCCAGGCCGTGGAAAGCCTCACTCATGTCGTGGGCCGCCTAATAGACAGGCCACCTACCCCGCAGGACGCCACTCTGACTGTCGCGCCCTCCGGGTCCACTGCTTCTGCCGCTGCAGCGGGTTCACCCTCTCCTAGTGACCCCTCCCGAGCTAGGCACTCTCAGAAGCGTATTAGAGTAGAGCGAGCCTCCTCCTCTGAGGCCTCGCTCTCTCCGCCACGCGTGCGCACCCAGACGGGCCTCTCCTCTCCAAAGGATTCGCTCTCTGAAGGTGAATTGGCGGCTTCAGATTTGGAAATGGACTCGGCCCTGCCGTCCAAGCTAGCCTCAGCGATGGGTCAACTCATCTCTGATATTCGTGACACCTTTAAGGTGCAGGATGACCCCCCTAGCTCGGACGCAGCTAGCGTCTCCTTTATCAGACCCAGGCAGGCCTCAAAAGTCTTTCCAATCCACTCTGATTTCTCCTCCGTGGTGTCTAAGGCTTGGGCTCGCCCGGACGCCCGTTTTGTCAACCCAAAGAAGCTGGACATTTGCTATCCTTTTCCAGCCGATGTCGTGGCCACCTGGTCTTCCCCACCCAAGGTGGACCCCCCTGTGGCCCGGCTGTCAAAGAACACGGCCATCCCTGTTCCCGACGGGTCCTCTCTTCAGTCAGCGGAGGACCGTCGCATGGAGACCCTGTCCAAGGGCATTTTTGCTGCCTCCGGTTCTGCCCTCAGACCGGTTTTTGCCTCTGCTTGGGCAGGGAAAGCAATCTCTGCTTGGGGTGCGCAGCTGGAACAGGAGTTGGACTCAGACATCCCCATCCAGGACCTACGTTCCTTGGCCCAGCTTATTATTCGGGCCGGGAATTTTGTCTGTGAGGCCTCCCTTGATGCGGGAGCCCTTATTGCACGCTCCTCCGCCCTGGCAGTTGCCGTCAGGAGGGAGCTCTGGCTGAAGGTCTGGAAAGCGGACGCTGCCTCCAAACGTTCCTTGGCGGGGCTACCGTTTGCGGGTTCCCGCCTTTTCGGGGTCCGCTTAGACGAACTTATTTCAGAGGCCACGGGTGGTAAAAGCACCCATCTTCCTCAACCCCAAGCCAGGGGCGCCCCCCGCGGACGCCCTGGTGCGTCTCGTTTTCGGTCCTCCCGCAGGGCCTCTGGGGCTCCCACCACAGCTGCCGCTTCGGCTCCTCCCCAGGACAAGCGTAGGAAGCCGTTTTTTCGGGCGCAGCCCTCCTGGCGCAAGCCGCAGGCTGCCCGCACACCCGCAGCAAAACAGTCCTCTGCCTGAAGGCGCGCCCCCACCCACCCGGGTGGGGGGCCGGCTCCTCCTTTTCAAGGACGTCTGGATGGCTCACGTCTCCGACGCCTGGGCCCTCGAAATTGTGTCCTCCGGATACAAAATCGAATTTGCATCCTTCCCTCCGGATCGGTTCTTTCGCTCCCGCCCCACGCGAGACCCGAAAGGCGCGGCTGCGTTCTCCGCGGCCGTTCAAGCCTTACTGGACAGGGGGGTGATTACCCCCGTTCCTCTAGAGGAAAGATTCCAAGGGTTCTACTCGAACCTCTTTGTAGTTCCCAAGAAGGGAGGTTCGGTGCGGCCCATTTTGGACCTCAAAAAGCTCAACCGTTTTCTCCTCCTTCGACGGTTTCGGATGGAGTCCCTCCGCTCCGCGGTGGCTTCCCTGGAGCAGGGAGATTTTATGTCTTCCATCGATATACAGGATGCCTACCTCCATGTTCCGGTAGCCCAGTGTCACCATCGCTTCCTTCGATTCGCCGTGGGGGACCTCCACTTCCAATTTGTCGCCCTTCCCTTTGGGCTGGCAACAGCCCCCCGGGTGTTCACCAAGGTCCTGGCCCCGGTTTTAGCCTTACTCCGTTCCAGGGGTGTTTTTCTGCTACCGTACTTGGACGATATCCTCATCAAGGCTCCGTCCCTTTCTCAAGCGGTTGCCAGCGTGGATCTCACTCTAGAGACTCTGGCGAGGTTCGGTTGGGTCATCAACTTCCCCAAGTCCTCCCTTCCCCCCTCCAGACAACTCGTCTTCCTGGGAATGCTTTTAGACACGGGAGCGGCGGAGGTACGTCTTCCCTCGGAAAAACGTCTGATCCTCCGTGGGGCGGTTCGGGGTCTCCTTCTCCACCGTCGACCGTCCTTCCGCTTCTGCATGCGGGTATTGGGGCAGATGGTTGCCTGCTTCGAGGCGATCCCATTTGCGCAGTTTCACTCCCGCCCTCTCCAACGGGCGATCCTCTCCTCCTGGGACAAATCGCCGCAGTCTCTGGATCACCCCTTCCATCTTTCGCCTCCGGTGCGGTCATCTCTCCGCTGGTGGTTACAGTCCCCTCTTCTGGGCAGGTCTTTTCTGCCACTCAACTGGTTGGTGGTTACAACCGATGCCAGTCTCTCGGGCTGGGGAGGCGTGTTTCCTCCCCGATCCGTCTAGGGCATTTGGTCTCCATCGGAGTCCAAACTCTCGATCAATGTCCTGGAACTGAGAGCGGCCCTTCTGTCTCTACGACACTGGACTCATCTGCTGAAGGGTCATCCAGTTCGTGTACAATCAGACAACGCCACGGCCGTGGCGTACATAAACCACCAGGGGGGCACTCGCAGCGCTGCAGCGATGCGGGAGGTCACCAGCATTCTCCGTTGGGCGGAAGCCCACGTCCCGGCCCTATCTGCAATTTTTATTCCAGGGGTGGACAATTGGGCGGCGGACTTCCTCAGTCGCACCACCGTCGACCCCGGCGAGTGGTCTCTTCACCCGGAGGTATACGAGGCCATTTGCCTTCGTTGGGGCATACCGGACGTGGACCTCATGGCCTCAAAATTCAATCACAAGGTCCCCGCCTATCTGTCCAGGGCCAGGGATCCGGGAGCTTGCGGAGCCGACGCCCTCGTTCTTCCTTGGCGAGGCTTCGCGCGCCCATACATATTCCCTCCCATCCCTCTCCTGCCCAAGGTCCTTCGGAAGATCGCGGCGGAAGGCGTCTCGGTGATTCTGGTCGCTCCGGACTGGCCCCGCCGGTCTTGGTATGCCGACCTCATGCTGCTCCTGGCAGACGCGCCCTGGCCGCTGCCCGCCGCCCGCCAGGGAAGATCTTCTCTCTCAGGGACCGATCTTCCACCCGCGTTTAGGGTCCCTACGTTTGACGGCGTGGTTGTTGAGACCACCGTCCTGACACGTAGGGGTTTTTCTGCGGACGTCGTCCGCACCATGATCCGCGCCCGTAAGCCGTCCTCTTCTAGGATCTATTATAGGACCTGGAGGACTTTTTTGGGGTTCTGTGCCGATCTGGGGATTCCTCCGCTCCGCTTTTCTCTCCCCACCGTTTTGTCCTTCCTGCAGAGCGGACTGGCCCAAGGTCTAGGCCTTAGTTCTTTGAAGGGTCAGGTATCTGCGCTGTCCATTTTGTTTCAGCGCCCACTGGCCCCCCTTGGTCCTGTCAAGACCTTCCTTCAGGGCGTGGCTCACGCGGTTCCCCCGTATCGCCCTCCGGTACCGCCCTGGGACCTGAACCTGGTTCTCTCAGCGCTCCAGGCTTCTCCTTTCGAGCCTCTGCGGACGGTTTCCTTGCGACTTCTGTCCTGCAAGGTTATTTTCCTTGTAGCCATCACCTCTCTTCGGAGGGTGTCCGAATTGGCTGCACTCTCCTGTCTGGAACCTTTCCTAGTGTTCCACCAGGACAAGGTGGTTCTTCGTCCGGTCCCTTCCTTCCTTCCTAAGGTGGTCTCCGCCTTTCATCTGAACGAGGACATCGTTCTCCCCTCTTTGTGTCCTTCCCCTTCCCATCCGCGGGAGAGGAAGCTTCATCGCCTGGACGTTGTCAGGGCGCTCAAGATTTACCTGGAGGTAACCAGCTCTTTCAGGCATACTGACTCGCTCTTTGTGGTTCCGGAGGGGTCGCGCAGAGGGATGGCGGCATCCAAAGTTGCTATCGCCCGTTTTGTCAAGATGGCTGTTACTGAGGCTTATCTCGCCATGGGCAGGGTTCCTCCCCTTGGTGTTACCGCTCACTCCACTAGAGCGGTCGGGGCTTCCTGGGCTCAGAGAAATCGGGCTTCTTCGGAGCAGATTTGCAAGGCGGCCACTTGGTCCTCCTTGCACACCTTCACCAAGTTCTACAGGGTGCATACTCATGCGTCGGCTGACGCTGCTTTAGGCCGTCTGGTGTTGCAGGCGGCAGTTGATTGATGCCTCTGGTGTTGGTCTAGTTTGTTCTGGTCCCTCCCTTCTGGGACTGCTCTGGAACGTCCCATGGTTTCCTGTGTCCCCCAAGGAATATGGGCGAGAAAAGGAGACTTTTGTATTACTTACCAGTAAAGTCTCTTTCTCGCTCTTCCTTGGGGGACACAGCACCCACCCTTCATTGGGTTACAGTTGTGGTTCCGGCTTGGTTGCCCCCGTTGGGGCTCGACAGTTCTTTTTCCGGTTGGTGGTTATCTTTCACTACTTGGACACGCAACTGGCAGTCTCTTCTCCAGGCTGAAGGGTATAGCTGATGGAGGAGGGGCTTACAGCTTTCGCTTAGTGTCACGCCTCCTAGGGAGCAGAGCTATACCCATGGTTTCCTGTGTCCCCCAAGGAAGAGCGAGAAAGAGACTTTACTGGTAAGTAATACAAAAGTCTCCTTTTTTTTAAACTTAGAGTACGGGGGTTAGACAGGTGCAATCCAGTCTAAACGGGCATTAAAAAGGGCCCATTGATATCAATGGGGTCATTCTGGCCATGAAAGCGGCCAAAAATAGGACATTTCTTATTTCTTGACACTATTCACTAGCCATTAAAAAACAGTCAAGTGGATAGTCCCATAGATTTTTCGTGTCGTGTGAATGAGCCCTTCGTATTCATTCTTGAAAAAATAAGAGCAATAATTAGAGTTATCAACAGGTTTACTATCTGTTCCTCTAAATTCGACCCGTGCAACGGGGCGATGCAGCGGCGGCCGTGCAGGGATCCGGAGCGACACAGAGGGCGTATTCTTTCTGCTGCAGCTCTCTCCCTGTAACTGCCACAGCTTCTGGTAGCTGAAGATTTAAACTGAGCGCGTTCGACCAGCTCAGTGAGACGGATAAAAGAATAAGGAAAAGAGCAAACAGCAGGTGGCGCTGTACAGATACATTTTATTGAATAGCTCAGTGGCTATACGACATTTTTAATGACATGCAATTACAAAAGTATTCAGATCCAGGCGCTGGTTTGAAAAATGTAGAATATGCTTTGTGACACAACCCAACCTAAAATCCTACTTTGTTGATTCAGGGGAACGACAACAACATTTAAGTCAGGAGAATGTTAGAAAGTATCATTTTAGTAAAAAAACAAAAAAAACTGTCCCTCTAGTGTTCCTTAATTAGTAGTGTTCTATTTATTTTTATAGTTACATTCTTCTTATTTTACTCATTGTAGATCGCAGGAGCTCTAGCAGAGGAAGGAAAAAGTTTGCAAGAAATCGCTTCATTCGTGAAAAACTCTGCTGCGGGAATTGGTAGGAATAAAAGTTGCATTTTTTTTCTTACCAGGTTATTGCAAATATTAGGCAGTTGATTGAGACTTCATGTCAGTGCGTATCCTCTCCCTGACCTTCTACACAAGCTCTGCCATCTGTGTACCACTAGGTGGTTTAGCAGGTGTGACAGGGAGACCTTCTGCCGTTCCACCCTTTGCTCTTTCCTAAATGGTTACCCGCCGGCTGGAGGGACAGCGTCCATCTTTTATTGCATAACGCATGGGCAGAAGCTCTAGTCCTTCTGTGCGCTAATATAACAGAGGTCACTATGTTTCATCAACCCGACAACATGCAAAATAAGCATAGTAGCCCCAAAGTCATACGTTTTTGTGGGGTTGATACTTCTGATGTCCAGTCTCCTCCCTTGTCTTCTGTAGGTACACTGGGAGTCAGTCTCTCTCCGTGCAGCGTGCCAGGCTCTGGACCAACTTTTAAACTTGGCTCTGATGAGATAGAACTGGGACTAGGTAAGAAGACACTGAGCGCAGTGCTGTAAATGTCTATATGTGCTGTTTATAGGGGCATCTTAGTGTTTACTTTTCACTATTCCACCCTGAACTCTTTAAAAAGTTTATTTTTAATGATTTTTTTTGCTCAGGTATACATGGAGAAGCTGGGGTACAGAGATACAAGGTAATCTTTTTAACTGTCATGTTGTTTCGGTGAGGATGAAGGTGACAACTCTGGCTATGCTAATCTATCCAGGCGGCAATGTACATAGAAAAGGCCGAGTAGAAATTATCAAAATGGTCCCCTAGACGGGGTTGTTCAGGATAAGGACTCGTGCACACGACCAGGGTTTTGGTCCGCATCCGATCTGCATTTTTGGCGGATCAGATGCGGACCCATTCACTTCAATGAGGCCACAAAATATGCGGACAGCACACCGGTGTGCTGTCCGCATCTGTATGTCTGTTTCGCGACCCTCCAAAAAAATAGAACATGTCCTATTCTTGTCCGTTTTACTGACAAAGATAGGACTGTTGACTGTGAAGTGCTCTCTGCACTGAACGGCTTCACAGCTCCTCTGCTCGGAGTGACATCTGTAGTGGTCTCCTGGTTGGATGCTACAGTTGTCACACCCAGAGGAGGGGAGGTGAAGTTGCTCAGTGCAGACAGCACATTACAATGAAGCACTGCCTCCTGGACACTTGCAGGAGCAGAACCTCGCAGAATAAAAGTTAATATTCACACTACTCCTGATAATAAAATGCCACAAAGAGTATGTTTGTCCTGCTCTCTCTGTCCCATAACTAGCGTGTCAACAGTTTTGAATGATCAAAACTGCTGGCAGACCCCTTTTAAACCATAATTCAATGCTAGACTCAGAATCTGAGTTTTGCCAGGAGTCCAGGTGCTCTCACTCCACTGCGGCCTTTCCTCCCTTCCTTTATGGCCTTTCTTGTTCCTACCCAGGTGACATCCTGATGCTCCTGGGGAGAGGGGGGATGGGCATGTTGGATTCTCACTGGAGATAAACCACCACCACAGGTTTCTGGCAGTGACTTGTTCCCCCTCCCTAACGATAACTCATGCACACTGGGCTCGGCTGTGTATGGGAGGAATTGCCATCAGCCGCACCTTACGTTTACCACTTCTCCGCACCACGGGTTACCACTTCTCCGTCTCACATCAACCGCACCACGGGTTACCACTTCTCCGTCTCTGGTTTCCAAAGTGATATGATGTCTTCATTTTTGGTAGTATTTAGCTACATTATCCTCTGACTTTTTCCCGCAACAGATGATGTCTTGTGATGAGGTTGTGAAGCTCATGATTGATCATATGACCGATCCAGCCAGCAAGTCAAGGGTGGACATACATTCGGGTGAGCACAGCCAATATATCTGCAGGCCCCCCTCATCAGGTTTTCTAGGAAGTTGAACTCCTACCAATTACTCACTAAAAAAACATACAAAAATTGTTTTAATACAAGGAAATCTACAATGAGAAGGTTCTACATCTAAAATAACTTTTACATGATTTGGATAGTGCAGCAGCAAAAGGTAGAAAATCTTGCATTGATCCTGAGTTGCAGCCAGTATTCCTCTCTGTATTATCGTGTTGTGCTGCATTCACCTTTCTGCAGGATTCTGAGCTGAAACCATAAAGAGGACCCGTCCCCGCTCCTGAGATGCCTGTTTTAACAGCTTCATGCATTCCCCATGTGATAACTATTCTGGAGCATCTGTTCTTATGGCTCTATGTTGTGCCATTCCTTTATTATTTAGAAGTTATGAATGAATTGCTATTAGCCTTCAGTAAGGGTACAGAGGGGAGGTAACCAGTTCGGGGGGTGTACCTGCACAGACTCCCTCTATCCAATCAGTGCTGCCATTGTCAGACTGTGCAGGTACACACCTCCAACTGGTTACCTCCCCTCTGTACCCTTACTGCAGACTGCTAGCGATTCATTCATAACTTCTAGTAGAAATAATAAAGGAACGGCACAACATAGAGCCATAAGAATAGATGCTCCAGAATTGTTATTACATGGGGAATGCAAGTAGCTATTAAAACAGGCATGTCAGGAGTGGTGAAAGGTCCTCCTTAAGTCCCCTTTACATGGCCCGATGCAGCAAACGATTCATAGGAATCGTTCCTTGCTGGAAAGCTCCCGCTTGTCAGTGGAGGTGACTTCTGCTATTGCATGCAGCTGTCTCCTCCACGGATTGGGGAGGAGCGATCACTAATGCTATCGCTCGTCCTCATACAGGGTCATTGTTTGCCAGCAGAAGAGGGCTGTTGATGATTTAAGTGTCCCTATGAACGATCCTAACGTCTGATGAACGAGTGCACCTTTACACCAGCAGATTTTCCCTAATGAGCGTTCGTACGAATGCTCTTTAACTATAATGTGCCCGAACATCAGGCAGTGTAAAGGGCCCTTTAGTGACTGTTCTGTTCTGGAGGGTGTAGTCTTTACGCCAGGCACTATACAGGGATCTGAAGTAGTAAAAACTATGCAAAATCCCATGATTTTAGCCGTTGGAGGGATCCCATCAGTCAGACCGCACAATTAGTAATTCGAGGCATATGTTGGCGATTCTACTTTGTGATCGTTCTCCTCTGTGTGTTCCCAGTTTTAGTCATCTCTACGGATTTCTTTTCTCACAACTGTGTTGTTTCTTCAGGTGACCCCATTATATTAATTGTGAATAACCTGGGAGGTTTATCCTGTCTGGAGCTACAAATAGTGGCCGGCTCGGCTGTGCGTTTTCTAGGTTAGTAGAAGCATACATTTGCCCATTCCTGTAGTCCGTCCTCCACCTCACACTATCCTGTCGTGTTGTAGAGGGTCGTGGGCTACGCATAGAGCGTGCAATGACTGGATCCTTCATGACGGCTCTAGAGATGAGTGGCGTCTCCCTCACCCTAATGAAGACATCACCAGAAATTCTGCAGCTCTTTGGTAATTTTATATTTTTTATTTTTATTTTACTATTTTGTTTTACTGACTTCTTCACTCTGGAGGTCAAGTACTTGTGCATTTTATATGTTTGTGCTGTCACAGATAAGGACACATCAGCTCCTGCTTGGCCTCGTGTATCGCACGTTCCCGTGACGGGTCGGACCCGCACTTTCCCATGTGCTCCTGAAAGCCCACAGCCGAAGGAGGCTCACCCTGACGGTATGTCCGGTGAACATGCATCACCGGTGTATTCTTTATTCGTAGATCTCACATTGCGATTGTCTGTGAGCCGCATGCAGACTAAACGGACTAATCACAGTTCTGCGCAGGACATTTATTGTTTCCATGCTGTAGAGAAATCCTCTGTATTTGATTATCCTTGCCCAACAGTCTCACTTAACATCTCCATCATGTACTAGTAGCACCTATATAGACCATTTAAAGGCACAATCCCAATGATACTACACCTCTCCATATCCTGTATTAGGGCACACTGTATATATGTTCTGGTCGTTTCCACTATGTACAGCTGCTGCAACTACGCGACCACCAATTTATTTTGAATGGGCACAATGTAACAGTACATGTCACCAGCTGTGGGCGCTACAGGACAAAGGTGTGGGTGCTTGCAGTTTCCTTCATTTCCAGGGCTGCAGCACTAATGCCATGTCAATATTGCGTGACCGCAGCAGCCAGTCACTGGCCTAAGCAGAGTATCTCTGAGGCTAGTGATTAGCTGTAGCACTCTTGTGTGGCCGACTTGACAGCAGCACTGTACTCGCGAGGAAGACCAGAACGCTGGAGCAGCGGGCAATTTAACAAGTGAGTAATGATTATTTTTGTTATTTTATACGACCCCCCTGCCTGTGCAACACATTTTGCTAATCTTGGACAATTTTAGTTGGCACGTAGGCAGGCAGTATGCAAAACTGTAGAGGCTCCTCTGGTGGTGACGGCAGAGCAACCTACCGATGCTGTTCTGTGGACATAGGATGGCTGATGATATCTCTACACACCACTTACCTCTTTACTCATGTTTGATTACAAGCATTTTTATTGGTGAAGTTAGTGTGTTGTAACATAGACTCATCCTTGTGTTAGTCAAGAGCGTGCAGGTCTACAGCCGTGTACTCGGGTACGTGTGCAACTCGCTCCTATCCCTGGAGGAGGAGCTAAATGACTTGGACCGGGCAGCTGGGGACGGTGATTGTGGGAGCACGCATGCAAGGGCAGCCCATGGTGAGTTATGTCTTACACTGCAGGGATGCCCAACCTGCAGCCCTCCAGCTGTTGCAAAACTACAATTCCCAGCATGCCCAGACAGCCTACAGCAGGACATGGTGGGAGTTGTAGTTTCACAACAGCTGAAGGGCCGTAGGTTGAGCATCCCTGTCTTACAGCATTGTGATGCCTGCTGTACATCAGTTCTAAGTTTTGAATTTCTGCAGCCATCAAGGACTGGATAAGCAGTGGGCAGCTCCCCTCTCACCCATCGCGGTTTCTTGCCGCACTGTCACATGTACTGCTGGAGAAGATGGGGGGGACTTCAGGAGCGGTGAGAGAATATCATAACATTAATATGCAACTGTTTTAGTGTGCCTCCAAGTCTAAATGAAAAGTCATATACTGTGGTGCTTACTATAAGCTTTGGGGGTAATTCCGGTTACAAAACGTTATCCCCTACCCACAGAATAGGGGGTAACTATTAGATTAGTAGGGGTCCCACCCCTGGGATCCCCACCAATCATGAGAACGGGAGCCCCAGACGCCGAGGCGTTCCCCCTGAAATGGATGGAACGGCTGGTCAGAATTCGCTATGGGAACGCCGGAGATAGTACAGCGATCTGATATCTCAGTGCTCCCACAGAAATGAATAACGCAGTGGTGCGCATTCCAATCAGCTGCTCTGCCCAGGGGGAGCACCACAGAGTTTGGGGCCCCCATTCTTGTGATCGGTGGGGGTCCCAGCGGTTGGTCCGTCACCAATCTAATAGTTATCCCCTATCCTGTGCCTAGGGGATGCCTTTTTGTAACCAGAATACCTCTTTAGGGGTTAGTCCCATCTGGCCATTCACATTCATGGATTCGCCATAAATGTCCCAAAGTGCAGGTCCCCGTCTCACTGCTGCAGTGAATGGAGAGGTGGCCGGGCATGCATGCATTTCTATGGGAGTTCCAAAATAGCTGAGAAAGCAGTCAGGACCCCAGTTCTCGAGATGGGACCCGCAGCGGTCGGACATTTATGGCATTTAACTTTGGATGGATGTGAACCACAATCCTTGATGATGGCTTGGATCTATCATTAATGAGCCCCAGTCTGCAGCTCAGTGATGGCGCGGCTGGATCACATAACAACTGGGGTGCATGTGAATGTTTGCAAAAGTCCCGAGATTTTACTTGGGATATGATCAGATTTTCAAACGCATGTTTTTTTGTTTTTTTTTACCTTTTCTTACGTCACTCTGTTTTACTGTTCACTTTAGTTGTATAGTCTTTTCTTAATGGCTGCCGCTCAACCCCTGCAAAATAAGTCTGGACCCCAGGCGTGGGCAACAGCAATGGAGGCTGGGATACAGGCAATGAAGAGGTAAAGAGAAATAAAGGATATCCTCATTTTTGAGGCTGATATTGCGATCCACTTCCTATAATTATGAGACTGATCCACTAATAACACACCCAGCGCCATAGGAATTAAAGTTCTTCAGTGTTTCCCTGAGACTGTTACTTTTGGCAACATGTGATAAACACCAAAAATAAATGACTCACAAAAGTGAGTACCCGTGCAGAGCCAGCACGTATGGTAGAACGCCAAAAAAACATGTGGTTAAAGGGGTTCTCAGGGATTTGCATATTGATGACCTATCCTCAGGGCAGGTCATCAATATGAGATCAGCAGGGGTCCGACAACCCTGCCAATCAGCTGTCTGAGGAAGCTGCTGCCCTAACCGGAGCTCTGGTCAGCGCCACGGCCTCCTTACAACTTAACAAGCACAGCACCGTCCATTGTATAGTGGCTGTGCTTGGTATTGCAGCCCAGGCCCATTCATTTAAATGGGACTGACCTGCGCCTAGGCCGTGTGACTGATGTACGGTGATGTCACATGGCCTAGGAAGAGACCTAAGCACTCACAGAGCACCGTGGTCTTGTCATACAGGTGATCAGCGTGGCTCCCAGGAGTCAGACCCCACTGATTTGATATCGATAACCTATCCTGAGGATAGGCCATCGATATATACATCCTGAAAACCCCCTTTAGGGTACATTCACACAACCGTATATATGGGTCCGCATCTGTCCCTCAGTTTTGCTGAACGGATGCGGACCTATTCATTTAAATGGGGCCACAAAAGATGCAGACAGCACTCCGTGTGCTGTCTGCATCCATACTTCTATTCCACAGCTTCGCAAAAAAATAATAGTAATTTTTAATGGCACCAATTTAATTTACCGTATCTTCTTTTGGAAAATGAGGAAAAAATTATTTGTGGGGTGAAATTGAAAAAAAAAAAAAAAAACAGTACCTGATGTTTCTGATGACAGAAGCCCTTTTAAAGGCTCTGAATTCCTTAAATTGACTTTTGTTATCGTTGCATTTTACTCATTTTGGACTAAAAATATATATTTTTCAATTGGTCTTTCAAGAGTTTGTTTTACAGCCTTCACTTTCAGTGTCATCATTTCTTTCTGCTTTATAGTGTATCCATCAGCGAGCTAAATTCTTATTAAAGGGTTTGTCCTGCCATATATATCGATGAGCTATCATCAGGACAGGTCATCAATATCTCCGATCAGCTGTTTGAAGAGGAGCGCCGCTTTCTGGTTATTACACTATGAGTCGTCACCTGTGGAGCGGCGGCAAGTACTGGTTCCGTTCAAGTGAATGGAGCGGATACTTGTATTAAAGTGCACTTCCGAGACGACATGCAGTGTAATGAAGAGGAAGCAGTGCTTGCATGGAGGGCTGCCTCCTCTGATTGGCAGGAGTCCCAGGTTTCAGACCTCCGCCGATCAGATATTGATGACCTATCTTGACAATAGGTCATCAATATATGTGGCAGGACAACCCCTTTAAACTGGTATGAATATGGCTTACATGAATGTTTATGAGCTGTCAGGAGATCAGAGCAGCTCCCTGACGTATTCACTGTAAAGCAGATGTATTGAAAGTGAAGGCTGCAGAACAAAAACTGTTGAAAACGTTTTAATAAAGACCAATTAAAAAAAATATATATATATTTTAGCTAAAATGAGTAAAAATGCAATAAAAAATGCCCTGAGAGTTGTCCACAGCCTTTAATCTTAGCATATTTTGTCTCCTTAGATATGGCGGAGCAGAGCCTGGGGACAGGACAATGGTAAGTACCATTCATGTTATTATTGATCTCTGTCCCTTGAGTCATCGTCTGCCACTTACCTGCCATTTGTGTCTAGCTGGACTCCCTGTCTGCTGCCAACGTCGTGCTGCAATCTCTACACACCCCGAACTGCAACGCAATGGAGATTCTTGGCCGCGCTGCAAAGGTAAGCTTTCACCAAGTACCGGTATATACGTTTGTGAGGACGGAGTACATCGCCTGGTCATCTGATTCTGTGTCTTTTCTTGCAGAGCGCCTCCGATGCTGCAGAAGAGACCAAGCACATGACAGCTGGAGCTGGCCGGGCCAGTTACATAGGGTCCTCCACGCTCAGTCGTCCGGATCCAGGGGCCAAAGCTGCTGCGGCTATCCTGCAAGCAATATGGGACGGTTTGAACGACGGTTCTTAGAGTGTTATACTGATATCTTTCCCCTTAGAGGTTTTTAAGCTGAAGTATTCCCCTTGTGATGCACAAATCACAGTCTACAATCTCTTAGCTTATTCTGCCAGAAATTATTTGCTACCAGTATCCAGATCTCGCTGAACCAGCTTTGCGTTTTCATACCCAATAACCATGGCTTTTCCTCTGCAAATTTCCTTTCTTCTAGCAAAACAGTCCTAAAATAAAAAAAAGACTTGTGACAGTTGTTCCTAAAGGTGTCTTATCATTCTGCTTCATTGTCATGCTGCTCAGTGCATAGGGGTCTTATTTCAGTGCACTGATATATTGGGGGAGAAGGGACGGTCCTATGCTATTGCTTCCCACTTATACTTTATCACTATACTATACACAGCTCGCATTGATGTGCCATCCTGGATAAGCTGCACTACCTGAGCCACTTGTGTGGGTTGTAGACTCCGTCTCATGCTACCACTAGAGTGAAAGCACCGCCAGCATTCAAAAGTGACCAAAACATCAGCCAGGAAGCATAGGAACTGAGAAGTGGTCTGTGGTTACCACCTGCAGAACCACTCCTTTATTAGGGGTGTCTTGCTAATTGCCTATAATTTCCACCTGTTGTCTATCCCATTTGCACAACAGCATGTGAAATTGATTGTCACTCGGTGTTGCTTCCTAAGTGGACAGTTTGATTTCACAGAAGTGTGATTGACTTGGAGTTACATTGTGTTGTTTAAGTGTTCCCTTTATTTTTTTGAGCAGTGTATATTCCCAAATACCTTTCATTAGTTATAATGGCTCGTTTTCTCTAGGGAGCAATCACTAGGAGAAATAAAATGGCCGCCGTCCCATTAGTACACGCAGAACCTGTCCTAATCACACAGGAGGACAAGTTACTTCACAACACTGAGCTAAAGAGCTGCCTCATCCTCCTCTCTTATGATCCTGCATACAGCAGATAAGATCTTCAGCTGAATTTCTGTGGGAATGGAGATCATGAGGAGACATGAAGTACGGACAGAACAGACTGTGGTAATATGGGGCTGTAGTAATGGAGACCACCAGTGGCGGATTGGGAACTTAAGTGGCCCTGGAAAAAAAAAACTAAAAGTGTCCCCATGTTGTAGGCAGAAATACATTGATAGAAGACGAGGCAATATAAGTAGGCAGGGACAACAGAAGTAGACAGGGCCTGCAATACCATAGTGAAGCACAAAGTACCGCCCCAGCAGATTTAAATACCACCAGTGCAGCACAAAATAATGCCGCCCTCTCCACAGTATTCAACTGTATCACTGTCATGAGGATGGCAATACAGTTCAGGAGGGCAAACGTGACCGTTAAGGATCAGATCATTATGTACCTGGCCTGCGGCCATTAGGAGAGCTTGAGTGGCCCCCTGTAGGGTCTATGGCAAATCCGCCCCTGGAGACCACAAACAAGTGCCATTATTATCCACACCCCCACCTCCTCTCTGTACTTCATGTCTCCTCATGAACTCCATTCCTACAGAGATTCAGCTAAATATCTTATCAGCCGTATTCAGGATCATAATCTCTAACAATAGAAAAAGTTGCAGTGAACTGTCCTTACAGTAAATCAGTTGAAAGCAGCATTAAAATGCTGCTCAACAGGAAACTGCCACAAAAGTGGGCATAAAAAAGTGTGATTTAAATTAATTCAGTCCACTGATCTCGCACTGCCAACATACAGAGGGTGATCCCTTGCATCAGATACAGTGGAGGTCAGCCTGGCCCGAACAGGTTCTGGGCATGAAAACTGGTATAAAAGGACACTTTTCACTGATTTAAATAAGTAACTGGTATTTTTAAGGGGTTAAATGAATTCGGGCCACTGATCTCACACTGCCACCTCCCAGAACTTGTTCGGGCCATGTTCAACTCAACTATATCTGATGCAGGGCATCACCCTCTGTATGTTGTTCGTGCGAGATCAGTAGCCCAAATTCATTTAACCCCTTAAAAATACCAATTACCGATACTTATTGAAATCAGTGAAAAGTGTCCGTCTGCCAACTTTGATGCCAGTTTTCATGCCCAAAACCTGTTCGGGCCAGGCTGAACTCACTTGTATCTGATGTGGGGCATCACCCTCTGTATGTTGGCAGTCCGAGATCGGTGGCCCAAACTCATTTAAGTCTTTAAATCACACTTCTTCGTGCCCACTTCTATGCCCATTTTGTGCCCGTAATTTCACAGCAATTTTTCTATTACTTGAGATAAGGTGTCCTTAAAATTCATTATAAAAATACAAATGATGTGAATAAGAAACCAACTTCAGCCTCGTTCCCTATGCCCCTTCTCTCCCATAGACTGCTCCTTATGGCCCTTCTCTCCCCCAGACTTCTCCTTATGGCCCTTCTCTCCCACAGACCGCTCCCTATGCTCCTCCTTCTCTTGAGGACTTCTCCCCATGCTCCTTCTCACATATCTTTCACAGAATCCATAGACCCTCTCTCCCAGGCTGCTCCCTATCCCCCTTCTCCCCCACAGACTGCTCCTTATGCCCCTTCTCTCCCACAGACTGCTCCCTGTGCTCCTTCTCTTGTGGACTGCTCCCCATGCTCCTTCTCTCGCAGACTGCTCCCTATGCTCCTCATTCTCTCGCAGACTGCTCCCTATGATCCTCCTTCTCTCGCAGACTGCTCCCTATGATCCTCCTTCTCTTGCGGACTGCTCCCCATGCTCCTCTCGCAGACTGCTCCCAATGCTCCTCCTTCTCAGATTTATTTCACAGACTCCATAGACCAGGGATCAGCAACCTTCGGCACTCCAGCTGTGGTGAAACTACGACTCCCAGCATGCACACTTGCCTAGCTGTTTTCAGAACTCCCATAGAAGTGAATGGAGCATGCTGGGAGTTGTAGTTTCACCACAGCTGGAGTGCCGAAGGTTGCTGACCGCTGCCATAGACCATCTCTCCTAGGCTGCTCCCTATCCCCCTTGTCTCCTACAGACTGCTCCCTATACCCCTTCTATCCCTTAGACTGCTCCCTATACCTCTTCTTTTCCACAGACTGCTCCTTATGCCCTTCTCTCCCACAGACTGCTCCTTATGACCTTCTCTCCCACAGACTGCTCCCTATGCCACTTCTCTCCCCCAGACTGCTCCTTATACCCCTTCTCTCCCACAGACTGCTCCCTATCCCCCTTCTCTCCCACAGACTGCTCCCTATGCCCCCCCTTCTCTCCCACAGACTGCTCCCTATGCCCCTTTACTCCCACAGACTGCTCCCTATGCCACTTCTCTCCCACAGACTGCTCTTTATACCCCTTCTCTCCCACAGACTGCTCCTTATGCCCTTCTCTCCCACAGACTGCTCCCTGTGCCCCTTTTCTCCCATAGACTGCTCCTTATGCCCCTTCTCTCCCACAGACTGCTCCCTATCCCCCTTCTCTCCCACAGACTGCTCCCTATACCCCTTCTCTCCCACAGACTGCTCCCTATGCCACTTCTCTCCCACAGACTGCTCCCTATGCCACTTCTCTCCCACAGACTGCTCCCTATACCCCTTCTCTCCCACAGACTGCTCCCTATGCCACTTCTCTCCCACAGACTGCTCCCTATACCCCTTCTCTCCCATAGACTGCTCCCTATACCCCTTCTCTCCCACAGACTAACCTTACGTGACTTGTACGTCATCAGTTACCGCTGGAATATTAGACACTACAGTATAAGGTGGCCAGATGTCCGGTTTTTAGACTCCTGGTCCTCCATCCAGCACAAGGCCAGGACGGGCGGTCAGAAGTCCTCCTTTTTTGTGGTTATCGACGGCGACTCTTGGCGAGACTAGTACGGGGCACTTTAAGTATCACGCACATGTCACAGGATCACTAGTCAAAAGTGCAGAGCACTTAGCGCACTGACGTCACATGTGACGTCCGGCAGCGCTGCCTGCAGATTCGCTCCAGTCAATTCTGGTTCAGGCGTGGGCGCAGCGGGAAGTGGAAGGAAGACAGACTCTGAGGAGCGCAGCTGCGCTGGGGTAGTCGTAGCTTACTGATCTGAAAGACTGTGGCCGGGTCGGGGATTGCTGAAACTGAAAGGGGGAGGGGGAGTCTGTGACTGGGGGGACTGTAATAACTGCTGTGAAAGGGGGGGGAAATAAGTTATAAGAAAGGCTGCTAGGCTGGCGCTGCTGATTATGAAAGGGGTTAATAACTACTGTGGGAGCTGAAAGGGGGGAATAAATAACTACTGTGAAGAGGGGACTGAAAGGGGTTAATAAATACTGTGAATGGGGGGCTGCTGAAAGGGGTTAATAACTACTGTGAATGGGGGGCTGCTGAAAGGGGTTAATAAATACTGTGAATGGGGGGCTGCTGAAAGGGGTTAATAAATACTGTGAATGGGGGGCTGCTGAAAGGGGTTAATAAATACTGTGAATGGGGGACTGCTGAAAGGGGTTAATAAATACTGTGAATGAGGGGCTGATGAAAAGGGGTTAATAACGACTGTGAAGGGGGGACTACTGAAAGGGGTTAATAACTACAGTGAAGGCCCTTCACAGTATTTATTAACCCCTTTCAGCAGCCCCCCATTCACAGTATTTATTAACCCCTTTCAGCAGCCCCCCATTCACAGTATTTATTAACCCCTTCCAAAGCCCCCCTTCACAGTATTTATTAACCCCTTTCAGCAGCCCCCCCATTCACAGTATTTATTAACCCCTTTCAGCAGCCCCCCATTCACAGTATTTATTAACCCCTTTCAGCAGCCCCCACTTCACAGTAGTTAATAACCCCTTTCAGCAGCCCCCCATTCACAGTATTTATTAACCCCTTCCAAAGCCCCCCTTCACAGTATTTATTAACCCCTTTCAGCAGCCCCCCATTCACAGTATTTATTAACCCCTTCCAAAGCCCCCCTTCACAGTATTTATTAACCCCTTTCAGCAGCCCCCCATTCACAGTATTTATTAACCCCTTTCAGCAGCCCCCCCATTCACAGTAGTTATTAACCGTTCAGCAGCCCCCCGTTCAGAGTATTTATTAACCCCTTTCAGCCGTCCCCCATTCACAGTATTTATTAACCCCTTTCAGCCGTCCCCCATTCACAGTATTTATTAACCCCTTTCAGCAGCCCCCCATTCACAGTAGTTATTAACCCCTTTCAGCAGCCCCCCATTCACAGTATTTATTAACCCCTTTCAGCAGCCCCCACTTCAGTGAAGGGACTGCTGAGGGCTTAATAAATACTGTGAATAGGGGGCTGCTGAAAGGGGTTAACAACTACTGTGAAGGGGGGACTGGCTGGCTCCAGTACACCAACCGGCCCCTCCATAAATTCTCCCCCCCCCCCCCCCCCCCAACAAAAAAAAATAAAAAAATAATAATAATAATAATAGGGCCCGTGATGGGGGCGTGGCTCCGTTTAGATGGGCGTGGCTTATGAGGTCCGACTTTCTGGGGTGAAGCCAGTGGCCAACCTACTACAGTAGTGGAAGGAGTTCCCATATCCAAAATGTCCGTCTTCCTTCTGAACGTCACACCGTAGCCCTTCCCTATTAGTAGATGAATAGTCACGTGGCCTGTATATCGTCCAGCGCTGGCAGATCACGGTTGTCATGGCAGCGAGCACTCTAGGATCATGGCGGCGGCGCTGTAGATAGAGCGGGCCGTCGGACTTGTGTAAGTAATCCTCCTGCATGTATGGTTCTGTGCCCTGCTCCGTCCTAGTGGCCGTCGGAGCCCCTCTGTTTCTCGTTACCTCCATTACACCTACTCCTTCAGTTACCACTGACATTCCTATAGAGCAGAGGCAGCAATCTGAGTGTGGGACTACAAGTGACAGCATGTCCCGTCTGTATTAGAACATGTCAGCCTGCTGGGACTTGTAGTACTATGCACCCTGCAAGCTACAGCTACCTGGAATTCCTCCCTTGGGTCACTGCACAAATACAATTGTTATGACTTGTCTTGAGCGAACTGAAGTCAAACCAATTGACTTCGATCCAAATTTCAGGAACAGTTTGATTCTCGGCAGTGATCCGGCAAACGGACAGCATTCGTAGACGGATCCGTCTCACAAACACATTGCAAGAACGGATCCGTCTCTCCGGAGGTCATCCAGAGAAACTGATCTGTTATATATGTTCTTTCACATTTTTACTGTTCTGCACGTGCGCAGACCGGAAGGACGGATCCAGTATTGCGGTATTTTAAACTAATACATTTCAATGTAAATTAATGCCGGATCCGGCAACTGATCCGGAATTTTGGACGAAGATAATACCGCAGCATGCTGCAATATTTCCTCCGTCCAAAATGCCGTTCAGTGACTGAACTGAAGACAATCCTGATGCATCCTGAACGTATTGCTCTCCATTCAGAATGCATGGGGATAAAACTGATCCGTTCTTTTCCGGTATTGAGCCCCTAGGACGGAACTCTGTGCCGGAAAAGAAAAACGCTAGTGTGAACATACCCTAAGAAGCCAAATTTCCTTGTGCTTCGTGGTAAGGAATCAATTTTCCCTGAAATGGCAGTAAAAAAACAAAACAAAAAAAACATATCCATTTGTGCGCAAACAGACCGTCGCGGCCATCTTGATTTAAGATACCGTGCAAAATCTCGCACGCAGTGACGTATAAGGTCACCACGCCGGCAAGTGTGAGGAAGTCATCGTGTCACAGCACGAGATTTTGCACGGTGTCTTCAATCAAGATGGCCGCGGTGGCCTCTTCGCGCGCAAATGGATAAGGTGTTTTTTTTTTTTGTTTTTTTTTTGTTTTTTTTACGCTGATTAACCTTTGAAAGACCTAAATGGTAGCCTCAGATGCCGCAATCGGCTATGAACGCGGCATCTGAGGGGTTCAATGACGGGTGTTTGTCACGCGATCGCTGTTCCCTGCCATTGCGCCCCCTAAATACAAAGAAACGCGCTCTGTGAGGAAGTAATTCGTCACTAAGCAAATTTCTTAATGGAATTCGGCGAAGCAGCCGAATCTAATTTTCTAGAACTCCGCTCATCACTAGTGATGACATTCAGTTCAAACTAATGAAAAGTTACCTTTTTATATATATATAGATTGGTCTTATTTACAGGGGTCTGCCCCAAAAAGGCAGTGTCCCACGTGCATTCACCCCCCCCCCCCCCCTCTTTACGGTGGCTGCAAGATTTTACCGCAAAAGGTCATGGATTGCTGTTTGTGGACATGACCACATGCAGCCAGCTGTACCGACAGCTCTTCCCCTAATTAGGCAGACCCCTCTAACCTAGAAGTTGCACTTATAGGGGGGATCCACACCTATTTTCCAGTGAGAGGGGGGTCATTTACTGTTTTTCGGTTTTTAAAATAATTTTACGCCCTAAAATTGTCACATGGCCCCTTTTTTGAGACTTTTTAGATGCCCGCTGGGTATTTTTGTCACACAGGCCTTTTTACGTCGCATTCAACACAAGGAAGTGTGGGGTACACGCCCCATCATAGATTAGGGGCTTCTGCCAGCAGCAACACCATTAAAAAATGGTAGTAAAAAGACCACCAAAAATGACGGTCTAAATAAATGACCCCCCAGAGTCAGAAATGAGGTTACAGAGCTGGGGTCAGAGACTACAGTTCCCAGCATGCACACTTTCTAGGCCAGGGATCGGCCACCTTCGGCACTCCAGCTGTTCAGAAACTACAACTCCCAGAATGCTTTATTTACTTCTGTGGGAGTTAGAAGAACAGCCCAAGCATGTTTGCATGCTGGGAGTTGTAGTTTCACAACAGCTGGAGGTTACTGGTCACTGATCTACCCAGTGTGCTACTCTAGAGAGGTTCAGGGCCATTTGCATGTGCAGGTAAGTTGCTTGTAGCGAGCTCTGATCGACTGATTGCATGGTAAGTTGATCAGCGCTCGTTTATTTGTGCCTATATGTAACAGATATTGGGAGCCCCTCGTAGGAACGGGTGTCCGTCGTTAGTTATCGGAACGTATGAGAGCGGGAAAAATAGACGGTCGCATGAATAAATGATCACACAATGGGGGAGAGTTATTAAAACTGGTGTAAAGAAAAACCATCTTGGGGTACTTTCACACTTGCGTTGTTGGATTCCGGCAATCTGTATGCAAACGGACAGCATTTGTAGACGGATCCGGATGTGGATCCGTCTCACAAATGGGTTGCAATACCAGATCCTTCTCTCCGGTTGTCATCCAGAAAAACGGATCCGGTATTTATCTGTTTCACTTTTTTTTTTTTTTTTTTTTTTTTTTTTTTTTTAAACTTAATCTTTATTATTATTTAAAAATCCATTACAACTTCACAGTATTCTTTTTACAGTGTAAAACAGCATAAATACAGTTTACATATAACCCACCCAATTTTACCCCGATGCCTGTTGCTCCCTTCCCAGGGGTAAGAAGAAAAATAAAAGTAAAAAGAAAAAGAAAAGGGACCTCCACCTTTCCTCTCCCCATCCCCTCCCAGATATCCCTCGATTCTCAATCAATTCAACCACTTCGGCCACAATCTAGTAATTAATCAGAATTTTTTTCTTTGTCGATACCAAATGGAATTTCTCTCTGACTATCGAGACCCTGGCAAGGTTCTCCCATTCCTTAACCGTTGGTGACACACTACTACCCCAGTGTCCAATTATACACTTCCTGGCCTGGAATAGTAGTTTAACTGCTATCTCTCGATGATTTGAGTTCTCTACCCCATCCATCGCTCCAAAAAATGCATATTTCAAACTCTACCGGGACTCTAAACCTATGATATGCCTCTATTGTTTCGTTTACCTTCCGCCAGAAATCTTGGATCCCTATACATGTCCAAAGTATGTGGACATCGTCCATGCCTTATCTGCCCACATTTTTTACAGTTAAATTCTCTGGACTTATAAAATTTCATCAAGACTTTAGGGGAATAGTATAGTCGAGATATAGTATGTTAAATTGGGTAACCCTGTGGGAGAAGTTATGTGAAACCCCGCTAAACCGGATCCGTCTTTCCAGATCCGGCATTAATGCATTTCAATGGAAAATAATGCCGGCATTCTGGTCCAAAAACCGTACAGTGACTGAACTGAAGACATCCCGATGCATCCTGAACGGATTGCTCTCCATTTAGAATGCACGGGGACAAAACCTATCCGTTTTTGCCCGGTATTAAGCCCCTAGGACGGAACTCAATACCGGAAAAGTTTAACGCAAGTGTGAAGGTACCCTAAGTTGCCCATAGCAAGCAATCAGATTCCACCTTTCATTTTTCAGAAAGGTGGAATCTGATTGGGTAATATGGACAACTAAGCTAGTTCTACTTTACACCAAAATCTCCCCCATTGTGTGATCTTTCGTTCATGCGATCGTTTCTTTTTCCCGCTCTCATACATTTCCATTACAGGCGACGGACGGACGCTTGTTCATACGAGGGGCTGTATTGCCGGCCAACAATAATCTTTATTGTGAACGCTCACTCTGGTCACACCTGTCATCTGAGCTTCCACAATTCACTCGTTTCTGCAGATTTTTGGGCAATGTTTTTTTTTTTTTTTTTGGAACCCTGTCAATAAATGCACATCGGGACGAAAGGTTTTTGTCCATGGCCAGCTTCAGTGGTCTGTGTATTTAATGAACAAACTTTTCATAAATCAGTAGTACTGGTGAATATAAGAAACTTTGTAATATATGTTATCAGAGTTTCCAGGCACGGGTCACCACTGTAACAGTTTCTTATAGTTGCCTGTACTTATGCAAAGTTCGGAAAGCCCCTGGCACTACTTCTATGCTTTGTTGTGCCTAGTACAGGGCCCGGGGCAAAGTTGCTTTGTTGTTCTTGAAATCCTTGTGTCATGCTCCTCCCCACCCAGACCCTATAGCAGTCATATATGTTTTACCTAGAGTGTTTCTTTACATTTCCTGTCCTTATTAATGTATCTGTGCCGCTGTGTGTGTCAGGAGAGGATGCTGCAGCCGGGGAATTACAGCCTGGTCCTCACTCTACAGTTCCTGCTTCTGATATATGATTTGTTTGTGAATTCATTTTCGGAGCTCCTGCGATCAGCGCCGGTGATCCAGCTGGTGCTTTTCATGTAAGTGAATTGTTTTAATAGGTTTTGCTGGTTCAGACAGAAGCATTATGTCCCGGGGCTCTCCCTTCACATCAGTCTATTTTTCCATCTGCATGGGTTTAAAAGGATTGTTCCGTTTTCTCCTCAGTGCAGCTCTGAGGCATCTGATTGGCTGCAGCAGTCATGTATTGTCGATGTGACATTACCACTGCAGCCAGGTAAACAGAGCCCCACCGGGAGAAGCAGAGCGGCAGCGCAGACTTGTAGAGTTTCAGGAGAAAACCAAACAGCCCCTTTAACTGACCTGAACTCATGGCATCAAAGGGATCTATGACACTGAGTTCGGGTCATTTAAAGGGCCTCTGTCAGCAGTTTTGTCCCTATGACACTGGCTGACCTGTTACATGTGCGCTTGGCAGCTGAAGACATCTCTGTTGGTCCCATGTTCATATGTGGCCGCATTGCTGAGAAAAATGATATGCAAATGAGCTTCTAGGAGCAATGGGGGCGTTGCCATTACACCTAGAGGCTCTGCTCTCTCTGCAACTGCTGCTCCCTCTGCACTTTGATCGACAGGAACGGGCAGTGAAAACATCATGAAGCCTGGCCCTGACAAACAAAGCGCAGAGGACGTGGCAGTTGCAGAGAGAGCAGAGCCTCTAGGTGTAATGGTAACGCCCCCGTTGCTCCTAGAGGCTAATTTGCATATATTAAAACCTTATTTTTCTCAGCAATGCAGGCACCTTTGACTATGGGACCAACACAGATGTCTTCAGCTGCCAAGTACACATGTAACAGGTCAGCCACAGTCATAGGGACAAATCTGCTGACAGATGCAAGTAATAGATCCGGAACACACATTACACACACATCTGCTAAGCATCGTCCTTCCATATTGAGCAGCGTTCTCTTCTCTTTTTCAGATTGCAGGATGTCGGCACGTTATTTGCAGTCATTGTCCTGTTTCTTATGCTGTTTAATACATTTGTGTTCCAAGCCGGGCTGCTGGGCCTTCTCTGCCAGCGCTTCCAAGTCACCGTTATATTCTGCGCTCTGCATTTAACCCTGAGTGTGTCGCTACACGTATGGCTGATGGTAAGTCTAGATCTATTCCATGCAGTGTCATCTTCCGTCCTGGTCTGTATTGTCTCTTTTCAACTTTTTTTTTTTTTTTCTTAGAATCTGCGGTGGAAAGCTGTAAATATCTTTGTGTGGTCGGATGGATTGCAGGCGCTGTTTGTTCTGCAGAGAGTCGGTATGTCTTTCTGCTTGTGACATCTCTTACACGCGCATTTTTTTTTTTGTTTTTGTTTTTTTTTTGCTTTCTTGGTTCCAGAGCCAAATAAGTAAACCCCTAGTTATCAATGATTAGAAAGGTCCCAGACCTGTCCTCGTCTGTCAGGTTGCTAAAAATAATTTAGATGTTTCTTTTGTAATATCTACGTCTGAGAAAACTGGTTGACAACTAAGGCCTCTTTTACACGGGCGTTGCTAATTCCGATATTGAGACCCGGCGGAGGATCTCTATACCGGAATTAAACGGATCTGTTTTGATTTTGCACATCAGGATGCGGTTGTGTGAAATCAAAACGGATCCGTCACTAAGTACATTGAAAGTCAATGGGTGACGTATCCGTTTTTTTTTTTTTTAGGCTCCTAAAAAAAAAAAAAAAAAAAACTGATCCATCACCATTGACTTACATTTAGGACCAGAGGTTTTATGTCCGGTCACAAAACGGAATGCTGCCGGAACGGAAGACATCCTAATGCATCCTGAACGGATCTCTGTCCATTCAGAATGCATGAGGACTTAACTGAAACCACAACGCAAGTGTGAAAGTAGCCGAATATATGTCTGCAATAACAACTCACGGATCGGTTCTTATCCCCACCCCTCTCCCCCAGGGGAGTTAGGCCTCATGCACACGACAGTATTTTTTCACGGTCTGCAAAACGGGGTTCCGTGATCCGTTTCCGTTTTTGTTTCCGTGTGTCTTCCTTGATTTTTGGAGGATCACCAGACATGAAAAGTGAAAAAAAAATCTAAGACAAGTTTGCCTTGAAAATGATAGGAAAAAAACGGACACGGATCACGGACGCAGATGACAATATTGTGTGCCTCCATGTTTTTTCACGGACCCATTGACTTGAATGGGTCCGCGAACCGTTGTCCGTGAAAAAAATAGGACAGGTCATATTGTTTTGACGGACTGGAAACACGGACGCAGATGACAAACGGTGCATTTCACCGAGTTTTCAACGGACCATTGAAAGTCAATGGGTCCGCAGAAAATCACGGAAAACGGAACAACGGACACGGAGCTTCTAGCTCTAAAAGGAAATGTGTCGTCAGAGAATGACCTATTGTTTAAATCGTGTTTTTTAGGGCTCATGCACACAAACATATGCTTTGTCCGTGTCTGTTGCGCTTTTTTTTTTTTTTTTGGAAATGACTCTATGTCCACATGGCGGTTCCAGAAAAAATAGAACATGTCCTATCATTGTCCGCATTACAGACAAGGATAGAACTGTTCTATTAGGGGACTTCCGTTCCGCAACATGTGGCGGTATCTGTGTTTTGCGGATCCACAATTTGCACAATGTAAAAACATGAAATGAAATGTGCCCCTTTTGAGTCATTTTGTTTGATGATGTCTTTGTAGAAGATGAGAGAGACGCCTCTTTGGAAGATAAGGCTACTTTCACACTTGCGGCAGAGTGATCCGGCAAGCATTTCCTCTGCCGGAAACTGCCTGCCGGATCCGTCAAAACGTATGCCAACTGATGGCATTTGTAAGACTGATCAGGATCCTGATCCGTCTTACAAATGCATTGAAATGCCAGATCCGTCTTTCCGGTGTCATCCGGAAAAACGGATCCAGCATTTTTTTTTCACCTTTTTTTTTTTTTTTTTTTTTCAGTCTGCGCATGCGCAGACCAGAAGGACGGATCCGGCATTCCGGTATTTTGAATGCCGAATCCGGCACTAATACATTCCTATGGAAAAAAATGCCAGATCCATCATTCAGGCAAGTGTTCCGTTTTTTTGGCCGGAGATAAAACCGTAGCATGCTGCGGTATTATCTCCGTCCTGAACAGTCAAAAAGACTGAACTGAAGACATCCTGAACGGATTGCTCTCCATTCAGAATGCATGGGGATAAAACTGATCAGTTCTTTTCCGGTATTGAGCCCCTAGGACGGAACTCTATGCCGGAAAAGAAAAACGCTAGTGTGAAAGTACCTTAACCTACAACACAAGACCTTTTTAGGGCAAATACACAATTTAGAGTTTCAAGTCTTTGCAGTCTGATCGTTCTGCTTCTCGTAACCATGTTTTTTTTCTATACTGACAGTGGCTGTGCTGTATTTTTACTTCTACAAAAGGACCGCTTTAAGTCTGGGAGATTCCCGCTACTACCATGACTCTTTGTGGTTGCGCAACGAGTTTGCCCGAGTACGAGGTTAACTGAATCAATGGTCATTTGGGACCAAGCACAAAATGTTTTTGGAACCCCTGAAGAACAGAACAATTGATCCTAATGTTGTGAGAGGATTGTCTGACAACTATGTTTAATACGTTCTTGCCTTACAGCGACGTCTTTCAGCCCGGAGAACACCGTTTTTGTAAATTATTCGTCCAGTATTTTCAGAGCTATTCATTTTTCAATAAGTGAGATGTGTGCCCAGATGTAATGAAACCTCCTCTAGTTTTTGATGTTTCATAGTTTATTTTAATTAAAAAAAATATTTCAAAAATCTTTTCGTACACTAGTCTTAGGAGTGGAAATTTAAAGGGGCATTCAGGTTAGAGAAAGTTATCCGCTATCCACAGGATAGGTGATAACAGATTGTTTGGGGGTTCTACCACTGGGACCCCCACGATCACAAGGAAGGGGGGCCTTCCCCATGGAGCCCACCTGAAATGGACGGACCAGCTGGTCGGAAATGCGAGCTGTCGCTCCATTCATTCCTCTGGATAGGCCATCAGTGTCTGATTGTGAGGATCCGACACCTGGCAAGTCAGCTGTCTGAGAAGACACCGGCCTTCTCGCAGCTTACCCTAGGCCAGTGATGTCACATTCGTCGGTCACGTGGCCTAGACGCAGCTCAGTGCCTTTCAAGTGAATGGGGCTGAGCTGCGATACCAAGCACAACCACTATACAATGTATGGCGCTGTGCTTGGTAAACAGTGAGGAGGCAGCGGCGCTCACTGGGGTACCGTGGTCTCCTCAAATAGCTGTTCAGCGGTGGTCCTGGGTGTTGGACCCACGCCAATCAGGTACTGATGGATACTGAAATCTTAAGGATACGTCATCAGTATAAAAAAGTTGAAAAACATTTTTTAAAATAAGCTTTTTATAAGGTTCCCTAAATACCATTCCCATGAGTGTTACTGCAACTACTGAACTGCCCCAAAAAATCCCATGTGGCAATCGTTACAAGGCTTGTGTTGCATGGTAATCGTGCAGGTAGTATTCCAACACCTTTATACACGTTAATTAGCAAATCCATTCAGTGGGTGAAGTATCCAGAGACATTGGTAAGTAAGGAATAAAGAGGAGGGTCAGCGCACATGGGCCAGGTTTACACATTGCATTTTTGTTAGGGCCCATTCACATGGCGGATTTTGACAGCACATACTGCAGCAGATACCGCTGCAGGTTCTGCCATGGTTATTCACTTTAGATGCCACTGATCCGCTCGCAGCTTAGCTCCATTGAATGGAGCTAAGCCACAAGTGGACAGTCGCGGTGGCTGTTGGCACGGTCGCGGCTTCAGCCTACTGCAGTGCTGCCTCCCATTGAAAACAGGGATCATCATTGAACTGAGAGAAGTAAAATGTGTTTTTGTCATAGAGACATTGATCGCACACCACCCAAAAGTAGCCTCTGAGAGATTTTTCTTATAGGGAAGTGGCGGAAGCACTTTCACTACATGTTATGGCAAGACCCAGCCTAATCTGCCTGAGACATAACTGCATGCCGAGTTTTGCAGCCATCTCGCATTTCTATCTGGATGCGTTATTAGGCCTCCTGCACACGACCGTTTTTTTTTCCCCGTTTTTTGTGTTCCGTATACGGAACCATTCATTTAAAAAAAAAAAAAAACTGAATGTACTCCGTATGCATTCCGTTTCTGTTTTTCCGTTCCGTTTAAAGATAGAACATGTCCTATTATTGCCCGCAAATCACGTTCCGTGGCTCCATTCAAGTCAATGGGTCCGCAAAAAAAACGGAACACATACGGAAATGCATCCGTATGTCTTCAGTTTCCGTTCCGTTTTTTGCAGAACCATCTATTGAAAATGTTATGCCCAGCCCAATTTTATCTATGTAATTACTGTATACTGTATATGCCATACGGAAAAACAGAACAGAAACGAAAACACAACGGAAACAAAAAACGGAACAATGGATCCGTGAAAAACGGACCGCAAAACACTGAAAAAGCCATACGGTCGTGTGCAGGAGGCCTTATTGTGTGGTAGGGAGGCATATATGCGTTATATTAACGCCTTCTCAGAGGTGCACCTTACGTATAGGGGTATGTATGACACACTACCCTTTAGAAGTATTATGTGATTTTAATTGTCTTTTGAGAGTAGAATTTACTTATGGTCGTGTGCAATCCCCAAACTGTGGATCCTCAAAATGCAGATACCGGCCACATGCGTCCCATATTTTCCCGATCCGCGCATCACGCCCTATTTTAAAAATGCCTATAGGGCGTGTTATTTTTTATTTTTTGCAGACGAACATACGGCCACGTGGATGCGGACAGCATACGGATGACATCTGTGTGCTGTCCACATTTTTTATCAGCGCCATAGAAATGAATGGGTCCGCGTGCTATCCGCAAAAAATGCGGATCGGCCGTGAACCAAAAATAGGTGCAAACGAGCAGAGTCAGGAGAGAGTCTCCCGCTTGCATCACGGTCCTGACCCTGATCGGCACTCTGCTCGTCTGCACCTAGAAGACTCAATGAAGGGGTTTTGCACTCCCGAAACGTGTTGTCATAGAGGTCACCAATAAAGAAAGAATCACTATATCCTTTTTGTGGTTGTTTTGCGCCATGAGGTGTCGGGATATTGTCAAGTGCTGTTGTCTGCACCCCCGCAAGGTATAGGACTTCCCCAGAGTGGAGATATCGAGTTGGAAACTACCTGCAACACTTTCCCTCATTTGGCAGCTAGTCCGGGGCCTGTGCACGTTTTTGAATAGACAGAACACTGCATGTCCCAGTGAAGAACCTCCGCAGCCAGGGGTGAAGAAGACCTCATAAAGGGCTCTTTCTGCTGGACAGCTATGACACGGTTGAACAGGTCAGTTGAGTATACAGTTACATATGGCAGCCATCCTGCGTAGAAGGGAGTGTGTGAGTGCATGGTTGGCTAATGGTGCACGGAAAGGTCAGGAGCGCTGAAGACCAGTGCAAAAAAATATAGTCTTAGGGCTCATTCAGATGACTGTATCCATTTTTGCAGTCCGCAAATTGCGGATGCGCAAAACAACATGATATATTGCGGACAAGAATAGGACATGTTGTATCTTTTTTGCGGGGCAACGGAATGGAAGTACGGATGCCTGTCCGCATCTTCTGCAGCCCCATTGAAATGAATAAGTCCGCATCCGTTCTGCAAGACGTGGACACAAATAGACGGTCGTCTGAATGAGCCCTTAAGCAGATTTAATCCCTGCTGCTTTTCGGTGAAAGGAGAGTCGGCAGAATAAGGAGCGTGCCCAGGAGAAGCCCTTTTATCGGAGGGTAAGGTGGATCCAAGATTCCAGCAGTAGATCAAAACGTTTTCAGGTTATCACTTTTTAGCAGACCTGAATTGTAGTGTCTGTTCTTATCAGTTTTAGAACTGATACTTCCCCTACATGGGGGGAGATATATTACATTTTACAACAATGAGTTGGAAAAAAATGCTTTCTCTAAGCCTTCAAAACGTAACTGTCGATATAAAAGAACAGGGCGCCACGTTGCACAGTAAACCTATAAAACAGAGCGGAAGCTGCTGTAGGGATTTCGCTCCCCTTCTGAGTTGTGCGGACTCCAGGTACTACTCTGACCTGGGCAGACACCATGTCCTTCCACTGCTGCACCTTAGCCCCGCTGATTGGTGGACACCTGCTCTGTCAACGTAATTAATATGGGGTAAATGCAAGGGCACTGGGGGCAAAAGGAAGTCCAATGAGTTCTAGGGAAATGGATATATCTTTATTTGCAGCATATTTTAATACCAGTTCTCAGTGACTGTCCCGGCGTTTTGAAGTGACATGTACCCAACCCTATAAAAAACGTTGCCTGCAAAGAAAAGGTGTGGATGCTGCATGCATTCCTAGACACATAGTGGGTCATTAACTAACAGAAGCCTGAGACATATTCTATAGGACCACTGCTTCCTGAGCCTGTGAAATATCCTATAGGACCACTGCTTCCTGAGCCTGTGACATCCTATAGGACCACTGCTTCCTGAGCATGAGACATATCCTATCGGACCACTGCTTCCTGAGCCTGTGACATACCCTATAGGACCACTGCTTCCTGAGCCTGAAATATCCTATAGGACCACTGCTTCCTGAGCCTGAGACATATCCTATAGGACCACTGCTTCCTGTGCCTGACATATCCTATAGAACCACTGCTTCCTGAGCCTGTGACATATCATATAGGACCACTGCTTCCTGAGCCTGAGACATATGCTATAGGACCACTGCTTCCTGAGCCTGTGACATATCCTATAGGACCACTGCTTCCTGAGCCTGAGACATATCCTATAGGACCACTGCTTCCTGAGCCTGAGACATATCCTATAGGACCACTGCTTCCTGAGACATATCCTATAGGACCACTGCTTCCTGAGCCTGAGACATATCCTATAGGACCACTGCTTCCTGAGCCTGACATATCCTATAGGACCACGGCTTCCTGAGCCTGTCATATCCTATAGGACCACTGCTTCCTGAGCCTGAGACATATCCTATAGGACCACTGCTTCCTGAGCCTGAGACATATCCTATAGGACCACTGCTTCCTGAGCCTGAGACATATCCTATAGGACCACTGCTTCCTGAGCCTGAGACATATCCTATAGGACCACTGCTTCCTGAGCCTGAAACATATCCTATAGGACCACTGCTTCCTGAGCCTGAGACATATCCTATAGGACCACTGCTTCCTTAGCCTGAGACATATCCTATAGGACCACTGCTTCCTGAGCCTGTGACATATCCTATAGGACCACTGCTTCCTGAGCCTGAGACATATCCTATAGGACCACTGCTTCCTGAGCCTGAGACATATCCTATAGGACCACTGCTTCCTGAGCCTGAGACATATCCTATAGGACCACTGCTTCCTGAGCCTGAGACATATCCTATAGGACCACTGCTTCCTGAGCCTGAGACATATCCTATAGGACCACTGCTTCCTGAGCCTGAGACATATCCTATAGGACCACTGCTTCCTCAGCCATATCCTATAGGACCACTGCTTCCTGAGCCTGACATATCCTATAGGACCACTGCTTCCTGAGCCTGATACATATCATATAGGACCACTGCTTCCTGAGCCTGAGACATATCCTATAGGACCACTGCTTCCTGAGCCTGACATATCCTATAGGACCACTGCTTCCTGAGCCTGAGACATATCCTATAGGACCACTGCTTCCTCAGCCATATCCTATAGGACCACTGCTTCCTGAGCCTGAGACATATCCTATATGACCACTGCTTCCTGAGCCTGTGACATATCCTATAGGACCACTGCTTCCTGAGCCTGAGACATATCCTATAGGACCACTGCTTCCTGAGCCTGAGACATATCCTATGGAACCACTGCTTCCTGAGCCTGACATATCCTATAGGACCACTGCTTCCTGAGCCTGAGACATATCCTATAGGACCACTGCTTCCTGAGCCTGTGACATCCTATAGGACCACTGCTTCCTGAGCCTGAGACATATCCTATGGAAACACTGCTTCCTGAGCCTGACATATCCTATAGGACCACTGCTTCCTGAGCCTGAGACATATCCTATAGGACCACTGCTTCCTCAGCCATATCCTATAGGATCACTGCTTCCTGAGCCTGAGAGATATCATATAGGACCACTGCTTCCTGAGCCTGACATATCCTATAGGACCACTGCTTCCTGAGCCTGAGACATATCCTATAAGACCACTGCTTCCTGAGCCTGAGACATATCCTATAGGACCACTGCTTCCTGAGCCTGACATATCCTATAGGACCACTGCTTCCTGAGCCTGAGACATATCCTATAGGACCACTGCTTCCTGAGCCTGAGACATATCCTATAGGACCACTGCTTCCTGAGCCTGAGACATATCCTATACTAGGACCACTGCTTCCTGAGCCTGAGACATATCCTATAGGACCACTGCTTTCTGAGCCTGACATATCCTATAGGACCACTGCTTCCTGAGCCTGAGACATATCCTATAGGACCACTGCTTCCTGAGCCTGTGACATATCCTATAGGACCACTGCTTCCTGAGCCTGTGACATATCCTATAGGACCACTGCTTCCTGAGACATATCCTATAGGACCACTGCTTCCTGAGCCTGTGACATATCCTATAGGACCACTGCTGCCTGAGACATATCCTATACTAGGACCACTGCTCCATACATAAGCCAGGCCTCAGGCTGTGTCACAGTCAGGGGCGGACTGAGAACCCTCAGGGCCCCCGGGCAAAATAAATCAAGGGCCCCCTTACAGGCCCCACCCATGTTCTGCTGCAAGCCCCACCCTTGCCCCGCCTCCAGCCACACCCTACACAATCTTTAATAAGATTTCAAAGTTAAAGCGGCACAAAAGGCACCCAGACCCCTTCAGCTCATTGACGTGGTCTGGGTACAGTGTCCCTTTTGCAAATCGAGCTGCAATGTTCTAGAGAAGCTGCATTGTTTATGTTCCAGCAATAAGTCAGTCTCTAGTCGCTGGCAGCCACCTGAGGGCTTCCTGGAGTAAAACAGACCTTTGGTCCGGTATCTGACGCTGGACGTCCTCACACTCTGCATGATGACCTCCAGGGTCAGATTTTTCCCCATAGGAAAGCATTGATTCAATGCTTTCCTATGGGGTGATCTAATCTCAGCGTCCATTAGTGAGCCTCTGTTAGAAGCAGTGTGGGCATAACTTCTGTGAAGGGGGCACATATCTGGACATAACTACTGTGAAAGGGGGGGGGGCCCTTCACAGTAGTTATTAATCCCTTTCAGCAGTCCCCCCTTCCGTGAATGGGGGACTGCTGAAAGGGGTTAATAACTACTGTGAAGGGCCTAGCCGTCTGGGCAACCCCACAGATCATCCCCCACCCACCTTGTACTTGTTCCACTGATCCGCTACTTGCGGGCTACGTGGGCATGAGTTCAGTCACTTCGGTGCGCAATCCCATCCTGCGGCGCGTGATCCCGCGAGACCCGTGACCTACAGCGGCGGGTCTTGCGGGATCACGCGCTGCAGGACGGGATTGTGCACCGAAGTGACTGAACTCATTCCCGCGCAGCCCACAAGTAGCGGAACAATTACAAGAGGGGTGGGGAATAGCCAAATTAAAAAATATTTTGAACCAAAAGGTGTTATGGGGGCTCTGTGGATGGCACTGTTATGGGGGCTCTGTGGATGGCACTGTTATGGGGGCTCTGTGGATGGCACTGTTGTGGGGGCTCTGTGGATGGCACTGTTGTGGGGGCTCTGTGGATGGCACTGTTGTGGGGGCTCTGTGGATGGCACTGTTGTGGGGGCTCTGTGGATGGCACTGTTGTGGGGGCTCTGTGGATGGCACTGTTGTGGGGGGGGATCTGTGGGTGACACATATATAGCACCTTATGCTATATATGTGTCATCCACAGATCCCCCCATAACAGTGTCCCTGTGAGTGAATGACCCCCAATACAGGGTCTGGGGGCCGGCATCTGGTGTTGTAATGGCAGCGGGGCCCGGTGCAGTCACTGTATTCTATTACACCCCCTAGTAGAAATAATTCTCCTTTTAATGTGACAGTGCAAAAAATACCCCCTTGTAATGCCCCAAGTTGAGCTAATGCCCCCATAATGTCCCAGTATAAAATACCCCTATATAGTGCCCCCAGTAAATTCCCCCATAGTGCTCCTCTCCCCCCTTCCTGCTAGTGCCCCCCATAATGTACCAGTATAAAATGCCCCATATATAGTGCCCCAGTAGATGCCCTCAGTGTCCGGCCTCTGATAGGCTGCCGGCCTAGTGTCCCCCATAATGCCCCCCAATAATGTGCCAGTAAGTGTCCCCATAGATGCCCCCCCATCATGTGCCAGTATCAAGTGCCTCTCTCCTCCCCCCCACATGTGCCAGTATCAAGTGCCTCTCTCTTCCCCCCCCCATGTCCCAGTATCATAGTGCCATCTCCCCCCCCCCAAAAAAAGTGCCAGTATCAAGTGCCTCTCTCCTTCCCCCCATGTGCCAGTATCATAGTGCCAACCCCCCCCCCCCATGTGCCAGTATCAAGTGCCTCACTCCTTCCCCCCATGTGCCAGTATCATAGTGCCAACCCCCCCCATGTGCCAGTATCAGGTGCCAACCCCCCCCCCATGTGCCAGTATCAGGTGCCTCTCTCCTTCCCTCCCCCATGTGCCAGTATCCTAGTGCCAACCCCCCTCCCATGTGCCAGTATCAGGTGCCAACCCCCCTCCCCCCCATGTGCCAGTATCAGGTGCCAACCCAACCCCCCTCCCCCCATGTGCTAGTATCAGGTACCAAACCCCCCCCCCCCCCCCCCCCCCATGTGCCAGTATCAAGTGCCTCCGGCTCCCCCCATGGCAGTAACAGTCGGGTATTAAAAAAAACACTTATACTTACCTCCATGTCAGCGATGCGATGCAGCCTCTTCCTGTTGTAATGACCGGCGTCACGCACAGGGAGGGAAAAGGGAAAGCCCTGCCCAAGGGAGAGGGTAAAGTGGTGACCCCTGACTCACCTTGCAGCTGGCACTTGACTGCCCTGACGTCCCTAGACGGGTTCCTCACCCGTGCGGCGATCACGTGCCTAAACCCTGGCTTTCCCTAATATGAGCCCTATGTAGTGAACGGGGCGGTGGGATCGCTAGTCCGCACCACTGACACTAAGAGGGAAACACCAGGGAGAGGACAGACAACACAGACAAACACATACACCCAGGTGGGCGACCACAGCAGACCACCAAGGTCCAACAGGGATCCGGAGGGTAGCGTTTCTGGATCAACAATCAGAGAACGCAGCAACACAGCTCCAGAAGGTCAGAATAGAAGTCCAGGCAGGAAGCTCTATCTCTGGCAACCAGAGAAGCGGGAGAGAGGAATATAAGGAGGTTTGGGAGTGCTGGACAAGGAACAGCTGAGGAGAAGGAGCTACAGATCCCTGAGTGAGCCAAAAGGGTTTGCAAAGCAAACCCAGAAAGCTACCATAAGGAAACAGCCCTATCTTACATAGAGCGCGCAGCCAACCGCTGCGACCTCCTGACCCCGGGTACAACGGAGTCAGGCGTGGCTCTTGACACCCTCGTGACACCTGTGTCCCGCCCTGTATGTCCATATGGAGTCAGTGCTTGTATTTCAGAAAAGTTTCTGCTGGGATTCGAACCCACAACCTTCTGTATCAGAGGCAAAGCACCTAACCACACGGTCATAAGAGAGGCATTGACACTGACTGAAAAAATATGAGACTTCTACTGTTATAGCTGGCTAAGTGTACATCTATACACATGACAGCTGCCCTAACACACCCAGCACTGCTATATCTCTATATGACAGCTGTCCCAGCACACTCAGCTCTACTATATCTCTATATATGACAGCTGCCCCAGCACACCCAGCTCTGCTATATCTATACACATGACAGCTGCCCAAACACACCCAGCACTGCTATATCTCTATATGACAGCTGTCCCAGCACACTCAGCTCTACTATATCTCTATATATGACAGCTGCCCCAGCACACCCAGCTCTGCTACATCTATACACATGACAGCTGCCCAAACACACCCAGCACTGCTATATCTCTATATGACAGCTGTCCCAGCACACTCAGCTCTGAAATATATCTATATATGATAGCTGCCCCAGCACACCCAGCTCTGCTACATCTAATACACATGACAGCTGCACCAGCACACTCAGCTCTACTATATCTCTATATATGACAGCTGCCCCAGCAAACCCAGCTCTGCTACATCTGTACACATGACAGCTGCCCAAACACACACAGCACTGCTATATCTCTATATGACAGCTGTCCCAGCACACTCAGCTCTGCTATATCTCTATATATGATAGCTGCCCCAGCACACCCAGCCCTGCTACATCTAATACACATGACAGCTGCACCAGCACACTTAGCTCTACTATATCTCTATATATGAAAGCTGCCCCAGCACACCCAGCTCTGCTACATCTATATATCTCTAAGTATTGCTATACAGTAGATATATAGAGATATAGCAGAGCTGAGTGTGCTGGGGCAGCTGTCATGTGTATAGATGTAGCAGAGCTGGGTGTGTTTGGGCAGCTGTCATGTGTATAGATGTAGCAGAGCTGGGTTTGATGGGGCAGCTGTCATATATAGAGATATAGTAGAGCTGAGTGTGCTGGTGCGCTGGTGCAGCTGTCATGTGTATTAGATGTAGCAGAGCTGGGTGTGCGTGGGAAGCTATCATATATAGAGATATAGCAGAGCTGAGTGTGCTGGGACAGCTGTCATATAGAGATATAGCAGTGCTGGGTGTGTTAGGGCAGCAGTCATGTGTATAGATGGATAGATATAGAGATATAGCAGAGATGAGTGTGCTGGGACAGCTGTCATATAGAGATATAGCAGTGCTGTCATATATAGCAGTGCTGTCATGCTGACAGCTGTCATATATAGAGATATAGTAGAGCTGAGTGTGCTGGTGCAGCGATATAGCAGAGCTGAGTGTGCTGGTGCAGCTGTCATAGAGATATAGCAGTGCTGGGTGTGTTGGGGCAGCAGTCACGTGTATAGATGTACACAGTCCCCCGTATTCTCCAGCCCTGTACACGGCTCAGGACCAGGAGCAGACTGACGGCCAGTATCCAGGAAGTGACGTCACCCGCGTCCCTGGAGCAACAAGATGGCGTCCAAAGGTGAGTGATAAGACGGAGCGGCTTATGAATAACGTCCGTTGATATAATAGCAGCGGAGGAGACTTACCTCTCCTCGCCACCTACTTAGTGCATACGAATCGCTGGGATCTTCTATCTGCGCCCTGCTTGTGAAACTACAACCCCCAGCGCTTGTCAGTGCATGCTGAGGGTTGTCCCTTCACAACGAGCCGCTGCTATGTAGAGGGATGTGTGGGTGTTCGTTGTACTTGATCTGGATGTCGCTGTTCTCTGTTTGCCAGGGAGAAGACGAGGAGTTGTATCCTTTACTGCACTGACGACTCTCCATCTGAAGGGGGAGCACAAGTCCCAGCATGCACTCCAGCTGTGTTTCTGCCCCTGAGGTTGCCTAGCAACAAGCACCACAGCCCAATAGGTCAATCTCCTGGATCCCTATCGTGCTGTGGAGCCCAGGTAGTCGCCCACTATTGTAGAGGAGCACATGGTCAGTAGTGGCTTCCACATGTAGGACCCTCAGAGGGGGAGGAAAGACCGAGAACCTCCCAGAAAAGCGAACAGCACCTTTAATTGAAAAGTTTTGTTTTTTATTTTATATATTTTTTTTTCTATAATATATATAACTTTATTTTTTTATATTTTTTAGCTTTTAAAGGCCTCAGGCACACTTATCTATATATTTTTCGGTCTGCAAAGCGCAGATCCACAAAATACGGATCCTGGCCATGTGCATGCCACATTTTCCTAATGAAAACTGCCCATTCTTGTCCGCAAAACGGACAAGAATAGGACATTTGTGGAACGGACACGGACCCGTAGATATGAATAGGTTTGTGCGCCAACCGCAACAAAATGCGGATTGTATGTGGCCCCAAACAACGGCCTTAGTCCCCATTCACACAACCGTATCTGTGTTGCGGATCTGCAGAACACGGATACCGGCCGCGTGAGTCGCACATTTTGCGGTCCCGCACATTCCGCCCCATGTTAGAAATCCCTATTCTTGTCTGCAAAACTGACAAGCATAAGACGGGCTCCTATCTTTTTTGCGGGACTGCGGAACGGACTTACGGATGCGGCCCCATTAAAATGAATGGCTACGCAAAAAAAAATGCACTTAGGTTGGTGACCAAAAATACTGTCGTGTGGATGGGGCCTTAGAACATGTCCGTTTTATTGGACAAGAATAGGGATTTCTATAGGGCGGAATGTGCGGGAGCGCAGGATGCAGGGACACACACGGCCGGTAACCGTGTTTTGCGGATCCGCAAAATGGAGACGGTTGTGTGCGTGGGGCCTTATGCATATAATATTAGAACATTAGGGGGCGCTGTTATCTATAGCTTTTATATTCCTTTATAAGGTTTCTCAGATGTCATATGGCAGGGATGGCCAAGCTGCGACTCTCCAGCTGTTGTAAAACTACAATTCCCACCATGCCCTGCTGTAGGCTGAGAGCTGTAGGCAGTCGGGGCATGCTGGGAGTTGTAGTTTTGCGACAGCTGGAGAGTCCGCAGGTTGGCCATTCTTGTCATATTGCATGTGACCTGTTGTGATGCAGCCCCGTAGGAATACGCTACATGAGATATCGCCTTGTGTTTTGCCGGGAACACGTGGAGCCCTGTGGACTTCTTCTGGATATATTTGGGGAGATTTCAGGGTCATTGGTATTAATATCACGATGAAATGTTGTACTTTTCAAAGAGGTTTCCTTGACCACAGCAGCTGTCTTCCACCCCGCTAGAAGTTCTCTTCTTCCTCAACGGCTGGTACTGCGCCTCTTACTTTCTCATTGAAGCGCTGATATTTATATATAAAGGTGAGTGATGGTTGTTATCATGCCTATGGGTGATGGGACATGGGCATTTCTTGCTGCAAGGCTCCCCTGGTATCTTGCTGGTTGCCGATGCCGTCGTGAACTAGGTGGCAGACATCCTCACATATGACACTGTGAGGCCTCATGCACACCAATGTATTTTCTTTCCATGTCCATTCTGGTTTTTTTGCGGACCGTATGCGGAACCATTCACTTCAATGGGTCTGCAAAAAAAAATTGTAGTTACCCCGTGCGCAAAAAAAAATAGAACATGTCCTATTATTGTCTGCATTACGGACAAAGATAGTACTGTTCTATTAGGGGCCAGCTGTTCCGTTCCGCAAAATACAGAATACACATGGATGTCATCTGTATTTTTTGAGGATCCATTTTTTGCGGACCGCAAAATACATACGGTCGTGTGCACTGCAACACCCGATGTTCAGGCAAGCACAAACTGTGTCATAGTGCAAGGAACTGACCTTGATACAGTCTGGTAAAATTTTGCATCTGTATCTCATATGCTGGTCTTCTTTAAAGGGGTTGTCCAGTCAGTTAAAGCAGACCTGTCCGCAACATCAACCCCTTTTGAACCAGACGTAATGCCTGGTGCTGGAATTGATCATGCTGAGTAAAATAGTACCATTTTTATGTTTATACATGCTGCGGTTACTGAATTATTGGTGCACCCAGGGGTCAGCCTGAGCCTTTGGAGCACCAGATCTTCAATGCCCTGCAACCCTCTTCCATTCTCCAGTTGATGCACAATAGGCATCTATGAGATGCTCTACTGGGAGAAACGGCACAGTCGCAACAATATAGGGTCAGGCAAAATGACTGGCCCCGTGGATCAAGGGGGGTGGGGGAGTGGTAGGAGGAACAGAGCGTTGAAGATCTGGTCCCCCAAGGGCTCGGACCCACCCCTTAGAGCACCAATAAGCTAATTTGCTATAAAAAAAAAGGCAAATCACTTGGTAACTACGGCACGTAAAAACACAAAAATAGTGTCATTTTACTCAGCATGATCAACGTTATGCCTGCTTTAATAGGGTTGATCCTGATGGCAGGTCTACTTAGAAAAAAAAGAAGAAAAAAAAACACTTAATGTTCTTTTTTTAATTGTTGCCTGCAGGTTTGATTTTGCCCTACCCCACCTCCAATCTTGTACTGGAGGTGGTGATGCTTATTCTTTATCTTGGCATTGAGGTCACACGCCTGTATCTTGGTGAGTAGTAAGGACGTATGGGAAGAGGGGCTTTACATCACTGCGCATTCAGTACATATATCATGACATTGCACACGTACACTGGTTTGAAGATTAGTGCTAATTTTCTGCGTCTTAAAAGCTATGAACACCTTTGGAGTATTTTTCTGTCATCGCATTTCACTTATTTTGGGCTAAAAATTAACATTTTTTAAAATATATACGTTTTTGTTCTACAGCCTTCACGTTCAAGGTATCTGCAGACCATTTCTTTCTGCAATACAGTGAATCTGTCAGGGAGCTGCTGTGATGGCTCGATGTGTTAGCCCTTATCTCTGAACTCATGACAGCTCTTAAACACTTATTATAGCTACATTCTTATATTACTGAGTGTGTTCATGAGCTGTCAGGAGTTCAGAGATAAGGGCTACGCATTAAGCCACCAGAGCAGCTTCCTGACCCATCGGCGACCACCTAAGTGGGTGGACGTGGACATTACTATACTTAACACAAGGGGGCGTGCCGTAAAGCTGTGTGTACATCACCTGGCTTTACCGCCTCTATGAGCATGTGCCATGGCTGAGACAGTGTGCGCACGCGCGGGAATAGGAGACAGGAAGATGATGTGGACACAGGTCCGAAATATCCATCAAGGGGAAGAGGGCAGGAAAAGGGTGCGGCGAGCATGACTTGCTGCAGGGAAGATCCTGCATCCTTAACTTCAAAAAGGTAATTCGCATATGTGGGGGCCATGCAATAAAGTGGCTTTTCACAACAACCACACTACACAGAAGTGGGTCACTTCGGAAAACACATGACAGAAGTAATAAGGTAATGGGCATAGTAAAAAATGGGAAAGCTGGATGTCAGGTACCCTTTAAAGGCAATGCTACCAAATACTAATCACGTATACCCATATTTTCACCCTATAAGACGCTCTGGCCCATAAGGAAAGAGGAAAAAATATTTTTCATTTGACCTCAGATCAGACCCCCAATGTTAATAAGACTCTCAATCAGACCTCAGATCAGACCCCAATGTGAATGACCCCCAATCAGACCTTAGATAAGAGCCCCAATATAAAGAAGACCCCCCCCCTCCCCATGCCTCAGATCAGCCCCCATGTTATAGATCAGCCTCCAGCCATAGATCAGCCCCCACACTCAGTTCACATAAAATAAAAAATCCACTTCCCTCTCCTGCTCCGGACGCCACTGCTCCTCACCTCCAGCACTCTCTCTCCTTCCTGCCATCGGCTGTACTGTGACCCGATGCGCGCAGCGTGAGGTCACATAGCGCCCTCATGCTTTGCACAGCCGACGGCAAAGGACCAGGAGGCGGTGAGTACAGAACCCCAGGAGCGCTGCATTCCCTGCTTCCCGGTCCTCCGGTACTAATGAGCACTTCCATAATGGAAGCACTCATTAGTATTCGCCCCATAAGACGCAGTGACATTTTTTTTTTGGGGGGGTGCGTCTTATGGGGCGAAAACTGGGCTATTGTCCCGCACTCATATGATCTATTAGTGCAAGACTATATCCCCGCGGGCAGCTCAACTTACACAGGATGATTGTACACTATGATGCTGTGCGCACGATCAATGCCACTACGGGACATATGGCCCGCTCTCGGACCGTATGTCTCTTGGGGCATACAGTTGTGTGCAAGAGGCTTTAAAGGGGTTTTCTCATCTCATACAATGGGGGCATACCACTTTAAGATATACCTACATTGTCTTATAGGTGCGGGTCCCACGGCTGGTACCCTCACATATATTGAGAACGAAGCCAAGAAAGTAGATGAGGTCGCACTGTGCTGCCGCCCTCCATTCACTTCTATGTGAGAGGCGGGGATTAGCGCTTGGTGGTGGACATACCATGGGAAATGTGTCCTACAGCAACAGTGCTCCCCGCTCCGTTCTCGATATAGGTGCGGGTCCTACCAATGTTTACCCACCTATCAGACAATGGGGACATATTCAAGTGAAATCCCCCCATTGTCTATGTGAATACCCCTTTAAAAACGGTATGTCCCTTGCGTGTCCCTTGTGGTAATCACACTAGTTATATTAGCGTCATCGGGAAATCATTAAACGTTAAAATCACAATTTATTAATAAATTCCTGATGATGCTGATGGACCGTGACTCCCACAAGGGCTCATATGAAAGGGCACAAGATTGAACAATGAACAAGCATTTGCTTGTTCATGTGCCAACCATAGGGTCTGCGATCAATAAGGAGCCAAAAGATAGCTCATTATTGATGGTCAGGTTTTAATGGATCTTACGACATTGGCACTAATGCTGTTTTGATATAAAAACTACCAAGGGTGTTGTAATAAACGCACAGTAGTGAGACTAGGGTAGTTTTAATTTCAACACAGCTGTAGTGCCAAGGTTCCCTGTACAGGACAATAAAAACACAGACACAGTGCAGTAAAGTATAAACATTTTTTTATTTTTTATACAGAAAATAAATAAAATAAATATAAACAAAAATTATATTTACAATTGTTCAAAATGTTGTGGGGAGGTGGACTGTCGTGGGGTTGATGGTCTGGGGCTGGCAATGGTAGCCCCCCTGTCCTGGCGATCCACTGAGGTAAAACTACGGGCCACAGGAAAGGATGCAGGGCATAATTGCGGGGTGTTGAGAAAGGAAGGGTCTGAGGAGGAGGGGACCCGAGCATGTGTAGAGGTGGAGGGAGTTTGAAAAGAAGTAGGAGGAAAATACGGGGCAGGAGAAGAAAAAGAAGCAGAAGGAAACACATGCTCGGGGGGTGGGAAGGGAAAGGTTGGCGGTACTGGCCACTCGTGTGGGATGGGGGTGGGGGTGGGGGTTCGGGGCGGTGCATGATTTCCCATGACCCGTTCTCTAGCATGATCTTAAACTCATGTAACTGCTCAGGCGTCATTGAGTCCATCAAACTGATCATGCTTACCCCATAATGGTAGTTAGGGCTGCGTTGAAACGCCGACTCCGCCCCCTCCCAGCGGCGAATCAAGTCAGCACCAAACTCCATCTGATGTTGGGCAAAACCTTCTAGAGCGTCGGAAACGACCTCTACAAGGTTCGCATAATCAGCTCGATTTGGCCTACCGGATCTTTGCCTGCTCACCAGGGCTCTCAAATTTTGACGAAAACCTAAGAGCCTCTGTTGAGCGGAGGGACCCGGTAGGGGACTCGGATTATCCTGAGCCGATGCATGAGGGATAGGAGGGCTGGCGCTGGCGATCTGTTCCGGTTCCGCCTCAGGAGGTTGGTCAGGCTCCCGAGTGCTGCTGGCACTTCTGTAGAAAAAAAAAAGGAAAGTTAGGAATTGTTCTTTAAATAAAACATCCATGTTCTATGCTATGTCTACCGTATACCATAGGGGGCTGGCCAAAACAGGGGAGCCAAACGCTCCGCTGTCTCAGACAGCCCCTTTACAATTTTTTTTTTTGAACAGTTGTTATAAATATTTACCTTTTTGGTGCCATTGCCTTTCGTAGGAACCCCAGGGCCGCCGTATGGATGTAGGTGGCCCCTGAGGTTCCTCCGGAGCCACTCGGGGCCTGAACCTCCTTGTTGTAATCCCTCCTGAAGCGGTCCCGGATAGATCGCCAACGCGTTGTAACCAGTTTGACTATCGAAAAAAACAATAAAAACTAAACTCGGCATGATGAAAGGAAAAGAACAATATTTTAAAGTATTAAAATACATATTGTTTTACTTACCATATTTCTCCTGAGCCGCCGCATCTAGATCCCCCAGGTCTCAAAAACTTCAGCACAGATGTCCCTCCAGAGCCGCTGGGTATGACGATGATCGGCGTGGTGGCGGTCGGAGTGGTCCCATAATGCTGGACGCGCCTCCACCAGTTGGATGAAGAGCAGGTTATCTATGCTCGGAACCCCGAACTCCTCATCTTCCCTGGTGGAGCCTACGGAACCCTGGAAAAAAGGAAATACAAAATTGAATGTAAATCCTAATACAAAATGCTAATTAAAACGACTTAATTCAATACTTACACGTCTACGACCGCCACGCTCATTCCCGCGGACTCTGGAGGCGACTGGGGGATCCTCGCTGGCGGCTCTAGGTGCAGATTGCTAAAAACAAATATTTTTTTTTTTAGAAGACTGTACTTAAATAAAAAAAATTATTACGATATCTATAATATATATATATATATATATATATATATACTTCTTGACAGCCCCAGTCCGGGCTTGGTCCACCTCCCCTGGACTCTGGCGATTCGGCAGGTGAGCTGGCCATTGCTGGAGAGCCCTCCGCAGATGATGAAGACGAAATCTATAATAAGAGCACATACTGATTAATGCAACGAATCAAACAGTAAAAACTCCAAGTGTTGATTTTATACTTACCGGCCACTGAATACGGCGGCGCCTTCTGGGTGGGTTACTCCAGTCAATGGTTGTCTTCTTTGAGGACATCTGTACGCAACAGAATACCAGACAAAATGCAGATAACGTTAAAGGAACTTGTAGAGCACTATTTCCTCATATATCAACAATTTTTTTTTTTTTCAATACTTACTTTTTAAAATATAGATCTGGGCTTGCCCACCGCAGATATTTTCTATTCTTTTTTTTCTTTTTTTGGGAACGACCCTAATAATAAAATGATTAAAAAAATGAATCCGACAGGAGCCATAATCCCCCCCCCCCCCAACTGCCATAAACACCCCCAGAGACAGCAGCCCCGCATAGTGCCAGCAGCCCCCCACAATGACATCAGGCCCCCAGTTCCAAACAACCTTCCCACAGTGCCCTCAGCCCCCCCAATGCCAGCAGCCCCCACAGTTCCAGCCACAAACACCCCCGCAGTGCCAGCAGCAACCACAGTTCTAGCCACAAACACCCCTGCAGTGCCAGCAGCCCCCACAGTTCCAGCCACAAACACCCCCGCAGTGCCAGCAGCAACCACAGTTCTAGCCACAAACACCCCTGCAGTGCCAGTAGACCCCACAGTTCCAGCCACAAACACCCCCGCAGTGCCAGCAGCAACCACAGTTCCAGCCACAAACACCCCCGCAGTGCCAGCAGCAACCACAGTTCCAGCCACAAACACCCCCGCAGTGCCAGCAGCAACCACAGTTCCAGCCACAAACACCCCCGCAGTGCCAGCAGACCCCACAGTTCCAGCCACAAAAACCCCCGCAGTGCCAGAAGCACCGCACAGTTCCAGCCACAAACACCCCCGCAGTGCCAGCAGCAACCACAGCTTCAGCCACAAACATCATACCATTGCCAGCAGACCCCCCCCCCCCCCCAGTTCCAGCCACACACGCCCCCCCCCCCCAGTGCCAGAAGCCCCCCATAAAGGCAGCCCACACCACCAGTGCCAGCGGCTCCCACTGTTCCAGACACACACCCCTTCCCAAGTGCCAGCAGCCCCCCCACCCTAGAAATAGAGAGATAGACAAACAGACAAAACTTCATACTTACCAGTCTCACCAAGTCGATAATCCAAAATGGCCGACGATGAGGGGGAGGGACAGGAAGTTACTGGGCATATGCAGAGACGTGAACGGTTTCTAACGGATCCGTGTCAAAGCGGAGCCAGGACAGACGGATCCGTCCCCATTGACTTCCATTGTAAGTCTGAACGGATCCGCACGGCCAGGCGGACATCAAAACGCTGCAAGCTGCGTTCGGGTGTCCGCCTGCTGAGCGGAGCGGAGGCTGAACGCTGCCAGACTGATGCATTCTGAGCGGATCCGCATCCACTCAGAAGTCATTGGGGCAGTACGGATCCGTTCGGGGCCGCTTGTGAGAGCCTTTGAACGGAAGTCACAAGCAGAGCCCCGAACGCTAGTGTGAAAGTAGCCTTAAACGTATCAGTTTTTCAGTTTTGTTGTTTCATTAGTGTTTCCGCTTCCGTTTTTCCGTTTTGTGATCCGTTTTTTGTGGATTGCAAACAGAAACATACAATAATAATTAAACAGTAAATACATAAAAAAAATAGGGCTGGGCATAATATTTTCAATAGATGGTTCCGCAAAAACGGAACGGATACGGAAGACATATGGATGCATTCCGTTTTTTTTGTGGACCCATTGACTTGAATGGAGCCACGAATCGTTATTTGCTGCCAATAATAGGACAAGTTCTATCTGTCAGAGGAACGGAAATACGGAAACGGAATTCATACGCATACGGACCGCATACGGAATCCGCAAAAAATGGAACGGAAAAAAAACGCTTGTGTGCAAGAGGCCTAATAGTTAATGAACTGGAAAGTTTTCTGGACATTAAAATTTAATTAGGCCTCTGCCTGGATGTGCCCTAGATCTACAATCATGGGGTGTGATCAGGGCACGGAAGTAGCGAGCCGTCACCAGCTGATTTGCTCTTAAAGGGGGTGTGCAGTGATTAGATAATGATGACCTATCCTCAGGTGGGGGTCCGACACCCGGCACCCATGCTAATGTGGACGATGTCATTGCAATCATGCAAGCGCTGCGTCCTCTTCACTGTTAAACTGCTCACTGTCTACATCGTAGCGGCGGCGCAGTGTATGGGAGAGGAAGGCGTAATTACACAGTGCCGCTGCTATGATCTAGATGGCGAGCAGGTTAAAGGGGTTGTGCATTTATATATTTTTTTAACTGATGATCTATAGATCATCAGCATCTGATCGGCGGGGGTCCAATACCCCCGCCCATCAGCTGTTTGAGAAGGCAGCGGCGCTCCAGCCTTCTCACTGTTTACCGCATGCCCAGTGACGTCACGACTTGTATCAACTAGCGTGGGCGGGGGCTAAGCTCTGTTCACTTGAATGGAGCTTATGTCCGCCCAGTTGATACTAGTCGTGACGTCACTGGGCCTGCGGTAAACAGCGAGAAGGCCGCCGCCGCCTTCTCAAACAGCTGATCGGCAGGGGTCCCGGGTGTCAGACCCCTGTCGATTAGATGCTGATGATCTATCCAGAGGATAGATCATCAGTTAAAAAAAAACAACTGCTGAACCCCTTTAAAGGGGGTTATCTTAAACATTTTTACCAGACCTCTTCAGAGTGGCTGGACTCGCGGTGCGGTCCCCACCTCTGGATTCTGGCTGTGTCACTTCACACCTCGGCAGATCCTGGGTCTCTGGGAATCAACAACCTGTCGATGGCGTCACGTGACCGCTGCAGCCAATCACTGGCGGCAGCGGTGACCTGTCACTCATGCGTTACGTCAGTGGGTCACATGCCACAGTCTCTTCAAACAACAGATCGGTGGGGGTATCAGACACCCACCAATATGATACTGATGACCTATCTTGAGGATAGGTCATTAATAAGCCTACTTTCACATCTGCGTTGTGCTGTCCGGTTCTGAGATCCGGCACAGGGCCTCAAAACCGCCGTACAACACTTCAGTTTTGTCCCCACTCGTTGTCGGTGGGGACAAAACGGAACAATCCGGAACGGAGTTCACCAGAATGCATTCCGTTCTGGTTTGTTGCGTCCCCATGCAAGCAGCGTATGTGTGTGCGGCATGGGAAACTGAACAAGCCGCATCCAGCACCAAAAACCATGTAAATCAATGGTGGCGGATCATTTTTTTCCAAACACGAAAGGGGACTCTTTCATAACGGAAATCAGACGGATCCGTTATGCATTCCGTCCTTGAATTGTGTTATGGTCCATGGCAACGGAATCCATAATGCATTTTACCATATACCCGAGCTTCAAAACTTGAAGTTTGCTCATCCCTAGATGTGTTATATCGTCTATTTTGTATTTTATATACATTCTCAAACATTTGCAAAGCTGATCGACTAACTTTTATACTTTTTCCCTTCGTTAGGATGTCGTGGTAACCAGTGTGAGCGAAAACTCCCCCTAGTGGTCAGTGTTGGTCTAACCATTCCCACTGGTTTGCTTGCATTGTATTTCCTATTCCTTCAAACATATGCTTTGAGGCTGGAGACCGTTCTGAGCTGTATCCTGCTGTTCTTCTATGGCTTAGAGGCAATTCTGAGCTGTGCTGCGCTCATCACATTCTGCAGGTAATCACGGTTCATTCTGATGTGTCATTTTGGTCACTTATGATACTTTGTACTTTATCCTAACTTAGAGAGAATAGTATTATTTGTTACTGAGTGTCCCATTCATGCGTGATCATACAGAGTGACGTTTGCATTAGGGATGTGTAAATTTCTTGAAATACATTTTAGGTGCGATTCGCCAAATTTAGAATTTTTTTTAAATTTGGGTACAAATTGATTCTACCTGAAACAAAAGTACTATTAAAGGCTGAGAGCGAGCGACCCACACATTATACCGATTGAACACTTTGAGGCTACGACCAGGGGAAATCTTGTTATAAAAATGCACTGATTGAACAGATTGAGGAGACCACCGGGGTAAACTCTGGTGGTAGCTTCAAACTTTTCCATCAGTGCTTTTTCATAATAAGATTTCCCCCTGGTAGTAGCCTCGAACTGTTCAATTAGTGCTTTTTCATAATAAGATGTTCCCCAGGTGGTAGCCTCAAACTTTTCCATCAGTGCTTTTTCTTAATAGGATTGTCCCCTTGTGGTAGCCTCGAACTGTTCAATTAGTGCTTTTTGATAATACGATTCTCTCCACCTCTCCCACTAGAAGGTTTCAGTCTAGCTAGAACTGGTATATAAGGAGAGCAGTCAGAGTTCTTAGTGTTCTGCAGTTAGGGACCAGTGCTTGGAGGGGGAGACTCTGCCAGCCTGCATGAGCGACCAGAAGAAGACGCTGAGATGGGGACGTTGAGCCACAGACCATGGGTCACCAGCCCTGTGACCAAGGAGCCACCCGGACTACGGAGCTACAGACCGTGGGCTTCCAGCCTTTGACCAGGGTACCAGCCTTTTGAGAGAGAGGGGGACAGCTAGCTCAGACCTTTCCTCAGCATCAAACCCTTCTTCTGCCAGGGAGCAGACTGGAGGAGCCAGCCCTGTGCCTCGCCTGGATTGTTTTGCACATGAGTTCCTCCAGTAAAGATGGACTTGGATCCCATTGGGGTGCACCACACCTTACCATCCCTTCTGGAGAGCAGCAACACGTGGTGACACCTCAACGGTGTCCAGGGGACCCAGCGTAGCGTTGGGGCCACCCCAAACCCGGCCACTGCACAATGATGCTGTGTCAAACGTTGAGGTTAGACCATCGGGCTTGAAGCTGACTTTGATCCAGGGCTGCCATCAGAAATTTCAGGGCTCCATAAAGGCAAACCGTTTATTCACACTGTTTGCCGTTCACTATATTGTACTGGTTATTCTGATTACAGGGATACCAAATACTGTCTTGTAATAGTAAATAATCCTATCTTCAAAGCAGAGTATTTCTATGGGTAGGGCAGCTGGTCACTGTACAGACAGAGTCTGGGGTTCAAATCTCACTGAAACCTGTATAATAATCTTTATAATAAAAGTTATGACCGAAAAATAGAATTTTTACTTTCCAGCTTTTTTTTTCTCTGTCGTAAAAGTTTGAATTTTCTGCAAGGTTATTGTTACAAAAAACAAAAAAAAGCAAAAAACATTAAAGGGGTTATTCAATCCTATAAAATGCCCCTCACATTGAATATACTTACCTGACTCCCTGATTCGCTCCTGGTCCCTGCTCCGCCCCAACTGCTTCCATCCGTGTGTGGATGAAAACATCCGGTGCCGGGCGGTTGAGCAGCCAATGGCAGTGGGTGACACTAGGGAGTCTTGTCCCTATCCCTGCCTGCCATTAGCTCCCCCCCCCCCCCAACACCAGATGTTTTAATCTGCACACGGGGAGCCAGGTAAGTATATTCAATGTGAGGGGCCCTGCATATGGGGGGATATTTAATAGGATTAGATAACCCCTTTAAAGTTTTTGTAACATCATTAGTATGAAATATCATAAAAAAAGCATTTGGTATCCCTGTAATCATAATAAGCTGTACAATTTAGTGTACATAGTATTTATGTATGACGATTGGTAGATTTTTTTATATTTTTTTTTCTCTCCCTTCATTTCAGTAATATATTATTTATTTGGTGTTATGTCTCTGAAGAAAGCTGCTTTTTAAGTACAGATAATTCTGCCCTTCCAACAGAGCAGGTCTGTAGTGTAATGGTAACTATTCTGCCTGACATACAGAAGGTCTGGAGTTCAAATCCTGATGAAGACCTGTTAAATAATTTCTTTAGTGACAGTCTATGTGCTGGAAGAGAGACCTCTTCATTAGAATTCACTGCATTGAAGTGAATACTAATGAGACCGTCGACCCCGCTTACATCTGGGAGGGGAAGGAGAGGCAGAGACTGATGGTGCGGGTCACAGATCTCAGGTATGCTGGAGGAGTTAAAAATGCACTCAGAACTTCCTATTCTTAATTATATAATGCAGTAGGTTTGACTGCTGGCGGTATTTTATTTTTTAAATGGAAAACCCCTTTTGACCTTCTTGTTTTCTTTTACAGAGAACCGAGTTACTGAGTGTCCGGTCGCCCCCGTTCCAGGATGACTCCTCTGGATTCCTGAATGTCCCATCTCTTGTTTGCTGTGCAAATCACAGGAGCCTCGAGCTTCTATCCAGGCTGCAGTAAAGTGACCCGTCACTGCTGGTAGAGACTTGGTAGCGGCACTGAATAGCAGTCTCGGTTCATGTGTATGGGGGGGAGGGGGGGGGGTTGTGTGTCTGTTTATTCCATTATGTGACTCCACAATATAAAAATGATTTTTTTTTAAAGCGTGTTTATTCTGCATTATACAAGGTGGTGCCCATGTTCTCCAGTGTGAAGACGAATCCCCAGGACATCGGCATTTACTACAAGCTTGAATTCACTTCACACTATCCAAATTCTAATGTCTTCAGCATTAGGTCTCATGCGCACAGCTGTACTTTCGGTTTGCATCCGAAAGGGGTTAATGTTACTCTATTTTGTAATGTTTGCTTTAGGCTACTTTCACACTAGCGTTCGGAGCGGGTCTGTCTGATGTTTCATCAGACGGATCCGCTCCTATAATGCAGACGTTTGCATCCGTTCAGAACGGATGCGTCTGCATTATAACTTAGAAAAATTTCTAAGTGTGAAAGTAGCCTGAGCGGATCCGTCCAGACTTTACATTGAAAGTCAATGGGGACGGATCCGTTTGAAGATGACACTATATGGCTCAAACGGATCCATCCCCATTGACTTACATTGTAAGTCTGGACGGATCCGCTTGCCTCCGCACGGCCAGGCGGACACCCGAACGCTGCAAGCAGCGTTCAGGTGTCCGCCTGCTGAGCGGAGGCTGAACGCTGGCAAACTGATGCATTCTGAGCGGATCCGCGTCCACTCAGAATGCATTAGGGCTGGACGGCTGCCTTCAAACAGAGCTCACGAGCGGACACCCGAACGCAGGTGTGAAAGTAGCCTTAGGCTACTTTCACACTTGCGGCAGAGAGATCCGGCAAGCAGTTCCGTCGCCGGAACTGCCTGCCGGATCAGGCAAAATGTATGCTAACTGATAGACTGATCAGGATCCTGATCAGTCGAAAAAATGCATTGAAATGCCGGATCCGTCTTTCTGGTGTCATCCGGCAAAAACGGATCCGGCATTTATTTTTTCACCTTTTTTTTCAGTCTGCGCATGCGCATACCGGAAGGACGGATCCGGCATTCCGGTATTCTGAATGCCGGATCCGGCACTAATACATTCCTATGGGAAAAAATGCCTGATCCGGCATTCAGGCAAGTCTTCTGTTTTTTTAGCCGGAGATAAAACCGTAGCATGCTGCGGTTTTCTCTTTTGCCTGATCAGTCAAAACGACTGAACTGAAGACATCCTGATGCAAACTGAACGGATTACTCTCCATTCAGAATGCATGGGGACATACCTGATCAGTTCTTTTCCGGTATAGAGCCCCTGTGACGGAACTCTATGCCGGAAAAGAACAACGCAAGTGTGAAAGTAGCCTTTAGCTGGAAGAAAACACACCATAAATGTAGGTATGTTGTTGCAAAAACTGCATGTGGTTTTTTTTTTGGGGGGGGGGGGGGAAGGGGGCAAATTTTTTTGCCACACCAAAAACACAGGACAGCTGCGACATGTGCCATCACCAATGAAAGACCCAGACAATTTTCTTTTTTTCCTCCCTGGTTTCCAAAACTTTTTTTTTCTTTACTTTTCCATTCACACAGCCGTATGGGGAGTTATGTTTTGCAAGTTGGAACCATTGACCATCATTAGATTGTCTTGGTGCAAGACTTACATCACCATGTAGCCAAAGCCTTAATTCACTATATTTTGTATTGAAAAACAGGAAAAAATTATTTGTTGTGAATTTTTTTTTTTTTTATTCCTTCCAACCATGGTTTTCAAGGTTTTATATTGATCTTTACATGCTAAAATTGACATTACAATACAAGCTTATTCTTTGAGTCAATATGATTACACAGATATCAAATTTATATAGTTTTCATTATGATTTACTAGTTAAAAAAAAATCCTTAAAAAAAAAAAAATTCTTTGCATCGCCATATTCAAACTCCCAAAACTTTTTGGTTCTGTGTACAGAGCTGTGAGGATTTTTTTTTTGTAAAATGAGTTCTAGTCTATTAGTACCATTTGGGGTATTTTGTTTGTGAGCTCCATTACTGCATTCACCGTGCAGGAAAAGCATTTTTAGATTTTAAAAGTTCAGCCATTATACTTATGTGGCAATACACATTATGAGGTGGGGAAGTATTTTTATTATAGGTAAAATTAGGAAAGGGGGTGATTTGAAATTGTTTATATTTTCTTTAAACTTTTAAAAATATTTTTATTGTAATTTTAATCCTCTTAAGGGACTTGTACATGCAGTCTTCTGATCGCTTATATACAGGAAGCAGGCATCTCACTGTGACAGCATCGGGAACCTTTTACAGGGCCCCTGGCTGTCATAGCAGCCGATCGGAAACCCCGCAATTTCTCTGAGGGGGCACCAATCGGAGGGTAGAGGGAGCCCCCACCTGTCTAACCGCAGCATCTGATGAATTAGGCTACTTTCACATTAGGCCTCTTTCACACTTGCGTTGTCCGGATCCGGCGTGTACTCCACTTGCCGGAATTACACTCCGGATCCAGAAAAACGCAAGTGTACTGAAAGCATTTGAAGACGGAACCGTCTTCCAAATGCGTTCAGTGTTACTATGGCACCCAGGACGCTATTAAAGTCCTGGTTGCCATAGTAGGAGCGGGGAGCGGGGGAGCGGTATACTTACAGTCCGTGCGGCTCCCCGGGCGCTCCAGAATGACGTCAGAGCGCCCCATGCGCATGGATGACGTGATCCATGTGATTACATGATCCATGAGCTTGGGGCGCCCTGACCTCACTCTGGAGCGCCCAGGGAGCTGCACGGACGGTAAGTATGCTGCTCCCCGCTCCACTTTACCATGGCTGCCAGGACTTTAGCGTCCCGGCAGCCATGGTAACCACTCTGAAAAAGCTAAATGTCGGATGCGGCAATGCGCCGAAACGACGTTTAGCTTAAGGCCGGATCCGGATCAATGCCTTTCAATGGGCATTAATTCCGGATCCGGCCTTGCGGCAAGTGTTCCGGATTTTTGTCCGGAGCAAAAAGCGCAGCATGCTGCTGTATTTTCTCCGGCCAAAAAACGTTCCGTTCCGGAACTGAAGACATCCTGATGCATCCTGAACGGATTTCTCTCCATTCAGAATGCATTAGGATAATCCTGATCAAGATTCTTCCGGCATAGAGCCCCGACGACGGAACTCTATGCCGGAACACAACAACGCAGGTGTGAAAGAGCCCTTAGCGTTTTTCTTTTCAAGCATAGAGTTCCGTCACAGGGGCTCTATACTGGAAAAGAACTGATCAGTTTTATCCCCATGCATTCTGAATGGAGAGTAATCCGTTCAGGATGCATCAGGATGTCTTCAGTTCAGTCATTTTGACTGATCAGGCAAAAGAGAAAACCGTAGCATGCTACGGTTTTATCTCCGGCCAAAAAAACTGAAGACTTGCCTGAATGCCAGATCCGGCATTTTTTTTCCATAGGAATGTATTAGTGCCAGATCCGGCATTCAAAATACCGGAATGCCGGATCCGACCTTCTGGTCTGCGCATGCGCAGACTGTTAAAAATGAGAAAAATAAATAAATATCGGATCAGTTTTGCCTGATGACACCGGAAAAACGGATCCGGTATTGCAATGCATTTTTCTGACTGATCAGGATCCTGATCAGTCAGAAAAAATGACATGCGTTTGCATACAGTTTGCCTGATCAGGCAGTCAGTTCAGGCAACGGAACTGCCTACCGGAATCAAACAACCCAAGTGTGAAAGTACCCTTAAATAACCGGGATCAGAGTTATCATTGCGGCTGGATTATACACACATGGAGTGGGATCAGTTTGGGATCCTGCTCCATATACCTCTTGTGAACTGCTTATGTACTATTACATCAGAGGGTGCCAAGAGATTAAAGGGGCCTGTACCTAAAATGGCTCTTTCGCTAGCCCTGTGGAGAGAATACATTTTCAGCACTACTTACCCTTCCGTCACTCCCATGATCCCAGTTGGAATTATGTGACCGCCCAACTGGCAGCAGGCCCTTCTTCTGACTTGCGACTGGATGTGGCAATCAGGATGAACTTCAGTATTTTTATTTGCTGTTAAACTAGGCACAATGCCTCGTACGGCTTGCTCGGCTGATCTTCATTCTGGAGAAACCATGCTTTTAATCTATATATAAAAGAGCAGTTAAGTGCACCAAGGGCAGGCCCAAACCGCTCTGTGTGCACCCTTGCTCACCCGGCTTCCTCTGCCAGCCCCTCCCTCTTCTTGATTGACAGGGCCAGGTTCCTCAATAGTCATCACGTATGGCCCTGTCAATTAAGAAGTGGATTCATATGAATCCACTTCTGGTTTTGGCTTAAAAAACCTGAATGTGTGGCCATATCCTTAAAGGCTATGTACACCCTGCGGGTGGAATTTTTTTTTTACGATTGCATTTTACTCATGTCGAGCTTAAAATAATTTTCCCCGGCGCCTCCACAACGGCACTCACAGGAGGGGGTCCCCACCCCCAGGACAGGAAACAACGTAGAAGCACAAGATTTAAAAGGCCTCCTCCCCTTACCTATTCAGTCGTTGTTTCCTGTCCTCGGGTATGCATGGAAGCCTCTCCTGGAGTGCCAGGAACCTTTTTTTCCTCCTAGCTGTGGATTAATCCCATGATGTGGGAGGGATGGAGCAGGGAACGGGTACCCCGGGGACGCTTGGCCTCCCTTACGCGTTCCTCTGGAGTAAGCCCTGCATAAAGGCTTCCCCAGGCGCGCGTGCAAGTTCCCAAGTAAGGGGAACTCGCGGGGGATCCGGCGTATGACATCACCAGGTGAGATTCTCCTTGGGCAAGAGAATCTCGTGAGCATGCGGCGCTTCCGGTGGCACGGAATTCCAGATAAAAGGGTGGGAGGAATTTTCAGTTTCTACCCTCGCTCCATGCTTGCCCCAGGAGACGCGGACGCTGCAAAAAAAAAGCCTGTGGATCCCTCTGCCTCAGCCCGGTAAGCCTCCTCCCCATGGGAGAGAGATCTTTTTCTTAAAGGGAGTCTGTCACCAGCATTTCACTTTTTAACCCTTCCCATAGCTCCCTAGCATGCTTACAGTTAATAAAAACGTTACCTCTGGCATCAATCCTGGACTTATAGAACCCTCAAAAACGATCTTTATAGGATATGCAAATGAGGGCTCGCAAGTGCCCAGGGGCGGCGTTACTCTCTTAGGTGCCCTGCTTGCTCAGCCTTCTCATTGCGTCCCCCCGCCCCTTCCTACCCTCTGACCGCCTTTGTACTAACTTGTTATGCTGCCGATATCCCGCGCACTCATTCCTTTGGCCAGCGCATGCGCACTGCGATGCCTTGTACGGCATCACAGTAACTATTGCACATGCACCGCTAACGACGCGAAAATCGGCGTCGTTAGCCGGCGCATGCGCAATAGTTACTGTGATGCCGTACAAGGAATGGGCATCGCAGTGCGCATGCGCCGGCCAAAGGAATGAGTGCGCCGGCGCGGGATATCAGCAGCATAACAAGTTAGTACAAAGGCGGTCAGAGGGTAGGAAGGGGCGGGGGGACGCAATGAGAAGGCTGAGCAAGCAGGGCACCTAAGAGAGTAACGCCGCCCCTGGGCACTTGCGAGCCCTCATTTGCATATCTTATAAAGATCGTTTTTGAGGGTTCTATAAGTCCAGGATTGATGCCAGAGGTAACGTTTTTATTAACTGTAAGCATGCTAGGGAGCTATGGGAAGGGTTAAAAAGTGAAATGGTGGTGACAGACTCCCTTTAAATACTGTCTTTGGTTCCCTTCTCCTATCAGTGTTAAGGGGGCCTTTATCTTGGTCTCTTCAGAGGGTGTTGATAGTATGTCTCCTTACAAAATCCACCCCTGGTGCAGGTGTCGGTCTCTCTCTCTCTGGCCCGTTAAAAAGTTTTTTTCTTAATCTTCTAGGGCAGAGAGACTTTGATGCCTAAACCAGCAAGTGGAGACCCGACGCGCAAAAAAAGTGCCATATGTCACAAGTTTTTCTCCTCTAAATCCAAAAAGCCTTTGTGCCCAAAATGCACTGAGAAGATAGTTACAGATGAGTTGCCCTCCTTCCTTGAAACCATGAGGGCTATGATAAAGGAAGAGGTTAATGCGGCGGTGGAATCAAAGATTATGCCACAATCCCCTGGGCCCATCTACCTCGCATAGATCCTTTGCTTCTGATACAGTATTTGATCTAGATTAGGGGAATTGTTATCCGACTCAGACGACGACTCCTCCTCTGATGAGGATTCTGGAACACCTGTTTCTTCCGGAAGAAACAGAGGGACTTCTAAAAACCAGAAGAGCCACTATGAATATAGAAGATGTTAAAGAAAACACATTCCATCCAGGACCAAATATTTCAAAGGCTGGGGGAAAGAAAGAAAAGGACCTTTTCCATCCATAACCATATTAAAGCCCTTATATCCAGGGAGTGTAGAGATCCGGAAAAGGAGGTCGGCCGTAACAAATTCCTTTAAACGCAAATACCCCTTTTCAGAGTCTGACTCTAATCTGTGGGATAAGACACCCAAAGTAGATGCCCCAGTGGCACGGATTTCTAAAAGAACTTCCCTCCTGTTTGAAGACACGGGCCTCCTCAGAGATCCCATGGATAAGAAATGTGAAAATTTGTTAAAGAAATCATGGGAGACAAATACAGCGATGTTGCGCCCCAGCATAGCATCTACCTGTACTGCCAGAACACTATCTGTCTGGCTAAACCAGCTAAAAGAACACCTGTCATCAGGTACCCCGAGAGGGGAGATCTTAGCATCCTTTGAAAAAAGCATCTAACATTCTGGCAGATGCATCTGCGGATTTAGTCAGATTCTCTGCTAGGTCAGCCGCTCTGTCTAATGCTACCAGAAGAGCTATCTGGCTTTGTACATGGTCTGGATATGCAAGTTCTAAGAACCGCCTATGCTCAATCCCATGTGAGGGAGATAGATTCAGCTCGACCTTGTACATTAAGCTAGCAGACTCCCCGTTAATTAAACGATTTCTGAAAGGAGCTATGAGAAGTATTCCCGTCTCCCGTACTATTGTTCCACCCTGGGATCTCAACCTGGTGTTCTCGGTCCTGATGGATCCTCCGTTTGAACCAATTGAAGAAATCTCTCTTAAACTGTTCACCCTAAAGACGGTTTTTCTCGTAGCAATAACAACTGCTAGGAGAGTCAGATCAGCTGTTTCTTCAATACCAGGGTCCGAACAAGGGACGCGCAGCCAGCAAATCTTCCATAGCAAGATGGATAAGGAATATGATCAGCTCAGCCTATCTTCAGAAGAATCTTCATCCTCCAGATGGTATAAGAGCTCATTCTACTAGAGCAATGTCTTCTTCATGGGCAGTCTGCGTCCGTCTCATTAGACCAAATCTGAAAGGCGGCTACATGGGCTATCCCTATGACTTTCTTTAATCATTACAGATTAAAGATTCATGGAATCCAAGACTTGTCTTTCCGTCGCAGAGTTCTTTCAGCTGCTGTCCCCCTCTAGCATGACTACTCTGTCAATCCTCCTGCGAGTGCCGTTGTGGAGGCGTCGGGGAAAAGAGAAAAGTACTCTTACCGGTAATTTGTTTTTCTAATAGCCTCCACAACGGCACTGGGATTTCCCACCCTTTTATTTTCTTGTTGTATAAGGATGTAAATTGTTTTGTTTAATATATATGTTTTTCTTGCATCACTTCCGTGTCCTCTCTTATTGACTGAATAGGTAAGGGGACGAGGCCTTTTAAATCTTGCGCTTCTACATGGTTTCCTGTCCTGGGGACGGGGACACCCTCCTGTAAGGGCCATTGTGGAGGCTATTGGGAAAAACTAATTACCGGTAAGAGTACTTTTCTATTTTTTTTCAGCAGCTTTGTCATAAAGGATTACCTTCTGTCTAGCTGTGAGAATGGTACTCTCACTTAATGCCGGTCATCTAAGAACCCTTATCTCTAAATTAATAATGGCTCAAACACTTATTTAAAGGGGTATTCCCATCACAATGATCACTGTTAAATCTGTGATCATTTTTGTAAATACATTTTATTACCCAATTCCCACCCTTTTTGAGAAAATACGTTTTTAGTCTCCCCTGGTTACGGCCCCGTCTCGCCTGTCGAATCCTGTGGCCGCGCTTGCGCAGAAGACTAAAGATTTTCTCCTGGCCAGGCCGCTCAATGTCCTGAACGCACACGCGCCATGACCGACTTCTTCCTGGCCAGTATAGTACAGAGCCGCGAACGCGCACGCCGTCTCTGTACTATACAGGCCAGGAATAAGTCACCATGGCGCATGCAGGACATTGCGCTGCCCGGCCGGGAGAAAATATTCAGTCTTCTGGCCAAGCGCGGCCCGGGCAGGAGAAGACGTCAATCAAGCCCAGCCGAATCCAGGAAGTGAACGTCGCGCTCAATGCAGGCAAGTATGAAAAGTGATAATGGGAATACCCCTTTAAGCAACATTCTCATCAGTAAGATAAGAACTGAGCTATAATTTGTGTTTATAAGGTGAGCCATCAGGAGCTGTCAGCTGAGCTGCCTGAGGAAACACAGTGAAAACAGAGCATACCATTTAGAGAATCTTAAGGCTGAACAAAGAAAGGGGCTCAACGTTTTTAATAAAGACCAATTGAAAAACGGATTTTAGCTCAAAATGCAATAATAAAAAAAATTGCCCCACAAAGGCGTCCACAGCCTTTAAAGGGTCATCAATATTGGTGAGGGTATGATATAAAGTGTAGCGGCCGTGTTTGTTTCCTGCAGCTCAGCTCCCATTGAAGTGAATGGTAGCAGAGCTGCAGTAACCCAGCACAGCCACAACACTTTGAACAGTGCTGGGTTTCGTGTTCCATTCACAGTGCTAGCTCCAGAACCGGAGGCTGCAGGGAACAGCTGACATGTCGGACGGTCACTGATCGGATGTTAATGACCTATCCGGAGGATAAGTCATCAATATCAGGAGCCTAGAAAAGCCTTTTAATGTTTTCTAAGAGTTTTCTGCTATTTCCATCTTGTGATGCCAAGACTGGCTGCCTTCTCACTGAAGGATCAAAATGCAAGTTCCCATAAAAGTATATGGAGAGAGGAAGGAGTGAGCTTGAGAGAAAGACCCGATTCAGCAGCTAATCTGTGCAATAAAATCACAAGCAAAACTAAACATTTGGAGTGCCAAGTTTTTATTATTTTGAGTAAGATCCTACCTGAGCACAAACCTCATATAGACTACTGCATTTACTATATCAGCAGATAACAATATTATATATCACCCCACGTGCTTAATTCACATCTCTACTGCTCAGTACTTCTCTATAAAGTCCTATATGGTGCATTCCGTTATACAGGGTGGGCCATTTATATGGATACACCTTAATAAAATGGGAATGGTTGGTGATATTAACTTCCTATTTGTGGCAGATTAGTATATGTGAGGGGGGAAACTTTTCAAGATGGGTGGTGACCATGGTGGCCATTTTGAATCCAACTTTTGTTTTTTTTAATAGGAAGAGGGTCATGTGACATCAAACTTATTGGGAATTTCACACGAAAAACAATGGAGCGTTTGGTTTTAACGTAACTTTATTCTTTCATGAGTTATTTACAAGTTTCTCTTTGTTTACAGCCATTGACATGTCGCCGAGGTTAACACGTGAGGAGCGGATAGAAATTGTGTTGATGTCTGGTGAACGCAGTAACCGGGTCATTGCAGCAGATTTCAATGCAAGACGCCCTACGAGACCACCCATCTCCCATGCTACAGTTAGCAAACTGCTTGCTAAGTTTCATGAAACTGGTTCAGTGTTGGATTTGCCAAAATGTGGACGCATGAAATCTGTCTCTAATGAAGAAACATCAGTGGCTGTCCTAGCTTCATTCAGCAAGAGCCCACAGCGTAGCACTCGCCGCATGTCACTGGAGAGGCATTAGTCGAACATCCCTTCGGCGGATATTAGCTACTCACAAATGGCACCCTTACAAACTCCAGCTACTGCAGCATCTCAACGAGGATGACCCAGATTGGCGCACTGAATTTGCAGAATGGGCAAAACAAAAATTGGAACAGGACCCTCAGTTTACGCAGAAGATTTTGTTCAGTGATGAGGCAAACTTTTATGTGAATGGTGAAGTTAACAAACAAAACCACCGCTATTGGTCTGACACTAACCCACATTGGATAGATCCCTCCAAGACTGTTGGAACAAAAAAATTGATGGTATGGTGTGGTATATGGGGTACAAAGATAGTGGGGCCATTCTTCATCAATGGAAACCTCAAGGCCACTGGATATGCGAAATTGCTACATGATGTGTTTCCCTCTTTATGCACTGAAGCTGGCACGTTCCCTGAGTTTTTCCAGCAAGATGGTGCACCACCACATTATGGGTGTCAGGTCCGAGCATTCCTAGATGAACAGTTTCCTGGAAAGTGGATTGGTCGTCGTGGGCCAGTTGAATGGCCCCCAAGGTCTCCCGATCTGACCCCCTTAGACTTATCTTTGGGGTCATCTGAAGGCAATTGTCTATGCTGTGAAGATACGAGATGTGCAGCACCTGAAACTACGGATACTGGAAGCCTGTGCTAGCATTTCTCCTGCAGTGTTGCTATCAGTGTGTGAAGAGTGGGAGAAGAGGGTTGCATTGACAATCCAACACAATGGGCAGCACATTGAACACATTTTATAAGTGGTCAGAAACTTGTAAATAACTCATGAAAGAATAAAGTTACATTAAAACCAAGCACACCATTGTTTTTCGTGTGAAATTCCCAATAAGTTTGATGTGTCACATGACCCTCTTCCTATTGAAAAAAACAAAAGTTGGATTCAAAATGGCCGACTTCAAAATGGCCGCCATGGTCACCACCCATCTTGAAAAGTTTCCCCCCCTCACATATACTAATGTGCCACAAACAGGAAGTTAATATCACCAACCATTCCCCTTTTATTAAGGTGTATCCATATAAATGGCCCACCCTGTAGAATTGCGTTATGGTCTGTGGTAACGGAATCCATAACACAATTCTGCTGTTACCACCAAACGAAGCATGAACGAATTTCAAAATATGAAATTCGCTCATCTCCAATTAATACATAACAAAAACTACATCCATTTGGTATCGCTGTAATCGTATTGACCTGCAGAATAAAGGTAACTTGTCATTTTTATTTACTGCCCAATGAATATCGCACATACAAACCCCATAAGAAAAAAAATGCAGAACCCCATCCCAGTTCTAACCACATTAACAATTTTCCCCCCAATATATTGTATGGAATATTCAATGGTGCCACTGGAAATTACAACTTGTTCTGCCAAAAAGCAACAACAATCCCTTGGCTATGTGAACATAAAAGTAAGAGTTAGCGTACTGGCACACGGGTGCGGGTAAACACGCAGAAGATCCGCCTGAATGTCTGTGCAGATTTCTCTGCTCCCAAACCGCAGCAAAACAAAAACTGCAACTTTTAATTGCTGCAGATCTTGCCCTTTTGAAAAGGGTACCCTTATGTCTCTCGGAAAATAGGGAAGAGAGAACGAAAAAAAATTAAAATTGCTTACGACGCCAAGGTGTAGCTGGGTGGCCAGAATTGTGCTTTATTTGTCAAAGCTCAGAAGATGACCAGTAGATGTCAATCCACTCCTTGGCCACCATGATTCTGCAAAAATAAAGTAGTCCTATATAATCTATGTCTGTGCAGTAACTGTGGTGCCCACCTATCTACATTCTGCATACTTGCTAGGTGTAGTATAAAGAAAAAGAAGACGACTCATGTAAAATATTGACAACATTATCAAGTTTATTCACAATTCCCAGGTAGAGATAATGAATGTCTAGTGGGAGGGGTGAATTCCCCGCTGCTGGGAGGCAAGGGTAGTAAATGGTGCCTTGTAAGCTACAATGTCCCCACCATAGATGCACAACTAAAAGTCTTGATACATTTTTTTATATACATAAAAAAAAAAATAATTGGTTGGCCAAGCACTGAACTCACCCCTCCCCATGGACACACCTGGTCAATGCACTCCCTCCATACAACTCAAATACTATGGTTAGAAAGGGACAGGGCGGGGAGTTAGTTCCGTTCTCCAGTTCCGTCTCAGCAAAGAGTGGTCTTACTATACAACACATTCAGCGGCGTTTTCCAGCGCACCTCAGCACTGGGTGAACCAGAAGACAAAAGGGACGGGGGGGACCAAAAAACTGGCGGTATTAAGTCAGTGCACTTACGGAACAGAGCTCGAAGTCACAGGTGTCACTGTATGGAAGTTAAGAGTCACTGAATATAAATAATCTCTTTAGATGAACGAGCCGCTACAAGAACGAGAGAGAGAAACACGTAGAGAGAGAAGCAAATCAACTATTGTTTGGTGAGACAGCGGCAGATCTTCAGAAGCAGGAAAAAAAGAAAAAACATCCTGGAGAAACAGTATGGCCTGCACAGCGGGAGAGGCTGTATCCTCTCAGGGTTTCCAGCGCAGGCGTGTCGATGGGCAAAGGATGGAAAGAGCTGTGCTTCGTAAAGGAGACATGATGGTCCCTGCATGAAATGGAATAATTCCCAGGGGAGGGGCTGCGACAATTTGTAGCTGGAGGGTCACGTGGCATCCCCAGGTCACAACAAAATTGTCCCTCTTAATTAAAAAGGAAAAAAAAAAATTCTGTGCATCATCCTTGAGGCCTGTAAAGAGAAGATGGTCAGTTACATGAGGCTTCCAAAACTCTCAAATGTAATTCCTAAATGCATTTTATAGAAAATTCGCCGGTGAAGAGCTGCAGAAGATAACAGAGGAAAGATTTCCTATAACTAAATGAGAGAAATGAAGTAGGGCCCGTTAGTTGATTTTTTATAAATACGTTTATGCCCCATGAAATAAAGACAGAGCCTCTTTTCTTAGAGCTTGGTGCGGAGCTATTCCTCTGTTATTCTTCTTGGAAATTAAAAGGGTTATCCAGGATAGGTTATCATCATCACATTGGCAGGGGTTCAAGTCCCAGCACCCAGCTTTAGGGAGCCGCAGCTCTGGTGGGTACTGCGGAGACCCAGCTTATCAAGCACAGTGCCGTTGTATATCGGTTGTCCTTGGTAATGCAGCACAGCCCTATTCACTTCAATAGGGATTATCTGCAAATAGGCCATGTGACATCATATGGCCTAGGAAGAGGCAACGGGCACTCACGGAGCACCTGATCTCTTCTAACAGTGGACTGTGCTGCGCTTGGGACGTGGCCGCATGCCACGTGGGCCAGATGGGTTGCCACTGCATCCTATTAACTAATTACAACCGCACCGTTTCTTCTGTCTTCATTGGTAATGGCCATGCAGTAACCCCCAAATCCGTGAGGCCATTACCAATGAAGACAGCCGTTTGGATCAGCTAATAGGATACAGCTGAAGCTCTTATAACTGCGCGGTACTCGGCCTCAGGCAGTCGCATCCTGAGGGCAGCATGGCCGCTCCGTCAGGGTGGGTCCCTACACCATCCACAAAGGAACATGCCCCCATCGACAAGCAGAATAGTAACATCCAGTTGTCAATTTATTCAGAATTGCTTAAACCTACTGCTCTGTGCCCATCTAATCTCTCTCTCTCTGCGCCCATCTAATCTCTCTCTCTCTGCGCCCATCTAATCTCTCTCTCTCTCTGCGCCCATCTAATCTCTCTCTCTCTCTGCGCCCATCTAATCTCTCTCTCTCTCTGCGCCCATCTAATCTCTCTCCGCGCCCATCTAATCTCTCTCCCCGCCCATCTAATCTCTCTCCCCGCCCATCTAATCTCTCTCCCCGCCCATCTAATCTCTCTCCCTGCCCATCTAATCTCTCTCCCTGCCCATCTAATCTCTCTCTCTCTCTGCCCATCTAATCTCTCTCTCTCTCTGCCCATCTAATCTCTCTCTCTCTCTGCCCATCTAATCTCTCTCTCTCTCTGCCCATCTAATCTCTCTCTCTCTCTGCCCATCTAATCTCTCTCTCTCTCTGCCCATCTAATCTCTCTCTCTCTCTGCCCATCTAATCTCTCTCTCTCTCTGCCCATCTAATCTCTCTCTCTCTCTGCCCATCTAATCTCTCTCTCTCTGCCCATCTAATCTCTCTCTCTCTCTGCCCATCTAATCTCTCTCTCTCTCTCTCTGCCCATCTAATCTCTCTCTCTCTCTCTCTGCCCATCTAATCTCTCTCTCTCGCTCTGCCCATCTAATCTCTCTCTGCCCATCTAATCTCTCTCTCTCCCTGCCCATCTAATCTCGCTCTCTCTCTGCCCATCTAATCTCGCTCTCTCTCTGCCTATCTAATCTCGCTCTCTCTCTGCCCATCTAATCTCGCTCTCTCTCTGCCCATCTAATCTCGCTCTCTCTCTGCCCATCTAATCTCGCTCTCTCTCTGCCCATCTAATCTCGCTCTCTCTCTGCCCATCTAATCTCGCTCTCTCTCTGCCCATCTAATCTCGCTCTCTCTCTGCCCATCTCCTCCATAACATGTTGCCAGCAGGTTGCACTGCACTTTCAGGTTATGTCCACCTTTAGAAAAAATTTTACAGTTGAAATTATTAAATAATTCTATATTAAAATGAGAAACACTATAACTACTTTGCATTACTTCTCTTTGACTACTACCACATTATACTCCAGAGCTGCATTCATTATTCTGACAGATTGATAAAAATAATGCCGTGAGGGAGGTTGCCCTTTCCAGAAATTAAATCTCCCTGTACAGAGGTCCAGGTAACAAGTAATGCTGGGAGATTATCCCTCTCTCTCAGCAATTACCTGTACTAACGATGTCGGTCCTTGTCGCGATGCCGGTCATGATAATAATCATCTGATCGATCTTCATGTGGGTCTCTATGACGCCGGCTGCTGCCTTCTCGTGACCGGCTAGGTGATCTCTCTCTGGAGCGATGTCGTTTCCTGCAGGGGCAATATGTCAGAGAGCCAGCTGAAAGGGTGGATAATGCCTCTTGTGTGTCTTCACATGATAAATCAGGAGTAAAGATGGAGATTTAACTTTTCAAAACCGAGGCTCCATATTGCCTCCTTTGCTGGTTTGATTCACTTTTCCATCACATTATACACTACTCGTATCCGGGAGTTACGACCACCCTGCAATGCAGCAGCGGTGGTCGTGCTTGCACAGTATAGGAAAAAGCGCCAGGCTCTCTGGTGGCCAAGATCACAGGAGTTTGCATAGGTCAGCGACTTTTCCTGTAGTGTGCAAGCACGACCACCATTGCTGGATAGCAGGGTGGTCATAACCCCTGGATATGAGAAGTGCATAATGTGATGGAAAAATGAATCCAGCCAGCAAAGGAGGCAATATGGAGAATCACAGTACATTAGTAAGTGCCTTGTATTAAAGTTTCTCTACAATGATAAATGCCTTTTGCTAAAGTGAGACAAACCCTTTAAGAGTAATTTCACGCACATCATTTTTGGAAAAAAGTGGAGTCAACGGTAATTGGAAAAACGTATACGTCCTCCTGCTGGATCCACTTCTGGCTTTGGCTCCGATATAGAAAGATCCTTACAATTGAGTGGAGATCTATAAGATTCTGTCAATCACTGTTAAAGAGGTTCTCCGCTTATTCTATATTGATGACCTATCCTGAGGATGGGCAGGGGCCCGACCATTGCAGCAGTGTAATTACAGCTCCTCCTAAATACAGTAAGTAAAGTACTGAACCAGCAGGATAGACCCCTGGTAAAGCACAGCTAGAATTCTGGATTTTGTACCAGGTGCATGTGGGAATACTAGGACACTGCTCACCTGGAAGAGTTTGCCTTGTCCTGTATTCCATGTAGGCAATCTCTGAGAGATGTCAGGAGGACACGACAACGTTCATCATTGGCTACACGGGACTCCTTTATAACAGCAATAGCTGTCTCCAAGGTTTTTATGGAATTTGCATAATCTCCTGCGTTTAGAAAAAGAACGACAACGAGGTCAAATACTACAAGAAAGAAAGAAAAAACTATGAAAAAGACAAAAACAGCTGAGTATAAGATAGGCAGAGGGGACATACCTGACGTTGCCCCACAAACAGCATTGGAAAGTGCACTCCTTGATATCGCTCTGTTTCTGTTCATTAACTCTTCAAATTCTGCTTCACTGACCAGGGGTTGTTGGAGTTTCATATCCCTGAACACACAAAATCCTTTGATGAATAAGCTGCACTAGTCTCAGAGGGTCCCAGAGGCTACACAGTAGTCAGAATGTGCATTGGTTATGCCAAAAGTACTTCACATGAGGAGTCCAGATCCCCATTTTTTTTTCTATTGTCCCCTGTTCCCCCGCTGTCATCATTCAAAGTTACCCTAAGGCCTCTTTCACACTTGCGTTGTCCGGATCCGGCGTGTACTCCACTTGCCGGAATTACACGCCGGATCCGGAAAAACGCAAGTGTACTGAAAGCATTTGAAGACGGATCCGTCTTCAAAATGCTTTCAGTGTTACTATGGCAGCCAGGACGCTATTAAAGTCCTGGTTGCCATAGTAGTAGTGGGGAGCGGGGGAGCAGTATACTTACAGTCCGCGAGGCTCCCGGGGCGCTCCAGAATGACGTCAGAGCGCCCCATGCGCATGGATGACGTGCCATGCGATCACGTAATCCATGCGCTTGGGGCGCCCTGACGTCACTCTGGAGCGCCCCGGGAGCCGCACGGACGGTAAGTATGCTGCTCCCCTTTACCATGGCTGCCAGGACTTTGGTTGCCATGGCTGCCGGGACGCTAAAGTCCTGGCAGCCATGGTAAAGGGGAGCGGGGGAGCAGCATACTTACCGTCCGTGCGGCTCCCGGGGCGCTCCAGAGTGACGTCAGGGCGCCCCAAGCGCATGGATCACGTGATCGCATGGCACGTCATCCATGCGCATGGGGCGCTCTGACGTCACTCTGGAGCGCCCCGGGAGCCGCACGGACGGTAAGTATGCTGCTCCTCCGCTCCCCGCTACACTTTACCATGGCTGCCAGGACTTTAGCGTCCCGGCAGCCATGGTAACCATTCAGAAAAAGCTAAACGTCGGATCCGGTAATGCGCCGAAACGACGTTTAGCTTAAGGCCGGATCCGGATCAATGCCTTTCAATGGGCATTAATTCCGGATCCGGCCTTGCGGCAAGTCTTCAGGATTTTTGGCCGGAGCAAAAAGCGCAGCATGCTGCGGTATTTTCTCCGGCCAAAAAACGTTCCGGTCCGGAACTGAAGACATCCTGATGCATCCTGAACGGATTTCACTCCATTCAGAATGCATTAGGATAAAACTGATCAGGATTCTTCCGGCATAGAGCCCCGACGACGGAACTCTATGCCGGAAGAAAAGAACGCAAGTGTGAAAGAGCCCTTAGACAAGACAGGCTCATAAGTGTCAAGCAGAAAACGCAACTGTGTAAATATTGCAGAGTTGCAATTATACGAACAATACGCCATCACAGAGTGCCATCTCCACTAGCTCAGGTGAACTGTACCATTTTGTTTTTGTGTCTTTAACCTGCCAGGTTCTGCTCAGCTGTAGCATCCAACCAGCAGAATCTGCCAGAACAAAAGTTCATATTCACACTACTCCTGATAATAAAATCTCCTGAGCGCCTGCATAGTAAACTGATGACAGATTCACTTTGAAGTGGTTCTCTAGGACTGTTGACTTTCGGGATACCGGACAATCAAACATTATTCGCCTAAAGGTTAGACCATCAATGTTAAAGTCCTGGAGAACCACTTCAAAGTGAATCTGTCAGCAGTTTTGACCAATACACCAATTTGAACAATGAAAGGCCTGAAGTGCTCCAGCAGGTAATGCATCCCCTACATTGTGTTAATCGTCAAGGGTCCCAGAGGTCAGAACCCCCACAGATCAATTGTTGATCTATAGTCTTATATTAAGACTATGTTAAATGAAACCATGTTAAGCTAGGATATGCCCCCCATTGTCTGATAGGTGCGGGTCCCACCTCTGGGACCCGCACCTACAAGGAGAACGGAGCCGGGAAGAGTTGTGGGTGGAGGACCCCGGGTTTCCCGGGGTCCGTCCACCACCAGGCGCAGCTCCCCGCCTCTCCCATTGAAGTGAATAGGAGCGCACCGCGCATGCGCGGCCACCACTCCTATTTCTATGGAGCCGCCGGAAATAGACAAGCCAGCGTTCGGCTATTTTCGGCGGCTCCATAGAAATGAATAGAGGGAGGGCGGCTGCGCATGCGCAGTGCGCCCTCCTCAACTTTCTCCGCTCCGTTCTCCTTGTAGGTGCGGGTCCCAGAGGTGGGACCCGCACCTATCAGACAATGGGGGCATATCCTAGCAATATGCCCCCATTGTCTAAGATGGGATAACCTCTTTAAGCAGAAGGCTCACGTTGATTCTGTGGTGCTGAGCACATCATTCTGTACAACATCTAATATCCTGTGTATTTAACACTTACCGTCCTTGTAGATAGGGATTGGAAATCATCTTGTATGGATCCGGTGGGGGACAGACCATGGAATTTGGAGGAGGGAAAAACGCAGGGTTCAGATGAAGAGCTGGAGGAACCCCACCTGGGGGAGGCATTAGTGGAGGTGGTAGCCTTGGAGGTGGGGGCATAAGGTGGGAATAGTGCATGGGAGGAATTGGGGGGGCTCTGTATACCACAGGTAAGGCAGCTGAAGGAGGGGGAGGAACGGACATCGGAGGACGAGGGAGGGTCATAACAGGGATGCGAGAATTGTTGTCCATGAAAGGTGGGCGTGCAAAGTACGACGGCACAACATTTTTGGGAGTCTCTGGTCGTGGTAATGACAGAGCAGGATCAGAGGGGCTGAAGAAGCCATCTGCAGGGTCCACAGAGTCCTTTGAATTAGGAACACCCTCCGCTGTAAAGAAACAAAATGGAAAAGAATTTATGTAAAAGAACCTCGTTTCTAAAAACGACTGTCACCAAGACGGTGTAGAGCAAAATAAGGGAAAACCTTTAATGACTTATTTTACATGTATGACTGGGTTGTGTTCTTTAGTGGATTGCGCCCAAAACAGTTATGTAAATCATGGCCACAGATGTATCAGAAAGGATCAGAATACTCACCAAACTTGGTCCAAGACAATGAAAATTGTAAATTTCCTGCCACAGACTATAAATATGGAGGTATGAATGCAACCTAAATCTGGGGAAACACATTGGTGCTGGCTGAACCTTCAGAATATGGCAGGACCACCTGGCCATCTACTATGTAACATTACCCGGGCAGATGGGAAAACAAGAAGGATCGGGCCTGTTGGATTTCAACATACCCAATCCCTTTGTTCTCAGGGGAAATAAGCTGTCGCCAGAAGTGTCTCACAACGGCATCCATTCAGAACACATGCTCGCCGAGCTGCTTTTTATACATAACTGCTATAAATCAGACATGTGTAATACACTAAGAATAACATGCTGACAGTTTTGGGTATAATTTTTTTTATAAAAATCAACCTATTAAAACGAAAATTCCCCTAAAATAAAATAACCAACAAATTTTAAAACGTGCAATTCAAAACCCCCCAAAAGGGATTCTTAAGGGGTATTCAGGTTGTGAGAAGTTATCCCCCATTTACAGAATAATGGATATAATAAAAAAGTATTAGACCATGGGAGCTCCTGCCCCACCGATCATGAGAACAGGGGACATCGTACCCCTCGGGAACCACCAAAATGTACAGCGTGGCAGGTCAGGTAAGTGCACTGCTGCACCTGGCGCCCCATTTCTCTCTACGGGAGTTCCAGAGACAGCCATGTACATTACTCGGCTATTTCCAGTATTCCCATAGAGATCAATGGAGTGGCAGAGCGCATACTCGACCTACCACCCTGCCCATTTCAAGGAGCCCCCCGAAGGGAACGGGATCTCTGTTCTCATAATCGGTGGGGGTCCCCCTTTAAGGTACCTTATTATACTGCATATACAATGGAAACTGTGAACAAGATTTATGATGGACCTTACCGATGTGTTGCTAAAATGATCACCTCCAACTATGGCTGGATGATTAGCCAAATTACTTTGATGAAGTCATCCTTTTAGTGTCCGGCGATATTGTTGCATTTGAAAAATAGTCATATTGAATTTTTTTCAACACAGCCTTTTTTAGTTCCTGGAGCAGGCAATGAAGAAACCCCGCACAGAGTAAACCCTGATCCCAGCCTTTTCACTCCCTAGATGCCACAGTCAATGGCGTTCCCTGCCTTCTGGGCAGTTAAACACAAGGAAGGGCCTTCCCTGTCACTATAGGCCTCCCGTGAATGCAATTGTGGGGGGCCCATGCATTGCCAGGTAGCCAGGACCAAACAAAAGCCCCCAGGCCTGCCGTAACTGTACGTCTATTACACAGTGTCACAGATACAGCCAAAAAGACTGCCAGTCACTGCCACAGTGATAAGATGTATAGCACTGGTATACAAGGTATACCACTGCATTATAAAAGCTATGCCTTCTAGTGGGACAAAAAATAAAATAAAATAGTTAATAAAGTTTATTTAAAGAGGACCTTTCACCTTGAAAAACATTGTGAACTAACTAAGTATGCTGACATGGAGAGCGGCGCCCGGGGATCTCACTGCACTTACTATTATCCCCGGGCGCCGCTCCGTTCTCCCGTTATGCCCTCCGGTACCTTTGCTCTGTAAGTTATAGTAGGCGGGTCTTCCCTTGTCCTGTGGGCGTCTCCTTCTCCTAGGCTGTAGTGCTGGCCAATCGCAGCGCACAGCTCACAGCCTGAGAGGTTTTTTTCTCCCAGGCTGTGAGCTCTGCAATGCGATTGGCCAGCGCTACAGCCTAGGAGAAGGAGACGCCCACAGGACAAGGGAAGACACCGCCTACTATAACTTAGCGAGTAAAGATACCGGAGGGCATAGCAGGAGAACGGAGCGGCGCCCGGGGATAATAGTAAGTGCAGTGAGATCCCCGGGCGCCGCTCTCCATGTCAGCATACTTAGTTAGTTCACAATGTTTTTCAAGGTGAAAGGTCCTCTTTAATTAATTAAATGGTAAAAAAAAAAAAAAAAAAACACGAGCAGATCCACATTATCACCATGTTCACAACCTTTATAATAAAGATAACTTTACTTAAACCACCCCATGAACGCAAAAAAATTGGATTTTTTGTACTCACCGTAAAATCCTTTTCTCGTAGTAGGCATTGGGGGACACAGCACCATGGGTATATGTCCAACTACCACTAGGAGGCACTAGACACAAAAAGTGTTGGCTCCTCCCCGTTGGGCTATACCCTCTCCACAGGCACAAGGCTATTCAGTTTGTACAAAAAGCAGTAGGAGAGAGAAAAAAAAGCAAGGAACCAACAACTCCCGTACCGGGAAAGATCAAGAGACCAGCCCGGAAAATCGGAAGTAAAAACATAGGGTGGGATCTGTGTCCCCCAATGCCTACTACGAGAAAAGGATTTTACGGTGAGTACAAAAAATCCAATTTTCTCGTGCATGGCATTGGGGGACACAGCACCATGGGACGTCCCAAAGCAGTCCCCGAGGGTGGGAAAAGAACAGCCATGCCACCGGTTGGGTATACAGGTGCAGGAGAACCATGTGACCCAACAGTAGAAAACACGGAATGGGCAAGAGGTTCCATAACAAGGAAGAAGCCTCAAGGAAGAATCAGAGAAGACTGTCAGCACCCCAGGAAAAATGCCTGGAAGAAAATCCCAAATGCAAGAAGGCGGCAAAAGGGAACACCGAGCTCAGCCAAGGGCTGGAGAAAAAATTAGGACAGCACCGCGTGTTGGGACTACCTAACCCTCTAAATTGTCTCAGACCCAAAGAGCGAAAAAACCTGTGGTCAACCCCTGACAGGCCAGGGGAGAAGGAAACAAGGAAGTACTGGAAGCCAAACGAGTGAGTGAAGCCGTAGCAAGGCTCACATGTGAAGGGAGCAGGTCTCCCCTCACCACAAGGCAGATGATGAAGTTATGCGCCCTATTTAAAAGGCGAAAACCCAAGGCTGCTAGAGGAAACCGCCAACCCTTGGAGAAGGAGGGGGTTGTAGGTAAAAGCCAGGAAAAAAGAGTAAGACCTGCGTCCCAAAAACAGGAGATGAGGCCCGAGCCTCGGAAAACAAGATATCACTGTGAAGCGTAAGACCAGAGGAAACTCTGGGCATGTGAAGCATCAGGGGAAAAAAGGAACCAGATACAGGCCCAGGAAATCTCAGCAGGACACACTGGACTGAAAGACATGGAAGTAGAAGGAGAGTACTCCAACCGCCGAAGGAGGAAAGGTTCTACAACAGTAGGAGGTCCCTCCCGAAGGAGACCATACGGCGGAATTGCAAACCGTTGTGCTAAACCACTCAATACCAGGTACTTGACGTGGGAGGATGGGAAAAGAGACACGAATCCCAAGAAGACCACAAGGCTATTGGAACCCAAAAAGGGAACAATCAACCCAGGCCCCGATCCCCCCAAAAAAACGATTGCCATGCAGAACCTGAGTGGTCAAATAAACGGGGACCAGGGACTCCAGAAGGAGTACCCGGGATGGGCTCACAAGGAACCAGGAGCTGAACCACCAGAAGACAACGCAAGCCAGAATATCCAGGAAAGGAGAGATGAAACTACCATAGGGGAAGGGACATTGGCCATGGACAACTACCCGTTCCAAGAACAGTGACTAGCAAACTGTATACATTGTCCCAGAGAGGACAAGTACAGCAGCTCGGGATGTACCACTAAATTGACAGACATCCATATGCATAAGGAATGCAGAAGTCGCCATGAAAAAGCCGGGTGAGACTACACAGAAATGTAGAAACCAGCCGCGACCGGCGTACTGAAAACTCCCTGGGGGGAGAAAGTACCTGACAGGTGCAAACGACGGCAAGGTCCAAGGGGACTGCCCCTCTGTCATGTAGTACAACTAAGCAGAGAATATAAGGGAATACAGAGAACACCTGGACCCAGAAGGAACTACGGGACCCTGTCCGATGCCAGAGCAACCAGCTGAAAAATTACCTACCAGGCAGGTGTGTGGCGCTCAGTGGTCCTGTCCCTGACCCGTCAGGGAGGACGTCCAGTGATGAAAAATGCTGATGACCCCAGAAGGATTCCATGTGGCAGAGGACATCCAGCGATGACCGAAAACTGCTGCAGCGGCCGATGCACACCAGCTACGTGCCCCAACAAGGTAGAAGATCCAGTGGAGATCCCTGTACTCCACCAGGAATGGGCCACTCTGTAATAGGAAACAACGCGGGGTAACGCGAAGCGCAGCAAACCGTAGTACCTTATAGAGATGGCAAGAGCAACCCTAGCACAAAGGCCAACAACCACCTGGCCATGGTGTAGGGAGCATGGTTGAATGTGGACCACCCGCCAGATCAGAACAGATCAGCCATATACTGGAGCTACAATAAGTAGCACTAGACCGACAAGGTGGGGGTTGGGCTGGCCCACCCCTGCCAGATATGGAAACCATGCACATGCAGAACCAGGATGGCCTGTTGTAGACAGTGCCCTGAGAAGTACAAGGAGACCATTGAGTACGACAGAAACGGAGTGGAGATGTATGGAAGAACCAAAAGGGTGAAACCAACATCCGCAGCACAGATTAGAACCTGGGGGCAGAAAACACCCAGTAATACAGAAACTGTATGGGCCACAGATTGCACCATAGGGCCCAGCACCTTGAGTAATACAACCACATGCTTAAAATATAGGGAAAGTGGCTGCATGTCTAAGGAGAGTGGAAACATAGCCACAGAATCTGGGAATGCTACTGCATTTGGAGGGTACAGGTACTCAACCTGTAAAGTAGAAATATGGCTGCGTAGTGCAGAAAACGACCAGAAAGGTGTAATGGGTACAGCATCTGGAGATGGTAGAGGTACTACCTTTAAGATCGGAGCAATGTGGCCACATGGTGCACCCTAGAACCAGAGAGGTGCAACGGCTACCGCGTTAGCAATGGTACCTATATTCCGCCCGGGAAGGGGAAAATAGGGCCGCACGGTACCACAAAGAACAAGACAGGTGCACACTACAATCAGGTAGGTGAAATGGCAACTGAAGGAGGCCCTCTATTTCGCCTGAAAAAAAAGAGAAACAGAGCCGCATAGTACACCATAGAGCCAGACAGGTGTAACGGCTGCAGCATCAGAGACGGTGCAGGAACTCTACCTATGAAGGGAGTAAGATGGCCGTTTGGTGCACACTATGATGAGGTAGGTGCAATGACCACGGCAATTGGAGGAGGCCTCAATATCTCGTCCGGTAAGGGAGAGAAAATGCCACATGGTACACTATAAAGCCAGAAAGGAGTAACGGCTACAGCATCAGGAGATGGTGTAGGTACTCTACCTATGAAGGGACCAAGGTGGCAGCTTGGTGCCGACTAGAACCAGACAGAGGCAATTCTACGGCAATTGAAAGTGGCCTCTATATCTCGCCCGTAGGGAGAAATGTTGCCGCATAGAACACAATAGAGCCCGCCAGGGGTATTGGCTACAGCATCGGAGATGGTGTAGGTACTCTACCTATGAAAGGGAGCAAAAAAGTCTGGGGACAGACAGGAGCAATTGCAACGGCAATTGAAGGCGGCCTGTATATCCCGCCCGGAAGGGAAAAATAGTGCCGCATGGAACACCATAGAGCCAGCCAGAGGTATCGGCTACAGCATCAGGAGATGGTGTAGGTACTCTACCTATGAAAGGAGCAAAGTGGCTGGGAACAGACAGGTGCAATTGCCAAGGCAATTGAAGGCGGCCTGTGTATCTCGCCCGGAAGGGAGAAATAGTGCCGCATGGAACACCATAGAGCCAGCCAGGAGTAATGGCTTCAGCATCTGGAGTAGGTGTAGGTACTCTACCTATGAAAAGGAGCAAGGCGGATGGAAACAGCCATATATAATTGCTTTTCCTTACCAACCAACAGGAGGCGCTTGCCAAGAACAGGGACCCCCGTTATGAGGTAGAGTGGCGAACACCAGCACCAGGATGGGGACCCGGTGGAAACACTCTCAAATGTGTAGAGCATAGCCCCTGGTATAGGGGAACCAGGAAGGCTTGTCAGGTACAGCCTATGGCAGTGGTGCAGGTACCCCCCTGTTAAGGAGAAGGCGTACGTACCAGAGACACCAAGTAGGTGACTCATTATGCTAAACACGGGGACGGCTGCCTTACCTGTGCGGTTGAATACCTGTGCAGTCAGGGGAGCGCCATCCGAAAATCCACTAGAGGGGATACCAACCCTGGGTAGGAGAGGTTCCTCCGTGCACGTTAGTCTTGACCTCCCAGAGGCTTCTGTATGGAGGAAGACCGCCTGATGCTCTGTTCCGAGGGAATCGGTGCAGAGGTGTCCCCCGAGGCAACGGATGGGGTGACGGGAAAGGATTCGTCACCAGCCTCAGGCCTGTCCTGGGGAGGACCCGAGGATGCCGAGGAGGGGTGGAATCCTGTTGAGACCACCCGAGGTTGTACTGTGAGCTACCCCTTGCCGGACCCGGTATCTGAGCATGCCTCATCTGCAGGGAGGACCCTGGGAGGGCATAGGTGGCCGCAATTGGATAGGTAGCGGTCCAGCGACTCCGCCAGGGATTGGGAGAGTCGGACAAGGTTCCCATGGCTTTGACAAAGAGGGAGACCATTCAGAAGGGACCTACACAAAAGGATTTGGTCAGGGGACACAATGGGGTCTGGAAAGAGGTACTGCACACAAGCAGGGACAGGCCGACCGCATGGCAGCCTTCGTAGACAGCGGACGCACGTGAAAAGACGTGGCGATCCGAGGAGAGGCTGGGAGAGGAGACCCTCATAGAGCAGACAGCAGAGGCTGTCATATCTGGACCCGGATGCCATGTTCCCCAAAGAGGTGCTGCAGCAGCTATAGAGGCTGCAGGAGAAATGAAGCAATTGAGGAGGGGTGGGGGGGGAACGACTTGAGTGATCCCTATGTACAGCATTAGCTGCCTTCACACAGTACATAGGACAATGACCTAAAGGGGGTCTGCAGTTCTTTTAAACTGAGGATCTATCCACTGGATAGATAACCCACGTTAGATCCAGTAAAGGGAGGAGAGCGATAGCCCCTCCCGAGGGCCGGGCGGGGTCTGAAAAGCCCGGGAAGCAAGGAGGAGGGGCCAGGAAGATCGCGGCCTAGCAGGCCCAAAAGCCGGGGCCTCGATTTATGAGGCGGCCGGGAATGGAGCGAGGGGGGCAGGACGAATCGCGGCCGACCGAGGGGCCTCCGGACCCACAAAACTAGGTGAGGAGGGTGGGGGGGGGGGGGGGAGCGACGCCTGGGGGTGGGCGGAACAGGGCAAACAGAGCACCTGGGAGCCGGGAACGGGCCATGGAAGATGAGGCCTAGTCCCTGCAAAAACCGGGGACTAAAGTAGCGGGGAAGGCCCAGAAGAAGCGACGCCTGGACTGTGTGGCCAGGGAGGAGAGAAAAAACCAACCAAGGGGGAAGAGAAAGGTGGAGGAAGATGGAAGCTTCCCAGGACCCCCAGCTAAGGTGGATCCCACCCCCCTGGCCACAGGAGGGAACCTAACCCTGGGGCAGGGACAGGGGAGAAGGGAGCAGGTCTCCTATATACTCACTATACTCACCATCTGATGTCTTCGGGCTCCGCAGGGTCACCCCTTCGGCAGACTCAACACGGAAACCGTGGGAATGCCGGCAAGCCACTGCGGATGCAGTCTGTGGGGACTGGGTGACCGGCGATGGTACAGAAGTACGCGCCCGCAGGGGGGGCAACTAAAGTGGAACACGATGGAGCCCCAGCCTGCAGCAGGTATAACGGTGGAGATCACCGAGACCTGCAGAAGAGAGAAAAAAAGAATAAAAAATAAAATAAAAAATAAACAGCAGGACCTGCAAAAAAGCAGGACAGGTCTGCCTCCTACGGACACTAGACAAAAACTGAATAGCCTTGTGCCTGTGGAGAGGGTATAGCCCAACGGGGAGGAGCCAACACTTTTTGTGTCTAGTGCCTCCTAGTGGTAGTTGGACATATACCCATGGTGCTGTGTCCCCCAATGCCATGCACGAGAAAATGATTTTTTTTTTTTACGGAATTGTCTTTTCTGATCTGGTCCCAAAAATACTGTAAATGTTAATCAATAAGTCCTATGTCCCCCCACCATGGTCAAAAACAAGCCTGTATACGGCAACATTGGTGGAAAAATGATTAAAGGGGTTGTGTCCTCTCATACATTGGGGGCATATCGCTAGGACATGCCCCCAATGTCGGATAGGTGTGGGTCCCACCTATGGGACCCACACCTATACTTAGAACAGTGCCCGCAAAGTCCTGGAAAGCACACTGTGCATGCGGGCGTCGACCTCTATTCATTCCTAGGGGAGCGACAAAAACAGCTGGGCGCTGGTTCGGCTATTTCCATTAGCCCCATTAAAGTAAGTGGCGTGGCGGCTGCGCTTGCGTAGTGCGCTTCCCATTCTCGGCGCAGAGGAATGTATGGAGGGCGGCCGCACGCGAGAGTATATCCTAGCTAATTACCCCAATGTCCAAGATGGGAACACCCCTTTAAGTCCTTGCTCTTGGAATGCAGCAAAATAAAAAGTATTGTTTTTACCTGAAAAGTGCTATTACTGTGGGAAAAAAACAAAACTATATATATATTTATTTGGTATTGTAGTAATCATACTGACCCACAGAATAACAGGGGGGGAAAACGATTTGTCCCGCAAAAAAAAATCTCCTGTGGCTACATTGGCAGAAAAATAAAGTTATAGCCAGAGAAAAATCTAATTGTGAAAAATCAATTATCGTTCTTAAAGGGGTTGTGCTGTACCTGTAATGGGAAGGTGACTTAGCCGTTTCCTGGCGCCAGCCCCTTCTCCGGGCCTGCACTGCTGCGCTGGCTCCACTGTAAACATCTGGTTTGACATCGCCTGCAGCCAATCCCCGGTCGCAGTGATGACCAGCTCCCCTTACATCATGACACAGGGGATCCGGTCACCGCCACGGCCAGTGATTGGCTGCAGGCGATGTCAAACCAGATCTTTACAGTGAGGGAGCCCAGAGTAGCATGACAGGCCTGGAGGAGAAGGAGCCGGCGGCAGGACACAGGTAAGTAGGCTTCCTTTTACAGGTCCGGCCTATTCTTGCACAACCTTTTAAATTGAAAATGATCGATTTTTTATTTTTCGCAAAATCATCCAGCTGTACCGTCAACCTTTTCCTACATTCTTTCATCATGCGGTTGATTGAAACTTTTCTCTGTGGTTACGAATAAAGCATTAGGACTGTAGCGATCAGCATGAGAAATGCAAGTGAAGCAATGCGCAAAGCAATGCTGATGACGATGAAAACCACTGGCGCTCTGGTTGGACTAGGAGCAATTTTTTTTTTTTAGATATATATATACCACAAGTGGGTGAAAGGTTCTTACTTTTTCGTGCAATTGCCTCAAAGAATGATAGGCTCTGCCTGTTTGCTGGTCGAACATCAAGCTTCTTCCCATTTACTTTCTTTGAAGGCAACTGTTCCAAAATGTGACTCAAAGAGGCTTCTGAAGAGAGGACCACCTCAGCATACCTACATTACAGGGACCATTAACACATCGGGCACACAGGGACAAGTCTACGACAAAGCTGTGCATTACCCTCCTACCTGAAAAAGCATTTGGTAACATTCACAAACGTATACGCTCTCGTTTCCATACATCCGACAGACTTAAGATATAGGAAACTCTGGGTGGCTTCTAGACCGAAATCGGGGAAGGGGTTTCCTTTGCACTTGTCACTGACTATGGGCACTTTATTCAGAGACTCTTGCTGGAAAAGGATTAAGGAACATTGACTCCTTTGTGTTCAACTGCCTCAAAGTACAACTAAACACAAAAATTGCAACTCTTTAGTGGAACCTCCAGATTGAAGGCTCATGCGCACGAACGTGTGTCGGCCGTTCCATGCATTGGGGAGCGCAATTTGCGGCCCCCAATGCACAGGCAACATCCGTGCAGTTTCAGCAGACCGATCCAGACCCATTCAACTTGAACAGGTCAGTGATCGGTCCTCATCGCAAAAAAATAGAACATGTTCTATTTATTTTTTTTGCAGTGCCTCCGTTCCGCTCCTTCTGCATTGTGGACCCATTCAAGTGAATGAGTCCGCATCCGTGATCGGTGCACAAACGGCCGGGGCCCGTATATTGCAGACCCGCTGTTTGCGGGCCGCAATACAGGCCCGGCTAGCGTACATTTGTGTGCATGAGCCCTTATTTTGGGAGGCTAAAAACCCGCTGAACAAAGTAAAAAACCATCCTGCATCAACAAGGAGTGAAGCTCCACTGTCAGCGGCTTAAAGCTTGTTCAAAAAGAAAATGAATAGTGTACGCATGTGCGCAGCCAGTGTGGCAGTTCTCATGTAGACAACCCCTTCCCTAACTGAAGCCAGCCTGCAACAATGTATTACATGCCAGCCATTATAGGGCATCTGTCAGCAGATTTGTACCTATGACACTGGCTGAGCCGTTACATGTGCACTTGGTAGCTGAAGACATCTGTGTTGGCCCCGTGTTCCTGCATTGCTGAGGTTTTATTATATGCTGTGTAGCAAGGTTTTAATCAGTCCTTCCCCTTTAATTCCTTGAAATGTAGTGATGCCTGATAACTGTCCGCATTCCTGCAGTATGAAGTAACTGTACATGCGCACTGACCTTTAGGAGGGCCCAGGAGACTAGAAAACAGCTATGGAATAAAGAGCGGAGCTCCATTGAAGACATCATGAGAGTGAAATGTGTCTTGCTACCATCACCTCTGTGTCATATGGGCATCAGCCGAGTGACATGTTGGGAACTGGTTGATGTGGAGCTGGCCCATTCGTTGGACAATGACTAATTTTACATCATTGTATATCTGTGCGAATAAATATTATATATATATATATATATATTCCAGAAAATGAACAGCACTCCAGTAGGTCATGAAACAATAACTCCTTTATTCACCCATGCGGTACAACGTTTCGGCTCAATACTAGAGCCCTTTTCAAGCTGAAACGTTGTACCGCACGGGTGAATAAAGGAGCTATTTGTTCATGACCTACTGGAGTGCCGTTCATTTTCTGGACTATTTATTGGGGTAAAAAGCCTATTCCCTCAAGAACGTGCACCCAACCTTTCACTTTTTGCCAGTGCGCCATTTTTCTCTGATAGATAGATATATATATATATATATATATATATATCTATCTTTTATCAGTTTAGTAAACTCTTTATGCACCTATGTCGTATTAAGTCCCAAACCTCAGATCTCACAATAATACATTTGCATATGAGCTATTAGGAGCAATGGGGGCGTTGCTGTTACACTTAGAGGTTCTGCTCTCTCTGCAACCACCGCGCCCTCTGCACTTTGATTGACAGGGAGTCATCACGCCTGGCCCTGTCAACGTGGAGAGGGTGCGGCAGTAGTATGCATGTAATGCAGAGACATGATGGTCGCCACTCTGCCTCATTAATGTAGATCCCCAACAGGGCATATGGACAGAGGTTGCCTTAATGAGAAACCCTTTAAAAGAGGACCTGTCACCACTCCGGACACATCTGCTTTAGTAAATACTTGTTGAGTAATACTATTCCACGAGAAATAAAAGAGGAACCGATTTTTTCAACATAAGGTATAAATCGTTCATAAAACCCATCTCTGCAGCCCTATGTGCTATGATTGGGTCACTAACTCCAAGAACGATGCTTCATAGCAGTGTTATATTAGGAAAGTACTATTCACTGATATAGACACGTTCTGAACTGAAACTTATTTGTGAATGTTACAAAATGTACTTTGATTCTTGCACCTCATTTAGATAAAACATTTAGGATGTGCTCATTCTCACCCTTTCGATTTTCCGTTAGCGCGGTTCTCTGCAAACTTCAGTTCCACAGGGTCGTGGACGCCAACTGAGCGGATGGCGGAGAGCAGCTGCTGATCTGTCGTCCACTGGTGAATGAAATATGAAATATCATCAGTTACAATTTTTTTTTAATACATTAAGAGATAGGTGTGAATCTAAGAAAGGAGTGGAGAGGAGGGTGGGATGGGAAGGGAAGAGAAGGGAAGAGAGGAGGGTGGGATGGGAAGAGAAGAGAAGGGAAGAGAGGAGGGTGGGATGGGAAGGGAAGAGAAGGGAAGAGAGGAGCGTGGGATGGGAAGAGAAGGGAAGAGAGGAGTGTGGGATGGGAAGAGAAGGGAAGAGAGGAGCGTGGGATGGGAAGAGAAGAGAATGGAAGAGAGGAGGGTGGGATGGGAAGAGAATGGAAGAGAGGAGGGTGGGATGGGAAGAGAGGAGGGTGGGATGGGAAGAGAGGAGGGTGGGATGGGAAGAGAAGAAAAGGGAAGAGAGGAGGGTGGGATGGGAAGGGAAGAGAAGGGAAGAGAGGAGGGTGGGATGGGAAGAGAAGAGAAGGGAAGAGAGGAGGGTGGGATGGGAAGAGAAGAGAAGGGAAGAGAGGAGGGTGGGATGGGAAGGGAAGAGAAGGGAAGAGAGGAGGGTGGGATGGGAAGGGAAGAGAAGGGAAGGGAAGAGAGGAGCGTGGGATGGGAAGAGAAGGGAAGAGAGGAGCGTGGGATGGGAAGAGAAGAGAAGAGCGTGGGATGGGAAGAGAAGAGAAGGGAAGAGAGGAGCGTGGGATGGGAAGAGAATGGAAGAGAGGAGGGTGGGATGGGAAGAGAGGAGGGTGGGATGGGAAGTAAGGAAAGAATAAAAAAAAAAAACTTCTGGATTCTATGCCGTCAATAATGATGTGTATTCCTGCGAGTTTTGGAACGCAATTCAGTGCCGCCACGTTTTGTGAAATTTGGAAACTGTACCTCTTAGGGATGCTGTCCGCTATTAGTTACAAATTTTATCTGGCCTTGTAATGTCGCATTTCTGTGCTTTTTCAGAACAACACAGTCTTACACTTAAAGGTTTATTTTACGCTTTCGTGATATTATAGACCTATCCTCAAAATGGTGAAGGACTCTCAGCACCCCCATCTATCAGCTGTTTGAAGGGGCCCGCTCCACTGTTTCCCGCCTGGCTGGTACTCGGGACTGTGTCTAACCTTCCCTTAGTAACAGCGACATAAGAAAACCTCTTTAAAACGGGTTATCCGGGAATTAATATTGATGACCTATTCTCTAAATAGGTCATCAATATCAGACTGGCAGGGATCCAATACCCGGGACCTCTGCCCTAGCAGCTGTTAGAAGAGGCAGGGTCCTCTGTGAGCATCATGGCCTCTTCCTAGGCCATGTGACATCACCGTACATTGGTCACAATGGCCTAGGTGCAGCTCACCCCCAATTCAAGACAATGGGGCTGTGCTGCAATACCATGCAGACTCTCTATATGATGTACAGCGCTGTGCTTGGTAGGCACCTGGGAGACTGCCACGCTCAACAGAGCTCCGGTGAGCGCTACAGCTTCCCGAAAGAGCCGATTGGCGGGGGTCCTAGGACTCGGACCCCTTGCGATGTTATATGGATGACCTATGCTGTGGATAGGTCATCAATATTTTTTCCCTTTAGGTCAACTAAGGCTACTTTCACACTAGCGTTCGGGTGTCCGCTCGAGCGCACCGTTTGAAGGGGCTCACGAGCGGCCCCGAACGCATCCGTCTGGCCCCAATGCATTCTCAGTGGAGGCGGATCCACTGAGAATGCATCCGCCTGCCAGCGTTCAGCCTCCGCTCCGCTCAGTGAGCGGACACCTGAACGCTGCTTGCAGCGTTCGGGTGTCCGCCTGGCCGTGCGGAGGCGAGCGGATCCGTCCAGACTTACAATGCAAGTCAATGGGGACGGATCCGCTTGAAGATGACACCATATGGCTCAATCTTCAAGCGGATCCGTTCCCCATTGACTTACAATGTAAAGTCTGAACGGATCCGCTCAGACAACTTTCACACTTAGAAAATTTTCTAAGTTTTAATGCAGACGCATCCGTTCTGAACGGATGCGAACGTCTGCATTATCGGAGCGGATCCGTCTGATGAATCATCAGACGGATCTGCTCCGAACGCTAGTGTGAAAGTAGCCTAACACTGCGCCACTTGCCACACTAGCACTGAACTAGGGACAGAGTCCTTAAACTCTATTCACACTGCATTTAAATGAAAGAACTCTATACCCTATTGCTCCCACAGTTGCCGCCGATGTATCCTATGCAGCAGAAAAGGCATACCAACATATAGCAGCCTGGCAGAAGCCAAAGGGAAATTCTCAGACTCAGAGGCAAAATGCAAGGTGCAGTGGTTGATAACACTCTTGCCCTACAGTGACTGCAGAAATCCCGCATTGTGATTGTCCATATTGCTTCCTTTGCTGGCTGGATTCATTTTTCCATCACATTTTTCACTGCTCGTTTCCATGGTTATGACCACCCTGCAATCCCATCAGTGGTGGTTGTGCTTGCAGACTATAGAAAAATAAAGCACCACCCTATGTGCGCTCCCACGGTCCCGGCCACCAGAGAGGCCGGAGCTTTTTCCTATAGAGTGCAAGCACGGCCACTGCTGATGAATTGAAGGGTGGTCGTAACCATGGAAACGTGCAGTGTATAATGCGATGGGAAAGTGAATCAAGCCAGCAAAGGAGGCAATATGGACAATCACAATACATTAGTAAGTGCCTTGTATTAGGCTACGTCTACACGACGACATTTGTCGCGCGACATTTTGTTGCACTAATGTCGCGCGACAATTTTTATAATGGCAGTCTATGGTGTCGCACTGCAACATGCTGCGACTGCGACGCAACAGTCGCAGAAAATCTATTCGAGATGGATTTTTCTGCGACTGTTGCGTCGCAGCATGTCGCAGTGCGACACCATAGACTGCCATTATAAAAATTGTCGCGTGACATAGGGCGCAACATTTGTCGCACCAATCTGTCGCACGACAAATGTCGTCGTGTAGATGTAGCCTTAACCTTCTCTACATGATAAATGGCACTTGCTGAAGTGAGACAACCCCTTTAAGGGATGCTTATTCGACAAGAAGAACTCGTCAGACTCACCCACGTGAAGTTTCCTATGTACACAGAGGCCTTCACACGCACATTGTTGTAGGTGTACAGCATGGCCGGAGTCTTCTTGTTGGATTCGGCTAAAGTGGCCTGTACCGGGGAGGTCGGTTCATTAGTCTTCCCATCATTGTGAACCGGACCAAGAGATGCAACTGCCAAGACATCATCATACAAGTCTAGCTGCTCAGCAGCAAACTCAGATTCCTAGGGAAAGGCAGAAGCAGTATTATCAATCCTGGCAGCAAACTACTGGCAGCATGCAGAGGACCAGCGTAAATGTTAGGTAATGTAAGGACATGCACACATTCTCAATTATTCACATGCATCTAATAGAAAGACATCTGTGCAAATAGGGTTGATTTTAAATTATTATAAAATTTTATATAAGCAGCTCCCACGCAGATCTGTGTGCCTCTGAGGCAACAGATGACCAACAAACCCCGAGCACAAGTTAAAGGGGTCATCTAGCCTCTAATGAGGTCTAGGACATCACTTCCAGAGGCAGATTTACACCTGAACAGCGGGAGTGCAGGGTGTTTACCCCCCACTGTTCAGCTACTGATAGCCTATCCTGAGGATACCGCATCTATCGCAAAGGCTGGACATCCCCTTTAAAGGGAATCTATCAGTAGATCTGTCCCTATGACACCGGCTGACCTGTTACATGTGCACTTGGCAGCTGAAGGCATCTGTGTTGGTCCCATGTTCATATGTGTCCGCATTGCTGAGAAAAATGATGTTGTAATATATGAAAATGAGCCTCTAGGAGCAACGGGGGGGGGGGAGTTACCATTACACCTAGAGGTCCTGCTCTCTCTGCAACTGCTGCTCCCTCTGTACTGTAATTGCCAGGGCCCGGCAAGTGTATCATTGCTAAGAGAGCAGAGCCTCTACAATGAGAACAGAGCGGGGAAATGAACAGAGGGCGCACTGCAGGCTGTAAAAGGCCGTGCACGGGCAACTTTAGGTCTTGCAGGATTAAAAATTTTGCTTCTCGTCTCTGGCTCAAAAGACATTCTAGATATCTTCAATAACAGACTGGTACATTAATTATGCAGAGGAAGAAGAAAAAAAATATAAAAACAACGAACAACCGTCTCACCCATCCGCTGATCACTTAAAGGCTATAGATATCTTCAGGGCAAATTTTGTTTTATGACTGCATTTTACTCATGTGGGGCTAAAAATCATTTTTTCAATTGGTCTTTTATTAAAAATGTTCAGCCGTTTCTGAGATACAAGGGTTAAAAATCAGTCGGTTTGCAAGCTGTCACAGTCTGTCTTTGAATCCTGTCATCTCAGGACTGTGTAGCTTTCATCTGATCTCCTGACCTCACTTATTTAAGCCATATTCCTATCCGTTTCGAGGGGAAAATAAAATTGTGTTGACATAAGTATTCACACCCTTTACTTAGTTGAAGCTCCTTCTGCAGTGATTACAGCCCGTGGTCTTCCTGGATATGATGCCACAAGGTTTGCACACCTGGATTTTCTGCTATTCTTCTCTGCAAATCCTCTCAAGATCTGTCTGGTTGGAAACCATCTGTGGACAGCCATGTTCAAGTCTCAATTTTTCAATTAGGTTCAAGTCAGGGCTCTGGCTGGGCAACTCGAGAACATCCACAGAGTTGCCCTTAAGTCCTGTGCTTCTTGATGGAAGGAGAACTTTCAGCCCAGTCTGAGGTCCAGAGCACTCTGGATCAGATTTTCATTAAGAATATCTCCACTCAGCTTTTCCTCAACACTGACTTGTCTCGCCGTCCCAGAGCATCTTGGTTCTCAGTCAGAGTCCTTTAGGTGCCTTTTTTCTAACTTTCATGTGTCTTTTGCTAAGGAGAGGCTTTTTTTCCTCAACACTCTGCATAAAGCCCAGATTGGTGGAGTGCTGCAACGATGGTTGATCTTCTGAAGGTTTCTCCCATTTACACACGGATCTTTGGAGTGACCATTGGGTTCTTTGTCACCTCTTTTACCAATGGACTTCACCCATGATTACCTAAGTTTGGAGGGGCATCCAATTCAAGGAAGAGCCCTAGTTATTCCAAACGTCTTCCATATAACAATTATGGAGGCCACTGTGCTCTTGGGAACTTTCGATGCAGCAGATGTTTTTTTTGTCCCCTTCTCCAGATCTGTGCCTCCACACAATCCTGTCTCTGAGCTCTACAGGCAGTTCTTTCCTCCTCATGGTTTGGTTTTTGCTCCAATATACATTGTCAGCTGTGAGACCTTATATAGAAGGGGCTGTGTCTTTCCAAGTCATGTCCAATCGACTGAATCTACCGCAGGTGGACTCCAATCAAGGTGTAGAAACGTCTCAAAGATGAAGAGAAATGGGAGGTCCCAAGAGCTAAAAGTGTCATAGCAGATGTTCTGAATACTTCGGTCCATGCAAAATGTTAGCTTTTCCTTTTTAATAAATTTGCAAACATTTCTAAACTTCTGTTTTCACTTCCTCATTATGGGGTATTGATTTGTGAAATTTTTTATTTTTTTTATTTTAGCACTATGCTGCAAAAAAAAAAAAAAAAGAGAAAAAAAGTGAAAGGGTCTGAAGACTTCTCGAACTCGCTGTAGGTCTTATTTGAGCATCGGAGCAGTTCATGCTCCGATGCTCTCCTTTGCCCTGCACTAAATCGCGCAGGGCAAAGGCATTTTCAGGAGTTCCGGTGACAAACCGGGCTCTCCATGGGGCTGCCAGGAAACCCGGTGATGTCATCGGCACTGATGGGCGGGCTTTAGCGCTGCCCTAGCCAGTAAAACAGATAGGGCAGCGCTAAAGCCCGCCCATCAGAGCCGGTGATGTCACCGAACACACTGCCGGGCAGAAGTTTCCATTCGGCAGTGTGTTATGATAAACAAAGTAGCCCTTGCTCTGCGCGAGCTAGCAAGGGCAAGGGAGCGCATCGGAGCATGAGATGCTCCGATGCTAGCCTCAGGAGGGCTGCCTGGGTGAAAATATGTGTATGTCCGGGTTCAGCTCTGAACCCGGACAACCCCTTTAACTTCAGATCTGGTTTTGTTATTTATGGCTGTAGGAACCCCGATCGAGGTTTGCATATAGCTGGGGGTCTCCAGTCTCACACGAAATATGGGTCTCGGATTCAAATGGGGCTGGGTGGCAATTCCAGACACGACCCGTGCACAAGAGTGGCACCATTTCTGGGAAGAAAATACAAAAACAGGATCTTTCTTCCTAATTTTAGACAAATCCTTCATTTATTCACCCAGTTCAAAAACGAATAGCTACATTATAGAAACGGGCTGGTGGTTGCGCGCTGGAAACTGACTGCAGCCATTCAGTCCCAACTCTGCAACCATCATCTGAGCTCAGACTAACAGGAAACCAAAATTGAGTTCAGCTTTAGAGGTGAATAGAGAAGAAAATGAATCACAATAAAATAAAATAAAAATGTACAATCTTGAAAATTTGGGCACAAACCACAGAGTTTGTTCTGAATGTCGTGTTATACGCCGCACTACATGTGAACGTAACTTGCAAATGGTAAAAAGATCATCCGGTCCCAATGTATTCAATAACTATTGCAAGATCCCAAAAAAAAAAGCCTCTAGATCAGTTAACAGCAACTTGTTGACCGTTTCCAGGCAGCAAACGGTTATTTCCAGACTGCACTAAATTAAATGAACTCGATTTTATCCATTGATAATGAAAGCAAATGTGAATCGGGCCTTACAAACAGACCTGAGTGACCCAGTCATCAAAAACAATATGTCTGCACTGCATTTCCACAGCTCTACAGATTCTTACTGACACCAGGCATAAAAAAATTAAAGTAAATAAGACAGGAAAGGGTAGAAAGGGTTTCCAGAATTTGAAAAACCTGCTTGCTTTCTTCCAAAAAGAGCACCTCCCCAGTCTACAGCACGTGTGTGGTACTGCAGCACTGTCCCATTGACTCCAGTGAAGCCGAGCTGTAATACCAGCCACAACCCATGCATAGGGGTGATGGCGTTTTTGGAATAACGCAGACATGTTTTTCTCATCCTAAACAACCCCTTTAAGAGCGTTAGAGCTTCAGGGCACCAGGCGCTACATGGCAGAACTCACTTCACATTGAAAGGGGCTACTTTGCATATGAGCATAGTCACTGCATAACGAAAATATCTAGGACGCGCCAATGTGTGCCAAATTATTATTATTTTCAACTCTCCCTTGTCCTTATGGTTTTCTACCATGCTGCAGCACGGAGTCCAGCTCACCGCTGATCGTCTAGATTGGGCACAATTTGGGCAAACACTGGGTTTATAAGAAGTATCAGGTCTGTGCAGGATTTAGGGTTCGCAGTGTATCGGTGCTAGCACTCAACTGAATTTTTTTGCAATTCTGGGGTCGCGGTACACGTGCAAGACACGCCACGGCCCCATTCTTATTTTTTAGGCTTCAGCAAGATCAAGATCGCCATGTAGCTGAACCCTTAGGCCTCGGAATGTAGACAACAATGTTTGACAGCAAGCTGAGATCTTGAAAATACTGCTGAACTGAAACAAAGTTGCAGAACGCCCCATTATGGACAGTATTATGTACATGCATGTCATAATACAGACTGGACAGTTTTTACAGGACACACAGTATTTAAGTATACCCTGCACACACATGCCGGTAGTACCCAAGGGCTGGTAATGGATCAGACATGTGCCAGGAAATGATGTGCGTTACTGTACTGTCCATTCATCGCTTTGGGGGTTCTGAAAATAGCAGAGCCAGTGCCCTAGGCGCATTTTGGTGGTCCAATGGCGGTAAATGGAGAAGTGGCCTCGCTTGCACAGTGCGCTCTCAGGTGTTTTCAGAACACCTGTAGCAGTGAATGGAGAGGACACAGTACATGCGCAGTGTGCTACTTCACTTCTGGAGATAGGTGCGGGTCCCAGAAGTGTGACCCGCACCTATCTGACAGCGCAGCAAGTGACCGCACCCATGCACCGCCGGATGTAAACACTTCGGAGACTGGTACATAGACACAGCGGAGGAAGTACGTTGGACCGGAGCGGCAGGTGAGTATGAGTCTTCTGTTTCAGGGGGCAGGCTGGGGACATCACATAAAATGTAATTAGGACTGGAAAATCCCTTTAAAGGGGTTGTCCCATCTAGCAATTTCATACTCACCTGCTGCGAGCTGCGCTGGTCGCTTCCTGGTTTCCGGCTTGTGAGGCTGGACGGGCTTAGTGAGCTTGATTGAAGGCTTGTCCCGGCCGGGCATCGCTGTTTTGAACGTGCACGCCGCCGTGCATGCGCCATGGACGACTTCTTCCTGGCCAGTATAGTACAGAGCAGCGAACGTGCAATGGTGAGTTCTTCCTGGCCGTGTATAGTACAGAGATGCGCTGCATACAGAGCATGCACGTCTAAGGCCTCGTGCACACGGCCGTTGTTTTGGCGGCTCGAATGCGGACCCATTCATTTCAATGGGGCCACAAAAGATGCGGACAGCACTCCGTGTGCAGTCCGCCTCCGTTGCTCCGCAAAAAAAATATAACCTGTCCTATTCTTGTCCGCGCTTTGCGGACAAGAATAGGCAGTTATATTAATGGCTGTCCACGCCGTTCCACAAATTGCGGAACGCACACGGACACCATCCGTGTTTTGCGGACTGCAAAACACACACCGGTCGTGTGCATGAGGCCTAAAGGAACATAACTACAAAAATTCTCACAGGCTCTTCTATAGCAAATTAAAATAGGATCAATGAGATGGGAATACCCCTTTACACGACACCTGCTGCCCGATCACTGTGTAGCAGCGCAGCCATTGAACTGAAATTGCAGAATTGCAAAAAAAAAAAAAAAAAAAACACTGCGCTTCAACCCCGCCCAGTTCAGCGGCTGCACTGCGGTCTCTGGTCCTGCAACAAGTGCTGCGCTAACAGGTTTCTTTTTCCTGCGGGGCCGCAGAATGGACTTATGGATGCGTACAAATGTTCAAATGTTTTGCAGCCCCATTGTGATGAATGGATTTGCAAAAAAACATGGCTCTGATGCGGACCGGAACTACGGCGGCGTGCACAGGGCCTGGAAAAATCTGCGTCCTATTGTTTCCAATGGGAAACTGCGTCATCGTGCTCAGAAACCGGTCTCTGCACCAGCATCAAAAGGGGCTAAACCCCTGAGCGGATCCGCAGGACACGCAAAATGACGACAGGAATCCATGGGTCAACCTCCGCGGATCTGCACCGTTACCGGCCGAAATCTGCAGGGCAGATCTGCCATAGATTTCACCCTTTGCATTATTGAAGACGGACGCGCTGCGGTTTAAACGCGTGGATTTTCTTGCAAAAAATAAACAAGTCCATCCAGCGTACGGAGGAGATTTTAAAAAGTTTCCGCTACATGCACAGCGCTGACGCCCCCTCCTCCCCCCTTTTTGTTCACTGGGGACCACATGACATCTCCTTCCATCCTGACCAATCAGAAGTCCTGTGATCTTTCTTAGCTGCTGGATCCCTCGCCCCTCCATTAACCTGCTCTGCCGGACTAGTGGGTTCTATAGGACTATGGAGGCCACCATGACTATAGACAGGACCCCAGGGACAGACATCACCCAGGGGCAGTGAGATAACCCCCATCCTCCACACATGCACACACGTGTACACAGCATGCGATACAAGAAGTAGATAAATGGCTGTACATGTCTCTTGGCGCCGGCCCGGGTCTCCCCCACCTGCATGAACTCTTCTTCGGCGTAAATATCAATAAGATCCGCCCCGTCCGCCATACCCGGCCCGGGACCCTGGATGTACGAGTCCGGCTGTGTCTCCCCCTGTGTGTGTGATGTCAGGCCGGGATGCGGCCGTTCCTGGATCCCGCACACGTCTCTCCGCACTGTGAGTGGAACTCTGCAGCTCCCACAATCCCGCGCTCACCGGAACTTCCGGCCTGCGGGGGATGGTGGGGTTCCTGTTCTCATCCACTTCCGGGGCTCGGGGTCATCCGGTGACGTCACAGAAGCGCTTGTACAGGATGCTGGCTGTAGGGGTCAGAGCCAGGGTGAGACGCTCTTGGCTCTGGGGGACTACCAGTGTGCCACCAGAACTACAACTCCCAGCAGGCCTCGACTGTCTGCAGCTATTGGAGCATGCTGGAAGTTGTCGTTTACCAAATTCTACAGAGCAGGGGGGTCAGTAACCTCTGGCACTCCAGCGGTTGTGAAACTACAACTCCCAGCATGCCCTGTGCACTTCTGAGAACAGCCAAGCAGATGTGCACACTGGGAGTTGTAGTTTTGCAAAGAGTGGCAGGTTCAGGACAAATTCTACAGAGCAGGGGGTCAGTAACCTCTGGCGCGCAAGTGCTTGTACAACTACAACTCCCAGCATGCCCTATGCACATCTCAGGAAAGCCAAGCAGATGTGCACGCTGAGAGTTGTAGTTTTGAAAAGAGTGGCATGTTGGGGACAAATGCTACAGAGCAAGGGGTCAGTAACCTCTGGCACGCCAGTGGTTGTGCAACTACAACTCCCAGCATGCCCTGTGCACATCTCAGGAAAGCCAAGCAGATGTGCACGCTGAGAGTTGTAGTTTTGAAAAGAGTGGCATGTTGGGGACAAATGCTACAGAGCAGGGGGTCAGTAACCTCTGGCACGCCAGTGGTTGTGCAACTACAACTCCCAGCAGGCCCTGTGCACTTCTGAGAACAGCCATGCAGATGTGCATGCTGGGAGTTATAGTTTAGCAAGCACAAATGCTACAGAGCAGGGGTTTGCAACCTTGTGAGAAAAGCTGCGCAGATTTGCATGCTGGGCGGTCATCAGTATCTGATGGGTGGTGCTCCGCGGCCTGTTCGTAGGCCACTGACGTCACATGACCTATAGGCAGCTCAGTCCTATTCAAGTCAATAGGGTTGAGCTGTAATACCAAGCACGGCCACTATCCAATGTACGGCGCTGTGCTTAGGGCGGGTTCACACTTTGCGTTATGGAATTCCGTTATAACGGAATTGTAGGGCGGAATGCAAAATGGAAGCTTTTAAGAGGCATTCCGTCTTAATACATGACTATGGGGGCACATAACGGTTCCGTTACACATGATAGAAGAAAAATAGTCCTGTCGACCTATAGGTTCATTTGTATTTTTAGGTTGTAAGGGTGACACCCAGGAGTCTAAAAGGAAGATTCACATACCACCACGAGTCATGTCTTCTCATTCTTTTGCCCCTAGACTAAATTTTAGGATTAGGGATCACACAAAAATTCTACCATGACACTAGTTTCCTATTTTTCTAGTAGTATCTTCTGTGTGACTGGAGAAACGGAGCAGATGCTCATGCCGACCAATCCAGCTCTGTGCAGGAATTTTTCCATTTACCTTATATTAGGCTACTTTAGGAAGGAAAAAGTTTTAGTTTTTCTTGCACTGGAGCAGACTTGTCTTCTGGGACCTTTGCATTGACGCCCTCCTGGTTCTTCTTATAGAGCGCACTTCTCTCATCTGTGTTTATTCGCCATGCACCACGGTGGATGACAACTGCTGACACAGGGGGGGATGCGGCAGAGATCCAATTGCCTGTGTGGAAGGAGCGCAAAAACGAAAAAACAGAAGTAAAGAGAGCGCGACTGTTGTATGAGAGCCGGAAGAGAGGCATGCTGGAGAACTGCCTGCTGCTCAGGTACCGCTCGTCTGTCTGTCCACCTGGCTGATTGGAGGTGGACGCTAGCAGCACCCTCGTCCCTTGACGACAGATTACATACTCTTCTGTATACTCTATATTCTGCTGTTTTATTTTCCGTCTTTGCAGCCTGTTTGCCAAAAAATATCTCAACACCATGACAGAGGCGCAGATGTCACAGTACGACCGCCTTATCAACGAGCCTAGCAACGACTGGGATATCTACTACTGGATCACAGGTACTGGGAGAAATCTACTGCTGAAAGTTGTTCTGGGAATGAGAAGCGAAGCAGAGCGTTTACAGCCTTGTACACACAGGGCAGCGTACGCACAGCAGTGGATCCTGCAGCAGAAATCTAAGGCTCTGCTTCAGATCTCTGCCATGGCTTGCAGTGCTGCAGAATCTGCCCGAGGATTAGCCCCATTGAATGAGGCTCCCAGGCTTTGATTCCACATGTAAATACACTGCTCAAAAAAATAAAGGGAACACTTAAACAACACAATGTAACTCCAAGTCAATCACACTTCTGTGAAATCAAACTGTCCACTTAGGAAGCAACACTGAGTGACAATCAATTTCACATGCTGTTGTGCAAATGGGATAGACAACAGGTGGAAATTATAGGCAATTAGCAAGACACCCCCAATAAAGGAGTGGTTCTGCAGGTGGTGACCACAGACACTTCTCAGTTCCTATGCTTCCTGGCTGATGTTTTGGTCACTTTTGAATGCTGGCTGTGCTTTCACTCTAGTGGTAGCATGAGACGGAGTCTAGAACCCACACAAGTGGCTCAGGTAGTGCAGCTTATCCAGGATGGCACATCGATGCGAACTGTGGCAAGAAGGTTTGCTGTGTCTGTCAGCGTAGTGTCCAGAGCATGGAGGCGCTACCAGGAGACAGGCCAGTACATCAGGAGATGTGGAGGAGGGCAACAACCCAGCAGCAGGACCGCTACCTCCGCCTTTGTGCAAGGAGGAGCACTACCAGAGCACTGCAAAATGACCTCCAGCAGGCCACAAATGTGCATGTGTCTGCTCAAACGGTCAGAAACAGACTCTATGAGGGCCCGACGTCCACAGGTGGGGGTTGTGCTTACAGCCCAACACCGTGCAGGACGTTTGGCATTTGCCAGAGAACACCAAGATTGGCAAATTCGCCACTGGCGCCCTGTGCTCTTCACAGATGAAAGCAGGTTCACACTGAGCACATGTGACAGACGTGACAGAGTCTGGAGACGCCGTGGAGAACGTTCTGCTGCCTGCAACATCCTCCAGCATGACCGGTTTAGCATTGGGTCAGTAATGGTGTGGGGTGGCATTTCTTTGGAGGGCCGCACAGCCCTCCATGTGCTCACCAGAGGTAGCCTGACTGCCATTAGGTACCGAGATGAGATCCTCAGACCCCTTGTGAGACCATATGCTGGTGTGGTTGGCCCTGGGTTCCTCCTAATGCAAGACAATGCTAGACCTCATGTGGCTGGAGTGTGTCAGCAGTTCCTGCAAGACGAAGGCATTGATGCTATTGACTGGCCCGCCCATTCCCCAGACCTGAATCCAATTGAGCACATCTGGGACATCATGTCTCGCTCTATCCACCAACGTCACGTTGCACCACAGACTGTCCAGGAGTTGGCAGATGCTTTAGTCCAGGTCTGGGAGGAGATCCCTCAGGAGACCGTCCGCCACCTCATCAGGAGCATGCACAGGTGTTGTAGGGAGGTCATACAGGCACGTGGAGGCCACACACACTACTGAGCCTCATTTTGACTTGTTTTAAGGACATTACATCAAAGTTGGATCAGCCTGTAGTGTGTTTTTCCACTTTAATTTTGAGTGTGACTCCAAATCCAGACCTCCATGGGTTGAAAAATTTGATTTACATTTTTTTATTTTTGTGTGATTTTGTTGTCAGCACATTCAACTATGTAAAGAACAAAGTATTTCAGAAGAATATTTAATTAATTCACATCTAGGATGTGTTATTTTTGTGTTCCCTTTATTTTTTTGAGCAGTGTATATATATATTTTTTATATAACACGGATTTCAGCACAGAAAACATGTCGAAATCCTTGTAAAAAATCCACCATGTGAAAATCCCTTGAGGGTACGATGTCCATGTGTGCAGAATTTTGATGGTAAAACTGGGCTATTACCTTCAGAGTCCTGCTGCCATTGACCACTACATGTTTGGCCCCACGCAGATTTCGCATCGCGTGCCATACCCTAAGGACGGAGTGACTTTAATGGAAATTAAAGTGGTTATCACATGATTAATGTAAACAAATGTAAATCAGACATCATATAGTACATGACAATCTGTAACAAAGCTAGAACCAGCCCTGTACCTCACATGGATCCAGAGATCTCCCCGTTCATTGCTCTGCTACATTTATTTCAAGCTGGCATAGCCTCAGGGGGCATGTCCTTTCTGTCACAGCTTTTTCCCTGTCATGGCCCAGGGGGCATATCCTCTCTGCTGCAGTTGTTTATCACAGCTCAGGGGATGTTTCCTTTCTCCTGGAGTTCTCCCTGCCATAGCTCAAGGGGGGGGGGGGGGGGGTCCTCTCTGCTGCAGCGCTCTTCCTATTACAGCTCAGGATGTGTCCTTTCTACTGCACTCTCCTCCTTTCACAGCACAGGGGGCATGTCCTTTCTGCTGTAGCTCTCTCCCTGTAATTGTCACAGCTTCTAACAGTAGATCCGTCTGGTGGCAGTTAATGGATGAAACTGACCATGTGCCTCCATCTCAGTGAGGCAGGCAGAAAAATAAGAAAAGGAACAAACAGCAGGTGGCGCTACACAGATATATTTGATTGAATAACTCAGTGGCTATGCTTTAATGTAAGCAATTCTATCTTACAGCCATGTTTATGCCTAAAGCTTGTAAGTTTTCTCATCACCCCCAAACCTCAGCTGCATCATGCTAGCAGGTTGTACCCGAAAAGGTGTAAGCATTGAGCACGGGCTTGGAGGGGTAGCATCAACCAGACGGTTACTCACCTGACGTCCATCATTTTTACAGGGGCCCAGGAACCGCCAGAGGAGTTCAACAGCGAGATCATGGATTTGCTAAAGGAATTTGCCAAGAACCGAGATAAGGAGCAACGTCTGAGGCAGCCAGACCTGGAGTACTTATTTAAGGAGGCGCAGTAACTCACCCAAAGGATTCTCGCTGCTGATGGTGATTACCCCAGTCGTCATCAGCTTGTACCCCAATCCTGCGCAGGCGGACATGAAAGAAGACAATAGAGTCAAATCTATAATATTAATAAAGGAAAGTGTGAATGGTGCCGATTGATATTACTATTTTAAAAAAATAACTTGAAAAATGATTGCATGTATTATAAAATCATTACTGAAAGGGGTTGTCCAGTTCTTTTATATTGACGTCCGACCACGTGACTGCCGGAGGTGGAAGGGTGTGCCCCACACTGATCTGTTTTCACACAGTCATGGTCTTACCACAGCCAACGCTAGAGGAGCTCACCGCCTAGAGATTTGTACAGCTATTGTTGAGTTTTATGGTTTCTGTATAAATTAATTTGTATTGAGCTCCCCCTAGTGGTGGCTGCAGGCAGCCAGAGCTTTATCAAAGGGAAATAGAGCTCACTGCGGGGTGAATAATCAGTGTATATATATTAGGGCCGTTTTATAGGAAAAACACATTGGTTTAGCACAAAACCTGTGTGTAAATGAAGCCTTAGAAAAGTAAGAAAACTGTTCTCGGAACTGCAGCTGATGAATGAGGGCTGAGCTTCAGTACCTAAAAGTGGCTGCTACACAGTGTTCTGACTCCATACACTGATCACTGCCAGAATCTGTAGCTGCTGCTAACAGCTATGAAGAGGTCCTAAATCTCCCCCCCCCCCAATCAATTAAACGTTACATTACTTCCTAAAAAAAATATTAAAACACATTTAACCCTTTCAGGACAATTGCCATTTTTCAGCTTTCTGCCCGGGCCATTTTTAGCAAATCTGACATGTTTCACTTTATGTGGTAATAACTTTAAAACGCTTTTACTTATCCAGGCCATTCTGAGATTGTTTTCTCATCACATATTGTACTTCATGACAGTGGTAAAATTAAGTAACAAAATTTCATTTTTATTTATAAAAAAAATACCAGATTTCCCAAAAATTTTGAGAAATTAGCAAATTTTGAAATTTCAATTTCTCTACTTTTATAATAGATAGTGTGACACAGCGAGGGGTTTTGTCTGGGAAGGCAGGTATTTTCCTCCCAACGTGCGGCTGGGCTGGTTTCTAGCCAGGTGAGGTCAAATACCGGACTGGAGTTTAAGTGCCGATCAGGGTTTTGGCAACACCTGGCTGTCCTTAAATAGGCAGCTGGGCTCAGCAGAGATGTCTCTGTTGGGATCTGAGGTTTAGTGCCGGACTGGAGGGCTGAGACCCATGTGCAGGGGGAACAGGCCCCCTAAAGCCTGCTGTGGGCTACTGGAGGCAGAACTGCCAACAAGGTGACTTGTGCAATATGAACTTTCTATTGTGTGTGAATTAACACCAAAGACTGCAAAGTGACGTGCTGTTTTGTGCAACTGCCGCAAGTGAGAATAAACACTGAAGTTTGAGTTAAGAACTTGTATTTTGCCTCTGTACTGCCTCCGCTTACCCTATCTACCAGAGCGAAACCCCACAATAGTAACTCCAAAAATAGTTATTACTTTACATTCCCCATATGTCTACCTCGTGTTTGGATCATTTTGTGAATGCCATTTTATTTTTTGGGGATGTTAGAAGTTTAGAAGCAAATCTTGAAATTTTTCAGAAAATTCCCAAAACCCACTTTTTAAGGACCGGTTCAGGTCTGAAGATCTCTGAGCCCAGCACCGCCCCGCTGTTAATTTTTATTCACTCCTCTCCGGCCTTTTTTTTTTCTCAGTGCGCCATAATCCCGCACATGCGCCGATGTCACACACGTCCTGGCAGCAGCCTCAGCTAGTGACATCGGCATATGTGCGGGATTACGACGCACTGAGAAAAAAAAAAAAAGCCCTGAGAGGAGTGAATAAATTAACAGCGGGGTGGCGCTGGGCTCAGAGATCAGGGGCGCGGCTGGGCACAAACGGCCGGAGGGACAGCTATTTTTATCAAAAATGAAACGACAGAGGGGGGTAAAACTAGTATATTTTTTATGACATAATGGAGACTAATATGACGATACCAAAATCTCAATATCGAAAATCGGGCAGACAGAATCCCTTTAATCAATTTTTTTCCAGTAACAACGCAAGTGTTAACAGCCAAACAAAACTCAATATTTATTGCCCTGATTCTGTAGTTTACAGAAACACCCCATATGTGGTCGTAAAACGGATGTACGGGCACACGGCAGGGCGCAGAAGGAAAGGAACGCCATATGGTTTTTGGAAGGCAGATTTCACAGAGATAATTTTAAGCTGCCATGTCACATTTGAAGACCCCCTGATGCAACCCTAGAGTAGAAACTCCCAAAAAATCACCCCATTTTGGAAACTACGGGATGAGGTGGCAGTTTTGTTGGTACTATTTTAGGGTAGATATGATTTTTGGTTGCTCTATATTACACTTTTTGTGAGGCAAGGTAACAAAAAATAGCTGTTTTGGCACCGTTTTTGTTATTGACAGTGTTTATCTGACAGGTTATATCATGTAGTATTTTTATAGAGCAGGTTGTTACGGATGCGACAATACCAAATATGACAACTTTTTTGGTTTTTTATTTTGAAAAAAATCATGTTTTAGTGTTTTATATTCTGAGACCCATAGTTTTTTTTATTTTTTGGGAGATTGTCTTAGGTAGGGTCTCATTTTTTGCAGTATGAGATGACAGTTTGATTGGTACTATCTTGGGGTGCATATGACTTTTTGATCACTTGGTATTACACTTTTTGTGATGTAAGGTGACAAAAAATGCCTTTTTTGACACCGTTTTTATTTTATCATTTTTATGTTGTTCACCTGAGGGGTTAGTTCATGTGGTATTTTTATAGAGCAGGTTATTACGGACGTGGCGATACCTAATATGTCTACTTGGCGCAGGTCATTAAGGGGTTAAAAGAAGCAGTGAACGGCAGACCCACTGACTTGCAGGTGACGTCTCCACGGATTTGAGTTCTTTCCTTTTCTTTTCCATTTGGTCCAGACCATCATGGGCTGATGTCTTTGGTCAGGGGTGTACAGCTCCCTCTGCCACACAAGAGTAAGAAGACATAGATGGGGGACTATTACAGATTTTACAAATCAGTAATAATAGTGCTCCCAGATTGCCCTGATTAGTAATAGTGCCCCCAATAATATTGCCCAAGATTTCCCTGATTAGCAATGCCCTCCATAATGTGACTAAAAATAATAATGCCCCTACAGTAGTAATTATGCCACTAGAGGCCCCAAAATTTATAATGCCCCTCCTGCATCGACCCCTGTAGCTCTAATGCCCCCTGGCCTATATATATGCCCCCCACCCTAGTGCCTATATATATTGCTCCCCCGATTGTTTCAGTATATAATGCTTCTCCTCCCCCGTTCCATGTAGTTAGTGCCAGTATATATAATGTCCTCCCATAGTACCAGTCTATAATGCTCCTCCATCCTCCCTGTAATGCCAATGTTTAATGCTACCCCCTGCAGCCAGTATACAATGCTCAGCCCTGCACATCCAGTATTTAATACTCTCTACCAGTGCCAGTATGTAATGCTCCCTCCATGCCACTATATAATGCTCCCCCAGTACGCCCTGCTTAGTGTTAAAAACAAAACACCTCACTCCTGATTTATATCAAGCTGGCGGCTCAGGGGGTGTGCGCCTTCTGCAGTTGCTCAGGGAGTGTGTCCTTTCTTCTGCAGCTCTTTCCCTATCACAGCTCAGGAGGTAGATGAAGGATAGAACTGAGCATGTGCATTCACCTCAGCAAGGTAGGCAGAAAAATAAGGAAAATAACAAACAGCAGGTGGCGCTATACAGATACATTTATTGAATAGCTCAGTGGCTATACAAAGTTTTTATTCCCATGCAATTACAAAAGTATTCAGACCCAAGTGCTGGTTTGAAAACTGCAGCATGTTTTTCGTGGGAAATAAAAAATCAGATGGCACAATTAGATCTAAAATGAAAAACTATATCCTTTGTCATACTAAAAGGGGTCATGTATGGAATCCACTGTGAGTCGTACTAAATGACTGCTACATGGGACCTCTGCTATAAAAGAAACAGGCTTTTTTTCATTTCGAAAAAAAAATTCCCAAGGGTGGAGAATCCTGCTCTGTACTGATGAGAGGCAAGCACCCCAAAACAGCTGTGTACAGATGGGTATCTGGCTTAAGGTACTTTCACACTAGCGTTTTTCTTTTCCGGCATAGAGTTCCGTCCTAGGGGCTCTATACCGGAAAATAACTGATCAGGCATATCCCCATGCATTCTGAATGGAGAGAAATCCGTTCAGGATGCATCAGGATGTCTTCAGTTCAGTCATTTTGACTGATCAGGCAAAAGATAAAACCGCAGCATGCTACGGTTTTATCTCCTGCGAAAAAAACTGAAGACTTGCCTGAATGCCGGATCCGGCATTTTTTCCCATAGGAATGTATTAGTGCCGGATCATTCAAAATGCCGGATCCGTCATGCGCAAACCGAAAAAAAAAGGTGAAAAAAGTAAATGCCGGGTCCGTTTTGCCGGATGACACCGGAAAGACGGATCCGGCATGTTTACATTTTTTTGACTGATCTGGATCCTGATCAGTCTTACAAATGCAATCAGTTGGCATACATTTTGCCGGATCTTTCCGGCGACGGAACTGCTTGCCGGATCTCTCTGCCGCAAGTGTGAAAGTAGCCTTAGCTATATTCCCTTGTCATGTCCCAAGGCTTATTTAAAAAGTCAGATCTTGACTCATAGGGAGCCACTTCCAACTAGCGAGAGGGTTTTAAGTATTACAGTATGTTCAGACAAGGATTTCCAGCATGCGAAATCCACATCAGCTTTTTTTGCATGATGCGTTTTTTTAATGCAGCGATGATTTTCATTGTTGCCTATATTCAATGGAAATTCTGGACGCGGAATCCTCATCAAGAACGGACAGTTCACTTCTTTTTCCATGGTCTGGTTTTCAAAACTGCGAGCAGAAAAAAAGCGCTGTATGGTTTAACACGTGGAAGCCCCATGCATGCGTTTTTGGTGCGGAATCCGCATCAAAAATTCTCTGTGTGAACATACCCTTATAAGTATCAATAAAGTTGTGGGGGTTTTATATAGTAATGTAACGTAGTATGATTTTCTGTAGGGCGTAGTTTTTTTTTGCTGGCAATTATAGATCATAGATTGTAAGCTCTTGAGGGCAGGGTCCTCTACCCCTCTGTACCATTCTGTTAATAGTTTCTTGTTTATTGTATTTTTATATTTGTGTAAGGGTCCATTCACACGTCCGTATGTGTTTTGCGGTTCCTCAAAACATGGACGCCGGCAATGTGTGATCTGCAATTTGCGGACTGCACATCCCAGACACTATAATAGAAAATACCTTTTCTGGTCCGCAATTGCGGACAAGAATAGGACATGTTCTATTTTTTTTCAGGAACGGAATTGCGGATCCCGAAAAAATGGATGCGGATCACGGAAATGCGCATTCGCATCCGTTCCAGCCCCATTGAAAGGGAATGGGTCCGCAAATTGCGGAACGAATGCGGACCCAAATTACGGACGTGTGAATGGACCCTAACTCCGACTGGATATACAGCCCCATGGAATTAATGACGCTTTGAAATAAATAATAATAATTACATATATCAGAGTCACCATCTGCAGTGGATATGACGAGTGCTGCAACTTTGTTGCACCTGGAGTGCACTTGGTAAGAAATTGTGTTCCAATTGAGGACTACCTTAATAAATCTTCACTTGTCGGCTGTGTGGTGGAGACAGAAGTGTGAAGGGGTAGGTCGGCCTCTAGTGAATGGAATCCTGCACGGCACGCTCCGCATTGTTTGGGTTCCCATAGTCACTGTAGCCTGGTTATTCATGTTTCCACATTGTGTGGAGGCATCCGGTGTCCACGAGCCTTTCCTCATCGCCCGGTCACTGACTACTTGCTGTTGGAACAATGTCTCCAGGGATTCATGGTAGTTCAGGAGGAAGCTGTGACCCTCTAAACTTCTACTGCACCAATCATAACACCTCATATGGTGAGTGAAGAATAATAATTGACATTTTCAAAAATTGCTTTACGTCTGTTTTGCCTTTGATATTTATATTATATCATGTTTTTCCCTTACGTTTAGCTTGTCCTGACAGACATGCTAAACATGTCCGGGGGGCTCCATCATCCCTATGTGTGTGTGTAGATGTATCATTCCTGGGTAAAGAGGACCTACACCGGAAGAGGAATTTAGTATATAAGTTCCAAGACTTCTTCTTGAGTGAGACACTGACTTGAGGTGTCACCTGAAAGGGAATGTGTCATCAGAAAATGACCTGTTATCAAGTTATTACGTTAAACGTAATTTAAATCTTTTTTGGTGATATTATTTTTAAAGGGCACATCAGCAGACTTGTGCCTATGACACTGGCTGACCTGTTACATGTGCACTTGGCAGCTGAAGACATCTGTGTTGGTCCAATGTTCATATGTGTTCACATTGCTGAGAAAAATTAAGTTTTAATATATGCAAACAAGCTTCTAGGAGCAACGGGGGCGTTGCCCTTACACCTAGAGACTCTTCTCTCTCTGTATCTACTTTGATTGACAGGACCAGACAGTGCAAACGTCATCATGCCTGGCCCTGTCAATCAAAGTAGAGAGGGCGCAGCAGTTGCAGAGAGAGCACAGACTCTAAGAGTAAAGGCAACGCCCCTGTTGCTCCTAGAAGCTCATTTGCAAATATTAAAACATCCTATTTCTCAGTAATGCAGACACATAGGAACATGATGCCTTCAGCTGCCAAGCGCACATGTAACAGGTCAGCCAGTGTCATAGGGACAGATCTGCTGACAGATGCCCTTCACTCTTGCATGTCAATATTACCATATATTTGTGAACAAAAAAATCTTAAAATCCTGCAGTTTACACACTGCCACTAAGTCTAATAATAGGGACCACTTCTAGGTCTGTACAGATCACTTTTCATCAGTCATGTCATTATCATCACAGGCAGGATTACAATGTCGCCTATCTATAAATATCACTGGATCCACCATTCACAATAGGTGATATCATAGCTTATCTACTCCCTCCTGACCTCTGCACAGGTCACAGAGCATGGCTAGAAAACTCTACCATAGAAGTCAATGAGGTCCCTTCCTGACCATTGTGTATATGGCCCATAGGCTGTAAAACATATATCTAAATGCTGTTAACAGCACAGGCAAGATGGCCGCCCCTGTAATAGAATTAGAAAAAAATATAAATCTTGGAAAATTAAAACAGATTAGAAACAAAAGAATGTTTCCTTTCCATCATCCTCAATAGTAGGAAGAGGGAGATGTCTACGCCGGGCATGCATCATTCTTAGGGACTCCTCTCATCCTGCCAATAAGCTCTTCCAGCTCTTTCCTTCCAGAAGGAGCTACAGGACCCTTCAGACTAAAACCAGCAGGTTCAGGAACAGTTTCCTCCCCACAGCTGTCACCCTACTGAACTCAGTCCCCCGCTGAACCTGCTCATCCATACTCACTTAACCCTCTACACTCCTCCTCCCTCCATCCCTTCCTATGACCATGATCATGACTGTCATTCATTCTCAACATTCACGGTATGTTCACATTGGTTACTGCTATAGTTGGGACACTGTCATAGCATAAGTCTCTGCTATAGTACGTACTTACACCACATTGTTCACTATCACAGTCTGTCATAGCATTCTGCAGATCTGTTTACTATACATCTGTAAATTTGTATATACGTAGCGCATCTGTATAACTTGTTCATAGTACATCCGTGTATTCGCAGTCTGTATAGCAGGGATCAGCAACCTCCGGCACTCCAGCTGCTGTGAAACTACAACTCCCAGCATGCAAACATACTCAGCTGTTCTCACAACTCCCATAGAAGTGAATGGAGCACTCTGGGAGTTGTAGTTTCAGAACATCTGGAGTGCTGGAGGTTGCTGATCCCTGCTGTATAGCAATAGAACAGTTTATCTGTATATCTGTATACATCAGTACATCTGTATATTTGTCCACAGTACATCTGTATATTTGCTCTCTATATAGCAATATAAACACCTGTATACTTAACTTATTTGTACATAATCTGTACATAACTATTCCTACTTTCTACACTATCCTTATCTGTATATAACTTGTTTTTATTGCACTGCTGCCCTTTGCACTTCTGATTAGATGCAAACTGTATTTCGTTACCCTGTATTTATACATGTGTAATGCCAATAAAGTTGAATCAAATCTTTGAAAAATTCAAAATATAACTCAGCTCGTCCTCATAGCAGTTGCTGTGCCAGCTACCCTGGATGCCCATGTTCCTATAGGCAGCAAAAAAAAATAATAAAAAATCTATTCTTTTTCTGGTCTTCAATGTCATGCAGGTCGCCCGGACTTTCCTGCTGCCAGCGTCTTGCGCTCTGGCACTCATTCCCATCGCAGCACCGGCTACCAATCCAACTTTCGACCAGTTGTGTACTATTCCCCCAACCTGGACCGAAAGGATAACCCGTACATGGGGTGAGCTCTCCATTTCATATTCCACCTATAATTGTGATTGATAAATGATTAGTTTGATCATTGAAACTATACTTCACCACAAGGCCTCATGAACATGACCGTGTCTGTATTTCGTTCTGCAAACCACGAATTAGCAAAATTCGTATACCTTCCATGTGCATTCCGCCTTTTTCTCACTCCCATCAATAGAAACAGCTATGCTCATCTGTAATTCAGACAAGAACAGGACATGTTCTATAATTTGAGGAATGGCCACATCCGCAAAAAAATATGGATGTGTGCATGGCTCCATAGAAGTGAATGGGTCAATGTGATATCCTCAAAAAATGCAGATAGCACACAAATGAAAAATTCCTAACGAATCATCTTTCTTCTCTTCCTCTGCATCAGACTGATCCTGCGGAACAATTACACATCAATCACTAACAGAGACTTCACTCCTCATCAACATGTGACAGGTGCCGAGCCGTTACCCCATGCACTTTACTCCCCACAAAGCGGATACATTAACAGCAGCGAAGTTACCAACACCAAGTCTAAAGCTGTGAGTAATGAGAAACGGTGGCATACTTACTGTATGTGTTACAGCAGTCGGTAGGGAAGACACACACTGTGAGCCCTAACTGGAACCCTGCCTACTTGCAGTGCAAGCCCTAGGTGGCAAGTCCGCAACTGGTCGACGTTCCCTACCCTACTAAGGTGCAAGACAGACGAAACACATAGAGAAAACCAGACAAAAGCAGGAATGGGTCAGAACCAGCAGGATGATATAGTACCAAATCGAGAGACAGAGGGTAGTCAAATAACCAACCTGAGATCAGAATCAGATGGGAGACCCAATACCGAAAACACGAGGCAGAGAGTGGTCAAAAGCAAGCCAAGGTCAATAATATGAGCAATCCAAACACACAGACAAAACTGGAACCGGGAGCACAGCTAGGGAGTCACAGACTGGAATAAGGCCAGAAAGGGGTTTAAATAGAGCACCGAGTCCCAGGATCAGAACCTGATAGGCATTAGAACACAGCACACAGGTATAGATCAGCTGAGCAATCAGCCCACTGTTAGTCTCCTCCAGCACACGCCCCCTGTGGGGAGAAAGAGCATTGCATCCTGCTGCTAAGGACGCTGGCGCATCACCAGGGGCGTGTCCCAGCAGTGTGTCTCACCCGGCGCGGCCGCACTGAAGCCAGAGACTGCAGAGCTGGAGCACAGGCAGGTAAGTTTGTGACAGTATGATTGTAAATTCTGAGATCCGGGAATAAAATAGGCTTGACACAGCTTAGGTGCATAAAATGTTTATTAAAATATGCTAAAATACATACAAAAGATAAAGGTAAAGTAAGTAACAGTCACCAAAGCTGTGAACAAATGGGGCCCGGCTGACGCCCATATGATACAAAGAGAGTGATGGTAGCAAGACACATCTTACCCTGATGACATCTTGGAGCTCTTTGTTACAGTCTTGGGTGTTTTCTAGCTTCCTGCCCCCTCCTAAATGTCTTCAGTGTGCAGTACACATGGACAGTTACTTTAGACCAGGGGTGAGTTACAGAAATTGCGCTTCAATTAAAAAAATCTAGAGCGCTGTATTTTTGCAGCACAAATGGCAGCTGCACTATATATATTACATATAGTACAGGCGCCATTTTTACCACATATAGCAGTCTAATCTTTAAGTTGAGAATGTTATATAGTTAGTTCTTTATTTGGCATTAATGGCAGCCAAGCTAAACCTAGGGGTGTCTATAGAGGGGTTCACCCAGTTTTTACTCTCCCTGCCACTGTCTCTGCCTTTGTCCCTTTCTCAGCTTCAGATCTGCCCCCCACCTCCATCAGCCTCCTATCAGCCCCCCAGCCTTCATTCGCCTTAGATCAGACCCTCATGAGACCCTAACCATCCTTAAATCAGCCCCCCAGCCTCAGATCACACCCCTATCAGACCTCCCAACCTCAGATCAGACCACCATCAGACCCTTCCTAGCCTCAGATCAGACCCCCAATAGGCCCCCAGCCTCAGATCAGACCCCCAGCCTCAGATCACACCCCCAGCCTCAGATCACACCCCCAGCCTCAGATCACACCCCTATCAGACCTCCCAACCTCAGATCAGACCCTTCCTAGCCTCAGATCAGACCCCCAATAGGCCCCCAGCCTCAGATCAGACCCCCAGCCTCAGATCAGACCCCCAGCCTCAGATCACACCCCCAGCCTGTTCACACCCCCATCAGACCTCCCAACCTCAGATCAGACCACCATCAGACCCTTCCTAGCCTCAGATCAGACCCCCAATTGGCCCCCAGCCTCAGATCAGACCCCCAGTCTCAGATCAGACCCCCCCAGCCTCAGATCAGACCCTCCCCACCCTCCATTAGCCTCAGATCAGACATTTAAAATAAAAAAATATATAAACGTACCTCTCCAGCTCCGAACGGCACTGCCAGTTGGCAGATTCACTCACCCTCCCTGGTCTTCTTTCCCCTGTGCTCCAGGTCATAGTGCCCGTCTACTTGCACTACGGGGCAGGAAGAAGACCAGGGAAGGTGAGTACAGCCAGCGCTATTCTCATCTTCCTGTGGATCCCACATGCTAATGACCACTTCCATAATGGAAGCGGTCATTAGCATTTTCACAGGGGGGGGGGGGCCACATGAAATGGTCCCACAGGCCGCATACGGCCCGCTGGCCGGAGGTTCCCCACCCGTGCTTTAGACCTCATGAACATGGCCTGGTACCTGGTACCACTAACCAACTACAATTCAAGGAATTCAAGGGAAAGAACCACTAACAATAACCTTACTGCACAGGTAATGCTAATCTATTTACTGTATCTATTAAAGGGGTTCTCCAAAATGTTTCTGTATTCTTTATGACAGGTAAAGTCAGTTCATTTTGACACTCGGGATCATGGTTCTGAAGTCATACCTGGTATCCTACCACAACATCGACCACTGCTGCTTGCGCCCCAAGCAAAGGGATCTCCTGACATGGAGAACTTCCAACATGTGAGTCAATATCAAGGGTAGTCATTCATTGCTCTATCACTTAACAAACTGTTACGTTTGTTGGAAAGTTCTACTGTTAACTGAAGAATTACAGCCTTCCACAATAAAAGGGATTGTCCGTGATTAGAAAATAGTATATTTTTTCCATTTTCTAGAAACAGTGGCCCAGATATCCATAGACTTTATATTGCAGCTCTACCCAATTTACTTGCTGATCTCAGGGTGGCGGAAAGTGTTTCATTTGTCTATAGTGCCTCCACAGGGTAATTGAGGCATTACACTATTCTTATTGAAATCAATGGACTGACTATGCAATGCTGTGTCCTCCAGAGCTACTCTGTGTCTGGACTGATAGATAAAAGCACTGAAGGGGTCCCCCTCCCTAATATCTCAAAATTTAATAAAAGGGTAATAAGCAGACTTACACATTTCAGGTATGAAGACAGTCCTTAGAGTAGGATTTCTTTGGGACCAATTAACAGAGCAAATAGGGTGTTGTCTCCTTCACCAAAGTTCTCGAGTGCCATTCTCTACCCTGAAGCTGTTTCTAATACGAGAGCCTGGTCCTCTTAACTTGAATAGGGGTCAGCTGCAATGCTAATATGTCAGATACTGCAGTGTGATGAAGGTTCTGCTAATCAGTGGGGGCCCTGGAGGTTTGACCCCAGTAATTACACATGGATGGCCTATCCTAAGTATCTACATCTGCTTTTTTTTCCATAATGAATTAATCATATTGTCATAGGGTCCATCCTTCATGTCTACAGAGTACAAAACCAGGTTCACACCAAAGGCAACTCATCACCCAGGTGAGACCCCCCACCTATATGACATTTCTAGTAGAAATTCAGAAAAATGAGCAGTTGTCTTATGAATTAAAATTTTCACTGTCAATATCTTGGATTGCCTTGCCCCTGTACCTTGTAATTTGACAAGTCACTTACTAAGGCCTCTTGCACACGGCCGTTGTGGGTCCGTTCCGTGCATTGGGGACCGCAATTTGCCAGGAAACGTCTGTGCGGCGGCCGGGACGGATCGAGATCCATTCAACTTGAATGGGTCCGTGATCCTTCCGCACCGCAAAAAAATAGAACAAGTTCTATTTTTTTGCGGTGCGGAGGCACAGACAGAAACACTACGAAAGCACTCCGTAGTGGTTCCGTGGGCTTCCGATCCGTGCTTCCGTTCCGCATCCCCGTGATTGCGGACCCATGCAAGTGAATGGGTCCGCATCCATGATGCGGAGTGCACACGGGTCGGTGCCCGTGTATTACGGACCAGCCGTATGTGGACCGCAATACGGCCACGGGCACACAATGTTCGTGTGCAAGAGGCCTAAGGATGAGGACAGTAGGTGACCATGCAGTTATATGGGAAAATTGGGAGGATTGTGGTCATTTCCCAACATGTTGTGGCGCCTCTTCCTAGGGAAAGACCAATAATTGACACCAATAATCAAGAAAGGGGATGGTAACAATCTGAGTAGAGGTCCTCTTCTCCATGAACCCCACTGCATTTGCATTGTAACTCTGTTGGTATGCTTTATCAACGTCTTTCTTTACAGGCCTATCCCAAAGAGCAAAAATTGGAGAAATGGAAAATTCTGGATTCACGGAAGGATCAAATTTGGAACCCATAAACCATGATCCTTTTTCACAGCATCGTGTGCCGGTAAAACTATTAAAATGAAAATACGACATAAAATGCAGTTGAAATGGAAACATTCATTGTATATAACATGTTGTATGCCGTTTTTATGAGAATTCAGACTGGCAGAACTGGTTCCTTTTCAACACAATGGCTATCCCAGAATGTGTAGGCCAGGCAGTTTCCTTGTCCTTTGCTTTGCTTTCTTATAATTTTATTCCCCACACTGATGATTGATGTTCATATGTGTTTGCATGTCATAGAAGGGGTACCACCGTTTGATGGGACACAGCATTACCAAGACAGATTTTCTACCAGCTTCCATCTTGCAGGTAAACAGTAGACTGGACATCCCAGTGGAGTTCATAGAAAAAGGCAGTACCATAGCGAAAATCATAATGGGGCTGTCCATTATAGGACCATGTTTTCCACCCAGGACAGAACAATATGGGGTTCTTACCCCTTTGTGTGACCCTTGAGCCAATTCCTCACCCCTTCTTTGAAAGCGATGATGTTTCCACTGCATGGGTAGAAAATCAGGGCTGTGCCCCCTCTCTGCAAAGGCCCTATACTAGCTGCATGGTCTTCCTCTTTGCTACGTATGCCCTTGGTCCTTCATAGTTTCTTCGTGTGAGGACTACATCAGTTCAATAGAAAGAAAAAAAACATCTTTTTTCTCCTGCATAACAGGGTAGAGAGCCATTACCAGCTTTGGCCAGAAACTCCGACAGAGACAGTGGTTTCTCCAGAGAACTAGATCAAGTTCTTCGTACCAATGTAAGACTTATTCATTCAGTTTTGTATCCCTCAATCACCGCTGTCATCTCCAACAGGATTTTCTCTTTGCTTGTGTTGACAATTAAAACATAGGGTCCATTGAACGACTGCCGACCCAGTGATAAAGATAAGAACAATGATGACCTTTTGGGCAGGATGTTTGTTGGGAAGAAGGTGAGTAGATGGAAAGTTTGTAAACAGGCAAATAATGTGTTTAGGATCATAGATTATAATATACGACTTCCATGTTTTTCTTTTAGGAGGCATCTGGGTTCAGTAAGAATAATCTCACCTATGTACAGTCAGAGAAGGAGCCCCCACAACAATATATGACCAACTACAACCTAAGGTGGTGTATCTAGACCAACCTCATCATTAATCACATTTCTATTCCATTTTGGTAAAATATTAATTAGAGCTTCTTCTATTACTAGACATAGGGAAATCAATTTGGCAAATTTGATTTACCCATCTCAAAGATTTGTGCATCATGCTTGGGTATCAATCCTTTAACAGATGTTCCACTGATTGTTCGGGCTCACTTTCTACCATGTATTACATCACACATAGGATTGTTCAGGAGTCAGAATCACTGGTGGTCTAGGGTGATGAAGGGGATAAATGGATAGGGATATAATATTTCAGATCACAGCGTACCAAGGGTCCAATCTATGAATGGATGGGTAGTTTGCATGTCTGTCCACTCCCATAGAAGTGAATGCAGTGGACTGACATGCACGCTACCGTTCCATTCAGAGACGGGACTCGAGGAACTACAATGATCCAACATTTATCACCAATTCTGTGGATAGGCAATAAGAAACTTTCATCAGATAACCCCTTCAATATTGATAACCATTCTCCATGATGTTTAAGGATGGTGATCAATATATATATATATATATATATATATATAATTCCTAGAGATTTAGGGTGGTTTGTGGTTAACACTTGAAGGGGTTTTCCAGGATTTTGGAATGGGTTATTGGTATCTGATCGGTGGGAGTCCGACATCCAAGACTCCCGCCTATCAGCTGTTTGAGAAGGCACCAAGGCTCGCAGTAGTGCCACAGCCTTCTCTCTGCTCACCAAGCACAGCGCATTACATTGTATAGTGGTTGTGCTTGGTATTGCAGCACAGCCCCATTCCTTCAATGAGACTGAGCTGCGCCTAGGTCATGTGACCAATGAACATGATGTCACCTGGCCTAGGCAAAGCAGTAAGAAGGCTGTGGTGCTACTGTGAATGCCTGTGCTTTCTCAAACATCTGATCGGCAGGGACCCCCACTAATCAAAAAATGATGACCTATGCAGGAAAAGGGATCATCAGTTAAAATATCTCGGAAAACCTCTTTATTATGACATAGTCGTATGATTATATTGCTGTTTATTATAGAGCTAGTGAAAGGATCCATGGTGATGGTGGCCAGGAATGTGTATTTATAATTTGCTTAGTATTAACGTGTGAAACCTCCACCCATGTCTTCCCATGGTGCTGGGCTCATAGACCACCGCTTGCCCATACTGTGCATCCAACTATTTTTTAAAGAAGACAAAGAGGCATATTCCAGAGCACTCTCTTGGCATAGTCCAACCCATGCTGCAATATTGAGAGATTTAGTGTGAAACTGTATGGGAGAAAACCACAGAAATAAGATAATAATGCACTTAGTAAAGTAGATGCAAGCATTATATATGGACAAAGTCCTCACTCTGATATGATAATATCTGAGACACTTAGTCAATATATTTTGATCAAAACACATCTAAGCCCGCCTACCAAGCGCCAAGGTGGTCTCAGGTCAGGCGGGCCCTACGCTAAACCTACCTAAGCCATTGGGCTTCTATGTTCAGGAGCGCAGACCCCGCACATATGGTGTGCTGCTCCTAGTCACCTCCATGTGCATGAAGCAACCAATGGGAGGAGGAGTAAGCACACCTATATGTACCACCTAATAAAGGCGCTCTATTGGATAGGAAGGGCAAAAGTGCAGAGGAATGCTACTCCCAAGATAAAATAGGTGCGCATTCACACTTGAAGGTGCCACTCCCTCAAGCAAATACTACAGACAAAAAAATCCACAGAAAAAAACTAAGATAAAAACATCCTGCACAATATGATATACAAATGTGCGGATGTCCCTGTCTATATTATTAAAAAAAAACACAGAAATAAGATAATAATGCACTTAGTAAAGTAGATGCAAGCATTATATATGGACAAAGTCCTCACTCTGATATGATAATATCTGAGACACTTAGTCAATATATTTTGATCAAAACACATCTAAGCCCGCCTACCAAGCGCCAAGGTGGTCTCAGGTCAGGCGGGCCCTACGCTAAACCTACCTAAGCCAGGATTTTTTTGTCTGTAGTATTTGCTTGAGGGAGTGGCACCTTCAAGTGTGAATGCGCACCTATTTTATCTTGGGAGTAGCATTCCTCTGCACTTTTGCCCTTCCTATCCAATAGAGCGCCTTGATTAGGTGGTACATATGGGTGTGCTTACTCCTCCTCCCATTGGTTGCTTCATGCACATGGAGGTGACTAGGAGCAGCACACCATATGTGCGGCGTCTGCGCTCCTGAACATAGAAGCCCAATGGCTTAGGTAGGTTTAGCGTAGGACCCACCTGACCTGAGACCACCTTGGCGCTTGGTAGGCGGGCTCAGATGTGTTTTGATCAAAATATATTGACTAAGTGTCTCAGATATTATCATATCAGAGTGAGGACTTTGTCCATATATAATACTTGCATCTACTTTACTAAGTGCATTATTATCTTATTTCAGTGGTTTTCCTTAATAATATGGCCAGGGACATCCACACATTTGTATATCATATCGTGCAGGATGTTTTTATCTTAGTTTTTTCTGTGGATTTTTTTGATACTGTATGGGGTTGCACATGGCAACGGCTGCTCATCCTATAGATCCTACAATCCTACAGATTCTATATGTAACCGTGACTGCCTAATCCTAGGTTCTATGATCGTGTACCCAATGGTAGAGACAGAGAAGGATGGACACGTGGTGGGATCCAGAAACAACTGCACAGTGGCTTCTCTGTCAATAATGAAGGGCATATAACCAGCATCTAGCAGGTGAGGAGGTTGAAGGTACTTTTCATTATCTTGGCGTTGACTTCAGTGCTTTCTACTGCATACGACATACTGTATCTACTGGAAAAAATATCTATTGTTTTGTTTAATTTGCAGGTTTCAAGGAAGATTCTGAGCAACTCAAACCTCTAGAGAGATGAAAATGTCTTACCTATAACACAACCTAAAGCTAAAATTAAATATCTCAGCACCATAGCTCATATTCTGTACTCCTGCAGTTTTTGAACATCAAATGTTCTTATGATAGAGGTCAAACTTTATGTCAATGGCACTTTTTGTTGAAAGGTATCATCTATGTCCAGTGGAGACATTTGTCATCTATCTGAGCAGCCAAAGGGGCTCAATGATCACTGAAACCTATACAACCAATTTATATACAACTTATATAACCAAAGCAGCTTTGGAAATAATGTTAAAGGAGTTGTATAACACCCGGCACCCCCGTCGATCAGCCGTATGAGGAGACGGTGAGCGCAGTGCGCACGTGCCGTCTCCGTACTTACTTCCTGTCCACTGCTCCCGTCTATGGTCTTTGCCATAGACATACAGCTCCAGAGCAAAGGTAAAACATGGATTCAAATTTACCACTAACATGAAGTATAATGTGTTACAAAAAAACTAACTCAGAATTGGTTTGATAAGTAAAAGCGTTCCAAAGGTATCACCACATGAAATGACACGTCAGATTTCCAATATTTGGCCTGGTAGTTAAGGTGAAAAATGTCTCGGCCCTGAAGGGATTAATGGTGCACACTCTGATTGGGTCACTGTCACTAGTGGGGTACCACAGGGGTCAGTATTGGGGGGTCACTGTCACTAGTGGGGTACCACAGGGGTCAGTATTGGAGGGGTCACTGTCACTAGTGGGGTACCACAGGGGTCAGTATTGGGGGGTCACTAGTGGGGTACCACAGGGGTCAGTATTGGGGGGGTCACTGTCACTAGTGGGGTACCACAGGGGTCAGTATTGGGGGGGGTCACTGTCACTAGTGGGGTACCACAGGGGTCAGTATTGGGGGGTCACTGTCACTAGTGGGTTACACAGGGGTCAGTATAAGGCTCTTTTCTCTTCAATATATTTATTAATGATCTTGCAGAAGGGTTGCACAGTTAAATATCAATCTTTGCAGATGACACTAAACTGTGTAAAGTGATTAACACAAAAGAGGACAGTATTGCTGTAATCGTACTGACGAAGAGAGGAAAGTTATATTATTTGTGCTATAAAGTGAATCTCATAAAATTTACAATGTAAAAAGACAGTGACGGTATTGCTGATATTTTTTCATTTTCCTCCCAAAAAGTGTGTGTACCCTAATATGGTGCATTAAAAACTACAACTTTTACTCTTTATTTGTGTAGCACTAACGTATTCCGCTTTTCTGTACAATTAGGGGTTCATGTACGAACAGAGTCATAAATTACGTAGCAACAAACAAGTCAACAATTAGCAGAAGAGGAATGAGGGCCTTGTTCACAAGTGCCACACACTGAGAGAAGTATCAGGTTTAGACAAATTAGTAGACAAGAAAAAACCACAAGGGAGGAAATGTATCAAAACCGGTGTAAAGGAAAACTGCCTTAATTGTCCAAAACAATCAATCAGATTCCACTGTTCATTTTCCCAAGGAGCTCTGAAAAAAGAAAAGTGGACTCTGATTGGCTGCTATGGACAACTAAGTCAGTTTTCCTTTAAAGAAAAAAAAGAAAAAGCATCTGAAGCTTGTTTCGCTCAACTCCAGTGCTAAGCATGGTGCCTTTTCCCATGTGTGCATGCATAGCACATAGACTGTATTCATCCTTTCCCCCTTACGGTTTGGGTTTTGTATGCAGTGGCGGTGCAACGCTTAGCCGATACATTTTGTCACTTCCGGGAGGCTGTGGGGACATTCACTCATACCGCGCATGTGCTGGGAACTGCCAGCGCATCACAAGAAGCTAGACTATGTCTTCCGCAGTCTTCAAATGTTGGGTGAGCTCTGCCAGCAAGGTATGTAAAATAGTAAAGGGCATGAGGAGTCTCTTCCCATGTAAACTTCTGTTATATACTGCAGTAAGAAGAAATGCTTTAGATTAGGGATTATGTCTCGTTGCTGTTTCTAAAGTGTTCAGTACTTCTGATGTCCGTCTATATCAGAAGCTTCGCTCCCTATTTGTGGCTGCTGTTTTTATGTGCATTATTTCTAATTGCTATATGTTTTCTTTGGCCACAAATGTCTATCTCAAGACTGTGCCAGAAAGAGGAAAGGCTAATCAAGGCAGACTTTGTAACCAATGATGATTGTTCCTATGATGTCTGTTTGCAGTGCGTCTTTCCTCACCGTTCAGCACAAATATAGCCTGAAGACTTCTTATCCTGGTTTAAAGAAGAGATGGAAAAAGTCTTTGATTAAGTAGTATCTGCGCAGAAATCCAGAAGACCTAGAAAAGAATGTGTCTTCACCTCCAGATTATATCATCGTCGAATGATGCTTCTACTTCTGAAGGGCAAATCATTTCTGAAGATTCCGATTTAGACTATTCAGACAAGCTTTTTCCATTACGTGAAAAGAAGCTGCTTAAAGCAGTAAAACCAAAAGGTGGAGTGAGACAAGACGTTTAGCACAAACCTAAATGTAACAGGCTTTTTTATTTTCCACCTACAATTGAAAAAGGTATTCCCGGGCATCCCCTGCTACAAGAGTGGTTAAAGCACAATTGAGACCAGAGAAATGGCATGATCCAGGAGCGAGATTTAAATACACCTACAGGCTGGATTATATCAAGACTAGGAATCATCACCCAAAGTTAATCTGACTTTCCAAAAAAGCAGTCTTTCCTACTGAAGCTCTTTCCCGTTTAAAAGACCCTATGAACAGAAAAATCTTATGTTGCCTCTGTTACAGTCTCTAAGGCAGCATGTTCCACAGGGCCAGTGCTTTGAATCTGGTTGAGCCAGCTCACGCAGTACTTACAAGACAGAGTCCCCAGAGCAGAAATGCTCTCCAATTTGCTGCTCCTAAAGTCAGCCTCTGAATTTTTATGTGACGCTCCTTTGGATTCCATGAAGTTCTCATCAAGATCCATGGAACTCACTAATGCAGCCTGGCGGGCATTATGGATCAAGCAGGGGCCAGGAGACATTCTATCAAAGAAGCATTTCTGCAGCCTTCCATTTCAGCCAGCTTCCCTTTATTGACCACAGTTAGAGAAAATCCTAGAATCCCTACGTAAAGAAAAAGGGGAAAGAAAAATCTCCAGCAACCAAGAAAAGGACCCCTTAGTATCAGTCCTTTCTTTTCCAAAGAAGATCTCTCAGGTTTAAACGAGATTTCAGAAGATGTAAAGCTAGAAATAAGAATACCTCCTTCAAAAAGAAGAATGACAACAGGAAACAGAACTATCAACACCAGGCCAACAGAAAAAGTGGGAGCCAGACTTCGTTTCCATATCAATGGTCACAAACATCTGCAGATGCCTGGGTTACCAGTACAATAAATCAAGGTTACAGTTTAGAATTTGAAAAAAATTTCTCCAAATTTTTTATCAATTCAAGCCAAAATCCAGTAGGTTATCTGGTTCACGAATTTGTAGAAAAGTGAGTGCTAGAACCAGTTTCTGAACAGGAAAAAGGAAAAGCAGTATATTCAAAAGGTCTTTTCCATTCCCAAACCTGGAAGCAAATGAAGATTGATCATAGACCTCATCTTTCAAAACAAATTCTCCGTCAAACCTTGCTGAACAGAAGAATTTTTTTTTTTTAACAAAAAGGAGATTTTTGTATAACTTACCAGTAAAATCTCTTTCTCGCTCTTCATTGGGGGACACAGGAACCGTGGGTATAGCTATGACCTCTAGGAGGCATTGACACTAGTAAAAAGCTGTTAGCTTCTCCCCTGGCAGCTATACCCCCTCCAGCCTGGAGAGAGAGCTTCAGTTTGTGTACATGCAGTAGGAGAAGCAAGCCAACCAAAGAAAAAAACATGGAACACCAACCATGCCAAAACCCCAACGGGGTTCTAACCAGAAACAGCCACAGCTGTGGTTGAACAAAAATACTGGGTGGGTGCTGTGTCCCCCAATGAAGAGCGAGAAAGAGATTTTACTGGTAAGTTATACAAAAATCTCCTTTTCTCGCCCATATTCATTGGGGGACACAGGAACTGTGGGACGTCCAAAAGCAGTCCACGGGAGGGAAAAACCACAGACCCATGGAAGCAAAAGTACCTGCAGGCATCAGCGAAATTGCTGCTTGCAAAACAGAGTGGCCTAAGGCAGCAGCTGCCGAAGTATGCACCTGGTAAAATCTTGCAAATGTGTGTAAGGAGGACAAGTAGCCGCCCTACACGACAGTACAGCCAAAGCGTGATTCCTCCGAGCCCAAGATGCGCCCACCGCTCTGGTGGAGTAAGCCGTGACACCTAAGGTCGGAACCCTGCCTCGGGCGCGGTATGCTTCAGCAATTGTAGACCAAATTCAGTGTGCGATTACCACCTTGGAAGCCGCCATTCCCTGTCGAGGACCCTCCGGAATTACAAAAAGAGACCACCTTTGAAAGAAAAGAAGGGACAGGCCGGCGAACCACCTTGTCCCTATGAATAACCAGGAAGGGTTCTCTGCAGAGAGCGCTGCCAACTCAGACACCGTCTGATGAAAGTGATAGCAACCAGAAAAAACTACCTTCCAGGACAGGAGTCGGAGAGAATCTCCCGCAAGGGCTCCAGGAGAAACCTGGAGCGTTGAGAGGACTAAATTCAGGTCCCAAGGCGGTAAAAGAGGACAGTACGAAGGAACCGTTTGTGCCACTCCCTGAAGAAAGGTCCTTACAGGCCCCAGGGGGGGCCAGAGGGCGCTGGAAAAGGATAGAAAGCACCGACACCTGACCCTTCAAGAACTAAGGGCCAGACTAAGGTCCAACCCTGATTGTAGAAAGGACAGGATCGTGGGGAGAGAAAAAACGAAGTGGCGGAACATTTTTCGGCTTCCACAGAAACCCAGGAAGGACCTCCAGGTCCTGAATAGATCCTGGATGATTTAGGCTTACGGATGACATCCGTCGAAAAACCTCCGCCGGGTCCGGAACTCTGGAATAGAAGGCCACAAAGGAATACCCTGTGCAAATGCTGATGCAACAAGGCGTTTAGTAACTGTGCCAAAACTCCGCCAGAGGAGGGAGTCAAACAAGGGGAGCCACAACTGTATCGCTAGCCCATACCCCAGCGGAGGAGGGGGCACACCGCAGAGGCCACCAATTCAGTGCTAGAAGAATCCGCCACCTGACGAAGGAGCTGTGCAGTAAGAACCATAGTATGCAGTGGTAACGCAAATACCACTCCCCCAGAAGGAGGCGTGAGGCTATCCCGTAGAAGCCATGGCACCATATTGCCCCAGTTAAGTAGAGATAGCCTTAAACACTTTACCATGGAAGGGCTCTGAACAGGAGCAACAGCAAGCTAGCGTCAGGGCAAAACCCCCAGCTAAGGGGGATTACAGAGTCAGTGGACACTCGACTCACTGGAATGTACTCCCCATTTTTTCGCAATGGCGAATGCACTACGTATTGATGAGGACCATATCATGACTGACTGGTACCGAGGAGGCCCATGGAGATGAGTGGTTCTCCCACAAGTGTTGCTAGGCAAATCCTCTTAGAAGACAGAGGATGTCACAACCCCAAAATGCTTAGGTATTCCCCTGTAAGCGGATCACTTGTGGAAGGGGGAAATGCAACAGGAAGCACGGTAATGGGAGAAGGCAAATGCATACAGCAGGTACAGAACCCAGTGGAGATGCGATGCCGCCACCTACCGAATGGGGAAATCATACGTCCGGCACTGAAACCAGTGTAATTGTACTTAGTCCACCTACGGCAGGGGACAATATACACTGCTCAAAAAAATAAAGGGAACACAAAAATAACACATCCTAGATCTGAATTAATTAAATATTCTTCTGAAATACTTTGTTCTTTACATAGTTGAATGTGCTGACAACAAAATCACACAAAAAAAAAAATGGAAATCCAATTTTTCAACCCATGGAGGTCTGGATTTGGAGTCACACTCAAAATTAAAGTGGAAAAACACACTACAGGCTGATCCAACTTTGATGTAATGTCCTTAAAACAAGTCAAAATGAGGCTCAGTAGTGTGTGTGGCCTCCACGTGCCTGTATGACCTCCCTACAACGCCTGTGCATGCTCCTGATGAGGTGGCGGACGGTCTCCTGAGGGATCTCCTCCCAGACCTGGACTAAAGCATCTGCCAACTCCTGGACAGTCTGTGGTGCAACGTGACGTTGGTGGATAGAGCGAGACATGATGTCCCAGATGTGCTCAATTGGATTCAGGTCTGGGGAACGGACGGGCCAGTCCATAGCATCAATGCCTTCATCTTGCAGGAACTGCTGACACACTCCAGCCACATGAGGTCTAGCATTGTCTTGCATTAGGAGGAACCCAGGGCCAACCGCACCAGCATATGGTCTCACAAGGGGTCTGAGGATCTCATCTCGGTACCTAATGGCAGTCAGGCTACCTCTGGCGAGCACATGGAGGGCTGTGCGGCCCTCCAAAGAAATGCCACCCCACACCATTACTGACCCAATGCCAAACCGGTCATGCTGGAGGATGTTGCAGGCAGCAGAACGTTCTCCACGGCGTCTCCAGACTATGTCACGTCTGTCACATGTGCTCAGTGTGAACCTGCTTTCATCTGTGAAGAGCACAGGGCACCAGAGGCGAATTTGCCAATCTTGGTGTTCTCTGGCAAATGCCAAATGTCCTGCACGGTGTTGAGCTGTAAGCACAACCCCCACCTGTGGACGTCGGGCCCTCATATCACCCTCATGGAGTCTGTTTCTGACAGTTTGAGCAGACACATGCACATTTGTGGCCTGCTGGAGGTCATTTTGCAGGGCTCTGGCAGTGCTCCTCCTGTTCCTCCTTGCACAAAGGTGAAGGTAGCGGTCCTGCTGCTGGGTTGTTGCCCTCCTACGGCCTCCTCCACGTCTCCTGATGTACTGGCCTGTCTCCTGGTAGCGCCTCCATGCTCTGGACACTACGCTGACAGACACAGCAAACCTCCTTGCCACAGCTCGCATTGATGTGCCATCCTGGATAAGCTGCACTACCTGAGCCACTTGTGTGGGTTGTAGACTCCGTCTCATGCTACCACTAGAGTGAAAGCACTGCCAGCATTCAAAAGTGACCAAAACATCAGCCCGGAAGCATAGGAACTGAGAAGTGGTCTGTGATCACCACCTGCAGAACCACTCCTTTATTGGGGGTGTCTTGCTAATTGCCTATAATTTCCACCTGTTGTCTATCCCATTTGAACAACAGCATGTGAAATTGATTGTCACTCAGTGTTGCTTCCTAAGTGGACAGTTTGATTTCACAGAAGTGTGATTGACTTGGAGTTACATTGTGTTGTTTAAGTGTTCCCTTTATTTTTTTGAGCAGTGTATAAGGCAAGTACTGTAACAGTAGTAGTGCAATTACTCCGCCTATGGAAGGGGTAATGCATACAAAAACTGAACTGAATGCAACGGTAGAGAGATTACGCCGTTTATGGAAGGGCAATGCATATGCGATGTGCAGTTACTCCACCTAAGGAAGGGGTAATGCCTACGGTAACCACCGAACCGGCGATAATGCCATAACGGCACCTATGGAAGAGGCTAATGCATACGGTACGGACTGTACCTAGTGGAAATGTAATTCTGTCCCCTATGGAAGGGGAAACGCCTACGGGCGTCACTGAAAACAGCTCTCTAGCAGTTAGTTCACCTATAGAAGGAGGTAATGCCTAAGGTAGGTATTGTATGCAGCAGAGGTGCAAATACTCTACCTTATGAAAGGGGGTAATGCAAACGACAAGAACTGCTGGCTACTGTGGACGCAATCTTGGAAGATTGTAACGGATTCGCGTTAGAGCTCGAATGACCGATTCCCCTCCCCCCTCGGACCGAACTTCTTCAGAGATAGAAGGGTGCGTCTGAGCAGGACCCTTGGGGGTGCGCAGGTGACAGAGGAGAAATGTTCTGTTCTGGCCCGCTTTCGCGCAGTTCTACCTCTCAGAAACTGCCCGTGGCAGTTGTAGGCCACGCCGGTGGAGATATATCAACTAACGACCCAGAGGGTGGAGTGGGAATCTAGAGTTCCATCCACCGGATTGCTTAGGCAGAGCTGATCAACCAAACAACCCCGGAGGATGGAGTGGGAACTTCCAGAGGTTCTCCATTGGATAGTGCAGGTGGAGAATTATCAACCCGTAGGACGGATTGGGAATCCAGAGGTCCTGTACTGCAGTGAGCTGGAGAATTATCAACCAAACGGCACCGGAAGGCGGATTGGGAATCCAGAGGTCCTGTACTGGAGAACTTCCAACCACACGACCCAGAGGGTGGATTGGGAATACTTCAGCTGTCCTTCCCTGGATCTGCGCAGGTGGAGGAATATCAACCAATGACCCAGGAGGGCGGATTGGGAACTATGAGATGTCCTCCTTTGTCCGCTGTAGGACACGGACCCAGCCTGGTACCACAGAGACAGGGTGGTCCTGCGGTGATGAGGGGGGCCGTATGAACGCACAGCGTTAAGTGGGCAGAGAGGCTGGAAGGGGTTAACTGTGTTAACGTTAAGGCACTTTGCACTAGAGATAAGATCAGATAATCTGGTGCCGCATTTAGAGGTGGCTGGCCAGAAGGGGTTAAGCGGTCTTGAGGACCCATGGCGGGGCCTAGCGGCTTGTGGGAAAGGGAAGCGGGAAGAATTCGCTCCACAGCGCACCCCCACCCCCTGTCCAGAGATGTGATTAACCCCCTAAGTGCCTTGACATGAGCGGATCGCATATAGGGGAGTGGGGGGGCTCCTCCGCCCCCTTCCTTGCCTATCGACCGATGCATGGTCTAAGTTTTCACGCACGGCCGACCGGGATCTGTCGGTCAGCCGGAGCGCAGAGGGACCGAGAAAAGAGAGTGGCCGCTTGCACCCACCGGCCGGGGGAGGTCACCCCGGACTGGGAAGATCGTGGGCCGAAATTCCTTGTGGCGGCTGGCATCATACAGGTGTTAACCCTTCCGGAGCAGCGCTTGCTGGTGCCGGATCCCGAGAGGGTGGATGGTGGTAGCTGCGGGACCACCACGGAGTATGACCGTTGCCGGCCGAGTGAGCAGCGCCTGCAAGGATGTTATTAACCCCCTAAGTGGCCGCGTAGCCGACGGCCTAGAGGGGAAGTAAGAGGTGGTCCTGGTGCTACAACAACATAGTGTGGCACAGATCCGCTGCCACCTAATATCTGAGGGCCCTCAGATCCTGTCTGCTGTTCATACTTGGTTTGGAATCCATTCCTCAGTTTTCCTGGCAGAACCTTGTGAGGCCCCATTAACAGCAGCAAGTCTGCCCCATATCCTGGGGCAGAACCCCTCTAGTTTTTTAAATAAAGTCTTGTGTCCGTTTCCTGGTACCCAACCCTAGGAAACTATGGAGGGGGAAGAGGGATAAAACATACTTGCCTAATCGATTGGCTGGTAAAATATTCTTCTCACCAGCTTTCTCAGGATCTCCATACAACTCTCCGCCTATTACATCATGAAATCCTGATCAACTATGCAAAAATCTCACCTTTCCCAGCTCAAAGTTTACAGTTCCTGAGCTTCATCATAGATTCCATTCAGATAACAGTAACCTTATCCAAAGAAAGGAGACTGAAGATCCACAAGGGGGTACGTCTCCTAATAGCTCAATCAGTGACAGTCCATTTTGCAATGAGAATTCTGGGCCTTCTGATGTTGGCTATCGACGGAGTACCTTGGGCCAAGGCCCACATTCTTTCCCTCCAGCAAAACTTTCTTCCTTCATGGAAAAGGTCTCATCTACACCTGGACAAATCTCAGGCTCTGGTTATTCATGAAACAAGATCTCCAATGGTGGTTAGCCCTTTCACGTCTCCACAGGGGAAGGGGTTTTCTCCCTCATCCTCATAAGCTCCTCACAACAGATGTCTCCTATTAGGGTGCCCATGTAGATAATCAGTGGGTACAAAGGCAATGGTCAAACAAGGGCTAGTTGCTTTCCTCAAACATGTACGAATTTAGAGCAGTCAGATTGGCTTTAGCTCATTTCCAAACTCTTCTCCAAGACAACTCTGTTCTGGTCCAGTTGAACAATCTACCTACTGTATTCTACATCAACAAGCAAAGGGGTACCAGAAGCCCACAACTGGAAGCAGAGTACAGACTGCTGATCAAGTGGGCAGAACAGAACACCCGGGTCATTTCAATGCTACATATCACAGGAGTCCTCAAATCAGAAAGCGTATTTTCTCAGCAGAAATCAGATTCAACCATCAGAGTGGAGCCTGAACCATACGGTGGTACAAAAAATAAAAATGGGACCACCAGTTCTAGATGCCATGGCCTTGGTGACCAACAGGAAGGTGAAGAACTTCTGCTCCCTTTACCACTCTGATCAAGCAGTTGCCTCAGACAGCCTGTCAATCTGCTGGAAGGGGTATCTGGTATATGAAAAAAGGTGGTCAGTAAAGGGATATAGGAACAACCCCCTAGATACTGCTAAGGTACAAAAGTCAAGAAACTATAAGGGGCAGTATACTGAGATAAAAATATTATTTTAATGAAAACTGGGAGATAAAATGACAGCCCCACAGACAAACAACACGAAAAACCTATGCGCATACGCCAGGCGCACGTAATAGTGCCGCACCAGGCGAGTGAGTAAGGGTTAAAAGACAAACACACACATATATATATATATAGGTGACGGACACGACTGATGGTAACAGAAGGCGGGCAGAACAGTATGGAGACCAAATAAACTGGCCCTATTGCCTCCCTGCTTGTCCTAAGTCACCCTATAGACTGTGTCCTAAGGACGGGGTCCAAAAAGCCCCGCAAGGGGTGGCCCAGACAGGAACTCTCTCCCTGTTAAATGACCCTGGTCAGGCCCTAGCAGAGGGGAGAGTATCCGTCCGAAGGAATGGCATATACAGCAGAATACAAAAAAATGAGTAAAAATACCCCACTCAGTCACCCCAGAAAGGGAAAGGAGGGTGGGAAGATACTCATGTGTCCCGACGCGTTTCCTCACTGGATGCCCCAAGATTCATCAGGGGACACGGGGCAAGAATGGCAGTTATCCTATTCAGGCTGGATAGCCCAGGAGCAGGGAAATGGCCTGCGTAAATACTTCAGTCCTGGTGTGGCTGAGTCTAAGGATAACACAAAAGCAAAAACAAAACGCCAATGTAAGTCACATAACCTAAGCAGACCTCCATTTGACCACCCACAGGGGGGGGCGGGTTCAGGAGGAGAAGTACTCACGTGTATGGTTGGCAGCGGTCAGCATACAGCTATGTATCCACCTTCACAGCTAGGACCCAGGGTGGTGGTGTCCGCTGTGTTGGGGTGACCGGCAGCGAGTAGGGGCGACAAGCGCCCCTTTATAGAGGCCATGGGGCCCTGTTTAGCGTCCCATAATCACCGACGCCTCCCTATGATGTCAGAGGAGGCGTGTTGCGGCGAGACCATGCAATCGCACGGGCGTCCGTTCGCGCATGCGCACTCGGCGCCCATGCGTTCCAAAGGGCCCAGAGTGGAACGCAAAGCTGTGCTTCCCTACCATGTGACCGCCGCAGGACGCCGCCCACAAGGCTGATGCGTCACGGCGGCGGTCACATGACCGGAACCAAGCCACAGCAGAGGCGCTCCTGGTGATAGGCATGCCGGGTAAAGTGCCTTACTTATTAAGTATAGAACCCACCAGGGGCATCCTCGATATCTTGTGACATGCAGAACCGCTCCCCCGGTCTGCATGCCCCAAGGCTGCGTCACTCCCCCATCAAGGGTGTATCAATAGGGGGCAACACAGTGCTCATAGTGGCTAAAGTAATAGGACAAAGGAAAATACACCAAGGGGGGGGGGGAGGGGAAACGGAGAGAATCACCTCAACCATATATGAAAGCCCTAACCCCCTTGTCCCTATTACATATGGGGACCTGACGGTAAACGTCCAACATCCCCAAAGTTGAGACCAAAGATACAGGGGTTAAATGGCCGTACATCCCGGCCACGGAAATAAGACACAAACAGCCAGCACTCAGAGAAAACAGCTATAGTTGATCTGTTCATTAAGGCCATGGGGGGCAACCGTATTGAGGGTAAACGTCCACCAACATTCCCTCTGCAAGATGTGTCGGTTCCAATCGCCTCCCCGTATGGATTTGGGTACCCTTTCGATTGCCATAAACCTGATTGCCGAGACACGTCCATCGTGAGCAAACTGTACATGACGTGCTATGGGGGTATCCCTACTATTACGGATGTCCCCGAAATGTTCCCCCATGCGTTTACGCAATTCTCTAAAGGTCTTACCCACGTATCGAAGCCCACATATGCATGTCACAAGGTAAATCACACCAACTGTGCGACAGTTGATAAAGCCCTTCACCTGGTAAACCGTATTATTGGGTTCCCCAGTGAAGCTTTTACCTTGTGACAGGCTACCACAGAAACTACACGAACCACACCTGTGACAACCAGTCACGGGTGTATTAAGCCACATCCGTGGCTTGGCTGGTGGAGTAAAATGGCTATGAACCAGACGGTCCCTCAGATTACTGCCTCTCCTAAACGTTAAAGAAACTGTGGGACTGAGGACATCTGAGAGATCTGGGTCCATAAGAAGGGTATCCCAATGTCGGGCCAAGATTCTCTTGACCTGAGAGGCCGCCGCGTCAAAAGTACCTACCAACCGGACAATACCTGCAGGTTCGCTCGTCACCCCAGTTGTAGGGTGGAGGAGCTCGGTTCTCGTACGGATCTTAGTTTTTTCGTACGCCAGTCTCAGGGTCCTGTCCGGATAACCCCTCTCCTGGAATCTCAGTCTGAGATCCCTAGCCTGGCATTTAAAATCGTCGAGTTCCGAGCAGTTACGTTTAAGCCTGAGGTATTGTCCGGTTGGGATCCCCTTCTTAAGGGGGACAGGGTGACAACTGTCCCACCTCAACAGGGAGTTGGTCGAAGTTGGTTTCCGATAGATGGATGTGCTCAGGCCTCCTCTATGATCCCTGCAGATCACCACATCTAAGAAAGGGAGGCGGTCCCTGACAATTACAGAGGTGAATCTGAGATTGAAACAGTTGGAATTTAACTCAGACATGAGTCTGCCGAATTCGCCCTCTGGTCCGCTCCACAGGACGAAAATATCGTCTATGTAACGTGACCAGAGGGCGATATGCTCGGTGAACCACGGAGATGGGTCCCCGAACACGACAGACTCTTCCCACCAGCCCAGGAGTAGGTTGGCATACGACGGGGCACAAGAACTGCCCATCGCCGTACCCCTGAGCTGGTGGTACAGTCGGCCATCAAACAGAAAAAAATTATTCAATAGAATAAAATTCAACAGTTCAAGGGTAAACTCATTATGCTTCGTGAATTGGTGACCCCTGGTTTGGAGGAAATGGCTAGTGGCTTCCAACCCACAGTCATGTGGGATGGAGGAGTATAAGGCCTCTACATCGATGGAAGCCAAGAACCAGTGTGGTTCGATGCAGATATCCTCCAGCTTCCCCAAAAGATCCCCGGTGTCCCTCACATAGGACGGTAGGGATGACACAAAGGGACGTAGCACCTCATCTACATAAATGCCACAATTCTGGGATAGGCTCCCCACTCCCGAGACAATGGGTCGTCCTTTTAAGGGGACAGTCTCCTTGTGCACTTTCGGTAAGCAATAGAAAGTGGCTGTGACAGGGTGAGACGGATACAGAAAATCGAACTCCTCCCCGCTGATTAGAGAGGCTTTTATAGCCCTCTCAAGAATGTGTCTGAGGGTCCTTTGCAGATCATTAGTAGGGTTATGAGTAAGTATCTCATACCCCGTAACATCTTCCAGGATCGAGAGACACATGCTTTTGTATGCCGCCATGTCCAACACTACAACGTTGCCCCCCTTGTCTGAAGGTTTAATGATAATATCTTTATCACCTTCCAGACTGGCGATGGCCCTTCTCTCCTCCCTACTACAATTGAACCTAGGGGGGACCGGATGTATAGTGGCCAAATCTGCGGTGGTGTGCTGGAGAAACACATCCACGCAAGATACGTCACCCATGGGGGGCATGCGGGTACTTCTGTTCCTAAGGGACGTGAAGGGGCCTAGCCCCTCTGCATTGGGTGGGGCCTGATCGAGGTCAAAGAGGAGATGGACGTCCTTCAAGATGTCGACAGGCACGCCCAGTTCTCGACTTTCCCTCTTCTCTTTCAGTTTGTAAAACTTGTGCCACTTTAATCTCCGGGCAAAGAGGTGTAGGTCCCTTGTCCACCGGAAAATATCAAATTTATTTGTGGGAACAAAAGATAATCCCCGTCCCAACAACTTAAGTTCGGTCTGTGTGAGTACACGGGAGGAGAGATTAATAACCCGTTTGTCCACACAGAGCGAAGGGGGGATAGTAGAGTTATGTATGTTGTCTACGGCTGAGTGTTCCGGCTCCTGAGGGGATAGTAGTGTGCCCCTTGGTCTAAAAAAGGTGAACCCGATGTCGGTGCTGGGATGTGTTGAGGAGGGTTTTGTGGGTTCTGTCTAGGGCGGTTACCGCGTCCCTTGGACCTGTATGCACCCCGGCCTCGCCCCCTATTCTTGGGGTATCTTTCCCTCTCCACATCAGAAACGTCTGTGTCGGTGGAGGAAAGATCTGTATTCTGCGTGGCGGGTGGATTGGTCAAAAATTGATAGGCCTTATTATCCCGGAAGTCCTGGAAGTCCCTGTTGAACTGTTTATGTTTGCGGTCCTTTAGCTGGTATTGATACCGTTCAACCGTGTTCTGAAGTTGGGCTTCCTTGACAGCAAACTCCGATTCTGACTGGAACTTCTTAGCAACCTCAATTTGTTCATCGAGGCTGTTTTCTGCTCGAGTCAGAATCAGTTTCTCCTCATCCAGGAGAAGTTGCATGAGTTTAAGGGAGCTGGATGTGGCTTCCCTCTCCCATTTTTTCAAGAATTCAGGACTCCTACTGCGGTGTCCGGGAGTGAGGGTAATCCGAAGACCCCTAGGTACGATGCCCTGTCTAATGTAATGTTCAAGGCCTTGAACCTCCCACCATGAACTGATATGTTCCCTGTAGAGCCGGGTCAGCTCAGAAAAGGCACCGTTCAGAGTGGGAGTATACTTTTTCTGAACAAAAGTTTGCTCAGAAAAAACAACACTGGCCTCTGAGACCCAGACGTTCCTGTCCAGTCCCGTGGACAAAAAGCCGGACATACCCCTGATACTAAATAAGAAAAAAGGTGGTCAGTAAAGGGATATAGGAACAACCCCCTAGATACTGCTAAGGTACAAAAGTCAAGAAACTATAAGGGGCAGTATACTGAGATAAAAATATTATTTTAATGAAAACTGGGAGATAAAATGACAGCCCCACAGACAAACAACACGAAAAACCTATGCGCATACGCCAGGCGCACGTAATAGTGCCGCACCAGGCGAGTGAGTAAGGGTTAAAAGACAAACACACACATATATATATATATAGGTGACGGACACGACTGATGGTAACAGAAGGCGGGCAGAACAGTATGGAGACCAAATAAACTGGCCCTATTGCCTCCCTGCTTGTCCTAAGTCACCCTATAGACTGTGTCCTAAGGACGGGGTCCAAAAAGCCCCGCAAGGGGTGGCCCAGACAGGAACTCTCTCCCTGTTAAATGACCCTGGTCAGGCCCTAGCAGAGGGGAGAGTATCCGTCCGAAGGAATGGCATATACAGCAGAATACAAAAAAATGAGTAAAAATACCCCACTCAGTCACCCCAGAAAGGGAAAGGAGGGTGGGAAGATACTCATGTGTCCCGACGCGTTTCCTCACTGGATGCCCCAAGATTCATCAGGGGACACGGGGCAAGAATGGCAGTTATCCTATTCAGGCTGGATAGCCCAGGAGCAGGGAAATGGCCTGCGTAAATACTTCAGTCCTGGTGTGGCTGAGTCTAAGGATAACACAAAAGCAAAAACAAAACGCCAATGTAAGTCACATAACCTAAGCAGACCTCCATTTGACCACCCACAGGGGGGGGCGGGTTCAGGAGGAGAAGTACTCACGTGTATGGTTGGCAGCGGTCAGCATACAGCTATGTATCCACCTTCACAGCTAGGACCCAGGGTGGTGGTGTCCGCTGTGTTGGGGTGACCGGCAGCGAGTAGGGGCGACAAGCGCCCCTTTATAGAGGCCATGGGGCCCTGTTTAGCGTCCCATAATCACCGACGCCTCCCTATGATGTCAGAGGAGGCGTGTTGCGGCGAGACCATGCAATCGCACGGGCGTCCGTTCGCGCATGCGCACTCGGCGCCCATGCGTTCCAAAGGGCCCAGAGTGGAACGCAAAGCTGTGCTTCCCTACCATGTGACCGCCGCAGGACGCCGCCCACAAGGCTGATGCGTCACGGCGGCGGTCACATGACCGGAACCAAGCCACAGCAGAGGCGCTCCTGGTGATAGGCATGCCGGGTAAAGTGCCTTACTTATTAAGTATAGAACCCACCAGGGGCATCCTCGATATCTTGTGACATGCAGAACCGCTCCCCCGGTCTGCATGCCCCAAGGCTGCGTCACTCCCCCATCAAGGGTGTATCAATAGGGGGCAACACAGTGCTCATAGTGGCTAAAGTAATAGGACAAAGGAAAATACACCAAGGGGGGGGGGAGGGGAAACGGAGAGAATCACCTCAACCATATATGAAAGCCCTAACCCCCTTGTCCCTATTACATATGGGGACCTGACGGTAAACGTCCAACATCCCCAAAGTTGAGACCAAAGATACAGGGGTTAAATGGCCGTACATCCCGGCCACGGAAATAAGACACAAACAGCCAGCACTCAGAGAAAACAGCTATAGTTGATCTGTTCATTAAGGCCATGGGGGGCAACCGTATTGAGGGTAAACGTCCACCAACATTCCCTCTGCAAGATGTGTCGGTTCCAATCGCCTCCCCGTATGGATTTGGGTACCCTTTCGATTGCCATAAACCTGATTGCCGAGACACGTCCATCGTGAGCAAACTGTACATGACGTGCTATGGGGGTATCCCTACTATTACGGATGTCCCCGAAATGTTCCCCCATGCGTTTACGCAATTCTCTAAAGGTCTTACCCACGTATCGAAGCCCACATATGCATGTCACAAGGTAAATCACACCAACTGTGCGACAGTTGATAAAGCCCTTCACCTGGTAAACCGTATTATTGGGTTCCCCAGTGAAGCTTTTACCTTGTGACAGGCTACCACAGAAACTACACGAACCACACCTGTGACAACCAGTCACGGGTGTATTAAGCCACATCCGTGGCTTGGCTGGTGGAGTAAAATGGCTATGAACCAGACGGTCCCTCAGATTACTGCCTCTCCTAAACGTTAAAGAAACTGTGGGACTGAGGACATCTGAGAGATCTGGGTCCATAAGAAGGGTATCCCAATGTCGGGCCAAGATTCTCTTGACCTGAGAGGCCGCCGCGTCAAAAGTACCTACCAACCGGACAATACCTGCAGGTTCGCTCGTCACCCCAGTTGTAGGGTGGAGGAGCTCGGTTCTCGTACGGATCTTAGTTTTTTCGTACGCCAGTCTCAGGGTCCTGTCCGGATAACCCCTCTCCTGGAATCTCAGTCTGAGATCCCTAGCCTGGCATTTAAAATCGTCGAGTTCCGAGCAGTTACGTTTAAGCCTGAGGTATTGTCCGGTTGGGATCCCCTTCTTAAGGGGGACAGGGTGACAACTGTCCCACCTCAACAGGGAGTTGGTCGAAGTTGGTTTCCGATAGATGGATGTGCTCAGGCCTCCTCTATGATCCCTGCAGATCACCACATCTAAGAAAGGGAGGCGGTCCCTGACAATTACAGAGGTGAATCTGAGATTGAAACAGTTGGAATTTAACTCAGACATGAGTCTGCCGAATTCGCCCTCTGGTCCGCTCCACAGGACGAAAATATCGTCTATGTAACGTGACCAGAGGGCGATATGCTCGGTGAACCACGGAGATGGGTCCCCGAACACGACAGACTCTTCCCACCAGCCCAGGAGTAGGTTGGCATACGACGGGGCACAAGAACTGCCCATCTGGTATATGCATTTCCCACGCTACCGTTGATTATCCAGGAAGAAAAAGTTGAAGCCATTGCTATTCTTCTCTTCTGGCTGCGAAGGATGGTTCTCTCTAGCGTGGACTCTGTCCAAGGGAAATTACTGGAAGCCCAACTCGTATCCCGAGGAGAGATTCTACATCCCAATCCCCATCTACTGCAACTGGAGGCTGAGCAGCAAAGTCTGAGTAATAAGGGTCTCTCTAATGTATCATCTACCATCCGCTAGAAGACCAGCTGCTTTCAGGTTGTATAAGAGTGTGGTCATTATTTAAATCCCGGTGCAGTAGAAATTATGCAAAACCTAATGACATCTCTTCTGTACTGCAGTTTCTCCAAGATGGCCTGGATAAAGGTCTTAGGCTCAACAATGCGTTTCACTGCAATTAATGCTCAACTTCACTGGTGCTATCGGCTCTACCAAGACTGCAATTTAAACTTCCTCAAGTTTCAACTCTATCTCTCTACTCTTAAATCCTTTATTCTAGTGGCTATTACATCTGCCAAAACAATCAGCAAACCTTATCGTTCTAAAGAACTGCATTTCAGAGACTTGGGAGACTCATCTTGCACACTATGCAGGTAACTTCTGCAGTCAACATAAATTAGCAGATTTTCCTCCCAGTGCTCTTTCCAGAGCCACAAAATTAACAAGAGAATCTGCATACACTGGCTTGTCAGAAGAGCTATCCTTACTTATGTTCTGAAGTCCTTGGTTTTCTGAACATAAGTGCTTTTTCAAAAACACCAAGGGGCACAAGGCTAGTAAGGCAACCCTGGCCAGATGGGTCCACAGCACCATCAAAAAATGCTACTCAATTAGTGACGTTCCATGTCCTTTAAATATTATGAGCTCACTCAACAGCCACATCCTGGGCAGAACTAACCCAAGTCTCTTTACCAGATATGTGCAGCTGCCATGTGGTGCTACATTTGGCAGAAGAGTGCTTGAAGTAACTACTACACACCCCCTTAACTAATGGCTTATCAAATCCCATTTGTGTTTGTGCTGTAGGACAACCAAGAAAATAAAAATGTACTCATCGAAATTTGTGCAGTCTGTAGGGAGAACAGCTTTCCCACCCAATAATTTTTTATTTTTTTTGCTGCATATTAATACAATGTGTCTGTTCATTAGCTACCTATAAAAAGGGGTGGTGTCTAATTAAAGGGGTTGTCTCATCATGGACAATAGGGGCATATTGCTAGGATATGCCCCCATTGTCTTATAGGTGTGGGTCCCAAACCTATATCGAGAAAGGAACCCTGCAAGTGAAGGAGGGCACACTGCACATGCACAGCCGACCTCCAATCACTTTCTATGGGGCCGCCGAAAATAGCAGAACGCTCCCATTCACTTCTATGGGGAGCCAGCTTGGTGGTGGCCAGACATGAGTATTCCAATCTTGTGGGGTTCCGTTCTCAATATAGGTGCGGGTCCCAGCGGTGGGACACACACCTATAAGGCAATGGGGGCTTTGTCCATGAGACAGCCCCTTTAATTGCATACTGCTATTTAAATGTCTCTTCTGATTGTACCTAGGGGATAAAACCCATTTGTTTATGTGCTGCTGTAGGACTACCAGAAACAAAAATTTCTGTCAGTAAAATTTTCATTACAGTGTCACATTAGGGTTCCCTTGGGCCCAACCTATATATCATCAATAGTGTCTAACAGGTTTTGATTTAAAGAAATAAGTGATTCTAGTGGTAAGTGATTCGCTCCAAATTGGATTATTCTCTTAGACCTTTGGGGTCCAACAGAGAATCCTCTCCTCTGGAGGGTCAGCCCGGCTAAGGCTACTTCCGCACAGAGCGCAAGTGTGAATCAGTCATGGACGGATCCGTTCAGATATGCAACTGTCTGCATCCGTTCTGAACAGATCGGTTTGTATTATCTTTAACATAGCCAAGACGGACCCGTCTTGAACACCATTGAAAGTCAAAGGAGGACAGATCCGCTTGGCTCTGTTTCATCAGATGTAGTCCGTCTCCAAAGCGGAATTGAGTCTGAACTGATGCATTCTGAGCGGATGCTTTTCCATTCAGAATGCTCCGTTTTGGACCGCTTGTAAGAGCCCTGAACAGATCTCACAAACTGAAAGCCAAAACATGAATGTGAAAGTAGACCAAGTATACATGGTTCAGTGAGTGAGCAGTATCTAAAGCAAATAAAAAATAAAAATAAAAAAAACACAACATGCCTTCGTTGCAGACATCGAAAGACCCAGAAAATGGATGTGAAAGTTATCCCAGCAGGCACACGTCAGCAGAACATGTCAACATGTGCTGAAATCGCTTCACACATCAGACACTCAAAAGGCAAAGTCAAGGATTGGCAATAATACCAATCACAGGCTTTTAACCCAGTGAAATCCCAGGAGTACTGCACTCCTGAGGCCTGAACAACTCCCCAACTATGGCAGCCTCAGGTCTTCTGAAAGGAATCTTCCCTAGGTAGCAATGATGAATAATTGCAGTCTATGGGAGAAGTGATCAGATGATTACAAGTTAAGTGAAAAAAAAAAAGGGGTTGCCCGGATTCAGAGCTGTACCTAGCCATAACCTGATCTTCACTCATTTAGCATCAACACATTTCTTGCACAGATGCTCCCCCCTTGCCCTGCATTGCACAGGGAAATGTTGGTTCCTAGTAAACTTCATTATTCTAGGTGGAGGCTTCTGCTTAGCAGTGATCTTGGTGACATCACTGCCACAAATGGGTGGTATATATCGCTGCCCTAGGAAGCATGCGCCTAGCATACTCAATGTGAAGCCCAGTACATCACTGATGGTAAAGAAAAAGCCCTTGATGATGCAGGGCAAGGGGGTGCCAAAATGGCTAGCTAATTTTTTGTCACTTTTTTTGGGCATTTTGTGCACAGCTATGGGTAAGCATAATGTGGGTTCAATATTCTTTAATGAAAAATGTGAACACAGCCACATACGTGGACATCTTCAAGCAACTATGGACAGTTTACAGACCAACAGAAGGAGTATTAAATAGCTCATCATGACAATATAGCCCTCTGAAGGTTGCATACACCTGGTATAAAAGTAAAACCTCTTACAGCCTATTTGGATCAACTAGTTTTTTTATACAGATTGATCTTTATCAATTTATTTAAATAAAAGCAATACAAACCACTAATTTGCCTACTAATCCAAAGGCAAATTTTAACAGTGAAAACTGCAGGTTTGAAATTCTCTCCCGTGCCAGAGCCACACGTGACCAGCACCCAATACAATCCTATATGTACAAAATTTTAACATAATTAATCTTCTTACAGATCTGATAGGAGTCATTATTTTCTAAACTCACAATGAGCAGTAGGACTCCCATACAGTAGCAATTGATATATTATCCCTACAATAAAAATATCAATTTACTAAATGCAGAAATTGTACTAATCCTTAAAGTCTTTATTTTTAAAATGAGACGCCCCTACCATACACATATATAAGAGAGCCTGTAACCAAAAAAAAGTTATATATATATATAAAACAGATAAAATTGACGTTTAGACAGACAAGTTTAAGAGCAGCGTGCAGTAGTCCGAGGTGTGGGCCAGTAAGATTGCAGTTCCCAAAGCTCAGTATTTCTTCAGCCCATAGCCCACAGCAAGATGCTGCCTGTTGCTGTTTAGCGGAGGCGAGTGCCATACTGCAGAACTAGTGCGCTTGTTATATCGTGGTTTGCTCTTATAAAACAGGTCTTCTAATTTTGGGCTGTCAATGATGCCATAGAATTTGTCCACATCTATGGGGTGGTAGTACTGCCGACACATTGCTTGGGATAGTTGATTTCCTATGACAATGAAAAAACAAAAAAATAAATTCATTAGGCCTCCTCCGCTCGCACTCACAAATTCCATGAGTTTAAATTATTTTTATTGTACATTTGGTGCCATTTTCTATTCATTTGATGTTTAACATGTATTTTTTTCCTGGCATTTAAAGGGGATCTGCACTTTGTTTAAACTGATGTGATCTATCCTCTGGATAGATCAGCTTCTGATCGGCGGGGGTCCGACACCCGGGATCCCCGCCGATCAGCTGTTTGAGAAGGCAGCGGGGCTCCAGCGGCGCCACGGCGTTCTCACCGTTTACCGCAGGCCCAGTGACGTCACGACTAGTATTACTGGCCTGGGCGGGGCTAAGCTCTGTTCACTTGAATGGAGCTTAGCCCTGCCCAGGCCAGTTAATACAAGTCGTGACGTCACTCGGCCAGCGGCGCTGCTGGAGTGCCGCTGCCTTCTCAAACAGCTGATCGGCGGGGGTTCCGGGTGTCAGATCCCTGCCAATCAGAAGCTGAACCCCTTTAAGTACTATAGAGAAAATAGGTAAGGTGCGTTTTACATTTCACTACAGACAAATAAGGCCACAGTGATTTATTTTCCCCCAAAAAAATAGTGTGTGAGTATGTACCCCAATTTGTACAATACAAAATACTGTGACTAAACAGCACTCACCGGAGGCCCATGCTGGAATGGGCTTACGAGGTTTACTTTCGTCGTCTGTGGAATCATCACTATTCAGGTCCATGCCATAGTCATCTTCGTTGATTTTCATAGATGGAGCTTTGTAGCCCTTTGGAGTCATCTCATAAGATTCACAGGCTGGGGAGTTCTGTGAGAAGACAAATGTGTGAAGGTAAAGGATATTAGAACAAATACTCTCAGATTTACATAGAAAGTGTCCTTTTTAAATCCTGACAGAATATGATGTCATTCTGACGGCAATGCATGTGAATAAGATAAATTATACCTCATTCAAATGCTCAGGAAAAAAATTGCCCACAATGTGCTGCGGGTTTTAAAATTCACAGCTTGTTTATAATTTGTGCCGATTATAAAAGGCTGTAAACACGATCCATCGTAGATCTGACATATGTGAACATGGCTTAAAAGGGTCTGGTCGTCGGATAGAGCCCCCACTAGAGAACTTCCTTATGAGCCAGAGCAGACAACCACTATGTAAGAACCTTACTTGCACCTGAGGTACTGGGCCTTCCATGCACTACAAGGATCATGGATGTTCATCCATTTAATTGCAAATGAGTGGTCAAACAGACTAATGACTAACAGTTTATTGCTGGGAGTAGAGAAATGACAGACGTTTTAAAGTTGGTTTTTTTTTTTGTTTTTTTTACAGGAGTACGATATCGATGACCTATTCCATCAGGGGGGGTCCAACTCAGCACTGCTGCTGACCAGCTGTTTGAAGAGGCATGGTCTGTGTGCAGCTCAGTTCCAATCAAGTGAATGGGCCAAGACTGCAATACTAAGCACAGCCACTATAGACTATAGGCTGCTGTACTTACTGAAGTGCCACGACCTCTTCAAACAGCTGATACGTGGAGGTGCTGGGAGTCAGACCGACCACCGATCAGATATTGATGACTTATCCTGAGGGAAGGTCATCAACACTGTACTCCCTGGAAACTCCGTTAAGAATAGGTTCTTTCACGAGGCAACCCCTTAAAAGAAAATCTGTTCCCATGAAACTATACATCCATGCCTCCTGCTCTGTAACATGTTGCCTGGAGAGTGCACAACATTTGCAATGACAGGCGCACTGGAATTTTCTTTAAAAATAAATAAAAAAGTGTCCACTATGAACATTCAAGTTTAAAGGGGTTGTTCGGGTTCAGAGCCGAATCCGGACATACCTCCATTTTCACCCCGGCAGCCCCCTTGACTGCTCGCGCAGGGCAAAGGCATTTTTTGGAGATCCGGTGACGTATCGGGGCTCTCCATGGGGCTGACAGGAAGCCCGGTGACGTCACTGGCACTGATGGGCGGGATTTAGCGCTGCCCTAGCCAGTAAAACTGCTAGGGCAGCGTTAAAAAGCCCACCCATCAGAGCCGGTGACATCACCGAACACACAGTGTGTTATTGAAAACAAAAGAGACCTTGCCCTGTGCGATTTAGTGCAGGGCAAGGGAGCGCATTGGAGCACGAGATGCTCCGTTGCTAGTCTTGGGGGGGCTGCCTGGGTGAAAATAAGGGTATGCCCGTGTTCAGCTCTGAACACGAACAACCCTTTAATATTTAGCATTGTGTGGCCAAACTTAAACACCATAATTCTTCTCCCATACCTGGATATCCATAGTTACATTCAGTGTTTGGGCACCAACAGCTGCCTGCTTTTCCTTTGCAATTCTCTCCTGCTCTTCTCTTAGTCTCTGCTCCTCCAGTTCTTTGCGTTTCTGTGCCTCCATTTCTTTACGCAATCTTTCTTGACGCTCTTGTTCCAACCCCTCTTGCTGCTCCTAGAATAAAACAAACCAATTACTTTAATTTGTGAGACATAAGAGGACAGATGAATGGAATAGAATCTCTCAATCATATGCCGACCTTCCTCTTGCGTTCTTCAGCCTCTTTGCGCTGTTGCTCTAGTTCCCTCTGTAACTGAAGTGCTCTCTCCCTTTCTAGGCGCTCCCTTTCCCTGTACAAATAAGACATGGTTACGATACTATGGAAACACAGAACAGTCATAGGGCCCATGTTGTGGCAGAATTATCACTCACTTTTCAGCTGCTAGTTGTCTTTCACGTTCCAGTTCCATTTTTTTGGCCTCAGCAAGCATTCTTTGCCTTTCCTGTTCCTCCTCTTCCCGCTTTTTCTGGAGAAGAAGTTCATGCTGTCTACGCTCTTCTTCCTCCTAGAACACAAGTGTAGTACAAATCAATTGATGCTTCAATAAACTAAAATGGATTGTGTCATCTGAAAATGAGCCATTGTTTAAATCACGTTTTTAATGTTTAACATTTTTAAAGACTTTTACATTTTCCATATTAATATCTATATTTGAACAAAAACCATAAAGTCCTGCAGTTTTTACACTGATTAAAGCCTGTATTACACTGGAAGATTTTCTGCCAGATCGATAACGAGCTTTCGTAGTAAGGCTACTTTCACACCAATGTCTCTGCTGGATCAGCAAAACCACTTCAGTTACTGATAATACAACCGTCTGCATCCGTTATGAACAGATCCGGTTGGATTCTCTTTAAAATAGCCAAGACGGATCAGTCATGAACACCATTCAAAGTTAATGGGGGATGGATCAGTTTTCTAATGTGTCAGAGAAAAGGGATCTGTCCTCATTGACTTACATTTTGTGTCAGGACTACTTGCAGCGTTATTCTGTCCGCGATGGGGACAACTAAACGAACAGAATGCATTCTGGTTCACTCCGTTTCGTTCAGTATTGTCTCCATTGACAATGAATGGGGACAAAACGGAAGCGTTTGTCCCCCCGCTATTGAGATCCTGTGACGGATCTCAATATTGGAAAGGGAAAGCGCAAGTGTAAAAATAGCCTTACACTCATTAGCAATCATCTGGCAGTGTAATATTGCTGACAATTACCCGTTGATCTCATTCATTGAGCAATCGTGGTCTTTCAGCATGTTGAAAGATCACAATCTGTCGGTGGCAGTTCATGGTGTCTGATCACTATCTGCTGCTGGCAAATTAACTAGACAGCATGGGGACAAGCAATGTGCTGGGGAGGAGATCGCTGCATGTAATCGCCAGTCTCCTCAGCTAGCAAGCATGCAAATGCCTGCAGAATCTGGCTGTGTGATACAGCCTTAAAGGAGTTGTCCAAGTTATATTTATTTATGACCTATCCTCAGGATAGGTAATCAATATCAGATCATCTGGGGTACGACACCCCCGCCGATCAGCTGTTTGACGAGAAGGCGCATGCCGTGTCAGCGCTGCCTCCTTTATTGTTCACCTTCTCGCTGTTGCATCTGCAGTGGTGAGCAGGTGTAATTACACCTAACCGTCCCATTCATTTCAATAGGACGGATCGTTCCCATACACTTGTATAGGAGCGATCCGTACCATTGAAATGAATGGGACGGCTTGGGTGTAATTACACCTGCTCACCGATGCAGATGCAACAGCGAGCAGGTAAACAATGAAGAGGCAGCGCTGGCACGGCGCGCGCCTTCTCTTCAAACAGCTGATCGGCGGGGGTGTTGGACCCCAGCCGATCTGATCTTGACGATCTATCCTGAGGATAGGTCATAAATAAATATAACTTGGACAACTCTTTTAAGCCTAACAGGCTCCACTTCTTTGTCTGTACGGATCACTTTAATGCAGTTACCTGCTTCTGTCATTCTAATCCTGCCTGTGTCGATATCACCTTTGTGTACAGATAAGACAGGATCCACTATTCACAATGATTGTCAAAGCTACAATGACCTCTGCACAGGTCAGAGCATGCCTAGAAAACTTTCCCATAGAAGTCAATGCGGTCTCCTACTCCTGACCATTGTGTATGGACCATGTGGCTCCTATAAAGCAATTTTCTTAATGCTCTCTAACTGCTGCGAACAGCTCAGGCAAGATGGCTGCCCTCAATCTTATTCAGGAAATAGAATAAATAAAAAAGGAGCCAGACGCAGAAGGTAACCATACACCGTAGTTTCTAGGGTACTGCAGCTCAGGTCCTATTCACTACAGTGTATGGCACCATCTACTTCCAGTTACATAAATAGTAGCTTCGAGAGACCCCTTTAATCTGATATCAATGACAAAACCTGAGGGTAGGTCATCGATATCTTACATACCGTTTAAAAAAAAAAAAAGTTAAGCTTTTAAATGATTAGGTTATTGGCTTCTCCAAACATACCAGCTGTTTAGCTTTCAGTTTCCGAGCTTCCTCCTCCTGCCGTCGCCTGTTATCTATCTCCTCCTGTTTTTTAACAGTCATTTTCTTTTTGGCCTTCTCCTCAGCCAAGCGGTCCTCTCTCACCTGTGTTATGTCAAAGTAAAAGCATTGAACAGGGGGACTAACTCAAAGTCATTTTCAGTTTTAACCTAAAGAAAGGCTTTACAAATATTGCTTGTGTACCACAGAGATAAAGCAACGAGATCAATATATAATTGCATAGAGGATTATAGGTCAATGTTAGCTGCATGCCATGTCAGACTGGGGAGAGAACGACAGAAGTGTTCTGCTTAATTCCAAACTGATCCCAGGGGGGGGGGGTTATCACACTTGAGAAACCCTAGAAACATCTGCATTAGGTCTTAAAAAAAAAAAAAAAAACACAAGATTTGTAATTTTTAGGCGGGGCACCTTTTCACTCTTCTCATCTATTTGTGCAAGTTTCTGTTCCATTTTCTTCTTTTTCTCTTCTTCCAATTGCTCTACTCTCTCACGAGCCTGCAGGACCTTACGTTGACGCTCTTCTCTCCTTCTATATTTAACAATGAGAAAAGAAAAAAAACAACAACTATTTAACATCAAGTAACAAAGGTTTCATTATACCTGAAATGTGCATATTTACTAAGAATTAAAATTGTAAAAGTTGCTACAGAGTTACTCACAACTTGAGATCCTCCTGTTTGCGTTTCTTTCCCTCCTCTATTTTCTGCTTGCGTAGAACTTCAGCCGCCTCTTTCTTGCGGAGAGTTTCCAGGCGTTGACGCTCTTTCTCCTATGAATTTAAGAGAGATAATGAGTACTTACATTGAACCCCCACCATAAATACAATCTTCAGGTGGGAGAGAAAAAAGAAAAAAAGGGGAAGACAAAAAAGAGAACACCTGCCACCAAGCCTTGTGACTCATCCCTTGCCCTGACAAAACAGATCTCAGACACCAGTGACATCTTTAAAGAGTTAATAAGTACTTACATCTGTCTGGATATAGCGAAGGGGGGGGGAAAAAAATATTACATAGTAAGTAAACAAACCACAAAAAAAAAAAAAAAAAAAAAAAAAGACTAAATAAGTGCATCATAACAACACGTTCTGATTAGTGTTGAGCAAACTTCTGTTTTCAAGTTCAGTTTCGGGACATCTAAGGATTCCGCTACCACGGACCATAACTTATGGTCCGTGGTATTGGAATTCTTAGATAATCCGAAGCTTGTACGCCGAACTTGAAAACAGAAGTTTAGTCAACACTAGATTTTGAAGATCATGGATTAGAGGAAAGTATTTTTTTTTTAGAATGTACCTACTTTCAGGTGACTCATATTACATTTCTGCCCAATTTCTCTCCATTACACGACTTGTATCCGACTTTTTTTTTTTGTAGTCTGTCCCCTTTGCAGGCTCTATCTCTAATTTTTAATTCAAACTGAGCTACAGGGTGGAGGCCATCTACTAAGATATCATATACACAACACATATTGGAAAGTCAACGCTGCTCCAATATACTCCTACCACTCAGAGGCACCCTAAAAGGACATTAGAGAATTACTCAACAGCACTGATGTGTAATTCAAGCACTCAGGACGAGAAAAGTCAGTTGCTCCAGCCTGTCTTTGCACAACTCCCGCCCCCCCCAGACTTCTGTACTAAGATATTTTTCTCTAAGACACATTACAAAAGTTTTGTATTTGGTATGAGAAAAGTTTGCTACCATTTAAATTGGTTGTCCCCTTCTTCACTCATTAAGCATGGACTCAAACAGAAAACCAGGAATGGGGAGCATCCAGGCAGCACCCCTTCGCCTCAGCTAGATTTACAAGTCAGAAAGAGACCTGTACAATCAAGGCAGGCCATTCGGGGAGAAGCTGGCCAGCAGGCATTTTGTCGGGTGCTGCTAATTTCTTAATGTAGGTTTTCTCCGAGATGCCACTGTGTTCGTATAAACTGTAGTTTATAGTTATGAGAAAACCTCAGCATTAAGGTGCCCATGAATCTGTTAACAGGTTTACCACCAGTGTACTTTTTTTTTTTTACAGAGTTTGGCTACATGCACAAAAACGGCGGCTCGGATGCGGACCCGAAAAACGGTCGTGTGCATGAGGCCTTTTGCTATATTTTACACTGGACTAGAATAAGTTCCCAATAACTGAGCCATGTAACGGTGCCGCCGATTTCCCAATGAGCAAACAAACATTGTTTATGCAGCACATTAAAAGGTTTGGCCACTTTGTCCACTGTTGATGAATGCTACCAATATAGACTTTGTTGATATTCGCCATTTTCTATATTTCATGATATGCCTTGTAGGCCAAGTCTTTTGTGCTGTCCGCACAAATGTCCTGTCCATAAATTGGCTACTGATGCATGTGATCTAACATGACCAGGCAAATCACTTACAATGCACCTGCCATCTGCACTGTGGCAACTCTAGAGGAGAGTGTTAGAATGAAGGAGACCGAGTGATGTGTCTGGTCACATGACCCTCCATCAGCAGCCATCCTATGGACAAAACCTTTATGCAGACAGCACAGAAGATTTAACAACCAAGAATACATGGCGCAGAATATCAAATTCTGTATTAAGTGCCACACAGTCATCTTACAAAGACATTCATTCAACAGTGGACAAAAAAAAATAAAAAATAAATAGACCAACCATTTAAAGTGCTGAATGCCATATGATCAACAGTAGCCAGGAAGTGGCCAACCTCTTTAAATCAATTTATGGGCAGCAGAATATGCTGAGTAAGCAGCGATCTGCAGCCCGGAAACAATGAATCTGAACGAGGAAGAGCGATTGCCTCCATTGACAAGCAGTCAATTGGAAAGGAACCGTTCATTCCCGACAACTGCTTGCTCAGTCGGCGCATGTAAAAAGGCGCCTTTATTCCATTCTTTAGATATTAGTGTCAACTGCCCAGGGTCACTACTGAATGAGCACAGAGCAAGACTCCTGAGAACTGTATGGGAGCCAAAGATGAAGTCTAATCTTTTGCATTGTAAGAGTACCATACAGCACTTGTCATATGAAACATGTAGTCAATGTTTCTTTAGCCTAATAAGTTCCACATACCTTGGGGTCTACTTTCAGAGGAGTGTTGCGCTTTATAAAGGATTTTGCAATAAGACATTTCCCAATAGAGCCTGGAGTCATTAGCAGTTGATTTTTCTGTACTGTATGCAGGAAAGTCCTCATATGAGGAGGCGGCTTTATAACCTAAAGAGACAGATTGAGAACCACAAAATTACTACACTACAACCAAATGTGTCATCAGAAAATGACTTTTGGGTGAGGTAATTTTTAATTTTCTATTTAAATATCTAAATTTAAAACAAAAACCATAAATTCCAGCTCTTTTTGCACTGGCCACTAAGCCCAATAGGCGTCACTTCTTGGTCTGTGCAGATAACTTTACTGTAGTTACCTGCTTATCCATCATTCTAATCCTGCCTGTAATAAAGCAATACCACCATTTACAATATGATTGTCAAAGCTCATCTATTCTTTCCTTGTACAACGACCTCTGCACAGGTCACAGAGCATGCCTAGAAAACTGTCCCATAGAAGCCAATGAGGTCACGTCCTGACCATTGTGACCATGGAACATGGGGCTGCCGTAAAGCAAAAATTGTTTTTTTTAATGCTGTGAACAGCTCAGGTAAAATGGCAACCCCATAATCAAGTCCAGAAAACGTGTTAAAAAAAAACCTGGAAATAAAATCTGATTAGAAAGAAGGCGATGTAACACTATCTGGTTTTAACTGGCAGATAACATTTTTGGTCACACATTTCCTTTAAGAGTATGTAAACTTACTTTACTGGGAGGACACGGGGGAGAAGGAGTCTTCTTCCTGGGAGGAGAGTTCACTTGCTCATTAATGGATTGGTCACCATCAGATAGATCATCCATAGCACGCTTATAACTTTTCCTCCTGCTGTAAGAGAATTGATACCATTTATAAAGCTACAATACACCAATATGTATTAGCCCCCCAGATGAAGTATTCAAAAAGGCACAATTCAAGGCAAACCTCAGAAGGCAAGTTTTGGCACAGTCATTGATAATGGCCCTTAAATCCCAAGGAGTTACCAGCTTTAAATAATTCATCAGGTTTATTGCCTCCTACACCTAAGGCACTATAGGCATTTACCTTATAGTTTGATCATCCGTGTCTGAAACAGTTTCTGTAAAGAGAAAAAAATAAAAAAATAACACTTTAGATTTACAATAAGGTATTTAAGTCCTCTGAAACCACCACTTCCAAAGACCAATAAAGGGAATCCGATTAGAAATAATTCTCACTTTTAACTCATTAAAGTTTGTTGTTTCAGGCAATTTTTCAGAAGGAGCTGTGTGTACGAGGAATAACTTCCCGGCCTTTGTATCTGACATATTTTAGCAGATTTCATCTCTGCAATCAGTTACTCCAATATTTTCCTGAGCTGGTGGGTGGTAACTAGCTGGTTTCATGTTTGCCCATACACAGGGCATAAACTAACAGGGACCCCTGCTTCCTAACTCTCAAAAGCACACCCTCAGAAGCTGCAGCAATGGAAGACATTATCCGGCAGAATTATGCAGTTTAATTAGCTGTTGGATTAATATTTAATCTGATAGCCTCTACAATAGCTTTAAGGGGTTCTCCAAGATTTGCCTGAGGATAGGACCGCAATATGAAAACCTCAGCAAACCCCTTTAAAAAGGGTTGACCCATCTGGGACACTGATGACATTTCATTAGGATGTCAGACACGGGTTCCATGTGTCATATTACTTCCATCTCCATTCAGGATTCACCGCTGACACTGACCCCTCAGTCGAGAAACTCTGCCAACAAATAAGCTACAAGGGTATGTTCTCAAGCCTTACATGTATTCTAAAAGCACACATTGAATTCAAGTTTATTTATTTTTTGCCTTCCAGAGTCAACCAATTTTATGGCCATATAATTTATGTAGACAAAAGGAAATTACCACCCGTATTCCCAAACGGTTTTTTAGTTTTTAAAGCTAATGAAAGAAAGCATTATATCTTAAACATGTCAAAATGATACCAACCAGCAGTCACCATCTGTTGCGGCTCGGAGGCAGCCTGCTTGCTAATTGCGATCTTGTTAAAAGCCCGTGTTCGCAGAGAACGTTTATGGTCTTCAGGGGCCTAGAAAAGTGGCAAGTGTGCAACATTACTATGTCTTTGATCAAAGAGCTTGACAAATATTTAAAGGAATGCGCAGGGTCCAGGTAAATAAAATGTTGTGCAATCTCTCAATATAATGGATTTCAATTTAGACACCAATATGTTTGCAGTCCGTGGCTATAAATCCTATTTGCATCCAGAAAGTTAACTCTGTACAGACTCATACTCCAGAGATGGATATTTATCCAGTCTAGACAATCCTCTGAAGTAAACAGATCAGTAGTCCTATGTCCTAACAATCGGCTGTGATATCTGTGTATAAAATGTAAAACACTTGGAGCCAAGGGTATTTAAGCACTGGGACTGCCGTGTTCTCAGGAGCAAAACATTGCTCATAATTCAGGACCAGTACATAAGTAAGAGTCTGTTCACACGTGTTGTGGTTTCTGGTATAAACTGCCAGATAGACCACACTGATTGAAGTCCATCAGGTTCTACCAAGGTGCCTGAAAGTTTCTTATTAAAGATCTATGGATACTTTTGACGGAACCCACCATCATTCAGTGGAGTCAGTCATAAGCTGCTGACATCCGTTGTGTGATGGATCTGGCAGAGAGTTATGGCTTTGGTTATAAATGGAAGACAATGCAGATGTGATTAAAGCTTGACAACTTTTTTCATAGAAATTGCAAACCAAGTGCAGCCAAACATACAAAATGACTAGGGGCTCTTACACAAGCGTGTACCTTGTGGAAATCACGCTACGTGTGAGATTGTGCGGTCTGGACTACAGAAGTGCGTGGCATTATCATGCTGTCAGTATCATTCTGTTACAGACAGAGGCACACAGCATTAGTAAATCATGATAATGCCATGCGCTTTTGTAGTCCAGACCTCACAATCGCTCTCACATGGAGCGCGTTTCCCACAAAGGACACGCTCGTGTAAAAGAGCCCTAATTCAATCCCAGTGTTCTAAAGAGTATGCTCAATAGGGTCGGTCCTGTACCACCAGGGTTCATAGTTTTGGTGGAACGTGGCAGAGCCTCCAAAGCAAATGTCGATAGAACCATAGCCAATTCACATATACAACTAACCATTTACTGCTGCTATATATGTAAACAATTGTGTCCTTACCTCCTCAACAGGTTGGGCAGTTTCTGGTCTGTAAAAGAAGTTATAATATGTGTGAAGAAAGGAAATGTACAAATTTAGGTGTACACTTCACCTACAGTAATGTTTCACTGCAGTCTGAGGAACTTGGTTTTGGCTTTCATTATACTGTGCTTATTGGGAGGTATCTTAATGTATAATCCTTTTAATGCATAAAAAATGGCCCACATTTACTAAAGTGTCTGCGCCACATCTGTATAAAATATACATACGCAAATACTTTGGGGCTTTGCTGGAAATGGGGCAGGGACTAAAAATGGACCATTTTGTATCAAAGTTTCGGGGCAATTCTAGCATAAAAATCTCTCAAAGTAAACCAATAGTTGGTATAGTCAATGAAAAGTGTCTATCCCTGCACTAGATTTATCCTCCAGCCTGAGCCTGTGATAAATCTGATGCAGGTCTTATAGGATCAGTAAATCTGGGCCAATGTGCACAGTTCTAAGAGCTACGGATACAAAAACCAGTGCGCGACTGATCCATAGAGGCAGCCTTATGGGAAAGGGCTAGTAAAGGGTACATCTGTGCTCCGAAATCACAGCTCAGCAACAGAATTTATAACTACAGTACAACTGACAGTACATATCCTAGAAAAGTTACATAAAAGATGTTAGAAAAAGTGAAATTGCTCCTACTTGATTTTCACTGTGATTTCGTCATCAACTATTTCAACAGAGCTCTGGTCTAAAAAGGAAAAAAAACATAATATAAAGATATAAAACCTGCAGGGTAACATACTGCATATACAGCACCAATGCTTTGGACACTTACAGCTCTTATAGCTAGAAGAAGTTGATCTCTCTGAAGTTTTCTTCCGTGAAGCTGAGCGGCGAATGGATTTACGCACGGCTTCTTTTGTCATACTTTCACGTTTGTTGGAGAGAGAGTACTGGTTAGCCAGAGATGCTCGACAGCTGGTTGATTTCCGTCCAACGATGCTACGGCGGACAGACCGACGGTCAGATTTTGACCCTGTGGGTGTCACACTGTAGTTTGACAGTTCAAGAGCAAGCTGCTTTGCATCTTGTGCAATAGGCGGAGGAGAGTCAAGTGTAAGATCTATAGACCCTGCTTGCACCTTAGGTGTGGAGCTGTCGGCAATCTTTAATTTGGCTGCAGTGCGACTATTTTTCTCGGGAGTGGCGGGAGCTGATGGCTCATCAGTAGAGACCGCTGGTGGAGCAGAGGAAGTTGGAACAACAGTTTCTTGGAGAGGATTTTTGTCCACAGAGACTGACTTAATCACCTCTGAGAGCTGCACCTCTGCACTACGACGTTCCTCTGAACTAATCTTCACCTGTAGAACACGGTCTGTAGCCATCAATGTGTCTTCTAGTGGTTTCTCAGCTACAGGCATGCATGTTATGCTGGCTTGTGCCTTGGATCTTGTCATTTTCTTAGGCTGCTGCTCGGTCTCATCCTTAATGGATGTATCTAGTGGTTTAGCTATATTTCGAGAAGACAACCTGCGTACTGATGTGGTCCAGCTGACACTACTTCTCCTCCTGGATATCCTGTAGAAACAAGGTGGAGATTTATTAATCTTCTCAAATTTGATACATCATCTTCTACCAGCTTGGTCTAGTTTTAAGCTGCCTACACTTATTATAGTGGCTCATGACGTGTGAAAGATCTGGTGCACCCTACTAGACCTGTTACACAACCTTGTTTAGTTTACTTTAGACCAATTGTGTGCCAAAGCTTTGATGCAATTTGGCACATTTCAACCTACAAACCCCCCCCCCCCCCCCACCTTTTTTTTTTTTTTTTTTTTTTTTTAAGAGCCTTTTCCAAATTTCAATAAAAATCTGATTTAAAAAAAAAAAAAAAAAAAAAAACATTTTCTAAACCATCTAGCGAGGTGCAAAGTGTCTAAAATGCATATTACATCTGGGGCAAGGCATGTAATGCCAGTCTTCTTCCAAAGAATTCTGGTGTATTTGGCTTATTAAAATCTCCACCAAGGTGTTAAAAAGGAACCTGAGATGAGTCGGGGACAGGACACATCTCAGGTTAATTTGCATATGTATCAAATCTGTTTTTTTACACAATAAAAGCACACAGAGCTATGGGGACTGGGTATTGTGGATGTGCTAGCGGCCATCTAGCAACCCATGTCCTCAGCTCTATACCCAAAATCCAGGTAACAGGTTCCCTTTAAACACATTTTTCCCCTGTATTAAGTCACAAGGCTTAGTTGCCAATGCTCCTCTTACCTGCGCCCACTGGGATCTCGATTCTCAGGCACAATCGATGTTCTCTTCTTTCTACGTCTCTTCTGAGATGGAGTCTTTGGCATTAGCTCTGGCTCAGCAGTGAAATCACTGATGACAGAAATCACATGCATTTAGAAAACATTCTGCATAGCGCAATACAAGCAGATAACATAACCAACGCAGATGACTGCCCATAAGCAAGTTGTTTTTACTTCTCTTCACCACCTCTAGGATAGATTCTTACTTGTGTCTGAAGACTTGGTACAGTCATACCCCAGACTGTAGTAGCCAAATAGGTGCAGTGTGATGTAGTCTGTACCTATAGAACCTTGCTGTAGGTCAGCAAAGAACGTAACAGAAGCCTATACACCAATCTGTGGTTATTCCATATGGAATTCACAGCTGATGAACACGTAGGACACTACTGCTAGGTGCCTAGTCATTCTAAGTGTGAGATCTGCTTTAGCACAGCTACTCAAACAGATTAAGTTACTTGGGATCTTAAGCTGCCAAACTCACCTGCTGAACATCTTTCTGGCTGCATCTTCTATCTCCTGGAGCCATACCATATGCTTGCTGTCTAGAAGACGAAAAAAATCCTCTGTCTTGCGGGCATAAACCTGCAGAAGCTGCGAAAGGCTCTCCGGATCGTTCATGGTGGCACCTGTACAGAAAGTAGAAAGAGAGTTTAGGCCATTTTCAAATGGCTTGTATTAAAGGGGGTTTAAGTGACCCATTTTCAGATTGGTGGTAGGTTAGGCGCTTCTGCCTTGTCACAGTATACCAAGCATAGTGCTGTTTATTGGATAGCGGCTCTGCTTGCTATCACAGCTCAGCCCCATTCACTTGAATGGGACCTAGCTGCAAAAAGGCCATGTAAGCAATGAACATGATGTCACTGGTCCAGGAAGATGCAGCAGCTCCGAAGCCTCTTCTGACAGCTGATCGTCATAAGACGTTTTCCGGGAAGGATTTGAAATGGCCGCTAGCAACCTGTCTGAGAACGTGAGCAGGACTGGTTACCTCCATTTGCAGAGCTGCATGGGGATGGGGGCTCACTATACTGATGGGATATCATAGGTAGGAACATATCAGTCCCATCTTGTGTAGAACAGTGTAATACAGTCCTGATCAAAAGTTTAAGACCACTTGAAAAATGGCAAAAAAAAAATATCATTTAGCATGGCTGGATCTTAACAAGGTTCTAAGTAGAGCTTCAACATGCAACAAGAAGAAATGGGAGTGAGACAAAAAATAAATAAATTTGAGCATTCAATTTAATGAAAACGAATAAACTGAAACAGGCTGTTTTTCAGCTGATCAAAAGTTTAGGACCACACCTCCCAAAAAACCCTAAACCCCCCCAAAACAGAAACATGAACTCAGTAATGAGAAGCTCCGCCGTTATTGTTTCGGCATGCTTGATGCAAGCGTTTCCATGAGGTAAGTGGGAACATTTCTCCAAGTGGTGAAGACGGCCGCACGAAGGCCATCTACTGTCTGGAACTGTTGTCCATTTTTGTAAACTTCCCTTGCCATCCATCCCCAAAGGTTCTCAATTGGATTTAGATCAGGGGAACATGCAGGATTGGCCAAAAGAGTGATGTTATTCTCCTGGAAGAAGTCCCTTGTCCTGCGGGCATTGTGTACCGTAGCGTTGTCCTGTTGAAAAACCCAGTCGTTACCACACAGACGAGGGCCCTCAGTCATGAGGAATGCTCTCTGTAACATCTGGACATAGCCAGCGGCCGTTTGACGCCCCTGCACTTCCTGAACCTCCATTGTTCCACTGAAGGAAAAAGCACCCCAGACCATTATGGCGCCCCCTCCACTGTGGCGTGTAGAAAACATCTCAGGTGGGATCTGCTTGTCATGCCTGTAATGTTGGAAACCATCAAGGCTAAATTTTTTCTCATCAGAGAATAAAACTTTCTTCCACCTTTGAATGTCCCATGTTTGGTGCTCTCTCTTGCAAAGTCCAAACGAGCAGTTCTGTGGCGTTCAAGGAGACGAGGTCTCTGAAGACGTTTTTTGTTTTTGAAGCCCTTCAGTCTCAGATGCCGTCTGATGGTTATGGGGCTGCAGTCAGCACCAGTAAGGGCCTTAATTTGGGTCGAGGATCGTCCAGTGTCTTGACGGACAGCCAATTGGATCCTCCGGCTCAGTGCTGATGAAATTTTTTTGGGTCTTCCACTTGACTTTGTTCCATAACCCTCAGGATCATTTAAGAAATTCCAAATGACTGTCTTACTGCGTCCCACCTCAGCAGCGATGGCGCGCTGTGAGAGACCCTGCTTATGCAGTTCAACAACCCGACCACGTTCAAAAAGGGAGAGTTTTTTGCCTTTGCCATCACAACGAGTGACTACCTGACAGAAAATGACAATGAATCCACATCTTTGAACAGATTTGGCCTTTTAAAGGCATGTGGTCCTAAAATTTTGATCTCGCTCTCATTTCTTCTTGTTGCCTGTTGAAGCTCTACTTGGAACCTTAAGATCCAACAATGTAAAAAATGATTTTTTGCCATTTTTCAAGTGGTCTTAAACTTTTGATCAAGACTGTATGTAGTCATGTCCCTGTGCAGCTCTGCAAGTGGTGGCAACCAGCCCAGCACTCATTCTAGGACAGGCTGCTAGCAGCCATATTAGTTTCTACAAAACGCCATTAAACTCCCAGAAAACCCGTTTAAAAGGGATTCTCTGGGCTACAAGATAAAAATCAATATTAGATCAGAGGGGCTGACACCCCAATGATCAACTATTTTGGGCTGCCAAGACACCATACACTAACAGTGTATGATGTGGAAGCAAAAACCTCCGTACATCATAGTTTCCAGCGCACCGAAGCTCAGCTTCTATTCACTGGAGTGGGAGCTGGGCTGCAGTACCCCAGCATGGCCACTACATAGTGTATGGCGCCGTCTGCTTCCAGCTCTGTACACTGTACAGTTCCAGGTGCTGCTGCCTGAAGCAGATCAGTGGTTGGGTGCTGGGTGTCAGACCCCCACCACTATAATATTGATAATTTATCATACGGATGTCTTGTGCCACAGTATATACGAGTACCGTAATGACTGCAATACAAACATAAGAGCGTGTCCTCTGATCCTCTACTATGAAGGAAGGAACAGGGAGACGAGTACGTCGTCATCAGATCAGAGGACACTGTTCACACTGCATGATGACCAGCACTCAGCAGGGAGGCAGACATCAGTCTCTTATGCTGGTTGTGCAGGCACTTGATCTTCCCCGATGCTGGAATGAAGCCTGCTAATTCACCGAGCCCTGCGGTCATCGATTCAAGGTCGGCACCCAGATACGCCCTTGCACTTTTCTACCCCAATGTGCTAATTGATGTCACCTCTGGCCCTGCGCTCTACACGTTCACAAGCCGCTCCTCCATGAAATGACTACTTCCTCGTGTACCAGGATTTTGCAAGTTCAATCTGTATGATATACCCATTTTCGTTCAAGGAATGGACCCTGTATAACTACACATACAGATGTTAGGGGCAGAGCTGGAGCAGAAGGAGAAGTGCATCATGGGTTTGGTTGGTGCTACATACAGGGTGGAGATAAACCAGAGGGATACATGGGGAAAACAGGTCAAGAGAGTCCAAAATAAAAGAAAAAGCATGGGGAAGACGTCCATGAGGTGGTCAAGTACATGAACATACCACAGTAGTCAGAGACCTGCGCCTCTTAGTAAAGCCTGCTGGCTTACATGCGACCAGTCTGTAAAATGGTCATCTTTAGTAAATGACCGCTGCTTTCTCCAGTCCTGGGCTAGGACTACACAACAATAAGTCACAACTACATGGCGAGGTGTGTCACACAACATTAGGCAAAGGGCATCAATCTCCCACCCGCTGCTATATTCCGTTCTAGGGCTACACGACGACGTGACTTCATGGCGTCACTAGTCAGAAATCCAACTTGGATGGATTTTTTGCCACTGTGGCAGTGCGACACCACGACTTCTCTGCGACACGTCGCTGTGTAGCCCTGGAACTGAATATAGCAGCTGGCGGGGTGATAGGTGCTCTTCGTCTCATGGGAGCGGAGCTGCAGTACACCGTCATGGGGTCGTTTCAAGCCCCACCACTGCTTAGGCCGGGTTCACATCACGGTCTCGTTTTCCATTCTTCTGAACCATCAAAAGAACAGAAAAGAACAAAAAACAGATCCTTTATTTTAGGCTCAGTTATGCTTAGTTGTGCACATTTTGCACCCGTTTTAGGGCTCTTTCACACCTGCGTTCTTGTCTTCCGGCATAGAGTTCCGTCGTCGGGGCTCTATGCCGGAAGAATCCTGATCAGGATTATCCCAATGCATTCTGAATGGAGTGAAATCCGTTCAGGATGCATCAGGATGTCTTCAGTTCCGGAACGGAACGTTTTTTGGCTGGAGAAAATACAGCAGCATGCTGCACTTTTTGCTCCGGCCAAAAATCCGGAACACTTGCCGCAAGGCCGGATCCGGAATTAATGCCCATTGAAAGGCATTGATCCGGATCCGGCCTTAAGCTAAACGTCGTTTCGGCGCATTGCCGGAGCCGACATTTAGCTTTTTCTGAATGGTTACCATGGCTGCAGGGACGCTAAAGTCCTGGCAGCCATGGTAAAGTGTAGTGGGGAGCGGGGGAGCAGTGTACTTACCATCCGTGCGGCTCCGGGGGCGCTCCAGAGTGACGTCAGGGCGCCCCAAGCGCATGGATCACGTGATCACATGGACACGTCATCCAGAATGACGTCAGAGCTACACATGCGCATGATGACGTGTCCATGTGATCACGTGATCCATGCGCTTGGGGCGCCCTGACGTCATTCTGGAGCGCCCCGGGAGCCGCACGGACTGTAAGTATACCGCTCCCCCGCTCCCACTATGGCAACCAGGACTTTAATAGCGTCCTGGGTGCCATAGTAACACTGAAAGCATTTTGAAGACGGTTCCGTCTTCAAATGCTTTCAGTAATGCAAGCAAGGGATATATTATTTCAAGCACCTACACAGTTTTTAGACACCCTACCTACTAGGGCAAAATCTATTACAACACCTATTTTAAATCTAGGTATAGATGAGGATGTTCTTACATACGAAGATTTGCGTTCTCTTCCGGCGCTGACTAACCTTTCCACCTTTCATCTGGCCTATTTACTCCAACAGATTAAAAAACACTTAACATCACTTCCGATAGTGACAACTCACACGCCATTTGAAAAATTAGCTTTACAAATAAAGGAACCAAAAGGGAAAATCTCACAACTATATGAGTTACTACTCTCAATTCAAGGGTCAGAAACCCCCTATATTTATTCAGCAGTGGTCAGCAGAGCTGAAGATTCAATTATCCCCCTTAGAAGTAAAACATGCACTCAGAGCGTTTCTTGGGGTGTCCAGGTGCGTCAAGCTGCAAGAGAACAGCTATAAAGTTCTAACAAGATGGTATTACACACCTCAAAGACTTCATCGCATGTTTCCTGAATGTAGCCCTGTGTGCTGGAGGTGTAGCCTAGAGATAGGCACACATACACATATCTGGTGGGAGTGTGACAAGATAACCTCTTACTGGCAAGAGATCTGCAAACTTATATCTGACATCTGTAGCCTGGAAGTGCCTATATCCCCGAAAGTTTGCCTTTTAGGTGTTCTGGGTGAAATCAAGTGCTCCAAAAATAAACGCCTGTTATGTAACACATTATTAGCAGCAGCTAGACTTATGTTGGCAATAGCATGGAAACAACCAAACCCGCCAACTATTCAAAATTGGATCCTCAAATGCGATCAATTATACCGTCTAGAACAAATCGCGCACTGGGATGCTCGCACCCCTATGCAGTTCGAAAATATCTGGAATCCATGGAAAACATTTAGGAATTTTTCTGGGATTTGAGTTTTTACTGCGGGAGGAATATTTTTGCGATGGTGGGCCTCCTCCTCCTCCTTCTGAGCTGGTTTCCTTTGAACGGGTCTACTTCGGTTGTAAACACTCACACTGATTACTCCTGGTGGGAGTTAACGCTAGACATAGCACTTTATGCCTGCCTTGATGGAATTCCGTGTTTTTACAAAGCTATTCCCCCCCCCCCCCTTTTTTCCCATTGTCCTTGTCTTTGTTTCTTTTTGGTTTATATTTAAGGTCAGTGCATTAAAATTTATAGTGAATATGAATGTACCTGATAGATTAGGATGAACAGAGATGTTTTTTCTTAGAAGATGTCATTTGGAAAATAATGTGCTTATGATTATTTGATATGTGCAACTATACGATTACTCGTTTTAGGATGTATGCTCAGGGTATATGTATACTTTCAGGGATTTGAGATAGTGATGACCTTTATGTTGTTGCTTTATTTCGTGTTGGAAAACAATAAAAACAATTTTAAAACAAACAAATGCTTTCAGTACACTTGCGTTTTTCCGGATCCGGAGTGTAATTCCGGCAAGTGGAGTGCACGCCGGATCCGGACAACGCAAGTGTGAAAGAGGCCTTAGCCTAAGCCACGCTATTTTAGACGGAAAAAAAGGCCTAGTCATAGTATTTTTTATTCCGTCTAAAAAAAACGGATCTCTGAAGGAAATGGCTAAAACGGATGTAAGCTCTTGTGAGCAGGGCCCTCATTCCTCTTGGTTTAATGGTTGCCCTGTTTGCAGCTGTTATTTATGACTGTACTTGAACCTCCTGAGTGTAAAGCGCTGCAGAATATGTTGGTGCTCTATAAAGATCATCTTTATTAGGCTCCATTCACACGTCCGCAAATGGCGTATCCGCAAAACACCGAGCCAGCACCCCAATAGAAATGTCTATTCTTGTCCGCACTGTGTGCTGTCTGCATCTTTTCCGGCCCCATTGAAAAAGCATGGGTCTGCAACTGTTACGCATAATTGCGGAAGGGATCTGGACCCATCCAACAGACGCGTGAACGGACCCTCACTAGGATCGGTTTGTTTTCTGTTTTTCTGACATTAGAACAGAAAATGAAACTGCGATGTGAACCTGGCCTTAGTTTCTGGCACTGGCAGCCGATTTGTGGAGGTGCCAAATGTCGGAGCACCTACTGATCTATAAGCTGTATTACAGTGGCTGATAATCGCTAACACTCGTTAGCAATCATCTTGCAGTGTAATTACTGCCACCGACTGCCCGATGAACAAGCAAACGCTCATTTATCTGACAATTCTGATTTTTAAGCATGCTTAAAAATCAGCGCTTGCTGGTAGCAGATGGTGCTGTCTAATAGCGCCCTGCCGCCGGCAAACAGCATGAGGACAAGCAATGGTATAGCGAGCACTCCTCCCCACGCTGCCGAGGTGGTCGCTGCGTGTAATATCAGCAGTCTACTCCGCCAGCGAGCAAGCGATTGCTGGGAAGGAACGATTACCTCCTGACAATCGCTTGCTGATCTGCCCGTCTGATGCAGGACCGGCCATCGTCATCTCCTTGCCTGGACGTTTGTAACAACCACAGTAGAAAATAAAAAACATCAATTCAATGAGAAGATCCTGCCTCTCAGATAACACAAAGCAACATCAATAACAAAGTATCACAATGCAGTAAGTGACACAAAGCTCCAGGAACATGTCAGAAGCACAAAACAACTGCCCCGTAGGATGCTAGCTCATAAGGGAATGATCTTCTGAGAATAGCCGCCATGTCAGTAACAGGTGGAGACCTACTCCTCCGGTCAGATCGTCACGGCTCACGCTTCAGCCATACATGCACATGCCCTCACTAGCTGCTGGGCAAACACTCGTCCAGGCGCCAGCTATCCCTCACGATGCCCTCTATATACCTGGCAGAGCATGCAGGAGCAGAGTGATAAGCTGGGGCTAGAGTTCTCTTTTAAAGGGGTATTCCAACCTCAGACAACGTGGGCATATCTGGGACCCGCACCCTAAAAGTGGCGGAGATCACACTGCGCAGCCGCACTCCATTTCTATGGGTAAAGCGATTGGCAGTGGCCAGATCCAGGGGTAATCCGGGGTCCTCCAGCCACCACCTTCCCCCGCTCCGTTCTATGTAGGTCCCAGTGGTGGTACCCGCACCCATCAGACAATGTGGACATATCCTAGTGATATGCCCCTTTAATGAGGCACCTGAGAACAAAAGGATGGGGCGCATCAAATTCCACATGTTAGATTCTCGCCCATGACATCATCTGTCAGGATGATTGTAAGCTCTTGTGGGCAGTGTCTTCTCCCCACCTTAATGTTTACCTAGGGCTTACAGTCACCTTAATTAGAGGGGTTCTCCAGGAGTGAAGCACCCATGGACCTATCCTCAGGTCATCACTATCATACTGGTGTGGGTCCACCTCCTGGCACCCCTGCTGGTCAGATGTTTTTGGGACCTGTGAGGGCGCTGGGTGTCAGACCCAGGTCAATCTGAAGTGGACGGCCTGTCTCTTCACGGGTGACCCACGTGCTGTCGCATCCATACGGCCATTCCCCAAAATACAGAACATGTCCTACTCTGGGCCGCAAACACAGACCCATTAAAGTCAATGGACCCACAAAAAAAGCCAATGGTCAGGACAGGTTCCAGCTGACATGCGTACTATACACATAGATGAGGGGAGCTCTACATGGCGCTCACCCCCCGGTACATAGCGGAGGCTCCTCAGTAACCAGTCCTCACACTACAGGTCCGGCCGGGAGCGGTATACAGGCTGCGCCATAAATAAATCCCCGGAGCACGACAATGTAATAAGGGTTAGTGCTCCGCTCCTGAGTCCTTACCTCTCCCGTGTGCGGTCCCCCGAGTTACAATTTCCCCGTAGCTGGCTTCTATCCCGCGTCTCTAGTTCCCCGGCTCTGGAGACCTTCCTTCCTTCCTCTCCCGCCCAAACCGTTCAAATGGTTCAAATCCTAACGGCTGCAGCCAGAGGTGAGGTGACGTCGCAGGGGAGGAGCTAGGGAACCATAGAGTCGCCTGGTCTCCGGGCAGAAGGCCCGCGAGAGAAAATGCGCTTCGGTCACGTGACGAAGAGCCGTCGCTCAAAATATTCCATTCTATTGTGCACCAGAGGGGAGGGGACGTTAGATAATCACCGCGTGTAAATACTCGGTGCCTGTCACAAGGTGGCGCACTACGAGAATGGCAGCAGCAGTTCCGGGCCAGTATTTATAGCTGAAGCCGCTCGTATTACTTTATCCGATTGACTTTCAGTGCGGCTGTAACCGTCCTGCCACTGGGAATACTGGGGGAGGTTTATCAGATCTGCTGTAAAGTAGAACTGGCTTAGTTGCCCACAGCAACCAATCAGATCCCACCTTTCATTTTTCAGAACTCCTTTTAAAGGGCTTCTGTCAGCCCACTAAACTGTTTTTTGTTTTTTTTGTTTAACTGCTTGCCGCCACGTTAACGCCGAAAGGCGTCATTGCGGCGGCTCCCCCAGGCTACGCTAACGCCAATTGGCGTCATCTCGCGTGAGCCGAGATTTCCTGTGAACGCGCGCACACAGGCGCGCGCGCTCACAGGAACGGAAGGTAAGAGAGTTGATCTCCAGCCTGCCAGCGGCGATCGTTCGCTGGCAGGCTGGAGATGTGTTTTTGTTAACCCCTAACAGGTATATTAGACGCTGTTTTGATAACAGCTTCTAATATACCTGCTACCTGGTCCTCTGGTGGTCCCCTTTGTTTGGATCGACCACCAGAGGACACAGGCAGCTCAGTAAAGTACCACCAAGCACCACTACACTACACTACACCCCCCCCCCCCCGTCACTTATTAACCCCTTATTAGCCCCTGATCACCCCATATAGACTCCCTGATCACCCCCCTGTCATTGATTACCCCCCTGTCATTGATCACACCGCTGTAAAGCTCCATTCAGATGTCCGCATGATTTTTACGGATCCACTGATAGATGGATCGGATCCGCAAAACGCATACGGACGTCTGAATGGAGCCTTACAGGGGCGTGATCAATGACTGTGGTGATCACCCCATATAGACTCCCTCATCACCCCCCTGTCATTGATCACACCCCTGTAAAGCTCCATTCAGACGTCCGCATGATTTTTACGGATCCACTGATAGATGGATCGGATCCGCAAAACGCACACGGACGTCTGAATGGAGCCTTACAGGGGCGTGATCAATGACTGTGGTGATCACCCCATATAGACTCCCTGATCACCCCCCTGTCATTGATTACCCCCCTGTCATTGATCACACCCCTGTAAAGCTCCATTCAGACGTCCGCATGATTTTTACGGATCCACTGATAGATGGATCGGATCCGCAAAACGCATACGGACGTCTGAATGGAGCCTTACAGGGGCGTGATCAATGATTGTGGTGATCACCCCCATATAGACTCCCTCATCACCCCCCTGTCATTGATCACACCCCTGTAAAGCTCCATTCAGACGTCCGCATGATTTTTACGGATCCACTGATAGATGGATCGGATCCGCAAAACACATACGGACATCTGAATGGAGCCTTATAGGGGGGTGATCAATGACAGGGGGGTGATCACCCCATATAGACTCCCTGATCACCCCCTGTCATTGATCACCCCCCCTGTCATTGATCACCCCCCCGTCATTGATCACACCACTGTAAAGCTCCATTCAGACGTCCGCATGATTTTTACGGATCCACTGATAGATGGATCGGATCCGCAAAACGCATACGGACGTCTGAATGGAGCCTTACAGGGGCATGATCAATGACTGTGGTGATCACCCCATATAGACTCCCTGATCACCCCCCTGTCATTGATTACCCCCCTGTCATTGATCAACCCCCCCTGTCAGGCTGCATTCAGATGTCCGTATGATTTTTACGGATCCACGGATACATGGATCGGATCCGCAAAACACATACGGACATCTGAATGGAGCCTTATAGGGGGGTGATCAATGACAGGGGGGTCACCCCATATAGACTCCCTGATCACCCCCCTGTCATTGATCACCCCCCCTGTCATTGATCACCCCCCCTGTCATTGATCACCCCCCTGTCAGGCTCCATTCAGACATTTTTTTGGCCCAAGTTAGCGGATATTATTATTTTTTTCTTACAAAGTCTCATATTCCACTAACTTGTGTCAAAAAATAAAATCTCACATGAACTCACCATACCCCTCACGGAATCCAAATGCGTAAAATTTTTTAGACATTTATATTCCAGACTTCTTCTCACGCTTTAGGGCCCCTAGAATGCCAGGGCAGTAAAAATACCCCACATGTGACCCCATTTCAGAAAGAAGACACCCCCAGGTATTCCGTGAGGGGCATATTGAGTCCATGAAAGATTGAAATTTTTGTCCCAAGTTAGCGGAAAGGGAGACTTTGTGAGAAAAAAATAAAAAATATCAATTTCCGCTAACTTGTGCCAAAAAAATTAAAAATTCTATGAACTCGCCATGCCCCTCATTGAATACCTTGGGGTGTCTTCTTTCCAAAATGGGGTCACATGTGGGGTATTTATACTGCCCTGGCATTCTAGGGGCCCCAAAGCGTGAGAAGAAGTCTGGTATCCAAATGTCTAAAAATGCCCTCCTAAAAGGAATTTGGGCACCTTTGCGCATCTAGGCTGCAAAAAAAGTGTCACACATCTGGTATCGCCGTACTCAGGAGAAGTTGGGGAATGTGTTTTGGGGTGTCATTTTACATATACCCATGCTGGGTGAGAGAAATATCTTGGTCAAATGCCAACTTTGTATAAAAAAAATGGGAAAAGTTGTCGTTTGCCAAGATATTTCTCTCACCCAGCATGGGTATATGTAAAATGACACCCCAAAACACATTCCCCAACTTCTCCTGAATACGGCGATACCACATGTGTGACACTTTTTTGCAGCCTAGGTGGGCAAAGGGGCCCATATTCCAAAGAGCACCTTTAGGATTTCACAGGTCATTTACCTACTTACCACACATTAGGGCCCCTGGAAAATGCCAGGGCAGTATAACTACCCCACAAGTGACCCCTTTTTGGAAAGAAGACACCCCAAGGTATTCCGTGAGGGGCATGGCGAGTTCCTAGAATTTTTTATTTTTTGTCACAAGTTAGTGGAAAATGATGATTTTTTTTTTTTTTCCTTACAAAGTCTCATATTCCACTAACTTGTGACAAAAAATAAAAACTTCCACGAACTCACTATGCCCATCAGCGAATACCTTGGGGTGTCTTCTTTCCAAAATGGGGTCACTTGTGGGGTAGTTATACTGCCCTGACATTCTAGGGGCCCAAATGTGTGGTAAGGAGTTTGAAATCAAATTCTGTAAAAAATAACCAGTGAAATCCGAAAGGTGCTCTTTGGAATGTGGGCCCCTTTGCCCACCTAGGCTGCAAAAAAGTGTCACACATCTGGTATCTCCGTATTCAGAAGAAGTTGCGGAATGTGTTTTGGGGTGTCATTTTACATATACCCATGCTGGGTGAGAGAAATATCTTGGCAAAAGACAACTTTTACCATTTTTTTTATACAATGTTGTCTTTTGCCAAGATATTTCTCTCACCCAGCATGGGTATATGTAAAATGACACCCCAAAACACATTCCCCAACTTCTCCTGAATACGGAGATACCACATGTGTGACACTTTTTTGCAGCCTAGGTGGGCAAAGGGGCCCATATTCCAAAGAGCACCTTTCGGATTTCACTGGCCATTTTTTACAGAATTTGATTTCAAACTCCTTACCACACATTTGGGCCCCTAGAATGCCAGGGCAGTATAACTACCCCACAAGTGACCCCATTTTGGAAAGAAGACATCCCAAGGTATTCGCTGATGGGCATATTGAGTTCATGGAAGTTTTTATTTTTTGTCACAAGTTAGTGGAAAATGATGATTTTTTTTTTATTTTATTTTTTCTTACAAAGTCTCATATTCCACTAACTTGTGACAAAAAATAAAAACTTCCATGAACTTACTATGCCCATCAGCGAATACCTTGGGGTGTCTTCTTTCCAAAATGGGGTCACTTGTGGGGTAGTTATACTGCCCTGGCATTCTAGGGGCCCAAATGTGTGGTAAGGAGTTTGAAATCAAATTCTGTAAAAAATGACCAGTGAAATCCGAAAGGTGCTCTTTGGAATATGGGCCCCTTTGCCCACCTAGGCTGCAAAAAAGTGTCACACATGTGGTATCTCCGTATTCAGGAGAAGTTGGGGAGTGTGTTTTGGGGTGTCATTTTACATATTCCCATGCTGGGTGAGAGAAATATCTTGGCAAAAGACAACTTTTACCATTTTTTTTATACAAAGTTGTATTTTGCCAAGATATTTCTCTCACCCAGCATGGGTATATGTAAAATGACACCCCAAAACACATTCCCCAACTTCTCCTGAATACGGAGATACCACATGTGTGACACTTTTTTGCAGCCTAGGTGGGCAAAGGGGCCCACATTCCAAAGAGCACCTTTCGGATTTCACCAGCCATTTTTTACAGAATTTGATTTCAAACTCCTTACCACACATTTGGGCCTCTAGAATGCCAGGGCAGTATAACTACCCCACAAGTGACCCCATTTTGGAAAGAAGACATCCCAAGGTATTCGCTGATGGGCATAGTGAGTTCATGGAAGCTTTTATTTTTTGTCAGAAGTTAGTGGAATATGAGACTTTGTAAGGAAAAAAAAATCATAATTTTCCGCTAACTTGTGACAAAAAATAAAAAGTTCTATGAACTCACTATGCCCATCAGCGAATACCTTAGGGTGTCTACTTTCCGAAATGGGGTCATTTGTGGGGTGTTTGTACTGTCTGGGCATTGTAGAACCTCAGGAAACATGACAGGTGCTCAGAAAGTAAGAGCTGCTTCAAAAAGCGGAAATTCACATTTTTGTACCATAGTTTGTAAACGCTATAACTTTTACCCAAACCATTTTTTTTTTACCCAAACATTTTTTTTTTATCAAAGACATGTAGAACAATACATTTAGAGCAAAATTTATATATGGATCTCGTTTTTTTTGCAAAATTTTACAACTGAAAGTGAAAAATGTCATTTTTTTGCAATTTCGATTAATAACAAAGCGTTTTATCAAATTCTACTGAACGAAAATTATTATTTTACTTATGTATGCAGAGATCGCAGTGTAGGGATTATTATTAAACAAAAAAAAACGGTTTAGTGGGCTGACAGAAGCCCTTTAAAAATGAAAGGTGGAATCTGATTAGTTGCTGTGGGCAATTAAACCAGTTTTGATAAATCTCCCCTTGGTATTTGGCAGGTTGCAGACACAGTGCAGTGGCCTGGATAATGGGGCTCGTTTATCAAACTGCTGTAAAGTAGAAGTGGCTTAGGCTACTTTCACACCTGCGTTTGGTGCGGATGCGTCTTATATCTGCACAGACGGATCCGCCCCGATAATGCAAACGCTTGTATCCGTTCAGAACGGATCCGTTTGCATTATTCTTTCAAAAAAAGTCTAAGTCAAAACGGACTTAGACTTTGCATCTTCAGGCGGACACCAAAACGCTGCAAGCATCGTTTTGGTGTCCACCTCAAAAGCGGAACGGAGACTAAGCGCAGCCAAACTGATGCATTCTGAACGGATCCTTATCCATTCAGAATGCATTGGGGCTGAACTGATCCGTTTTGGGCCGCTTGTGAGATCCCTGAAGTGGACCCAGAAACGCCAGTGTGAAAGTAGCCTTAGTTGCCCCTAGCAACCTATCAGATTCCACCTTTTATTTTCCAAAGGAGCTCTCTAAAATAAAAGGTGGAATCTGATTAGTTGCTATGGGCAACTAAGCCAGTTTTACTTTACACCAATTTGATAACTGTCCCACAATATTTTGGCACATGGCTAGGAATTCATCTGTATTTTAGCACTTTACCGTCTGTGATACCTATGCCTCAAAGAACTCAGATTATGGACTTCTATCTCATACTTATAACCTCTCCCAGAATGTCCGGTGACTTCTAGAAAAATGAGAAACCGTACCCCATCTTGTATCCAGGCTAGAGGCCGTATCTAATCTTGTATCCAGGCTAGAGGCCGTATCTAATCTTGTATCCAGGTTAGAGGCCGTATCTAATCTTGTATCCAGGTTAGAGGCCGTATCTAATCTTGTATCCTGGTTAGAGGCCGTATCTAATCTTGTATCAAGGCTAGAGGCCGTATCTCATCATGTATGCTGGCTAGAGGTCGTATTTCATCTTGTATCTAGGCTAGAAACCGTATATCATCTTGTATCTAGGCTAGAGGTCGTATTTCATCTTGTATCTAGGCTAGAAACCGTATATCATCTTGTATCTAGGCTAGAGGCTATATCTCATCTTGTATCCAGGCTACAGGCCGTATTTCATCTTGTATCCAGGCTAGAGGCCGTATCTCATCTTGTATCCAGGCTAGAGGCTGTATCTCATCTTGTATCCAGGCTAGAGGCCGTATCTCATCTTGTATCCAGGCTAGAGGCCTTATCTCATCTTGTATCCAGGCTTGAGGTCGTATTTCATCTTGTATCCAGGCTAGAGGCCGTATTTTATCTTGTATCCAGGCTAGAGGCTGTATCTCATCTTGTATCCAGGCTTGAGGTCGTATTTCATCTTGTATCTAGGCTAGAGGTTGTATCTCATCTTGTATCCAGGCTAGAGGCCGTATCTCATCTTGTATCCAGGCTAGAGGCCGTATCTCATCTTGTATCCAGGCTAGAGGCCGTATCTCATCTTGTATCCAGGCTAGAGGCTGTTTCTCATCTTGTATCCAGGCTAGAGGTCGTACTTCATCTTGTTTCTAGGCTAGAGACCGTATCTCATCTTGTATCCAGGCTAGAGGTCGTATTTCATCTTGTATTCAGGCTAGAGGCGTATTTCATCTTGTATCCAGGCTAGAAGCCGTATCTCATCTTGTATCCAGGCTAGAGGCCGTATCTCATCTTGTATCCAGGCTAAAGGCCATATCTCATCTTGTATCCAGGCTAGAGGCCGTATCTAATCTTGTATCCAGGTTAGAGGCCGTATCTAATCTTGTATCCAGGTTAGATGCCGTATCTAATCTTGTATCCAGGTTAGAGGCCGTATCTAATCTTGTATCCAGGTTAGAGGCCGTATCTAATCTTGTATTAAGGCTAGAGGCCGTATCTCATCATGTATGCAGGCTAGAGGCTGTATCTCATCTTGTATCCAGGCTAGAGGCCGTATCTAATCTTGTATCCAGGCTAGAGGCCGTATCTCATCTTGTATCCAGGCTAGAGGCCGTATTTCATCTTGTATCACGGCTAGAGGCCGTATCTCATCATGTATGCAGGCTAGAGGCTGTATCTCATCTTGTATCCAGGCTAGAGGCTGTATCTCATCTTGTATCCAGGCTAGAGGCCGTATCTTATCTTGTATCCAGGCTAGAGGCCGTATCTCATCTTGTATCCAGGCTAGAAACCGTATATCATCTTGTATCTAGGCTAGAGGCAATATCTCATCTTGTATCCAGGCTAGAGGTCGTATTTCATCTTGTATCCAGGCTAGAGGCCGTATTTCATCTTGTATCCAGGCTAGAGGCCATATCTCATCTTGTATCTAGGCTAGAGGCCATATCTCATCTTGTATCTAGGCTAGAGGCCGTATCTCATCTTGTATCCAGGTTAGAGGCCGTATCTCATCTTGTATCCAGGCTAGAGGTCATATCTCATCTTGTATCCAGGCTAGAGGCCATATCTCATCTTGTATCCAGGCTAGAGGCCGTATCTAATCTTGTATCCAGGCTAGAGGCCGTATCTAATCTTGTATCCAGGTTAGAGGCCGTATCTAATCTTGTATCCAGGTTAGATGCCGTATCTAATCTTGTATCCAGGTTAGAGGCCGTATCTAATCTTGTATCCAGGTTAGAGGCCGTATCTAATCTTGTATTAAGGCTAGAGGCCGTATCTCATCATGTATGCAGGCTAGAGGCTGTATCTCATCTTGTATCCAGGCTAGAGGCCGTATCTAATCTTGTATCCAGGCTAGAGGCCGTATCTCATCTTGTATCCAGGCTAGAGGCCGTATTTCATCTTGTATCAAGGCTAGAGGCCGTATCTCATCATGTATGCAGGCTAGAGGCTGTATCTCATCTTGTATCCAGGCTAGAGGCTGTATCTCATCTTGTATCCAGGCTAGAGGCCGTATCTCATCTTGTATCCAGGCTAGAGGCCGTATCTCATCTTGTATCCAGGCTAGAAACCGTATATCATCTTGTATCTAGGCTAGAGGCAATATCTCATCTTGTATCCAGGCTAGAGGTCGTATTTCATCTTGTATCCAGGCTAGAGGCCGTATTTCATCTTGTATCCAGGCTAGAGGCCATATCTCATCTTGTATCTAGGCTAGAGGCCATATCTCATCTTGTATCTAGGCTAGAGGCCGTATCTCATCTTGTATCCAGGTTAGAGGCCGTATCTCATCTTGTATCCAGGCTAGAGGTCATATCTCATCTTGTATCCAGGCTAGAGGCCATATCTCATCTTGTATCCAGGCTAGAGGCCGTATCTAATCTTGTATCCAGGCTAGAGGCCGTATCTAATCTTGTATCCAGGTTAGAGGCCGTATCTAATCTTGTATCCAGGTTAGATGCCGTATCTAATCTTGTATCCAGGTTAGAGGCCGTATCTAATCTTGTATTAAGGCTAGAGGCCGTATCTCATCATGTATGCAGGCTAGAGGCTGTATCTCATCTTGTATCCAGGCTAGAGGCCGTATCTAATCTTGTATCCAGGCTAGAGGCCGTATCTCATCTTGTATGCAGGCTAGAGGCCGTATTTCATCTTGTATCAAGGCTAGAGGCCGTATCTCATCATGTATGCAGGCTAGAGGCTGTATCTCATCTTGTATCCAGGCTAGAGACTGTATCTCATCTTGTATCCAGGCTAGAGGCCGTATCTCATCTTGTATCCAGGCTAGAGGTCGTATTTCATCTTGTATCCAGGCTAGAGGCCGTATTTCATCTTGTATCCAGGCTAGAGGCCATATCTCATCTTGTATCTAGGCTAGAGGCCGTATCTCATCTTGTATCCAGGCTAGAGGCCATATCTCATCTTGTGCAGAAATAGACACAGCCATCCTTTGTATCCTGTGTTTCTGAAAAAATAATAAAGAAATGTTTGATGAAGACTCCTGCAACTTGCAACTTCTGGTTGGTTGGTTCGTTCGTGCCGAAGGATGGCTGTGTCTATTTCTGCATATTAACTCTCCGTGAGGCTTCAGGCATACTCATCAAGGAGACCTACATCCGTGGCTGCACACCGATCTTTTCTGGGAATTGAAATTATTCCCATCACGTCTACAATAGGGTTGTGCCTATCATTCGCACAACCCTCTAAGGTGAGCCTCCACTTGGAGTATCCTTTTTCACCCGTGCATACGGTATTTACCCTATGGTGCGCCTTTCTTTGTTTATTTAGTAAACAACGCCTCTGAACACGTATCTCATCTTGTATCCAGGCTAGAGGTCGTATTTCATCTTGTATCCAGGCTAGAGGCCGTATATCATCTTGTATTAAGGCTAAAAGCCGAATCCGATCTTGTATCCAGGCTTAAGGCCATATCTCATCTTGTATCCAGGCTAGAGGCTGTATCTGACCTTGTATAAAGGCTAGAGGCCGAATCTCATCTTGTAGCCAGACTAGAGGCTGTGTCCCATCTTGTATCCAGGCTAGAGGCCGAATCCCATCTTGTTTCCAGGTTAGAGACTGTATCTTATCTTGTATCCAGGTTAGAGGCCGAATCTCACCTTGTATCCAGACTAGAGGCTGTATCTCATCTTGTGTCTAGGCTAGAGGCTGAATCTTTTCTTGTATCCAGGCTAGAGGCGGAATCTTATCTTGTATCCAGGCTAGAGGCTGTATCCAGTGGCGTGCCTAGGGTGTTTGGCACCCAGGGCGGGTCCTTTCTTTGAACCCCCCCCCCCCCCAATACTTTAAAAAAATGTGTAGCCCCTCACAGTAGTATTTCCCTCATTGTACAACCTTCACAGTAGTTTTGTACAGATGTGTGCCCCCTCACAGTAGTTATGCCCACATTGTGCCCCCTTCACAGTAATAATCCCCATTGTGCCCCCTTCATAGTAATAATCCCCATTGTGCCCCCTTCATAGTAATAATGCCCATTGTGCCCCTCCACAGTAATAATCCCCATTGTGCCCCCTTAATAGTAATAATGCCCATTGTGCCCCTTCACAGTAATAATCCCCGATGTGCCCCCTTTATAGTAATAATGCCCACAGTGCCCCCTTCAAAGTAATAATGCCTATTGTGCCCCTTCATAGTAATAATTCCCATTGTGCCCCTTCACAGTAATAATGCCCATTGTGTCCCCTTAATAGTAAGGCCCACTGTGCTATGATGCCCTCTGTGTCCCCTCCATAGTAGAAATCCCCATTGTGCCCCCTTCACAGTAATAATCCCCATTGTGCCCCCTTTATAGTAATTATGCCCACTGTGCCCACTTCATAGTAATAATGCTCACTGTGCCCCCTTCACAGTAATAATGCCCTCTGTGCCCCCTTAATTGTAGTAATGCCCTCTGGCTCTGTGCTCTCTCCATAGTAGAAATGCCCATTGTGCCCCCTTCACATTAGTAATGCCCTCTGTGCCCACTCCATAGTAGTAATGCCCTTTGTGCCCCCTCCATAGTAATAAAGTCCTCTGTACCCCCTCCATAGTAATAAAGCCCTCTGTGCCCCCTCCATAGTAATAAAGTCCTCTGTACCCCCTCCATAGTAATAAAGCCCTCTGTGCCCCCTCCATAGTAATGAAGTCCTCTGTGCCCCCTCCATAGTAATAAAGTCCTCTGTGCCCCCTCCATAGTAATGAAGTCCTCTGTGCCCCCTCCATAGTAATAAAGCCCTCTGTACCCCCTCCATAGTAATAAAGTCCTCGGTACCCCCTCCATAGTAATAAAGCCCTCTGTGCCCCCTCAATAGTAATAAAGCCCTCTGTGCCCCCTCCAAAGTAATGAAGTCCTCTGTGGCCCCTCCATAGTAATAAAGCCCTCTGTGCCCCCTCCATAGTAATAAAGTCCTCTGTGCCCCCTCCATAGTAATAAAGTCCTCTGTGCCCCCTCCATAGTAATAAAGTCCTCTGTGTCCCCTCCATAGTAATAAAGCCCTCTGTGCCCCCTCCATAGTAATGAAGTCCTCTGTGGCCCCTCCATAGTAATAAAGCCCTCTGTGCCCCCTCCATAGTAATAAAGTCCTCTGTGCCCCCTCCATAGTAATAAAGTCCTCTGTGCCCCCTCCATAGTAATAAAGTCCTCTGTGTCCCCTCCATAGTAATAAAGCCCTCTGTGCCCCCTCCATAGTAATAAAGTCCTCTGTGCCCCCTCCATAGTAATAAAGTCCTCTGTGCCCCCTCCATAGTAATAAAGTCCTATGTGCCCCTCCATAGTAATAAAGTCCTTTGTGCCCCCTCTGTATTTAAAACAAAAAAACAAAACACAGTAACTACTCACCTCTTATCCCGTTCCTGAAGCTCACAGTCCTCTCTTTCCTGCAGGCACAGATCACTCTGCAGCACTGTGGGGCGGAGCTTATGCAGATTACCGGACTGTAGGCTCCGCCCACACAGGCCAGCAGCGCAATCCGTTTTAAAATACAACGAGGAATGTAACAGACAGCTATCATACTCTAATACCTATAAACTATTAAGTGGGGACCCAACAAAACAATTCTATTAAGAGCTTACTACTTATTGTAATAAAGGCCACTTAAAGGTCAGGGTTTCTTAACCGAAAATGAGAGAAATTTTATTCTAGACACAACGACTGCCAGTACTATACTGCCTACCAAAAATACATAAGAGTAGAGATAACCCACCAGGCCGACCAATTATATCGGGTATTGGCTCAATTACATCCAATATATCTAAATACTTGGATGGATTATTACATCCTAAAGTCAAAAAAATAACATCTTATATCAAAGATACCACCCAAATAGTTAAGTTATTGGAAAATTTGAAATTTGAGTCTGAGTGGATCATGGGGACACTTGATGTCCAATCATTATACACAAGTATTGAACATAACTACAGGATGTCAGCTGTAAGACAACAGTTAATCCAAGAGAAAAGACTCCCTATAGAACAGAATGAGTACGTATCAGAGGGTATTGAGTTTATTTTAAAACATAATAATTTTACTTTCAATTCTAACTATTACCTCCAAATACGGAGTACTGCCATGGGTACCAGGTTCACCCCTAGTTATGCTAATTTATTTATGGCGCAGTGGGAGGACTATACCATTGCACCGCGACTAGGGGAGGACCTGGTACTCTGGCAACGCTATATTAATGATGTACTATTTGTATGGAAAGGAGGAGCCGATACACTGGAATTGTTTTTAAGTGAAATTAATGCCAATTTATATAATCTACAATTTACATCCAACGTTAGTGTACATTCAGTTGAATTTCTAGATCTCCAAATTACGATCACAGGAGACAAATTTATATGTAACACTTTTCAGAAACCCACATCTAGATATAGTTATATATTACATACAAGCTGCCACCTCCCAAAATGGCTTTCCAACATACCACAAGGTCAATTCCGTAGAATTAAAAGAAATTGTATGGAAGAGAATAGATTTGAACAGGAAGTGATTTATATGAAGCAACAATTTTTAAATAAAAAATATCCTGAAACACTATTGAATATTGTTAGGGAAATGGAGAGATCATCTTTCTTCACCGAAAAAAATTGTATCCAAAGTAAACAAGAAGATGACCAAATACGAATAATTTTACCTTACAATGCTGAATACAGAAAAATTCAACATATAATTAATAAACATTGGCATCATGTTCAAAATGACAAAGTAATAGGCTCACTAATTCCCATAAAACCCCAAATTACGTTTACAAAAGCTCCAAATTTGGGTCTTAAAATTGCACCTACTATTAAACAATTTAAGGCAAAGAATCCGACAATACAAGAATGGGTAAATTTTTTGTAGGCTTTTTTAGATGTGAGAAATGTCAAAATTTTAAAACAGCTACATTCCAAAAGAAGACATTGGAAATTACATCTAATATAAACTCCCATAAACACAAAATTAGGGAACTTTTAACCTGTACCTCAACAGATGTAATATATATATTGGAATGTCCATGCTAAAAATTATATGTTGGTAGGACTAAGAGGACCCTCAAAAAACGTATCTCAGAACATATAGCCAACATTAAAAAAGGTTTTATTAATCACTCGGTCTCTAATCACTTTAAACTGGTTCACAATCAAGATCCAAGGGGGTTACTATTTGCAGCAATAGAAAAAGTAAAAAAGAACTGGAGGGGCGGGAACCATATCAGCAATATGTCCCGTTTAGAGTCGAGACGCATTTTTGAGTTTGACTCAATCATACCCAAAGGTCTCAATGCGGAATTCGAGCTCTTTGGTTTCCTGTGATTTTTTGGGTGGGTGCCATTCACCGACGGTCAAACCGACTGTTATACATTTTCAGCTGGGTTTTCCCTTGGTGGATAGTTCCCACCTTTTCACAACTTCTTGAAAGAGATTCATCTAGATTGAAAATGGAACACCTCTTTCCAGTCAAGTGGTTTTTATTAGAAATATGAATATGGATTTTTGATGGAAAAAAAATGTATGAAAATTTTTATGTCGATTTTTATCAAATATATTTTTATTTTATTTAATATATTACTTATCTCTTATTTATATATATGTCTCATTTTTTTTTATCAAACACCTCTATCATGATTGTATATTTCAACTATAGGAACAATGATGAATTTTTTCGGAAAAATCACAGAAAACTATATAGAGATTAATATTAGAAAGTAAAATTCTCAGTAAAACTGCATAAGGTTGAAGAAATAATCGAAGAAAAAAATAAAAAATCGATATAAAAATTGCATAAGAAGTAAACAATCGTATACAAACCGCATAATTATTGCATGAAAATATTGATTGACTAAATGTATATAAAACACTATATAATTCAAACTATCTATAATTTGATTAATCAATACTATGTTTTTCTCTGCATTTTGTGTGAATTGTATATATTGTGAGATCCGAATGAACCCAGATCCATGTTTTTTACAAGAATCCCCACATACTAATTGGATATCAGGTGAAATCCAGTTGGATGTTTGGAGGTGCGGCTTGGACTCTATATAAATCAAAACTGAATATGGTACCCCCACTCACTGATGAAGGGACTACGTGTCCCGAAACGCGTTTGAGGAAGCTGGGGATGTACTTTTTGCTTGCAAGCTAGAAAAACAACTCTGTTTAGTCTCTCAACTTGAAATAACCACAAAGCGCATGGTGATATCAATGTGAACAACTATACAAAAGTACTCCATTGAATTCAACGTACTGCTCTCCGGCATCTGGGTCACGTGGAAAAGGTAACCCCAGCGTCACTGCTGACGTCAAGATTACATTGCAGCGCTCCACCGCAACAGAACTTGGGAGCATTACTTCACTACACGTGAGACGCCGAGAAAACTTGAACAGAGATACGCATATCCACGGGACTGCAGAGGGAAAAACTTCAGGAAAGGTAAGCGCCGGATTTAATACTATAAAACTTGCGGGACGCCGCACTAAAGTAATCCGGCCTGAGATCCATTCCACCCTCAATTGCAGGTCCTTCACCAATTGCTCTCCATACATTTGAAACCTAGTTACGCTGCTACTGGTAGTTACAAACTACCACCACTTTTGTCCACATTGTAACTAAATACCAAAAACACTATGCCACTTAGTCTCCTTATAGACTATTGATTTGAACTAAAGCATCCTCCATGCAATTGGAATTTTCAGCAAATAATTGCCGCTATCTGTTCATAAACACATCGATCTCTATTGAACTTTATCGATCTCCACCAGCTGCTGCATTCACTCATCTATTTGCTATATATACTTGCTGTCTGTTATTTGCTATACATGTATTGCATCTATTTGTATCAGCTGCTATACTTATAAGTTTTAATACTATCTGTTTTTAACTAATAATAAAGACGTGCTCCTTATGTAAGTGCTGCATGCTACTCTATTTTTCAAGTTCCATTATTTAGAGTGGGTGAGTCTAATAGCAGTGCACCTATCCGTTTTTTACCCTTGGTTGAGCAACCCATTATCCTTCGTTCTCCATTATACAAAATAATGCCCCCTACATGTGCCCTCATATAGTATAATGCCCCCTACACATGCCCCTCATACAGTCTAACTCCCCCTACATGTGTCCCTCATACCATACAATACCCCTATATGTGCCTTCTGTGCCCCTCACACAGGGCATACTCATTTAGCCAACTCCTACAATATAATGCCTTTACATGTGTCCCTCATACAATATAATGCCTCCTACATGTGCCCCTCATACAATATAATGCCCCCTACCTAGCTCCCCCACACAGGTTATACTCACCTAGCTTCCCCACAGGGGTCATACTCACCTAGCTCCCCCACACAGGGTATTCTCACCTAGCCCACTTGTGCAATATAATGTCCCCTACACTTGCCCCTCATACAGTATAATGCCCCCTACATGTTCTCCTCATACAAGATAATGCGCCTTCTGTGACCCCCTCACAGGTGATACTCACCTAGCCCATGATCGCACAACCAATAGGCAGATCTCTCACTGCAGATCTACTCCAATCTACACGCAGCATGACTTCACTACATCAGGCAAACGTCCTTTCCATATGCCACCGAATGGTGCACTATAATTTGCACCACGAATTGGTGCACATCTACTAAATTTGATACACCTTATGACTTGGAAAATGGTCAAACGTCAATCTTAAATATGGGGTATGTTACAAGTAGCAATATTTTCCAGGATATTTACTTTAATAGTGCAGTACAGTACATTGACTTCTGTTGGAATGCAGCTAAAAGAAGTCACGTGCCGTGTTCCCAGCCTAGTCTATGGAAATCTTATACGCCAGTGTCAGATTGCTCAGTAGATGTAACCTTATGGAGGTCAACCTGACTCTACTACATCGAGTTGCACATTATTTGTGCTGGTTTATGGGCCATTCTATATCTCCAGCCTTGTACAGTATACACTCACCTAAAGAATTATTAGGAACACCATACTAATACGGTGTTGGACCCCCTTTTGCCTTCAGAACTGCCTTAATTCTACGTGGCATTGATTCCACAAGGTGCTGATAGCATTCTTTAGAAATGTTGGCCCATATTGATAGGATAGCATCTTGCAGTTGATGGAGATTTGAGGGATGCACATCCAGGGCACGAAGCTCCCGTTCCACCACATCCCAAAGATGCTCTATTGGGTTGAGATCTGGTGACTGTGAGGCCATTTTAGTACAGTGATCTCATTGTCATGTTCAAGAAACCAATCTGAAATGATTCGAGCTTTGTGACATGGTGCATTATCCTGCTGGAAGTAGCCATCAGAGGATGGATACATGTTCTCATTCTGTTTACGCCAAATTCGGACTCTACCATTTGAATGTCTCAACAGAAATCGAGACTCATCAGACCGGGCAACATTTTTCCAGTCTTCAACAGTCCAATTTTGGTGAGCTCGTGCAAATTGTAGCCTCTTTTTCCTATTTGTAGTGGAGATGAGTGGTACCCGGTGGGGTCTTCTGCTGTTGTAGCCCATCCGCCTCAAGGTTGTGCGTGTTGTGGCTTCACAAATGCTTTGCTGCATACCTCGGTTGTAACGAGTGGTTATTTCAGTCAACGTTGCTCTTCTATCAGCTTGAATCAGTCGGCCCATTCTCCTCTGACCTCTATCATCCACAAGGCATTTTTGCCCACAGGACTGCCGCATACTGGATGTTTTTCCCTTTTCACACCATTCTTTGTAAACCCTAGAAATGGTTGTGCGTGAAAATCCCAGTAACTGAGCAGATTGTGAAATACTCAGACCGGCCCGTCTGGCACCAACAACCATGCCACGCTCAGAATTGCTTAAATCACCTTTCTTTCCCATTCTGACATTCAGTTTGGAGTTCAGGAGATTGTCTTGACCAGGACCACCCCCCTAAATGCATTGAAGCAACTGCCATGTGATTGGTTGACTAGATAATTGCATTAATGAGAAATAGAACAGGTGTTCCTAATAATTCTTTAGGTAAGTGTATATTACAGCTTTGCAATTACATATCATCACATCACTCATTATCTAGTTCAGAATAACTTGTATCTAGGTTAAAGCGGCTGTGTAATCTGGGACATTTATCTATAGGATGTGCCATAAATGTCCGATAGATGCAGGTTCCACCTCTGGGACCTCTGGCTGTTCTCTCCACTGTGAATATAGAGCATATTGCGCATGCGCAGCGTCCTCTGCATTGACTGCCATGGGACTTCTGAAAATAGCTGAGCCACCATAGCGGTGAATAGAGGGTGACTACTTGCTCTCCATTCAGTTAGAAGCCCCGTTCTTCAGGTAGGAGTAAGTTCTCTCAATATGCCATTAAAGGGCATCTATCAGCAGATTTGTACCTATGACACTGGCTGACCTGTTACATGTGCACTTGGAAGCTGAAGACATCTGTGTTGGTCCCATGTTCATATATGTCCGCATTGCTGAGAAATATGATGTTTTAATATATGAAAATGAGCCTCAAGGAGCAACGGGGGCGTTGCCATTACTCCCAGAGGCTCTGCTCTCTCTGCAACTGCCGCACCCTCTGCACTTTGATCGACGAGGCCGGGTGTGATGATGCTTACACTGCCTGGTCCTGTCAATTAAAGTGCAAAATGAGTGGCAGTTGCAGAGAAAAGGGTGATTAGACACCTCGATGCTGCAAGCGATTGTCGGGAGGGAACACTTCCCTCTTGGCAGTCGTCACATAGCTAGCGGAGAACACCTCTGCTATTACATACAGCAGTGTCCTCCGCAGTATGGGGAGGAGCGATCGCTATGCCATCGCTCATCCCTATGCAGGACGGCGGTATTTCGGCGGCAGATTGTGATTACATAGCACGATCTGGCGCCAGCAAATCCAGATCTTTCAACGTGCTGAAAGATCTGAATTGCCCGATAAACGAGATTGTTCATCGGGCAATTGGAGGCTGTATTAGACTGCCAGATGATCGCTGACAAGCATTCATAGGAACGCTCGTTAGCAATTATCGGGCAGAAAAGTTGCCCGTCTAAATTACCTTAAGGCCTCTTTCACACTAATGACACAGATTGGCTCAGGATCGTCTCAGAGTCTGTACTACAACTGACCAAATTCATCCTCACCCATAACTATTTTTCTCTTTTGACAAGGAGATATATTTACAGTGCACTGGGACCGCTATGGGCAGTAAAATGGCACCAAAATATGCAAATCTCTTCATGACAAAACTGGAAAATGACTTTTTGGTATCCTGCCTCAAAAAACCCTTGGCCTACTTCCATTTAATTGATGATATCCTAATAATCTGGACCGACTCTGAACATGAACTGATAAAATTTCATGAACAATTCAACAAATTCCATCCCACCATAAACCTGACCCTCAACTATTCACACACAGAAGTCAGCTTTCTGGAAACCACCATAAAACTTCAAGACGGATCAATACAGACATCCCTGTATCGAAAACCTATTGATTGGCCTACATACCTCAAATGGGACAGCTTCCACCCCAAACATATTAAAAAGTCCATTATCTATAGTCAAGCCACCAGATATAACCGAATCTGTTCCAGCCCATCAGACAGGGATGAGCATTTACAACATCTGAAAAGGACATTTTTACACCAGGGCTATCATCCTGCTTCAATTGAAGATCAGATCACAAGATCCCCAGAAGTCAACTTCTCTAATACAATGAAAATAAACAGAACCAGCGCGTACCTCTGGTTGTGACCTACAACCCACAACTAGAGGTACTGAGGAAAACTGCCATACATCATGTCCTATGTAAGGATGAACGACTAAAAACAATCTTCCCAAATCCCCCCTATCTAGCTTACCGACATCCTCTAAATCTAAGGAATATTCTGAGCAGATCAAGTTCAAGGCCACAGAAAAAGGAACCCATCCCTGTAATATAAGAAGATGCAAAACCTGTTCCCATACAATGACAACAGATAAGATCCGGATCCCCAACACACAGCAGGACTATAAGATCCCTGGGACATTCACATGTTCTACATCTAATGTTGTTTATCTGATTCTCTGCACTAAATGTCCTGTTGGAGGCCTCTACGTTGGCGAAACAGGACAGAAACTTAATGCAAGGATGAGGTCCCACCGCCACACAGTTAAAGAGAAGAAGCTGCACTTTCCTGTGGCTAAGCATTTCTGTAGCCCAGGACACAATGAAGAACACATGAAAGTTCTCATATTAAAAGGTAACTTCAAATCCCAAAAAGCTAGAAGAATTTGGGAATACAAATTTATAACACTGCTAGACACTTTGAATACTGGACTTAATTTCTCCCCGGGATTTATGACACACTACAAGATCTAAAGAGTCTTCTATAGACATAGTCGGGGCACCAGGTCTCTGAGATAACATCAATTTAGAGACTATAAAACTTTCACACCCATTATCTGTAAGATAATTAAGGACTCATTCTCAAGATCTTTGATATTCTGTTGTTTTTCAAATGTCCATTCATTCCCCCATGTCTCTGTTCGTATGGTATATATATTGCTGTTTCTTCATATATTCTTGTAGTACGCCTGATGAAGGGACTGGTGGTGTCTCAAAAGCTCGCTATGTAACATTACTTCTATTTTTGTTAGCCATTAAAAAGTATCAAACCTGCAATACTCTTATTTCGTTTCTCTTAGTGAGACCACTAAACTTGACCAACTTTACCCCCAATGTAACACCGGCTGATTCAGACTTAGAGGACTGGCGGCAGAGGTCATCAGAATGGTCTGGTTCACGTCTACTTTAGAAGTCTCCGTTGCAAATTCCTTCAAAATGGCAGATGAAATAGCAGCGGCAGAATGACGGGCACTAGGATGGAACCCTGATAGATCCCATTAAAGTCAATGTCCATTGGGCACCGTTGGTGCCTGCCTTGTGATGGATCCAACATTGCCTTGAATTTCATGGTTCTGTTCCTATAATAAATACCAGCTCCTGAGATGTCAATGTCTTTCAGATTTAGCTGAACTAGGGACATTGGTGAGTTTTGATTTTGCTGATTTTGCTGAGTGCAGTGTCATGGTCTTACCTTCTTGCTGTTCTCCTTCGTTTGACATGTGCTGGCGGCCATCTTGGTTTCTGGGTTTCTTGTAGCCTTCCACCCTGCGGCTCCTCCTTCCCACTGGGAGGAGCTGGATGCCTAGCTCATATATATAGGAGGTCTGTGGCTTCAGTTCCTTGCTTGGTCCTCCTGTGTTCACATGCTTCTAAGACTGCTGCTGCTTCTGGTTCCTGATCCTGGCTTCGTCTGACTACCCTGCTGGTTCCTGATCCTGGCTTCGTCTGACTACCCTGCTGGTTCCTGATCCTGGCTTCGTCTGACTACCCTTCTGGTTCCTGATCTCTGGCCTCTCAAAGACTCTGCTTCGGTTTCACCATTCGTTTGGACTTTTGCTTTACAGCTTTATTTTCAATAAAGCCTTCTTATTTTCACTTATCTCTTGTTGTACGTCTGGTTCATGGTTCCGTGACATTAGGACCAAGCCATGAGTTCTGACGGTACAGGGCCATCCTCGCTACCCATGCTGGTTGCCAGACTTGATCAGCAGGATCACCTGTTGGGTCGGTTCGCTGTGGCGTTGCAAACCCTGCTTGAACGCACGGCTCATTTCGCTCCCGTTGCCGATGGGTCGGTTGTCGCTCCTACTGCCGCTCCGGTTGTTGCGCCAGAGTCTACCCCGACACCTGTTGTTGCGCCTGCGGTGTTTCGGGGTATGACCGGTTCTGCCCCTCTTCCACAGCGCTTTGGGGGAGAGCCAACTCAGTGCCGAGGTTTCCTTAACCAGGTGGGCATTTATTTCGAGTTGCTGCCACATGCCTTTCCTACCGAGAGATCAAAGGTGGGCTTCTTGATCTCGCTGCTCTCGGACAAGGCCTTGGCCTGGGCCAGCCCTTTATGGGAGAACAACAATCCGGTGGTTGCCGAGTTTTCCGGTTTTGTTGCTTCTCTTCGGGAGGTATTCGATGTGCCGGCTCGTGCTGCCTCTGCTGCGAAGTTCCTTATGTCCATCAGACAGGGTTCACGATCCGTAGCTGAATACGCCATTGAGTTTCGTACCCTGGCAGCAGAGGTGGGCTGGAATAATGAGGCTCTGGTCGCTGCTTTCTCTCATGGTCTCTCGGATGCCTTGAAGGATGAGGTTGCAGCTAAGGACCTACCAGTGGAGCTCGAGTCTCTTATTTCTTTCCTGATTTTGATTGACACCAGACTCAGGGAGAGACCTTCCTTTAAGGAGAGCCTGCGGAGGTCTTCTAACAGATTGGCGCCTACGTTTGCTGTCCCACCCGTGCCTCCCTCTCCTCCCACGCCTCCTGGGGATGACTTGTCTGGGGGTGAACCCATGCAGCTGGGGTTTGCTCGCCTGTCCGAGGGGGAGAGGGTACTCCGGAGACGCGAGGGTCGATGCATGTACTGTGGTCTCGGTGGGCATTTTCGGTTGGCATGTCCGAACCGTCCGGGAAACGCTCGTACCTGAGATCCTGTCGGGGGCAGATCTTGGGTGGAGTCTCCTCGTCCCCGGTTTCCCGTGTTGACAAACCACTAATCACTGTTGTCCTCTCCTGGGTCGGGGGCTCGGTGACGACCCAGGCGTTGGTGGACTCTGGTGCTGGTGGTTTGTTCATTGATAGTGTGTTCGCTGCCGCCAATTCCATTCCTCTGCAGGCTCGAGGTTCCCCACTGGCTCTTGAGGCGATAGACGGCAGACCCCTTCTGTCGTCACACGTGACTCATGAGACCCTTCCAGTGGGGATAGCCATTGGTGCCGTTCACAGAGAGTCGGTCTGCCTCCAGGTTATTTCGTCTCCACACTACTCGGTGGTCTTGGGCTACCCCTGGCTCCAGAAGCATAATCCGACTTTCGATTGGAGATCGGCCGAGATCCTCTCGTGGTCACCGCAGTGTGGGGCTAGTTGCATCCATGGGTCTGTCAAGTTGCTGTGTACTTCCTCGGACTCTCTGTTGCCTCCTGAATACGAGGAGTACCGGGATGTATTCGATAAGGTGCGCGCGGTTGCCCTACCTCCGCACTGCCCATACGATTGTGCCATAGAGTTACAACCTGGTGCCGTTCCTCCTCGTGGCAAAGTCTATCCACTGTCGGTAGCGGAGAATGAGGCCATGGAGGAGTACGTGAGGGAGGCGCTTTCACGCGGACACATTCGCAAATCCTCGTCCCCGGCAGGGGCTGGATTTTTCTTTGTGAAAAAGAAGGGCGGTGAGTTGAGGCCTTGCATCGATTACAGGGGTCTCAATCGCATCACGATCAAGAACGCTTACCCGATACCCTTGATTTCCGAGCTGTTCGATCGCCTTAAAGGGGCCACGGTCTTTACCAAACTCGACCTGAGGGCGGCATATAACCTGGTAAGGATCAAGGCGGGCGATGAGTGGAAGACCGCGTTTAACACCAGGATCGGCCATTATGAATCCTTGGTTATGCCCTTTGGGTTGTGCAATGCGCCCGCAGTCTTTCAGGAATTCATCAACGATGTTTTCCGTGACCTGTTGCAGCAGTGTGTGGTGGTCTATTTGGATGACATCTTGGTATATTCTGAATCCATGGAGGCCCACATTCTGGATGTCAGACGAGTGTTGCAACGGTTACGAGAGAACAAGCTGTTCGGTAAGCTTGAGAAATGCGAATTTCACCGATCCCAGGTAACCTTCTTAGGTTACATCATTTCCGCTGAGGGGTTCTCCATGGATCCTGAGAAGGTTTCGGCTGTCTTACAGTGGCCCCAGCCCAGTGGTCTTCGTTCCCTGCAGCGCTTTTTGGGCTTCGCCAATTATTATCGGAAGTTCATCAGGGACTTTTCCATGCTGGCCAAGCCTCTCACGGATCTGACCAGGAAGGGCAGTAATTCCCAGGTCTGGCCGCTCAAGGCCATCCGAGCTTTTGAGGCCCTAAAGTCCACTTTTGTGTCGGCTCCGATTCTGTCGCATCCCAACCCTGGGTTGCCCTTTGTCCTCGAGGTGGACGCGTCTGAGACGGGAGTAGGCGCCCTTCTGTCTCAGCGTAGAACACCAGAGGGTCCTCTGCTTCCTTGTGGGTTTTACTCCCGGAAACTGTCTTCCGCGGAGTGCAACTATCAGATTGGTGACAGGGAGTTATTGGCCATCGTGCAGGCCCTTAAAGAATGGAGGCACTTGCTCGAGGGTTCGGTGGTTCCGGTTCTCATCCTGACGGACCATAAGAATCTGACCTACCTTTCTGAGGCCAAGAGATTGACACCACGTCAGGCCAGATGGGCTCTGTTCTTGTCACGTTTTAATTACGTGGTCTCCTACCTACCCGGTTCCAAGAACATCAGGGCGGATGCCCTATCACGGCAGTACTCCGAGCTGTCCAGGGAGGAGTCGATTCCGACTTCGGTCATACCTCCGAATCAGATCCTGGCCGCCATTCGCACCAGCCTGACCTCTCCCCTGGGTGAGCAGATTTTGGCGGCTCAATCTGGTGCTCCCTCTGGGAGACCCAACGGCAGATGTTTTGTGCCTGAGGAGTTGCGCACTCGGTTGTTGCGAACCTACCATAACTCCAAGACCGCGGGGCATCCTGGAAAGAATCAGCTGTCCTGGGCTGTTTCACGTCTGTTCTGGTGGCCTTCCCTACGTTCCGACATCGCCGCATATAAAGCGGCATGCTCCGTTTGTGCCCAGAGTAAGTCCCCTCGGCACCTTCCGTTGGGCCTTCTGCAACCCATAGCCACCGGGGAGCGCCCATGGTCACACCTGGGGATGGATTTCATTGTGGACCTCCCTGCATCCCAGGGCCATACGGTCATTCTCATGATTGTGGATCGGTTTTCCAAAATGTGCCACTGTGTTCCTCTCAAGAAGTTACCCTCTGCACAAGAGTTGGCCACGATTTTTGCCAGGGAGGTCTTCCGGTTGCACGGTTTGCCCAAGGAGATTGTGTCGGATCGGGGTAGTCAGTTTGTGTCCAGGTTCTGGCGCGCCTTTTGCTCCCAGTTGGGGATTCATCTCTCCTTCTCCTCGGCCTACCACCCTCAGTCCAATGGGGCCGCAGAACGATCCAATCAGGCCTTGGAGCAATTCCTTCGTTGCTATGTCTCCGATCACCAAGACAATTGGGTTGACCTTCTGCCTTGGGCTGAGTTTGCCAGGAACACGGCGGTGAACTCTTCCTCTGGGACGTCTCCCTTCATGGCCAATTATGGGTTCCAACCTGCCGTGTTACCGGAGGTATTCTCTCCCCAGGATATTCCGGCTGTGGAGGATCACCTTTCCGTCCTACGTGCTTCCTGGGTACAGATCCAGAAGTCCCTTGAGGCCTCTGCGCAGCGCCAGAGACTCCAGGCTGATCGCAGACGAGCGCCTGCTCCTTCCTACCAGGTCGGAGACCGTGTATGGTTGTCCACCCGCAACCTCAACCTTCGAGTGCCCACTCCCAAGCTGGCGCCTCGCTTTGTTGGTCCCTTCCGAGTGCTTCGCAGGGTAAACCCGGTAGCCTATGCCCTTGCGCTTCCTCCTGGCATGCGGATCTCTAACGTGTTTCATGTCTCCCTGTTGAAGCCACTGGTGTGTAATCGTTTCACTTCCTCGGTTCCTCGGCCTCGTCCGGTCCGAGTGGGCAATCATGAGGAGTATGAGGTGAGCAATATCCTGGACTCACGCCTGGTCCGCGGTCGGGTGCAGTTTTTGGTCCATTGGCGTGGTTATGGTCCAGAGGAGCGTTCCTGGGTTCCCTCCGCAGATGTCCATGCTCCTGCCTTGCTCCGAGCCTTCCACGCACGCTTCCCTCAGAAACCGTTTTTTGCTCCGCGGAGGAGGGGCCCTTGAGGGGGAGGTACTGTCATGGTCTTACCTTCTTGCTGTTCTCCTTCGTTTGACATGTGCTGGCGGCCATCTTGGTTTCTGGGTTTCTTGTAGCCTTCCACCCTGCGGCTCCTCCTTCCCACTGGGAGGAGCTGGATGCCTAGCTCATATATATAGGAGGTCTGTGGCTTCAGTTCCTTGCTTGGTCCTCCTGTGTTCACATGCTTCTAAGACTGCTGCTGCTTCTGGTTCCTGATCCTGGCTTCGTCTGACTACCCTGCTGGTTCCTGATCCTGGCTTCGTCTGACTACCCTGCTGGTTCCTGATCCTGGCTTCGTCTGACTACCCTTCTGGTTCCTGATCTCTGGCCTCTCAAAGACTCTGCTTCGGTTTCACCATTCGTTTGGACTTTTGCTTTACAGCTTTATTTTCAATAAAGCCTTCTTATTTTCACTTATCTCTTGTTGTACGTCTGGTTCATGGTTCCGTGATATGCAGTGGGAGGGAAGCAAACTATGAAGGGTACAAGATGAGAGTTGGAGGAGAAGTATGATGTAACGTGCATACCAAGCGTTTCAGCAAATTAGAACCTCGTTACTTGACGCCTCGTATGTAGGAGTCTGTAAATGCATGAGAGATAGGCTTACAATAGACTCCCTTATCATCTAAAAGGTCTCTTGCAGACTGCTTTTCACACTAGCGTTTTTGCTGGATCTGGCAGGGTTCAGCAAAAACGCTTCCTTTACTGATAATACAAACATCTGCATCCGTTATGAACGGATCCGGTTGTATTATCTTTACATACCCAGGACGGATCCGTCGTGAACTCCATTGAAAGTCAATGGGGGACTTATCCGTTTTCTATTGTGTCAGATTGTGTCAGAGAAAACGGATCCGTCCCCATTGACTTGTATTGTGGGTCATGACGGATCCGTCTTGCTCCGCATCCCAGGACGGAAAATAAATTCTCCGGTATGAGAATGGAACGGAATGCAATTTGGAGGATTCCGTTCTGTTCAGTTACGTTTTGTCCCTATTGACAATGAATGGGGACAAAACTGAAGCGTTTTTTTCCGGTATTGAGACCCTATGACGGAACTCAATACTGGAAAATATTAACTCTAGTGTGAAAGTAGCCTTATACTGATATAAATGGGTTCTCCAGATTCAAGGAAAGAGAGCATAGTTATTATAGCCTATTCTATGTCCCAGGTTTCTTTACATACACCTTACACGTTGATCCATTTAATAAGGAGTTGTCTTTGTATTGTTTTTAGTACTGGTGGTGGTCCTAGCTACTAGGACCCCACCAGTCTAATTTTTGACCAGTCACATTTTTGGGTGCTCATGTGAACTGATGCCACCTTCTAAAGATTCAGTATGCCGTAGAGCTGTGTATCCCAACCAGTGGCACAAGGAAGGGTGGAATCTATGGTCAGAGTGCCTTAGCAAGTGCATCTGTAAGTGTTCAGGCACCATCAGCATGAGTTTTACTATTTGTTCAGTCATTAAAGGGGTATTCTGGCTTTAAAGGGGTTGTCTTACTTCAGTATTTATCACGCAGAGAAAGTTAATACAAGGCACTTACTAATGTATTGTGATTGTCCATATTGCCTCCTTTGCTATCTGGATTCGTTTTTCCATCACATTATACACTGGTCGTTTCCATGGTTACAACTGATAGGAAATCTCAACGTCCCACTTGGTACCCCTGGCACCAAACTTCTAGTATCGGCTTGGTTTGAGTCTTGTTCTGACGTCAGGAGAGCGCTTCACTCAGTAAGGAATAACAGACACAGCAGTGGTGTACTGAATGAATACTCTGAAGTTTATTTTTAATGCACACAGGTTATATAGAGGGGGCTTTACTCCCTTTATTAGCATATCAACGTAAGTTGTTTATTCAACCTATCATATTAACACGTTCTATTCTACAGACAGCAAAAGAGAAACAAAAACGGAACTTCCATATTAGGAATATTGTCCGGGAGTAGTGCCAAAGAGATAAAATCCAGGGTTACAGAGAAAAGATACTTAACAGCAATCAGAGTTAGTTTCTAACAGAGAAATGAAACTTTAACAGAAAGCAGATTTAGTTTTAACATATAAAAACATGGATTCCTTTCAACGACCACCCTGCAATCCATCAGCATACCTCCCAACTGTAGAGAAGAAGGAAGAGGGACACAAGGCAAATTTGTTCAGCACTAGGCCACACCTCTAACTCTTCCCAAAACATAACTAAACATCTAAAAAAATCGAACTAGTCCCCTAAATGCCACAGAACTGTGCCCCCTGACAGTAATATTTCCAGCTGTGCCCAAAACAGTAATATGACCAGCTGTTCCCCCTGACAGTAATATGCCCAACTGTGCCCCCTCAATGTAATATGCCCAGCTGTGCCCCCTTCACAGTAATATGTCCAGCTGTGCCCCCTTCACAGTAATATGTCCAGCTGTGCCCCCTTCACAGTAATATGCCCAGTAAAGTGCCTCCTTCACAGTAATATGTCCAGCTGTGCCCCCTTCACAGTAATATGTCCAGCTGTGCCCCCTTCACAGTAATATGTCCATCTGTGCCCCCTTCACAGTAATATGCCCAGTAAAGTGCCCCTTCACAGTAATATGTCCAGCTGTGCCCCCTTCACAGTAAAATGTCCAGCTGTGCCCCCTTCACAGTAATATGTCCATCTGTGCCCCCTTCACAGTAATATGCCCAGTAAAGTGCCCCTTCACAGTAATATGCCCAGTAAAGTCCCCCCTTCACAGTAATATGTCCAGCTGTGCCCCCTTCACAGTAATATGCCCAGTAAAGTGCCCCCTTCACAATAATATGCCCAGTAAAGTGCCCCTTCACAGTAATATGCCCAGTAAAGTACCCCCTTCACAGTAATATGTCCAGCTGTGCCCCCTTCACAGTAATATGCCCAGTAAAGTGCCCCCTTCACAGTAATATGCCCAGTAAAGTGCCCCCTTCACAGTAATATGCCCAGTAAAGTGCCCCCTTCACAGTAATATGCCCAGTAAAGTGCCTCCTTCACAGTAATATGTCCAGCTGTGCCCCCTTCACAGTAATATGTCCAGCTGTGCCCCCTTCACAGTAATATGTCCATCTGTGCCCCCTTCACAGTAATATGCCCAGTAAAGTGCCCCTTCACAGTAATATGTCCAGCTGTGCCCCCTTCACAGTAATATGTCCAGCTGTGCCCCCTTCACAGTAATATGTCCATCTGTGCCCCCTTCACAGTAATATGCCCAGTAAAGTGCCCCTTCACAGTAATATGCCCAGTAAAGTCCCCCCTTCACAGTAATATGTCCAGCTGTGCCCCCTTCACAGTAATATGCCCAGTAAAGTGCCCCCTTCACAATAATATGCCCAGTAAAGTGCCCCTTCACAGTAATATGCCCAGTAAAGTACCCCCTTCACAGTAATATGTCCAGCTGTGCCCCCTTCACAGTAATATGCCCAGTAAAGTGCCCCCTTCACAGTAATATGCCCAGTAAAGTGCCCCCTTCACAGTAATATGCCCAGTAAAGTGCCCCCTTCACAGTAATATGCCCAGTAAAGTGCCTCCTTCACAGTAATATGTCCAGCTGTGCCCCCTTCACAGTAATATGTCCAGCTGTGCCCCCTTCACAGTAATATGTCCATCTGTGCCCCCTTCACAGTAATATGCCCAGTAAAGTGCCCCTTCACAGTAATATGTCCAGCTGTGCCCCCTTCACAGTAATATGTCCAGCTGTGCCCCCTTCACAGTAATATGTCCAGCTGTGCCCCCTTCACAGTAATATGCCCAGTAAAGTGCCCCCTTCACAGTAATATGCCCAGTAAAGTGCCCCCTTCACAGTAATATGCCCAGTAAAGTGCCCCCTTCACAGTAATATGCCCAGTAAAGTGCCCCCTTCACAGGCAGTAAAAACAAATTCCAGACCGGCCCCACCCCTACCCAGACTTGCAGTGTGGAGCGCAGACAGGGGGGAGGAATGATGGAGCAGGGAGCCGACTGGCAGCTCTTACCTCATCATTACAGGGACAGCTGCCAGAGTACCAGGAGTGGACCACGGGACATCCACTGAAATCCGAGACTGTCCCGCAGGATCCGGGACGGTTCATAAATGGCTAACGTCTGAGAACATAAGGACCTGACGTCTTGGTCATCAGGTCTTTAGGTGCCCGACCACTGGACAGGCAGGTCTATTGCAGTACTGATAAATTAATATCTCAATAAACCTGCCCTGAACAAGCGCTCGGTTATGTCTACGACACTCCCAGAAAGTTGGAGTGGCTGCAGTCATGCGTGATTGCCAACCTCCGTTAGCATGATCGTACTGTGGATAGTAGATAAGTAGAATAAAAATAACTGGGCACTCTCAGGATATCTGGACCATTTGAAATTTATTAGCATATAATATCATAAAATAACAATAAATAACAGTATATACTGGCGGTGATAATAGAGGACTATCTATCTATAATAACTATACCATAATACACAACATGCAGTATAACAATGTAAAACACATGGAAAATAGAAATCTAAAATGTGATAAAATTCGAGGAATAAAATGGAATAATCGATAATAAAATAATCGTATGAATATTCAGCCGAATATTCGTAAGGGAAAGTCACGTAGATAATGGTAGCGATAAAACAGTGTCCTCTGATATTGTCCCATTCGATATAATAACAGGGGTATCCGAAGATTCTACAATCCCAATACGCAATCAATGCACAGTCTTTAAGCGGCGTCCCGCTTATAGCATCCACCAGCGGCATCCCACTGGACTAGCAGTCACAAGAGTTTTAAATAGCTGGATAAAAGTGCTGGATAAAATCGAACAGTCTTACCGTCTCCCTTGATAAGTCGACAAAGGTAATATTATGGTCCTCTGAGTATGTAGACCGATAGTTCGTCATAAATTCGCACACTGGCAATTGTTTGGCACGTGTATTCAGGCCTTTACGATGGAATCAGGCCTGACAGGTTATATTCCGAATAAACCATTCGTGTGACAGACGATTCCTTCTTTGCGACAATCCAGTCAATTCTCCAGCTTCCCAAGTGGTCCAAAATTTGGGGTCCTGTCTAGGCTAGACGCGTTTCGGGGTATCGCATTACCCCTTCCTCAGGTGGATGCTATAAGCGGGACGCCGCTTAAAGACTGTGCATTGATTGCGCATTGGGATTGTAGAATCTTCGGATACCCCTGTTATTATATCGAATGGGACAATATCAGAGGACACTGTTTTATCGCTACCATTATCTACGTGACTTTCCCATATGAATATTCGGCTGAATATTCATATGATTATTTTATTATCGATTATTCCATTTTATTCCTCGAATTTTATCACATTTTAGATTTCTATTTTCCATGTGTTTTACATTGTTATACTGCATGTTGTGTATTATGGTATAGTTATTATAGATAGATAGTCCTCTATTATCACCGCCAGTATATACTGTTATTTATTGTTATTTTATGATATTATATGCTAATAAATTTCAAATGGTCCAAATATCCTGAGAGTGCCCAGTTATTTTTATTCTATTACATTGTTTTTTGGAGTGCACCTCTTGGGGCAGTAGTTACTCTTGTGCGTTACATTTATTTTTCTTTTTTCCATTACGATAGTAGATAAGTGTTTGTCGTAGGATAACCCTATATAGCAGGGGTAGGCAACCTCCGGCACTCCAGGTGTTGTGAAACTACAACTCCCAGCATGCATACTTGCTCTGCTCTTTTCAGAACTCTAATAGAAATAAATGGAGCATGCTGGGAATTGTAGTTTCCCAACAGCTGGAGTGCCAAAGGTTGCTGACCCGACCTCTGCTCTATAAAATGCAATTATCATTCTCTTTGACTTGCAGCCTTATTTGCATAATTGCAAAATCCTGACAATTATATGTTATCAGCAGTATATGCCCAGTAAATGCCATCTATGCCCTTACGCAGGAGACATTGAAAAAATATAATTAAAGGGGTTGTCCAAGTTACAGTATTTTTATTGATGGGCTATCCTCAGCTGGTTGAAGAGAAGGCACGCGCCGTGCCAGCACTGCCTTCTGTTCATTGTTTACCTGCTCGCCGTCGCAACAGCACTCCTTTCATGTGCACGCGGCCTTACCATGATAACAGATTAGCAGCTTTAAGAATTAAGGCCCCATACACATTAGGGCAGGGGTGGCCAACCCGTGGCTCTTGAGCCGCATGTGGCTCTTTGCTTCTTCAAGTGCGGCTCTAGCTGTAGAGCCGGGAAGCAGTCAGGCTGGCTCACTCTCCACCCTATGCTCAGATCTCTTTTCCTGATCGGTCACTGTTGCTACTTTGCAGCTCCAGCTCACTCTCTACTATGTCCTGATGCAAACAGTGTGAGAACCTGGTACGTGGAGACACGGACTATGACCTGACGTTGTGCTCATCAGGTCACACTGGAGAGCGTGTCAGACCTGCAGAGTAGCAGGTGCCCAAGCAGGAGCCCAGATTTTTTAAAATTATAGAACTGACCATGGGGTCTGATCTAAGCATGGGAGGTTCTGATCTGAGCATGGAGGGGTCCTGATCTAGGCAATGGGGGTCTGATCTGAGCATGGGGGTCTGATCTGATCATGGGGGTCTGATCTGAGCATGGGGGGTTAGATCTGAGCATAAGGGGAAGATCTGAGCATGGGGGGCAGATCTGAGCATGGGGGGTCTTGTTTCAGCATGGGTTGGTCAGGTCTGGGCATAGGGGGTCAGATCTGAGAAGGGGGGATCTGAGCTTTGAGGGGGGGGGCGGATCTGAGCACTGGGGGTCTGACACTGGGAGTCTGATTTGTGTTGTTTGATCCGTGCATTGGGGGTCTTATTTTGGGGGTCTGATGAGGTTTGGGGATCTTATTTTAGGTCAGATGAGGATTGGGGATCTGATTTAGGAGTCTGATCAGAGGAAAAATATATTTTTCTTTTTTTTTGTGCTAATGAAAAATAAGATTTTTTTTTTTTTATCAGACCTCAGATCAGATGAAAAATATTTTTTCTCTCTTATTTTTCTTTGTTAAAAAAACCCTAAATCTTGTAGGGCGAAAAATACGGTGACTCGTGTGTAAATGTATAGCTTGTGGCTCCTGGTAGTCATACGTTTTTTGTTTTTTTTGGGCTCTTTGTGTCTGTAAGGTTGGCCACCCCTGCATTAGGGTATTGTTGGCTGAAGTTGTGACCAGGCAATAGTTTCATGTGTATGGGGAGTTCTCAACTTGACAGATGTTGTTGGAAGAGAAAATTTAGGCAAATTTTAAGTGTCTGGCAGTGGCTTATGGGCATCTTTAGGGTTCGGCCACGCAGTCAGGTTTCTGATACAGTTTTGGAAGCCTAAGTCAGGAGTGGATCATAAAAGGAGCAAGGTATAAGGGTCCATTCACACATCCGCAATTCCATTCTGCATTTTGCGGAACGGAATTGCGGACCCATACATTTCGATGGCTTCCAAAACTGCATCAGGAAACCTGACCGTGTAGCCGTACTCTTAGGCCTCTTTATCCGCGCGGGTGTAATGCGTGAGGTGAACGCATTGCACCCGCACTGAATCCGGACCCATTCATTTCTATGGGGCTGTGCACATGAGCAGTGATTTTCACGTATCACTTGTGCGTTGCGTGAAAATCACAGAATGCTCTATTTTGTGCGTTTTTCACGCAATGCAGGCCCCATAAAAGTGAATGGGGCTGCGTGAAAATCGCAAGCAAGTGCGGATGCGGTGCGATTTTCACGCACGGTTGCTAGGAGACGATCGGGATGGGGACCCCATCATTATTATTTTCCCTTATAACATGGTTAGTAAAATAGTGATGGAGGGGTTAAAAAATAAAATAAAAATTTAACTCACCTTAATCCACTTGTTCGCGCAGCTCGGCTTCTCTTCTGTCTTCTTCTTTGAGGAAAGGGACCTGTGGGGACGTCACTGCGCTCAGCACATGGTCCGTCACATGATCCATCACCACAGTGATTGATCATGTGACGGACCATGTGATGAGCGCAGTGTCGTCACCACAGGTCCCTTTCCTCAAAGAAGAAGAAATAAGAGAAGCCGAGCTGTGCGATCAAGTGGATTAAGGTGAGTTAAATAATTTTTTATTTTTTTTAACCCCTCCATCACTATTTTACTTAACATTCTGTATTAAGAATGCTATTATTTCCCCTTATAACCATGTTATAAGGGAAAATAATAAAATCTACACAACACCTAACCCAAACCCGAACTTCTGTGAAGAAGTCCAGGTTCGGGTTTGGGTACCAAAAATGCAGAATTTTCTCATTAAAATGCTTTGCACTCGCGCGAAAAAATCGTGCATTTTCCCGCGACACACCCGCATCCTTTCCGGCCCAAATCTGTGACGCCCGTGTGAAAGAGGCCTTACAGGTTTGAACCAACTGCTACACAACACTCTGGTCACAGTTTTGTTAATTACATTATTATTCACCAGATATATCCACAGGGTCTCGTTCACTGAGAACATATCAGCAGAGTGTCCGATATGCGTGGACATACCTTTTTTGCACTGTACATTTTTTTTTACCATGTCTATGGGGGTTATTTACTCACAGAAATATGTCTATATTAGGCATATTTCTAGCGCAGATTGCGGCGCAAAAGTTACTTTTCCCCGCTCACGCCAGGTCTACAAAAGTGGGCGCTGCATGGGGGGGGGGGGGGACAGGAGGCCCGTCTAATTCATAATTTTCTATGCCGTTTTAGGAGTAGTAAATAGTCTAAATCTACTCCAGCAAGGGAGCGGTGGTGGATACACTGAAGTTATGTAGAGGCTGGCACCTCTACCTAAGTTCAGCAGATCCACTGCCACCCAGGGCCTTGTTAATAAATGACCCCCTATGTTTATACAGTGACATACATTGTAGGCTTCTATCTTTTCCCAATGTACTCTCCTAATGAAAGGCTCAAGAGCCTAAAGACTGTATTACACAGCCCGATGTGGCAGACGATTGTCAGGAGGGAAGCGTGCCCTCCCGCCAATCGCCTGCTCGCTAGCGGAGGAGACCGCTGCTATTAAATGCAGCGATCTACTCAGCAACATGGGGAGGAGCGATCACTAGCACGTCCACAATATACATTTCCCATAGCTCTGAGTGCTTTAATTCAATCAAAAATACGATTTTATATATGTGCAAATGACGCTGGTAAGGAGCCCAAGGGGCTGTTACCAACGTTTCAGGAGCCCATCCACGCCCACAGTGAAGGAGCCCAGCACCGCCAGCATCCTCCGAATCTCCTCTTTGCTCCGTTGATGTCACAGAGTTGAAGCGCTGTAATCTCCCGCATGCTCGAATATGCTGCATGTGAGGCATCAGCCTCAGGGAATGAACTGCGCATGCGCTAGCTGGCATGCGAGAGATTACGGCACTTCAACTATATGACATCAGGGGAGCAAGGAGGAGATTCGGAGGATGCTGGCGGTGCTGGGCTCCTTCACAGTGGGTGTGGCTAGGCTCTTAAAACGTTGGTAACAGCCCCTTGGGCTCCTTACTAGCCTCATTTGCATATATATATAAAATAATTTTTTTGATTGAATAGAAGCACTCAGAGCGATGGAAAATGTATATTGTGGACGTGCTAGCGGCGATCTAGCAGCACATGTCCTCAGCTGTATAGGCTCAAACTAGCTGACAGAATCCCTTTAAGAGCTGTTCACACAGTATTTTGAATCTGCGTGGTGGAAACCTTCAAGAGAGGACATGTCCCATTGAACGCAAAATTAAGTGCAACCTCCTGGTGTTTTTTGGTGAGTAATCCGCGCCAAAACTGAGTGAACGGGCCCTAAAAAGATTTGTCTTTTGACTCCAAATAAACCATAATTGCTTCTCCTAGTGTTGACCAGCAGGTGGCAATAGAGAGAGACAATTTTCAGGTTAGGCCAGGACTACACCTACAGGGACTTTTTTGTCGTGCTAATGATTGATTTTAGTTACGGTATATTACTATACCTGCAGTAAAAAATAATATATTGAGTCAGCGCTTTAACCCCTTAAAGATGAAGCCCATTTTCGGTTTTGCATTTTAGTTTTTTCCTCGACACATTTCAAGAGCCGTAACCTTTTTAGTTGTCCGTTCAAATAGCCATATCGGGGCTTTTCCTTATCGTCCTCGTCAACACCTAGCGTTGATTTATTCTAACTCTGCATTAGGACAGAACATACACAAGCAGCATGGAAATGGTAACAACAATTAACAACAGTATAAAACACTGCCCCCGATACCACATACTAGGGAAAATGTATTCTGTCCCTGCCTGGGACAAGTTGCCTTTGTACCTACAGCATGCTATTTCTTTTTTTAGTTTCTTGCCTAATAGTAATATTTTGTTTGCTAACTGTTGTTTTCCTATCTCTAGCTCTTTCCCATTCCCTTATTACCCAGGGATGATAATCACCGCTGGTATCGCGGTTTGTCTGGAAGCTTGCATAGCTTTTTTTTTTTACTTTTTAGCTGAGTTTGCTTAGCTATGCCTCGCTCCAGTACACGCCCTCTGCGTCTGCCGTAGTAGGCTACATTCCGGCCGGATGGCGTAGTATCGAGAGATTTTGAGCGCAATCTCGCTAGTGACGACGTGAGACTTGCGTGCCATTCTCTTGCTGTGGGTGTCCTGAGCAGACCAGCGTGCTAAGCAGCAGAGAACCCTCTGTTTTAAGGTACCAGGGGCGTAGATAAGGGGGGGGATAGGGGGATTCAAACCCCCCCCAGGCGTGCCGCTGACCCGAACGCCCACATACTGTATTACTGCGGCGGGGCACGGGAGCGCATAGCTCCCTCTCCCGTCGCCTATCACTGCCATAGGCTTCAGGCCTTGTAGGCCTGAGGCCTATGCGGTAGTGAAATCCCGGCGCAGGCGTGCGTGATGAGGTCATCGCGCGCCTGTGCCGGGACGCAGCACTGTGATGCGCCTGACTCATCCCGCCTTCCTCAGCGAGCAAGCGCCTGGCCCTGGACATAGGTGAGTATTTAGCTTTTCAGTTTTTGTTCATTTTTTATTTTTTTTATTTCATGTGCCTACTTTGGGGGACATGGGGGGGACGACACACAGGAGGACATATTAGGGAAGATAAATCGAGTACATCATGGGGGGGTAATGTGGGGGCTGTATGGGGCCAAATTATTATGGGAGGGAATACTATGTGGGGGCAAATTATTATGAGAGGGACTACTATGTGGGGGCAAATTACTAGATGGGGCAGTGTGGGGGCAAATTATTATGGGAGGGACTACTATGTGGGGGCAAATTTCTATATGGGGGCAGTGTGGGGGAAACTATTGTGTGGGGGTAATTGCTATGTGGGGACAGTGTGGGGTAATTTCTATGTGGGGACAGTGTTGGGAAATTACTATGTGGGGGCAAATTACTATGTGGGGGCAGTGTGGGGAAATTGCTGTGTGGGGGCAAATTACTATGTGGGGGCAGTGTGGGGCAAACTACTATATGGGGGCAGTTTGGGGGAAATTACTATGGGGGGATTACTATGTGGGAGCAGTGTGGTGGAAATTACTATATGGGGGTGTTGCTATTGGGGAGGCACTGTAGGGGCCATTCTATTATTTCTGGGGACACTATACAGGGATTATTGCCTGGAGCACAATAGAGGGTGGTATCATTACTGGGGCACTCTAGGGGACATTATAGCTGCTGTGGACACTATAGGAACATTTGGGGTAATTTATCAAACTGGTGTAAAGTAGAACTGGCTTAGTTGCCCATAGCAGCCAATCAGATTCCACCTTTCATATTTGACAGCTCTTTTGGAAATCCAGTTCTACTTTACACCAGTTTGATAAATTACCCCAATTATGTCTATTAGGGTCACTATTTTTTCAGCAGTATAGTACCTGGGGCATTGGGGGGCACAACAGGCACAGTATTGGGGGTGGCAGCAGGATGACACTGTGGGGACACCAGGATGAGGAGGTTGATGGAAAAATTGAGAAATCTAACGTGTCTGTGTTACAAACTGTAGAGACGAGATGCGGCTGAAAGAATTTGCCATGGTGGTCTGGGTCAAATGGAAGAGAAGAGGAAAGAGAAGGTCTACATGACAGGAGATGTCACTGGATGTAAGAGGTATGTGGTGCTGTATTCTCCTTCATGTCTTTTTTATTACAATTATATGTATTTTAAATTTGGCGACCAAATTTTTCAGTTTAGGACCCAATTTGGGGTATTTTTTTTTAGTCTGAAGATGTCATATGGCCTAAGAAGAGACTGTGGCGCTCATGAAGCACCGCAGCCTCTTCATACAAAAAACAAAACTAAACTAAAATGGAGGGGGAGGGGGGGGCCCAAGTTGGGTAGACAGCTCCGGGCCTATCATGCACTTAATCCGCCCCTGGGTAGCATAGGCGTGCGCACGGGGTGTGCCTGAGCACACCCTAATCACACCCCTGTGCTCCGCCGCCTGCCAGCCCCGCACTAGTGTAATTTGAGAAAGCTGAACCCCCCCCAGGAAAAAAAATTATCTACGGCCCTGCCAGGGGTATCCCCCTCTCTCCACTATATCTTTATGGGATATTAATGTGTTTGTTTTTTTTTTGTGTTTTTTTTATAGATGTCCAGCCTAACCCTAGAGACTTCAAACAAGAAGCAGAGAAGAAGAAATTAAAGTCCAGACATAGATTATAGACAAAGCGTCTGTTCCATCTAATCCTAGGCTTCTTATCTTGGTTCCGTGAACAGTTAGTGGAGACCTTTGAGGAAATAAAGTCCTCTCTCAGAGGTTCGGTGCACAAAAGACCTAGAAGAGAAGAGCTTTCTCAGTCGTCAGCATCTGATGAACCTATGGAGCCTATCTCTATTAATAATTTTAATTCTTCTGACTCCGATTCTGAAGTTACAGTGGGGGAAGAGAGGTATATTTTCCATAAGGAAGATACATCCAGACTTCTTAAAACAGTTAGAACAAACTGTAAAGGTAGAAGAAAATAAGGTGCTTAAAGGTGGAGGACAAAGCCTCTTCTATGTTCTGTGGCTGTGGGGGTTCTCTCTGATAGGCAAGCTAGCGGACGCAGTATAGAGGCAAAGACCAGTTTATAACTCAAAAACTTCAGTATTTATTCACACTTGTTGCAAGTACACAGTATGACAATTCAATTGCAGTATTGGTATTCGTTCACACCCAGACAGTTCCAAAAGCAAAAACAGTGACCTTTGATCGTGGCTGTTAATCCACACCCGGTTGGCATAGCACAGGACAGAGCAGTCCTCCCAGATTCAGGCCTCCAGCCTGGCACAAGGCTCAGATCCCACAGAGATTGCCTGTCACTGTCCCTCCTGTGAAAGAGGTGAGAAGATGGGATAGACTTGCTGCAGGCTATCTGACAGGTCTCTCTGTTTTCCTCTATGTATGTTGTTGTTTGGCAGGATCTCACCTCTCCTCAGGTGCAGCTCGTAATCAGTGATGAGGCTCTATTTAGATCTGCCTCACACTGCTGACCATTAGAGATGGCCCGAACTATCCGACGGCGAACAGTTCCCGGCGAACATAGCTTGTTCGCGTTCGCCTCTGCCGGGCGAACACATGCGATGTTCGGTCCGCCCCCTATACATCATCATTGAGCAAACTTTGACCCTGTACCTCACAGTCAGCAGACACATTCCAGCCAATCAGCAGCATACCCTCCCTCCCAGACCCTCCCACCTCCTGCACAGCATCCATTTTAGATTCATTCTGAAGCTGCAGTCTTAGTGAGAGGAGGGAGACTGTAACTGCTGCTGATTTAATTGGGAAATCGATAGCTAGGCTAGTGAATTCAGTGTCCACTCCAGTCCTGAAAGACTCATCTGATCTCTGCTGTAAGGACAGCGTCCTGACAGCACCCCAAAAAGCCCTTTTTAGGGCTGCAACATTAGTCTGCTTTTTTTTTTTCCTTTATATACATATTGCAGTTGCCTGGCCTGCCTGTGTGTGAGGAGCTGCAGGCCCACAGACTGTAGTGTGCCCACTGCCAGTGCTCACCCCTGTCATTCCGTGTGGCACAGGACTTTGCTTAAAAAAAGGCACTTAATTTTTACACTTTAATCTAAGGTTAGTTGCCTGCCAGTGTGTGTCAGGCTGACTTCCACTGACTGTAGTGTGCCCACTGCCAGTGCCCACCACTCATACCGGCTGGCACAGGACTTTGCATAAAAAAGGCATTTAATTTTTACACTTTAGTGTAATTTCAGCTGCTTGCCTGCTGCTAGTGTGTGTCAGGCCGACTTCAACTGACTGTAGTGTGCCCACTGCCAGTGCCCACCCCTGTCATCCCGTGTGGCACAGGACTTTGCTTAAAAAAAAGGCACTTCATTTTTACACTTTAATCTAAGGTTAGTTGCCTGCCAGTGTGTGTCAGGCCGACTTCAACTGACTGTAGTGTGCCCACTGCCAGTGCCCACCCCTGTCATCCCGAGTGGCACAGGACTTTGCTTAAAAAATAGGCACTTAATTTTTACACTTTAATCTAAGGTTAGTTGCCTGCCAGTGTGTGTCAGGCTGACTTCCACTGACTGTAGTGTGCCCACTGCCAGTGCCCACCACTCATACCGGCTGGCACAGGACTTTGCTTAAAAAAGGCATTTAATTTTTACACTTTAATGTAATTTCAGCTGCTTGCCTGCTGCTAGTGTGTGTCAGGCCGACTTCAACTGACTGTAGTGTGCCCACTGCCAGTGCCCACCCCTGTCATACCGAGTGGCACAGGACTTTGCTTAAAAAATAGGCACTTAATTTTTACACTTTAATCTAAGGTTAGTTGCCTGCCAGTGTGTGTCAGGCTGACTTCCACTGACTGTAGTGTGCCCACTGCCAGTGCCCACCACTCATACCGGCTGGCACAGGACTTTGCATAAAAAAGGCATTTAATTTTTACACTTTAGTGTAATTTCAGCTGCTTGCCTGCTGCTAGTGTGTGTCAGGCCGACTTCAACTGACTGTAGTGTGCCCACTGCCAGTGCCCACCCCTGTCATACCGAGTGGCACAGGACTTTGCTTAAAAAATAGGCACTTAATTTTTACACTTTAATCTAAGGTTAGTTGCCTGCCAGTGTGTGTCAGGCTGACTTCCACTGACTGTAGTGTGCCCACTGCCAGTGCCCACCACTCATACCGGCTGGCACAGGACTTTGCTTAAAAAAGGCATTTAATTTTTACACTTTAATGTAATTTCAGCTGCTTGCCTGCTGCTAGTGTGTGTCAGGCCGACTTCAACTGACTGTAGTGTGCCCACTGCCAGTGCCCACCCCTGTCATACCGAGTGGCACAGGACTTTGCTTAAAAAATAGGCACTTAATTTTTACACTTTAATCTAAGGTTAGTTGCCTGCCAGTGTGTGTCAGGCTGACTTCCACTGACTGTAGTGTGCCCACTGCCAGTGCCCACCACTCATACCGGCTGGCACAGGACTTTGCATAAAAAAGGCATTTAATTTTTACACTTTAGTGTAATTTCAGCTGCTTGCCTGCTGCTAGTGTGTGTCAGGCCGACTTCAACTGACTGTAGTGTGCCCACTGCCAGTGCCCACCCCTGTCATACCGAGTGGCACAGGACTTTGCTTAAAAAATAGGCACTTAATTTTTACACTTTAATGTAAGGTTAGTTGCCTGCCAGTGTGTGTCAGGCTGACTTCCACTGACTGTAGTGTGCCCACTGCCAGTGCCCACCACTCATACCGGCTGGCACAGGACTTTGCTTAAAAAAGGCATTTAATTTTTACACTTTAATGTAATTTCAGCTGCTTGCCTGCTGCTAGTGTGTGTCAGGCCGACTTCAACTGACTGTAGTGTGCCCACTGCCAGTGCCCACCCCTGTCATACCGAGTGGCACAGGACTTTGCTTAAAAAATAGGCACTTAATTTTTACACTTTAATCTAAGGTTAGTTGCCTGCCAGTGTGTGTCAGGCTGACTTCCACTGACTGTAGTGTGCCCACTGCCAGTGCCCACCACTCATACCGGCTGGCACAGGACTTTGCATAAAAAAGGCATTTAATTTTTACACTTTAGTGTAATTTCAGCTGCTTGCCTGCTGCTAGTGTGTGTCAGGCCGACTTCAACTGACTGTAGTGTGCCCACTGCCAGTGCCAACCACTGATACCGGGTGGCACAGTAGCTTGCCGATAAATAAGGCATTTAATTTTTACACTTTAGTGTAATTTCAGTTGCTTGCCTGCTGCCAGTGTGTGTCAGGCCCGCTTCTACTGACTGTAGTGTGCCCACTGCCAGTGCCAACCACTGATACCGGGTGGCACAGTAGCTTGCCGATAAATAAGGCATTTAATTTTTACACTTTAGTGTAATTTCAGTTGCTTGCCTGCTGCCAGTGTGTGTCAGGCCCGCTTCCACTGACTGTAGTGTGCCCACTGCCAGTGCCAACCACTGATACCGGGTGGCACAGTAGCTTGCCGATAAATAAGGCATTTAATTTTTAGACAGTAGTCTAAATTCAGTTGCTTGCCTGCTGCCAGTCAGTGTGTCAGGCCCTCTTCCACTGACTGTAGTGTGCCCACTGCCAGTGCCAACCACTCATACCGGGTGGCACAGTAGCTTGCCGATAAATAAGGCATTTAATTTTTACACTTTAGTGTAATTTCAGTTGCTTGCCTGCTGCCAGTGTGTGTCAGGCCCGCTTCTACTGACTGTAGTGTGCCCACTGCCAGTGCCAACCACTGATACCGGGTGGCACAGTAGCTTGCCGATAAATAAGGCATTTAATTTTTACACTTTAGTGTAATTTCAGTTGCTTGCCTGCTGCCAGTGTGTGTCAGGCCCGCTTCCACTGACTGTAGTGTGCCCACTGCCAGTGCCAACCACTGATACCGGGTGGCACAGTAGCTTGCCGATAAATAAGGCATTTAATTTTTAGACAGTAGTCTAAATTCAGTTGCTTGCCTGCTGCCAGTCAGTGTGTCAGGCCCTCTTCCACTGACTGTAGTGTGCCCACTGCCAGTGCCAACCACTCATACCGGGTGGCACAGTAGCTTGCCGATAAATAAGGCATTTAATTTTTACACTTTAGTGTAATTTCAGTTGCTTGCCTGCTGCCAGTGTGTGTCAGGCCCGCTTCCACTGACTGTAGTGTGCCCACTGCCAGTGCCAACCACTGATACCGGGTGGCACAGTAGCTTGCCGATAAATAAGGCATTTAATTTTTAGACAGTAGTCTAAATTCAGTTGCTTGCCTGCTGCCAGTGTGTGTCAGGCCCTCTTCCACTGACTGTAGTGTGCCCACTGCCAGTGCCAACCATTCATACCGGGTGGCACAGTAGCTTGCCGATAAATAAGGCATTTAATTTTTACACTTTAGTGTAATTTCAGTTGCTTGCCTGCTGCCAGTGTGTGTCAGGCCCTCTTCCACTGACTGTAGTGTGCCCACTGCCAGTGCCAACCACTGATACCGGGTGGCACAGTAGCTTGCCGATAAATAAGGCATTTAATTTTTAGACAGTAGTCTAAATTCAGTTGCTTGCCTGCTGCCAGTGTGTGTCAGGCCCACTTCCACAGACTGTAGTGTGCCCACTGCCAGTGCCAACCACTCATACCGGGTGGCACAGTACCTAGCACGCGTAGTACCACTTATCTAAAAAAAAAATGACAGGCAGAGGCAGGCCACCCCGCAGGGGCCGTCGTGGTCGTGGTGCTGTGATTTCCACTGTCCCTGGAATAATGCCCAGTTTTCAGAGGCCACGTACCCTGAACCCGAAAAATTCAGAGGACGTAGTTGACTGGCTTAGACAGGACACCCAATCTTCAACAGCTTCCGCTAAGAACCTTGACGCACCATCCTCCTCCAACTCAGCTTCGGTCACCTGCTCTCAAGTTACCACGCACCCGCCCGTCGCCACTACCACCACAGCCACCACAGCCGCTTCACTTGATCCGTCAGAGGAGTTATTTACACATCAGTTGGATGCAATTAGTGATGCGCAACCATTATTGCCAGATGATGTAGATTACGGGGATATGTCTCAGTCAGGCAGGATTACACACATGGACGTACAGTGTGATGATGATGATGTTGTACCCGCTGCTGCTTCCTTTGCTGAGGTGTCAGATACAAGTGAAGCGGTTGATGATGACGATGTGTCCACGGATGCCACGTGGGTGCCTGCTCGAAGAGAAGAAGAGGGGGAAAGTTCTGAAGGGGAGACAGAGAGAATGAGGAGACGAGTTGGAAGCAGGGGGAGGTCGTCGCAAGGAGTTAGTGGCACAGTCAGACAGCATGTATCGGCACCTGGGGTCAGCCAGACAGCACGCCAGTCAACGCATGCTGTTGCCACCACTAGAATGCCGTCATTGCAAAGCTCAGCAGTGTGGCATTTTTTTTGTGTGTCTGCCTCTGATAAAAGCAATGCCATTTGCAACCTGTGCCAAAAGAAACTGAGTCGTGGGAAGTCCAACACCCACCTTGGTACAACTGCTTTGCGAAGGCACATGATCTCACATCACAAACGCCTATGGGATCAACACATGAGTACAAGCAGCACACAAACTCAAAGCCACCATGCTCCTCCTGGTCCTGCATCTTCAGCCACGTCAACCACTGCTGTCCTCCCTGCCCCCTCTCAACCACCCGCCACTCCATCTCTCACCTTCAGCAGTTCCTGCTCATCTGCCCACAGTCAGGTGTCTGTCAAGGACATGTTTGAGCATAAGAAGCCAATGTCACAAAGTCACCCCCTTGCCCGGCGACTGACAGCTGGCTTGACGGAACTCTTAGCCCGCCAGCTTTTACCATACCAGCTGGTAGAGTCTGAGGCCTTCAAAAAATTTGTCGCTATTGGGACACCACAGTGGAAGGTACCCGGACGAATTTTTTTTTCAAAAAAGGCAATCCCAAACCTCTACCATGTCATTGAAAAGGAAGTCATGGCATCTCTGGCATACAGTGTTGGGGCAAGGGTCCATCTGACCACTGATACCTGGTCTGCAAAGCACGGTCAGGGCAGGTATATCACGTATACTGCGCATTGGGTCAACCTGCTGACGGCTGACAAGCATGGAATGCGTGGCTCTGCAGCGGAGTTGGTGACACCACCACGACTTGCAGGCAGACCTACTGCCACCTCCTCTACTCCTACTCCATCCTCTTTAATTTCCTCCTCGGCTGAGTCCTCTTCTGCTGCGGCGTCTGGCTGCACATCAACTGATTCCCCCCAGCTCCCCAGGGGCTATTCCACATCCCGGATACGACAGTGTAACGCTATCTTGGGGTTGACTTGCCTGAAAGCAGAGAGCCACACAGGACCAGCACTCCTGTCCGCCCTGAACGCACAGGTGGATCAGTGGCTGACCCCGCACCAACTGGAGATCGGCAAAGTGGTGTGTGACAATGGAAGCAATCTGTTGGCGGCATTAAATTTGGGCAAGTTGTCACATGTGCCGTGCATGGCACATGTGTTGAATCTCATCGTACAACGTTTTGTGTCTAAGTACCCAGGCTTACAGGACGTCCTCAAGCAGGCCAGGAAGGTGTGTGGCCATTTCAGGCGTTCCTACACGGCCATGGCGCACTTTTCCGATATTCAGCGGCGAAACAACATGCCAGTGAGGCGCTTGATATGCGACAGCCCGACACGTTGGAATTCAACACTCCTAATGTTCGACCGCCTGCTCCAACAAGAAAAAGCCGTCAACGAGTATTTGTATGACCGGGGTGCTAGGACAGCCTCTGCGAAGCTGGGAATCTTTTTGCCACGTTACTGGACACTCATGCGCAATGCCTGTAGGCTTATGCGTCCTTTTGAGGAGGTGACAAACCTAGTCAGTCGCACCGAAGGCACCATCAGCGACCTCATCCCATTTGTTTTCTTCCTGGAGCGTGCCCTGCGAAGAGTTCTGGATCAGGCTGTAGATGAGCGTGAAGAGGAAGAGTTGTGGTCACCATCACCACCAGAAACAGCCTTGTCATCATCGCTTGCCGGACCTGCAGCAACGCTGGAAGAGGAGTATGAGGAAGAGGAGTCAGAGGAGGAATGTGGCGGCTTTGAGGAGGAGGAAGACCAACCACAGCAGGCACCCCAGGGTGCTCGTTGTTGTCACCTATCTGGGACCCATGGTGTTGTACGTGGCTGGGGGGAAGAACAGACCGTCAATGACATCAGTGAGGACGAGGAACGGGAAATGAGAAGCTCTGCATCCAACCTTGTTCAAATGGGGTCTTTCATGCTGTCATGTCTGTTGAGGGACCCACGTATAAAAAGGATAAAGGAGAACGATCTGTACTGGGTGACCACGCTACTAGACCCCCGGTATAAGCAGAAAGTGGCAGAAATGTTACCAAATTACCGAAAGTCGGAAAGGATGCAGCAGTTCAAAACCAAACTAAAAAATATGCTTTACACAGCTTATAAGGGAGATGTCACAGCACAACGGGAATCTAACAGGGGAAGAGGTGAGTGTAATCCTCCTCCTACCACGGCGGCAAGGACTGGACGATTTACAGATGTGTTGTTGATGGAGGACATGCGGAGCTTTTTCAGTCCTACTCATCGCCACAGCCCTTCGGGATCCAGCCTTAGAGAACGACTCGACCGACAGGTAGCAGACTACCTCGCCTTAACAGCAGATATCGACACTCTGAGGAGCAATGAACCCCTTCACTACTGGGTGTGCAGGCTTGACCTGTGGCCTGAGCTATCCCAGTTTGCGATAGAACTTCTGGCCTGCCCTGCTTCAAGTGTCCTGTCAGAAAGGAGCTTCAGTGCAGCAGGAGGCATTGTCACTGACAAGAGAAGTCGCCTCGGTCAAAAAAGTGTTGATTACCTCACCTTCATAAAGATGAATGAGGCATGGATCCCGAAGGGACTGACAGTGGGGGATACGTTTGACTAACAAAAGGCCTGATTACATGCCTTGGCCTCAAAATGGTCCCCACGCTGCTGTATTTAATGTCTGCATACCGGATGACTTTCGTGAATTCTCCACCACCAACTAGGGTTCAAGCCGTAATGTTTTAGTCACTTTTCTGCCTGGAAAACATAAATTTTTCCGGCCGCTGCTACAATAGCGTCTGCAACAGTGCCATTATTTTTCAGGCATGTGTACATGCCTAATTTTTCTGTCCTATGGTGCAGCACTGTGGCTGCAAAAACAAACCAAAAAAAAAAGGCACATACAAGTGTCAATTCCCCTTCGTGATCGTTACCTTGTTGTGGTGAAGGGGCTTGCGTATCACAATGAAGCAATCATCATCACCTCTATAAAAGTGTGTTGGCAATGTTGCCACACCCCAGATGATAAGGCCGTTGCTTCATTATGGTCAGACCAAAAGCGATCGGGTGGCCACGCTACTAGACCCCCGGTATAAGCAGAAAGTGGCAGAAATGTTACCAAATTACCAAAAGTCGGAAAGGATGCAGCAGTTCAAAACCAAACTAAAAAATATGCTTTACACAGCTTATAAGGGGGATGTCAATGGGGGATTCGACAATGGTTAATCAATTCGACCGGATAGGGTCCGTAACAGGGATTAAACTGATAGCAATAGTACTAGTTAAGACACCACTCATATAGGGTGTCACAGCACATTGCTCTGTGCACGCGCAGTGCCCCAATTTGGGAGTAAGAGGACCGACCAAGCTGCTTTTTCCATCTCCCGGTTCCTGAAATCAATTCAGTTTAGTGTATGAGAGTTTGGTCTGTCACTGTGAAGGCAGTCGAAGGTACCCGGCCTAAATTTTTTTTCATAAAAGGCAATTCCTGATATGGGACGTAACAGGGATTAAACTGATGAGAATAATACTACAGAAAATACCACTCATATCGGTGGAGGGAGCCAGCGTTTTTTTAACCATCTCCCCGTTCAAAAAATCTATTTAATAAATGGCCCCCAGATTGGGGATGTTAGAGGGATTAAACTGATGAGAATAGTACTACAGAAAATACCACTCATATCGGGTGTGACAGTAAATTGCACGGCGCAGATGCAGTCACCGTGGTTTAAAACAGAGTGGAGGGAGCCAGCGTTTTTTTAACCATCTCCCCGTTCGAAAAATCTATTCAATAAATGGCACCCAGATTGGGGACGTTAGAGGGATTAAACTGATGAGAATAGTACTACAGAAAATACCACTCATATCGGGTGTGACAGTAAATTGCACGGCGCAGACGCAGTCACCGTGGTTTAAAACAGAGTGGAGGGAGCCAGGTTTTTTTTAACCATCTCCCCGTTCGAAAAATCTATTCAATAAATGGCACCCAGATTGGGGACGTTAGAGGGATTAAACTGATGAGAATAGTACTACAGAAAATACCACTCATATCGGGTGTGACAGTAAATTGCACGGCGCAGACGCAGTCACCGTGGATTAAAACAGAGTGGAGGGAGCCAGCGTTTTTTTAACCATCTCCCCGTCCGAAAAATCTGTTTAATAAATGGCCCCCAGATTGGGGAGTCGGGGACGTTAGAGGGATTAAACTGATGAGAATAGTACTACAGAAAATACCACTCATATCGGGTGTGACAGTAAATTGCACGGCGCAGACGCAGTCACCGTGGATAAAAACAAAGGGGAGGGAGCCAGCGTTTTTTTAACCATCTCCCCGTTCGAAAAATCAATTCAATTGACCTTTCGGGGACCCTTGGTGTTGTACGTGGCTGGGTGGAGGAAGAAACCTTCAATGACATCACCGGGACGTGGCTAGCTTGGTATCCAACCTTGTGCAAATGGGGAGTTTGCGGTTGTGCAAATGAACTGTTTGCGGTGCATTAAAAGGGGAGTTTGGTCTGTCAATGTCTGTGATGCGGGCGTAACCCTTACACTACCTGATCGATACAACATCATACCTGATCGTATACACACACTGGATGTTTTAAAGCACGTTATTCCAAACAATTTAGGAATGTTAGTTGATTTATGCCCTTTATGGATTAAAACCCGACTCTGCGTCCACTACGTAATTTTCCATGGGAGTTTTGCCATAGATCCCCCTCCGGCATGCCACAGTCCAGGTGTTAGACCCCTTGAAACAACTTTCTCATCACTATTGTGGCCAGAAAGAGTCCCTGTGGGTTTTAAAATTCGCCTGTCTATTGAAGTCTATGGCGGTTCGCCCGGTTCGCCAGTTCGCGAACATTTGCGGAAGTTCGCGTTCGCTGTTCGCGAACTGAAAATTTTATGTTCGCGACATCACTACTGACCATGCGGTTGATAGTTTCTGCTTGGAGTTGCTAGTGCTGGTTTGTCTTGGATATCCTGCTTCTCCATACATCTCTAAGCTAAGTACTTGTTGCCTTCGCTGTTTCTTATTTTCTGGTGTATGTTTTTTCTAGGCCTCAGGGAGACACGGGTTCCTTCATTCTGGAAGGAACCAGCTGTCTCATCCCCTGCTACCTATCCTAGGGCTCGTCAGTTTTAGCAGGACTTTAGGTATCTGGTGTATGAGTATTTCCACCATCAGGATCTGCTCATACTGGCAGGAGTTAGGGAAAGGCCTAGAGATTACTAGGAGATCACCATCCCTCTTCCTTAGCTTTTGAGGCCTAGATTGTTGTCTATTTGTTGTGGTGTATATTTGGTGTTTTCTCTTCCCCTTAACCTGTGACATTGCCAGAGCTCCAATGTCAGAGAGAGATCATCACCACAACCTGACACTGCTGGCTGTTTTTTATAGGCCTCTCAAAACCTGGCCTGGAACGTGGGGAGTAGTCACCCACCCAGCACTTTGATTACTCCCAGTAAGAGCCGTCCCAGATCAGCTATTTACAGCAATATTTAATAGCAAGGTGTCAGCAACTGCTGCTGACACGTGGAAACTGGCTCTTACTCCACCGAGGCCAGGAACCTCAGTGACACATACCTATCATCCACGATGATTCCTTGTACCTTCTTACATACCTCCCCCCTTTGTTCAACCCTGAGGGGGTGAACACATGCCATACCGTATATTCGGGACAGGTCATCCGCGTTTCCCTGCAACTGGCCTGCCCTGTGTTCTACGAAGAACTTAAAGTTTTGTAAGGACAGGAACCACCTGGTGACTCAGGCATTTCTCTCTTTGGCATGGCTCATCCACTTGAGAGGAGAGTGGTCAGTCACCAGGCGGAATGTTATCCCCACTTGATAGCCAGGCTCTCTCTCTCCACTATACTATACCAGGCCTCGGCTGGGGTGAGCTAACGGCTGAGACAGACAACAGGATGCTCCTCCCCGTTGACTTCCTGAGACAGTACAGCACCAAGGGCTACTTTGCAGGCATCGGTCTGTACTATAAACTCCATTTTGAAGTCGGGCGTCACCAAAACCGGGGACTCGCACAGGGCCAACTTCAAAGCGGAGAAAGCCTCTTCCGCCCGATCATCCCAGCGAACCATCACTGACTTGTGTCTCTTCAAGAGCCCTGTCAATGGCGCGGCCACCGTAGCAAAGTGGGGGACAAACCTCATGTAATATCCCACCATTCCCAGAAATGACTTTACTTGCCTCTATTTTGTTCACTTGGGGTTTGATGACTCCGCACCCAATGACATACCCCAGGTACTTAGTCTCCTCTAACCCTATCGCACATTTCTTTGGGTTAGCTGTTAGTCCCGCCTTCCAAAGAGAGTCCACTACAGCCTGCACTTTGGGTAGGTGACTTTCCAAGTCGGTACTGTGGATGACAATATCGTCCAGGTAAGCTGAAGCGTACCAACGATGTGGACGCAGCACAATGTCCATAAGCTGTTGAAAAGTGGCGGGGGCACCATGCAGACCAAAGGATAGCACCTTGTACTGATGCAGCCCTTCAGGTGTGAGAAGGCAGTTTTCTCTTTGGCAGCCTCCGTTAAGGGCAACTGCCAGTACCCTTTCGTAAGGTCCAAAACAGAAAAATACCGGGCTTGTCCTAACCTCTCGATAAGCTCATAAACCCGGGGCATGGGATACACATCGAATTTGAAAATCTAGTTCAGTTTTACGAAAATCGTTACAGAACCGTAACGTTCCATCTGGCTTGGGTATTAAGACTATAGGACTGGTCCACTCACTTTTAGACTCCTCAATGACATCTAGTTGCAGCATTAACCGCACTTCCTCCGAGATGGCTTGTCGCCGAGCCTTGGGTACCCTGTATGGTTTTAACCGGACTTTGGCCCGAGGTTCCGTGATAATGTCATGCTGGATTGTGGAAGTGCGTCCAGGGAAGAATACATCCGTATTCCGACTAACAAACTCCCTGGCCTCCTGAGCCTGTTTATAGGAGAGGCTGTCAGCAACTTTTACGGCAGCAACCGCTTCGCTTGCATCAGACAAAAGAGTCGGAACCTCTTCCCCTTGAAAACCCTGTTGCGGGCTGTCTTCCTATCCTTCCACGGCTTTCGCCGCCCTGGCTGGTGTACCTTGTAATTTACCTCTCCAACTTTCTCGAGTACCTCATAGGGCCTCTGCCACCTAGCCAGGAACTTACTGTCCACGGTCGGTACCAGAACCAAAACTCGATCACCCGGGTTAAGATCCGGACCCGAGCCTGCCGATTATAGATCCGACTTTGTGCTTGCTTAGCGGCCTCCATATGCTCCCTAACAAGAGGCAACACTGTCTCTATCCTTTCTTGCATCTGGGTAACGTACTCAAGGACACTTTTGTGCAGATTAGGTTGCTGTTCCCACACCTCTTTGGCTACGTCCAACAAACCACAAGATGTCTGCCATATAGCAGTTCGAAGGGCGAGAACCCAGTAGAGGCCTAGGGTACCTCTCGCACTGCGAACATGAGATAGGGCAGAAGAAGGTCCCAGTCCTCCCCATGTTTAGCCACCACCCTTTTCAACATATTTTTTAATGTTTGGTTAAAACTTTCTACTAGACCATCTGTTTGCGGATGGTAAATGGACGTCCTTAGCTGTTTTATGTGCAGCAAGTTACAGAGTTCCCTCATCACCTTGAACATAAGAGGGGTTCCCTGGTCAGTCAGAACCTCTTTAGGTAGTCCTACTCAGGATAACATTTCCTTTAGCAACTTAGCTATCAGTTTAGCTGATGTATGTCGCAGTGGCACCGCCTCCGGGTACCGAGTGGCATAGTCTAGGACGACCAAGATGTGTTGGTGTCCTCTAGCGGACTTCGGTACTGGGCCTACGAGGTCCATAGCAATACGCTCAAACGGTACCTCAATGATCGGGAGAGGTACCAAGGGACTACGGAAAAGGTGCTGGGGGCTAGGTGCCTGGCAGGTCGGGCAAGACTTAAAGAGTTCGTCCACCTCCCTAAACACACTGGGGCAGTAAAACCGTTGTAGAATCCGGTCCTATGTTTTCTGCATTCCCAGATGACCCCCGAGACCATGTTGGTGGGCTAACTCTAACACGAGTTTGTGATAAGCCTGGGGCACCACCAACTGTTCAATGGGTTCACCCCGCAGCTGGTTTACTCAATACAACATATTCTGCTACATTTTCCCAGGCTCAGGATAGGGTGGGGTCCAAGTGTTGTGCAGTGCCAAAATTATCCCCGGAGACATTGAGGTCTGCCAGCTCAGGCTCCCGCGGTAAGTCCTCCACATCTTCCACCATTACACTCAGTGGGGTTGTCTCCCCCTCTTCAACTGAAGTCCCCGGGTCTGGGGTGGAGATTTATGGGGTTTGACTGCCCCCCTCCCGAAAGAACCCTCCTTAAGATTCATAGTAGCCTCGTAGCGCTCCACCAGGTCCACCATCTCCAGGGCATTGCCAGGAGACACCTGTCCGTTCCAATGCTGGAGAGGGGGTGGCAGTGCCCTCCAGAAGATATCGGCCAATAGTCTATCCGGCACAGCAGCACATCAGGCTGTAGCCACTTTTGCAAAAGGTGTAGTAAGTCATAATACTGGGTCATCGCAGGCTCATCCGGCTTAAACCTCCACTGATGTACCCTCTGGGCCCGGACCAACACATTCACCCCCCAGTCTGGCCAAAATCTCACCCTTTACTTTCTAGTAGTCGGCCGCTTGATCGTCCGGCAAGTCGAAATATACCCGCTGGGAATCGGATACCAGGAATGAAGCGACGACCTTAGCTCACTAGTCTCGGGGTAGCTTCTCGCTTGTGGCCACTTTCTAATACATCGGCAGGAAGGTTTGGATGTCGTCTGCTGGTGTCATCTTAGGAATCGCTGCACGGACTGCCTTCCGGGTATCGTGGACGCTCGGGTTGCTCCTGCTGTCTGCAAAGCCATCACATGTTGTAGCAGCAACTGGTTGGTCTCTTGCTGCTACTTATTAGCCTTGCGTTGGTGCTGGTTTGTTTCCCGCTGCTGCAGATTAGCCTCCATGAGGACCTTCACAACAGCCTCTATTTTGTCGTGGGGGACGGGTTGTAATACAGCAGGTTTAATGTACAACATACAACCGTGCCTGAAAAAATGCAGAAACCAAAAATATCGGCGTTCACGCCAGCCTCACTGCTCATGCACGCATCCTCCACCAATTGTGGGGTTCGCTCTGATAGGCAGGTTAGAGGACGCAGTATAGAGGCAAAGACCAGATTATAACTCAGAAACTTCAGTGTTTATTCACACTTGTTGCAAGTACACAGTATGACAATTCAATTGCAGTATTGGTGTTCGTTCACACCCAGACAGTTCCAAAAGCAAAAACAGTCATCTTTTATCCTGGGTGTTAATCCACACCCGGTCGGCATAGCACAGGACAGAGCAGCCCTCCCAGATTCAGGCCTCCAGCCTGGCACAAGGCTCAGATCCCACAGAGATTGCCAGAGCTCCAATGTCAGAGAGAGATCATCACCACCACCTGACACTGCTGGCTGTTTTTTATAGGCCTCTCAAAACCTGGCCTGGAACGTGGGGAGTAGTCACCCACCCAGCACTTTGACTACTCCCAGTAAGTGCCGTCCCGGATCAGCTTATTACAGCCATACTAGATAGCAAGGTGTCAAACAGCAACTGCTGCTGACACATGAAAACTGGCTCTTACTCCACCGAGGCCAGGAACCTCGGTGACACATACCTATCATCCACGATGATTCCTTGTACCTTTTTACAGTTCCAAAAGCAGAAGATAAAGTTTTCTATCACATCCAGTAATCAAAGAGCTTATGCAGAATGAATGGAATAAACCTGAAAGAAGAACAGATTTAGGTGTACTGTTTAAGGGGGTCATTTATTATACTGAAATATGCATATCTGTGACTTTTTCCCGCTCACACCAGGTCTAAAATTGTGGGAGTCGTGTGGGCAGGGAAGGGGATGGGCTGGCAGGCCCGTCTCATTTACCATTTTCTACGTCTGTTTTAAGTAAACAAAAAAGGTCACTGGATGTGCCAAAGTTATGGAAAGGCCTGCGCCTCTTTATAACTTCGTTGGATCCTCGTCGGATCCTCCCCATGTGCCCCTAAGTCCATATATAGAGGAGAAATATACTGAGAACAGGGATGCTCCTCCAAAGGTAAATCTGGCAGTGGCAAAACTTTTCAGATCGGTGTTTCCATCTGATGACTCTTCTCTTTTAAGAAACCCGATGGACAGAAAGGCCGACACAGGACTTAAAAGAACTTAAGTTTCACTGAGGGTTCTATGGCGGCCATTCCAGTGGACAGGGCATTAAGGATTTGCCTAAGCCAACTAGCAGAGGAAATTGTGGCAGGTTTCTACTGTTTCCTCAAACAGGAATAAACCTTCCAGTTCTAGTGGATACAGAAGATTTTCTCCCAAGAGCTTTCGGAAACCCTTTTGTTTCATGGAGAAAAAGGATCAGAGATTTAAAAGAAGATCTGACAGAACCACATCCCAGAAGAAAGCCTCCTCTAATACCAAGCCAGAGTTCTGATGCCAATCCTCTGGTGGGAGCCAGGCCTTCAAAACGTCTACCTGTCACGGCTGTATGTGAGCAACAAGAGCATACACAGTGAATAGCTACTGACCGGACCCAAACTAGGGAGGATAAAGGGTGACCCCTGTCAGACCCTAAAAGCTCTCCCTATGCTGCTAAGCACATGTCCAGATCCAGATGGTGGATCGAGACATGCCCGCGTACCTAAGGCTGATGACCACTGTAACCCCTACAATAGTGGAAGGGGCACGGCCACCGGTGCCCTGCTCAGTATATGGACGGAACCGGGGTCGCCTCGGATCCAGTCAGCAAACAAACAGAAACACACAATGTCTGCACACTTAACTGAAGGAGCTGCAGCAGCAGTGAAAACAGATCCAAAGTCAGCAGACAATATCCGAAGTACTTGCTTCAGCCGCACACAGGTCCAGTGAAAAGATATCACACAAGTGAAGATACTCAAGCGAGAGGTACAGCTCAAATGAAAAGTATAATCCACACCCTACAAAGGAGGAGGGGTGATTTAAAGGCAGAGAAATCAAACAGGAGGGACAGCTGGGAGGTAGGAAACAGAAAGTAAAGACCTCATCACAGGGGCGGAGAAACAGAGCAGAGAGAACTCCTCCAAGCTCTAGTAATGACATCATCACAGGGGTGGAGAAACAGAGCTGTGAGAACGTCTCAAAGCTCTGGTAGTGACACTACCTAAGCTGGCTAGAAACCACCACAGACTGGTGAGTCTTATTAACCATCAGGTGGGGGCATCATCTGGAATTCGCTTCTACTCCTCCTTCGAGATTTTTAAATCCAGACATAAATCCACAGATTGCGCTACTTCTCGACAAGTTCTTTGAAAAAGGAGCTCTAGAAGTGGTACCCCAGAGGTCAAAGGGAAAAGATTAATATTTCTCATTTTTTGCCGTTCCCAAGCGAGAAAAGAAATGGCGTTTAATCATAGATCTAAGAGGTCTCAACAAGACACTACAAAAGAAAAAATTTCTAATGGAAACACTAAAGTCCGTCATCACCTCCATTCAGCCGGGGGACTTTATGGCAAAATTATATTTGATGGATGCCTATCTTCAAGTGCCTATTCACAGAGAACACAGAAGATCTCTGAGAATTGCTCATGTCAAAGATGGAGTAGTTTGACATTACCAATTTAAAGCCCTTCCTTTCGGCCATATCATCTGTCCCGCGGGTATTACCAATATTGCAATTATCATACCAGCCTGTCTCAGACTAGAAGGCATATACTTGATCCCATTTCTAGACGTTTGCCAACTTCCAAACATCTTTTGATCCAGCATATTCAGACCTCCATACTGTGCCTTCAGAGTCATGGATTTATGATCAACGACCATAAACCAGAACTTGTTCCAGTAAATCATCTCAAGTTTCAAGGATTACTCTTGACTCCAAAACCATGTCATTATATCTACCTTAGGAGAGGAGGCTTCAGATTGTGTCAGCCTCAATCAACTGATTCTGAAAAAAAGGACATCTATCAGGAACATTATGAAAGTGCAGGAGTTTTTAACCGTTGCCACAGAATCTGTTCCATGGGCAAAAGCCCATCTGAGGCCCTTACAGTCTTTTCTTCTCAGAACAAGGATGTGACCCTACTGAACAGGTAAATTTTCCTGCCCTTATAGATGACGAAGTCTCTGACTTGGTGGCTCCAGAAGAGGAATCTGTCCAGGGGGAAGTCGTTTGCCCTTCATCAACAAGTGATCTTCACATCAGATGCCTCAATTTTCGGTTGGGGAATGATCTTCCAGGATCAGTGGATTCAGAGACAATGGTCCCCAGAAGGGAGAAGGTTATCATAGAAAATGAGGGAGTTCAGAGCCATCCGTTTGGGACTTTGCCACTTTCAAGAATACTTCCACAAAACCTATGTTCAGATCCAGTCGGACAATCTGGTTTCTGTTGTCTACCTGAGCAAATGGTGGAACCAGAAGCAGGGTACTGGATCAGGAATGTGCAATTGCAATGAGCAGGACACTGGTACAGTGGGTCAGCTATGCAGTGGGTCAGGATATATGTGCATGAGTTTGTGACGCCAATTGCAGCTTGTGCAGGTACTGTAGCAGGGCCCTTTAAGATGTTATAGCTCACGTACCAGGTGAGGAATGCCAGAGGGGGATAATGTCTCTGTATAGTAGGTATAGTAGTGTCAACGGTGTCTCCTACCTTGGTACGGCTGGACTCCTGGATCCTGGCTCACTTGCAATAAATTTGAGTGTGGTCAGTAGGAGTAATTGAGGAATGAATGCAATCCAGACAGGAAATATGATCCAACTCGTCTTTACTTAGTGCAGCTTGAATCCATACAAGTATACAGCAATAGTCTTTAGGTCCCAGCAGGTATTGGCAATATGTGGCAGGAATCTATATATATTCTGCTTTTTATACATACAGTACAGACCAAAAGTTTGGACACACCTTCTCATTCAAAGAGTTTTCTTTATTTTCATGACTATGAAAATTGTAGATTCACACTGAAGGCATCAAAACTATGAATTAACACATGTGGAATTATATACATAACAAACAAGTGTGAAACAACTGAAAATATGTCATATTCTAGGCTCTTCAAAGTAGCCACCTTTTGCTTGTATTACTGCTTTGCACACTCTTGGCATTCTCTTGATGAGCTTCAAGAGGTAGTCCCCTGAAATGGTTTTCACTTCACAGGTGTGCCCTGTCAGGTTTAATAAGTGGGATTTTTTGCCTTATAAATGGGGTTGGGACCATCAGTTGCGTTGAGGAGAAGTCAGGTGGATACACAGCTGATAGTCCTACTGAATAGACTGTTAGAATTTGTATTATGGCAAGAAAAAAGCAGCTAAGTAAAGAAAAACGAGTGGCCATCATTACTTTAAGAAATGAAGGTCAGTCAGTCAGCCGAAAAATTGGGAAAACTTTGAAAGTAATGGCTATTTGACCATGAAGGAGAGTGATGGGGTGCTGCGCCAGATGACCTGGCTTCCACAGTCACCGGACCTGAACCCAATCGAGATGGTTTGGGGTGAGCTGGACTGCAGAGTGAAGGCAAAAGGGCCAACAAGTGCTAAGCATCTCTGGGAACTCCTTCAAGACTGTTGGAAGACCATTTCAGGGGACTACCTCTTGAAGCTCATCAAGAGAATGCCAAGAGTGTGCAAAGCAGTAATCAAAGCAAAAGGTGGCTACTTTGAAGAACCTAGAATATGACATATTTTCAGTTGTTTCACACTTGTTTGTTATGTATATAATTCCACATGTGTTAATTCATAGTTTTGATGCCTTCATAGTCATGAAAATAAAGAAAACTCTTTGAATGAGAAGGTGTGTCCAAACTTTTGGTCTGTACTGTATGCCTAGTAGATCTGGCAGGTATCTATCTTCTGCTCTGTCTGTAGTCTGCTTGATATGGGCCTGACTAGCTGAAGGAGGAATTTGGCTTCTCCGGGTCTTTGGATAAGTACTCACAGGACTGCTCGCAGGGTATGATGGCTTCTTCCTGGAGATCTTTAGTTCTGGAGATGGCTGCTTGCTTGTCAACCAGCTGAGGAAGATGACTCAGGCTGGGAAGGGTGATCCTGGGCCTCAGCCGAGGCTTGGATCCTAGGTTGGGATCCCTGTTTCTGGGAGCTCCTACCAACACAGCCTTCCCCAAGGAGGGGACTGGTACACACTAACTAAACTTCCTTCTCCTCCCCATGAGGCAGGATGTGGGAACATTCCACTCCTCCTCAAAGAGGGGGAACTAACCTGGAATGGACTATTCCAGGCTAGAGATACTAAACTAGCTATGGTCTGCTATATACTGCTGCCACCTGCTGGTGTACATAGAAATTACAGCAAAATACATAATACAGGCCTGGATAATGCAAATTATGGAGAGAGTGATGCAAACTTATACCAGATGACAATATACATACACTTAACATGTTGTAGCGGGGAGAAAGAGTTTAGTGACATACTCTGGGATGTTACACAAAGATCATGGATTGGGCAGAGAGGTATGCAGTGGTGATTTCTGCTGTGCAATTAAGAGGAGTAGACAACTCATATGCTGGAGCTCTCCCAATCTCTTTTGAGAACAAAACGGAGAATATGTGTAATCTGCTCGGAGTCCCCCAAATGTAATATGGAGATAAATATATGGAGATAAAATCGAAAAAGGAACACATGTGGTGGAAAGTATATACTGGAAATCTCCAAAATAGGGACACAAAGCACATAAATGCATCGATTTGGAAGAACTTTTGGAGGCTCAGAGACTAAGTCGGTGGACATGCGCAGGAGGAACAACTTATGAGGTTTAATCAAAGTGTGGACGCAAGCGCCCAGACTTTGAATCTGTAGAAGAGGTGGAGAGTAAGAATAAAAACTCTAGAATTTATTAAGTATGGACACATGCGCATAAGCGCTTTGATCTTGGATTACTTTGGAAGCTCATGGACTAAGTCGGTGGGCATGCACAGTAGGGATAACCTATGAGGAGGTGATATAGAGTGTGGTGCGCATGCGCCCAGACTTAGAACCCGTACGGAGATTCTATCCTGGTGAGACATGCGCTGTAATCCGAAAAGGAAGTCGGAATAAAGGTACAAGTTCCTACGCAGGCGCATACTCTCTGCAAACATTGGTAAGTCCTCTGACTGACCAAGTACAAAAAATGGAACCTATTGGTCTAACTATATGACTATCATGTGATCGCCGAAAACCCATTGGTAAATAGAAAGGGAAAGATCCACCCATACGATAAGTAGCTCCATTGCCCCTGAAGACGCCACATCTGTGGGGAAACATGTCGGGGGAGCTACAAGTTAGGTTTTAAACAAGTGCGGTTGTGCTTAGTGTTCGGCTCCCGGTGCGCTGCAGACACTGGGCAAGCCGACACAAACAGCAAGGTGTAGATAATACTCAAATCCATTAAGAGGAACAAAGGGATAGAGCAATAGACACTCATAGTTACTCTGGTGTAGAGCTGACAGAGAGCAGCCATCTCGTCACATTCTTACTAAACCGGAGTAGGAAAATAGATAAGAAGCTTATCCCTAAGGATAGAGCAGTAGATACACCAAGGAAAGTGACTGCAAACAAAAGCAGGAATTGACAATAAATAAAACACTTCATGGCTGCAAAGCACAAGAGCACTTTAATTTTAAGACAGTTTTTTCTTTTTTGTCTTCCCGTATACAGTTTTAAAAATATGAAGTAAATGTTATGTTTTAAATCAGACCTTAAAAGGGAATCCATTAGCCGCAGGCTATCTGAACCTTAAAAATACCTAATATGTATACTTTTTTAAATTTATTTCACTTTAACACAATAATAGCATTTTTGAAACAAAAAAAATGATGTTTTAGTGTCTCCATGAGTGATAGTTTTTTTTTAGTTTTTGAGAGATTTTCTTATGTAGGGGCTCATTTTTTGCGGGATGAGGTGACGGTTTTATTGGTACCATTTTGTGGGACATACGCCTTTTTGATCACTTGGTGTTGCACTTTTTGTGATGTAAGGTGACAAAAATTGCTTGTTTTGACACAGTTTTATTTTTTTTACGGTGTTCACCCGAGGGGTTAGGTCATGTGATATTTTTAGAGAGCTGGTTTTTACGGAGGCGGCAATACCTAATATGTATACTTTTTTTTATTTATTTCACTTTAACACAATAATAGCGATTTTGAAACCAAAAAAATGATGTTTTAGTGTCTCCATGAGCGATATTTTTTTTTAGTTTTTGAGAGATTTTCTTATGTAGGGGCTCATTTTTTGCGGGATGAGGTGACGGTTTTATTGGTACCATTTTGTGGGACATATGCCTTTTTGATCACTTGGTGTTGCACTTTTTGTGATGTAAGGTGACAAAAATTGCTTTTTTTGAAAGTTATTTTTATTTTTATGGTGTTTATCGGACTGGGTCGATTATGTGATATATTTATAGAGCCGACCGTCACGGACGCGGCAATACCAAATATGTCTATTTTATTTTTTCTATTTTTAACATTTTTTTTTTATTCCTTAGGGCTCTTTCACACTTGCGTTCTTGTCTTCCGGCATAGAGTTCCGTCGTCGGGGCTCTCTGCCGGAAGAATCCTGATCAGGATTATCCCCATGCATTCTGAATGGAGAGAAATCCGTTCAGGATGCATCAGGATGTCTTCAGTTCCGGAACGGAACGTTTTTTGGCCGGAGAAAATACCGCAGCATGCTGCGCTTTTTGCTCCGGTCAAAAATCCTGAACGCTTGCCGCAAGGCCGGATCCGGAATTAATGCCCATTGAAAAGCATTAATCCGGATCCGGCCTTAAACTAAACGTAGTTTCGGCGCATTACCGGATCCGACGTTTAGCTTTTTCTGAATGGTTACCATGGCTTCCAGGACACTAAAGTCCTGGCAGCCATGGTAAAGTGTAGTGGGGAGCGGGGGAGCAGTATACTTACCGTTCGTGCGGCTCCCCGGGCGCTTCAGAGTGACGTCAGGGCGCCCCACGCGCATGGATGACGTGTCGCATGGATCACGTCATCCATGCGCATGGGGCGCTCTGATGTCATTCTGGAGCGCCCTGGGAGCCGCACGGACTGTAAGTATACTGCTCCCCCGCTCCCCACTACTACTATGGCAACCAGGACTTTAATAGCGTCCTGGCTGCCATAGTAACACTGAACGCATTTTGAAGACGGATCCGTCTTCAAATGCTTTCAGTTCACTTGCGGTGTTACGGATCCGGCGGGCACCTCCGGCAAATGGAGTGCACGACGGATCCGGACAACGCAAGTGTGAAAGAGGCCTTACTTGGGGAATTTTTTTTTTTACATGTGAAACCTTTTATTTTATTTTTTTAACACTTTATTTTTTATTTTTTTATTTTATACTTTTCGTCCCCCATAAGGTCATACAAGACCTCTGAAAGACCTCACAGCTCCTGCACTCTCCGGTCCCGGCGGTCACATGACCGCCGGGCCGGAACAGGAAGCGCATAGCGTATGTGTATACAGCGATCTAGAAGGCAGGGACACCTGGGCACTGTCCCTGCCTTCTCTAAGGGTTGCCCTGCTGTCACTGACAGCGGGCAACCCGATTAGCAGCTGAACGATTAGCATGCAGCTGCAGTTTCTAAACGGATGTTCTGGAACGTCCATTCAGAAATAGAGAACCACCTCCCGGACGTTTATAGTCAATATCCGGAACGCATTCTCCTGACCAGCCGGAATTCTGTTCAGCTCCAACGGTGATGGTTCTCTCTTCAGTGACGTATGTGACGACTTCTCTCCAGTATTCAGTGGGCGTGTAAGGGAATCAGAAAATCGTTAGTACACAAAAATCTAAAGATTTTAGGTTCTCTGCTGTAGAGATTGCCTTGTGTTTAGTTCTGATTGAAATAAACGCTTTACCTGTCCGAACTATCAGGCCCTGGACGCTCAGAATCCACTGACCGCGTCCCTCTCGTCTGACTAGTTCACAGCGTAAGCGATTTTCTTCACCAAAGCCAAACACACAAATTTTTTTTTTAGCAGTTGGCCTGGCTCGTCAATGTTAAGAAATATTAATTATTAATATTTTGGTTAATATCAATAATTAATATTAAGAAATAGGCGTACAATCATCTACTGTGACCCTGCCTATCTATTCTGTCTCATACCTGGCTCGCCAATGTTAAGGGAAATATTAATTATTATGATTTTAGGTAATATCAATAATTAATATACATAAAGTATATTGATGACTGCCTATTTATACCAAAAATACTACTAAGTTACTAGCTAATTAGCTAATTGTCTAGCTAACTAATTACCTCTGTTGCCTCCCACTACACTGAACTGCATGCGACTTACTACTGCTACTATACTACTACATACTATACAGGGAGTGCAGAATTATTAGGCAAATGAGTATTTTGACCACATCATCCTCTTTATGCATGTTGTCTTACTCCAAGCTGTATAGGCTCGAAAGCCTACTACCAATTAAGCATATTAGGTGATGTGCATCTCTGTAATGAGAAGGGGTGTGGTCTAATGACATCAACACTCTATATTAGGTGTGCATAATTATTAGGCAACTTCCTTTCCTTTGGCAAAATGGGTCAAAAGAAGGACTTGACAGGCTCAGAAAAGTCAAAAATAGTGAGATATCTTGCAGAGGGATGCAGCACTCTTAAAATTGCAAAGCTTCTGAAGCGTGATCATCGAACAATCAAGCGTTTCATTCAAAATAGTCAACAGGGTCGCAAGAAGCGTGTGGAAAAACCAAGGCGCAAAATAACTGCCCATGAACTGAGAAAAGTCAAGCGTGCAGCTGCCAAGATGCCACTTGCCACCAGTTTGGCCATATTTCAGAGCTGCAACATCACTGGAGTGCCCAAAAGCACAAGGTGTGCAATACTCAGAGACATGGCCAAGGTAAGAAAGGCTGAAAGATGACCACCACTGAACAAGACACACAAGCTGAAACGTCAAGACTGGGCCAAGAAATATCTCAAGACTGATTTTTCTAAGGTTTTATGGACTGATGAAATGAGAGTGAGTCTTGATGGGCCAGATGGATGGGCCCGTGGCTGGATTGGTAAAGGGCAGAGAGCTCCAGTCCGACTCAGACGCCAGCAAGGTGGAGGTGGATTACTGGTTTGGGCTGGTATCATCAAAGATGAGCTTGTGGGGCCTTTTCGGGTTGAGGATGGAGTCAAGCTCAACTCCCAGTCCTACTGCCAGTTTCTGGAAGACACCTTCTTCAAGCAGTGGTACAGGAAGAAGTCTGCATCCTTCAAGAAAAACATGATTTTCATGCAGGACAATGCTCCATCACACGCGTCCAAGTACTCCACAGCGTGGCTGGCAAGAAAGGGTATAAAAGAAGAAAATCTAATGACTTGGCCTCCTTGTTCACCTGATCTGAACCCCATTGAGAACCTGTGGTCCATCATCAAATGTGAGATTTACAAGGAGGGAAAACAGTACACCTCTCTGAACAGTGTCTGGGAGGCTGTGGTTGCTGCTGCACGCAATGTTGATGGTGAACAGATCAAAACACTGACAGAATCCATGGATGGCAGGCTTTTGAGTGTCCTTGCAAAGAAAGGTGGCTATATTGGTCACTGATTTGTTTTTGTTTTGTTTTTGAATGTCAGAAATGTATATTTGTGAATGTTGAGATGTTATATTGGTTTCACTGGTAAAAATAAATAATTGAAATGGGTATATATTTGTTTTTTGTTAAGTTGCCTAATAATTATGCACAGTAATAGTCACCTGCACACACAGATATCCCCCTAAAATAGCTAAAACTAAAAACAAACTAAAAACTACTTCCAAAAATATTCAGCTTTGATATTAATGAGTTTTTTGGGTTCATTGAGAACATGGTGGTTGTTCAATAATAAAATTAATCCTCAAAAATACAACTTGCCTAATAATTCTGCACTCCCTGTACGCGACTACTACAATAAATGACTATACAATGTATGTTGAACAATAAAGTATTTATTAAAACAATTACAAGCTATACAGTCTACTTATTGCTATAATTATATATATTTATATCTGAATATATATATATATATATATATATATATATATATATATATTTATAGCCGCTGTGGGGGTTCGCTCTGGTAGGCAGGGTAAGCGGACGCAGAACAGAGGCAAAAAAACTGTTTGTAAAACAAAACTTCAGTGTTTATTTACACACAAGGCAAAAACAAAGCAACATTTTTCAGTCTTAGTGTTCCTACACACAAAGGAAAGTCCAAAGAACAAAACAATCACCTTGTTATAACAGGTTTTTCCAGCGGTCCACAGCAGGCTTCAGGGGGCCTGTTTCCCCGCATGCGGCTCTCAGCCCTCCAGCACGGCACCATGCCTCAGATCCCAAAACAGAGACAACTTGCTGCTGAGTCCAGCTGTCTTTTAAGTACAGCTAGGTGTTGTCAAAACCCGGACCGGCACTTAAAATCCAGTTTCACCTCACCTGGCTGCAAATCAGCCCAGCAGCACACACTGGAAGGAAAATACCTGTCCTCTCAGACCATACCCTTCACTGTGTCACACCGCACACAGTAATACTACAACACCGCAATATAATATTACACCTAGCTACACTACACACAATACACTATTCCCATTCCACCCCAAACACTGCCTAAACATTACACACATTACATTAGCAGCAGCTCCCACCCAACCTGGCTCTGTACACTGTCCCTGCGGGGTAACGCAATTGTGGCACTGTAGGGGTTAACACACATGCAGGCCAGGAAACACAATGCAGGCCAGGGGTAGGAGTGGTCCTGAAAGGGTTAATGCAGAGTTGGCTGGGACTGCAAGGGTTAAGGACCTGCAAGACAGTGCAATAGGGGTAAATACAGGGTTAATACAGCCCAGCAAGGGAGGTGATCAGCCCAGCAAGGGTTCAGGGGTTAATGCTGAGCTGAATGCTGGGGTTCAGGGCAGCAGGGGTTAATGCTAGGGCTTCACACAGGGAATGCAGGTTAAGGGGTATTCAGGGCAGGGGTAATTGGGGCCCTTCAGGGGTACTCAGCCAGAATCCAGGGTCTTCACTCTCTGCGCTCTCCTGGGGGGCTGGACGGGGCGCAGCGCAGTGCTGCCGGCGCTCTTCCTTCCATGGGGGTTGTGGGGGCCGGTCTCCTTCTCTGCCTGCAGTGGTAGAGGGAGCCGGTCTTCTCCCCTGAGCGCCGCACGCACTTTCCTAGCTTCTGGGCGGTCAGGGGGTGCGGGGGTTAACTTCGGAGCGCCGGTTGCGCTATCTTCTGGGACACGCGAGGCTAATCTAACTAGCGAAGCGCCGGCAGGTATTTAAACTCTGCGGCGCTCGATCCTGCACGCCAGCAGCCAGGTCCACATGGGCTCAAGCGGTGATATGACGTGGGGGGGGGGGGGGGGGGTTAAATCTCCTGCCTGAAGCGCTCGCGCATACCTCTGGTGCTGTAATTACCGCACCGGAGATGTGCCACAAACAGAGCTGGAGATGTTTAACAAAAGACAGCGAATCTTATCGATCCCCTCTCTTTTGATGTGGCCGCACCTGGACATGATTGTCCAGTCATGCAGCGGCATTTTCCTTCTGCAGGCTCGTTGGAATGTGCCTGCAGGAGGTTTTGGCTGGGGAGGGGGCACCCATGATGGGGGGATATTTTGGCCAGCATTTAAGCATATACATGTATATAGATGCTTCAGGCACATCTATACACATATACACTCACCTAAAGAATTATTAGGAACACCTGTTCTATTTCTCATTAATGCAATTATCTAGTCAACCAATCACATGGCAGTTGCTTCAATGCATTTAGGGATGTGGTCCTGGTCAAGACAATCTCCTGAACTCCAAACTGAATGTCAGAATGGGAAAGAAAGGTGATTTAAGCAATTTTGAGCGTGGCATGGTTGTTGGTGCCAGACGGGCCGGTCTGAGTATTTCACAATCTGCTCAGTTACTGGGATTTTCACTCACAACCATTTCTAGGGTTTACAAAGAATGGTGTGAAAAGGGAAAAACATCCAGTATGCGGCAGTCCTGTGGGCAAAAATGCCTTGTGGATGCTAGAGGTCAGAGGAGAATGGGCCGACTGATTCAAGCTGATAGAAGAGCAACGTTGACTGAAATAACCACTCGTTACAACCGAGGTATGCAGCAAAGCATTTGTGAAGCCACAACACGCACAACCTTGAGGCGGATGGGCTACAACAGCAGAAGACCCCACCGGGTACCACTCATCTCCACTACAAATAGGAAAAAGAGGCTACAATTTGCACGAACTCACCAAAATTGGACTGTTGAAGATTGGAAAAATGTTGCCTGGTCTGATGAGTCTCGATTTCTGTTGAGACATTCAAATGGTAGAGTCCGAATTTGGCGTAAACAGAATGAGAACATGTATCCATCCTCTGATGGCTACTTCCAGCAGGATAATGCACCATGTCACAAAGCTCGAATCATTTCAAATTGGTTTCTTGAACATGACAATGAGTTCACTGTACTAAAATGGCCCCCACAGTCACCAGATCTCAACCCAATAGAGCATCTTTGGGATGTGGTGGAACGGGAGCTTCGTGCCCTGGATGTGCATCCCTCAAATCTCCATCAACTGCAAGATGCTATCCTATCAATATGGGCCAACATTTATAAAGAATGCTATCAGCACCTTGTGGAATCAATGCCACGTAGAATTAAGGCAGTTCTGAAGGCAAAAGGGGGTCCAACACCGTATTAGTATGGTGTTCCTAATAATTCTTTAGGTGAGTGTATAAACAGTACTCAATATAAACCTGGGGCATAAATGGGCAGCTATAAGCCCACATATATATATATACACATGTATGCTGACGAAGGGGTATACACCCCTTATATATATACAGTCAGGTCTATAAATATTGGGACATCGACACAATTCTAACATTTTTGGCTCTATACACCACCACAATGGATTTGAAAATAAACAAACAAGATGTGCTTTAACTGCAGACTGTCAGCTTTAATTTGAGGGTATTTACATCCAAATCAGGTGAACGGTGTAGGAATTACAACAGTTTTCATATGTGCCTCCCACTTGTTAAGGGACCAAAAGTAATGGGACAGAATAATAATCATAAATCAAACTTTCACTTTTTAATACTTGGTTGCAAATCCTTTGCAGTCAATTACAGCCTGAAGTCTGGAACACATAGACATCACCAGACGCTGGGATTCGTTCCTGGTGATGCTCTGCCAGGCCTCTACTGCAACTGTCTTCAGTTCCTGCTTGTTCATGGGGCATTTTCCCTTCAGTTTTGTCTTCAGCAAGTGGAATGCATGCTCAATCGGATTCAGGTCAGGTGATTGACTTGGCCATTGCATAACATTCCACTTCTTTCCCTTAAAAAGCTCTTTGGTTGCTTTTGCACTATGCTTTTGGTCATTGTCCATCTGCTCTGTGAAGCGCCGTCCAATGAGTTCTGAAGCATTTGGCTGAATATGAGCAGATAATATTGCCCGAAACACTTCAGAATTCATCCTGCTGCTTTTGTCAGCAGTCACATCATCAATAAATACAAGAGAACCAGTTCCATTGGCAGCCATACATGCCCACGCCATGACACTACCACCACCATGCTTCACTGATGAGGTGGTATGCTTAGGATCATGAGCAGTTCCTTTACTTTTCCATACTCTTCTCTTCCCATCTCTCTGGTACAAGTTGATCTTGGTCTCAGCTATCCATAGGATGTTGTTCCAGAACTGTGAAGGCTTTTTTAGATGTCGTTCGGCAAACTCTAATCTGGCCTTCCTGTTTTTGAGGCTCACCAATGGTTTACATCTTGTGGTGAACCTTCTGTATTCACTCTGGTGAAGTCTTCTCTTGATTGTTGACTTTGACACACATACACCTACCTCCTGGAGAGTGTTCTTGATCTGGCCAACTGTTGTGAAGGGTGTTTTCTTCACCAGGGAAAGAATTCTTCGGTCCTCCACCACAGATGTTTTCCTTGGTCTTCTCAGTCTTTTGGTGTTGCTGAGCTCACCGGTGCGTTCCTTCTTTTTAAGAATGTTCCAAACAGTTGTTTTGGCCTCGCCTAATGTTTTTGCTATCTCTCTGATGGGTTTGTTTTGTTTTTTCAGCCTAATGATGGCTTGCTTCACTGATAGTCACAGCTCTTTGGATCTCATCTTGAGAGTTGACAGCAACAGATTCCAAATGCAAATAGAACACTTGAAATGAACTCTGGACCTTTTATCTGCTCATTGTATTTGGGATAATTAGGGAATAACACACACCTGGCCATGGAACAGCTGAGAAGCCAATTGTCCCATTACTTTTGGTTTCTTAACAAGTGGGAGGCACATATGCAAACTGTTGTAATTCCTGCACCGTTCACCTGATTTGGATGTAAATACCCTCAAATTAAAGCTGACAGTCTGCAGTTAAAGGACATCTTGTTCGTTTCATTTCAAATCCATTGTGGTGGTGTATAGAGCCAAAAATGTTAGAATTGTGTTGATGTCCCAATATTTATGGACCTGACTATATATATATATATATATATATATATATACACACACACACACCTGGATAGGCCCATGTACTCGGCTCACACTATATAAAAAAGGGTTAATATATATGCATATATAAGTAGGCACATATACATAGATATTTAAATCTAACACTTCCCTCTACAGGAGGTAATTGCCATAATTCCTTACTAGCCCAGGAGGGCATGATTTATGGACTTATTGGATCTTTTGAAGCGAGAATTTCGGCATCTCAGGAAGGACTTCCTTCTGCAGAAAGGACTTTACTACCCCAATATATATATATATATATATATATATATATATATATATATATAGTATAGTTTCCAAAGACGAGGCAGCACTCCAATAGACGTAAAAAAGTGGATCCTTTATTCCCCTCTGTGCGACGTTTCAACCGTCTCAATGCGGTCTTTCTCAAGCATAACAAAAAGGTGTCATCAAGGGGTATATATACCCACAATACATTGCAAATAATGAACGTGACAATTATATAATCTTTAAGACAATAAAGCATAAACCATACAATCTATGGTGTACAAAAACCAAAGTGTTATATAACCAAGTGGTATACATTGCATAATATTTATCATAGTGCAATACAGTGTACAAACACATTTGATCATTGTGATAACAATCAAATGAACTAATTGACCAATATCCAGTTAATCAAAAAAGTGTAACATCACCTGTGCAAATGAATAAGTGCATGTAGTTTAAAAAAACTCACACCGGATCCTATGGGTCGGCGCGCCAAACTTCCGCGTCCTCACCGTCAGAGTGCGCATGTCCCAAGTACCTGCCACGTCACCAGACGGACGCTCCAAGCCGAGGAGCCAGGCGTCATCACTATGGAAACGTGTGGACACATGACCAGAGCGATAGACCCGTGACTCCTCAGGAGGGCGCGCCGGGTAGAAACACGCCCACAAGGCCGGCCCCGCGTCGCTAGGCAACAATGAAACATTGCTCCCCCGGCACCAGCAGTCCCGCAGTGTGTATCGTAGTCCACCAACCGGTCACATGGCAGGCACAGGTACCCGGGCACCTAAAAAAACGTCAGGAGAGGGGGAAATAACAGACGAGAGGAGAGAAAAGGGACACTGGCATCGCAACAATGAACTATGTGGGTAGAAGGACCAAAACAGGTCACTGTAATTTGTATATATATATAAACCAGAGTGAACGTGGCTTGCATAAAGTATATCAGCACTGGAAAGAAAAGTAATAACCCGTGCCATACTTCAAAGATAGGACAACAGGCCGGGGATCAAAAGGTCCCGCCGTTGTCACGGCAGAACCCCTGGTCCATGGAAGGCAAGGGATCAGAGACACGTCCATGCCACAGGTCCCAAACCCGAACACCGACCCTACAGTCCAAGATAAAATAAACAGACCACCACTCCAGGTAGACAACATGATTATAGTAAACCCACACGTTACATGGCAAAGCCAATACAAATGCATCCAGGGATCTCTCCCATCATCATAATCCCAACATGGAGAAGCAGAAGAAGGCGCATACCGTCCACAGAAAACACCAGCGGAGCACCAATGATCTAAAGAAAGAAAGAGTAGAATATAAGCAATAAGACAGAGAACTATACATCTGTATGTAACAAATTGGTTATATAAAAAAATGACACCAATATGGAATTCACATACACCAGGACACGACATGAAGAGGGGCACCAGGGAATAGCAAAAAGCCCCATCCTATATTACACTCCACTTAAAATCAACATTGAGACCATAAGGTCTCAGTGTGTTGAGACGATGGATCCATCTAAGCTCACGTTGTTTGAGAGCCAATGTCCTGTCTCCTCCCCTTCTAGACAGAGAAATATGGTCCACTAACATAAATTTCAAATCCTTCTCCCTGTGATTGGCCTCGACAAAGTGTTTAGGCACGGGCAGATCTTTTCTTTTTTGTCGAATGGAAAAACGATGATTGTTCAACCGTGCCTTCATGTCACAAGTGGTCTCCCCAACATAGAGGAGGCCACAAGGACAGGAGAGCACGTAGATCACATATGAACTATTGCATGTCAAGAAATGTCCAATCCCATACTGGATCCCCGTAACAGGGTGAGTAAATTTCTCCCCCTTGGTCATATAGGCGCAATTGACGCAGCCAAGGCAGGGATAGGAACCCACCCTGCGAGGGCCAATATGAGACTGTACTAGAGTCTTGACGGGAATGTCCGCACGGACCAATTTATCCCGGAAGTTGGCAGGACGTCTGTAAGAAAGCAGAGGTGGCACCGTCAAAGGTATAACATTGGGAAAATTGCTCTTAAGTATTGCCCAGTGCTTACGGACAATCTGAGCAATCTGAACACTTTGTTCCGAATAAGTTGATATAAAAGGTATTCTCTCAACTTTATTTTGTGTAGCACCCAGGGAAATCTGTGGATCTTTCACCTTATTAAGGTGTTTGTTAATCACCCGAGTCGGGTAACCCCGTTCCCTAAACTTGTGCATCATCTGAGAGAAACGAGTCGGGAGTAAATCTGGATCCTGCACCACCCTCTTAACCCTGAGTAGCTGACTGTAGGGTACAGAATTAATGATGGATCTAGGGTGACAGCTGCCATAATGCAGCAATGTATTACAATCGGTGGGCTTCGTGTAGATGTCAGTGGATAAATGGTCACCCACTATGGTAACTGTCATGTCTAGAAACTGGACATGTGAACTCGAGTGTACAAGGGTAAACATGATATTGGGGTCCATGTGGTTCAAAAAGTCATGAAAGCTCCCGAGAGAAAGAGAGTCACCAGACCAGATGAGGAAGACGTCATCCATGTATCGCCACCACCCCAGCACATGACTGAAGTGGTGGGACACATAGACAAGGTCCTCCTCGAGGGCCGCCATGAAGACATTGGCATAAGTCGGTGCCACATTAGACCCCATGGCGGTCCCTCGTAACTGGAGATAGAAGCTGTCCATGAAAAGGAAATAGTTGTTCCTCAAAATCAAATCCAATAGCTGGGCAAAAAAATCCTGACAAGCTAGTGAATAGTTACTGCCAGATAGCTGTCTCCGAACCGCAGCCAGCCCCCTGTCATGGTCAATGGAGGTGTAAAGGCTAGTGACATCAAAGGATGCCAGGAGACAACCATCTGGCAGCACAATGTCAGAGATCCTATCCAAAAAGTCGCCAGTGTCCCTGATGTAGGACCTGGCGCTTATCGCATAGTGTCGAAGTACTCGATCTAAGAAAATTGAGATGTTAGAAAAAATGGATCCGGTGCCCGAAACAATGGGGCGACCTGGTGGGTCCAGCAATGACTTGTGAATTTTGGGAAGAACATATATAACTGGTGTACGTGGCTGAGATACAGTTAGGAAGGCATAGAGCTCACCATCAATGATGTCCCGACTCAGAGCTGTGTCAAGGACACCCTTGATGCGTCTAACTATATCAAACCTAGGATCCCCAGTTAATACCCTGTATACACTTGAATCGCCCAATTGTCTTGTGATCTCCTGGATGTATTTAGGGGTGTCCATGACAACAACCGCACCACCCTTGTCCGCCGGTTTGATGGTGAGGCTGCTGTCATGGCACAAACCCTCCAAAGTAACCATCTCAGAAGTAGTCATGTTAGGATGTCTAAGGGGCACATTGGTAACCTTATCACGTAGGGCGGCTATATCAATAGAGACAGCCTTCCTAAATGTGTCCAATGCAGATGAACTATTATTAGGTGCAAAATCACTCCTATTGAAAAGCCCAAAAGCTTTAAGTCTCAATTCAGTATCAATAGATCCTACAGTCGACTGCTCCACTGGAGGGCGACCTGCAAACCATACCTTGAGCTCGATGTTCCTGTATAGGCGCTGCAGGTCGACCTCCAGGTGGAACCAGTCAACCTTGGTAGATGGACAAAATGAAAGGCCCCTGGACAGTACATTAATTTGCACATCAGTTAAAGGTACAGAAGAAATATTTACCACAGTAGAAACATTACTATTCATCATAGGGCATGATTCCCCTTTCTGCGTAGTGCCATAGGTTTGGTCACTTTTGGAGACCTGGGATTTCCGCCACCTGTGGTGTCTTCTGCCACCCCGTCTGGTTCTCTGACTGTCACAGGGCCTATCCCTAAAAAAGGCTTAGTAGATACCGGATTGTTGGTGGCCACTGGCCCAGGCTGTCCCGACTGAGGGTGTTTTCTGTTATTCGGACGGTGTGGAGGAAACTGTCTCTGTGGTGTATCATTTTGCCATGTATAGATTTTGCCTTTAGCATAGTCTTCGGCGTCCCGCTGCCATTTCTTCCTTTTAGTTGACTCCTGCTCCTTAATAAATTTGGATAAGTGTTCCATGCAGTTATCATTATATTTAAGAAATTCATCTGGTCCCAACATCGTTTCCAAAGCAATCTTAGTCTGGTCCTGCCGTGTTCTGCTGTCAGCCAGTTCCTGTTGCAAATACTCCAAATTCAAAAGAATAATATCATATGCATATTTATTTGATATTTGAGTAAATTTCTGTGCATATGAAGAGTCACTAGGAAAGAGATTTGGTTTAAGCTGTGACCGAATCCCCCTAGGAATTCTGTGCTCCTTGAAATATTGGCCGAGGGTCATCATATGGAGGTCAGTGGACACTATTTTCTTGGCGTCTGCCTCGAAGTTTCTTTTCAGGTCAATTAAAGTGGGTGTAGACAGAAATGCAGGCTCACTCACCAAACCCTGTAGAATCCTCTCCTCATCAGCCCTGGTGTATGTGAAGACATCAGGGGTATCCATAACGTAAAAAGGTGAAATAAATGAGTAACGGTGCAAGCTGGAAAAGTCCAATATAGACAGAAACCAAAAACACAGCTCAGCAGCACAAGACCAAAAGCAGTGGGTGCAAGTCCTCTCAGCCGCAGGCTAAGACGGCTATGAACAAGTATAGTTTCCAAAGACGAGGCAGCACTCCAATAGACGTAAAAAAGTGGATCCTTTATTCCCCTCTGTGCGACGTTTCAACCGTCTCAATGCGGTCTTTCTCAAGCATAACAAAAAGGTGTCATCAAGGGGTATATATACCCACAATACATTGCAAATAATGAACGTGACAATTATATAATCTTTAAGACAATAAAGCATAAACCATACAATCTATGGTGTACAAAAACCAAAGTGTTATATAACCAAGTGGTATACATTGCATAATATTTATCATAGTGCAATACAGTGTACAAACACATTTGATCATTGTGATAACAATCAAATGAACTAATTGACCAATATCCAGTTAATCAAAAAAGTGTAACATCACCTGTGCAAATGAATAAGTGCATGTAGTTTAAAAAAACTCACACCGGATCCTATGGGTCGGCGCGCCAAACTTCCGCGTCCTCACGGTCAGAGTGCGCATGTCCCAAGTACCTGCCACGTCACCAGACGGACGCTCCAAGCCGAGGAGCCAGGCGTCATCACTATGGAAACGTGTGGACACATGACCAGAGCGATAGACCCGTGACTCCTCAGGAGGGCGCGCCGGGTAGAAACACGCCCACAAGGCCGGCCCCGCGTCGCTAGGCAACAATGAAACATTGCTCCCCCGGCACCAGCAGTCCCGCAGTGTGTATCGTAGTCCACCAACCGGTCACATGGCAGGCACAGGTACCCGGGCACCTAAAAAAACGGCAGGAGAGGGGGAAATAACAGACGAGAGGAGAGAAAAGGGACACTGGCATCGCAACAATGAACTATGTGGGTAGAAGGACCAAAACAGGTCACTGTAATTTGTATATATATATAAACCAGAGTGAACGTGGCTTGCATAAAGTATATCAGCACTGGAAAGAAAAGTAATAACCCGTGCCATACTTCAAAGATAGGACAACAGGCCGGGGATCAAAAGGTCCCGCCGTTGTCACGGCAGAACCCCTGGTCCATGGAAGGCAAGGGATCAGAGACACGTCCATGCCACAGGTCCCAAACCCGAACACCGACCCTACAGTCCAAGATAAAATAAACAGACCACCACTCCAGGTAGACAACATGATTATAGTAAACCCACACGTTACATGGCAAAGCCAATACAAATGCATCCAGGGATCTCTCCCATCATCATAATCCCAACATGGAGAAGCAGAAGAAGGCGCATACCGTCCACAGAAAACACCAGCGGAGCACCAATGATCTAAAGAAAGAAAGAGTAGAATATAAGCAATAAGACAGAGAACTATACATCTGTATGTAACAAATTGGTTATATAAAAAAATGACACCAATATGGAATTCACATACACCAGGACACGACATGAAGAGGGGCACCAGGGAATAGCAAAAAGCCCCATCCTATATTACACTCCACTTAAAATCAACATTGAGACCATAAGGTCTCAGTGTGTTGAGACGATGGATCCATCTAAGCTCACGTTGTTTGAGAGCCAATGTCCTGTCTCCTCCCCTTCTAGACAGAGAAATATGGTCCACTAACATAAATTTCAAATCCTTCTCCCTGTGATTGGCCTCGACAGTCGGGACATCATTGATGGTGAGCTCTATGCCTTCCTAACTGTATCTCAGCCACGTACACCAGTTATATATGTTCTTCCCAAAATTCACAAGTCATTGCTGGACCCACCAGGTCGCCCCATTGTTTCGTGCACCGGATCCATTTTTTCTAACATCTCAATTTTCTTAGATCGAGTACTTCGACACTATGCGATAAGCGCCAGGTCCTACATCAGGGACACTGGCGACTTTTTGGATAGGATCTCTGACATTGTGCTGCCAGATGGTTGTCTCCTGGCATCCTTTGATGTCACTAGCCTTTACACCTCCATTGACCATGACAGGGGGCTGGCTGCGGTTCGGAGACAGCTATCTGGCAGTAACTATTCACTAGCTTGTCAGGATTTTTTTGCCCAGCTATTGGATTTGATTTTGAGGAACAACTATTTCCTTTTCATGGACAGCTTCTATCTCCAGTTACGAGGGACCGCCATGGGGTCTAATGTGGCACCGACTTATGCCAATGTCTTCATGGCGGCCCTCGAGGAGGACCTTGTCTATGTGTCCCACCACTTCAGTCATGTGCTGGGGTGGTGGCGATACATGGATGACGTCTTCCTCATCTGGTCTGGTGACTCTCTTTCTCTCGGGAGCTTTCATGACTTTTTGAACCACATGGACCCCAATATCATGTTTACCCTTGTACACTCGAGTTCACATGTCCAGTTTCTAGACATGACAGTTACCATAGTGGGTGACCATTTATCCACTGACATCTACACGAAGCCCACCGATTGTAATACATTGCTGCATTATGGCAGCTGTCACCCTAGATCCATCATTAATTCTGTACCCTACAGTCAGCTACTCAGGGTTAAGAGGGTGGTGCAGGATCCAGATTTACTCCCGACTCGTTTCTCTCAGATGATGCACAAGTTTAGGGAACGGGGTTACCCGACTCGGGTGATTAACAAACACCTTAATAAGGTGAAAGATCCACAGATTTCCCTGGGTGCTACACAAAATAAAGTTGAGAGAATACCTTTTATATCAACTTATTCGGAACAAAGTGTTCAGATTGCTCAGATTGTCCGTAAGCACTGGGCAATACTTAAGAGCAATTTTCCCAATGTTATACCTTTGACGGTGCCACCTCTGCTTTCTTACAGACGTCCTGCCAACTTCCGGGATAAATTGGTCCGTGCGGACATTCCCGTCAAGACTCTAGTACAGTCTCATATTGGCCCTCGCAGGGTGGGTTCCTATCCCTGCCTTGGCTGCGTCAATTGCGCCTATATGACCAAGGGGGAGAAATTTACTCACCCTGTTACGGGGATCCAGTATGGGATTGGACATTTCTTGACATGCAATAGTTCATATGTGATCTACGTGCTCTCCTGTCCTTGTGGCCTCCTCTATGTTGGGGAGACCACTTGTGACATGAAGGCACGGTTGAACAATCATCGTTTTTCCATTCGACAAAAAAGAAAAGATCTGCCCGTGCCTAAACACTTTGTCGAGGCCAATCACAGGGAGAAGGATTTGAAATTTATGTTAGTGGACCATATTTCTCTGTCTAGAAGGGGAGGAGACAGGACATTGGCTCTCAAACAACGTGAGCTTAGATGGATCCATCGTCTCAACACACTGAGACCTTATGGTCTCAATGTTGATTTTAAGTGGAGTGTAATATAGGATGGGGCTTTTTGCTATTCCCTGGTGCCCCTCTTCATGTCGTGTCCTGGTGTATGTGAATTCCATATTGGTGTCATTTTTTTATATAATCAATTTGTTACATACAGATGTATAGTTCTCTGTCTTATTGCTTATATTCTACTCTTTCTTTCTTTAGATCATTGGTGCTCCGCTGGTGTTTTCTGTGGACGGTATGCGCCTTCTTCTGCTTCTCCATGTTGGGATTATGATGATGGGAGAGATCCCTGGATGCATTTGTATTGGCTTTGCCATGTAACGTGTGGGTTTACTATAATCATGTTGTCTACCTGGAGTGGTGGTCTGTTTATTTTATCTTGGACTGTAGGGTCGGTGTTCGGGTTTGGGACCTGTGGCATGGACGTGTCTCTGATCCCTTGCCTTCCATGGACCAGGGGTTCTGCCGTGACAACGGCGGGACCTTTTGATCCCCGGCCTGTTGTCCTATCTTTGAAGTATGGCACGGGTTATTACTTTTCTTTCCAGTGCTGATATACTTTATGCAAGCCACGTTCACTCTGGTTTATATATATATACAAATTACAGTGACCTGTTTTGGTCCTTCTACCCACATAGTTCATTGTTGCGATGCCAGTGTCCCTTTTCTCTCCTCTCGTCTGTTATTTCCCCCTCTCCTGCCGTTTTTTTAGGTGCCCGGGTACCTGTGCCTGCCATGTGACCGGTTGGTGGACTACGATACACACTGCGGGACTGCTGGTGCCGGGGGAGCAATGTTTCATTGTTGCCTAGCGACGCGGGGCCGGCCTTGTGGGCGTGTTTCTACCCGGCGCGCCCTCCTGAGGAGTCACGGGTCTATCGCTCTGGTCATGTGTCCACACGTTTCCATAGTGATGACGCCTGGCTCCTCGGCTTGGAGCGTCCGTCTGGTGACGTGGCAGGTACTTGGGACATGCGCACTCTGACGGTGAGGACGCGGAAGTTTGGCGCGCCGACCCATAGGATCCGGTGTGAGTTTTTTTAAACTACATGCACTTATTCATTTGCACAGGTGATGTTACACTTTTTTGATTAACTGGATATTGGTCAATTAGTTCATTTGATTGTTATCACAATGATCAAATGTGTTTGTACACTGTATTGCACTATGATAAATATTATGCAATGTATACCACTTGGTTATATAACACTTTGGTTTTTGTACACCATAGATTGTATGGTTTATGCTTTATTGTCTTAAAGATTATATAATTGTCACGTTCATTATTTGCAATGTATTGTGGGTATATATACCCCTTGATGACACCTTTTTGTTATGCTTGAGAAAGACCGCATTGAGACGGTTGAAACGTCGCACAGAGGGGAATAAAGGATCCACTTTTTTACGTCTATTGGAGTGCTGCCTCGTCTTTGGAAACTATACTTGTTCATAGCCGTCTTAGCCTGCGGCTGAGAGGACTTGCACCCACTGCTTTTGGTCTTGTGCTGCTGAGCTGTGTTTTTGGTTTCTATATATATATATATATATATATATATATATACACGACATTCGAGATCTATGGCTTCTTAGTGGGCAGAACTGGCAGGAGTGCCTCTTCAGTTTATGTGTCAAATCGCTTCCTGGGCATCCGTGAAATTTTCATGAATAATTATAGGCTAAATAACACAGAAGGGTGTTTGGCCTTCAGCACAGCGGTCTTTGGAAGAACTATGTCTTCTTCTGCCCCTCTCCCTTACTTCTTTGGCTTCTTAAATCTGTAGGTGCTGCCAAGGGAAGAGTGAAATTTACTTTTAAGGAACTGAAACGTCTAAGAGTACTTTCACACTTGCGGCAGAGAATTCCGGCAGGCAGTTCCGTCAAAACGCATGCAAACGGACGGCATTTGTCAGACGGATCAGTATCCTGATCCGTATGACAAATGCATTGAAATTCCGGATCCGTCTCTCCGGTGTCATCCGGAAAAACGGATCTGGCATTTATTTTTCTTCACATTTGTTGCGGTCTGAGCATGCGCAGACCGCACTGCCGGATCCGTTTTGCCGGAACACTCGGGGCCGTATCCGGCATTAATGCTTGTCAATGGGAAAAAATGCTGGATCCGGCATTTCGAAAAGTGTTCCGGAATTTTAGACAGAGATAAAACCGCAGCATGCTGCGGTATTATCTCCCTCCTGAAAAGTCAAAAAGACTGAACTGAAGACATCCTGATGCATCCTGATCAGTTCTTTTCTAGTATTGAGCCCCTAGGATGGAACTCAATGCCGGAAAAGAATAACGCTAGTGTGAAAGTACAAAACTACCGTTATTCGCAGCCAATATGTTTTGTTGTGGTTTTTTAATAGCACCATTTAATTTACCAAGTCTTGTATTGGAAAACGCGAAAAAAAATGTTATGGGGTGAAATAAAAAAAATCCACAATACATAGTTTTTGATATTATGACATTCACTGTGCTCTAAAAATGACATGACGTCCATTTTCTGCAGGTCAATATAATTATAGCGATACCAGATTTGTAAAGCTTTTTTTGGTTCCACTACTTTAAAAAAAATTAAAACCTTTGACAAAAAATCTAAATTTTCCTTCCATCGCCATCTCCTGACAGCCATAACTTTTTATATTTCTTTCTACAGAGCCTTATGAGGGCTTTTTTTTTTTGCAAGACAAACTATAGTTTTTATTGGTACCATTTTCAGGGTACATAGAAATTTTTGATCACTGTTATTTAATTTTTTGGGGGGGGGGGGGGTATAAGGTGACCAAAAGATGGTGAATCGCTTACACCACTCCAAATTACGTACACCACATCAAATCTTTTATATTTTAATAGTTCCAATATGTTTGTAAGTGGCGATACCTGTTTATATTTTTTTATTGTTTCTTTATTTTTATATGCAAAACTTTGTTTCACAGGGAGGAGCCCCTCCCTCTGGCTTACTCCACAGATGCCACGATAGCTAGGTGCCTGCTGTATTATATGGAGCTGGCCCAGTGCAACAGCCAGCTCCTTACATTCCCTTAGCCATTCCCTACAGGTACGTCACGGTGGCTGAAGGGGTTAAGACATACATTTCTTAGAGCTGTGTTAATAACAAGTCCTGCTTGTGAACCATGTGCCAGAGGTAATAATTATGGAGGATCACTGGGAGTCCTGTGTGCCAGAAAATGAAATCTATGTCAGCCAGGGAGCTGTGCAATGCACACCATATTATTTAATGTGTCGGGCTGTGGGTGACCCCCTCCTGTACGAAGGTGACTAGGCGGGATCGGGACATGTATAGATAGACATTGGCCGGAGTTAGAGGCGTGGCTTAGCGTCGAATAAATTTGCCAGGGCGCTCCACTGATGGTTTCCATCCTTGGACTTTGTAAAAGTTGGGGGGTATTTGCATGTAGTGTATATATAGTGAATTTATGTTTGTAAAATGTATATGGTGTATTTATGTATGTGTGTAGCATGTATATGTTGCATGTATGTATTTGTGTAGCATGTATATGCTGTATTTATGCATTTGTGTATATATTGTATTTATGTATGTGTGTAGCATGTATATATTGTATTTATGTGTGTAGCATATATATGGTTTATTTACATTTTTAGCATGTATATGTTGCATTTATGTATGTGTCTAGCATGTATATGGTGTATTTATGTGTAAGTAGCATGTATATGTTGTATTTATGTGTGTGGCATGTATATGGTGTATTTATGTATGTGTATGTAGCATGTATATGGTGTATTTACAATTTTAGCATGTATATGGTGCATTTATGTATGTGTGTAGCATGCATATGGTGTATTTATGTGTATGTAGCATGCATATGGTGTATTTATGTATGTGTGTGTGTGTGTGTGTGTGTATAGTGCATTTATGTGTGTAGCATGTATATGCTGTATTTATGTATGTGTGTAGCATATATACAGTATGTTGCATTTATGTATGTGTGTGTAGCATGCATATGGTGTATTTATGTATGTGTGTGTGTGTGTGTGTGTGTGTGTATAGTGCATTTATGTGTGTAGCATGTATATGCTGTATTTATGTATGTGTGTAGCATATATACAGTATGTTGCATTTATGTATGTGTGTGTAGCATGTATATGGTGTATTTATGTGTGTGTGTTTTTTGCATAAATATGGTGTATTTGTAAATATGTGTCAGGACACTGCACATCTGCTGTTGAATAGGGAACTTGTTGTTTAAAATTTGAATCCCACCCCTGGGCATCACTGATGTGAAAGGGCACTAAGAAGGCATAACTACTGGGTAAGGGCTCTCCTGGACAAAGGGCTTGGGGAGCTGAATGCTCAACTATACAAGTAGATGATTGGGAGAATATATTGTCCAATTTAAGACTAGTGTCTCACAACTTTAATCACGTTTTAGTTCAATTTAATATTTTACATAGAGTTTATGTTACGCCAGTATGGCTTAATAAATGTGGTTTAAGGAATACATCTAATTGCCCACGCTGTGATGCACCAGGAGCTGACTTTATCCACATCTTCTGGCTTTGTACAGAACTAAAAGAATATTGGGCTGCAATTGATGACTTTATTACCCCAAAATTTTAAGTAGTGATTCCTTTTAGGCCTCATGCACACAACCGTGCCGTTTTTTTGCGGTCCGCAAACCACGGATCCACAAAAAACGGAAGCCGCCCATGTGCCTTCCGCAATTTGTGGAACGGAACGGGCGGCCTATTGTAGAAATGCCTATTCTTTTCCGCAAAACGGACAACAATAGGACATGCTATATTTTTTTTGCGGGGCCACGGAACGGTGCAACGAATGCGGACAGCACACGGAGTGCTGTCCCTATCTTTTGCGGCCCCATTGAAGTGAATGGGTCCACACATTTTTTGCGTCTCGGATGCGGATCACAAAAACGGTTGTGTGCATGAGGCCTTATGGTGGAATGCTGGATATTGGGGGATCTCTCCAAGGTAAACTGTCATAAATATAAAAAGATTCTTTTGATAAAAGTAATGTTTTTGGCAAGACTTTTGATTACACGGGTCTGGTTTTCATGGGATATTCCAAATGTGATTATATGGCTTAACTTAGATTAAACAAGATTAAAAGATACGAAAAGGTTCTTTAAAAACAAAGAAATACCGTATATACTCGAGTATAAGTACATATTTTTGTGCTCAAAAAGCCTCCTCGTCTTATACTCGAGTCTAGTTTAGCTCCGGTAAGGCTACTTTCACACTAGCGTTCGGGTGTCCGCTCGTGCGCTCCGTTTGAAGGGGCTCACGAGCGGCCCCGAACGCATCCGTCTGGCCCCAATGCATTCTCAGTGGAGGCGGATCCACTGAGAATGCATCCGCCTGCCAGCGCTCAGCCTCCGCTCCGCTCAGTGAGCGGACACCTGAACGCTGCTTGCAGCGTTCGGGTGTCCGCCTGGCCGTGCGGAGGCGAGCGGATCCGTCCAGACTTACAATGTAAGTCAATGGGGACGGATCCGTTTGAATTTGACACAATATGGCTCAATCTTCAAGCGGATCCGTTCCCCATTGACTTTCAATGTAAAGTCTGAACGGATCCGCTCAGACAACTTTCACACTTAGAAAATTTTCTACGTTTTAATGCAGACGCATCCGTTCTGAACGGATGCAAACGTCTGCATTATCGGAGCCGATCCGTCTGATGAAACATCAGACGGATCCGCTCCGAACGCTAGTGTGAAAGTAGCCTAATACAGGCAGTGCGGGGGGCGGCGCTCAATTACTGACGTCACGCGCCTGCGCCGCCTAGTGGGAGAAGGCGCGTGACGTCAGTGAGTGAGTGCCGCCCCCCGCACTGCCTGTATTACCGGAGCAAAGACAAAGTAAGAATACTGCTGTGAGCGTCGGGGAGGGGGATCTGTGGATGGCACTGTAGGGGGATCTGTGGATGGCACTGTAGGGGGATCTGTGGATGGCACTGTAGGGGGATCTGTGGATGGCACTGTAGGGAGATCTGTGCATGGCACTGTAGGGGGATCTGTGGATGGCACTGTAGGGGGATCTGTGGATGGCACTGTAGGGGGATCTGTGGATGGCACTGTAGGGGGATCTGTGGATGGCACTGTAGGGGGATCTGTGGATGGCAGTGCCATCCACAGATCCCCCTACAGTGCCATCCACAGATACCCCCTCCCCTAAACAGTGCCATCATTGCACTGTTTAGGGGAGGGGGGATCTGTGGATGGCACTGTTTAGGGGGGATCTGTGGATGGCACTGTTTAGGGGGGAGATCTGTGGATGGCACTGTTTAGGGGGGAGATCTGTGGATGGCTCTCTGTATTTAATGCAGAGTGTGTGTGTATATAATGCACACACTCTGCATTAAATACAGGGAGTCACCCTCTTGCAGATGTGTGTATATAATGTAGAGTGTGTGCATTATATACACATACACTCTGCATTATAGCTGCATTTCCCACCCTAGTCTTATACTCGAGTCAATAATTTTTCCCATTTTTTTGGGGTAAAATTAGGGGCTCGGCTTATACTCGGGTCGGCTTATACTCGAGTATATACGGTATAGAGGAAAAATGGATCAGGATATGGGGTGAAATTTTAAATTTCTTTGTCTCGACTTTTTTTAGAGAGATGCACCGTAGTGAGTAAGGAGGGTATTAAGGGGTTGGGTTAAAAAGGAATAAAAGTAATAATGATCTGGATATGAATCTGTATGGAAAACATTGTTTGACTCTTAAAAATAAAGTAAAAAAAAAATACTGTGTAAGGGCACTAAGGGGGCATAACTACTGTGTGGGGGCAAAAAGGGGACTGGACATGTTGGCATGTATAGATAGGTATTGGTAGGCGTAAGAGGCGTGGCAAATTGTAAAAACATTTGTAACAGCGTACTACATGCTGTATTGATGGTGTTTCTCCTTAGTCCTGTTTAACCCTTTCAGTACCGGGCCATTTTTCACCTTAAATCCCAGGCCGATTTTTGCAAATCTGACATGTGTCACTTTATGTGCTAATAACTTTGGAATGCTTTTACTTATCCAAGTCATTCTGAGATTGTTTTCTCGTGACACATTGTACTTCATGACACTGGTAAATTTGAGTCATGATATTTCATCTTTATTTATAAAATAATCCAAAATTTACCAAAAATGTGGAAAAATTCACAATTTTCAAAATTTGAATTTCTCTACTTTTAAGGGCTCATGCACACAAACATATTTTATTTCCGTGTCCGTTCCGGAAGGTGCTGCATTTAGTTTCCGTATGTCCGTATTTCCGTTCCACAAAAAAATAGAACATGTCCTATTATTGTCCGCATTACAGACAAGGATACTACTGTTCTATTAGGGGCCAGCTGTTTCGCAAAATATGGAATGCACACGGACGTCATCCGTATTTTAGCGGATCCGTTTTTTGTGGACCGCAAAATACATAGGGTCGTGTGCATGAGGCCTAAGGCTACTTTCACATTAGCGTTTTTCTTTTCCGGCATAGAGTTCCGTCACAGGGGCTCTATACCGGAAAAGAACTGATCAGTATTATCCCCATGCATTCTGAATGGAGAGTAAGGCTACTTTCACACTTGCGGCAGAGAGATCCGGCAAGCAGTTCCGTCGCCGGAACTGCCTGCCGGATCAGGCAAAATGTATGCTAACTGATGGCATTAGTAAGACTGATCAGGATCCTGATCAGTCTTAAAAATGCCTGATCAGTCGAAAAAATGCATTGAAATGCCGGATCCGTCTTTCCGGTGTCATCCGGCAAAAACGGATCCGGCATTTATTTTTTCACCTTTTTTTCAGTCTGCGCATGCGCATACCGGAAGGACGGATCCGGCATTCCGGTATTCTGAATGCCGGATCCGGCACTAATACATTCCTATGGGAAAAAATGCCTGATCCGGCATTCAGGCAAGTCTTCAGTTTTTTTAGCCGGAGATAAAACCGTAGCATGCTGCGGTTTTCTCTTTTGCCTGATCAGTCAAAACGACTGAACTGAAGACATCCTGATGCAAACTGAACGGATTACTCTCCATTCAGAATGCATGGGGACATACCTGATCAGTTCTTTTCCGGTATAGAGCCCCTGTGACGGAACTCTATGCCGGAAAAGAACAACGCAAGTGTGAAAGTAGCCTTAGGGCTCTTTCACACTTGCGTTCTTGTCTTCCGGCATAGAGTTCCGTCGTCGGGGCTCTATGCCGGAAGAATCCTGATCAGGATTATCCCAATGCATTCTGAATGGAGAGAAATCCGTTCAGGATGCATCAGGATGTCTTCAGTTCCGGAACGGAACGTTTTTTGGCCGGAGAAAATACCGCAGCATGCTGCGCTTTTTGCTCCGGCCAAAAATCCGGAACACTTGCCGCAAGGCCGGATCCGGAATTAATGCCCATTGAAAGGCATTGATCCGGATCCGGCCTTAAGCTAAACGTCGTTTCGGCGCATTGCTGGAGCCGACATTTAGCTTTTTCAGAGTGGTTACCATGGCTGCCGGGACGCTAAAGTCCTGGCAGCCATGGTAAAGTGTAGTGGGGAGCGGGGGAGCAGTGTACTTACCGTCCGTGCGGCTCCCCGGGCGCTCCAGAGTGACGTCAGGGCGCCCCAAGCGCATGGATCATGTGATCACATGGATCACGTCATCCATGCGCATGGGGCGCTCTGACGTCATTCTGGAGCGCCCCGGGAGCCGCACGGACTGTAAGTATACTGCTCCCCCGCTCCCCGCTCCTACTATGGCAACCAGGACTTTAATAGCGTCCTGGGTGCCATAGTAACACTGAACGCATTTGGAAGACGGTTCCGTCTTCAAATGCTTTCAGTACACTTGCGTTTTTCCGGATCCGGCGTGTAATTCCGGCAAGTGGAGTACACGCCGGATCCGGACAACGCAAGTGTGAAAGAGGCCTTATCCGTTCAGGATGCATCAGGATGTCTTCAGTTCAGTCATTTTGACTGATCAGGCAAAAGAGAAAACCGTAGCATGCTACGGTTTTATCTCCGGCGAAAAAAACATAAGACTTGCCTGAATGCCGGATCCGGCATTTTTTCCCATAGGAATGTATTAGTGCCGGATCCGGCATTTAAAATACTCGAATGCCGGATCCGTCCTTCCGGTCTGCGCATGCGGAGACCTTTAAAAATGAGAAAAAAATAAAATACCGGATCCGTTTTGCCTGATGACACTGGAAAAATGGTGCCGGTATTGCAATGCATTTTTCTGACTGATCAGGCATTTTTCAGACTGATCAGGATCCTGATCAGTCTAAAAAATGCCTGATCAGTCAGAAAAAATGACATGCGTTTGCACACAGTTTGTCTGATCAGGCAGTGAGTTCAGGCAACGGAACTGCCTGCCGGAATCAAACAACACAAGTGTGAAAGTACCCTTAGGTAGTAATACCATAAAATAGTTATCAATCAACATTCCCCATATGTCTGCTTTATGTTGGCATAATTTTGTAAATGTAATTTTATTTTTTAGAACGTTGGAAGGCTTAGAAGTTTAGAAAGCCATTTTTTTAAGCACCAATTCAGTTATAAAGTGATTTTGAGGGGCTTACGTAATGGAAACCACCCATAAATGACCCCATTTTAAAAACTACACCTCTCAAATTATTCAAAACTGATGTTACAAACTTGAGGTGTTCCACAAGAATTAAAGGAAAATGGAGGTGAAATTTTCAAAATTTCACTTTTTTGGTAGATTATTTATATTACTCTGATTCTGCAGTTTAAAGAAATGCCCCATATGTGGCAGTAAACTGCTCTATGGGCACGTGGCAGTGGTCAGAAGGAAAGGAGCGCCATATGGATCTTGGAGGCAGATTTCGCTAGAATGGTTTTTAGGCACCATTTTGTATTTGAAGAGACCCTGACGTACCCCTACAGTGGAAACCCTCAAAAAGTGACGCCATTTTGGAAACTACAACTCTTAAAGAATATATTAAAGAATATATTAAGGGGGGTACTGAGCACTTTGACCCCCTAAGCGTTTTACAGAATTTGGAAACACTTGGCTGTAAACATGAAAAGTTTTGTTTCTTCCAATAAAATATTGCTTTAGCCCCAAATTTTTAATTTTCACAAGGGGTAACAGGAGAAAAAGCACCCCATAAATGTTACCCATTTTCTCCTGAATACGGCAGCACCTTAACCACCTCAGCCCCCAGGGCTTAAACACCCTGAAAGACCAGGCCACTTTTTACACTTCTGACCTACACTACTTTCACCATTTATTGCTCGGTCATGCAACTTACCACCCAAATAAATTTTACCTCCTTTTCTTCTCACTAATAGAGCTTTCATTTGGTGGTATTTCATTGCTGCTGACATTTTTACTTTTTTTGTTATTAATCGAAATTTAACGATTTTTTTGCAAAAAAAATGACATTTTTCACTTTCAGTTGTAAAATTTTGCAAAAAAAAACGAGCTCCATATATAAATTTTGCTCTAAATTTATTGTTCTACATGTCTTTGATAAAAAAAAAATGTTTGGGTAAAAAAAAAATGGTTTGGGTAAAAGTTATAGCGTTTACAAACTATGGTACAAAAATGTGAATTTTTGAAGCAGCTCTGACTTTCTGAGCACCTGTCATGTTTCCTGAGGTTCTACAATGCCCAGACAGTACAAACACCCCACAAATGACCCCATTTTGGAAAGTAGACACCCTAAGGTATTCGCTGATGGGCATAGTGAGTTCATAGAACTTTTTATTTTTTGTCACAAGTTAGTGGAAAATGATGATTTTTCTTACAAAGTCTCATATTCCACTAACTTTTGACAAAAAATAAAAACCTCCATGAACTCACTATGCCCATCAGCGAATACCTTGGGGTGTCTTCTTTCCAAAATGGGGTCACTTGTGGGGTAGTTATACTGCCCTGGCATTCTAGGGGCCCAAATGTGTGGTAAGGAGTTTGAAATCAAATTCTGTAAAAAATGGCTGGTGAAATCCGAAAGGTGCTCTTTGGAATGTGGGCCCCTTTGCCCACCTAGGCTGCAAAAAAGTGTCACACATGTGGTATCTCCGTATTCAGGAGAAGTTGGGGAATGTGTTTTGGGGTGTCATTTTACATATACCCATGCTGGGTGAGAGAAATATCTTGGCAAAAGACAACTTTGTATAAAAAAATGGGAAAAGTATTCTTTTGCCAAGATATTTCTCTCACCCAGCATGGGTATATGTAAAATGACACCCCAAAACACATTCCCCAACTTCTCCTGAATACGGAGATACCACATGTGTGACACTTTTTTGCAGCCTAGGTGGGCAAAGGGGCCCACATTCCAAAGAGCACCTTTCGCATTTCACCAGCCGACTTTTTACAGAATTTGATTTCAAACTCCTTACCACACATTTGGACCCCTAGAATGCCAGGGCAGTATAACTACCCCACAAGTGACCCCATTTTGGAAAGAAGACACCCCAAGGTATTCGCTGATGGGCATAGTGAGTTCATGGAAGTTTTTATTTTTTGTCACAAGTTAGTGGAATATGAGACTTTGTAAGAAAAAAAATAAAAAAAAAAATCATCATTTTCCACTAACTTGTGACAAGAAATAAAAAATTCTAGGAACTCGCCATGCCCCTCACGGAATACCTTGGGGTGTCTTCTTTCCAAAATGGGGTCACTTGTGGGGTAGTTATACTGCCCTGGCATTCTAGGGGCCCAAATGTGTGGTAAGGAGTTTGAAATCAAATTCTGTAAAAAATGGCCGGTGAAATCCGAAAGGTGCTCTTTGGAATGTGGGCCCCTTTGCCCACCTAGGCTGCAAAAAAGTGCCACACATGTGGTATCTCCGTATTCAGGAGAAGTTGGGGAATGTGTTTTGGGGTGTCATTTTACATATACCCATGCTGGGTGAGAGAAATATCTTGGCAAAAGACAACTTTGTATAAAAAAAATGGGAAAAGTATTCTTTTGCCAAGATATTTCTCTCACCCAGCATGGGTATATGTAAAATGACACCCCAAAACACATTCCCCAACTTCTCCTGAATACGGAGATACCACATGTGTGACACTTTTTTGCAGCCTAGGTGGGCAAAGGGGCCCACATTCCAAAGAGCACCTTTCGCATTTCACCAGCCGACTTTTTACAGAATTTGATTTCAAACTCCTTACCACACATTTGGACCCCTAGAATGCCAGGGCAGTATAACTACCCCACAAGTGACCCCATTTTGGAAAGAAGACACCCCAAGGTATTCGCTGATAGTGATGTCGCGAACATAAAATTTTCAGTTCGCGAACAGCGAACGAGAACTTCCGCAAATGTTCGCGAACTGGCGAACCGGGCGAACCGCCATAGACTTCAATAGACAGGCGAATTTTAAAACCCACAGGGACTCTTTCTGGCCACAATAGTGATGAGAAAGTTGTTTCAAGGGGTCTAACACCTGGACTGTGGCATGCCGGAGGGGGATCTATGGCAAAACTCCCATGGAAAATTACGTAGTGGACGCAGAGTCGGGTTTTAATCCATAAAGGGCATAAATCAACTAACATTCCTAAATTGTTTGGAATAACGTGCTTTAAAACATCCAGTGTGTGTATACGATCAGGTATGATGTTGTATCGATCAGGTAGTGTAAGGGTTACGCCCGCATCACAGACATTGACAGACCAAACTCCCCTTTTAATGCACCGCAAACAGTTCATTTGCACAACCGCAAACTCCCCATTTGCACAAGGTTGGATACCAAGCTAGCCACGTCCCGGTGATGTCATTGAAGGTTTCTTCCTCCACCCAGCCACGTACAACACCAAGGGTCCCCGAAAGGTCAATTGAATTGATTTTTCGAACGGGGAGATGGTTAAAAAAACGCTGGCTCCCTCCCCTTTGTTTTTATCCACGGTGACTGCGTCTGCGCCGTGCAATTTACTGTCACACCCGATATGAGTGGTATTTTCTGTAGTACTATTCTCATCAGTTTAATCCCACTAACGTCCCCAATCTGGGTGCCATTTATTGAATAGATTTTTCGAACGGGGAGATGGTATCAGTGGTTGGCACTGGCAGTGGGCACACTACAGTCAGTAGAAGCGGGCCTGACACACACTGGCAGCAGGCAAGCAACTGAAATTACACTAAAGTGTAAAAATTAAATGCCTTATTTATCGGCAAGCTACTGTGCCACCCGGTATGAGTGGTTGGCACTGGCAGTGGGCACACTACAGTCAGTGGAAGAGGGCCTGACACACACTGGCAGCAGGCAAGCAACTGAATTTAGACTACTGTCTAAAAATTAAATGCCTTATTTATCGGCAAGCTACTGTGCCACCCGGTATCAGTGGTTGGCACTGGCAGTGGGCACACTACAGTCAGTGGAAGCGGGCCTGACACACACTGGCAGCAGGCAAGCAACTGAATTTAGACTACTGTCTAAAAATCAAATGCCTTATTTATCGGCAAGCTACTGTGCCACCCGGTATCAGTGGTTGGCACTGGCAGTGGGCACACTACAGTCAGTTGAAGTCGGCCTGACACACACTAGCAGCAGGCAAGCAGCTGAAATTACACTAAAGTGTAAAAATTAAATGCCTTTTTTATGCAAAGTCCTGTGCCAGCCGGTATGAGTGGTGGGCACTGGCAGTGGGCACACTACAGTCAGTGGAAGTCAGCCTGACACACACTGGCAGGCAACTAACCTTAGATTAAAGTGTAAAAATTAAGTGCCTATTTTTTAAGCAAAGTCCTGTGCCACTCGGTATGACAGGGGTGGGCACTGGCAGTGGGCACACTACAGTCAGTGGAAGTCAGCCTGACACACACTGGCAGGCAACTAACCTTAGATTAAAGTGTAAAAATTAAGTGCCTATTTTTTAAGCAAAGTCCTGTGCCACTCGGGATGACAGGGGTGGGCACTGGCAGTGGGCACACTACAGTCAGTTGAAGTCGGCCTGACACACACTAGCAGCAGGCAAGCAGCTGAAATTACATTAAAGTGTAAAAATTAAATGCCTTTTTTAAGCAAAGTCCTGTGCCAGCCGGTATGAGTGGTGGGCACTGGCAGTGGGCACACTACAGTCAGTGGAAGTCAGCCTGACACACACTGGCAGGCAACTAACCTTAGATTAAAGTGTAAAAATTAAGTGCCTATTTTTTAAGCAAAGTCCTGTGCCACTCGGTATGACAGGGGTGGGCACTGGCAGTGGGCACACTACAGTCAGTTGAAGTCGGCCTGACACACACTAGCAGCAGGCAAGCAGCTGAAATTACATTAAAGTGTAAAAATTAAATGCCTTTTTTAAGCAAAGTCCTGTGCCAGCCGGTATGAGTGGTGGGCACTGGCAGTGGGCACACTACAGTCAGTGGAAGTCAGCCTGACACACACTGGCAGGCAACTAACCTTAGATTAAAGTGTAAAAATTAAGTGCCTATTTTTTAAGCAAAGTCCTGTGCCACTCGGGATGACAGGGGTGGGCACTGGCAGTGGGCACACTACAGTCAGTTGAAGTCGGCCTGACACACACTAGCAGCAGGCAAGCAGCTGAAATTACATTAAAGTGTAAAAATTAAATGCCTTTTTTAAGCAAAGTCCTGTGCCAGCCGGTATGAGTGGTGGGCACTGGCAGTGGGCACACTACAGTCAGTGGAAGTCAGCCTGACACACACTGGCAGGCAACTAACCTTAGATTAAAGTGTAAAAATTAAGTGCCTATTTTTTAAGCAAAGTCCTGTGCCACTCGGGATGACAGGGGTGGGCACTGGCAGTGGGCACACTACAGTCAGTTGAAGTCGGCCTGACACACACTAGCAGCAGGCAAGCAGCTGAAATTACATTAAAGTGTAAAAATTAAATGCCTTTTTTAAGCAAAGTCCTGTGCCAGCCGGTATGAGTGGTGGGCACTGGCAGTGGGCACACTACAGTCAGTGGAAGTCAGCCTGACACACACTGGCAGGCAACTAACCTTACATTAAAGTGTAAAAATTAAGTGCCTATTTTTTAAGCAAAGTCCTGTGCCACTCGGTATGACAGGGGTGGGCACTGGCAGTGGGCACACTACAGTCAGTTGAAGTCGGCCTGACACACACTAGCAGCAGGCAAGCAGCTGAAATTACATTAAAGTGTAAAAATGAAATGCCTTTTTTAAGCAAAGTCCTGTGCCAGCCGGTATGAGTGGTGGGCACTGGCAGTGGGCACACTACAGTCAGTGGAAGTCAGCCTGACACACACTGGCAGGCAACTAACCTTAGATTAAAGTGTAAAAATTAAGTGCCTATTTTTTAAGCAAAGTCCTGTGCCACTCGGGATGACAGGGGTGGGCACTGGCAGTGGGCACACTACAGTCAGTTGAAGTCGGCCTGACACACACTAGCAGCAGGCAAGCAGCTGAAATTACATTAAAGTGTAAAAATTAAATGCCTTTTTTAAGCAAAGTCCTGTGCCAGCCGGTATGAGTGGTGGGCACTGGCAGTGGGCACACTACAGTCAGTGGAAGTCAGCCTGACACACACTGGCAGGCAACTAACCTTAGATTAAAGTGTAAAAATTAAGTGCCTATTTTTTAAGCAAAGTCCTGTGCCACTCGGTATGACAGGGGTGGGCACTGGCAGTGGGCACACTACAGTCAGTTGAAGTCGGCCTGACACACACTAGCAGCAGGCAAGCAGCTGAAATTACATTAAAGTGTAAAAATTAAATGCCTTTTTTAAGCAAAGTCCTGTGCCAGCCGGTATGAGTGGTGGGCACTGGCAGTGGGCACACTACAGTCAGTGGAAGTCAGCCTGACACACACTGGCAGGCAACTAACCTTAGATTAAAGTGTAAAAATTAAGTGCCTATTTTTTAAGCAAAGTCCTGTGCCACTCGGGATGACAGGGGTGGGCACTGGCAGTGGGCACACTACAGTCAGTTGAAGTCGGCCTGACACACACTGGCAGGCAACTAACCTTAGATTAAAGTGTAAAAATGAAGTGCCTTTTTTTTAAGCAAAGTCCTGTGCCAGCCGGTATGAGTGGTGGGCACTGGCAGTGGGCACACTACAGTCAGTGGAAGTCAGCCTGACACACACTGGCAGGCAACTAACCTTAGATTAAAGTGTAAAAATTAAGTGCCTATTTTTTAAGCAAAGTCCTGTGCCACTCGGGATGACAGGGGTGGGCACTGGCAGTGGGCACACTACAGTCAGTTGAAGTCGGCCTGACACACACTGGCAGGCAACTAACCTTAGATTAAAGTGTAAAAATGAAGTGCCTTTTTTTTAAGCAAAGTCCTGTGCCACACGGGATGACAGGGGTGGGCACTGGCAGTGGGCACACTACAGTCAGTTGAAGTCGGCCTGACACACACTAGCAGCAGGCAAGCAGCTGAAATTACACTAAAGTGTAAAAATTAAATGCCTTTTTTATGCAAAGTCCTGTGCCAGCCGGTATGAGTGGTGGGCACTGGCAGTGGGCACACTACAGTCAGTGGAAGTCAGCCTGACACACACTGGCAGGCAACTAACCTTAGATTAAAGTGTAAAAATTAAGTGCCTTTTTTTAAGCAAAGTCCTGTGCCACACGGAATGACAGGGGTGAGCACTGGCAGTGGGCACACTACAGTCTGTGGGCCTGCAGCTCCTCACACACAGGCAGGCCAGGCAACTGCAATATGTATATAAAGGAAAAAAAAAAAGCAGACTAATGTTGCAGCCCTAAAAAGGGCTTTTTGGGGTGCTGTCAGGACGCTGTCCTTACAGCAGAGATCAGATGAGTCTTTCAGGACTGGAGTGGACACTGAATTCACTAGCCTAGCTATCGATTTCCCAATTAAATCAGCAGCAGTTACAGTCTCCCTCCTCTCACTAAGACTGCAGCTTCAGAATGAATCTAAAATGGATGCTGTGCAGGAGGTGGGAGGGTCTGGGAGGGAGGGTATGCTGCTGATTGGCTGGAATGTGTCTGCTGACTGTGAGGTACAGGGTCAAAGTTTGCTCAATGATGATGTATAGGGGGCGGACCGAACATCGCATGTGTTCGCCCGGCAGAGGCGAACGCGAACAAGCTATGTTCGCCGGGAACTGTTCGCCGTCGGATAGTTCGGGCCATCTCTATTCGCTGACGGGCATAGTGAGTTCATGGAAGTTTTTATTTTTTGTCACAAGTTAGTGGAATATGAGACTTTGTAAGAAAAATTAAATAAATAAATAAAAAAATCATAATTTTCCACTCACTTGTGACAAAAAAATAAAAATTCTAGGAACTCGCCATGCCCCTCACGGAATACCTTGGGGTGTCTTCTTTCCAAAATGGGGTCACTTGTGGGGTAGTTATACTGCCCTGGCATTTTCCAGGGGCCCTAATTTTCCAGGGGCCTGTGTGCGCGCGTTCACAGGAAATCTCGGCCATCGCGAGAGGACGCACCGGCGCGTCCACCCAGAAGAGCAGGGCCGCCGCCAGGACGCAATCCTGCGTACGGCGGTCCTGAGGAGGTTAAATGTGGTGGTAAACTGCTGTGGTGGCACATGGCAGGATTTTTGATGGATTGGTTTATGGGTGCCGTTGGTTTTTATTTTTTAAGTCATTGTCTTATGGGGGGTACATAATACTTTTTGATCGCTTGGTATTAAACTTTTTGTGAGGCAAGGTGAAAAAAAAGGCTGTTTTGGCATAGTTTTTTTTTTTACAGCATTCACCTGAGGGGGCATCTCATGTGATATTTTATAGAGCAGGTTGTTATGGATGCGGCGATACCTAATATGTCTATCATTTTTATTTTTGTTAAGTTTTACAAAGTGAAATCATTTTTGAACAAAATAAAATCTTGTTTTTGTGTTGCCATTTTCTGAGAGCCCTATTTTTTTTTTTTTTTTGGGTGATTGTCTTAGGTAGGAGCTAATTTTTTGTGGGATGAGGTGACGGTTTGAATGGTACCATTTTGGGGTACATAAGACTTTTTGATCACTTGGTATTACACTTTTTGTGAGGCAAGGTGAAAAAAATGGCTGTTTTGGCATAGTTTTTATTTTTTTTGTTTTACAGCATTCACCTGAAGGAGCATATAATGTGATTTTTTTTTATAGAGCAGGTTGTTACGGACGCGGAGATACCTAATATTTTTATTTTTGTTAAGTTTTACACAGTGAAATCATTTTTGAACAGAATAAAATCTTGTTTTTGTGCTGCCATTTTCTGAGAGCCCTATTTTTTTTATTTTTTAGGTGATTGTCTTAGGTGATTGGTACTATTTTGGGGTACATAAGGTGACCAGAAAATGCCATTTTTGACACTGTTTTTATTTTTATTTTTTACGGTGTTCACCTGACAGGGTGGATCATGTGATATTTTTATAGAGCCAGTCGATATGGACGGGGAAATACCTAATATGTCTTTTTTTTCCTATTTAAAAATAAATAAATTTACTTTATTTTGGGAAAAGGTCGCTTTTTTTTTTACTTGAAACTTTTAATTTTCTTTGTAAAACTTTATTTTGAACTTCTTTTTTCACTTTATTTATTTTTCCCAAACTGGGACTTCAATTTTTGGGGGTCTAATCCCCTTTACAATGCATTACAATACTTCTGTATTGTAATGCATTGGCTGTAAGTGTATTATGCACTGTAATACACTTACAGCTTCCTGCCTGTGAGATCCAGGGGGCTGGATCTCACATGCTCTCACGGAAGGCAGCCATTATGCCTAAGGAAGGCATCAGGCTGATTTCCCTGCCATCGGGTCCACGTCACAGCAGCGCTGTGACCCGATGGACACCCTGCACTCGGCAGGATACCGCACGTGCTGCGGTCAGCACTGACCGCGGCAGTGCAAGGGTTAATGCGCCGGCATCGGTGTTTTCACCGATGCCGGTGCATACAGCAGTGACTATCAGTGACTGCCACCCCCCTGCAGCTGATCGGGTGGGCGCAGCTCCTGTGCCCGTCCGATCAGAGTTCCGTAGCCGTACGGCGCTGGGATTTCTGTCCCACATTCCAGCACCGAACATGTACAGTGCTGGTATCCTACGGGTTAAAGGTTGGGAGGTATGCTACTTCATATAACACAAAAACAGAACATAGAGACCATAGTAGTACAGCACATAAGAGGATATGAGAAATTTCTGGAGGGTGGGGGCATACATGAAATTTTTACACTGGGCCCACCAATATGTTAAAAAGCTCCTGGCTGGACACTGCACCTGCTGCCTGCAAGGATCCTACCAATGGTCAGCACTGGACCAAGTGAACATTACCCATTCATTTCCTCTTCCTAATTACTCTACGTGGGTTCAGTAATATAACTAGGGCAAAAAATACATCAAATAAGTGATTTCAATGCAACATTATTCTAAATGTGTCTCTATCACATTGATTGCTGTGGCAGCAGAAAATGAGAACTCGGATATGGGTAGCTGCTATGGAAACACCATGGAAAGTGACCTTACATCCTACTCAAAATGAATAGCAAAAATGTTCTGAATATTTGTTTTTTGAAAAAGGCAGTAATGTTTCAAATGACAAACAAGGTTATGATAGCTGAATTTGTGAACTGTGGGTTCAGTACTGGGCAATTTCAGCCGCTGTAACTGTCTTGGAGTATGGCACAAATGGTTAAAAATATATGAGAAGGTGACTGCATTTCTTCAGCTTCCTGACCACAGACGGCTTAAGGAGGGGAAGAAGGAGGGGAGATCCCGTTATTTCTTGGACAAAGTTGTTATTGAAGCCCTGGTTGCTTAAGTAAAGACGTCACGCTTCTTCATCCTGAACTACAAATAAAGAAGTCTTCTGCAAATACCAAAATAGCGACATCCACAATTCATTCATCGCTGTAAGGCCAATGAGCTTCTTCTTAGGTTTTCCATTTTTATGCAACTGAAAAGGAAGTCTCTGAGTTCATGGGACAAGTCTTGATGAAATAAGAAGAAATGACGTAAGCTCTTGAATAAGTTCAACTCCTAGGCCCAGGGCAAAACTTGTTACAGGACTCCATCCTACAGTGTGCCATTTATCATACTAGTATCTTATAAGACCCCTCAGGTACTAGGACCTGGGTGCTACTGCTCCTCTACACCCCCTATAGCTATGACCCTGCATGTAAGCTACCCACAGTTATTTGCGATAGGTATTGCAACATTATAGAGGATGAATTGACCAGACAGGTTGGACCTCTGCAATTCTGTTGTCTTTCCACTAGTGCCAGAGTTTCAAGGCCAGTGGTATGAAGTAGATGCTTATGCAATGGACGTGTTTAGGGTGGGCCAAACGCTACACTGAGTCCCCCGGACATTGTCGAGGTGTCACCACATGTTGTCACTCTCCAAAGGGATGGTGAGGCATGGTGCACCTCAATGGGAAATCAGTCCAGAGAGTCAGTGTTTGAAGTAAACTAGTGTGCTTCTATACCGGAGGAACTCCAATATAGGCAAAACAATACATGCAATGCACTGATCTGGCTTATTCCGTCTCCTCCTGGGCAGAAGAAGGTTCTGTGCCAAGGAAAGGCCTGAGCTAGCTGTCCTTCTGGCCAAAGGGCTGGTGGCCCAGGGTCTGTGACTCAGTCATACTGTGGAAGAGTATCCCCATCTCAGAGTCTTCTTCTGGTCACTCATGCAGTCCTCTACTAAATACTAGACCCTATCTTCAGACAAGTAGGGGCTCTAACTGCTCTCCTTATATAAAATTTCTAACTGAACTAGAACCCTCTAGTGGGAGGGGTGGAATGGAGAAGCACAGCCTAAACAGAAAAAATATTTCAACTTCAGCCTGTCCTAGACTTGTATAGAATTTCAATACAAGTCTATGGGAATGACTAAGCAATTTTTCCAGACATAAACAAGTCTTCAGACGTAAACAACAGGTCAGAAGGTCAGTGTGTCTATTTTTTTTCCTTTTAAAACTTTGCATGGTCCCTTATAGTAACTGTGGAAGATTTCTAACTTCTCAGTGCATAGATAGAAAGTCCCAAAGTCTCTCAGTATTAAGCTAGCTGTGCATTAACCCATTCCAGAGTGCAGTGTAGATACAGAGCATTAACAGTGCAAATGAACAGGATATATTACAATAAACATATAAAATGAATAAACAGTATAAACAATGGCATAAATCGTAGTGGAAGTTAACCTTTACAAGTGCACTAAAGTAGGAAGTTGATGGCTTTGCCAAGTAACAATACCACAAATGTTCATAGTCCAAAGTACCCTTGATCCAAGGCACTACCGTTATCTCTCCCAACTCTATCCTATCTAACTCTGGCCGTGACCTTAATTATATTGCTTTGGTTGTTGCATGCATTTCTCATTATCTGACCTTATTCTTTGATATAGTCTTATAAATATTTGTATGAAAACTGCCATGTTTAAAAAGTGCAGATATAAATTTCCAATGGCTAATCGCCTGCACTGCCCCCTATAGATGCAATTGTTAATAACCCCAGAAAACAATAATGTTGCCTGCTTCTTCTGCCTGCCTAGTTGTTGTCCAGTGGTTCAATTGCAATGTCTAGTGGTGACGTCTTATTGAAATGTTATTATATACTACATTCATGCTCTATGCAAAGGGACTTAAAAGGGATATTTCCATCTTCTGATTGGGAGGTGGTCCAACCTCTGGGATCCCCACTGATCAATGTTTCTCCAGCTTTATTCCTGCACAGTGATGCCTATTGCCATATTCTATATAGGGACCATTTAAAGTGGTGCAGCGAGCCCTGGAGCAACCGGTACAGAAGATGGGAGTGGTAGTGGCTCTGATGAAGTGTGTCACGGTGTACTCCCTCATACCGTTGCTTTCTGGGGATTGCAGCAGTAGATATGAGGTTTTGAAGAAAGAGGCCAGAAGTAAATATAACAAGGTCTTTTTACTACTGCAATTCAGAACTTCAGCAGCAGGTTTTAAGTGCAATTCTTCTCTGGCTCCCGTAAGTATTATGGAGGCAGGTTGGATGGTGGCAATTTAGCACTTAGGTGGTACTGGCCTAATAACAGTCTAGGTGATGGCTGTCTTGGCTGTAATCTTTCACCTTGCAGCAGTGTCTTTGATGCTGGTAATAGCAGTTCACTCTGCTGTCTAGTCTCTTAAGACTTCACTTGTGGCAGATGATTGATTGATCTCTATGGAGTATCAGGAGCAGGAGCTATGACATGAGCTTCTTCTCCATTCTGTCTCTGGGCAGGAACTCCTCGCTTCTGGCAGGGAGCAGAACCATCCCACCCCTGCCAAGAGGGAAGGAACAGGGTGATTAGCCCTGGTTCTTGCCAACCTTTCCCAACCATTCCTTGCCAGGAGCATACAATGAAATATACAGAGGTCCGAGCATAGAAACCCCTGCAGATCACTAGAGCGAAGAGAGAGAAAGGCTGTACCCTGTACAGTGGATGGGACTGAAAGGGCCATAGCATTTAGCTAGAACTTCTGGCCCTTAATTCTAAGGATTGGTGGAGATCCCATCAGTTGGAACCCTACGATCAGTAAGTGATGACATATTCTAGGGATATGTCATTACTACTTTGGTGGTAAAACTACTAAGTAGTCAGCACATTCATTAGGCTTTTTGCCTTGCAGTTCTCGGGTCAAATCTACCAAGAACACATCTACATGAAGTTTGTAGGTTCTCGTCGTGTTTTGCTTGAGTTTTCTCCAGGTACTCAGTCTCCTCCCCGAAAAAATGCTGATCGGTAAATTGTAATTGCACTGCGGCTTGCAGGCTTTTTATTTGTACCTAATTGAAGCAGTAACTTTTTTTTATTTTTAAGGCTTATGATATAATGGAGATGATTGCTGCATGTTAATTCATCTCTTTAGCTCCAGTGATGAGCAGGCAGGTATCAGGAAAGAACAGTCCCTTCCCAATAATTGCCTGCCCCGTCAGGCAGTCTAAATGGAGCTTTACTTATCAACCAAACAGTTACTGCTTGCTCCTAATCCAAATGACTAGTCATGTTATAACTATTTATTCCTGATATTGGGTCATGTCTATGTCCTCCCCTGAGTCATGTCTATGTTGTACAGTACCAACCAATTACTGAACAGTGGTTACTAGGTCGAGCTACCTGCTGAGGCTTATTTATGACACACCTGGAATCCAGTGTGTCAAGGTGTCCATACATCTTCAACTGCTGTTTGGCCCACAGCTATCTCTACCGACTCTCCATATACTCCATATACATACACGTCGGATCTGATGAGTTTCCATGTGTTTTTAACGGACAGAGAGGAGAATGTTGCTGCCAGACATCATGACATATCACATGACTATTTCTTTCTAAAAAAGCTACAACCAGCCCTGTCCTCACATCACATGGATCCAGAGCTCTCCCCATTCATGGCTCAGATTGCTCTGCTTGATTCTTTTCTGCCTGGCAGCTCAGGGGGCAGTGTCGTTTTTTCTGCAGTTCTCTCCTATCACAGCTAAGGATGTGTGTCCTTTCTGCTGCATCTCTCTCCCTATCACAGCTCAGGGAGTGTGTCCTTTCTGCTGCATCTCTCTCCCTATCACAGCTCAGGGAGTGTGTTCTTTCTGCTGCACATTGTTCCCTGTAACTGTCACAGTAGACATGGCTCCTGGCAACTGAAGGATGGAATTGAGCATGTGCGACCAGCTCAGTAGGCGAACATGCACACTACAATAGAAATTAAACACCAGGGGGCGCTATGATACTGAAGTAAAGAGAATATCTCTCTTTTTTGTAGCAGAAAGTAAATAAATTAAAAAAAACATTTACTTGCTGAATTATATTAAAATAGTTTAATGGCTTTGATTCTAGGTGGAAATTCTCTTTAGCCATTGTCCCGTTACAGACATTATTAATTGGACACAAACATTCTCAGAATTAGACATTTATGGTTAATCCAGTTGATATCTCTTACTTGGAAATACCCTTTATTTGGGTGGTTTCACACATAGCATTTTTGCAGTCCTTTTCCTTGCATTTTTCCTTTTGTTTTGTTTTTTAAATGCTGAGGCCTGATGTCATTGTTAGGGCTACATTCACAGTAGTATTATGAAATCCAGCAGGCTGTTCCAGCAGAGAAACAGCCTGTCAGATTTGAATGTATCCAGCATAGCCGGATAATCCCAGGGACCAATAGATCTCTATTAGGGTGAATAGGACAAGGGATCCCAGGTTCGAGCCCCCTAAGGGGGCTAAAAGTTATTAAATAAAAAGTAAAAATCTAAAACAAAATATTTACTTTCAATCACTCCCAATTTTACATATAAAAATATATAAACAATAAAAAAATTAAACAGATTAGGTATGTTGATGGAAAAAATTAAAAACACATGATTCGCCATTTTGAGTCATCTTGTCTCCCCCGTAAAAATTTAATAACAGTGATCAAAAAGTCATACATACCACAAAAAAGATACCAATATAAAAACTACAGTTTGTTACACAAAAAAACAAGCCTCATACAGCTTTGTAGACCGAAATAAATAAAAAGTTATGGCTGTCAGAATATAATGATGCAAAGAAAATTTAGATATATATATATTTTTTTTTAGTAATTAAACAAAATAAAAACTATACAACTTTGGTATTGCTGTAATCATATTGAGCCACAAAATAAGGCCTTTTTTTCTGTTTACGTTCCGTTTTTTGCATTCCGTATACGGTCCGTATATGGAACCATTTATTTCAATGGGTCCGCAAAAAAACCGGAATGTACTCCGTATGCATTCCGTTTCCGTATTTCCGTTCCGTTCAAAGATAGCACATGTCCTATTATTGTCCGTATAACGGACAAGGATAGTACTGTTCTATTAGGGGCCAGATGTTCCGTTATGCAAAAAACGGAATGCACACGGATGCCATCCGTATTTTTTGCGGACCGCAAAACACTGAAAAAGCCATATGGTCGTGTGCAATAGGCCTAAGGACGTCATGTCCTTTTTAGTGCACAATAAATAATGAATGTCGCAATGTCAAAACCCCAAAAACCTTGTCCGAATTGTGTTTTGTTTTTCAATTTTACCCCATAAAGAATTGTTTTCCTGTTATCCAATACAAGACATGGTAAAGTAAATGACGGAATTAAAAAATGCATCTTGTCCCGTAATACATAAACCCTGTCTAAGGCCTCCTGCACACGACTGTTGTGTGCACCCGTGGCCGTTGTGCCGTGACTTTCAATGGGTCTGTGGAAAAAACGGAAAATGCACCGTTTTGCAGCCGCATCCGTGATCCGTGTTTCCTGGCCGTGAAAAAAATATGACCTGTCCTATTTTTTTCACGGCCAATGGTTCACGGACCCATTCAAGTCAATGGGTCCGTGAAAGAACACAGATGCACACAAGATTGGCATCCGTGTCCGTGATCCGTGGCCGTAGGTTACTTTTTATACAGACGGATCCGAAGATCCGTCTGCATAAAAGCTTTTTCATAGCTGAGTTTTCACTTCGTGAAAACTCAGAACCGACAGTATATTCTAACACAGAGGCGTCCCCATGGTGATGGGGACGCTTCAGGTTAGAATATACTAAAAGAACTGTGTACATGACTGCCCCCTGCTGCCTGGCAGGTGCTGCCAGGCAGCAGGGGGCAGCCCCCCCCTGTAGTTAACACATTAGTGGCCAGTGGGGCCCCCCCTGTAGTTAACACATTGGTGGCCAGTGCGGCCGGCCCCCCCCCCTCCCCTGTAGTTAACTCGTTGGTGGCCAGTGGGCCCCCCTCCCTCCCCTGTAGTTAACTTAACTCGTTGGTGGCCAGTGGGCCCTCTCTCCTCCCTCCCCCTCCTAATTAAAATCTCCCCCCCTATCATTGGTGGCAGCGGAGTGTACCGATCGGAGTCCCAGTTTAATCGCTGGGGCTCCGATCGGTAAACATGGCAACCAGGACGCTACTGCTGTCCCGGTTGCCATGGTTACTTAGCAATTTGTAGAACCGTTATACTTACCTGCGAGCTGCGATCTCTGCGTCCGGCCAGGAGCTCCTCCTACTGGTAAGTGACAGGTCCGGCCGGGAGCTCCTCCTACTGGTAAGTGACCTGACCTGTCACTTACCAGTAGGAGGAGCTCCCGGCCGGACGCAGAGATCGCAGCTCGCAGGTAAGTATAATGGTTCTACAAATTGCTAAGTAACCATGGCAACCGGGACTGCAGTAGCGTCCTGGTTGCCATGGTTACCGATCGGAGCCCCAGCGATTAAACTTGGACTCCGATCGGTACACTCCGCTGCCACCAATGATAGGGGGGAGATTTTAATTAGGAGGGGGAGGGAGGGGAGAAGGCCCACTGGCCACCAACGAGTTAACTACAGGGGAGGGAGGGAGGGGGGGCCCACTGGCCACCAACGAGTTAACTACAAGGGAGGGAGGGGGGCCGGCCGCACTGGCCACCAATGAGTTAACTACAGGGGAGGGGGGGCCCACTGGCCACCAATGAGTTAACTACAGGGGAGGGGCCGGCCGCACTGGCCACCAATAAGTTAACTACAGGGGAGGGAGGGGGGGGGCCGGCCACACTGGCCACCAATGTGTTAACTACAGGGGGGGGGGCGGGGGGGTCTGCCCCCTGCTGCCTGGCAGCACCTGCCAGGCAGCAGGGGGCAGTCATGTACACAGTTCTTTTAGTATATTCTAACCTGAAGCGTCCCCATCACCATGGGAACGCCTCTGTGTTAGAATATACTGTCGGATTTGAGTTTCACGATGTAACTCAAATCCGACGGTATATTCTAACATAGAGGCGTTCCCATGGTGATGGGGACGCTTCAAGTTAAAATATACCATCGGATAGGAGAAAACTCTGATCCGATGGTATATTAACTCCTGACTTCACATTGAAAGTCAATGGGGGACGGATCCATTTGAAATTGCACCATATTGTGTCAACGTCAAACGGATCCGTCCCCATTGACTTACATTGTAATTCAGGACGGATCCGTTTGGCTCCGCACGGCCAGGCGGACACCAAAACGACTTTTTTTTCATGTCCGTGGATCCTCCAAAAATCAAGGAAGACCCACGGACGAAAAAACGGTCACGGATCACGGAAAAACGGGACCCCGTTTTGCGGACCATGAAAATATACTGTTGTGTGCAATAAGCCTAAGGCTGTGTGAATGGGAAAATAAAAAAAATTATGGCTATTGGAATGTGGGGAGGAAAAATCTAAAATTTTAAAATGAAAGTAGGCCCGGTCTTTAAGGGGTTAATAAAAGTATACAAAATTCCCTAATAATGTAAATTACCAAAGTTATTAACATCACTGTCCCTACACATTTTCAAAAATTGAAATTAAATTTACACCTTAGGGTGGGTTCACATCTGCATTCTGGATTCCGTTATGGAATCCATAAGACGGAAGTCAAAACGGAAGCCTTTATAAGGCATTCCGTTTTGATCCGTCTTAATAGAAGTCTATGGGGAAGCATAACGGATCCGTCTGGCTCCCGTTATGCAAGACGGAAAACAAAGTCCTGTCGACAGGACTTTTTTCTCCGTTCTGCATAACGGAAACCAGACGGATCCGTTATGCTTCCCCATAGACTTCTATTAAGACGGAAAGCAAAACGTAATGCCTTTTAAAGGATTCCGTTTTGCATTCCGTCATAATAGAAGTCTATGGGCAGCATAACAGATCCGTCCTCCCGTCTTATGGATTCCGTTATTTTCAGTTATAACCATTTTATAACGGAAAGCCATAACGGAATCCAGAACGCAGATGTGAACCCACCCTTAAGGCTACATTCACATGACCGTATGTATGAGCCCGCATACGTTCCGCAATTTTGTGGAACGGGTACGGACCCATTCATTTCACACTATCCACATCCGTAGTTCCGTTCCGTGGCCTCGCAAAAAAAAAGAAAAAAGCAAACAAAAAAAAAAGCAGACAACAATAGGCATTTTCTGTGATAGCGGCAGACTGCACGAGACACGTGTGCCACTGTCCGTGTTTTGTGGATCCGAAAAATACCACGGTCGTGTGCATTTAGCCTAAATTGAAGTGCGGCTCTGTGATTTTGACTTTACCATATTGAATATGTGCCTAAAGTCCAGAGTCTAACAGGACACATGACGCTTTCAGATTAACATGCTTTTCTCATCCTGGAAGTTATTTTATATCTTATGAACAATGTTTATGAGAATGCCAACACCCCTTCTTCCAGATCATTTCACACCTCTGTTCCCATTACCATCACGTGGGTCACGTGTCTCGTGGAGTCTGCTGTCTGATGCAACATGGTGACAATGAGGACATGTACAGGCAGTGGAGTAGGGTGGAGATTGCAATGCTTCTCCACATCAACCTACTGATTGAAGAAAAACATTATAAGACCTGGCTCATACAGTGTTATGCTCCCAGCATATAGGTCTAAAGTGCCCATACACTTGTATTAGCCAAATCTATGCCAAAATAGTGTCTTCTTGGCACACATTTGGATGGTATGTCTATATTCCGGTCCCCAGACCTCCCAAGTGTCCCTCTTTAGTAGGGACAGTCTCTACTTTTGACTGAAGTCCATCTTTTTGATCTGAGGTATAGATTTGGGTGGTGATTAAGGTATCCAGATATCAAAATCATTTTTAGGAGTAGGCCCTTCCCATTCCGGTATTGGGTCATAACCTCGTCTATGTCCCCTGCCCAAGGCCAGGTCAGGAAATTGTAGCCATAAAATCAGTAAGATGGAACCATTTCACAGAGACCAGAGACCCCTATTATAAGATGTGAAGATGTCATATACCTTATACAGACCAGAACCGTTAGAGGGGTCAGGAATAGGCTAGCGTCCTCTCCAGCTGAGGTCACACATGAAACCACTATCTTGCAATATACATCAAAGAAATACGTGGACAAATCCATATTTGAACCACGTGCTTCCTCCTGAGATCTCAGGCCATGTATATGCATCTACTGTATCAAAATCAAATAGATCCCAGCTCAGTAACAGGGAGCAATTAGATACTCCAGCCATCCTGCCATTATCTCCGCCATGTTTGGTACGCACGTGTGCAGGACATTAGGACGGAGTGGATAGAGGTAACATGAAGTTGCTAGGATGAATCTACAGACACTTTTTAACACATGCAGGGAGAAAAAGAAACTCTCATTTCTTTGGGGATCACTAGTTTAATGGACTGTCCGATATTTCTGCTTCCCCACGCAATCGGACTTAACCGTCGCGTAACGTATTAAGTTCTGTTTTTATCCCTTTTATTGTACAAACTGTTATTTTGCACTGTATGTATATGTCTGTTTATTTTATGTTATATTTTCTATGATAACCCTATTGTTTGTACGCACTGTACTTTTTTAATATTATAATTTCACTTTAATAGGAGCCTTCTTGTGTGCTAACAATACTATGACCTTAGAAGGAGCGTTACCTAGATTGATTTATTAACCCTGTGAATGCTAGCAGCTGTAGAGAGTACTTAGGTGTTATTTCATACAAGGTTTCTCGTCAGCCTGATATGACGAGTGGTGGTGTTCCATGAAATTTCCCTACCCGTGAAATTTCCCTACCCTCGTCACTTCCTGTTGTGACGCGGCCGCACCGGACATAGCGTTCCCAGCTTTGGAAGGAGGTAGGGAAATTTCACACCAGAGTTGGGGAGAAGGGGCCACCTAAACACACTGGGCCAGTAAAACCGTTGTAGTATCCGGTCCTGTGTTTTCTGCCTTCCCAGATGACCCCGAGAACATGTTGGTGGGCTAACTCTAACACGAGTTTGCGATAAGCCTGGGGCACCACCAACTGTTCAATGGGTTCACCCAGCAGCTGGTTTACCCGATACAACATATCCTGATGAACCACAAAACGGGGGAACACTCTGCCCCTGGTTGTTGTGGTTCACCATCTACTATTAATATATTTTCCCAGGCTCGGGATAGGGTTGGGTCCCGGTGTTGTGCAGTACCAAAATTATCCCCGGAGACATTGAGATCTGCCAGCTCAGGCCCTGGCGGCAAGTCCTCCACGTCTCCCACCATTACACTCAGTGGGGTTGTCTCCCCCATTTCCACCGAAGTGGTGGTCACCCCTACCGCTGGCCCTTCGGCCTCGGGTTCCTAGAGTTCTGGCCTTCCCCTGGAGCAAGGCCACTCTGCTGGGGTTACCCCTGTCTCATGGGTATCAGTCACTTTCTTAGCAGGCCACAGTGCTGGGAAACCCGGGAAGTCTCTCCCGATTATAAGTTTGTAGTGTAAGTTTGTGGCAACTGCCACTTCGTGAGTCCACCTGCCGGCCTCCGTGGTAAGAGACACCAGGGTGGTGGGATAGTCTTTTAAGTCCCCATGAATGAACATGACCCCGACTTTCCGTCCAGTATACTCAGTGGACCGTACCAGGGGAGCCCTTACTAGGGACACCAGACTCCCTGAGTCCAGCAGGGCCTCCGCTGGGATGTCTCCCACTTCCACCTGGCACAAGTGATTTAGAGTTCCTGGGGTACGTGTTGCACACAGCTTACTGGCATATAGCGACTGATGGTAGCTATAGTTAGTGTCCATGGGCTCAACCCGATGGGGACAGTCAGCCCTTACATGGCCAGACTCCTGACACCGCCAGCAGACTATCGGAGCCAGGTCCGCAGTGGGTACATTCTGTGCGGATTTTATCGGCTCAAATCTCTGGGCCTGGGGTGGAGATTTCCGGGGTTTGACTGGCCCCCTCCCGAAAGAACCCCTCTTCAGATTCCTGGTAGCCTCATAGCATTCCACCAGGTCCACCATCTCAAGGGCATTGCCAGGAGACACCTGGCCGATCCAGTGCTGGAGAGGGGGTGGCAAAGCCCTCCAGAACATATTAGCTAACAGACGATCCAGCATAGCAGTGGGGCTCAGCACGTCAGGCTGTAGCCACTTTTGCAAGAGGTGAAGTAAGTTATAATACTGGGGTCTCATGGGCTCAGCCGGGTTGAACCCCCACTGATGCACCCGCTGGGCCCGGACCAACACATTCACCCCCAGTCTTGCCAGAATCTCACCCTTTACTTTCTGGTATTCGGCTGCTTGATCGTCTGGCAAGTCGAAATACACCCGCTGGGAATCGGATGCCAGGAATAGAGTGATGACCTCAGCCCACTGATCTCGGGTAGATTCTCTCTTGTGGCCACCTTCTCGTACATCGCCTGGTAGGTTTTGATGTTATCTGAGGGTGTCATCTTGGGGATCGCCGCACGGACCGCTTTCCGGACATCATGGACACTCTGGGACGCTCCTGCCGTCTGAAAAGCCATCAAGCCAGCAGCTGGTTTGTTTCTTGCTGGTGTTGGTTAGCCTCCACGAGAGCTTTCATTACAGCCTCTATTTTGTCGCGTGACACAGGTTTGAATTTAGCTAGTTTAATCCAGGACATCCAGCTGTACCCGAAAACAAAAATATTTCGGCGTTTACGCCAGCCTTTTTGCGCGAGCCCGCATCCTCCACCAATAGTGGGGATTCGCTCTAGTAGACAGGGTATGCGGACGCAGTACAGAGGCAAATTACCAGCTCTTAAATCAAACTTCCGTGTTTATTCACACATAAGGCAAAAACAAAACGTCACTTTTCAGTCTTGTTGTTAGTTCACACACAATGGAAAGTGCACATAGCAAAAATCACCTTGTTGGCAGTTCTGCCTTCAGCAGTCCATAGCAGGCTTTTAGGGGGCCTGTTTCCCCTAAACACGGGTCTCAGCCCTCCAGCACGGCACAAGCCTCAGATCCCAGCACACACACACATTTTGCTGCTGGGCCCAGCAGCACACGCTGGGAGGAAAATACCTGTTTTCCCAGACCATACCCTTCACTGTGTCATAACTTTGACTTTGTTTCTGTATAAATGTCAAAGAAAATCAATAGAAAACGATCTGATTAAAAAAATGGATCTTTCACACAATAAATCATAAACATCCCTCTAGGGCTGCAGTAAACGATTATTTAAGTAATCGAGTATTCTATTGATTCTTTTTTACGATTAATCTAGTAATCTAATAAGAAAAACTTTCTTAAAATAACGTATTGCTTTATAAAAATGTCCCCCTTTCCCAGTGCCTCCTATGCCATCCACCATGTCCCCCACTCCCCCAGTGTCATCAGATCAGCAGCCCCTCCCTGCCATGTCCCCCAGTGCCCCCATGATGGCACTGCCATCAGCCCCAACATCCTGATTGCCATGATGTCCCCCTTCCCCAGTGCCTTCTATGCCATCCACCATGTCCCCCAGTGCCATCAGATCAGCAGCCCTCCATGCCATGTCCCCTAGTGCCCCCATGATGGCACTGCCATCAGCCCCTCCATCCAGATTGCCATGATGTCCCCCTTCCCCAGTGCCTCCATGCCATCCACCATGTTCCCCACTCCCCCAGTGTCATCAGATCAGCAGCCCCTTCATGAAATGTCCCCCAGTGCCCCCATGATGGCACTGCCATCAGCCCCTCCATGCCATCCAGTCCCCCTTCCCCAGTGCCTCCTATGCCATCCACCATGTCCCCCAGTGCCACCAGATCAGCAGCAGCCCCTCCATGCCAAGTCCCCCATGATGGCACTGCCATCAGCCCCTCCATCCAGATTGCCATGATGTCCCCCTTCCCCAGTGCCTCCATGCCATCCACCATGTCCCCCAGATCAGCCCCTCCAGGTGCCTAATCACAGGTGCCCCTATTAACTTTATACATGCCAAATCACAGGTGCCCCCATTAACCCCTCTCGCCCTGTCAATAACGTTATACATGCCAAATCACAGGTGCCCCCATTTCCCCATGCCAAATCACAGGTGCCGCCAAATCACCGGTGCCACCATCCCCCCCCCCCCGATGTCTCTGTTAACTTTATACTTACCTTTCCGTGCAGAGTACGCCGACACATGGCGTCCGCAGGAGACGCGTCTTCATCCCAGCATGCACTGGGGACCTCACGTCACACACAGCGTCAGCCAGCGCGCTGATAATGTATGAACGCAAGGTCCTGCAGCGCGATGAGTGAGAAGCTTCATTTCACTCACGCTCCATGGTCATGTGATTTAAACTAATCCTTGATGCAGTTTTTTGCCTCGATTACATCAAGTAAATTGATGAATCATTTTAGCCCTACGTCCCTCTTTGCCCCGCCAAAAAGTTCGGAGGTGTCTGTTTACCTCCAATGGAAAGTCCAGCAAGGGACTAAACACAGTGTGAACCCTGCCTGACATGTAAGTGGTTGTGCCTGGCGCTACTACTGATCCCATTGGATACTATTACCTTGGGTGCAACTGCAATCACTGCGACCTCTGTAATAACTGCCGGTACCAGGCCACAGATATAAACTCAGCATATTTGCCTCAGAGACCAGGCATCAGCAGTGACTGAAGTGGTGCCAGAAAATGGACAGCCCCTTTAATTAAACTCCAGAATCTGTTTTAAATAAATGGGTCAGTATTTAACGTGCTCTCATTATCTGCATCTTTTATAACAGCTTTTACATTGCTGCAGCTTGACAGGAATTCAGTAATTAAATAAGCAGGTTATATATAACATGACACAACATCGCAATGGCCGTCCCACGTTACACAAGCATATTTGTTTTGAATGTCACGGCCATGTGACCTAGTCGTCCAGTGGCCATTTTTGTTTTGGGCAACTGAACTCTTCCAATGAGCCAAAATATTACCAATAAATGTTAAGCTCAGATCCGGGATATCTCATTCACCTTTATCAGAATTAAATTGCAAGTATTTTTTTTCTTGACTACAATTTAGAGAACAGGCGCAAAGGCTGCCCTAAACAAAAATGGCAACCGGCTGATAGTACGTGCCGAGGGGCGGGGCAGTTTCCTTGGCAGCGCTTGGGGGTCGGTGACGTCACGTTGTATATATAACGGACAGCGAGTCCGTGCTGCGTCAGATAGAGCGCAGTGTGATATCGAGAATCAACGGAGGTTCCCGCTTCAACAGTGATTGGACGGAACCTATTAACCCAGAACCATGAGCTCCCAGGTCCGTCAGAATTACCACCAGGACTGTGAGGCCGCCATCAACCGCCAGGTCAACCTGGAGCTGTACGCCTCCTACGTCTACCTATCCATGGTGCGTATTTAGCCTGCGCAGCTGTGTGTACCCCTCACGTTCTCTTGTTTATAACCTCTTTATGGCAGATGTCGTGATAATATTTTTAATAGGGGGTGATAGAGCACGGCGCTATTGCCGTAAAGTATCTGATGTGGATCTGTAAGTCATAGCATGCTGTAGTTGTCCCCCCTTCTCCTCTCTACAGTGGTACAGGCTTTCTATGTTAGGATTTCAGTTATGGAACGATCCATCTTTGGGGGGGGGGGGGGATTGCAGTGGTCTGCTATTTGGAAGTGGTTAGGTGTGGGAGACTCCCACTTGAGAAGATGGTTTCCCCTCTAACGTGGCGGGGGCCTGGGTTTTGGGAGGCAAAGGGTTATTCTATTCCATTTTATCCACCCACTGATCTGGAGGGGCCTTGGATCTCATGTGGTTGGATTGCAGTAGATCAGGTTACTTGTGCCAGGGCTGGGTAGGATTGTTTAAGTGATTGGCTGTGCCACTGTCCTGGGCACTGATCTTGGTGCCAGGTCTATTGTTTTAATTGTGAAACAATTTGAAGGGGTTCTTTGTAGTATCATTTGAGCTGCGTGAGGATGCCTGATTCATGGCTGTGATCTGAGGTGTGGAGGGCCTCCCCAGGATGTGAGGGGGTCTTGCAGTTCCTGATGCTTGCCTCAAACATCCAGCTAATGTGGTAGGAAAGTCGCCAGTAAGGGATTGTAAACCTAGATCCAAGAGAGCGGACTAGATGGACGGCTCGTTCCGGAGCGTTACATCACAGGAAAGTGCCCGGTCATCGGCCGACATGTGCGTGGACGGATTGTTGGCAGCACGTGGTCCTGTGTTGTGGGAAGTAGCAAACGATTTCCTGGACACACTGTGGCCTGGCAGCGGGATCTTCATGCACATTACCACTGAAGCCCATCCAGCACTGGTACATGCTAACTGGAAGAAATGGCCGTGTGGTTAGTGGCAGTAAAATGCAAGGTCTATGGGAAATAGAAAATGCAGGACCCACGAGCAATTTTTGCTGCTGCTGTTTTCCTTGATTAGTTGGCTTCTGTCTTTCTGGCTTCTTTTCCAAAACCTAGCCTGCAGGAGCTCGTGGCCATTTTTGCCTTTTTTTTTTCATCATGTTCTGTACAGGAGAGAAATGCGAGGACATGCTAGTGGGCGAAGGCACTGTTTACAAAAAGTAATAAATGGAGGGCAAAAATACTGCATGCACTGGGATTTTTTTATTTTTTTTTGGTTCATGTGTTAGGAGCCCAAGGCTGGGTTCTCATGTTTTATGTTTTCTGATGTAGTTTATAAGGCCAGGAGTGGATCCTAAAGGGAGAGAGAGGATAAAGGACAGAACTTTTCCACTTTTTACAGTCCTCTCCTGGTACGTAAACTGTGTCGGCACCCTAAGTGCCCATTCACACAACCGTCTTTTTCTTTCCGTATCTGATCTGCAATTTTGCGAACCCATTCACTTCAATATAAAATATGCTGACAGTACAAATGTAAAATACATATAATTATAATAAAAAACTTGTCTGGCTACAGTGCAGGGAAAGCGGACTGGGGTGACGTTACGCAGTCCGGCATGCTGCCCAGGTGTGGCATGGCACAGTAGGGCCCATCCCTTGTGGCTCTTCAGCGTACGGGGCCCCAGTGAACACTGAACAGACGCGTCCACTCTGGGGTTCACCTGAACCCCTACTACTTTGGTGTAAGAGCGGCTCAGCCCCAGCTCCGGCCCCAGCTGGCTGAGCAAGGCCTACAGCTGAGCCCATATCCGGTAGTTATCCAGGCAGTTAAAGAGAAGGGCAGACTTCATGGGCCCCCTTGTAGGGAGGCTTCCAGTAGGGCCTCTTGGGTTTGTAGTAGGGGGGCTGTAGCCGGTAAGTGGGCCCATAGTTTGGGAAGGGCGGATAGGGAGGGTGCATGATCAGAGTCCTGCAAGGAGCAGGTGGGCTGCGCGGCTGCCCCTTATATCAGCCTAACGTTACTTTAACGACCGGCAGCCTTAACACCTTCACTGCCAGCCACACCTGAGCCTCCCCAGCGTGGTGGCATCTCCGCATCGTAGGCTGTACAAATGGCAGAGTGCTCCCTCATACCGCTGCACGTGTGCCAACTGATGGAACTGGTCACAATCACACTTATCAGGCTCACACCAGAAAAGGTTCCCCCCCCCCCCCACTTTAGCATAAAATAGGAGATGTGCAGAGAAAGGTAGGTAGGTAGGCGGGGGGAATACTGGGCAGCAGCAGCCATTAGCAAGTGGTGAGGTGATCATCAGTCATCTCACCACTTGCTAATGTTAAGTATGTAAAGGGTTAATAGGAGCCGCTGGTCAAGACACTAAAAAGCCAGTGAACCATATCTCTTTCAAAAGTCTGAGGAGGAGATAACCTCCAGGAGATAACCTCTCCTCCTACTAAGCAAGGACTATTGAAAGAGATATGGTTCACTGGCTTTTTAGTGTCTTGACCAGCGGCTCCTATTAACCCTTTTATTCCCTTATTAAGAATGTTTGTGAGCCCAGGCAGGGAGCTCACACGGAGCACTGAGTGTTAGCGGCAGCGCAGGGGTGACTGCTTCTCAAGCTAACCTCTGTTCTATGGAGCGGCTCCCTGTCTTCATGCCTCTGAAGCTGCTGCTGTGTTCAGCGCGGGAGAATGGGGGTGTGAGAGGAGCATCCAATGGTACATCAGCACACTGATACTGACCAATCAGCAGCCTTCTCTCTAATAACAGAGCGCTATACTGTGCGGAGCTCTGTTATTGGATTGCCGCCTGCCTGCTGGATGAAATGCCTTCTTCTTAAAGCGGCAGAGCAGCGGAGGCTCTAGGCGCAAATGGCGACAAGACTACAAAGTCTTGTCGCCATTTTGCAATTCTAAGTCGCATTGGCGACCATTTTGGTCGCCGTCTGGAGCCCTGCCTTAGGCGCAGTTCACACTTTAGTTATTTGTTCAGTTACTTCCATCAGTGACTGAGCCAAAACCAGGTGTGGTTCAGAAAACGCAGGACAGGAGGAAACCTTCCATTATACCTCACCTCTGTGGAGGCTTCACTACTGGTTTTGGCTCAAAATCACGGATGGAAATGACTGATCGTATAACAGAAGTGTGAACTTGGCCTTAATGGACACAAACACGTTTTATGGCTTCACTACTTCATATAGATGGGCCTTGTAGTGTCTCAGCCTAGTAAACCTAAAGCCTCCTGCACACCACTATCTGCGGTCTGTGGGCTGTCTGCAAAAAGGTAGAACATGTACTATTCTTGGCCGCAAAAAATGCGGCCCATGGGTCCATTGTAGATAATGGGTCTGCCAAAAACAGACGGCACATGGACATCTGTTTTGCAGACTGCAAAATACATAGTTAGTTGGGGCTCATGCACACGACATGGTTCTTGCTGTCTGCCTAAAAACAGATCCGCAAAAAATACGGATGACGCTGTGTGCATTCCGTATTTTGCGGAACAGCTGGCCCGTAATAGAACAGTCCTATCCTTGTCCATAATGCGGACAATAATGGGACATGTTCTATTTTCTTGCAGAATGGAAAGAATATACATTTGTGTGCATGAGCCCTGATGTGTAGAAGACTAAAGGTGACACTCCACACCCCTATAATGCAAGGGGGAGACTCCTAGAGTGGATGAGACTTTTTGGGGCCCTCTGGATTTGGATTTCTTGTGCATAAAAAAATAAAAAACTCCAGTCCTAATCTAATGTCTGGATCTTTCTTCCTCACAGCGTTCATGCTCCTTTATCATGGGGTCCCCACTTCCCTGTGTCCTGAAGTGCAGACCTTCACCCAATTATCCTGCCGGCGTATTGTGGCTCCTGCTGTATTAGGCGGCTGCACCTTATGCAATTGTCCTCATGCAGCTGAAGCAGCTCCAGGGCTTGTTTGATATCGAGACCCAGCAGATCTGTAGAGCAAAGCTGAAGGGTGCGGCCGATCAATGTACTGTACGCCCAGCCTATCTATGGGGTGCAGGTGTCTGGAAACTGGGTGTTGGTGACTTGTCATGTAGTCCAGGATATGGGGCTGCTCTATGATCTGCTTTTGGAGAGCAAGGGGGCCCCTGTATGGTTTTTGCCCGGGGCCCTCTGCAGTTTGTGTATGATGGGTCAGTGCTTGTCAGCTTTACCCTCGTCACTGACTGTATTCTAAGGCCACTTTCTCACGGTCAGTATTTGTAAGGGCTCATTCAGACAAACGCAAGAGCTGTGTGCGCAGTGATGTGCACCCATTGGCTTGAATGGGTCCACGATCCGCAAGCTCTGTGAAAAGATGGGGACCATCCTATCTCTAGAGGTGCAGAGGCACTGACCTGAGAGCCCACGGAAGCTCTTCATAGTTTTTCTGTGGGCTTCCAATCCACGCATCCGTTCCGCAAAAGATAGGACACGTCTATCTTTGGCTGTATCTTGCGGATCGCGGACCCATTCAAGTCGGCGTTCATCCGCACCGCTGGGTACACATGGTGGGTGCCCCCGTTTGTGGCCTGCAATACAGGCACGGAGCCCTTATAGCTGTATGAATGGGGCCTAAGCCTGTGCTAGTAGTGGGTCCAGAAAAGAGACGAATCTTTCAATTATGGGTTCTCTGTAGGATCCACTCCTGGTTTTGGCTGATGCAGAATTCTGCTTAAATTACTAACCGGGAGAAAGTGGCCTAAACCATAGGTCTCCAGCTGTTGGTACTACAAGTCCCAGGATGCATGGACAGTCTTGTGCTGAGAGTAGTAGTCTCACAACGGCTGGAAAGCCTTGTTTTGGCGTCCTGTCCTAAACGAAATTCGGGCTGCCCCTGCTAGACTCTTCCCCCTCATATACATACCATTAGATGTACTAACTTTATAGGTTCCATCACCCAAATGTTGCATCCATCTTACACAGCCGCTCAAGTGTTCGGCGAGCAAATAACAGGGTAGTGCGGTGTGACCGTGCAGCTTAAAGGCCTCTCGGGTAATATGGGGGATGCTTCAGGAACCTATATCCTAGCGTACCCGAAGACCTATTTTTTAGAAGTTTCTCAAAGTGTGACGTGCAGTTTTTGCAATGGCTGCAGCAATGAGAGGGTTAAAAGGCGAAGAGTTAACTTTATGTTGGTCTTGCGCTCGTGTGATACAAAGGCATGGTGACCTCTAAGGCTTGTGTGATGGAAGGGGGCTTTGTGCCATGTGCGCGCCATTTGTAAATGATATGGTTGCACTGCCCTCTGCTGGCCAGTGTCTGCCCTGTAGTATATGGTGCTGTGAAGTGGAGGACGCTATAGCAGTTGTGAATGTTGATAAGTAGGTAAAATTTTATAATTGTCAATGAGAAATTGTTGTTCACTGCAAGGGGGGGTTGGAGTAGATGCTACATTACTTTTTATAAAAAGGCAGTAAAAGCATTAGAATTGCTGAAATTTCAAAATGGGACAAAGACTTTGCCTATGTGATACTAAACTTTTAAATTCTTGGCTCATAAAGTCCACCCTATAATCCTACTGTGCTGATTGAGAAGGAAGATCAGCAATGACCGCAAATTGGTGAAGAAAAATTCTAAGCTTGGCCATCAGAATAAACCCTGGATCAGGGCCCATCTCTACAGATCTAGTGCCCGTAAGCTGCAGGGTCTTTACATACAAGAACGGCGTCCAGGCCCCTCCTGTGCAATGACTGAACCGTCACAACTGCCATAGTCACTGCTCTTACAGTGAAGAATCTTTGTTGATGGGAAAACCTTCTCTCCTCTAGATCTAGAGATGCCTTTTTGTCACAACTACAGGTCTAGGTATAAAGATTATTCCTTTAAAGGGGTTCTCACTTCAGCAAATTGCATTTATCATGTAGAGAAAGTTAAAGGGGTTATCTGATTTCAGAAACATTCCCCTGTGTACCCAGCTCCTTGGCCCACTCCTGGTCCGTGCGCTGCCGCTTCTCCTTCTCCCTGTACACGGGTGAAAACATTGGGGGTGGGGGGGGTTACCAATAGCAGACGGGATGAGCCTCCCTAGCATCATGGGTTACCAATAGCAGACGGGATGAGCCTCCCTAGCATCATGGGTTACCAATAGCAGACGGGATGAGCCTCCCTAGCATCATGGGTTACCAATAGCAGACGGGGTGAGCCTCTGACGGGATGGCTGCTTCCTCAAGGACACCAGATGTGTTCATCCTTGTGCGGGAAGCGGGTACCCAGGTAAGTATATTACCTGTGAGGGGCCCAGCACATATGGGGGGGGGTGTTTATGAAATTGGATAATTGTATGACCCCTTTAAAACAAGCCACTTACTAATGTATTGTGATTGTCCATATTGCCTCCTTTGCTGGTCTGATTCATTTTCCCGTCACAGCGGCAGTCGTGCTTGCACTCTAAGAAAAAGCAACTGCCTCTCTGGTGGTTAATATTGCGGAAGTGCTAATGGGTACACGGGTCATCCTGGCCACCTTTTTATCTGTGCTGCGGCGCTGGTCGTAACCCCTGGAGATGAGCGGTGTATAATGTGATGGGAAAATGAATCCAGCCAGCAAAGGAGGCAATATGGAGAATCACAATAAATTAGTAAGTGCCTTGTATTAACTTCCTCTACATGATAAATGCCACTTGCTGAAGTGAGACAACCCCTTTAAGTATGGAAATATTGATGGAGATTAGACTTTACATGTAGAAGTGATTAGTTCAGTGATCTGTGTTTAGCCTCTGAGTACAGTTGGACCTAAATCCATCCTAAGTAATGAGCTTAAAGGGGTTTTGCACAGATCTATCTGCAGCCTTCTCTCAGCTCACCAAGCACAGCGCCGCACATTGTATAGTGGCTGTGCTTGGTATCGCAGCTGTCGTCTAGTTTTTCTGACCCTCTACCATTCTGTACATGCACTGCATACACTTCCTGGTCCCTCCCTGACAGAGCATGCTTTTCTGGTGATGGAAGGCCACGTTACACTTTTTAAATGTTTCTTCCGATGTTCATGTTGTGTTTTCTCATCTTGTAGTCTTACTACTTTGATCGTGATGACGTGGCACTGAGGAACTTCGCTAAATACTTTCTGCACCAATCCCATGAAGAGCGCGAGCACGCCGAGAAGCTTATGAAGCTGCAGAATGAGCGTGGAGGAAGGATTTTCTTGCAGGACGTGAGGGTAAGAAGACTTTGACTTGTCAAGGCCAAGCATGTCCTCTAATGATTAAACCTAACTAAATAAACCTGACCTTCAGCATCAGACTCAGTGGCTTGTTGGCAAGTAGATGGTGGGTGGTAGAAAAGGGAGGGGGGTGTGAATCGAGGATTGGTTTCCACCTTGTGGCAGAACCTCAGCTGTGCTTTTGCAGTAAGTACAGGTGCCCCCTTACCCCCATTGGTAACTTTGATTTGTCAGCTTATACATGCACGTCCTGGTAGGTATAGCAGGGGGCGATCCCGTGTAGACTTCTAAGAAAAACTGCTTCAGAATGTTGATTCATGGGGAAGGCGAGTTTTTACAAAAACAACCAGTCCAAAGGTAACTAGGTTAAAGGGAACCTGTCACTGGGATTTTGTGTATAGAGCTGAGGACATGGGTTGCTAGATGGCCGCTAGCACATCCGCAATACCCAGTCCCCATAGCTCTGTGTGCTTTTATTGTGTAAAAACGATTTGATATGCAAATTAACCTGAGATGAGCCCAGCACCACCCCGCATCCTCAATCTCCTCCTTGCTCCCAGACATCAGAAAAACTAGAGCGCCGTAATCTCGCGATGCGCGAGCATGCGCAGTGTCATAGGGAAGGAACTGCACATGCACTAGCTTGTGAATCGTGAGATTACGGCACTCTAGCTTTCTGTCAGGGAGCAAGGAGGAGATTGAGGATGCGGTGCTGGGCTCATTCACGCTGGACTCATCTCAGGGTAATTTGCATATGTATAACACTTATTTTTTATTTTTTTTTGTTACTATTGATGACCTTTCCTCAGGATAAGTCCTCAATAACAGATCGGCATGAGTCTGACTTCCGGAACCCCCACCGATCAGCTGTTTACCTGGTCACTGCAGTGGTGAGCAGGTGTTATTACCAGTATGGCGTCCTCATTCACTTCTGAGACAGTTCTGTAGTATTCACTTGAACAGACAGAGCTGTCCCATAGAAGTGAATGGGAACGCAATTACACCTGCTCACCACCAGTTGTTGTGGCGAGCAGGTAAACAGAAAGCGGCACTGGTAAGCACTGCCTTCTCTTAGAATGGTTGATTGGCGGGGGTGCCAGGAGTTGGACCACTACTGATCTGATAGATTAATTATCCTGAGACAGGTTGCCGGTAGTGAAGAGCAGAAAACCCTTTAATGCTCAGGACGCTACACACGAGGGGACTAACGCGCCCCCCCATCATGACCGCATTAAAACTTCTCCTGGATCGTGCAAGTGCACATGAACCCCTTCTTAGTTGGCTTTCCCCCTCGTTTATCTACCACTGTCAGCAGTTTTTGGCACAGTGTACCAGCATATAGCGCATTGCATTTCCCCTCTGCAGTACCAACCTGGAATTGTAAGTATAAGCCGACAAATGGAAGTGTTCACCCAAGAGACCGCTAGAGCCGTCGCTCAGAGGGCAGCGGTTGGGAAGCATTTCATGTACAAAACCCCGGACACTGCACAGGAAGGCATTGCCCCATGGCACCTGCGATCGTGGTGTCGGGGCATTAGAACTTTAGGCATTTATAGAGGACCTGTTGCCGTTCCTGACATGTCTAGTTCAATAATTGTCATGTGTATGGAATGACCAATCTGGTAACTTTAGTCTTCTATTTTGTGCTATTCCTCTATCTCTACTAGTAGTTTATGAATAAAGGTACAGTTGGGGGTGTCCCTTCCGTTTGACATTCTCCAGTCAATGCTGCCAGTGTTAGTCTGTGCAGAGGCACCCCCTGACTGGTAACGCCCAGTGGTACCTTTTATTCATAAATGTATTGTAAGAATAATAAAGGAATGGCACAACATAGTTATGACACTCTGGAATGGTGATGGCTTCTCTTCAAACATCCGTGTTTCAGTTCCCATAAGGTTTGAGTGGTAAGACGTTTGCCCTAAGGGCAGTCAGCATTCATGCATCATGATTTGTCAGTACAAGACTTTCTACAGTTTAATCCCCATCTTAAATTCCTTGTGTAACATGGTGTCCACACATGCCGCTACAGGATCTGCCATAGCATCAAAGCCTGGGCCGCTGCGTCGGCATATCTGTGGGTTAATGGAGACCATGCCTGCAATATGTAGGCACCACCTGCACATGATGCGGCATACATGCTGTCACATCTAATCTGTACCAAAAAACGCTGTTAGGAATTTAGTGCGGATATGATGCAGAAATGCACATAAATCCACACGGAAATTCGTGCAGATCTTATGTACGTTCACCCTCATTGTGTGCAGTCGGCCTTAGAGTAAAGGAATTGGCACAACTATATACTACATAGTCCAACCAAATTCAGTGCAATCTGTATAATTGTCCACACCTACCCTGGTTTTGTGGAATAGGTTAAAAGCGCACCACTGTGTGCATTAGACTGCAGTACAGTAACTTTTAGTGCATGGTTTATCGCATACATTGGTCCTAATTTTTCAAACTACGAATGGCAGATATCTACCATTTTCGCCAACTTCTGCATGTGGCCGACTGTAGAAGCTTTGGACGGTCCTAGGAAGAATGGTTTATGTAGCTGTGGCCAATGCATTGTCATCGCTGTTTGAGTCGGGCTCCTCATATGATACTAATGTCTTCTTGGACACTTGTGATTGCAGAAGCCGGAGCGTGATGAGTGGGGCAGCGGGCTGGAAGCCCTAGAGTGCGCCTTGCAGCTGGAGAAGAACGTTAACCAGTCCCTTTTGGATCTGCACAAATTGTCTACAGATCGGAATGATCCACATGTAAGTGATTGCTGAGACAGGAATTCCTAAACCGCCTGATACGATCCGTGTGTCAGTCAGAGATTAAACTTATTCTTGCATGTTCATGGAGTAACTTCCAAAAGCAAAGCATCATGAGCTAACCAGACAATGGGCTCCAGCTCTGGGTAGAAGTTAAAGGGCATCTGTCAGCAGATTTGTCCCTATGACACCGGCTGACCTGTTACATGTGCACTTGGCAGCTGAAGGCATCTGTGTTAGTGCCATATTCATGTATATCAAATACTCGCCACCCGAGGCCAAATACCTAAACTTGCCTCAGATTTATCAGAATAAAGATGATGCCTAAATAACTTATTATATCTAAAAATTACTAAATCAGAGTGCTGTGAGCCACTCCAACCTTAAATCTCTAGCTCTGGTGCATGTAGACATAATCTATGTACAGCTAGAGGACTAAGGGGTGTGCAGCCCCCACGTAAATCCTACTTATTGCCTATATATTGTATGGTCAGTTGTGTTCACTGACGGCAAAACATTACATAAGCACTAAGTGCTAAAAACTGCCCCCCATGTTTCACCAGTGACCTGGCCTCATCAGGGGTAACGGGCAGAATTGAGACACCAAGTACGATCCATATAAAATCTCTCAGGATAGTGACGGGTCACGTAGAGACACTTATCCTTGTTGCCAATGAGATGCATCGCAATAATGACCTGTATCTTATTGGCAACAAGGATAAGTGTCTCTACGTGACCGGTCACTATCCTGAGAGATTTTATATGGGTCGTACTTGGCGTCTCACAATTCTGCCCGTTACCCAGGATAAACCTACTTGTTTTGAACACAGTAATGGCATTCCATGAGTAAGGACAAGTCTTGCTGTGTTTAAAATGCATGGGTTTAGTTTAAGGGGGTTTCTGAGATTTTAATACTGACTCGTACTCTGGATAGGTCATCAGTATCTGATTTGTGGGGGTCTGACACTTGGGACCCCACTGATCAGCTGTTTGGAAAGGCACTGGTGCACAGCCTTCTCACAGCTCTTCCTAGGCGCAGCTCCCCCCCCATAAAGGTAAATGGGGCCGAGCATGATACCAGGCACTGCCACAATACTATGTACGGTGCTGTGCTTGGCAAGCATGGATGTGGCACTCAAGGAGCATCTGCCTTAAACAGTGTATTGGGTGTCAGACCCCCAACAATCAGATGCTGATGACCTGAGGATAGGTCATCTGTATTAAAATCTCAGAAAACCCTTTTAATGCATTTACAATAAATGGGGAAGGTGGGGGGTGAATTGTGGTTTCGGTAGAGTAAATCTCATTGAGCTGCACTTTAACAATACTGTTCTTGCTGTTCACAGCTCTGTGACTTCCTGGAAACACACTACCTTGATGAGCAGGTGAAGTCCATAAAGGAATTGGGTGACCACGTGACCAACCTTCGGCGAATGGGAGCCCCACAGAATGGCATGGCTGAATACCTCTTTGACAAACACACAATGGGGGAATCCCATGACTAGTATCCCACCCTGCTTGATCTACGCTTCCCTTTAGGCTAGGGATACATGGCGCCAGGACACACGGCAACATTTGTTGCGTGACACTACTTGTACTGTATTTCAATGGTGTCACAATGCGGCCTACTGTGATGCGACAGTGTCAAAAATCCAACTTGGATGGATTTTTTTTGTGACCATCTTGGTATATCGCATTGACACATTCAAATCCATTATATGGACTGCCATGTAGCCCTAGCCTTAATGCTCGTTTGTAAATTTTTATTTGTTTCTTGCCATATTTTGCAACCAATAAAGCTCTTCAACTAGTATGTCCGATTGAAGTCTCATTTCTTCTGTTACTACTGTATTACCAGTGCGTGTTGTCTACACAAGTCAATAGGGAATATATGATCTCCTTTAATGTGACTGACGGGAAGGGTGCAGGGTATTTTACATAGGAAACTTCACTAGTAAAGATTTCATGGTTTTGATAAGAGTGTAACACTTATGGCTGACATGTCTATTTTTAGTAACTACATGCGTTCCTCATGTAATAGCAGTTCTGAAATACTCAATCTTGCAACTTTATGATGTGCCATTCCTTTATTATTCCTGCTAGAAGTTATGAATGGATTACTAGCAAGTTGCAATGAAGGTACAGGTGGGTGTTACCAGTTGGGGATGTGTCCCTGCAATCTGACACTGGCAGCACTGATTGGATAGTGGCAGACTGTGGAGGGACACGCCCCCAACTGGTAATATCCAGCTGGATCTTCATTGCAAACTGCTAGCCATTCATTCATAACTTCTAGCCAAAATTAATGAAGGAATGGCACATCATAGAGCAGGGGTCAGCAAACTTCAGCACTCCAGATGTGGTGAAACCAACTCCTATCATGCTCCACTTTTATGGGAGTTCTGAAAAACGGCTAAGCAGGTGTACATGCTGAGTCCACTGTAGCGTGCTACATATTTTGCACAGAAATGCTAAAGATTATCCCCACGGAATGACAATGGGGCCAATCCTTGTGCGGATCTGTGGCTCAATCACTCATCTTGTAATAAAATGTGGAGTGTGCAATATAGAAATTTGACACTGACTACATTGTAGACGCGAAAGAAAAATGCTGCTATGTGTAAGGGAAAGAATGCGCTATGTGTAAAAATAAGCTTGCACCCTCTTGGCCAAAGATGTTATGTCAACATTGTCGAAAAAGTAGTGGAAGAAGAATCCCTATCCCTACTTCAAAATATTAGAGATGGTGAAATCGGAAGTATCTGATTCCTTGAAAGTTTTTTTAAAAAGAGCCTCCCTTCCGTAATCTCTGGCAGACAAGGCACGGCTAATAAGACGTTTGGATTCATCAGAAGAAAGTGAGCTAGGGGAAATCTTAGTTCAGACTCGTCGCAGGACGAAGAAACCACCAGCAGGCCACTTTTTTACCCTGATACAAAAGCTTTATTAAAAGCAATCCATGCTACAATGAAAGTTGATGAATTCAAATTCTTGATACAAAAAGTGGAAAAAGCCTGATAAAAAAAATTTTGTCCCTAAAAACGTAAAGAGGAAGTATCCTTTTGATGAGGTGGACTCTGTTAATTGGGATAGGCCTCCTAAGTTGGATGCACCAGTTGCTAAAATTTCAAAAAAGTCGGCCTTGATCCTATGGATAGATGAGCGGCTGTTTACCTCAAAGTCTGGGAGACCTCAGCTCAAGCCTTCAAGCTGAATATTGCTGCCACATCCACTGCTAGATCTTTAAAATTATGGCTACAAGAATTGGATTCTCGCATTCAAAATAAAACCCAGGGAGATCAATTACTAGCTGTTTTTCCCACTATCCTTAAAGCGGTGGATTTAATTTCCAACGCCTCAGCTGTCGTGCTGAAATTGAACGCTAGGTCAGCCGCACTCTCTAATTCAGCTAGGAGAGCTATTTGGCTCAAAGGGTGGTCTGGAGACACTGGATCTAAAAATAAACTTTGCGCCATACCTTGTCAGGGCAATATCTTTTTGGTTCTATTTTAGATTACCTTTTTAGATGAGTCTTCAGACAATAAAAAGTTTCCCTGTCTCCAGACCCCCCAAAAGTTTTTCTTCAAAGCCATCAGCAGCGTTAGACCGATACTCGGACCCTCAGGATTTCAGAGCAGGTAATAAAAATGGGAAAGGCAAGGATTTCCTGTTCAATTCCCAATCCTCCTCAGGTTCCAGACCCACTCAGCAATGACTGTTTCTCTGTGGGCGGCAGACTCACTCACTTCCTTCACGCTTGGGAGAAAATCTCCTCAAGCCTCTGGATTTTGAGCATTATAAGGGAAGGTTTTTGTGTGGAGTTTGTCTCTTGCCCGCCGGACAGATTCAAAGTCACAAATATCCTAAGAAATTCAGTAAAAAAACCTAGCTTTACAACAGGAGATTGCCTCTGTTAGAGAAAAATGTACTTGTTCCAGTACCAGAGTCAGAAAAAGGGAGAGGTTTCTACTCTTCACTTTTTCTAGTTCCCAAACCAGATGGCACATTCAGAACTATTATAAACTTAAAAGATCTAAATCAATTTCTCTTACAAGAAGTTCAGGATGGAGTCAATCCGGTCAGTTTTAAAACATCTTTTCGGGGGCTGTTTCATGGCTACAATAGATATGAGATGCATACTACCACATCCCTATTCACGCAGACTGTCAAAAATTTGAGTCGCAGTTTCAATAGAAGGTCAGGTTAATCCCCTACAATATACAGCTCTTCCGTTTGGAATTTCTCAGGCGCCCAAACTATTCACAAAAGTAATGGCAGAAGTCATGGCCCATATAAGAGAGACAGTCTAGATAAGGGATTACTAGACTATCTCTTGGTGATAGCAGAGTCAAAGAACCGTCTGGACTTGCATCTCAGAGGTGGTGCGGCTCCTAGAAGAACTCGGGTGGCAAATAAACTGGGGGAAATACCATCTAATACCCTCCCAAGAATGTATCTTTCTAGGAATGATCCTGAACTTGCAGAAATTATGCTGTATCCTTCCCCAAGACAATATTCAGAAATTAACAGGAGTTCAGTCCCTGATATCGGCAAAGAACCGTACTATCAGGCAGACAATGGCGGTGTTGGGCAGAATGACTTCCACTATACCAGTGGTCAGTTGGAGCCAGCTTCACTCCAGACTCCTCCAGTGGCAAATCCTGAAAGAATGGCGGGGTGCCCATTTTCCGCTAGATGCACCACTCACACTCACCCTTCAGGTAATTCAATCTTTATGCTGGTGGCTGAATCCTGTAAATCTGTCCCAAGGGCTTCCTTGGAACCAACAGAATTTTGTAACCGTTTCCACCGACGCAAGTCCTTTGGGCTAGAGGGCCTATTGCCAAGGAAACCTGCGGCAAGGCATTTGGAAAGAAGAGTCAGGACTCTCAAAATATGAGAGAACTGAGAGCAGTTCTTACCTTAAAATAATTTCTTCCCTTAATTCAGGGGAAAGCTATAAAAAAAAAAAAAATTTGAATTCGGACAACGCCACAGTAGTTTCCTATCTGAACAGACAAGGAGGAACCAAATCAGAAAGTCTTATGCTGTTGGCCGCAGACATTTTTTCTCTTAATTCCTTGCTTTCCGTCCATCATGGTCGTACATCTAAAGGGGACGGAAAACAAGGTAGCAGATTTCTTAAGCAGAAACACACTAGACCAGGGGGAGGAATGGTGTCTAAATCAAAAAGTTTTCAACCAAATAACTCTCCTCTGGGGTCGTCCGCATCTGGACTTTGCAACCAGGGAGAACAGAAAATGCCGTCTTTTCTTTTCCCTCAGGGCAAGAGATTCACCATCGGGGATAGATGCCTTCTCCCTCCATTGGCCGAACCAGCTCCTCTACACCTTTCCTCCGCTAAGACTCCTTCCAGGGTTTCTCAAAAAATGAAGGCAAGAACGAACTAGCGTGATCCTAATTGCTCAATTTTGGCCCCGAAGAACCTGGTTCACCTGGTTGAGAAAACTCTCCCTAGCAGACCCTTGGATTCTCCCAGAAAGGCAAGATCTTTTGTTTCAAGGACCTGTCATCCATCCAAATGTAAGACAGTTACATCCAACAGCATGGCTCTTGAGGAGGAAATCCTAGAAAGTAGAGGCCCCTCCAAGAAAGTAGTTTCCACCTTGCTATCTTGCAGAAAGGAGGTTACCTCCTCTATTTACCTCAGAGTTTGGAACACATTCTAGAAGTTTGCCAAGGATCTGGTGAATCCTTTAAACCCTCCTCCTATGTGTAAGATCTTAGAATTCTTACAAGCCGGTCATGAAAAGAATTTGAGACCTAGCACTCTCAAGGTACAGGTATCTGCCCTAAGTGCCTTTTTTGATTCCCCGATCGCTAACCACCCCTGGGTTAGAAGATTTTTCAAAGCCATCAGCAGAGTTAGACCGATACTCGGACCCTCAGTTCCCCCCTGGGACCTCAACTTAGTCCTCACTAGCCTCATGGAGCCTCCCTTTGAACCATTACAAGACATAACCTAAAGACTCCTTTCCTTCAAAACTGCCTTCCTGGTGGCAATCACCTCAGCCAGAAGGGTTGGGGAAATTTCAGCCTTTTCAATTTCCCCACCTTTATACTAACATCTTGGATGACAGGGTACTTATTAAGCCAGCCCCTTCCTTTCTGCCGAAGGTAGTTTATATGTTCCATAGAACACAGGACATTGTCCTTCCTTCCCTGTGCCAAAATCCAAGTAATGAAAGAGAAGAAACTCCATTGCTTAGATGTAAAAAGATGTCTATCCCATTATTTGGATGTTACTAGTCAATGGAGGAAAAACTCAGCTTTTCATTCAATTTAGTGGAAAAAACAAGGGTCTCTCAGCCTCTCCTAAATCTCTTTCCAGATGGATTGTGAGCGCCATTACTTTGGCCTATTCTTCAGCCGGGAAAACTCCCCCGAAAGGTTTTGGTGCTCATTCCACCAGATCAGTTTCCACTTCTTGGGCAGAGAGGGCTGATGCTACCTTAGAACAGTTTTGTAGAGCAGCCACATGGCAGTCGCCGTGTACCTTGTTCTCTAGAGCCTAGGTCTAGTCTGTAAAGTCCTCCAGGCAGTAGCCCCCCCCTAAAAGAATTACTATTCTAGTCATCTCTCAAGGGTGCGGTCATGGCCGTAAGGGAAATTTAAAATTACACTCACCGGTAATCACTTTTCCATAAGCCCATGACAGCACCCAAGATTTATTCCAGCAGAAGGAGCCGCAGCAGAAGGAGCAGAGCGCCCCTGCGTGAGTAGCCCATCTGGGCATGCCGGCAGCTTGACATATGCTGATCTGGGGTCAGTGGGGAGGGTGCCTCAGTATTGCTGTTCAGGTAACCACTGGGTATGAGCCCCCTCCCCTAGGGTCTTCTGGTATACTGCATCTAAAGTTTATGCACCTATACTGGATCTGCACAAAATTGATGGGCTGCTCTCACTTTAGGCCAAACTTGCTTTGAAAAAGCCCAGGAAGACCGCCAGATGCATCCAGTGCTCCGTCAGGCTTCCCGATGATTATCCTAAGAAACTTTGCAAAGATTGTATTGCCAAGTTGGTGAGAGAAGAACAACCCTCAATTATGCAGGAATTTAGAACTGATTCAGGAGGAAGTTAAATCTTCTCTAGCCTCCCTCCGTGAGGACACCCTGGGGGCTCGCCCACCCAAGCGTCCCAGAATGGTGGACATCTCCTCCTCAGACTCCAAGGATTTGGAGGGCGAGGCCTCATCTTCCAAAAAGGAGGACGATGAGTACCCCCTATCAGAGGGCGAAATAGTTAAGGAATCTAGAAAATTCTTCTTCACTCCTAGCGAGATGAGTGACCTTCTAAATGCGGTCAGGGATACAATGGGGGTGGAAGACATCCAGCGACTCCACTCAGTTCAGGAAGAGACGTTTGGGGGATTGAAGGTCAAACGTTCCCGTGTATTCCCCATAAATGAAAATATTAAAGAGATGATGATGGATGAATAGGCCCATCCAGAAAAGAAACTAGGTATTTCCAAGGAATTCAGGAACCGCCTTGTATTTGACCCGTCAGACTCTAGGATCTTTGACGAGGTTCCCAGAATTGACGTCCAGGTGGCCAAAGTTAATTAAAAAAAACACCTTGCTACCATTCGAGGACTCCTGTCAGTTAAAGGACACCATGGAGAGGAAGGCGGACAGTCTATTAAAAAAATCCTGGGAGGCAGCTATGTTCAGTGTTAAGACTAACATAGCCGCTACTTCAGTCGCCAGGTCTATGTACCTGTGGCTGAATGAGTTAGAGAATCATCTAATCAACAAGACGTCCAGGCAACAAATTTTAGACTCTATTCCCTTGTTAAAATCCACCACGGGGTTCTTAGCGGATGCCTCCGCCGAGACAATTAGATTCTCGGAGGGCATTTTGGATGAAATCTTGGTCAGGCGACATCACTTCAAAAATGAAGCTGTGCTCTATAGCCTTCTCGGGCGAATAAGTGTTCGCTCCTGTATTGGACAAGATCCTCGAGAAGGCTACTGATAAAAAGAGAGGGTTCCCTGAAGAGAAAACCCCTTAAAAGAAACCCTCCTTTCGTAACCAATACTCCCAAAATAGCTCCTTTCGTGGTAAAGGTAAATCCGAATGTTGGAGTTACCCAAGAGGGGGTAAAGGTAGAGGGTACCGCCTTAATCCCAGAACAAGGGCAGTAAGAAACAGTGACGCCAGGATAGGGGGAAGACTATCCCAATTTTTTGCCCAGTGGCATCAGACTTCTCCCAACCCCTGGGCGCAAAATCTTATCAAAAACGGCTACAGGATAGTTCTCTTTCCCCCCTCCGAATGTATTTCTGGTATCTCACCACTCTTCCCCATTTCAGCAGAACCAAATTTGTAAGGAGGTCCAGAATCTTCTGGACTTAGGAGTAGTGGTTACTGTTCCCGAGCTTCAACGGGGGCAGGGATTCTACTCCAACCTTTTCTTAGTAAAAAAGCCAGGGGGTTCCTTTCGCATGATTATAAACCTCAAAAGGTTAAACAGATTCGTAGTTTACAAAAAGTTCAAGATGGAATCCCTAAACTCTACCATTCCTTTAATTCAAAAAGACGCGTTCCTTTGCACAATCGACCTGAAGGACGCATATTATCATGTTCATATTCACATCCAGTCTCAGAGGCTCCTGCGTTTTGCATTGAGGGATCACAGAGGCTCTGTTCACCATTTCCAGTTCGTAGCTCTCCCCTTCGGGCTGGCCTCAGCCCCAAGGATTTTCACGAAACTGGTGGTAGAGATGGTCGCCTCCCTGAGATCTCGGAGACTGTCGTTCCTTACCTAGACACTGTGGATCAGTCAATAGCGGATCGAGAGACCTTCTGCGCCCTTCTGACAGCCCTAGGTTGGGTGATAAATCTAAAAAAGTCATCCCTAGTTCCAGGTACCAGGGTAAAATTCCTAGGGGTATTGCTGGATTCGGTAAAACAGACAACCTTTCTTCCAGCAGAAAGAATTCAGAACCTTCAGACATCAATCAGGGCCTTCCTAGGACGTTGCCTTTTCTCCTTTAGAGAAACAATGAGCCTTTTAGGTCAAATGACAGCTTGTATTGTAGCAGTCCCTTGGTGCAAGGTCCATTACAGGGCCCTTCAGTCCTGGCTTCTAAGGAGATGGGACAAACATCTGTCCTCTCTAGACAAAAAGATCCTGATCCCGAGCCATGTAAAATCTTCAGTCCAGTGGTGGCTTCACACAGAAAATCTAAAAAAGGGCATGGTTTGGCTCAAGACCCCAGCAGTGCATGTTCAGACAGATGCCAGCGCAAAGGGATGGGGCGCAAAAATATACTCCGACCTCTACCAGGGAGCCTGGTTTTCGAAAATTGCAGCTCAGTCCTCAAATTACAGGGAGCTCAGGGCAGTTTGGGAGATAATACGAGCAGCTGCTCCAAAACTAAAGAACCAGCATATAAAAATATTTTCAGACAATGTAACGACCGTGTCCTACCTCAAACACCAGGGGGGCTCACGGTCTCAAAAACTAGAAAGTTTGTCCTGAAGAATCTTCCTTTGGGGAAAAAAATATTTAAAATCAGTATCTGCGATTCATTTAAAAGGAAGCCTAAACAGCGCTGCGGACTTCCTCAGCAGGACCACTATAGACCAGGGGGAATGGTCTCTAAACATCGACGTCTTCAATCTAATTGTCCAGAGATGGGGCCTCCCATTGGTAGATCTATTCGCTTTAAGGAAAAACGCAAAGGTATCAAACTTTTGCTCCCTAAACCCGAGGGACAGGCCTCTAGCGATCGACGCCTTCTACCTGCACTGGAACTGGGATCTTGCATATGCCTTCCCTCCGTTCCCGTTAATCCCAAGGGTTCTCCAGAAGATCATCAGGCACAAGGCCAGAATAATCCTTGTCACCCCGTACTGGCCCAAAAGGAGCTGGTTCTCGATCCTAACCAACCTCTCCCCACAAGAAGTATTCATTCTCCCAAGGAGGAAAGATATCCTGATCCAGGGGCCGGTTCTCCATGCAGAGATCTTCAACCTCTCGGCTTGGATCCTGAGTCCGACCTTCTGAGACGCAGAGGTCTCTCAGAGGGAGTGATATCTACCTTGAAGGCCAGCAGAAATAGACTAACTCCATCTTTTTAAAAATCTGGAGAAGATTCTGCACCTGGTCAGGTGAAGAAGCCCCAGACCAAGCTAAACCAAATATACAGAGGATCCTGGACTTCCTGCAAGAAATACTTGCAGGGTTACGTCCAGCTACCCTTAGAGTCCAGGTCTCAGTGCTTTTTTCGATTATGAATTAGCCAGCCATAGATGGATCCAAAGATTCCTGAGGTCTGCAGCCAGACTAAGACCATCTCTTAAATCAAGGGTGCCTACCTGGGACTTAAACATTGTCCTTAGGGGACTCTCAGGTCCGCCTTATGAACCCTTGGACTCGGGTTCCCCAAAGCACCTTTCTCAGAAGGTGGCTTTTCTTGTAGAAATAACATCAGCAAAAAGACTGTGCGAGATCTAGGCATTGTCAATAAGACAACCATACCTCACAATCCAGAAAGATCGAAGACCTGGGGTTTTTGCCAAAAGTTGTAACAGACTTCCATAGAAACCAGGAGATCGTTCTTCCCTCTTTTTGCGAGAATCCTAAAAATTCTGGGGAGGAACGATTCCATACCCTGGACGTCAAACGAACAGTACTAAAATACCTAGAGGTCACTAAGGACCTAAGAAAGGTGGACAATTTACTAGTACTCTTCAGCTGTAAAAATAAAGGGAAGGCAGCTTCCCGATCTACCATTGCCTGATGGGTTAAACAGGCTATTACAGACTGCTACAAGATCGAAGGCATCAGTTGTCCAGACGTCATTCAGGCTCCCTCTACGAGAGCCATATCTGCCTCATTCGCTGAAAAGGCAGGAGCTTCCCTAGATCAGATATGCCGGGCCGCAACCTAGTCCAGTATAAACACTTTTGTTAAACATTATAGACTTGATTTATCCAGGTCTTCCGACCTGGCCTTTGGTCGCAAGGTCCTACAGGCCGTTGCCCCACCCTAAGACGTATATAATCTGTTATGTCTCTCTGGGCCGTCATGGTGAAGTGGAAAGCCGGAATTAGACTTACCGGAAATTCATTTTCCACGAATCCACCATGACTGCATGATATCCCACCCAAAAATATAGTATGAATTAATACCAAAAAAAAAAAAACTTTTGAGTTTCACTTCTTAACCGGTGGTTGTGGCACTATAATTTGGAACTCACTGGTGAATGGTGGTGGGAGGGGTCCCTTTAACCTATCTCTGTTCCTGCCCCTACAGAGGTCAGGGGTCAATCTCTCTGGGCCGTCATGGTGGATTAGTGGAAAATGAATTACCGGTAAGTCTAATTCCGGCTTTAGTCAAATATTGTACTTCATGACACTGGTAAAATGGAGTAAAAAAAAACATTTTTATTTATAAAGAAAATACCAAATTTGCCAGAAATTTTGAAAAATTTGCAAATTTCCAAGTTTCAATTTCTCTACTTCTATAATACATAGTAATACCTACAAAAATTGTTATTACTTTACATTCCCCATATGTCTACTTCATGTTTGGATAATTTTGGGAATGATATTTTATTTTTTGGGGATGTTACAAGGCTTAGAAGTTTAGAAGCAAATCTTGAAATTTTCAAAAACCCACTTTTCAAGGACCAGTTCAGGTCTGAAGTCACTTTGTGAGGCTTACATAATAGAAACCACCCAAAAAATGACCCCATTCTAGAAACTACACCCCTGAAGGTATTCAAAACTGATTTTACAAACTTAGTTAATCCTTTAGGTGTTCCACAAGAATTAATGGAAAATAGAGATACAATTTCAAAATTTCTATTTTAATAATTTTTTTCCAGTTACAAAGCAAGGGTTAACAGCCAAACAAAACGTAATATTTATGGCTCTGATTCTGTTGTTTACAGAAACACCCCATATGTGGTAGTAAACCGCTGTACAGGCGCACAAGGAAAGGAATGCCATACGGTTTTTGGAAGGCAGATTTTGCTGGACTGGTTTTTGACACCATGTCCCATTTGAAGCCCCCCTGATGCACCCCTAGAGTAGAAACTCAAAAAAAAGTGACCCCATTTTAGAAACTACGGGATAGGGTGGCAGTTTTGTTGTTACTATTTTAGGGTACATATGATTTTTGGTTGCTCTATATTACACTTTTTGTGAGGCAAGGTAACAAGAAATAGCTGTTTTGGCACAGTTTTTATTTTTTGTTATTTACAACATTCATCTGACAGGTTAGATCATGTGGTATTTTTATAGACCAGGTTGTCACGGACGCGGCTATACCTAATATGTATACTTTTTTTATTTTATTTATGTAAGTTTTACACAATGATTTTATTTTTTAAACAAAAAAGAAAAATCATGTTTTAGTGTTTCCATAGTTTGAGAGCCATAGTGTTTTCAGTTTTTGGGCGATTATCTTGGGTAGGGTATGATTTTTGCGGGATAAGATGACGGTTTGATTGGCATTATTTTGGGGTGCGTATGACTTTTTGATCGCTTGCTATTACACTTTTTATGATGTAAGGTGACAAAAAATGGCATTTTTTACAGTTTAAAAATATTTTTTTTTACGATATTCACCTGAGGGGTTAGGTCATGTGATATTTTTATAGAGCCGGTCGATACGGACGCGGCGATACCTAATATGTATACTCCCCCCCCCCCCCCCCCTATTTTTTACCAATTTTTTTAAACTTTATTAAATGATCTTGAATTAAATGATCAAAATGAATACAAGGCAATAATAAAAAAAAAGGTAACCCAAAGGTGTACATAGCCTTTAAGTTTTCAACAATTGAAAAAAAAAATATATATATATATATATATATATATATATATATATATAATTATTTTTTTTAACAAATGTTTGTTCAAATACCCATATAACAGTTCTAATGAATACCATAAATGGGGGGGAAATCACTGTCTCCTATTTCAACTCCATTTTAGCATGCTCAGTAGAGATTAGACTAGATTATGGACTCCAGAGAGAGGATGCCCTCCTTATCACTCCATTTTAGTCTCAACCCAAGGAAAGAGAACCATCCCAATAGCGCCACCGTGTGGAAGTGATTCCCTAGGAGTCAAAATCTAAAATTTTAACAAGCCCTGTAATATGACAAGGGAAGAAAGCCAAGCCAGATAGCCATCTGTTTCGAGTGCTTGCCCCTCATCAGTACGGAGCAGGGCTTTGGCTAGGTGCGATGCTTTGGATGCTCTGCAAGATTTTATTTCTTTCTGCCAGAATGCATTACTTCCTCCAGTTGGAAGGATGAGAATAGCAAAGTCAGCCACTACAATAGTCTGTGTGCAAACAGAAAAGAGCATTGAGATGCTGAGGGCAGGAAGATAACCTTGTGTGAATAAGCCCATAGTTGAATTATGTATCAATCTAAAAATGTAGACTATTCCAAGGCTGATCTATAATGACAATATTTGGCAAGCGTTCTGATGTAAACTTGTTCCAGTTCTTGTCTGATTTAAAGAATTCCCAGTACATTTAAGGTGATACTTTCATTAAAACATGTTGTATCATGTGTTAACAATCTATACTTTACTATGGTATGTACACTTTTCTTAAAGGGGTTGTCCAAGTTATTTTTATTTATGACCTATTCCTCAGGTGGTTGAAGAGAAGATGTGCCCGCACAGCCTTCTCTTTATTGCTTAACTGCTCACCGTTGTCATTGTAACGGTGAGCAGGTATAATTACAAAAAGCGGTCCAATTGAAGTCAATGGGATGGGCTGTTCCTTTTAATAAAAATTGGTGAATGGTTTTCTACATTTTTTTATAAAAAAAATTTAAGCTCACTCCATGTAAAGTGCATTTGGAAAGTCTTTTTTCACACCTTATGTTGCAGCCTTGTGCTAAAATAAAAGTAAAAAAAAAATCTGGTCATTCTGCACTTAATACCCCCATAATGAGAGTGAAAACATGATGTTATAATCTTTGCTAATTTAATGAAAAGGAAAAACTAAAATCCTGCAACGACATTTCAGATCCTTAGGACTTCTTGGGTATGACGCCACAAGGTTTGCACATCTGGATTTGGGGATTTTCTGCCATTCTTCTCTGCAGATCCTCTCAAGCTCTATCAGGTTGGATGGGGACTGTAGGTGGACAGCCATTTTCAGGTCTCTCCATAAATGTTTAATTGGATTCCAGTCAGGGCTCTGGCTGGGCCATTCAAGGACATTCACCGATTTGTCCCTAAGCCACTCGTGTGTTGTCTTGGCTGTGTGCTTAGATTCATTGTCTTGTTGGAAGGTGAACCTTCAGCACAGTCTGAGGTCCATAGCACTCTGGATCAGCTTTTCATTAAGAATATCTCTGTGCTTTGCTCCATTCACCTTTCCCCCACCCAGACCAGTCTCCCTGTCCCAGATGCTGAAGCATGATGCCACCACCATGCTTCACTGTATGGATGGTATTGGATAGTGCCTGTTTTCCTCCAGACATGACACTTTCATCTGTATTTTACTGAGGAGCAGCTTCTTTCTGGCCATTCTGCTATAAAGCCCACATTGGTGTAGTGCTGCAGTGATGATCGACCTTCTAAAAGTTTCTCCTATCTGCTCACAGGATCTTTGGAGCTCAGCCAGACTATTGGGTTCTTAGTCACCCCTCTTACCAAGGCCCTTCTCCCCCGATTACTTGTTTTGATGGGGCGGCCAGCTTTAGGAAGAATCCTGTTGTTCCAAAGATCTTTCATTTAAGAATTATGGAGGCCACTGTGCTCTTGGGAACTTTTAGTGCAGGAAAAATGTTTTGTCCAGATCTGAGGCTCTACACAATCCTGTCTCTGAGCTCTACAGGCAGTTGTTTCTTAGTTTTTGTGTGATTTTCATTGTCAGCTGTGAAACCTTATATATACACTGCTCAAAAAAATAAAGGGAACACTTAAACAACACAATGTAACTCCAAGTCAATCACACTTCTGTGAAATCAAACTGTCCACTTAGGAAGCAACACTGAGTGACAATCAATTTCACATGCTGTTGTGCAAATGGGATAGACAACAGGTGGAATTTATAGGCAATTAGCAAGACACCCCCAATAAAGGAGTGGTTCTGCAGGTGGTGACCACAGACCACTTCTCAGTTCCTATGCTTCCTGGCTGATGTTTTGGTCACTTTTGAATGCTGGCGGTGCTTTCACTCTAGTGGTAGCATGAGACGGAGTCTACAACCCACACAAGTGGCTCAGGTAGTGCAGCTTATCCAGGATGGCACATCAATGCGAGCTGTGGCAAGAAGGTTTGCTGTGTCTGTTAGCGTAGTGTCCAGAGCATGGAGGCGCTACCAGGAGACAGGCCAGTACATCAGGAGACGTGGAGGAGGCCGTAGGAGGGCAACAACCCAGCAGCAGGACCGCTACCTCCGCCTTTGTGCACGGAGGAACAGGAGGAGCACTGCCAGAGCCCTGCAAAATGACCTCCAGCAGGCCACAAATGTGCATGTGTCTGCTCAAACGGTCAGAAACAGACACCATGAGGGTGATATGAGGGCCCGACGTCCACAGGTGGGGGTTGTGCTTACAGCCCAACACCGTGCAGGACATTTGGCATTTGCCAGAGAACAGCAAGATTGTCAAATTCGCCACTGGCGCCCTGTGCTCTTCACAGATGAAAGCAGGTTCACACTGAGCACATGTGACAGACGTGACAGAGTCTGGAGACGCCGTGGAGAACGTTCTGCTGCCTGCAACATCCTCCAGCATTACCGGTTTGGCATTGGGTCAGTAATGGTGTGGGGTGGCATTTCTTTGGAGGGCCGCACAGCCCTCCATGTGCTCGCCAGAGGTAGCCTGACTGCCATTAGGTACCGAGATGAGATCCTCAGACCCCTTGTGAGACCATATGCTGGTGCGGTTGGCCATGGGTTCCTCCTAATGCAAGACAATGCTAGACCTCATGTGGTTGGAGTGTGTCAGCAGTTCCTGCAAACGAAGTCATTGATGCTATGGACTGGCCCGCCCGTTCCCCAGACCTGAATCGAATTGAGCACATCTGGGACATCATTTTTCGCTCTATCCACCAACGTCACGTTGCACCACAGACTGTCCAGGAGTTGGCAGATGCTTTAGTCCAGGTCTGGGAGGAGATCCCTCAGGAGACCGTCCGCCACCTCATCTGGAGCATGCACAGGCATTGTAGGGAGGTCATACAGGCACGTGGAGGCAACACACACTACTGAGCCTCATTTTGACTTGTTTTAAGGACATTACATCAAAGTTGGATCAGCCTGTAGTGTGTTTTTCCACTTTAATTTTGAGTGTGACTCCAAATCCAGACCTCCATGGTAGGGATCAACCGATATAGATTTTTTAGGGCCGATACCGATAATTTGTGAACTTTCAGGCCGATAGCCGATAATTTATACCGATATTCTGGGAATTTTCATTTTTGAAAAAAAAAAAATTCCTACACAAATCTGCTGAAAATTAATGTTTATTGTTAACGTGTAATTTTATTTTTTTTATTTTCTTTTTCATTTATACTTAATATTTTATTTTATTTTTTTTACTAACTTTTAGCCCCCTTAGGGACTAGAACCCTTGTCCTATTCCCCCTGATAGATCTCTATCAGGGTGAATAGGATCTCACACTGTCCCTGCTGCTCTGTGCTTTGTGCACACAGCAGCATGGAGCTGAACATGGCAGCCAGGGCTTCAATAGCGTCCTGGCTGCCATGGTAACCGATCGGAGCCCCAGGATTACACAGCTGGGGCTCCGATCGGAGGAGCAGGGGAGAGGGGATCCTGTGGCCACTGCCACCAATGATTAATACTGGGGGGGCGCACTGCGTCACCAACGTTTTTAATACTGGGATGGGGGTGGGGGGCGCACTGCGCCACCAATGATTAATACTGGGGGGCTTGGGGGGGCGCACTGCGCCACCAATGAAGAGAAATCTCTCATTAATTCACATACAGGAGGCGGGAACTGGCTGCAGAATCACATAGCCGGCTCCCGACCTCTATGAGCTGTAGCTGCGATCCGCGGCACCTAAGGGGTTAATTACCGCAGATCGCAGCTACAGCTCATAGAGGTCGGGAGCCGGCTATGTGATTCTGCAGCCAGCTCCCGCCTCCTGTATGTGAATTAATGAAAGGCTTATCTTCATTGGTGGAGCGGTTGCCACAGCCCCTCCCCTTCTTTTGTCCTCTCTCCTCTAATTGGCGGCAGCGGCAGCAGCAGCACAGGGGGAGGGAGACACTGCTTCCTTCTCCCCTGTGCTGCTGAGGGAACACGGAGAGCGCTGACAGCAGCGCGATCTGTGTTCCCCATACGTTATCGGTATATCGGCAAAATAGATGCCGATACCGATAACTGTTAAAATCCTGAATATCGGCCGATGATATGGGTAAAACCGATAATCGGTCGATCCCTACTCCATGGGTTAAAAAATTTGATTTCCATTTTTTTATTTTTGTGTGATTTTGTTGTCAGCACATTCAACTATGTAAAGAACAAAGTATTTCCGAAGAATTTTTAATTAATTCAGATCTAGGATGTGTTATTTTTGTGTTCCCTTTATTTTTTTGAGCAGTGTATTTATATATATATATATATATATATATATATATATACAGTATAGTGTATATATAGGCAAGGATTCCAATGAAGGTGTAGAAACATCTCAAACATGATCAAGAAAAATAGGAGGCCCTTATAGCTAAACTTCAAGTGTGTTAGCAAAGGGTCTGCATAGTTATGTCCAGACAAAATGTAAGTTTTTCATTTTTAATAAATTTGCAAACCTTTCTAAAATTCAGTTTTCACTTTCTCGTTATGGGGTATTGAGTGCAGATTAATGGAGGGGAAACTTTTTTCTCTCTCTTTATTTTAGCACAAGGCCACAACATAACAAAAAGGGGAAAATGTGAAAAGGTCTGAAGACTTTCAGAATGCTCTGTATAGTAGTCCCTGCCTGGGACTACCTCTCTGTTGGGATTTTTAGCAAGGCAGACAGTTTCAATTAAAATGGGTTGTCTGGGCTACAGATATTGATGACCTGTCCACAGGACCTCCTCACTGATCAGCTTTTCCAGGCAGCTGCATCGCTGGAAACTATACTGTGTACAGAGACTTCTGCTCCATACAATGTATAGTTTATGTTGTTGGCGGCTGCACGAAAAATCTGATCAGTGGGAGTATCGGACCCCCACCAATCAAATATTGATGACCTCTCCTTAGCATAGGTAATCAATATCTGTAGCCCAGACAATCCCTTTAACACTTAAAATCAGGAAGATGTGAGGGGTGATGACTCAAAGTATCACACCTCCCCAAAGTTATCCTAGTTTGACTGGTCAGGGTTTCTCTCATTACACTTATCAATACATTGCTCCTGTTGATCTAGGCCTACGACGAGAACAATAGAGCCGTCATGCTGCAACCAGGTGAGGAGTACAAAGACAAGTGTGTCTTGCCTACAGTCAAGCATGGTGGTGTCATGGTCTGGGGCTGCATGAGTGCTGACTGGCCAAGCGTGTCTCCATACGTAAACCCTATTGAGCATCTGTGGGGCCTCCTCAAACAGAAGGTGGAGGTGCGCAAGGTCTCTAACATCCACCAGCTCCGTGATATCGTCACGGAGGAGTGGAAGAGGATTCCAGTGAGGCTCTAGTAAACTCCATGCCCAAGAGAGTTAAGGCAGTGCTGGAAAATAATGGTGGCCACACAAAATATTGACACTTTGGGCACAATTTGGCCATTTTCACTTAGGGGTGTACTCACTTTTGTTGCCAGCGGTTTAGACATTAATGGCTGTGTGTGAAGTTATGTTGAGGACACACCAAATTTACAGTGTTATACAAGCCGCACACTGACTGCATTACATTGTATCAAAGTGTCAGATCTTCAGTGTTGTCCCATGAAAAAAAAATAAAAAAATATTTACAAAAATGTGAGGGGTGCACTCACTTTTGTGAGATACTGTATGTCCTGGTCCGCTTTTTGCATCGTTTACGTACATCAGACTTTAGTTTGTTGATTAGTAAATCATTTCTCATGACAGTCCGTATAGGAGAAGAGGGAACCTTTTTGCCGGCGCTGTCAGCATGAGTCAGATGCCAGGTAAGTATTGGAAAAGTAGACAATAAATTTTATTTTAAGTCGATGCGTTTCAAGGGCGGAGTGCCCCCTTCATCAGGACAGTAAACAGATGTCATCATCATGCAACAGTTTAAAACCCCCTTTTTGGCGCGCAGCCTGGGGGCTGTGAGAGGGGGAGAGGACGGGTGGGTGTGTGTGTGTGTGTGTCTGCATAATTTTGCATATCAGCCTATATGTAGGTAGTACAGGGCGAGGGTGTATTGAATGTTAATAAACAGTTACAGAAAGAAAGGAAGTCATAATAGTTTTTGTCTGTATTTTCTGTGGGCGGTACGGTTGCGCAGCGATCTGTGTAACAGTATCACAAGCGCGATGGCAGCTATGTGACAGGTGCGATCGCGCTGTATGTTAGTGACAGAGGATGCTATGGTGGACTAAAAGGGGAGGTTATGTATAGGGACACGGAGTGTATGTTAAACCATCAGCTGGTTCTTGGCTCGCAGGAGCGATCGCGCTGTGCACTTGCAATGTGAGAAAGGCAGCGGTGAGCAGGAGGAATGAGTGCGCAGAGCGGACGGAGGTACCGCAGTTGTCTGACAGTACAATGTATCAGGTATTTAAGAGGCAACTGTTTGTATTGTAGCCGGAGACATGTGGGACTGCAGTCTGCTCCTATGAGCAGTGGTGCAGAGTGGGGGGCTGGTTGGTGATGAGAATACATGACGGTACAGTGTGTCAGTTCAGTATTTCTGGGATAATTGTTTGTGTGTAGCCCAGTGAACGAGGTTATGCAGGGCATATACGCTGCTCATATGGATAGTAGGACGGCATGAGGGGCCGATATGTTGGGGGGGAGAGGAAAATGAGAGTACACATATTGCCATTGGCAGTGTCGGACTGGGGTGCCTAGGGCCCACCAGTAAAATTTATTTTGGGGGCCCACCGTATGGATACATTCAAATATTACCTGCTCACACAGCAGCAAGATGCTACCAGATGACTGAATGTGGGGGTCCCTGCAGCAGCTTTGAGTAGGTAGGTCCTGGGGAGAAGAGGACACTGGTGGCTTTCCTCTATACCGAGAAGTCATCTCAGCTCTGATCGTGTCTATAATAATAAACTGGGGAGTTTCTATAATAATCTGTCAAGTGTTTTATATAAACATCGGCTGGTTGAGGTGCTGTACACTGAATATATGTACAGTACAGACCAAAAGTTTGGACACACCTTCTCATTCAAAGAGTTTTCTTTATTTTCATGACTATGAAGGCATCTAAACTATTAATTAACACGTGGAATTATATACATAACAAACAAGTGTGAAACAACTGAAAATATGTCATATTCTAGGTTCTTCAAAGTAGCCACCTTTTGCTTTGATTACTGCTTTGCACACTTTTGGCATTCTCTTGATGAGCTTCAAGAGGTAGTCTTTTAGGTAGAGGGAAGAAAAATATAAAAATAAAATATGGTTGCATAAGTGTGCACACCCTTAAACTAATACTTTGTTGAAGCACCTTTTGATTTTATTACAGCACTCAGTCTTTTTGGGTATGAGTCTATCAGCATGGCACATTTTGACTTGGCAAGATTTGCCCACTCTTCTTGGCAAAAACACTCCAAATCTGTCAGATTGCGAGGGCATCTCCTGGGCACAGCCCTCTTCAGATCACCCCACAGATTTTCAATCGGATTCAGGTCTGGGCTCTGGCTGGGCCATTCCAAAACTTTAATCTTCTTCTGGTGAAGCCATTCCTTGGTTGATTTGGATGTATGCTTTGGGTCGTTGTCATGCTGAAAGACGAAGTTCCTCTTCATGTTCAGCTTTCTAGCAGAAGCCTGAAGGTTTTGTGCCAATATTGACTGGTATTTGGAACTGTTCATAATTCCCTCTAGCTTAACTAAGGCCCCAGTTCCAGCTGAAGAAAAACAGCTCCTTGGCATGATGCTGCCACCACCATGCTGCACTGTGGGTATGGTGTTCTTTTGGTGATGTGCAGTGTTGTTTTTGGGCCAAACATATCTTTTGGAATTATGGCCAAAAAGTTCAACCTTGGTTTCATCAGACCATAACACCTTTTCCCACATGTGTTTTTGCAAAATGTAGCCTGGCTTGGATGTTTTTCTTGGTAAGAAAAGGCTTTCGTCTTGCCACTCTACCCCATAGCCCAGACATATGAAGAATACAGGAGATTGTTGTCACATGTACCACACAGCCAGTACTTGCCAGATATTCCTGCAGCTCCTTTAATGTTGCTGTAGGCCTCTTGGTAGCCTCCCAGACCAGTTTTCTTCTCGTCTTTTCATCAATTTTGGAGGGATGTCCAGTTCTTGGTAATGTCACCGTTGTGCCATATTTTCTCCACTTGATGATGACGGTCTTCACTGTGTTCCATGGTATATCTAATGCCTTGGCAATTCTTTTGTCCCCTTCTCCTGACTTATACCTTTATACAATGAGATCCCTCTGATGCTTTGGAAGCTCTCTGTGGACCATGGCTTTTGCTGTGGGATGCGACTAAGAACATTTCAGGAAAGACCAACTAGAGCAGCTGAACTTTATTTGGGGTTAATCAGAGGCACTTTAAATGATGGCAGGTGTATGCTGACTCCTATTTAACAGGATTTTGAATGTGATTGCTTAATTCTTAACACAGCTACATCCCCAGTTATAAGAGGGTGTGCATACTTATGCAACCACATTATTTTAGTTTTAGTTTTTTTTTCTTCCCTCCACCTAAAAGATTTCAGTTTGTTTTTCAATTGAGTTGTACAGTTTATAGGTCACATTAAAGGTGGAAAAAGTTCTGAAATGATTTATCTTTGTCATTTTTTTTTCAGCACAAAAACCTGACATTTTAACAGGGGTGTATAGATTTTTTATATCCACTGTATAGAACGGGGTCACTTAATAGAGAGGGGGATGCGGTACCATAAGATCACAGTGGAGAAAATAGGTTGGTATAGGTACGATGTGTACACACTGGGTAGGGTATTTTCAGTAGATAAATAAATAAATAATTAAAAAGATACCGGTACATAGGAAATATGTGGATATGGCGAGGTGGATGGAACAGTAATAGATACATTAATTAGATAAATAAATAATTGTAAACATAAATCCATAAGAAACATGTGGGTGTGGCAATGGAGAAACTATAAAACGCCCAAATTTGTTGTCAAATGGAAACAAGTCTTCATAAGTAATGATAAAATTAGTGATCATAATAATAATGATAAAAAGATAAATAATAATAAAACATATAAAATATAATGGAAACAAAGTTAGTAACAAGGTTATGAATCCAATGCCAATAGTTCTAATATAATATGGAGAAGGTAAAAGGGGTTATAAGATGTTAAAAGATGGTCTCATTTATCTCATTCACTCCGTGCGGCACAAGAGTGTCTAGTTGATAGATCCAGTAAACCTCTCGTTTTTGGAGGCTGCTGAATCTATTGAACAGATTTTCGGGCATGTGGTCTATGGGTGTAATTTTCCACGAGTGTTTTTCTTTTTCAGGCATACAGGTCCTTCTAAAAAAATTAGCATATTGTGATAAAGTTCATTATTTTCTGTAATGTACTGATAAACATTAGACTTTCATATATTTTAGATTCATTACACACAACTGAAGTAGTTCAAGCCTTTTCTTGTTTTAATATTGATGATTTTGGCATACAGCTCATGAAAACCCAAAATTCCTATCTCAAAAAATTAGCATATCATGAAAAGGTTCTCTAAACGAGCTAATAACCTAATCATCTGAATCAACTAATTAACTCTAAACACCTGCAAAAGATTCCTGAGGCTTTTAAAAACTCCCAGCCTGGTTCATTACTCAAAACCGCAATCATGGGTAAGACTGCCGACCTGACTGCTGTCCAGAAGGCCATCATTGACACCCTCAAGCAAGAGGGTAAGACACAGAAAGAAATTTCTGAACGAATAGGCTGTTCCCAGAGTGCTGTATCAAGGCACCTCAGTGGGAAGTCTGTGGGAAGGAAAAAGTGTGGCAGAAAACGCTGCACAACGAGAAGAGGTGACCGGACCCTGAGGAAGATTGTGGAGAAGGACCGATTCCAGACCTTGGGGGACCTGCGGAAGCAGTGGACTGAGTCTGGAGTAGAAACATCCAGAGCCACCGTGTACAGGCGTGTGCAGGAAATGGGCTACAGGTGCCGCATTCCCCAGGTCAAGCCACTTTTGAACCAGAAACAGCGGCAGAAGCGCCTGATCTGGTCTACAGAGAAGCAGCACTGGACTGTTGCTCAGTGGTCCAAAGTACTTTTTTCGGATGAAAGCAAATTTTGCATGTCATTCGGAAATCAAGGTGCCAGAGTCTGGAGGAAGACTGGGGAGAGGGAAATGCCAAAATGCCTGAAGTCCAGTGTCAAGTACCCACAGTCAGTGATGGTCTGGGGTGCCATGTCAGCTGCTGGTGTTGGTCCACTGTGTTTTATCAAGGGCAGGGTCAATGCAGCTAGCTATCAGGAAATTTTGGAGCACTTCATGCTTCCATCTGCTGAAAAGCTTTATGGAGATGAAGATTTCATTTTTCAGCACGACCTGGCACCTGCTCACAGTGCCAAAACCACTGGTAAATGGTTTACTGACCATGGTATTACTGTGCTCAATTGGCCTGCCAACTCTCCTGACCTGAACCCCATAGAGAATCTGTGGGATATTGGGAAGAGAAAGTTGAGAGACGCAAGACCCAACACTCTGGATGAGCTTAAGGCCGCTATCGAAGCATCCTGGGCCTCCATAACACCTCAGCAGTGCCACAGGCTGATTGCCTCCATGCCACGCCGCATTGAAGCAGTCATTTCTGCAAAAGGATTCCCGACCAAGTATTGAGTGCATAACTGAACTTAATTATTTGAAGGTTGGCTTTTTTTGTATTAAAAACACTTTTCTTTTATTGGTCGGATGAAATATGCTAATTTTTTGAGATAGGAATTTTGGGTTTTCATGAGCTGTATGCCAAAATCATCAATCTTAAAACAAGAAAAGGCTTGAACTACTTCAGTTGTGTGTAATGAATCTAAAATATATGAAAGTCTAATGTTTATCAGTACATTACAGAAAATAATGAACTTTATCACAATATGCTAATTTTTTGAGAAGGACCTGTATATGCGCAATGCCTCGAAAGTCTATGTTTTTGATATTGCCTCTGGATATTATATCTATGTTGGTTCACACGACAATGTAGTGCCTGTGTCGTGCGACCAACATATTGGAGCCCACAGCCACATTCTATGAGATAAATGACGTAACAGGTTTGGCAAGTCATGTGATGTTTATATTAAAAACGGTCCCATTTTTTGTTAGAGGTAAAATTTGTGAGATTGTGTGTAATTATGTTACAGCAAAGGCAATGTTTAATTCCACATTTGAAGCTACCTATTTTAGGGGGGGGGGGGGGGGGGCGTTTGTGTATACTGTTGGAGTTGGCCTTTATGTGTTGCTTGGGTTTGCTTGGAGCCAGAATGTTCCTAATCGTAGGGGCCCTCCTGTAGACCGTTCTTGGTTTTGGTGGTAGATATTTGGCTAGATGAGGGTCCTGTAATAAGATGTGCCAGTGTTTTAGTATTGTTCGTATGGTTTTATTCTATGTATTGTACTGGGTAATGAAGTTTATACTTGTTTGTGTATTTTTTCTTTTTTTGTAACCTGTAGGCAATCCTCCTGTGTGTTCGAGGTGCTCTTGATGTAGGTGTTTTTTATCAGTTCTTTGGGATACCCCTCATCAATAAATCTTTTTTGCAGAATTTTAGCTTGTGTTTTAAAATCCTCATTTTGTGTACAGTTCCGTCTGATGCGTTTGTATTTGCTGTATGGAATATTCTGTAGCCATTTTTTGTGGTGGAAGCTGGAATAATGGATATAACTGTTTGCATCTACTGATTTGAAATACTGTATGTTTTTGTTAGTAGCCGGTTAGTAACGATAATGTCCAGAAACTCTATTTCGATCTTATTGTAATTCGAAGTGATCAAAATCCCCCAGTTGGTGGTGTTCAGGGTGTTACAGAATTCTAATGCTGTATTTTGGTCTCAATCCCAAATAATGAAGATATCATCGATATATCTCTTATAATAGATGATTTGCTGTATGGGGGGTAAAACGTTTAGGATATGCCATTTTTCAAACTCCCCCATGAAGAGGTTTGCAAAAGATGGAGCTACTTTCGTCCCCATTGCGGTCCCCCTGCATTGGTGATAGGTCACATTATTATATATAAAATAATTATTCTCTAGAGTAAAACGTAGACTCTCTAGGAGGAATTCCACCTGCGGTGGTTTTAATTTGGGGTCCTCATCTAGGGTATTTCTTATACATTGAATACCCAAATCATGCTGAATGTTTGAATATAGGGCAGTAACATCCAAGGTAAGTAGTGCATATGTATCTTTCCAAGTTAACCAACTTATTAACCACTGAGGAAGAGGTCAGCAAGACCTCGAAACGCATCTGGAGATATACTGATGCTTTGAAAGACTCCATTAAGCATGGCCATGCGATTGAAAAACTCTATGAACGAGTTCAGCGATTTATGAAACGATCTCTCAGCTATATTCGAATATTGCGTGAGAAGAAATTCGGCCCGTGATTTCACATCTAAGTTTTTGCGGGAATTACATACGGAGCAACACATAGAGTGGTTTGAACAATTACACGTCATCCGGATCTCATCCCAGGTCATTGACCTGCTCCACGTTTGTGCACACCGAACGCACACCAGCCAGCGTGAAGACCGCATGTTAGGTGGGGTCAGTGCTCAGTGAGCAAGATTTTATTACCCGCACGTTGACACTTTATGGCGGCTATGAATCCTTCCAGCCTACGGTTCTGAGACAATTCGAACAAAAATCGCAACGCTAGATCATAGCTTGCGTGAGCCGATACATATAGGCCATTATCGAATCAGCTGCTATATATAGGTTGGCACGAAATTAGTGGAATCATCAGATGCGCAAATAAGGACAATACCTTGATTTCCTTGCTTCCCAAACCTCAATGTGATTACTCCTACGATTTATTAACGATTATTTTTAATACGATTTCATTGTTATAATGCCATATTAATCGCGATTTTTGGTATTGCATTGTATTTTATTGTGTGTATTTTTTTTTCCATTGTTGCCGCATTAAATATTGATAGCTTATCTAGATTGTTAGCTCCATGATGTTTTGAGTGCTAGCCCACCATCGTTATTGTATATATACCACATGTATTATATTGCAATGTATTTTATATTTATACTTATATATATTTTTGATGTGCATTGTTCCACCCATACCAATGGCCAGGCTCGGACTGGCCCACAGGGGTACAGGTGAATCCCCCAGGGGGCCCCTGAGCAAGGTGGGCCCCTAGTCTCCCACCCCCTGCACAAGTGGCACATAACACAGTAGACTTACTGCACTACATACATATATTCAGTGTACAGCACCTCAACCAGCCTATGTTCATATAAAACACTTGACAGATTATTATAGAAACTCCCCAGTTTATTATTATAGACACGATCAGAGCTGAGATGACTTCTCGGTATAGAGGAAAGCCACCAGTGTCCTCTTCTCCCCAGGACCTACCTTCTCAAAGCTTCTGCAGGGACCCCCATATTCAATCATCTGGTAGCATCTTGCTGCTGTGTGAGCAGGTAATATTTAAATGTATCCGTACGGTGGGCCCCCAAAATAAATTTTACTGGTGGGCCCTAGGCACCCCAGTCCGACACTGCCAATGGCAATGGCCCCTCATGCCTTCCTACTATCCATATGAGCAGCGTATATGCCCTACATAACCTCGTTCACTGGGCTACACACAAACAATTATCCCAGAAATACTGAACTGACACACTGTACCGTCATGTATTCTCATCACCAACCAGCCCCCCACTCTGCACCACTGCTCATAGGAGCAGACTGTAGTCCCACATGTCTCCGGCTACAATACAAACAGTTGCCTCTTAAATACCTGATACATTGTACTGTCAGACAACTGCGGTACCTCCGTCCGCTCTGCGCACTCATTCCTCCAGCTCACCGCTGCATTTCTCACATTGCAAGTGCACAGCGCGATCGCTCCTGCGAGCCAAGAACCAGCTGATGGTTTAACATACACTCCGTGTCCATATACATAACCTCCCCTTTTAGTCCACCATAGCATCCTCTGTCACTAACATACAGCGCGATCGCACCTGTCACATAGCTGCCATCGCGCTTGTGATACTGTTACACCGATCGCTGCGCAACCGTACCGCCCACAGAAAATACAGATAAAAACTATAATGACTTCCTTTCTTCCTGTAACTGTATATTAACATTCAATACACCCTCGCCCTGTACTACCTATATATAGGCTGATATGCAAAATTATGCAGACACCCACCCCCGTCCCCTCCCTAAAAGGGGTTTTAAACTGTTGCATGATGATGACATCTGTTTAGAGTCCTGATGAAGGGGGCGCTCCGCCTTGAAACGCGTCGACTAAAAATAAAATTTTATTGTCTACTTTTACCAATACTTACCTGGCATCTGACTCCTGCTGACAGCGCCGGCAAAAAGGTTCCCTCTTCTTCTATTATCTCCTATACGGATTACCTTATCCCGATGACCGCATCCACGACACGGGTAAGAACCAAGGCAGTAGCGCAGGACCCCCCGCACGCTGATCGGGCAATATCAGCCAAGCTGTACATAGCTGTTGTGACTCCTCACAACAAGAGTTGGTAAGCACAACTATTTTGCGTTATTTCCTTAATGAAACAGCACCACACATGAGGCTTCCTTTTACATTTCTCATGACCGAAAAGCGATAGTCATGACTTTAATAAAAAAAAAATTTCTACAAACTCATCATATTTTCTATAATAACGTGTATAGAAAAGACTTATAGGTTAAAAGACTTTCATAGGAAGTCATTATTTGTGTAATTCCATTTTGGATATTCTGTAAAATGCTGAGGAACAGGCTTTGTGGTCTATGGCTGGAAGTGGAAAGCCCTCTTCTGCTGCGTGTAGTCATCGTATTGAAGCCTCTCGAACTACATTTCATATGTTTGCATGCTACTGTGTTTCCTTCACATTAGGTCAATGTATTTTTTTTAATTAACCACTCTTGTCTTCTTGCTGACATGGCTCCCCAGCCTCCATGATTACTTCCATAAGCTTTGTAAAGTCTCCCTCAGTTAGACTTATGCCAGAGTCTTTTGGAGACGAACAGGGAGATCCATTATGTTCTTTGGTTCCTCCTTCACAGCTTATATCGGGCTGCCCATGGGAGAATCTGGAAGCCGGCCTTTGCAAATTTGGGGAGTTTATAGGAGAAAATGAAAAGATAGGGCGTGATGTCTTGTGCCCTGGGGTGTGTAGACCATCAGGTGAAGCCAAGGACTGGTTTTCATGGAGTAATGCAGATAAGCGTTGGGCTCGAAGTAACCTTTGGGGCATCTGTATAGGACTCTGCACAGGTTGGTCAGTTGTTTTCAGAGAAGAAGTACTTTTAAGACTATCTAAAATGGCTTCTTCTTGTTCCTCCATGCTTCCTAGTGGCCACACAAAACACTCTTTAGACCCAGGAGATAAACTGGATGCCTCGTCTCCACTTTCATTAGATGCCCCCACCTTCTTGCTTCTTTGCGTGTGACAAAGGTTTGGAGTTCCATGGGCAGGAAAACGAGGACAGTATGCAGGGCCTCCATTAAGTGGCGTTTGAGGAGCGCTATAAAATCCTGGCCTCTCATAAAGAGGGGTAGACATGAAAACATTTAGATCGCGTAGGGCTTCTCCACTCCTGTTTCCCATGTCTCGGTGGTTAAAATGTCCTGGCGGAATACCACCGCTCCTTCTCATCAACAAGCTCAGTCTAGAGTTGGAACGCGGAGGAATTGGAGAATGCACTCCCAGTAGACGTCCAAGTGGTCCAATTAATGGAGTAGAATGGTTGGCCTCTTCATTTTCATTTATCTGCTCAAGTGGAAGAAACTCCAGATCCTCCTTTTGCAAACTGTAAGGGGAAGATGGATTAATTAACACTTTAATTGTAAATATTGTAATTCATCATAAGATATGAGAGTTGGTGCTGTTTTATTTCTAAGATGTTGCGGTTCTTCTGTTTTGGGCCTCAAGTGTCTGTTATACTATAAAGTGAAACGTCTTTGAGACGACCAACCAAAATTGCAATGAAAAATGTTCTTCTAGAAAGGTGGTCCTCTCCAATAAGATGACTATTATATGCATATGGACTTGAAAATCTGATCTAGATAAACAGGTGGTCTTCTCAAAGAGGTAGTCTTTTGGGGAGGTTTCAGTGTATGTATGTATGTAACAGCCAGAACAGAAAGATTGGGGTAGGAAATGAATATAAATGATGTATTAAATGCTAAAATGTTGATTTGACTAAAGAGCAGTTGCCACTGGCCATGTGTATAAAGATAAATGATAAGATGTGATCCACCTTAAAATGGTTCACCGTGTAACCAGATACTTTAGAAGGGTCACATTATTGGGCATTGCAAATATGGAGGTAGGAAAGTAGAACATGAAGAGGCACATTTATTAAGACAAGCGTTTTAGACGCCGGTCTTAATAACCCCCATACCTGGCGGTCCATACCATGTCCACTTTTTTTAGACCTGGTGTGAGCAGGGAGGAGACTTAGATGTAAATTTTATGGGTGGAGGTGGGAATACGGGAATTTATTAACATTGAATTATTAGTAGCTAAACTTTCAGCATTGCGGACCAAGGAGGAAATGAGATCATAGATAAATGCAATCATATATGTTGAAATATTTCATAATCTCCTAAAGTTCCCACTGCAGAGGCAGATACATAATGCACTTCTCCGCTGTGGGTACTTTACTCTTCGCTCTTTTATGGTTTGAAATTTCTCAAAGTACTTCACAGGAAATACATATGTTCCACATGTACTGGTTTAACTGGTGCAGTGTCAGGTTCTATGACCTTGAAGTGGGTTTCCACTATACAGCTGTACTGGCATAGGTACGGGTGGTGCAGAGGTCGTAGTTGCATTTGTGCCCAGGTGCCTAAAAGGGGCTCGAAAGGCCTTCTGCTTCATAAGAAGACACCATCATTATACATACATCAGATAGGGCAGGGCCCTGCTACAGTTTTGGTTCCAAGCCCTGGAGCTTCAAGTTATGCCTCTGTGTGGTGGAGACTATTTGGTAGGCCACCAGGAAGCAGATGCATTCCTTCAAGCTTGGTCACTAGGGAATATTGAAGTACATCTACTATGCCTTTTGGGTGACCTGAGATTGAAAATATAAGTATACATGGCCGAGAGCAACATTGTAGACATGGTCGAAGTTGCAACATTTGTGCAACTTTATAATTCCCTAATGTCTGTCCTAAACCTAATTAACATAGGTAACTTAGGGCTCTTTCACACTTGCGTTGTCCGGATCCGGCGTGTACTCCATTTGGCGGAATTACGTCTTGGCAGCCATGGTAACCACTCTGAAAAAGCTAAACGTCGGATCCGGCAATGCTCTGAAACGACGTTTAGCTTAAGGCCGGATCCGGATCAATGCCTTTCAATGGGCATTAATTCCGGATCCGGCCTTGCGGCAAGTGTTCAGGATTTTTGACCGGAGCAAAAAGCGCAGCATGCTGCGGTATTTTCTCCGGCCAAAAAACGTTCCGGTCCGGAACTGAAGACATCCTGATGCATCCTGAACGGATTTCTCTCCATTCAGAATGCATTAGGATAATCCTGATCAGGATTCTTCCGGCATAGAGCCCCGACGACGGAACTCTATGCCGGAAGAAAAGAACGCAGGTGTGAAAGAGCCCTAAGTCCACTTTTCAAAACTGGAGTGAGTGGCATAAAAATTACAAAAATTTAAAAATGTTTCCACAAGTAAGCCCAAAGAGTTGCAAAAGCCCTCTTTTTCAACTTTTTGACACCAGAATTCTTGAATGCAGTTCTTGATAAATCCTCCTTTCTGAGCAAAGGGGTTATCCATGAAAAGTTATTGATTACCTATCTTCGGTATAGGTCATCAATATCAGATCTATGGGGGTCCGACAATCGGGACCCCCGCCGATCAGCTGTTAGAAGAGGCCGGGCGCTCCATGGCCAGTGATGTCACCATACATCGGTCACATGGCCTAGTTGTGTTCAACTCAATGGGGCTGAACTGCAATACCAAGCACGGCCACTATACAATGTACGGCGCTGTGCTTGGTAAGCTGCTGGGAGGCTTCCTGAAACAGCTGATCGGCAGTGGTTTCCGGACTCAGAACACCACCAATGTGATAATGATGACCTATCCTGAGGATAGGTCCTCAGTATTATTTCCAGGATAACCCCTTTAAGGCCTCATGCACACAAACGTATTTTCTTTCTGTGTCCATTCCGTTTATTTTGTGGACCGTATATGGAACATTCATTTCAATGGGTCCACAAAAAAAACGGAAGTTACTCTATGTGCATTCCATTTCCGTTCTGTTAAAAATAAGAACGTGTCCTATTATTGTCCGCATTACGGACAAGGATAGGACTGTTCTATTAGGGGCCAGCTATTCCGTTCCGCAAAATACGGAATGCACATCGACGTCATCCATATTTTTTGCGGACTGCAAAATACATACGGTCGTGTGCATGAGGCCTAAGATGTAGGAGGCATCTGATGGAGTGTGCATCAGTATTTTAAAAAAATTACCAAACCCCAGCCAAATTATTTAGGTTTTCAATTCTTGTGGGGCTTCTTCTTTACCTTATATCAAAGGCAGAACCCATAAATGAAGGTCTCCGAGTCTCTACTGTAGAGGCAGTGTACGGAGGATGAGGATCTGAGTCATTCCAATAGATATCTTTTTCCAGTGGAGGAAGATTTTGGTGCATTTCATCCACTCCTAGAAGAGACACCTGGTGGAGGAGACAATGACAATATTGTCACATTGTATTTTGCATGTCCTCCAAACATTCATAGGGTAACTGCTGTGCCATAGGATACCAGTTCACCTATTGTTGAATACTATTTACTATATACAAAAAAATACTTTTCCAGGTCTTCCCTGTTGATCACCTATAAGTCATTAATACCAGATTAGCGGGGTCCGGCTTCCTACATCTCTGCCGACCAGCTGTTTTGATTAGCTGTACCGAGCTGAGTAGTGCTGGTGCCTGATTCCACCGCCGCAGCTTGTGAAATAGCTGATTGGCACCAATCTGAGATTGATTACCTTTCCTAAGGATAGGTCATTGATAGGTAAGTCCTGGAAACCCCCATTAAGGGTCCATTCACACTTCCACAAAGGGGGTCCGCATCCGTTCCGCAATTTATTTTCAATGGGGCTGCAAAAGATGCGGACAGCACACTTACGTTCCACGGCCCTGCAAAAAAATAGAACATGTCCTATTTTTGTCCGCAGCCACGGACAAGAAAAGGCATTTCTATTATAGTGCCGGCCATGTGCGGTCCGCAAAATGCAGAATGCACATGGCCGGTGTCCGTGTTTTGCGGATCTGCAATTTGCGGACATGTGAATGGACCCTTAAGGAGTATTCCGACCGCTGACGGAGCATATGCCCTGGAAAACAGCCAAGGGCAGCGGAGGAAAGGAAGAGACAGAGAAGAGAGCAAACTGGCTATGCTCGGTAGTTTTGACTGTCATCACTGTGATTGGTTGCTATGGGCTACAAAGATAGGTTTTTTTTTAGACAGTTTTTATAAATTTCCTATTTTCAGACATAATTTAAAGGGGCTCTGCTACCATTAAATGTTACTTTAATATAATTCAGCATCGCTGAATTATATTAAAGCTGGTTATTTTTGTAATTTACTTTCTGTTATTGAAATGCTTTAGTTGTGAGAGAGTCTCTTTACGTCATTATGATGATGCCCCCTGGTGTTTAATCTGTATAATAACGTGCACATCCGCCTACTGAGCTGGATGAGCATGGTTGTACCTTCAACTCCCACTAGCCGTATCTACTGTTTGAATCTGTCACAGCTGCAAGGAGCGAGGTGCAGGAGAAAGGACACACCCCCTGAAAAAGGACACACTCTCTGAGCTGTGATAGGGAGAGAGCTGCAACAGAAAAGACACCTTCCCCCCACCTCCGAGTTGTAAAAGGGAAAGAACTGCAGAAGAAGAATAAGAACAGCAGAAAGGACCTGCATCCTGAGCTCTGATAGGGAGAGAGCTGAAGCAGAAAGGACCCCCCCCCCCCCAGTGAAGGGGACCCCCCTGAGCCGTAATACCGAGAGAGCTAAAGCAGAAAGGACATGTGCCCTGATCTGTGATAGGGAGAGAGCTGAAGCAGAAGCGCCACACACCCTGAGCTGTGATAGGGAGTGAGCGGCAACAGAAAGGACATGCTGCCTGAGTTGTAATATGGCGAGTCTGGAGGAAAAAACAAACCCCCCCTGAGCTGTGATACAGAGAGCGCTGAAGCAGAAAGGACACATGCCCTGAGCTGTGATAGGGAGAGAGCTGAAGCAGAAGGGTCACACACCCTGATCTGTGATAGGGAGAAAGCTGAAGCAGAAAGGACATATCCCTTATCTGTGATATGGAGAGAGCTGAAGCAGAAGGGCCACACACCCTGAGCTGTGATAGGGAGTGAGCTGAAGCAGAAGAGCCACACACCCTGAGCTGTGATAGGGAGTGAGCTGAAGCAGAAGGGCCACACACCCTGAGCTGTGATAGGGATTGAGCTGAAGCAGAAGGGCCACACACCCTGAGCTGTGATAGGGAGTGAGCTGAAGCAGAAGGGCCACACACCCTGAGCTGTGATAGGGAGTGAGCTGAAGCAGAAGGGCCACACACCCTGAGCTGTGATAGGGAGTGAGCTGAAGCAGAAGGGCCACACACCCTGAGCTGTGATAGGGATTGAGCTGAAGCAGAAGGGCCACACACCCTGAGCTGTGATAGGGAGTGAGCTGAAGCAGAAGGGCCACACACCCTGAGCTGTGATAGGGAGTGAGCTGAAGCAGAAGGGCCACACACCCTGAGCTGTGATAGGGAGTGAGCTGAAGCAGAAGGGCCACACACCCTGAGCTGTGATAGGGAGTGAGCTGAAGCAGAAGGGCCACACACCCTGAGCTGAAGCAGAATGGACACGTCCCTTGTAAGGTATAGGACTGTTTCTAGCTTTGTGATGTTTGATTCTCATTTGTTACATTAATCATGGCATTACCCTATTTAACCATTGTTCTAACTTTACCTGAAAGTTTCTGTCAATTAACCAATTGGTGTCAAAGTCATCATCATCTTGTCCAAAGGGGTTAATTAACTGCTCGGCCACCTGGAACATACACAAGGCTGTTCGTAGTCATGTCATTTCTATAAACGTTTATCTATGTGTGGATGTAGTGCAACCTACCGCAGACTTACCTTTAACCACCCAGCATAGAAAAAGAACTGTAAGAGGGTAAACACTGGGACATAGAGGTCCAGATCATGTCCTCGGTATCCCTTCTGAGGGTCCAGAAACTGGCGGCCAATGAGGCAAGCCAGAAAAAAGCTGTACACGGCCACGGTGACCACCTGAGGAGGAGGGAGAAAAAATCAAGCACCACATGAATATGGAATACTGAATTTAACCCCTTAAGGACTCGGCCCTATTTCACCTTAAGGACTTGGCCATTTTTTGCAAATCTGACCAGTGTCATTTTAAGTGCTGATAACTTTAAAACGCTTTGACTTATCCAGGCCATTCTGAGACTGTTTTTTCGTCACATATTGTACTTCATGACACTGGTAAAATAAAGTAAAAAAAATTCATTTTTATTTATAAAAAAAATACCAAATTTACCAAAAATGTGAAAAAAATTGCAAATTTCCAAGTTTCAATTTCTCTACTTCTATAATACATAGTAATACCTCCAAAAATAGTTATTACTTTACATTCCCCATATGTCTACTTCATGTTTGGATCATTTTGGGAATAATATTTAATTTTTTGGGGATGTTACAAGGCTTAGAAGTAGATCTTGAAATTTTTCAGAAATTTTCAAAAACCCAATTTTTAGAGACCAGTTCAGGTCTGAAGTCACTTTGTGAGGCTTACATAATAGAAACCACCCATTCTATAAACTACACCCCTCAAGGTATTCAAAACTGATTTTACTAACTTTGTTAACCCTTTAGGTGTTCCACAAGAATTAATGGAAAATAGAGATACAATTTCAAAATTTCACTTTTTTGGCAGATTTACCATTTTAATATTTTTTTCCAGTTACAAAGCAAGGGTTAACAGCCAAACCAAACTCAATATTTATGGCCCTGATTCTGTAGTTTACAGAAACACCCCATATGTGGTCGTAAACTACTGTACGGGCACACGGCAGGGCGCAGAAGGAAAGGAATGCCATACGGTTTTTAGAAGGCAGATTTTGCTGGACTGTTTTTTTTTACACCATGTCCCATTTGAAGCCCCCCTGATGCACCCCTAGAGTAGAAACTACATAAAAGTGACCCCATCTAAGAAACTACACCCCTCAAGGTATTCAAAACTGATTTTACAAACGTCGTTAACCCTTTAGGTGTTTCACAAGAATTAATGGAAAATAGAGATACAATTTCAAAATCTCACTTTTTGGGCAGATTTTCCATTTTAATATTTTTTTTACTTTTACAAAGCAAGGGTTAACAGCCAAACAAAACTCAATATTTATGGCCCTGATTCTGTAGTTTACAGAAACACCCCATATGTGGTCAAAAACTACTGTACGGGCACACGGCAGGGCGCAGAAGGAAAGGAATGCCATACGGTTTTTGGAAGGCAGATTTTGCTGGACTGTTTTTTTTGACACCATGTCCCATTTGAAGCCCCCCTGATGCACCCCTAGAGTAGTAACTCCAAAAAAGTGACCCCATCTAAGAAACTACACCCCTCAAGGTATTCAAAACAGATTGTATAAACGTCGTTAACCCTTTAGGTGTTCCACAAGAGTTATTGGCAAATGGAGATGAAATTTCAGAATTAAAATTTTTGGGCAAATTTTTCATTTTAATCCATTTTTCCCAGTAACAAAGCAAGGGTTAACAGCCAAACAAAACTCAATATTTATGGCCCTGATTCTGTAGTTTACAGAAACACCCCATATGTGGTCGTAAACTACTGTACGGGCACACGGCAGGGCGCAGAAGGTAAGCAATGCCATACGGTTTTTGGAAGGCAGATTTTGCTGGACTGTTTTTTTTGACACCATGTCCTATTTGAAGCCCCCTGATGCATCCCTAGAGTAGAAACTCCAAAAAAGTGGCCCCATTTTAGAAACTACGGGATAGGGTGGCAGTATTGTTGGTACTAGTTTAGGGTACATATGATTTTTGGTTGCTCTATATTACACTTTTTGTGAGGCAAGGTAACAAGAAATAGCTGTTTTGGCACCGTTTTTATTTTTTGTTATTTACAACATTCATCTGACAGGTTAGATCATGTGATATTTTTATAGACCAGGTTGTCACGGATGCGGCGATACCTAATATGTATACTTTTTTTTTTTATTTATGTAAGTTTTACACGATGATTTCTTTTTTGAAGCAAAAAAAAATCATGTTTTAGTGTTTCCATAGTCTGAGAGCCATAGTGTTTTCAGTTTTTGAGCGATTACCTTGGGTAGGGTATGATTTTTGTGGGATGAGATGACGGTTTTATTGGCACTATTTTGGGGTGCGTGTGACTTTTTGATTGCTTGCTATTACACTTTTTGTGATGTAAGGTGACAAAAAATTGTTTATTTAGCACAGTCTTTATTAAAAAAAATTTACGGTGTTCATCTGAGGGGTTAGGTCATGTGATATTTTTATAGAGCCGGTCGATATGGACGCGGCGATACCTAATATGTTTACTTTTTTTATATTTATGTAAGTTTTACACAATAATATCATTTTTGAAACAAAAAAAAAAAATCATGTTTTAGTGTCTCCATATTCTGAGAGCCATAGTTTTTTCAGTTTTTGAACGATTATCTTAGGTAAGGTCTCATTTTTTGTGGGATGAGGTGACGGTTAGATTGGTACTATTTTGGTGGGCAAATGCCTTTTTGATCGCTTGCTGTTGTACTTTTTGTGATGTAAGGTGACAAAAAAATGGTTTATTTAGCACAGTTAAAAAAAAATTTTTTCACCTGAGGGGTTAGGTCATGTGATATATTTATAGAGCCGGTCGATACGGACGCGGCGATACCTAATATGTATACTTTTTCCCCCCCCCCTATTTTTTACTTTATTTGGGGAAAATTACGTTTTTGTTTATTTTTACTTGAAACTTTTAATTTTTTGGGGGGAAAACTTTATTTTTTCAACTTTTTTTTCACTTTTTTTTTGTCCCACTTTGGGACTTGAACTTTTGGGGGTCTAATCCTTTACAATGCATTCCAATGCTTCTGTATTGGAATGCATTGGCTGTATAAGTAATACAGTGTGTATTACTCATACAGCTTCCGGCCTGTGAGATCCAGGGGGCTGGATCTCACAGGCTCTTCACTGGAAGGCAGCGCAGATGCCTCAGGAAGGCATCGCGCTGCCTTCCATGCCATCGGGTCCCCTCTACAACCCTATGGGGACCCGATGGCACCACCGCCGCCGCACCAGGTAAAAGCCGCAAACCGCAGGTCTGAATTGACCTGCGGTTTGCGGCGATCGCCGACACAGGGGGGTCACGGGACCCCCCGCGCATTTAGCCAAGGTGCCTGCGAAAATGATTTGAGCAGGCACCGGGGTCCGATCACCGCCCGCTTTATTAAATCCTTCAACTCATTACATAAAACACAATTATTACAGAATAGAAAGAAAAAAATTATAATATTAAAACACGCTACCCCCCCCCCCCCTCACCCTCACCCTCACCCTCGACGTCACAATTCCATACAAGGGACAATAAAAAATAAACAAGTTTATAACATTTCTTTCTATCACTGTCCTCCCTTCTCACCTCAAAGTACAACTTTCAGGAGCAGTTTATCCTCAATTGACAATGACCGTCTCCAGCAGTTCCAAAAATATTTCAAATTAGACTGCCTATTCAACCAAACATATTCAAAAACAATGTGGGAAATTTTTTAAACTGGAGTAAAGTAGAACTGGCTTAGTTGCCCATAGCAACCAACCAGATTGCACCTTTCATTTTTTACATCTCCTTTGGAAAATGAAAGATGGAATCTGATTGGTTGCTATGGACAACTAAGCCAGTTCTACTTTACACCAATTTGATAAATCTCCTCCAATATACCTAAGTATCAGCCTCTTCCATTCTATCTATGAAGGGCCTGAATTTTTCATCTAGTTTTTAGCTATTGCTAATCTAGTAAAGAATAGTAGCTTAGCTGTTAGAATTTTTGTAGATAATTGCTCCTAAATTCAGTCATAATTGTTCATCATACAGAACTAGATCTCAAAATCTACAAACTTGTGGACATTTCCAATATAAATGATTAAAGGGGTTGTCCCATAAAAAATATTCTACAGTTTTCAAACCAGCTCCTAGGTCTGAATACTTTTGTAATTGCATGTAATTAAAAATTTAGCATAGCCACTGAGTTATTCAATAAAATGTGTCTGTATAGCGCCACCTGCTGTTTTTTTTTTCCTTATTTCTTTGTCCTGCTCACTGAGAAGGCCGCACATGCTCAGTTTCATCCTTCAACTGCCTTCTGAGTTGTGATAGGGAGAGCATGGACACGCCCTCTTAGCTGTGATAGGGAGAGCATGGACACGCCCCCTGAGCTGCAGCAGAAAAGACACTCCCCTTGAGCTGCCAGCTTCATAAAAATCTAGCAGAGCAATGAATGGAGACAGGAGGCTGCTGCTTAGTAATTTCTATGGAACCCCTAGAAATGCTAATGCATTGGAGTCTATGAGAAAAGCAATCCAATGATTGCTTGTTATAGTTCCCTATGGGAATATAGATAAATATATATATATATATATATATATATATAATCAAATAACCCCCCCCCTTGCCCAAAATAAATAAATAAAAGCAATCATAAAAAATACACATCATAGGTATCCCGTACTATTAAAATATAAAAAATGTTATCCTGTACGGGAAATGGGAAAACAGAAAAAAAGTAAAAATGGCCAAATCGTCGTTTTTTGGTCGCTTTTCCACCCACAAAAAAAATTATAAAAAGTGATCAAAAAGTTGTACATGCCCCAAAATGGTATCACTGAAAAGTACAGATCGCCCCACAAAAAATTAGTCTTCACATAGCTCCGTATATATGAATACAAAAAAGTTATAGGGGTGAGAATATGGAGACTAAAAGAAAAAAATAAATTTCAAGCTTTTAATTTAGATTTTTTTAGTATAAAAAAATGCAATAACAAATATACATATGTGCTATTTGTACTGAACCTGGAGAATAAAAGTAGCTGGTCAGTTTTATGATATAGGGAACGCTGTAAAAACAAAACCCCAAAAAATTGTTCTGGAATTGTCTTCTAAAATCTATATATTTTTTTCCCCGCTTCCCATCGCATTGCTTGCAACCGTCAATAGTGCCATTAGAAAGGGCATCTTGTCGTGCAAAAAACAAGCCCTCATACATGTGAACAGAAAAAAACAATATATATGGCTTTGGGAGGGCTGTGAGTAAAAAAACTAAAACTAAAAAACAGATAATCGCACGGTCATGAAAACGTTAAATAATTCCTTTAGTTCTAAAAGGTTATTAACAAAATGTTACCCCTTATCTTTCGTTGCACAACCCACAGGACATAACTGAATATATTTATGTAGATTGTAAGCCCTCACGGGCAGGGCCCTCTCTCCTTCTGTACCAGTTTGTAACTTGTCTTGTCTATGCTTAGTGCAATTGTCTGTATTATGTATGTGCACCGCTTATCATATGTACAGCGCTATGGCATGAATGGCGCTTTAATAATAATAAATAATAATAATAATAATAATAATAATTTTCAAACTGTATCCTGTTCACTGTGCCATGATGCAAACCCACTGACAAAAAAAAATGCCCTGCTAATTTCAGTCCTTCTCCATACCAAAACCCTAATATGTTTATTTCCACTAATGTAATCTCTTTAACCCCTTTAGTCCTGTAGGATTTTTTTAGTTTTTTTGGTTTTTTTTAAATTAAAAATACATTTTGGTAAGTGAGGCGATGAATAAACGGCGAATCAGCAATTTAGATTTTTCTTTTTCGTTATCCCATTCGCTGTATAAGATAAATATTTTTATATTTTAATAGTTCAGGCATTTTGGGAAGCAGTCATGCCTATGATGTTTATTTATTTTCATTTTAATTCTGGGCAGATTTACAATTATTTTTTTTAAATATTTTTTAAGACTTTTTTTTTACTTTCTTTTTCCACTTTTTCTTAGCCTTCCCCAGAAGGCTAGAATATGCAATATTCTGATCATTTTTAGCGCCCGCTGCGCTCGTGAGTGGGTGCCATATACAGTTGCAAGAAAAAATATGTGAACCCTTTGGAATGATATGGATTTCTGCACAAATTGGTCATAAAATGTGATCTGATCTTCATCTAAGTCACAACAATAGACAATCACAGTCTGCTTAAACTAATACCACACAAATAATTAAATGTTACCATGTTTTTATTGAACATACCATGTAAACATTCACAGTGCAGGTGGAAAAAGTATGTGAACCCTTGGATTTAATAACTGGTTGAACCTCCTTTGGCAGCAATAACTTCAACCAAACGTTTCCTGTAGTTGCAGACAGGGGCGTAGCTATGGGCTCATGGGCCCTGGTGCTAGAGTTCAGCTTGGGCCCCCCCTTCCCTCAGTGCTTTGTGGTCAGGGGAAGGGAAGCACATAGGCTTTGTGCTGTTTGAGGCAAAAACCTCACCCCCAACCCCGCCATGACAAATTCTTGGCCTAACCCCTTCCCTCCAGCTAGAGGGGTAACTTCACCAGCATGCACTTTCTATAATACCGGTGTCTTTTTATGTGGCACAAGGGTCTTTGGGCCCCTTCAGGCTCCTGGGCCCGGTAGCGACTGCTACCTCTGCACCCCCTATAGCTACGCCCTTGGTTGCAGATCAGACGTGCACAACGGTCAGGAGTAATTCTTGACCATTCCTCTTTACAGAACTGTTTCAGTTCAGCAATATTCTTGGGATGTCTGGTGTGAACCGCTTTCTTGAGGTCATGCCACAGCATCTCAATCGGGTTGAGGTCAGGACTCTGACTGGGCCACTCCAGAAGGCATATTTTCTTCTGTTTAAGCCATTCTGTTGTTGATTTACTTCTATGCTTTGGGTCGTTGTCCTGTTGCAACACCCATCTTCTGTTGAGCTTCAGCTGGTGGACAGATGGCCTTAAGTTCTCCTGCAAAATGTCTTGATAAACTTGGAAATTAATTTTTCCTTCGATGATAGCAATCTGTCCAGGCCCTGATGCAGCAAAGCAGCCCCAAACCATGATGCCCCCACCACCATACTTCACAGTTGGGGTGAGGTTTTGATGTTGGTGTGCTGTGCCTCTTTTTCTCCACACTTAGTGTTGTGTGTTTCCAGCTTTATGCAAGTCAACAATTCTTAATCGTAGGTCTTCTGAGAGCTCTGTTGTGCGAGGCATCATTCACATCAGGCAATGCTTCTTGTGAAAAGCAAACCCAGAACTGGTGTGTGATTTTTATAGGACAGGGGGCTGTAACCAACACCTCCAATCTCATCTCATTGATTGGACTCCAGTTGGTTGACACCTCACTCCAATTAGCTCCTGGAGATGTCATTAGTCTAGGGGTTCACATACTTTTTCCACCTGCACTGTGAATGTTTACATGGTGTGTTCAATAAAAACATGGTAACATTTAATTCTTTGTGTGTTATTAGTTTAAGCAGACTGTGATTGTCTATTGTTGTGACTTAGATGAAGATCAGATCACATTTTATGACCAATTTGTGCAGAAATCCATAGATTTCCAAAGGGTTCACATACTTTTTCTTGCAACTGTTCAAAACCCCTCCTTCCTCCATGCATGTATGGCAATGGGACTCAAGGGGTTAATGTCCGATAGGGGCTGGTCCAACCTCTGGGACCTGTACATATCTCCAGAACAGGGCCTCATCTCATGGCCACTGTGACTGGAGAGGTGGCCAGGCATGTGCAGCACTCTCTATTGAGTTCTATGAGAATTCAAAAAAATAGCCAAGAAGGTGTGAAGAATCCTTTATTGGTAAATTAGGCGCCTTGTGACCCACCTTGTCTCGGGTGCATGGGATTAATGAGAGGCTGATAAGAAATAACCGAATGTTGCAGAATAAAGAATGATGTAACAGAAAGATAATAGTGTAGGCACCTGAGTATAGACCAGAGGAATGCTGATCCAGTCATATCCGAACAGCCTCCCGCATTGTGTACGCAGAGAGTTCAGCTCCTGAGAAAGGGAGAAGGCGACAGTGCTGGATTAGTCCATGTAAGGTTGTCTAACAATATCAGTGAAGAGCAACGTGATTCACAGGTGCAAATGTCATAAAGAGGTTAAAGAGATTGTCCAGCATTTGCTATGTGACGGCCTATCCTTGCTGCTCGACGAGGGTCCAACACCCCGCAACCCCGCCGATCAGCTGTTCAGCTGTGGCTCATTCATCGGAAGTCAACGGAAAGCTGGAAAGCCACTTTAAATTGTGTAGAATTGGATACGTCAGAATTTTTAGGTTTTTGTTGAGGGAGTTTTTACTGTTGTATCACTTGAAGTATGTTATACTTTACTAGAAAATGTTTTGGGGTCACTGCAGTAGGGCTTTTTGGGGACTTTTTAGTGTCTTGTCTAGGGCTGTAGTTGTGTGTTGTGTGCTGGGGAGAATGGGCCCCAACCATCATGACTGACAGGAGCCAGGGCGGTGGTGCTGATGTTTTGTGACCTCCCATCACCCATGTGGGCTGAGACTGGTATTTAGGGTATGGCGGGGCTCGTTTCCCATTAAGGTTTGTCTTAGGGCTGCTGTACAGACAGCTGCCTGACCTGGAGAAATCTGTGGTTGGGGGACATTCAGATGATTGGAGCTAGATCCAACTGAGCGTGGGGAATAGTAACTGCTGAGAACAAGTGCCCCGGGAGATAGCTCACATTGCCTAAGGGGGTTTTCCTTTATGGAGGTAGCTGTTATTTTGTAATGTGTTTGTCTTACTTTTATTGCTCCTATTTCCCATTCTGGGCTGTGGTCACATGACCATGTCCATGCAGCTCTTATTTCCTGTGTGTTAAGTCCATGGGCGGGGCAGTTATAGGGGAGTGTCTATATAACTAGCTGGTGGGAGGAGCTATACACTAGCTGGGTGTTGTTAGGGGCAGTGATAGGGGAGTGTCTATATAACTAGCTGGGTGGGAGGAGCTATAAACTAGCTGGGCGTTATTAAGAGAAGTGATAGGGGAGTGTCTATGTAATTAGCTGGTGGGAGGAGCTATAAATTAGCTGGGTGTTGTTAGGGGAGGTGATAGGGGAGTGTCTATGTAATTAGCTGGTGGGAGGAGCTATAAACTAGCTGGGCGTTGTTAGGGGCAGTGATAGGGGAGTGTCTATGTAACTAGCTGGTGGGAGGGGCTATAAACTAGCTGGGCGTTGTTAGGGGCAGTGATAGGGGAGTGTCTATGTAACTAGCTGGTGGGAGGGGCTATAAACTAGCTGGGCGTTGTTAGGGGCAGTGATAGGGGAGTGTCTATGTAGCTAGCTGGTGGGAGGGGCTATAAACTAGCTGGGCGTTTTTAGGGGCAGTGATAGGGGAGTGTCTATGTAACTAGCTGGTGGGAGGAGCTATAGACTAGCTTGGTGTTGTTAGGGGCAGTGACAGGGGTGTGTCTATGTAACTAGCTAGTGGGAGGAGCTAGAAAACTAGCTGGGCGTTGTTATGGGCGGTGCTGGAGCTGTGGCAGTGAAAGGAGAAGTGCATCATGGGTTTGGTTGGAAGCAACAATAGGAAGTGCTAAATCCAGGATGGAAACAAACCAGAGGGATTGTTTTACATGGTGAAAATGGATCAGGAGAGCCCAAATTGAAAAAACAAAGCACAGGAAATATGTAGATGAGACAAGAATCTACATGGGCATATCTGTTAAAAACAATAGTAATCCTGGAAAACCCGTTTAAGCTGACCTGCGTTATTGCCTTGTGCCTGGAGTCAACCTGGACATTAAAAGTTATTTAAAGCAAAAATGGTGCTGTGCGTCCTTCCTCTGCCTGGTGCCTCTAGCTAACCTGCAGCAACTGGGCCTTACACAGTCACAAACACATGTGTATCCCTCAAATGTCCTAAATCTAGCAGAAACTCTGTCCCTGGAGTAACCTCCCCCCTAGCTACTGAGTCCTGAATGATTCCAAGAGGCAAGGGGGCCTGATAGACTTGGGATGTAGTGTGCCTTTTTTTACTAGTTATAGTTTTAAAAGGTGATGTCCCATGAAAAATATTCTACAGTTTTCAAACCAGCACCTGGATCTGATTTATTTTGTAATTGGATGTAATTAAAAATTAGCATAGCCACTGAGTTATTCAATAAAATGTATCTGTATAGCGCCACCTGCTGTTTGTTATTTAGTCTTATTTCTTTGTCCAGCTCACTGAGGTGGTCGCGCATGCTCAGTTTCATCCATCAACTGCCTCCTGAGCTGTGATAGGGAGAGCATGGACACGCCCCCTGAGTTGTGATAGGAAGATCTGAGACACGCCCCCTGGTCTGCAGCAGAAAAGACACTCCCCTTGAGCTGTCAGCTTGATATAAATCTAGCAGAGCAATGAATGGGGAGATCTCTGGATCCATGTGAGGTACAGGGCTGGTTCTAGCTTTGTTAGAAAGAGGTTGTCATGTACTATATGATGTCTGATTTTCATTTTTTACGTTAGTCATGGGATAACCCCTTTAATATCTTGGAGGTGATATTACTACAGCAACTAGCAGGTGGCAGTATCAATAGCAGAGAGGCACAGTCAACCTGCTAGTGATGCTGCCATCTACGTGAAGAACAGCATTGTGGTGGTGTGAAGACCAATTCGGGACAACTGAGATGGCCTTTTGGTATTAAGATGGTGGCTTGAAGCTGACACTCCTGTAGATGTCCATATTTAATAAATTAAACAGCGCATGTTATAAAGAGTGATATTGAACTATCGTATATATATTGAAGCGTATAGTATATGGCATGTGAAATTCATTCTCATTGAAGGGACAATATATTTGTCTTCACACTAAAAACACAAAAGTCACAGTTTTTTGTCATGCTATGCATCATTCACTCACTTACTTTGAGGATAAGCGTCAACACCACGCTGTCCCGTATCCGTCCCTCTGTCCTGGCGATGACCGCTAGGTTAGCAAACCAAACACACGGAATCCAGAATTTGTTGTGAGGAGACGAAATAGCCTCATATTTTAGATATTCGGCTGGTGTCATGAAGCCTGCGTTGATCAAAAAGGAAAATAAGACGATCGGACCTGTTTACAGTCCACTGGTGCCTTAAGGGGTATTCCGGTAATTTAAAGTTATCCTCTATCCTATGGATAGGGGGTAAATTCGAATTACTTGAATACCCCCTTTAAAGAGGACCTGTCCCCTCTCCTGACATGTCTGTTTTTGGAACTACATACATTCCTCTTGTAATAACAGTTCTGGAGCATCTATTCTTATGACTCTATGTTGTGCCATTCCTTTATTATTCCTAGAAGCTATGAATGAATGACTAGCAGTGTACTGTGAAGGACCAGATGGGTGTTACCAGTTGGGAGTGTGTTTCTGCAGAGTCTGACACTGGCAGCAGTGATTGGATAGTGGCAGATTCTGCAGGGACACCCCCACCCCAACTGGTAACACCCATCTGGACCTTCATAGAAACTGCTAATAATTCATTCATAGCGTCTAGCATGAATAATATAGGAATGGCAAAAGATCGAGTCATAAGAACAGATTCTCCAGAATTGTTATTACATGGAGAATGCGAGTGGTTACACAGACATGTCGGGAGAGGGAACAGGTCCTCTTTAAAGGGGTTGTCTCACTTCAGCAAATGGCTTTTATCATGTAGAGAAAGTTAATACAAGGCACTTACTACTGTATTGTGATTGTTCATATTGCTTCCTTTTCTATCACATACACGGCTCGTTTCCAGCAGATACGAGGTGGCCGGGACAGAAGCTGCTGCACATGTGTGACTGTGCACGCTCCGAGCCACCAGAGATCCTGGAGCTTTTATCTATAGTGTACAAGCATGACCACTGCTGCTAGATTGCAGGGTGGTCGTAACAACGGGAAACGAACATTAGTAAGTGGTCGACACAAGGGGGAGCTGGTCACGGCTATAGCCTGTAATTGCCTGCAGCAGTCAAGTGTCCCCCTGTCGATGGATGTTGATCTCAGAGCGGCAGGGAGAGGAAGAGTGTTAGAGACCAAACCCAGCGGCGGGGACCAGGTAAGTGTGATCTCCACCATGGGTCCGCCACTCTGGAAGGTCCGCCTTAGGGCTCATGCACACAAACGTATTTTCTTTCTGCTTCCGTTCCATTTTTTTGCGGACCGTATGCGGAACCATTCACTTTAATGGGGCTGTAGAAAATACGTAAGTTACTCCGTGTGCATTCCGTTTGTCCGCATGGCCGTTCCGCAAAAAAGTATTGCATGTCCTATTATTGTCCGCAAATCCCGGTCCGAGGCACCATTCAAGTCAATGGGTCCGCAAAAAATACAGAACGCACACGGAACACATCCGTATGTCATCCGTATTTTGCGGATCCATACTGTAGAAATGCTTTGCCCAGCCCATATTGCTCATGTGTTTGGTGATTAATAAATTACTGTTTCCGTTTCCAATCCGCAAAAAAAAACAAATCAAATACGGAAACCATACGGATATGTTTTGTGCAATAACGGAACGGAAGAGGGCTTAAATCAGAGAAAAAAACAAAAACTCAGATACGGAACAACAGATCCGTGAAAAACAGACCGCAAAACAACAACGGTCGTGTGCATGAGCCCTTACTCTTGGATAACCCCTTTGAGTCCTTCAGATCATTAGAGAACCCCTGGATCGCCAAATTTTCTAACCTTCTAACATCTACCATTATAAATGTGCCTTTGTATCGCCCCCTTAGGAAAGTTCTGGCTCCTAGAAAATGGATTATCTGGGGATCTCCTGATCAGTAGTCATGTACGGGGACGTATCCACTTTGTGGTCCACATCTGCAAAATACGGATGCGGTCTGTGTGTATCCTGCACAGGGGCGGACTGGGAACTTAAAGTGGCCCTAGAAAAAAAAATACTAAAAGTGGCCCCGTTTTGTAGTTGGGTCCAAATTGATGGAAGGCAGGGCCAGCGATACCATATTGTGGCACATTATACCGCCCCAACAGAGCCAAATCACAAAATCCTGCCAGAAGCAGAAAAATACATCCCCGAAAACTTCCACTGGCCGGCCGTGAGGAGAACTTAGGTGGCCCCCTGGGCATCAGCCCACCGGGAAATTTCCTTGTAAGGTCTATGGCCAGTCAGCCCCTGATCCCACACTTTTTGGCTCCATTTCCGTTCCCGAAAAAAATAGAACATGCCCTATTCTTGTTCGCAATTGCGGACAAGAATAGGCATATTCTATTAGTGCTGGCAATGTGCAGTCCGCAAAATGTGGAACGCACATTGCCGGTGTCCATGTTTTGCGGATCCGCGGGTCCGTGGATCTGCAAAACACACACGGATGTGTGAATGAACCCTTTAGAGGAAGTCATTGAAAAAATACCTATTCTTGACTTCAAAACGGACAAGAATAGGACACGTTCTATACGTTTCGGCTCGGCAGCACAGATGTGGACAGCACACGGATGACGCATTTTTTGTGCTTCCCATAGAAATGAACGGGTCCGTGTCTGTTCTGCAAAATAAAAAAGCGTATCGGATGCGGAAAAAAAAAGTAGTTGCTGACAGTGGTTACTAGAGTGTTTGTATTTGCCGGCATTTCAATGTGGTCTACATCCCGATTGTTTCCTGATAGATGGACACAATCAGTTGGGAGACACTTTGAAGTAGGGTGGATTATTGGGATATTCCACCGGACCCTTATTTTCTCCATGTATGTCGACGACGGAGGTTTCATAAACCAATGAAACTGTGTATGAGACAGATGCAGGCTGAAGCTCACCCTACCTTTGGTTGTCGTATATCCGGCGCTGTACTTACCGGCATTCACGACATGCTGCAGAGTCGGGAATCTCTTGTAAACGGCAGTACTAACTGAGCGTAGGATAAGAACTCCGGAAATACTGGCATAGCGCATAAGTGTTCGCCGTATCATCCTCCCTCGTTCATCTGTGCCGTGCACATTACTGGACACCAAGCACATGAGGCGATCCAACCAGGGTATGCTCTCGTACTGGGCCCACCAACGGGAGACCACCAAAGTCACATAGAAACCTGTGAAGACCTGAACTTAGTCAGAAACTAAAAATGAAGCACAATCTCAATCACAATTCTACTAATCTACATGGTGCATAAGACATTCCTCATTGATAATACTTTAGTAATAGAGTTTGTAAGGGCGGCTTTTCCGCTTGTTTTAGGGCTCATGCACAAGACCTTATGATTCTTTTTCGTCTGCAAAACGCCGATCCGTAAAATACAGAGGACGCCTCTATGAAGTCCATGTTGCATCAGTTTTTTGTTTTTTCTGCAGACTCATTAGCTTCAATGGGTCTGTGGTCCGCCTTTTGCAGGCAAGAATAGGACACGTTCTATCGCTTTGTGCAACGGACATACTGATGCGGATATTTGGATCATCTGGGTGCTTTCTGCATCCATATGTCGGTTCTGCAAAAGATAGAACATGTCCAATACTTGGCCGCAAAATGCAAAAAAAACCCAAAAAACGTGATTGCAGATTTTTTATTCTATTTCCTGAACATAATTATGGGGGCGGTCATCTTGCCTGGGCTGTTCTTAACAGCATTAAGAAAGTTGCTTTACGGCAGCCCCATGGACCATGGACACAATTGGACCATGGACCACATTGACTTCTATTGGAGAGTTTCCTAGGCCTGCTCTGTGCCCTGTGCAGAGGTCATTGTACAAGGGAAGAATAGATAAGCTCTGACAATCACCTATTGTGAATGGTGGATCTATGTCTTATCTATACACAGAGGTGATATCATTACAGGCAGGATTACAATGACAGATAAGCAGATAACTGCTGTAAAATGATCTGTACAGACCAAAAAGTGGTGCCTATTAGGCTTAGTGTCTAATTACACAAGGTGCCAGTACGAAGGATCCATTGGGCATCACTGCAGCACCACAGCCACCACCATCCATGTGCTGACTGGGAAGGGTTCCCGGGGTCAAAGCCTACTGATCAAGCATTCATCGCCTATCCGAATGATAGATATCAGCTGTTAAAGGGAACCTGTCATCTCCCTATATCCAACTATGCAAAATACTGACAAAATGGTAGCGCTAAATTATTAGAAATTAGAGCCAGCGGCAGACCCAGCACGTCCATCAATTAATTGGAATGCCAGGTAATGCCGCATTGCCTCCTGGCTGGTTTTTGAAACCTGTTGTTTTAGTAACTACTTGTAGTCCCTTGTAATGTGACAATTCTGTAGCATCTATTCTTATGACTCTGTCCTGTGCCAGTCCTTCATTATTCCTTCTATAAATTATGAATGAATTGCTAGCAGTTTGCAGTGAAGGTCCAGCTGGATGTTACCCGTTGTGGGTGTGTCCCTCTGCAGTTTGACACTGGTAGCACTGATTGGATAGTGTAAGACTGTGCAGGGACACACCCTCCACTGGTAACACCCATCTGGTTCTCCACTGCAAACTGCTAGCAATTCATTCATAACTTCTAGCAGGAATAATAAAGGAATGGCACAACATAGAGTCATAAGAACAGATGCTCCAGAATTATTATTACACGGGGAATGCAAATAGTTACTAAAACAGACATGTCAGGAGAGAGGAAGGTCCTCTTTAAGGCTGAAATACTGGATCCACTCCAGCTTTGTCCTACTAACCTCACAAGGTATGTATATATAACAGTACATTTATTTCTTAATGGAACCAAGGCATTAAATATACAAAAACAGCCCGGACCTGTAAATATTCCTCCTTGCAGGACGGCATTGTTGAAAGTAGCTAAGAACTTTTAATCTGATTATAAACTTGCTTAAACCTCTCCCTCGTGTGGGCAGCAGAGTGTACCGGGAGCCATACTTCACTTACGCAATTTTTTTAATGACTACTGCATGTCTGATCAGTATAATGCATGCAATAGAGAAGGAGATCAAAATGTATGGAAAAGCAAAAATTGTGGGGAATCTGAAACGATAATCTGATTACAGTGAACACAGGGATTAGCTGTAATCTTGCCTAGCTAAATGTAATGAGGGGTCTTGTTAACAGTCCATATATGTAACGGGCATCTTAGGCTACTTTCACACTAGCGTTTCTATTTTCCGGTGTTCAGATCCGTCATAGGGTCTCAATACCAGAAAAAAAAAAACTTCAGTTTTGTCCCCATTCATTGTCAATGGGGACAAAACGTAATTGAACGGAAGGCTCCAAAATGCATTCCGTTCCATTTGGTTCCGTTCTCATACCGGAGAGCAAACCGCAGCAAGCTGCGATTTTCTTTTCGTCATGGGATGAGGAGCAAGACGGATCCGTCATGACCCACAATGCAAGTCAATGGGGATGGATCCGTTTAACTCTGACACAATAGAAAACGGATCCGTCCCTCATAGACTTTCAATGGAGTTCATGACGGATCTGTCATTGGAATGTTAAAGATGATACAACCGGATCTGTTCAGATGGTTTTATTATCCATAACGGAAGCGTTTTTGTTAAACCCTGCCGGATCCAGCAAAAACTAGTGTGAAAGTAGCCTTATTGCCCCCGTCTGTGCCCCCAGATCAGCCCCAGTTTGTCCTTTAGCTGAAGACTTAAGTAATCTACAGCATAGGAATAGAGAAGCAGCAGTCATGCTATGTCCTCCTCCATCTCAACCTGTTTTATTAATCATTATTATAACTATTAAATTATATATTTAAAGGCTACGGTCAGGCATTTTTTATTATTGCGTTTTACTCATTTTGGGCTAAAAATCTTTTTCTCAATTGGTCTTTATTAAAAATTTTCAACTGTATTTTCTCTACAGCTCTCATTGTCAGTGCATCTCCAGACGATGACCCTCAGGGAATCCTCCAGGGAGCCGCTCTGACGGTTCTTCTACCTGTAGCCCCTACCTGTACTTTCCTGACGGCTCATACACTCGTTATAACCAAACTCTTATCAGTTTGAATGTATCTATAATAAGCCTTCATGAGCTGTCAGAGTTCAGAGATGAGGGCTACAGATAGAGCCATCAGTGCAGCTCCCTGACGGATTCACTGTGAAACAGAGAGCCATTGCATTGGAATTGAAAGCTGTAGATGAAATACTGTTGACAATTTTTTTAATAAAGACTAACTGAAAAAAAGATTTTTTCCCCAAAATGAGCACAATGCAATAATAAAAAAAAACTGTCCTCAAAGGTGTCCATGGCCTTTAAAGATAGAGGTGTAGCTGTAGGCGCTACAATGGTAGCAGTTGCATCTGGCACCAGCCTAAAGGTTTATAATCTACAGCGCAATGATAAGAAATGGGATTGTACAAAGATAGATCAAACCCCTTAAAATATCATTACATACAGTGGGAGAGGAGGTCAACTTGGGTATAGCATTTGCACCACAGCCCAGCACATCCAAATTATGTCTGGGTGGCAAAACTCTAAATACCGTTGCATACCTCCCAAGTTTTAAAAAGCCCAAAGCAAATATTTTGACGCCTTTAAAGGGGTTGTCTCATCATGGACAATGGGGGCATATCGCTAGGATATGCCCCCATTGTCTTATAGGTGGGGGTCCCGAAGCTATATTGAGAACGGAGCCCCGCTAGTGAAGGAGGGCGCACAGCTGGCTCGGCTATTTCCCTCAGCCCCATAGAAATGAATGGAAGCGGGGGCCGAGCATGCGCGGTACGCTCCCATTCACGTCTGTGAGGAGCCGGCTTGGTGGAGGCCAGACCGGAGTCCTCCAGCCACCACCTTAAGGGGGCTCCATTCTCGATATAGGTGCGGGTCCCAGCGGTGAGACCCGCACCTATAAGACAATCGGGGCATATCCTAACTATATTCCCCCATTGTCCATGATGAGACAACCCCTTTAACTCCGACCTAGTGCCTATCTATACATTGCCAATCCCGTCCCCTTCACAATAGAATGCTCATTTTGACCCCACCCCCGACACTGTAGTGATGCCCCTCAGTGTCCCCGCACACAGCAGAAAGCCCCCTTAGTGCCCCCTCACAATAATGCCGCTTCGCTGCGCCCCTTACAATAATGTAACTTGTACCATTAAAAAAATAATAATAATACTCCCCTCGCCCCGTTCCCCCGGCGAAAGGATACATCATACTCCCCCCAGCAGCAGGTGCAATGACATGACATCCTTGCACCTGATCATGATCATAATTCCCTGGTCTGGGCGCTATCTTATTCAGCCCAGCCGGAGTGATGACGTCACTTCATGGCTTCTGCTACGAGGGAGATCAGTGGCCAGGTGAATGGTTGAGCAGGGAGCGGACGGCTTCCTGCTTTACCATTGCACTCAACTGCCTCTGCATCCTCAACTTGCAGAGACAGTTGAAAAAGGGACATAACTGAGCCCTTCCGGGACTGCGGGACAGTTGCCGAAAACCGGGACTGTCCTTATGGATCTGGGACGTTGCATTTTATATTATATCCTATATAAAGTCCAATGAGCCTTACCTAGGACAAATGACACCGGAATCAGCTCTGCATAGTTGTCGCAGTACAATGCCAGCTTCTCAAAGTAAGTTCTCTGCTGCTCATTAAGAAAGAGCCTGTAGGACAGAAGGAGGTAAGTGACCGGCTGGTGACCAGTGTTCTAGAAACGGGTCATTAATCAGCATAAGGGAACAAACAAGAGTTCAAAGAAGCAGCAAAATCTAAAAGATTATAAATGTGAGCTAAACAAATGACCAGAGCTTGTCACCTGAGAACCTTACAGCAAGACTAACCTCCTGGAAATATTGGATAGTAATAAAATATAAAGAATGGGTGTGTCCCTTTAAATGCATGCCAACTGTGCCATGTTGTATAGCCTTAGGTTCCATCAGCTTTCTGGACCTGTCTGTTTTAGCGCATACCTGTATTCCTCATGGAACATATGTTCTGTGTTGTCTCATTCCTCTGTTATTCCTCCTGGAAATGTCAGAATAAGTGGGCTTTTCCATCACCCTTTTCGATAGGGTGTGCCCCTACACAGTCTATTACTGAGAAATGTATGTACTACATATGTGGCAGGAGAGCTAACAGTTCCCCCGTAAGTTGTAATATGGGACTGCCCTTCCAATAATGCCGAAAATCGTCTTCCACGCCCGCATACGGACGTAAACAGTAGTGGTGACCTTAATGGCTGAGTCACTGGCTGGAGTTTGGAAATTGCATAGTTTAGAATAGATTGCTCATGTGTTGTTTTCTGTGTTACTCATCTCCATTTATGAAGAATTAAAGGTCACAGACGTAAAAATGTGATCTGACTCCAAAAATAACGTTAATAATTTTCAATCGTTTGCAATGATGGGTGTTACCAGTCGCAGCACTGATTGGTTAGTGTCAGACTGCTCAGGGACCACCCCCCCCCCCCAACTGGTAACACCCAGCTGGATCTTCATTGCAAACTGCTGGCTATTCATCCATAACTTCTAGCAGGAATAATAAAGGAATGGCACAACATAGAGTCATAAGAATAGATGCTTCAGAATTGTTATTACATGGGGGATGCAAGTAGTTGCTAAAACAGACATGTCAGGAGAGAGGACGGGTTCTTTTTAAGAAGTGCTGTAACTAGGTAAGAAGCTGTCGACCCCTTGCTGTTCCCATTTATGTGACACCCTGTACTATATCGACCTAAAAAAATTTCATCCAAGTTATGAGTCCTATTAAGTGTTGCATTATCTTTCAGTTACACTTGCAGCCACTGAAACTACTTATAGTAAAGTATTATACAGTAGTAATAGTTTTTGTGACCATCATTCTCGTTTTCCCATTTATAACATGGAGATAACTACGTGATCTTGTTCATGGACATATAAAACAAAACCTACAGAGCAGAAGCCTCTAAATTACTCAGGATTCATAGCTGGCCCTGGCATACAAAGTCCATCCTAACAAACAGAACTAATAGTTATATAAAGTATTTTTTTGGACTATAAGACTCACTTTTTTTTTTGCAAGAAAAAAACTTGCCTAAAAAGTGCCTGCATCTTAGAGTCCGCAGTCAGGGTGCATCAGCAACACCAGACCTCCCCGACTGCTTCCTTAAAGGGGTTGTCTCATCTTTGACATTGGAGGCATATCGCTAGAATATGCCACCAATGCCAGATACAGTAGGTGCGGGTTCTACTTCTGGGACCTGCTAGCTTGCATAGACGTGAGTGGAGCGGTGGTCGCCCTTGCGCGGTGCTCTCTCTATTACTTTCTAAGGGACTTCTGAGAAAAGCCGCGTGCACTTGGCTATTTTCGGAACCAACATGGAAATGAATGGAGAGTACGCCGCATATGTGCAGTGAGTTCTCCTTCACTTTCGGGGGCCTTTCCGTGAACAGGTGCCAGTTCCACAGGTGGGACCTGAACCTTTGTGATATTGGTGACATATCCTAGCGATATACCACCAATGTCTACAACCCCTTTTATGATCCAGCAGAGCGCTCATACAGCTTTTTGCGGGATCAATAAGAGAGGTGTGCATCTGTACACTTCTCTCTCTCCCTGCCCGACATCGATCTGTGTGCTCAGTGCAGGCAGGAGGCTAAACCATCATGGAAAGGACTCTGAGAAACAGAAGGGTCCTCATGCTCTTTATGCTCCTCAGGCAGCAGGGAAATATATGAAAGCTCTGAAATTAGTCCCACGTAGCATCTAGACGAGTACCTGTAGGTGACGCTGATGATGAAGTATAAGCCAACAAAGATGAGGAACTCCCGGTAGAGTAATTTGTAGATACTTCCGCGCCATCGAAGAAGCAACCTGGAGAAGGTGCCAAGCTTGGCATCTGCCACGCGATTACTATATGTGACCGTCATGTATACAGATGCTCCTACATCTTGTGTGGATAAGAAATGCATATAACATCGATAATATGTTCTGATACATACAATTTTTATTTTTATTAAAGGGGTTTTCCAGGCTCCTGATATTGATGACCTCTCCTCAGGATAGGTCATTAATGTCCAATGGGTGACGGTCCAACCTCCGGTGCAGAACTGGCTCTTGAATGGAACAGGAAGCACAGCTCTGTTCAAAGTGTAGTGGCCATTCTGTGTTACTGCAGCTCATTGAAATGAATAGGAGCTGAGCTGCAATAACCCGGCTCGGCCACTACACTTTGGAACGGCACTGTGCTTCCTGTTCCATTCTAAATCCTAGTTCCAGCATCGGAGGCTGCAGGAAGCCGCTGATCAAGGAGGTGCAGGGTGTCTAACCATCATAGAGGGTAGGTCATCAATATCAGGAGCCTGGAAAACCCCTTTAACTGTACAGTGGAGGAAGACACAGGGGTGTAAAAAAGATAAAGTCTTTCGAAAGCAAATATTGGGCATTTAGATGCAGGCCTAAAGGTGGCAATACACATGCACACCCTGTCAAACCGAGTATGCATGTATATGAGGAGTTCATTTGAAATATGGGGACCAGAAGCGGACGGCAATAGGACAGCAGCGTGACCACACGAAGGTTAGTGTGATTTTTTTTTATGGAGCACAGGTTAGAACCATTGTCTGTTTATAGGCAGGACAACCCGTTTAATATAAAAAATATCTTATGGGGACGGGGGCTGAACTCCATCAGGGAAGTATTTAAAAATATAAAATAAATGATAATGAATAAAAAAACATTCCTGCACATGGACATACTATTACAGCCTAATTGCAATAGGATATATAGGATATAATGGGACTGTATGTCCAGCAGATGGCAGGGGCGCAGGAGCTGTGTATGTGCCACCAACAGCTGGAATACCAAAAATAAATTATATATACAGTACAGACCAAAAGTTTGGACACACCTTCTCATTCAAAGAGTTTTCTTTATTTTCATGACTATGAAGGCATCAAAACTATGAATTAACACATGTGGAATTATATACATAACAAACAAGTGTGAAACAACTGAAAATATGTCATATTCTAGGTTCTTCAAAGTAGCCACCTTTTGCTTTGATTACTGCTTTGCACACTCTTGGCATTCACTTGATGAGCTTCAAGAGGTAGTCCCCTGAAATGGTCTTCCAACAGTCTTGAAGGAGTTCCCAGAGATGCTTAGCACTTGTTGGCCCTTTTGCCTTCACTCTGCGGTCCAGCTCACCCCAAACCATCTCAATTGGGTTCAGGTCCGGTAACTGTGGAGGCTCGGTCATCTGGCGCAGCACCCCATCACTCTCCTTCATGGTCAAATAGCCCTTACTTTCAAAGTTTTCCCAATTTTGGCTGACTGACTGACCTTCATTTCTTAAAGTAATGATGGCCACTTGTTTTTCTTTACTTAGCTGCTTTTTTCTTGCCATAATACAAATTCTAACAGTCTATTCAGTAGGACTATCAGCTGTGTATCCACCTGACTTCTCCTCAACGCAACTGATGGTCCCAACCCCATTTATAAGGCAAGAAATCCCACTTACTAAACCTGACAGGGCACACCTGTGAAGTGAAAACCATTTCAGGGGACTACCTCTTGAAGCTCATCAAGAGAATGCCAAGAGTGTGCAAAGCAGTAATCAAAGCAAAAGGTGGCTACTTTGAAGAACCTAGAATATGACATATTTTCAGTTGTTTCACACTTGTTTGTTATGTATATAATTCCACATGTGTTAATTCATAGTTTTGATGCCTATCGGTACACCATTATCCTCTGTTTGGACGCAGCATACGAATGATTGTACAAATAAAACTAAAGGCATTTTTTTTAAACTACAAATTTTACAGCTCCTTCTAATGGTGTCGTAGACATCCGCCATTGCACCCCTCATGGTTTTACTTAACGGACTCATAAAAAAAAATTATGGAGACTTTTGACTTCAAATATTTTTTTCTCCAGACAAGTTCTTCTCAAGACAATTATCCTGACCAAACCATAGAAAGACAAGAAAAGAAAAGAAAACCAACAAGAAGATTACTGGAGATCATCATTGGATACCTACCATATTTGAACCCTCCATGAAAAATGGACAATGTAGAACTTATGTGACCTGAAATGATCATGCTAATAGCTTGTATGGTTGTAGTAGACACAGGTCTAGACATCTGCCTGTCTTATATTGCATGGTGGAAACTCATTTCTCAAGCTGTACGTTGAAAGTTACTTACCAGTCACCACTCAAACTTCATGTCCAACTTGGTCCTGTCTTCACCCATCAGGCTCTGTAGCAAAAATAACCAAATCTGTTCTGTGGTCCTGTGATCCCATAATCCACTCTTACAGTATTCGCTTTGTTGTCCCCATAATGAACCAACCCCCCCATCCCACAGTCACCGCGCACAGTTGTGGGCTTAGTGTACGTAGCTCCTGGCACTGCTTTCTCTGGTCCAACGTAAACTGTTTGCTCTTTAAATCTTTTCCTGTTTGGATTTTGCTGGAGATTAATAGTGACAGAAAGAAAAAAAAACTCATAATATGTGAGGTAGACAAAAGATGTCCTAATGCCTTAATGGAGTGTTGAAAATATAAAATCATCTGCTTCTGACCAGGTTCACATCGAAGAACAAATTCAGAAGTGGACGCAATCATTTGAGAACAATTATGGGCACTATTGCGTTTTATGGTAGACAACGGTTGGCACAAGATGCTAAGGACAATGTATGGCCGTCGCTGGATGAAATGGTGACTCAGCGTGTAGTGTAGTATAAGAGGTTGCTGATGGGCATAGGACCATTATGGGCCTTTCTGAAACCTCTGTGCGCTATGTTGACTTGAGGAGGCCTAAAGTCCATACAGTGTCCAGTTTACTCCCTTGGCAGGCAGGTAGAGAGTAGTTTGGTGGGAACCTTTAGAGCCTTAGAAGAACAAGGTAAATATGTCCTTGTTTTCACAGGTCTGTACTAACAGGTTCTCCTAAAAGTAGATAATTATTATCAAGTGGTTGACCATCAGCGCTGGGACCTACCATGATCAGAAGTAATATGTTGGGAGCTTTTTATCCTTATGTGTATGTTAAAGGGATTTTCCAGGATTTACACATTGATGGCCTATCCTCAGGATAGGTAATCAGTATGAGATTGGTAGAGATCTGACTCCCAGGACCCCTGCCCATCAGCTGTATGAAGAGGCCGTGGCTTCTTCCTACTCCAGGCTGCAAGTAGCATGCCGTGACCACCTGCTGAAAAAATGGACAGTCATTGGCTGCTGTGGGTGGGTGTCCCTAACAGGGCCCTGAGTCTCAGCCTAACAGGACCATGGACTAGGTCAGAAAAAATTCAAAAAGTGATGCCATGTACTAAGACATAATCACTTTTGATCAGTGGTGGTCCTGAGAATGAAGAGGCCACTTCCAGTCACCACTGTGAAATTGTAACACACCTCTATTCAATTAAATGTTCCCTACCCAGTCAGTCCCCTCATGCCCAGGATCAAAACATGACGGTGTAGTCTAACGATATGACATCACTACTCCTTGAATGTTTCCATTTACAGCCAGCAAACAGAGATCTTGACAATTCTGAGGAACTGAGATACAAAGTATATTAGAAAGTTGCCTCATTTAGCATTATACAATAATAGAGTTTCATTCAGACCATGATAGACAACCCCTTTAATTGTGTAGACATTCTTTGAGGGTGTATTCACATGCAGCAGATTTGTTGCAGAAAGTTTCCCATCCATCTGACTAGGTCTTGTGGAAATCCATGTGCTTGTCGCCCAAACAATGAATGGAACTTATTTTCAGCAACAAATCAGCAGCATGTGTATGCACTTTAAAAGGCTGTGATGATTTTCAGTTTGGTGGTGGTTGGTAATGGTCAGTATTATTATCCTCTGGATAGGCCATTAGTATCTGATTTGAGGGGTCCAACAACCAGCACCCCCAGATGGATGTAGCTGGTTGCTGCAGCACTGCTCCCACTGAAGTAAATGGGAACAGTGCTGCAGTAAGCAGCTGTGTCCACTACACAATGGAAGGAACTGTGTAGTTCCAGCACCAGAGCTATTGCAGCTACTGCAGAACAGGAGGGGGAGGGGTGCAGGGTGTCTTACCCCACTAATCAGATATTAATGCCCAGAGGATACTGGAAACCCCCTTTAAATACAGGCTTAGCAATGTTGTAGATACAAAACAATCCCAACTGTGTTCTTTTCTGTTCTCTATTCTTATATCCTTCAGCACCTAATAAAATTCTGAATTATAAAACAATCCAAGTTGTGAAATTAACATTTTCTGTACTTTCTAAAATCCTAGGTAACATCATGTTGGTCACGTTAAAGCAAAAATTAACTTTAGATTTCTTTACAAGATTTGACTGTAAATATGTCTTATCATCTCTTACCATCATAAAAGTAAAAAATACCAGTTCATTCAGGCCTAGTGACATGGACTACAAACCCCATCATTTGCCGATGCTCAGCATCTAAGGATGTTGTTCACTTGGATATCTAGTAGACGGCAGCCAAAAGAGCTGACGTAAAAAAAAGACATTATAAAATGTCTGTGAAGGTATATCAGTAGTAATAAGTCACAGCAATTGGACTTACAATGCTGTTCTAACACCTCTGTCGAGGCAGTTTAATCACACCGAATAGCTTCTGTCATGCAAATGCAATCACCAGACTTTAAAGTGTAACTGTCATTTACAATTTTTTTATAATATGTAGGGAAAGTGATAAGGGATGTTTTTGTATTTTACTTTCTGCCCTGCCTCCCTGCCATCTGTACACTCTGAGTGGTCAGCGCTGACAGTGTGTTTGCTCTCTGTATTCCCCGATGCATTGAATAACTAACAAGCCACCAGGAGATGCAGGATATCAGGCTGTCAGCGCTCACTATTGTAAGTAAGTATAGATAGTATATAGATAGTATATCTTGTAAATTGCAAGCTCTTTTGGGCAGGGTCCTCTCCCCCACTGTACCAGTCTGTTGATAGTTCCTTGTTTATTGTATTTTATATTACGTATTTGCAGCTCCCTCTTGATGTACAGCGCCATGGAATTATTGGCGGTTTCAAATAAATAATATATAGTGTGACACAGTGAGTGGTTTGGTCTGGGAAAACAGGTATTTTCCTCCCAGCATGTGCTGCTGGGCTGATTTACAGCCAGGTGAGGTCAAATACCGGACCAGATTTTAAGTATCGGTCCGGGTTTTGGCAGCACCTGGCTGTCCTTAAATAGGCAGCTGGGCTCAGAAGCGAGGTCTCTGAGTTGGGATCTGGGAGCCTTGTGTCTGGATGAAGGCTTGCTACCTGTTTGGCATGAAAACAGGTTGGACTCTTTGAGGCAGAATTGCCGCATGGTGTGAATTACCACCAACACCGCAAGGTGACTTTTTGTTTGATTATGACTGCTTGTTTTGTCACTTGCCTAAAGTGTGAATAAAACACTGAACTGTTTGATCCAAAGAACTTGTTGTTGCCTCTATACTGCGTCCGCTAATCCTGTCTACCAGAGCGAAACCCCACAATGTATATAGTATAGATCATCAGTGCCCTACCTGCGGCCCTCCATCTGTTGTAAAACTACAACTCCCACAATGCCCTGCTGTAGACTGATAGCTGTAGGCTGTCCAGGCACGCTGGGAGTTGTAGTTTTGCAACACCTGGATGGCCGCAGGTTGGGCATCCCTGGTATAGATGGTTCATGGGAGGGAAGCAGCGAGGGCAGCAGCAGTGAGCCGGAAGCATCTTGACTGTTCAGTACTGCGCAGTATTTCTTATTAACAATAGTTTAGAGAGTCCTACTTTGTATACTTTCACACCGGCGGCACTACGATCCAGCTGCCTGATTCGGCAGACAATGCTGGCCGATTCTCTGCATGTTTGTCGGAATGCGGCCGAATCTCTGCTGGACCCCATTATATTTAAAGGGGGCCGGCAGACATTCCAGTTGCATCTAGCACTGCCGGAATTCACGCCGCAGGTGTGAAAGTAGCCTAAGGGACAATCCATATTTTTTTTTAAATAGAAACGTACAAATGCAACTAATAAAGTTTATTACAAAAACATTCCGTATCATTTCCCCTACATTCCAACAATAAATAAATAAATGAAATAGTTACACTTTAAACAGATTTTCATATATTGGCAGGCATTGGTCTTTGCTGTTACAGTGCTGACAGGATGCGCGCTGTGCGGGAGATGAGTCCGATGAGGCTCTCCGCCTCTCCTACCTCCTACTCAGGAGTGGCAGGTTTATTTTCCTGTTACCCATAACAAAAAGCAGGAGGCGGGTGGAGGATTGGGGGGGGGGGGGGGGGTTTAAGGCCACGAGTCTCATCAGACTCATCGCCCTGTAAAATTACTGAATACTAGCCCAGAAGTCACAGCCCGCTGAAATCAGTAGATCTGTCACAATACTATGTAGCCCTCTGTGAGTGCAAAGTAGTAGGGGTAACAGGTTCCTTAAAAAAAAAAGCATCCGCCAGCAGAATCAACCCTATAAATGTTGCATGGGGTTGATCCTGCTGAGTAAAATGATGCCTCATGTATCTCTTTCTTTTGAGCGTTTTTTTTTTTTTTTGTATACAAATGAAATTATTGGTGCACCGAGAAGTGCACCAGAGTTTTACTGTCCTGCACCTACAGCCATATCTCCCAACTTTTTGGATGGTCAAAGAGGGACACTTTGAGTTCATTGTGTGAAAAATCCATTTTTCCTGCATATTTATACACTTCAATTACACAATTACACAAAAAGTTTCTTAATTTAGAGATTTCTAAAATCCAAATTGCTTCAAATAATGAAATAATATACAAGGCGGGCTCTAATATACAGAGAGGAACCAGAAAAACACTTTTTGGATCAATATTGTGAATGTAATATTGAAAATCTATACTTCAGATCAAAAAGAGGGACACTTAAGGAGTAAAGGGGGACAGAGGGACTTGGGTCAAAAGTAGGGACTGTCCCTCCAAAAGAGGGACACTTGGGAGGTCTGTCTACAGCCGCTACCACCTTCCCCATGATTGACAGGGCCCGGTATCTCACTTGGCTCTGTTATATCACGCCTGCGCTGCACTTTTCTATATCGGCACATGTGCAGAGCACTGGCTTATGTTTTCTCAGCACATGCACTAATATAGTGAACTACAGATCCCAGGTTCAGATAAGACACCTGGCCGGGCAGGTGGTAGTGGCTGTAGGTGCAGGGTGGTGAAGATCTGATGCACCGAGATGCTCAGGCCACCCCTCCGTGCATGGAAATGTTAATTTGCATAATATATTGTGATGGTGGTGTGGCTTCCTCCTTCAAAACTACTGCTAGGTGCAAGAGTACAACCATGATTCTTGTGTGTACATGCAGTGGATGGCCACTTGAGGGCAGTAGTGCTGAATTTGATTTATACATTCCTGCATTGTTGATAGAGAACTCATTCACCTGCTCCTGTATCTCCTGCCAGTGCCGGACGGGTCTAGGGCCCACCGTACGGATACATTCAAATATTACCTGCTCACATAGCAGCAAAATGCTACAAGATGATTGATTTTGGGGTCCCTGTAGCAACTTTGAGAAGGCAGATCCCTTGTAAAGGATGACACTGGATGTCCTGCCTCTGTACCTATAAGCCATCTCATCCACATGAATGGGTCTGTAATAGTAAACTGGGTAGTTTCTTAAATATTCTACCCATTTCTTAAATATTCTACCCATGCCCCTGTAGGCCAGTCCGAGCCTGTCTCCTGCTGTACCTACTGCTGAATCTGCTTCTGTATTTGCTGCTATATCTGCTCCTGCATCTGCTCATGTATCTCCTGCTATATCTGCTCATGTATCTGCTCATGTACACAGGGTGTGCTGTCCGCATCTTTTGCAGCCCCATTGAAATGAATGCGTCTGCACCTGTTCCACAAAAATGTGGAACGGATGCGGACCAATTCATACAGACATGTGAATGGCCCCTAAGTCAGTTTTTATAAATGAGGCCTGCGTGGAGTCTGTACGTTCCCCTCATGTCTGCACGAGTCTCCGCTGGGTGCACTGGTTTCCTACCAGACTCCAGTAAAAATACTGCTACTATACGGCTTCCTATAAAACTGTAGTGTGCATGTGAGAGGCAGAGGAAGTGAGACTGTAAAGGTCATTGAGGACAGGGACTGATGTGAGGGATGTGCGGTGCCACGGAATATACAGAATAATCAGTAGGAAAGAAATATTATGGAGAATCAATGAGTGAAATGCGCTGCACCAGAAAAGCGGAGCCCATTTGGCTGTTTTGTGGTTGGAGTAGACACAGGCGCCATTTTTAGGGTGGTTTGCGGCCAGATGTTTTGTGGGCGGGGCTAAAATTTTTGTCAGATATATCATTGCAACTCTTTGCAGTTGAACTCCAGTCCCCTGGGGGTGTAAGAACTGATGGAGACTTAACAATAAAATAGACTTTGTAATAAATTAGAATGATTAGACTGGAAAATCCATTGGTATTTCCTGTGGCAAAATGTGACTTGAGAATCAAGCAGACGCTCCATAAAGAAGAGCAAAAAGCTGCATATCAATCCAGCTCCACCTGTACATGGTAGCCTTAGACACACCTGCATAGTCAGCAGGAAATGATCCTACGGGGTTGTCCTCTACAGCGGTCTACTGTACGGTGTATACTATGGCACTAGGAGCCTGCTTGGATACTTTTAATTGTTCTCATTATCAACATGTATCAATTTCCATGACCTCAAGTATCTCAAGTACCAGGAGTGTAACCAGGATCTATGGGGCCCCGCACCACAATGACCACCTACTGTGACTCGAATATGAAAAGTTTAGGATGAAATTGGTTTTCCTAATACACAGGAATGATGCCCACTGTGATGTCACATGGGTGGGATAATGCACACAGTGAAGTTATAGCACTGCAATAATGTGCACAATGATGTCACAGTACAGCAGTAAGGCTCACAGTGATATCACAATAGAATGATAATGCACATAGTGATGTCATAATGGTGGAATAATGTGCACTGTTATGTCACAATGGTGGGATAATGCACACAGTGATGTCACAATGGTGGAATAATGTGCACTGTGATGTCACAATGGTGGGATAATGCACACAGTGATGTCACAATGGTGGAATAATGTGCACTGTGATGTCACAATAGTGGGATAATGCACACAGTGATGTCACAATGGTAGGTTAATGCACGCGGTGACATCACAATGGTGGGATAATGTGCACTGTGATGTCACAATGGTGGGATAATGCGCACTGTGATGTCACAATGGTGGGATAATGCACACTGTGATGCCACAATGGTGGGATAATGTGAACTGTGATGTCACAATGGTGGGATAATGCACATAGTGATGTTATAGCACTGGAATAATGTGTACAATGATGTCACAGTACAGCAGTAAGGCTCACAGTGATATCACAATGGAATGATAATGCACATAGTGATGTACTGAAATGAATCAGTGAGGTCACAGCACAGAAATAATGCAAAAAGCAATGTACTCCTCCATGTCCATATACATCACTAACTGCACATATTTCTGAGATGCGCCCCCTTAGTTACTGCCGGCTACCCTGCTAGATAAGTCCGTGTCAAGTTCTGGGGCTCCTAAGCCCTTAGGAAGGCACTGCGGTCAAGCACATATTATTGACAGGCAGGGGTTGTTTTTCAGGCCGTGTCTCCTGTGAAAGTCTCCTCCACTTCCCCTCCTAAAAGGAACTGAAAATTTACATTCACTTAAGTACAAAACCCCCCTCCTGGGTGCATCACATGATGAGCACCACGTGACGTCATCAGGGAGGGCGGGGAAGCATACTGGTGCAATGGGAAACAGATGGGGATCATGTGACCAAATCCATGTGTAGGGGGCTACAAGCAAATACACAGCTGACTGTAAGGGAAGGGCTGAGATGTTGTCCTAGAAGGACCTGCGCTACTGCGTGCGTTTGCATTCTGATGCCCTATACCCAGAAAGAATGAAGAAATCTATTTTTCCCTCTTTTTCCATCTTTTCTCCTTCCTTTCTAAGATCCGCTCTCCGTCCTCCTTTAATTTCCTGACACTTTTACGTGTAACCTCCTCTTCCTCCTCGTCCTCACTATCCCTGCAGCTGGAAGTGTTTCCTTTCTGTGCCGCAGAAGAAGGGGGGGAGGGAGGAAGTCACAGGCAGGAGAGGGAGACGCATACTTGTGTGGGATGCAGTGAAACTCCGCGGTGCAACATCTGGGATCCTTCCATCCCTCCGCTCTTCCTCTGCCTTCGGCGTCCACTGTTTTTGGGTCTTCTGTTCCCCATTCCCTTGCACTTTCACCTCCCCCAACCCTTCTGCTCGGACTCATTGTCCCTTCTGGATGTCCCCTCCCTGAGACAGCCTGGAGGAGAGCGTGTCAGCTGGTGGGATGTGGAGATCGGGGTAAGATGAATATATTTTGTGTCCGCTCAGTGTGATTATGGGTTCAGACGTAAAAAAAAATAATGCCGGAGCCTTTTTGATGGTTTTCATATCTTCGTGCTGAAGCCTCGGCGATGGCGCATACGTATCACCACGCGTTTACAGCCTATGAAATGTATATCTCCCACACATTTCGTAGATGCTAATATATCTGCACGTTCCATTTAGATCACTGACTAGGTACAGAGGTACTACAAGGCTCAGCATGTTTTGCTATTGCCTCGGCGATGGCGCATACGTATCACCACGCGTTTACAGCCTGTGAAATGTATATTGGACACGCATTTCATAGATGCTAATATATCTGCCCGTTCCATTTAGATCACTGACTAGGTACGGAGGTACTACAAGGCTCAGCATGTTTTACTATTGTCTCGGCGATGGCGTATACGTATCACCACGTGTTTACAGCCTGTAAAATGTATGACTCCCACGCATTTCGTAGATGCTAATATTACTGCACGTTCCATTTAGATCACTGACCAGGTACAGAGGTACTACAAGCCTCAGCATGTTTTACTATTGTCTCGGCGATGGGGCATACGTATCACCACATGTTTACAGCCTGTAAAATGTATGACTCCTACGCATTTCGTAGATGCTAATATTACTGCACGTTCCATTTAGATCACTGACCAGGTACAGAGGTACTACAAGGCTCAGCATGTTTTGCTATTGCCTCGGCGATGGCGCATACGTATCACCACGTGTTTACAGCCTGTGAAATGTATATCTCCCACGCATTTCGTTGATGCTGATATAAAAATATTTTACAGACCGAAAAACATGTACGGCCATGTGCATGAGCCCTTAGACAGTTATTCTATCTTCTTTCCACACGGGTGTATCCTTCATTGGATTATCTATGGCATGCTTGCCAGATGTAGACGAGCTGAGTTTGTCATGTGGAACAGTTCATTGTGATATTACGTGCTGCGGGTGCAGATCCCAGCAGTTACATGACACCTTCGGCTCTGCTACCTCTGTAGTCGTAATCTGGAGCAGTAGTAAGACCAAATGTTGGCGGGATCTGCGTGCTTCGCATGTGGCTGCCGCTCGCGGGGTGGCGTCGACTGTTCATTGATTGAGGATAAAGATTTCTCACGGAGAAAGCATTTCTCTGTGAATGGCAGGAAATTTCATTCAGAGGCAACTTCCTGGAGGGAAGGCTGTTCTCTTTTCTTCTGTAGGGTCGTACGTTCATCCCTCGAGACTGACATTTCATTATTTCCGCAGGCAGGCCGCTCTGGTAGATGGGGGTCCCCAGCTCCACTGCTCCCCTTCATCTGAGGACTGGACGACTCCTCCAAGGCCGGAATCTCCCAGACCCATCACGGAACGGCCAAAAGATCCCCCGACCTATGACCTGTCTCGCCTGCGCAGCTCCTCTGTGGAAATCAGAGAGAAGGGCTCGGAAATTCTCCGAGATGAGCTTTTGAAAGCCCAGAAGGTAAAACATTTTCTCATTTGAGAAAAGTAAAAGTAAGTGATCGCTGTTAGGGGATATTCACAGGGCCGTATCCATTTTTGCAGTCCGCAAAATGCAGATCTAAAAAATACGGATGCGGTCCATGTGCATGCCACACTTTTCACGGGTCCTATTGTAACAATCTCAAAAACACAAATGCAATAGCACGCTGCAACCAGCACTCTGCCCTATTGTAACAATGTCTATTCATGTCCGCAAAAAGGACGAAAATTGGACAGGTTCCATCTTCTTTGCGGGGCAGCGGAACGGACATTCGGATGCGGACAGCACACGGTGTGATCTAGTTTTGTGCGTGAACCAGTCGGCACTCCTCTGTGAAATGGCGTGGTGCTCGTGTCCTAGGGGAGGCGTCCCGTGCAAACAGTAATGATGAAAGACTGGCACTCACTTGTAGATATAATGCATAGAGTGGCTTAACCAATCAGATTCCTCCTTTCATTTTAGACAGCTCATTTGGAAAATGAAAGGTGGAATCTGATTGGTTGCTATGGGCAACTAAGCCAGTTCCACTTTACACCAGTTTGATAGTGTTTACTGCCTCATAATATCCATGTGCCGCGTTTCGGCTCCAGCCTGAGCCTTTCTCAAACATTACTGTTTGAGATAGGCTCAGGCTGGAGCCGAAACGCATCACATTGATATTTAGTAGCAATAAACACCATGGGGCACACTTATTAAGACCAGTGTTTTAGACGCCGGTCTTAATAAACCCCAAAGCTGGCGGTGGATCCGCCGAAGTTATGAAGAGGCGTCGGGCTCTACAAAACTTCAGTGTATCCTGCGCCAGTCTAAATGTAAGACAGCTTCCTGGCTGCGTTACATTCAGATCATTTTCTACAGGCGTAGAGAATGGTAAATGAGATGTGCTTTCCAGCCCGCCCCCTTCTCCCACCCACAATTTTAGACCTGGCGCGAGCGGGGCGAAGTCGCAGATTTTTAGTCGTATTTCAGAATAGTAAATTACCCCTATATGCATTATATCTACTAGTGAGCTGTCCGCATTTTTTTCAGCCCCATTGACATGAGGGGGTCCACGTGCGTTCCGCAAAAAATGCGGATCGGATGCGGACCAAAAATACGGCCATGTGAATGGGGCCTTAGAGTAACAGACACCGGGAGAGCATTCTAAGAAAGCAACTATCTAATATTAGCATGCTCACGCGATTAGAGTCCTCACAGGGTGTGGAGCTACACGGCGGGCGTGTGACTACTGATAAGTCCTTCATTCAACCGTGACGACATGACAGATAGTAATGAAGGTCCAGATAGTAATGAAGGTCCAGATAGGTGTTACCAGTTGGGGGGGGGGGGGGGGGGGGAAGTGTCCCTGCACAGTCTTACACTGGCAGCACTGATTGGATAGTGTCAGACTGTGCAGGGACCCCCCCCCCAACTGGTAGGTAACACCTATCTGGACCTTCATTACTAACTGCTAGTAATGCATTTATAACTTCTAGCAGGAATAATATGGCACATCATAGAGTCATAAGAATAGATGCTCCAGAATTGTTAATACATGGGGGATGCAAGTAGTTACTACAACAGACATGTCAGGAAAGGTTAGGGACTAAAAAAACATGGCTACTTTCTTCCAGAAACAGGTGTCGTCGGGTTGGTTCTGGTGTTGCTGCACAACTTCATTGAAGTGAATGTTGCTGAGCTGCAGTACCACACACAACCTGTGCACAGATGTGGTGCTGTTTCTGAAAGAATCAGCCATGTTTTTTTTAAGCCTGTGCAACCCCCTTGAGAGTGTAGCTTCGGCTGAGCATGCGTGTGTTTTGAATGGGGACTGCTTATCGTGCATGTTGAAATCCAATATTTCTTTCCCCCAAAATCTGCCATTGGGGAGAGTTGGTTGGCCCCCATACACATTAGATGGTTGATCAGTCCCACTAAAATTGTCAGGTTGGATGACATTAATCTGTTACCAGATGTTCCATTCTTCAATATACTACTGCAGTGATATACGACCTCCCTAGTCTATGATACAAGCTGTGTACTGAAGTCATCAGAGTGCAAGCTCTGTGCCCTAGGCTTACATATCTAGTATGGGCACCCTTGCTATATGGACCCTGTTAGAGTAATTAGGTGAGGCTGTGATCAGTAGAATATTCTGCTGGTGCCGCTTTCCCTCACCCAGGGCTACAGTTTAGTACTGCCCCAGCCGTGTATCTCAATACCCTGGAGCCCCCTGTGGTATCAGCACCCGAGGGCCCCCCTGCCCCTTCCCCGTATACCGCTGTGTAAGCACAATGATATATATAATCTAGCGGCAAAAGGAGAATCGGTGACCGGATAGTGACTCTTCACCCAGTGCTCAGTCATGCAGAAAACGACTGGTTCTAGTGTACTAACAGAAATAGGGCATGTCGTAAACCTTAAAGTGTCCCTCTACCCACATCTCATATCTATCTATCTAATTATCTATCTATCTATCTATCTATCTATCTATCTATGTGTCTGTCTCCCTGCTTGCCTGCCTGTCTGTTCGTCTATCAATCATCTACCTGTCTATCATCTATTTGTGAATTATCTATCTATCTATTTATCTATCTATCTATTTATCTATCTACCTACCGTATTTTTCGCCCTATAAGACGTAGGTTTTAGAGGAGGACAATAAGAAAAACATATTTTTCATTAGACCTCAGATCAGACCTCAGCTAACAGTCCCAATCAGACCCCCAATGTTAATAAGACCCCAACAAGACCTCAGATCAGACACACAATTAGAGCCCATGGTAAATGACCCACAATCAGACCTCATATCATCCCCCAGCAGCCCCCACTGCCTCTCATATTATCCCCCAGCAGCCCCCATTGCCTCATATCAGCCCTCTGTAGCCCCCCATTGCCTCTCATATTGCCCCCAAGCAGCCCCCATTGCCACATATGAGCCCTCTGTAGCCCGCATTTTTACTCCTATTGCCCCCAAGCAGTCCCCATTGCCTCTTATATTGCCCCCAGCGCCTCATGTTTAATAAAATAAAAACCGCTTACCTCTCCTGCTCCTGGACGCCGCCGCACCTCACCACCCTTCTTCCTCCTGCTGTTGGCTTGAACCGGCGCGCACAGCGTGAGGTCACAGAGCGCCCTCATGCTGTACGCAGCCACTGCACAGCCGACAGCTGAGTACAGAGCCTTCACCGCTTCCCGGTCCTCCGGTACTAATGAGTGCTTCCAAATTGGAAGCACTCGTTAGTATTCACCCCATAAGACGCAGGGGAAAAATGCGTCTTATGGGGAGAAAAATACAGTATCTATCTATCTATCTATCTATCTATCTATTAATCTATCTATCTATCTATCTATTAATCTATCTATCTATCGATCTATCTATTTATCTATTACTCTATCTCTCTGTCCGTCTCCCTGCTTGCCTGCCTGTCTGTCCGTTCGACTATCGGTCCGTCTGTCAATCATCTACCTGTCTATCATCTATTTATCTTCTATCTATCTATTTATCACATATCTATCTATCTATCTATCTATCTATCTATCTATCTATCTATCTACTGTATCTATCTATTTCTATATCTATTGTAGGCAACCGTCAGGAAAGGTACTAGAGGGCAGATATGTGCAATGCAGGTTGTTAATCTCAGTTATCTAAGTCCAGGGATTGCAGTGCGGCTGTTCCGGCAGTTCTTCCCAGACTTTCCACACTACTGAAAAGGAGTCCAGGTGCAGTTCCCAGAGGTAGTTAAAAAGGGTAGCAGGGGGAAGAAAGACTCTAAGGACTCTTTCACACGGGCGAGTATTCTGCGCGGATGCGATGCGTGAGTTGAACGCATTGCACCCGCACTGAATCCCGACCCATTCATTTCTATGGGGCTGTGCACACGAGCGGTGATTTTCACGCATCACTTGTGCGTTGCGTCAAAATCGCAGCATGCTCTATTTTGTGCGTTTATCACGTAACGCAGGCCCCATAGAAATGAATGGGGTTGCATGAAAATCGCCAGCATCCGCAAGCAAGTGCAGATGCGGTGCTATTTTCACGCACGGTTGCCAGGAGACGATCGGGATGGAGACCCGATCATTATTATTTTCCCTTATAACATGCTGTGCAGGAACAGGACCTGTGGTGACGTCACTCCGGTCATCACATGATCTTTTACCATGGTGATGGATCATGTGATGGACCATGTGATGACCGGAGTGACATCACCACAGGTCCTGTTCCTGCACACAGCAAAGAAAGAAGTCAGAAGAGAAGCCAGGCTGCGCGATCAAGTGGATTAAGGTGAGTTAAATATTTTTTTATTTTTTTTTAACCCCTCCAGCGCTATTGTACTATGCATTCTGTATTCAGAATGCTATTATTTTCCCTTATAACCATAAGGGAAAATAATACAATCTACAGAACACCGATCCCAAGCCCGAACTTCTGTGAAGAAGTTCGGGTTTGGGTACCAAACATGCCGATTTTTCTCACATTGTAATGCGTTTGGCACTTGCGCAGAAAAATCGCGCATGTTCCCGCAACGCACCCGCACATTTTCCCGCAACGCCCGTGTGAAAGAGGCCTAAGGCCTCCTGCACACGACCGTATGGCTTTTTCAGTATTTTGCGGTCTGTTTTTCACAGATCCGTTTTTTCAGTAGTGTTTCCGCTTCTGTTCCGTTTTTCCGTTTGGTTTCCGTTTGTGATCCGTTTTTTTGCGGACTGGAAACGGAAGCTCACAATAATGTTTAAACAGTCAGTACATAAAAAAATTGGGCTGGGCAAAAAAAAATTTCAATAGATAGTTCCGCAAAAATGGAACGGATACAGAAGACATACGGATGCATTCCGTATGCATTCTGTTTTTTTTTGCGGACCCATTGACTTGAATGGAGCCACGGATCGTTATTTGCGGGCAATAATAGGACATGTTCTATGTTTGAACGGAAATACGGAAACGGAATGCATACGGAGTACCTTCCATTTTTTTGCAGATCCATTGAAATGAATGGTTCTATATACGGAACGCAATAAACGGAATGTAAACGAAAAAAAAAAAACATTTGTGTGCATGAGCCCTGAGCATACAGTGGGTCCGCAATACACGGGCACCGGCTGTGTGCATCCCGCATCACGGATCGCGGACCCATTCACTTGAATGGGTCCGCAATCCGGGAGATGCGGAACGGAGGCACGGATCAGAAGCCCACGGAAGCACTACGGAGTGCTTCCATGGGTTTACTGTATGTGCCTCCGCACTACTTTTTTGCGGTGTGGACCGTCGGATGCGGGTCGCGGACCTTATTCAAGTAAACGGGTCCGATATCCGCATGTGGCTGCCCTATGGTCGGTGCCCGTGCATTGCGGACAGCAGTTTGCTTTTTATTATGACTTTTTTCGGTCTTCATTACAGGAGCTAAAGCTGAGAGATGAGGAATGTGAGAGACTGTCCAAGGTCCGGGAGCAGCTGGAGCAGGAGCTGGAGGAGCTGACAGCCAGTCTATTTGAGGTACAGCCGGATATTTTGTACAGGCTGGTGCCCCCATAGGTCACAGTCTGTCTGGAGGACTTGGCTCATCTGTGGATATCAGTGCTGTGTATAAAGAAAAAGTCTGGTACCGTTAGCCAATTGAAAACCAGCTTTGTGCTCTCATTAAGACGAACGTGTGCCCTCCGAGGCCGTATTGCGGACCGCATTTGCGGATCTGCAAGACACGGGCGCCGTTCCGTGAGCATTCCGCATCACGGATGCGGACCCATTCACTTCAATGGGTCCGCAAATCCGGAGATGCGGAATGGTGCGGAACGGAAACCCACGGAAGCACTACGGAGTGCTTCCGTGGAGTTTTCGTCCCATACTTCCATTCCCCAAATGGATAGAACATGTCCTAACTTTTTGCGGAAGGGGCGGATCGCGGACCCATTAAAGTGAAAGGGTCCACGATCCGCTGCGGCTGCCCCACGGTCGGGTTCTTCTATCTTCATTCAGCAGGACCTGCGCTGACGTCACCGCGCTCTTCTTCAGTGAAGAAGTCCGGGTTCGGGTCTGGGTACCACATTCAGTTTTTTCTCACGCGCGTGCAAAACGCATTGCACTCGCGCGGAAAAAACCGAATGAAACACAATCGCAGTCAAAACTGACTGAAATTGCGCGCCTACTCGCACGATTTTCCCTGAACGCACCTGCATCGCATCCGACCCTCACCCGCGACGCCCGTGTGAAAGAGGCCTAAGAGGAACAAAAAAAAGAGTATTGCAGAATATAATACAAGAATATATGAAGAAACAGCAATATACAGTATAAACAATACGAACAGAGATATGGTGGAATGCATTTCCATGTCTCTTATTGTATACAGTTGCAAGAAAAAGTATGTGAACCCTTTGGAATGATATGGATTTCTGCACAAATTGGTCACAACAATAGACAATCACAGTCTGCTTAAACTAATAACACACAAATAATTAAATGTTACCATGTTTTTATTGAACACACCATGTAAACATTCACAGTGCAGGTGGAAAAAGTATGTGAACCCCTAGACTAATGACATCTCCAAGAGCTAATTGGAGTGAGGTGTCAGCCAACTGGAGTCCAATCAATAAGATGAGATTGGAGGTGTTGGTTACAGCTTCCCTGCCCTATAAAAAACACACACCAGTTCTGGGTTTGCTTTTCACAAGAAGCATTGCCTGATGTGAATGATGCCTCGCACAAAAGAGCTCTCAGAAGACCTACGATTAAGAATTGTTGACTTGCATAAAGCTGGAAAGGGTTATAAAAGTATCTCCAAAAGCCTTGCTGTTCATCAGTCCACGGTAAGACAAATTGTCTATAAATGGAGAAAGTTCAGCACTGCTGCTACTCTCCCTAGGAGTGTCTGTCCTGTAAAGATGACTGCAAGAGCACAGCGCAGACTGCTCAATGAGGTGAAGAAGAATCCTAGAGTGTCAGCTAAAGACTTACAAAAGTCTCTGGCATACGCTAACATCCCTGTTAGCGAATCTACGATATGTAAAACACTAAACAAGAATGGATTTCATGGGAGGATACCACAGAGGAAGCCACTGCTGTGCAAAAAAACATTGCTGCACGTTTACAGTTTGCACAAGAGCACCTGGATGTTCCACAGCAGTACTGGCAAAATATTCTGTGGGCAGATGAAACCAAAGTTGAGTTGTTTGGAAGAAACACACAACACTATGTGTGGAGAAAAAGAGGCACAGCACACCAACATCAAACCTCATCCCAACTGTGAATCATGGTTTGGGGCTGCTTTGCTGCGTCAGGGCCTGGACAGATTGCTATCATCGAAGGAAAAATGAATTCCCAAGTTTATCAAGACATTTTGCAGGAGAACTTAAAGGGAACCTGTCACCAGTTTTATGGTGTCCTAACTAAGGGCAACATAAATAAGTGACCGATTCTCTTAGCAAAATGCTGCTGGGTCACTTTCTTTAATTGACCCAGTCAATCTGCCAACATCTTGTATTGAAAAGCTCGAGCTCATAATGATGAGTCCTGAATATTCATGAGCTCCTGACTCTTCCCGCCTACCTGCTGCTGATTGACACTTATTTTCCATATGAATCAGCAGCAGGTGGACAGGGGAGTGGCTATAGCTCTGAATTAAAAAAACGCTGGACTCAATGACATCATGCTGGACTCAAATCAGCTCATTAGCATGCGGCATGTGGCATCTTTGTGTGTATATTATGAGGTAACCATCTGTCACACCAGTAAGTGAATACATCTAAGGCACTTTTTAGTAGTTAATGATTGTATATAATTAGTTAGATTATAATCAAATATCCACATGACAGGATCCCTTTAAGGCCATCTGTCCACCAGCTGAAGCTCAACAGAAGATGGGTGTTGCAACAGGACAACGACCCAAAGCATAGAAGTTAATCAACAACAGAATGGCTTAAACAGAAGAAAATACGCCTTCTGGAGTGGCCCAGTCAGAGTCCTGACCTCAACCCGATTGAGATGCTGTGGCATGACCTCAAGAAAGCGATTCACACCAGACATCCCAAGAATATTGCTGAACTTAAACAGTTCTGTAAAGAGGAATGGTGAAGAATTACTCCTGACCGTTGTGCACGTCTGATCTGCAACTACAGAAAACGTTTGGTTGAAGTTATTGCTGCCAAAGGAGGTTCCACCAGTTATTAAATCCAAGGGTTCACATACTTTTTTCACCTGCACTATGAATGTTTACATGGTGTGTTCAATAAAAACATGGTAACATTTAATTCTTTGTGTGTTATTAGTTTAAGCAGACTGTGATTGTCTATTGTTGTGACTTAGATGAAGATCAGATCACATTTTATGACCAATTTGTGCAGAAATCCATATCATTCCAAAGGGTTCACATACTTTTTCTTGCAACTGTATATATTGCTGTTTCTTCATATATTCTTGTAGTACGCCTGATGAAGGGACTGGTGGTGTCTCAAAAGCTCGCTATGTAACATTACTTCTATTTTTGTTAGCCATTAAAAAGTATCAAACCTGCAATACTCTTATTTTGTTTCTCTTAATGAGAGCACTAAACAAGTGCTGTGTATGTAATGCTTCATTTCCCCTGTGGTGGCGCTGCAGGGAAATGTAATACTTGCACTAAGCTGCTGATCGCTAGAGGTCCTAACAGCGGGCAACCTGTAATCTCCTTATCATTCGGGTGAAGGCATCTGTGTTGGTCCCATGTTCATATGTGCCTGTATTACTAAGAAAAATGAGGTTTTAATATATGCAAATAAGCCTCCAGGAGCAACGAGGGCGTTGCCATTACACCTAGAGGCTTTGCTCTCTCTGCAACTGCCGCTCCCTCTCCACTTAGATTGACAGGACAAGGCAGTGTAAATGTCATCACTGTCAATCAAAGTGCAGAGGGTGCAGCAGTTGCAGAGAGAGCAGAGCCTCTAAGTGTAAGGAAAATGCCCGCGTTGCTCCTAGAGGCTCATTTGGCCTATCCTCAGGATAGGTCATCAATAAATATAAAATCGGGGGTCCAACTCCCAGCACCCCCGCCAATCAGCTATACAAAGAGGCCAGTGACTTCATATTTATTTGTCACAAGACCTAGGAGCAGCTCAGTTCCATTCAAGTGAACCGGCCTGAGCTGCAATACCAAGCACAGCCACTGTACAATATATAGCGCTGTGCTTGGTAAGCTGTGAGGACGCTGGGACGCTCACCAGAGCTTCCATGAGCGCTGTAGTGTCCTTAAACCGCTAATTGGAAGTGGTGCCGGGAATCAGACCCCTGCCGATCTCATATTGATGACTTATCCTGAGGATAGGCCATCAATAGGAAAATACCAGAAAACCCCTTTAACTCATGATCGCTTCTGATCATGTTGCCTCCTACAAGCTATTTAGAACTTACGCAAGAGAAGTTGCAGTGTTTGGTATGAGACTTCATGTTGTATGCAAGGCAATGGACTCCTCTGCTATCCCCATGGCTTGGCCCTAAGAATCATGATGTGTAGAATAAAATCTAGTTGGGTTAGAGTAACACAACTGATAACTGGTTGTCCCAATGCACGTAGGCTTTATGGCTCCCTTGGGTTCCATATCCATGAAGCAGTGCTTCTAGGAGAGAATGGCATCAGTCCATCATGCCATGGTATGGAATCCAACAGAAAAAGTTTCTGTATGAAATCAGAGGCAAACAGAGATAGAACAGAGGCCTCGTCCACTACTATGGAAGCCACATCAGGGCACAGTACAAAACTGAGCCGTGGTATGGCCTAAGGGTCTATCTGTGTCATGTAAGTATCAGCATTTCTTCATATTCTAAATACTTTACTGTTAGGCCACCATCCATAAGAAATCCAGCCATCCATCAGCATGGACAATAACTCATTATATTTCCACTTCCATGTATTCTCTTTCTAGGAGGCTCACAAAATGGTGCGCAACGCTAACCTCAAACAGGCTGCGTCAGAGAAACAGCTACGGGAAGCTCATGGGAAGGTAACTGCAGACGGACTGGCCGCCCTTATATGACTCCCACTGTACCTTTGCTTTTTTGACAAATTGTTGACCCTCCATTTGTCTTGTTAGATCGACATGCTGCAGGCTGAAGTCACGGCTTTGAAGACTCTTGTCATCACCTCCACTCCATCTTCTCCAAACCGTGATCTGCACCCCCAGCTCCAAAGCCCCTCGAAGAATGCACTACGCAAAGGCCATGCTCGGAACAAGAGTACCGGTTGTGCGGCTGTCATGCCAATCTCCCCTCCTCCCCAACTAATCAGCACAGAGGCCAAAGAGGTGAGCCGTATTATACCGAGTGAGAGCATGATCTGTGATCTTAGCGGTAATTGCAGTTTGGAAATGGACAAAATTATTGTTTCCATCGGCACATGTACTGTAGACTTTGAAGGCACCTGGGCCGAGAAAGGCCAGTGTCACTGGCCAAATGCCAGATACTAGAAACGTCACTGGTTTCGACTGTGCATCAGGGTCCTTGTGAGACCTATTGTTAGGTATTCACCTGTAGGGCACCTAGGGTGACTCCTCCACTACATAAGAGGACGAATGTACTATATACGGTGATTCCTGAGGTGAGATGACATATCAAGATAATTGTGCAACCTATAGTAACTCATTATATGTGAAAGGAAATGGGCTTATGTACAGATTTTCCTTTGAGGGTTTAGAAGCTTCAAGGTATGCCCATGGCTGGACCTTCAAAATACATATTATAGTTAAAGAGAATCTGACACCCCACTCAAGCCCTATTAAGTGCAGTACTACATGAATGGTACTGCCAACCCTGACTCCAGATCTATACTCACCCCTGTTCCTACACTTTGTGCCTGCAAACCAGAGCTGGAATCCATTTCCAGGACTCATAAGCATGCACACATAATGAAGAGGACTCCAGGATGAGGGTACGGCCACATGGTCAGGTTTCAGTGGATCATAAAAGGAGAGAAAGTATAAAGGACAGATACAACTTCTCATCTTTTATGACCCACTCCTGGTTTTTGGCTTCCAAAACTACTTCATGAAACCTGATTGTGTGGTTGTACTCTCATCTTGGAGTCCTCTCCAATATGTGCGCACGCTCATCAGTCCTTGCAATGTATTCCAGCTTCAGTTGTGCAGGCTCAAAGCCTGGGAACAGGGGTGAGTATGGAGATATTCTTGGTGATCTATAGTTAGGGGTAGCAGTACTATTCATGTGGTTCTGCACTTTATAGGACTCAGAGGAGGTGACAACTCCCTTGAAAGGAATCTTCACTATAAAACTCTTGGCTGAAGTAAATTATATGGTCTCTAGTGGATACATCCTAAGAAGGGAGTGGCAGGGGCAGACTGGGAACTTAAAGTGGCTCTGGAAAAAACCTGACCCCAATGTTGTAGGTGGGTCCAAATTGACAGAAAATGGGGCAACACAAGTAGATGGGGCCTATAGAAGTTGGCAGGTTCAGTAATACCAACATGTAGCGCAGAATAACATCCCAAAGAGCCAAATACCATAGTGCAGCACAAAATACCTCCTCAGAAGCTCCTCCCTCTGTGATGCCCAACAATAGCTGCCGCGTTCTGCCCTCCTCCTCGTCCAATTGTCTCTAATTAATATATGGAGCAGGGGGCTTAGGCGGTGAGATGTGGGCCACAGCACAAAGCCAGCCCCACCTTTAGCATGCTGCCCCGACTTCCTCTTATAATGACCCCTATGGTGCCCGCAGTAGTATGTACCCGGCCAACAGCAGTGAGGCTCAGGTTGCCCTATAGGCATCTGCCCACCGGGAAAATTCCCAGTAGGGTCTATGGCCAGTCAACCCCTGGGTACACGCATGGAGAATATAGTGGTAGTTTGCATCACTGCTATATAGAGCACAGGATGACTCCAATGGAAGCAAATGTAAGGGATCCCTTAAATGGCATGAAAGAGTCAATGGGTTATTTCTCAGAGAATTGTGATTACTGATTGATAGTCATCAGATAATTATTTGACGTCAACCTTTGCAATATCGTAGCTTCATACTTTATTAAAAAACACATGAAACCACCTAGTGTGACTGATCTGTATGCCAGATACCATGGGCTACAAACCTAGAAGAATGTGCTCAGTGTAGAGAGGAAGCTGACTACTGTAATGCACAACAGAAGTCGAATATATCTCTAGTCTCCTCAAATTCTTCTAATTCTTTCTCTTTCTCTCCATTTTGTGTTAAGCTGACCATCACTTTTTTTTCGAGCCCCATTGACACCAGATCTGTACATCACGTATCATCTCCCTCTCCAGCATTTATATCCTACTCATCAAAACTTGTTCTTCACGAATTGCTACTCGACGTTTCCACTAAAGGTGCTCTAAACCTAAAGGCCCAGTTCAGACGTGACTGATTAGCTGCGGGTTTGCAGTTGCGGATTTTGGTGCAGCAAAATCTGCAGCGTTGTAAAGTAGTGGCAAAGTGGACGAGATTTTAAGAAATGCAAAATCAGCCGATCTTATACATTAGCCCTGGTTGTCTCTTGTGTGAAACAGCAGGCACATGTACAGCAGATGTCTTCAAGGGGTGGTCAAGGGTGAGATGATTTTCTTTCTTGGGAGATACCTCTTTGCATATTTGTTTCCCATGGAGCATTGCCAATAAGTCTCCATACCATGGAGTGCTTCCAGTAAGTCTCCATACAGGACTGGTCTTTTTAAGGAGATCCGGCACCCTGCCTAAGCTGTAATGTCTTTAAAACATTAGACCAAATGTGTTCCTAATGGCCATATGTTGAAGAGGGAACAGACATAAGATGAAGGGTTTTCCTAATAAGCATCCCACTAAACATATCCTCAACTGGGGAAGACTATAAAAGATAACTGCAGATAGCACCAGTTTCTATTTATTTGGTCCACTTAATTATATTAATCCAGTCATTCCAGCCAGGTTCTTATACTGGTCGGTCATATAGACTGCCTGGCTTTGGTGTACGTGCCTGTGGAGCCGAAAGTCCTTATTGGTCCATCTAGTGTCATGAATGATTATCTAGCATGAAGCATCTTGAATGTACTGGTGGTTGCAAATTTTTAACGCACATCTTGTGTACAAAAGGGGTTGTCTCAGGAAGACCACTGATCACCAGGGGCTGGTTCTTAGAACCCCTTGCAATCAGCTTCTACTGCTGGGTTTAGTTTTTCCCTACATCAGCTGGTACTTGGTGCCCAGTAATACATGACTGGGTTAAGTCCTACAGAGCTGGAGCTGTTCTTACTAAGCGTCTCTCGGCTCTGTCTAAGAGATGAGGCATATGGACATGGACTTATTCAATGAGAGGGCAACTTTAGAACTTTCCTGATGTTCAGATCAGAATTGAATGTACATTTCTTCACCTTGTTTTTCCATCTTCACCTTTCAGTATTTCCTCAGTTGTGTCTTTGTGCTTTTGTCTGGCTCACCCGTCTTCTGTCTTCTTCCCTTCCTTCCTCTTATCTCTCAGTTTTCTGCAGTTCCATCTCTTCTTTCATTGCTTCTTTGTATTGTCCCGGGGAAGGTTGTCCATTTAACCTACGAGCCGGGGTGGCCTCTCTCTGATGACTCGTCTTCCACTTCTTCCCGCCAGGTACTGTCCCTCCACTGTCTATAGGGACTAATAGGAGAGTTTAGATACTGTTATCCCAATGTTGTAGTATCTACCATTACAGGAATTGCAGATAAAATATAGGGATACCGGGTCTGATAACTTTGCTGGTATTTACAATTTTTTACAATGTTTTTTTTTAAATATTTATTGGAGGATTTGGATAATTGCTTGTATTGTTGACTTGTTTCTCCCTTTAAAGGGGTTGTCCAGTTTTCTGATATTGATGACCTAAAACCAAACAACACCCTTAAGTTTTTCTTTTACTATTGATGACCTATCCTCAGGATAATTCATCAATATCAGATTGGCGGGGGTCCGACTGCTGAGCAGCTGAAATGTAATCTTTTTTTTTCTTGATTTTTTTTTTTTCATTTTTGATACAGAAGATCGAATAAAATAAACCATCAAATAGCAGTACACAAATATATTTAACTCTCAGCCCATTTCCTTTCCAGTTTTCTTTACCCATAAAAATTGGGATCCTCACAGGAAAGTTTATCTCCTGAAAAAGCTTTTTTTTCCCTCTCTGTTAGGAGTTAAAGGGGTTGTCCGGTTCCTGAGAAAAAAAGACCTGTTTTACCTTTAATCATCTGATTATATCTGGAGTAGAGGCGAGCAAATCGATTCTAACTAATTGATTTGTCTTGTTAGCAAGAGCTCTTCACCTGTGAGGGGCTGTCCCCACTGGTGAAGAAGCGTCCACCTGCCTGTTGGTTGAAAGGCCTGGACATCTAGCTCGGCCAAGATAATCTGGGTTGCTCCAAGAAGTGATGCAGGCACTGAAGCTCAAAACAGGTTCCAGGAGCAGGGACTGCGCATGCGCTACTACACTTCCTGTGTTAGCTGTGCAAGCGCAGTCGCTGCTCCCGAAGCCAAAATTAGGCTAGATTTCCATCCCTGTCAATCAACAGGCAGGTGGGTGCTTCTTTATCCATGGTGACAGCCCCTCACAGGTGAAGAGCTCTTGCTAATGAGATGAAGCCGTTTGTTACAAATGATTCGCTCATCCCTAATCTGGAGTTATATTACAGTCTGTGCTGATTTATGATCCACACTGTAGTCTTTATTTGCAATAAGATCACTTAAAATGTCTTTGTTATCTGCCTTGACATTTCATGGAAGCCCATTCCATCTACTGACGGTAGATATGGGATGTACATATTAGCACAATGGACCTGCTATGGATATTACAGAATAAGATGTCTTGAAATAAACTTCATTCCCAATATGTTGTAAAAACTAACCCAGGTTTTATTATAAAGTTCATGCATGAACCCCATTAGATCTAGCTTTGCAGGTTCTTTAAACTGGACTCTTTATATTGGCCAAATAACCAACCATGGAGGTCTTTGCTCTCATTGGTTTTGGGACTAGTTCTTAAAGCAGCGGCGTAACTGGGGTGAGGGGGGTAGGCAGGGAATGTGGCCCGGGAGCTGGGGGCAAGGGGGGGTGGCAACAAGCCAAGCTGCCTTTCATCTTGGTATGTAGATATGGGCCTTGGTGCAGCAATCTAGATGTTTGCCCCGGGTGAAGAAAAGTCTAGCTACACCTCTACTCAAAGGAAAATGAAGTTATTTGTTTTGATAGACTAAAGTCTAATTAGCTCTATGTGTTGACACCGTACAAAACCAATAATCAATGATACAAGGGGAATTCTTAGTAATTCACGTTGATCCTTGTGCTTATTTAGGTGGACACCATTCTGTATTCAGAGTTTATGGAGTGGAAGGAAAATCCGACACTTGACAAATCCTGTCCCTTTCTGTCTCGTATCTACCAAGAGGATATTAAGCCATGCTTGGACTTTGCAAAAAAAGAGGTGAGTGGAAGTTTTGAGACCTATAGACCCATTGATATCTTACCATTAACGAAACATACACCTGAGTCAGAACCATATCAGTGGCAGATGACATTGGGGTAGGAGGAATAACACTGGAAATTGGCTTCTGGGTAAGGGGGATATAACATGCACTTGGCACTGGCACTGTAGGACTTTACATCCAGCCCTATGGCTATGTTCTTCCTGATTGCATCTTCTATTGAAATGGATGAAAAGTCTAGCTGGATGAGGCTACATTGACAGCTTACTCATCCTACCACATCATAGGAGTGCCTAATCCAAAAAGTCACAGAAGGTACATAGGACAGGAAGGAAGAGAGCAGGAAAATGGGCATAGTTGTCAGAGGAATACTGGAAAGTGGCCCTGGAAAAAACCTAACAGTTGCCCCATGTTGTACATCTGTCCAAACTAACAGAAGGTGGGGCAACACAAAACCAAATACCACAGTACTGCACAAAATACTACCCCAGCATAACCAAATACCATAGTGCAGCAAAAAATACCACCCCAGCAGAACCAAATACCACAGTACTACACAAAATACCGCCCCGACATAACCAAATACCACAGTGCAGCACAAAATACCACCCCACCAGAACCAAATACCACAGTACTGCACAAAATACCACCCCACCAGAACCAAATACCACAGTACTGCACAATATACCGTCCCACCAGAATCAAATACCACAGTGCAGCACACAATACCACCCCACCAGAACCAAATACCATAGTGCAGCACAAAATACCACCCCAACAGAGCCAAATACCACAGTACTGCACAAAATACCACCCCACCAGAACCAAATATCATAGTGCAGCACAAAATACCACCCCACCACAACCAAATGCCACAGTACTGCACAATATACGGCCCCACCAGAACCAAATACCACAGTGCAGCACAAAATACCACCCCAGCAGAAACAAATACCATAGTGCAGCACAAAATACCACCCCAGCAGAAACAAATACCACAGTACTGCACAAAATACCGCCCCAACATATCCAAATACCACAGTAAAGCACAAAATGCCACCCCAACAGAACCAAATACCACATTGCAGCACAATATACCGCCCCACCAGAACCAAATACCACAGTGCAGCACAGACTACCACCCCAGCAGAACCAAATACCACAGTACTGCACAAAATACCACCCCAACAGAGCCAAATACCACAGTACTGCACAAAATACCACCCCAACAGAGCCAAATACCACAGTACTGCACAAAATACCACCCCAGCAGAGCCAAATACCACAGTACTGCACAAAATACCGCCCCACTAGAACCAAATACCACAGTGCAGCACAAACTACCACCCCAGCAGAATCAAATACCACAGTACTGCACAATATACCGCCCCACCAGAACCAAATATCACAGTACTGCACAAAATACCACCCTAGCAGAACCAAATACCACAGTGCAGCACAAAATACCACCCCAGCAGAACCAAATACCACAGTACTGCACAAAATACCATCCCAGCAGAACCAAATACCACAGTGCAGCACAAAATACCACCCCAGCAGAACCAAATACCACAGTACTGCACAAAATACCATCCCAGCAGAACCAAATACCACAGTACTGCACAAAATACCACCCCAGCAGAACCAAATACCACAGTACTGCACAAAATACCTCCCCAACATAACCAAATACCACAGTGCAGCACAAAATGCCACCCAAACAGAGCCAAATACCACAGTACTGCACAAAATACCACCCCACCAGAAACAAATACCATATTTCAGCACAAAATACCGCCCCACCAGAACCAAATACCACAGTACTGCACAATATACTGCCCCATCAGAACCAAATACCATAGTACTGCACAAAATACCACCCCAACAGAGCCAAATACCACCCCAACAGAGCCAAATACCACAGTACTGCACAAAATACCACCCCACCAGAACCAAATACCACCCCAACAGAGCCAAATACCACAGTACTGCACAAAATACCACCCCACCAGAACCAAATACCATAGTGCAGCACAAAATACCACCCCAGCAGAACCAAATACCACAGTACTGCACAAAATACCGCCCCAACATAACCAAATACCACAGTGCAGCACACAATACCACCCCACCAGAACCAGATACCACAGTGCAGCAAAAAATACTGCTGCCTGCACCACAGTATGAAATCGTATCATCGTCCTGAGGTGGGCAATACAGTTGAATTTAGGAGGGCACCAGTGGCCACTGGCCATATGCATACTGTAAGTGCCTGATCCTCCTACATGAATTAGTGCTGAGAGCATCAGATCATTATGTACCTGGCTGGTGGCCATGAGGAGGCCTTGAGTGGCCCCCTGGGCATTGGCCCAACAGGAAATTTCCCTGTAGGGTCTATGGTCAGTCTGCCCCTGATAGTTGTATACATGGGGTGACAGGGTGACCAACAAAGCTCTCCACAGGCTCCCAAATGGTAGGTTCATATATGCAGCAGCGGATCTGGCAGAAAGCAGCGATCTGGCGATGATGGATTCTACAGTTCTCTGCTGGATCCCCATAAACTATAATGGGGTCCAACAGTGATCCAGCTGCTTTCCGACATAAATGCCGGGTTTCGGACGGACAAAAAATCGTTGCATGGAACGTTTTTTTGTCCGGCCAACAGGCAGCATGTGTGCCGGATCAGGCTGTGCACATGTGATCGTACCCTAAGTTCTCTAATTTAAGAGATAATCAACTCCTAATTTATCCTCTACATAAGTCTACAGATTCTGCCCTAGGGTTGGGATATATGATAAATAAACCGTAATCGTGTCAGTCTCCTCTTGGTTAATAAACACATTAAGACCAACCCTTGTGCTTAGCTTGATGCACCGAGCACCATGATTAGTGTGTGGTTTCACCATTTATACTTCATGGAGACAGACCTGATGTTTTACGTTTTTTACAGTTGTCAGAGCAGGTTTGCATTGCTGTAGAAGATAACACTTTGTCGGTAGAACCGGTGACGCAGCCAACTCTACCCGTTGTGAAAGCATCGGCTGTAGAACGTGGAGGACCCAGGTAAGTCCTTGCTGAAAAAAATGTACATAATGAAGATAAGTCTACAGTAATATTCTTTGTACAGAAGCGTAATTTCATGCTCCTGGGCCCCAATACAAAATCTGTGGCAGGGCCCCTACCTGCCATGTGCGATTTATAATACTGTTGTCTTGTATGTAGCAGAGGGGTCTTTGGGTTCCTTCAAACCCCAGGGGCCAGGTGTGACCTCTACCTTAGCACCCCTTTTAGCTTCTCCCCTGACTCTGTATCATGTTGGTGGTCCATTATATCTGAATCGTGTAGTCGACCGCTGCCATATTTTTTCTTTCTGTTTTTCCTTTCAGTGGGAGTCGGGTGGAGGTTTTAATGTAAGTTCAGAAAGGAAACTTGTATTAATCCACCAAGTTAATCAGAGAATGGCTTTTCTGATTGCTTCTAAACCAGTAACTGAAAAACTAACAAGGTGCAATTACTTTATGGAAGTTTTGACTAATTTGTACTTCGCTGTATACACTCTAACAGATAACATGCATGATCCCGGCTTCAGAGCAATCTTCTGTTACAATGAATGCATTGGGTATTTGATTAACATTTATGTCATGCTGCTGGCAAATACCTGAGGGACCTAGGAGATGGAAGCCCTAAAGGCCCCCATATATAAGAGAAGAGTCAGCAGAACTCTCCAAAATCTGCGGCACCGATCAGATGCAGGGGACGGCAGATGGATGGTGGAGACAATGACCAGGCCCAGTTTAGTGATAACAAAGAACAGATCTCTTTATAATGGATGATGAGAGTTGCAATACAGATAGCAGCAACAGGCACAGTTCTGAGATGTAACACAGAGTGTACTTTTCCCAATGGCTGTACCTAGCCAGCAGCAATGATAGCAGTAGTAGTAGAAGTCCCTGAGTCTCTTTCTAAACATTTTGCAATCTTTCCAAATTGACCACAGGCGTTTTATTCTGTTTATTTATTTCTGCAATTCCTGGGCTGAGAGGTGCCAATCATCAAGCGAGCGGCCAATCCGTTATATAAGTGTGATGGGCACCGAGGCATCCTACCCTGTACACAAAGCAGCAAAGTCCATAGCCATCAATGAGCATTACCTTTGCTAACACACATAGTCTCTTGTGATCCTAGACAGTCTGCAGATATCTTTTCTCGTTCTCTCAGGGTTACCCAGGAGTTTGGCACTTGTCCTCAGCATAGAGGGATGCAGAATCCTGATAGAAAGCTTCACACTGCACAGGCCCATGCACCAAATTTATTAAAGGGGTAATTAAAGGGGTTGTCTGAGCCCTACTGCAAATTTTTATGTCTCAAAAGCCATTTTCCTATACACCGACACTCCGTTCCCAGTGTCAAGAGTCCTGTCTCACCCGCTTCTGGTTCCCTGTGGCCCAGATATGTATGTGATATACCGCCTGTTGTCACAGGCATCATTTCAGCCACTGGCTTCAGCGGTCACAAGCTGCTTGGGGACACGTTACTGCTGAAGACAGCGAATAACTGCACCGCAGCATGTGACAATGGATGGGACATCACACTTCAGGTCCAAAGGAAACTGGAAGCAGTGGGGACCACTGGCTATGGAGCGAGCACTGCTGAATAGGTAAGTGGTTATTTCTCTTTAGGAGGTAATAAGTAAATTTGCTTTAAGGGTTGGATAACCCCTTTAATTTGTTCTGTGGAGATAAGGGGATGGTAAATGGATGTCAGACATGTTTGTCACTAATAGATTCAGCCAGGAAAAATCTCCCAATATGAAACATTTGACAAGAGCATGCCAGTCCCATTGGATATTAGACTGTAAGTCCCACCATGGGTGCACAAAATAAAATCCAAGGTACTTTCCAGTATTCGTGGAGAAATTCAATAATTATCATTCTCATAACAATGGTATTGGTTAGACTGCTCGGGTCTCACTAAACCCCAACTTTTTTACCCCCACCATTAAAATAACAGCCGGACAACGGTTCAGATTGAATCGGCCACAGCAGCCGTTTTATTAAATAACAAATAAATAACAAATAAACATCCAACATAAAATAACTTAACCCTGAGTAGATGATGAGGGAGGTCCTAGAAGCCCCAAAACCACTGCACCCAAATAAACTGGCAGCTCCATTTTGCCCCCAGCCGATGAACGCCAGCTCGGACGCACCAACTGATGGACGCCTAATTCCTCCACTCCAATTCAACCATGAGAGTCCAGCCCCACCCGTGGGGCCCTCCCATTCTCAACTACCACCATATTCACCAACTTCGAGGACCTCCACACCACCACCAACGTGCAACTTAACCCACTTAAGATTGCACGTCCCTCCACATCCTCAAAGCTGTTTCGATCCCTCCCTGAATCCCCGGGGACCACAAATCTATACGTACAGCATTGAGGTGCACCTCATCTGCTCTCCAAAATTCACTCTCCAATTCGGAATGTCGCACCGCAACTGCCCCATTCCTTGCCACAAACCTACCCACCGCCCGATTCACCTTGATCCGAGCTTTGTTAAATCGCTCGACCGATCTCACCCCCCTCCAAGACCACCTCGGCACAATGTCTGACCATACCGTAATCAACTTCGGGAATAGCGCCCACAACCTCAGAAAATCAAATTTAATGTCCCGAATTAAATCCCGGAATGGCCAAGACCCTAAATCGTTACCCCCAACATGTAACACCAAAATGTCTGGGGGGCGATCTAACCTCACAAAGCGATGTACCTCCCGCAAACCCCCCCCATAACATACCTCTGATATCCACTGCAACACTGCCGCGTCCCGCTCAAAACCCAGTTGTCGCCCATTTTGTATGATGTCCGCCCTTATCGCCCCCCAGAACACGAACTAATCTCCCAGGATCCACACCAACGCCGCTTGTAAACCTAAGATCAGTAAAAAAGAACATGAAAACATTAACCATTACAATAATCATCACTCACAACCTACCCACTCTAACATAAGCGCGAAATCGAATAGATTCCCACCGACCTATTCTTTTTATCATCTCCTCACTCAAACCTAAACGCGCTGCTTCCGTTGCTGCCCCAATCCTAAATGTATGCCCCGTATAACCCTCATCACTAATCCCTAAAACTTTCAAGCATCTCCTAAAAATGGCCAAAATTTGAAACCGCGTCAAGAATGATCCGTCCTCATGCCTAAGAAGAGGAACAGAGCCCTCCCCAAAGACCCCCGCATAGTCCTGTAAACAAAGTCAATTGCCTACCCTTTCCTTCCTGGTCTGTTTTACCCTATCTGCATACACGTCCACATCCTCCATTTTCAACTCCCCAGTTCTAGTAAAACTACTACTCACTAATTCCCCGAGCCTAAAAGCCCCAAAAAACGCCAGTGAAAACTCAGTCTTAAACAAAACAACCTCCCATGACGACCTACAAACCTCAAGTAACCTAGAGCCGATATCCAATAACGACTTAAATAAAACCGTCCTTCTCTGATCATCCGCCCCCTTGCCCCATCCCCAACCTTTTAAAACTTTCCTGACCAAAAAAGTATTGCGGACAAGATTAGGCATTTTCTATAAAGTGCCGGCAATGTGCGGTCCACAAAATGCAGATGTCCGTGTTTTGTGGATCCGCGGATCCGTAAAACACACACATACGTGTGAATGGACTCTTCGGGTGCGTGGTGCGAGCTAGCCTGAGGTGCAGCACAACAGCTTACAATCTTACACAGATCTACAGTACCCCCCCTCCCATAACTGGTCCTGTAGCACGTGCCTGAGTATTCCTCCTGAGCAAAACGCCAGCCTGGCTTGAGTTTATGGGGATTTATCAGCTCTCCAAGGCTAAATGTCCCTTTAAGTTATGGAGTCCTTGTAATGAACAGTATTAACACTTGTGGACTGACACAAACAGAAACCTTAACTAACTAACTAACTACAGGCCTGGTCTCAGTCTCTAGGCGCCAACACTGTGATGAAGTGCGTGCATGATCTTACCGACCCGGGTCTGCTTTGCATCCGCTGGTGACTCTGAACAGAACAAAGCATGCGGTACCGCAGTGTGTGTAGCTTTGTTCCTCTGCTCTCATCAGCGTTCCTGGCAGAAATCTCCCTTCCTCTGGACAGGATCAGCTTCACTCAACTGCAGCTCTGGTATCTGAGGGTTGCTCTCACACCTGAATGCCGTCAGACTCTCTGCTCACACAGTTCCTTAGCTTCACCTCCCTCTAAGATGGCTGCCCTTCCTCTCCAGGCTCTGTGTGAAACCCCACCTCTCTCATGAATATGGAGATATATGTGCAGTCTGTAGCTATGCTTAGAAAACAGCGGCATCTTGTGGCCAAACAGCAGAATGTCAGTCCAAATATTTAACTTCATTTAAACAAACACAATGTTCAGACAATGAGAGCTGGTTCCCCATCTCACATGTTCTCTCACTACAAACATAATATGATGAGTGCAGCCGCGATAATGATGATCTGCTGGGAAAACACAGCCAATAAATTTCAGATTTCCATTGTTCTGAAATAATTTGTAGTCCAGCGAACACATGCAGGCTTCCATCTTTAGTAAGGTAGACTCACCCGTCCGGCGATGCACAGGTAAGCCCTTACCTGTGCCTGTGCCGGGAGCCGGTCTGAAATCAAATGCAGTCACCGGAAGCAGGCAGTTCCGAGAACAGCCGCCAGGGGCCTTCATGGGGCTGTTCTCGGAACTGCCTTCTTCCGGTGACTGCATTTGATTTCAGACCGGCTCCCGGCACAGGCACAGGTAAGGGCTTACCTTTGCATCGCCAGACGGGTGAGTCTACCTTACTAAAGATGGCAGCCCGCATGTGTTCTCTAGCAAACACTGCAAACTGACCAGTGAGCCCTGCGGCCTACTCTCAGCATACCAAAAGCAGTGCCATCCATTGTATGGTGGCTGTGTTTGGTATTACAACTCAGATCCATTCACTTAAATGGGACTGAGCTGCGCTTAGGCCTTGTGACCGATGAACGTGACATCACTGGACTAGATAGAGGGCGCTACGCTCACCGGAGCATGGACTCTTCAAACAGCTGATGGGCAGGGGTACTGGGAGTCAGACCCCCCCAATGATCAGATATTGATGGCCTATCCTGAGAATAGGTCATCAATATAGTAAACTTTTAAATACTCTGTTACACAGCGTGCACCCGCTGCGTATGGAGTGGACTCACTCAATACTCAAGTGCACAATGTTGTGACTTTACGTCATAGTGCATGTAAGGGTTGAAGAGTCTGAGCCAACTTTGAAAGTTATAGGAGATAACTTAATGATCGGTGGAGGTCCAACCGCTGGCAACCCCACTGATCCCTAGAATCGGGCGTCCTGTACCCCTTCCTGCTTCATCAGGGCCAAAGGATAGGACCCTGTGCTCTAGATCAGTGGGAGTACCAGCGGTTGGGCTTCCACCGATCAGTTAGTTATCCCTATTCTGTGGGTAAGGGATAACTGTCAAACTTGGCAAAACTCCTTTAATAACATGTATGATCAAGAGTCATCATCACGACACCAGATCTTAGCAAAATTCTAGGCTACGTATCATCTAAGCACACAGAATGGCTTCCTCTGCTATGTGTGTGAGGTATTTTCCTAGTCTGTACAATATGATTTACATGCTTTGCTGCAACCTTGACTAACCACATTAAAGGGAACCTGTCACCAACTTTATGCTAACCTGACTGAGGGCAGCATAAATTAGTGACAGAAATGCTGATGTCAGCGGTGTGTCACTCATCAGCTAAAAGTAAGTGGTTGCCAAAAAACAGCATCATAACCATTGCAGCCCAGGCCTTGAAAAGAGTCAAATCTACCTGAGAAGAGTCCTGGTTATTCCTAATCTCCTGCTCTCACCATCTGCTGATTGGCAGTTTTCTCCTAGAGAGAAAGGGAGAAAACTAGGTAGAAGCCTGTCAGTCATCAGCAGGAGAGCAGGAATTTATGAATAACCATGACTCTTCTCAGGTGGCCATGACTCTTTTTCCTTCACCCATGACCACCATAAAGAGATGGATCCACCCCCACAATTGTACAGGAAGCCTCAGAGCAATCAAAAAGGGAACACCAACTTCCTCCCTCAGTGTGGTTTTCTGTCCTCCGAACAGAGTAGCCTGGAGCATGAGACTCCAGGGCTGTGAAACGAGGAACACCTTGTGATGGATTGAACTTAGGCAATGTAGCTGTCTGCTTCTGCTGCTGGGCTTATCTAGTGCAGTTGTGTTAGATCGGCTGACGGCTCCTGCGGCCGTGTCTGCATGGCTGACGGCTCCTGCGGCCGTGTCTGCATGGCTGACGGCTCCTGCGGCCGTGTCTGCATGGCTGACGGCTCCTGCGGCCGTGTCGGCATGGCTGACGGCTCCTGCGGCCGTGTCTGCATGGCTGATGGCTCCTGCGGCCGTGTCTGCATGGCTGACGGCTCCTGCGGCCGTGTCTGCATGGCTGACGGCTCCTGCGGCCGTGTCTGCATGACTGTACTTGGCTCTGAGTGGGTGTCTTTGTAACCAGCTGTGCCTGAGGTGCCGCCATGTCTTGGTGGCGGTCTACCTTGGTGGCTATGCATGCAGGGTGAACTAGTTTTGTGGATATGTCTGGTAGTCAATTTGTAGTTTAATGGTCTACAATAAGCATAGCAGTCCTATAATGCTCTTGGAGGGGAGTGAGAAAATGGGCTAGACCATATTGCTTGGATGGCCTACAGGATGTATGGCGTACCAGCAAAGCCCTATAAGCCTCCTGGTTGGGAATGAGGATATGGGCTGGACCATATTGTTTGGATGGCCTACAGGACATATGGCATACCAGCAAAGCCCTATATGGCTCCTGGTTGGGAGTAAGAAGATGGGCTGGAACATTTAGTCTTGATGGCCTACAGGAGGTATGGCGCACCAGCAAAACCCTATAAATACTTGCTGCCGATCTAGAACTTTCCAGGGAGGCCCTGGAGGGTCGGCGGTTATCTGATGGGTCCAGGGGGCTCTTTGGACGTCTTGCAGCAGATCCGTGAGCTCCTCCAGGGGATGGACGCCAGGGTAGGGTTCCATCATGGATGCCAGATTGCGATGAAATTTGGAGATTTTGACGTCTAAAGTTCTTTTGGTAAATGTAACAAAGGGCCTCCAGTGGATCTTGGATCAAAGCAGCTGTCTCGCAATATATTCTGCACCAAAGGAATCGGTGTTCAGCAATCATCTTCAGTTTTGATCATTCTTTGTCAAGATAAGCTTCTCTAAGATGTTTTGTTAAATCTGTTATGATTATTTTGATAAACACTTGATGAGAAACCCATATGAGATTTCTTTTATAAGATTTTGCTGGGTTTTAAGTGTAATGTCTAGTATTGAAATTTCCTAGGTTTTGGGATGTTTATTGATCCGACTTTTTTTTTGTTCAGACCTCTTGTTAGCCTTTGGGTTCCCTATGCTTCCATCTGGGTATTCTTAGCTAAGGGGTGTTTTTTTTATCTCTGCTATTCGGTCTCTCTATGGTGCTGTCATGGGTGAAGGGAAAAATTATAATTACACTTACCGGTAATTTGATTTTCCAGAACCCATGACAGCATTCCTCTAATTCCCTCCCTGGTGCTTATGGTTGAGAATTGTTTGTCTTTCAAGTAAAAAAAAAAAAAAAAAAAAAAAAGAAGAGAAGAAGAAAGGAAGAATGAAGTAATAGGAATTCTACTGCTCCTACTGATTTACTCTGGAATCAACACTGAGGGAGGAAGTGGGTGTTCCCTTTTTGATTGCTCTGAGGCTTCCTGTCCAATTGTGGGGGCGGATCCATCTCTCTATGGTGCTGTCATGGGTTCTGGAAAACCCAATTACCGGTAAGTGTAACTATAATTTTTCCAGGCCCAGTCTGCAATGATTTTGATGTTGGTTCTTGGAAACCACTTACTTTAACTTCTTCTGTATATGACAGACCGTTGAAATCAACTCACCTGTCTCTACTTTATTCTGCCGTTAGTATGGGCAGCATAAAGTTGATGACAGGTTCCCTTTAAGGATTGTCTACAATCTTCTCCATTTACCCACTTATGCTGATGTTTTACATATGCATCAATGTATGGCACAACGAGCTGCACGTTGTCCTCATGGTCCTAGGAATGGTCGATCTGCATAATCTGTCTGGTTGTGTCTACACACCAGACAGTTACCATGTCCTTCAGCATCCCAAGATAAGCAACAAGTACACAACATTCGTCTCACAATCATTAACTAGTGGCTCCTTCTCATAGGGAAAGACATACTGGCACGTCTGAAGGCCCGGTGCTCAGGATACTTGCTTAAGGTGGTGTAGACCAAGCAGAATTGGTGTTGTAATACTCCGTTTGGTTACCCATAAAATGAGAAAGTCACTGAACTCCTCCACATTCGTTGTATGGAGCAGGAACAGTCCATACCAATTTCCCCGTCCCTGTTCGGGTACTGCTTGGCAAGCACAACTCAGACAGCGATTATACATTATGGAGGCGCAAAAAGAAATCCAGCTTTTATAGGAGTCCTCCTTTAAGCTGCATATGCAGTATGCCAGACCGACAGGGGAATTATACGTGAGGTCCCGGTGGGAGCATTAGGTGGGCCGAGGTAAATACAATTCTGGTTACTCACGGTTATGTCGTCCCTGGGCAGGCTCACATAAGTGAAGAGGAGAACGGCACAGGAATTCTCTGGGGCACACTCTAGTGTAAGGGACACAGGCCAGATGGTGGTTCGAGGTGCCCTTGATGGTCTGTATTAATGGGCCTATGGAAAGGTCCCTTGTAGTCGTGACGCCAGTACCTTTTGTGGTGGTACAACCATTTACTGTAGTGTTAACTGAGGAATTGGAGACTGAGACAAGGATGGTGCAATCCAACTTATAACTTTTACTCAACGTTGCTCCTGGTAACGGTTACATCCAAGTATAAAACAGTCTCTAGGACATGCAGATATAAAATACAGTCTCTCATGCATACGGGGGTAGGATATTGTAAGTCCTCAGGTAAAATAGGCTCTTTGTCTTTTATATGTATGAAAGCTACTGCTTCAGACTAGGCTTTTGAAGTATAAAAGTCTTAGACTGGTATTAACTCTCGCCTCATTCTAACCTGAATTAAAGGTGGTTTTCAGAATCCTTGAACCTCTATTTCCAGTGCTTTTCTGACAGTTGGCCTATCTGTCCTCAGGATTTAAACTGGAGGTGTGGATGCCGGAAGCTGTGTCCTACACCTAATTGCAAAGCTGCCTGGGAAGCCTTTGAGTACGGCCGTTTGCTATCTTTTGACTTGAATAAAATATACTAGTCCCCTTGAATACTTGCTGTTTGCAGCTTGTCACTGGTCACCCCGGAGGAGCGAGCTATAGAAGTAGATTTCTCACCTCTGGGCTGAATCTTCTAGGCTTTAACCCTGGACTGTGGAGCCAACAGGGAGAGAGCAGAGAGGCAGGAGGCCTCCCTCCAGCAGGCAGCTACATCATGGCTGCTCTCTGACTAAACTTGTTTGAACCTGCCTAACTGGGCCTGAGCTAAGCTATATATACACTGTAACACTGCCCCATCTAGTGGAGAAACTAGTGTAGTGCACCCTAACTAGGCCTGTATAAAGGATCTTACACATAAAATCACATAATGACATGGGAGAATATGACATGAGATGAAGTACAGCATACAGGCATAATATATGACAATAAAACACAATGAAACTAGTTTGTGGTTCCCACGATCACGTAGTGGGACACTGCATACCCCTTTTGTATAACATGTGTCGCCCCCGACACATCCAGGACAGGAATCTGGTCACCTGAAAGACACTAAAACATACGCCATATACAATCACCTCCAAAAAGAGCAAATATAAATGTGGACTTTGCAATGTACTATAAAGACATTCTAGGCAAATATGTCACATATAATATATATATCACTGGTCTGGGTGAATAATGCGCGTTGACACTTTTCAAATAAACTGGAAAGGGACCTACCCATTGTGCTGGTTCTACAGGTTTTGGTGCAGATATCTTCCGCGTACGGACCCGGCTGGTGGCATATGAAAGTCCCTTCACAGATGCAGCAATCTTCGGAACAGCGCTGGTAGATACTGGAATCATAGGGGTAGTAGTAGTAGGCTCTGATGCAGCAGAGTTAGTGGATAGGTCTGTGTCTGGACAGTTTCCTTTTGTCTGTTGTGGCTCTTTGGTTGAGTCTGGGTCACAGCTGTCACGCTGGGGCTGAGTTGCTTGGAGCACAGCGACCTGGCGCAGGCCTTCCAGATGGGCTTCCAATCTGGCAATCTGTTCCTCCACATTGGCTTGGTGAGCTCTGTGGGAAGCATCAAGTTCAGCGGCTGTGTGAAGCGCCTTCTCTTGTGGCATACCTTCCAGGTGAGCGTGAAACTGTTCCCACAGTTTCACAATGTTTTCTAGGGTTCTGTCCTTACGAGGAAGCTCTGGTGATGGATATGGGCTGGCTGGCTTCTCCAATACTGTGAGTTGCCAGAAGATGTTAGGCCCGATAAATGCAGCTTTCTCCTGGTAGGTGGTTTGGGTAGGCTCAAGTTGGACCTCTGGCTCAGTCTCTGGGAGAGAAATGTCATCTGAGGCCTCCCAATTCTCTGGCATACGGAACCCTCAGGCCCTCAGCGGGGGTGAATTCCACTTGTTCTTCCTCCCGGAGGTTATGCATGTACCCCGGTAAGTAACTCCACTTGACGGACCTTCTGTTCACATATAGGTCCCGGCCAGTAGTGAGGTCTTTTATGAAGCCAAAACCCCGGTCCTTGTCAAAGGTAACGACAGTGCCCGACCTCCGTTCCAGGCGGGGCTGACAGTCTCTAGGGTTCTCATGGATGGCTTTGGCGACCTCTTCAAAGTAAATTTTTGTCGGAGTCGTCTTGCGCACCGCAGCGGCGCGTATCTCTTCCATTAGAGCAGGCCACAAAGGACTCGGCCTGGGAAAGCTGTCACATGGCTGCCGGCAGGGGTAGGGCGACATCTCCGATCGCGGAAAGTAGGCAGGTGGCTCACCCATTTCTAATCCTGTCCGGGGCTGTGGCTCTCTAGGCGCTGGATTTTCTCTGGTTGCTCCGCTCTTTGCCATCTTCGGTGACGCAGTCTCCTTCAACATGTTGTCTCTTGCACGCCCCCTAGGTAATCCAGTATAGGGGAGGCAGCGCATATATTGTCCATGCAAATTAGGTTTATGGCGCGGCAGAGATACTATTCCCGCCTTTCAACACAGTGGCGACAATATTTTACAGCTTTGAGAGGGGGTGTGACTTAGTTTTTCCCGCCAGGCTGCTCTGTGATGGCGCAGCAAACAATTACAAGTCTTTTAGGAGGCCATCTTAAGTGCAAAACAGCCCATTCAAACAAAGGAAGCAGCACTATTGACTTTCCACAATTTTGCAGTTTTAAAAGATGCGGTTTTGTAGTAGAAGTGTAGTGCAATACATACAGACAGTCTCTAAACAGCCTAAACAGTTCTTTGGTCCAATAAAAGCAATCTATACACTGTGACACTGCCCCATCTAGTGGAGAAACTAGTGTAGTGCACCCTAACTAGGCCTGTGTAAAGGATCTTACACATAAAATCACATAATGACATGGGAGAATATGACATGAGATGAAGTACAGCATACAGGCATAATATATGACAATAAAACATAATAAAACTAGTTTGCGGTGCCCACGATCACGTAGTGGGACACTGCCCATACAGCAGCCAGCCATTCCAAAACTGTCCCTTGAGTGGTTGATCTAGCACGTTTCTAGGCTCTCACCTTTCTGTAAACCTTTTTCATTTTAGGAAATGTGCACTCAGTGGTTTGTCGCGTTCATGTCGCCACCGCATTAAAATGGGAGACTCTGGGAATTATTACTTCATCTCACCATCCTGCCGGTACAGGGTAAGTGCTGAAGGAAAGAAAGGAGCATTTCATCCTTGTGAGCCTGCAGAATGCAAGGTATTACATGTCAACTTGTGGCATCGAGTACAAAAGATGCAATTCCTTCGCTCTGATCTAGTCCAGGAGCTGTTCCTCGTCTTGCTACCACGTGACGTTACATGCCCATCTGTAGTAACTGTACAATAAGACTAGATTTATGTTCTAAGTAAGTAGAGTTTCTAACTTTTCACTTCCTGGCTGCCATAGGTGGAACACTATATATACTTAAAGGGCATAGACACCTTTTTATGGTTGCATTTTACTCATTTTGGACTAAAACCCATTCTTTTAATAAAACATTTTCAGCCATTTTTGAGATACAGGGGTTCAATTTCAGTCTATTTGCACACTGTCATTTTCTGTTTACTTTGAAGCCTTATCTTTGATCTCCTAAGCTCATGAACAGTTATTACCTATAAAACTGATAAGAGTATGGCTTAAATAAGTATTTATGAGCCATTGGGAGATCAGAGACTATAGGGACTATACAAAGCCTTCAGATGAAAAGTGAAAGTTAATGTAAAATTATCACAGCTGGGCAAAAACATAACCCTTTATCACAAAACTTGTGGAAACTTTTTAATTAAGACCGATTGAAAAAATTGTTTTTAGCCCAAAATGAGTAAAATGTTTTTTAACCTACAGTAATGTTCCTATGTCTATGCATGGCATTGGTCATTGGGTTTATGTATCGAGAAATATTTTTGTCCAGCACAGAGGATAAAAGCTAGTGAACCTTATTTAAAAGGAGCTGGTGCAGAGGATGGGAGTGGTAGTGGCCCTGATGAGGTGTTGTATCACGGTGTACTTCCTCAGGCTTTTGCTCCCTGGGGATTGGTGAAGTGGAAATATGTTTTGAAGAATCAGGCCAGGAGTAAACATATACCAGTCTTTCTTTTCTTCTCTGGCACCAGATGAGGAGGTATGGTGGCTGGTTGGATAGCAGCTTTAATAACACTAGCAAGCACTTGTGTATATTGGTGTCCACTGTGATTCACGCTTGATGTTAGTGGTTTGGGTGTTGGGTGTCTAATCCATAGTCCCTCATCTTGCAGCAGTGTCTGTAAAGATGTATTTCACTGATCACTCACTATTTTGTCACTATGATGTTTTCCGGAAGCAGTATTCTTGATTTTGCTGATCTCTCTGGAGTGTTGGTCTTACAGGAGAATAATATCTTGTGTGGAGGTGTAGGACATGTGTCTCATCTCCCTTCTCTGACTAGACTGGAACTCCCCCTCCTGGCAGGAAGCAGGATTAACCCAGTTTTACCAAGAGGGGAGGAACAGGATTGTTAGCCCTGTTCCTGCCAGCCATAACCTCCTCTAGCTCGAATGAATGTTCAAAACATAAGAACAACATACCATAACAACACAAATAAACCAGGCATGATCAACCTGCGGCCCTCTAGCTGTTGCAAAACTACAACTCCCAGCATGCCCGAACAGCCTAAAGCAGGGCATTGTGGGAGTTGTAGTTTTACAACAGCTGGAGGGCCGCAGGTTGAGCATGCCTGAAATAGACCATTTGCAGATACCTTCATGTCTGGGGTACTGAAATAGTAGCATAAGTTGAAAAAAGTTTAACCTTTCTTGAATGATTATATATTGTTAATTGCTAGATTAATTATAACCATCAATGACATTCGCTATTAGATAAGCATCTAGTCCTTTTGCTGACTTAGTATCTGCCATTACTACCTTTTGGGGTCGGGCATTCCGTAGTCTGAAAACCACTATAAAGAATTTCTTCCTGCGTTGCTGTCTTTCCTCCACACATAATCAATGCCCTCTGGTCCTTTGTAAAGTCCTTGGAATGTATAAATCCTGTCCCAGTTCTTTATATTGACCACACGTGTATTTACACATGTAAATGAGATCTCCACTAAGACACTTTTTTTCCAAGCTGAACAAGCCTGATGTTTCTAGCCTCTCATTTTAAGAGAGACCTTCTATACCATTAAATATTCTGGTCACCTAAACTTAAACCCATTCCAGCTGTCCTATAACCTTTTAAAAATGTGGAGTCCAAAACTGAATCCCATATTCAAGATATGGACTGTATTAACCCTTTAGCAGTGATCCACTGGGTCACTGCAAAACAAGCTCCAATTCCTCCCGTCCAATGTTCATAGGCATGTGATAGTTTAACCAATACCAGATGGGGGATCCATTTAAATCTTTGCTATGAGCCCCCCCGCTCCCCCTCCTCTATGTACTGTACATATCTGCTTCTCACATGTGCCGTGTCTCTCCTACAGATAACAGCAGTCTGCAATTTCTTCACTTACATCCGTTACATACAGCAAGGTTTGGTACGCCAGGACAGTAAGTAGACGCATCTTATGTTCCGGCCCCCTCTTTGTACGATCTGTAAATGTACGCTACATGAGGAACAAAAACATAATGGGACAAGCAGTTCATAGCAAAGATAGCATGTAATAAAATTCCGGACACCATTTGTATTGCAGTGTAGGAAATGACAGCAGTGAACTACTTACAGTACCTACAGTAGATTCTTCACTTGTATATTGGTAATTGACTAATGTGCATCTGTTTTACTACTATCATCTAGGCCAGGGATGCCCAACCTGCGGCCCTCCAGCTGTTGTAAAACTATAACTCTCACAATACCCTGCTGTAGACCGATAGCTGTCCAGGCATGCTGGGAATTGTAGTTTTGCAACAGCTGGAGGGCCGCAGGTTGGGCATCCCTGATCTAGGCCCTCAGACATTATTAGAGGGTCCCCAGGAAATTTACTGGGCATGGTGGCTTGTAGGACTAACTCATGTATGAATGTAATGATACCTCTAACATAGTGCTTCATTCTGGAGAAAAAGTACCTATAATCCATATGCAAATGAACTGTTCCGTCCCCCAAATGCACCAATAGGGAAACATTTGTTTTTGCCTGTTGAGCGTTTTACAGCGCGTAGGAACGTGCTGTAAATGCTCAGGTGTGAACCTAGCCTTACTCCTTCTGCTTCCTTCGCTAGCCCCTCCATCTGCTTCTTGACCAGAAGGGATAGGAGAGATAATTAAGCATGACCTGGCTTTTTACTTAAGAAGCACATGCCGGGAGGAAGATACCTGTTTTCCCAGACAAAACCTCTCACTGTGTCACATCCCCTACAACACAAGAATACAGACAGATAGACAGTAGACAGTCCCTCTAACCTCTCCTTGGATAAAAGGCAACTATACTAGGGACAAAACCACATAGAATGTGATTGCCCCTCACCTGCTCTCCCCTACTACCCGAATCATTCCTACTTGTATACATATATACTAAGGAATTAGGGACAATTCAATAATGTTGCAGTGGCCCCAAGGTTCCTCTCGGACACAATAAGATGGCTGCTTCCTTCTATCTGTTGGCTGTATTGCTTTTTGTCATCGTTTTATTCCACAACGCAGATTCTAAGACTCCTGTTCTCCACTTGTGCAGCGGAGCTGATATTCTGGGAAATCATGAGACTCCGACGTGAAATGTCATCTGCCAAACTTGGGTTCTATCCCAACGAGTCCTAAAAGTGTCAGAAGAACTTGGGCCACCGGAACAAGACTTAAAGTAAATCACCAAACTGCTGCTGCGGGTCAAGTAAAACGGAGGGGCACAAATATGTGCTCAACACAACTGGATCTGTGTGGAGTGTGTGTTATCCCCTCCTATATGGTACAGAATGCACATATAATTACAGACACTTTACAGGATAGTTCAAATGATGGCGTGCGCTAGCCCACCTAATTACATATTTACTTCTTGGAATTTGCACAAGACAGATCAAAGTCTAACTTCCGGTTGGTTGCTTTGGGTTAATCTACATTTAGACTTTAGCTTCCCTGTTAGTAAATGCCATATCACATAGTGCTTTGCTATAAGCCAGGGCTGTTGATGATAAAACGATGTTCTAGCACCTGCTTTGTCACAGAACCTTGTGTCACCGAGGTGCAATGCTGCTTCCTACGTCTTCAAGAAAACAGCATCGTGGTCCAATGCAGGTCTATATCTCCCCAATCTCCACCACTTAGTGAACTTTGTCTGATGTGTTCCTTCAAGGATCATCATGATAATTTTGTGAATATCCTTTAAAGAAGCGTTCTGGGAATTTTTTTATATCATTGCCCCCATTTGTAAACTACATGATCTTACCGGCTGCTTTATTGCAGAATTATCAGCTCAGTTCTGGTCCACTGTCACAACACATGACTCGCAGTCTGACTACCCAAGTCCTATTCTGGGGTGTAGACCAGAAATCAGTCTCTCCATGAAATCCCATGAGCTCCTCAATGTGAGTCTCATAGGTTTGCATAGACAGACTTCAGGTCCACACAGCAGATGCTGTAGTACTCTGGTAGTCAGATTGCAGGTCAAGAAATACGATGATATTTCTGTAAAAAGCAGATGATTGACTGTATTATCATACCCCTCAAAAAAATATCCCAGGGTGCTTTTTTTTATCTGGCATCCGAAAAAAATAGAAATTTCCACATTCTGCAATTGCTTCTTCCACAGAACTGGTGGTAAAGTCTGGAAACTGAACAGAAAAAAACAAAATGGTGACATAAATTTATCTTGTGTCACCAAGATCACTAACAGATTTCACATAGGGATACCCTACATCATTTGCAAAGTCCAGAAAATATATCATGGCCCGGTTCTGTGCATTTTACTCTGGCTTTCAAAAATGGCTCTCAGAAAATGGGTAGAAGCTTTTCAGTTGGGTTTCCTGGGTCTGCCTTATAAAAAAATATTAGCAAATTTCTGTTTCTGATTAATTGCAGATTAAGATTTGGGCACCGGCTTGCCTCCTGGAATTGACACCTATATGTGGAGAAAATGGCTAGAGAACTGATGCTAAATGGAGAACCAGAACTAGTAGTCAGAGTTGAGTGTCCTAACACAGTTCACAAATATACAGTACAGACCAAAAGTTTGGACACACCTTCTCATTCAAAGAGTTTTCTTTATTTTCATGACTATGAAGGCATCAAAACTATGAATTAACACATGTGGAATTATATACATAACAAACAAGTGTGAAACAACTGAAAATATGTCATATTCTAGGTTCTTCAAAGTAGCCACCTTTTGCTTTGATTACTGCTTTGCACACCATCACTCTCCTTCATGGTCAAATAGCACTTACTTTCAAAGTTTTCCCAATTTTTCGGCTGATAGACTGACCTTCATTTCTTAAAGTAATGATGGCCACTCGTTTTTCTTTACTTAGCTGCTATTTTCTTGCCATAATACAAATTCTAACAGTCTATTCAGTAGGACTATCAGCTGTGTATCCACCTGACTTCTCCTCAACGCCACTGATGGTCCCAACCCCATTTATAAGGCAAGAAATCCCACTTATTAAACCTGACAGGGCACACCTGTGAAGTGAAAACCATTTCAGGGGACTACCCTTTGAAGCTCATCAAGAGAATGCCAAGAGTGTGCAAAGCAGTAATCAAAGCAAAAGGTGGCTACTTTGAAGAACCTAGAATATGACATATTTTCAGTTGTTTCACACTTGTTTGTTATGTATATAATTCCACATGTGTGGATGCCATAGTTTTGATGCCTTCAGTGTGAATCTACAATTTTCATAGTCATGAAAATAAAGAAAACTCTTTGAATGAGAAGGTGTGTCCAAACTTTTGGTCTGTACTGTATATGGGCAAAAAGTTTAGGGACAAATACGGTCAAATTCTCTGTAATAGATTAAGAAATATGTATCCTGGTTTATAGTCAATTTTTATAGTTTGGATCTCTTGGTCATAAATGACGATTCCTGAAGTCAGTTTATGACTGAAGTTACCCAGAGCTTCTGTCCATAGACACTAGACATTTGCTAAAATAGCTGAGTTTATGTATCTAAACCAATTTGTGGATGATCCCTTTGCATGAAGAATTGCTCTTTTGGTCAAATACTAGACTAATACCTGGTACACTATGGACCAGCTTGGTTGGATTTCTTCAGCTTTCATCTATGATGATCGATGGCATGTGAGCTTTTTTTGGGGACTGTCCATCTAATTAAGGGCAACACAGACCAATTCTAACAGGTGAAAGACTATAATGTCTTCTTGAGACAGTTGGCTGCCGGACTTTCTTATAACATCTAGGACCAGAGTTATTCCACTTTGATTTTTCCATTTCTTGGTTTCTATGGCCCTCACGAGTCAATCACCCTCTCTACAGCCCACTATCTATACACCACCAGCTTGCTGCTATTCACTGTGACTTTCTTAAAGGAATCTATTTTTGTACTACTCTTGAAAACCCCTTCTCCTGATATTCACCCAGCACAGGGCAGTAGTGCCGTCTCCATCTCGTTGGTTAAAAATGTTTTTTTATTTTTCATTATCTGTGTCGCAGTCAGTATTGGACTAAGATTGTCAGATCTATTGAAAATGTCAAAACTTGATGTTATTGTGGTTACAAGGTCTACCATATATTGCAGACTCACAGCATATACAGCGAATTGATTTACAGAGGTAAGAAAGCATTCAATTCATCAAGTGAGGTCCCTCTAGAAGACACTAGACTATATATTAGCATAGTTGCAGACAGTCTCGAATTTGCTGGGATTGTGGTTGATTTTCAGAGACCATCTCAGCAAATTCGTCTTGTTCTGGCCAGAAAATGAACAAGCTTATGTAAAACCCACCCAGAAGTAGACAATCTTGGGCAAGGTTTGGGTCACACTTAGGTGTGGCGGTGCTGAAATACCCCTAAAAAAGGTTACAGTTACATTTTTTAGGGAAAAACTGAATCCAAGAGAATACTAAAAGCATTATCTAGTAAAACATATAGACAAGGTTCCTGTTCCTGTACCAACAACCAATGACCATGCCAACATCATAGATGGTGGACCCCCACAGGCAGACAATGAATGCAAAGAGGATGGACTAATTGATTTGAATGGGCACCAAGTAATACCACATATTTCCTGCAGTGGGCGCCCAGAGCCAATCGTTGGTGGATAGAGGAGTAGACTTCATTCTAGGATGGTGTTGTCCACATGGAGAACCCCTTGAATGAGCCCTACTTTGTAGTGAAAGTCAATCTCAAAAACTGAAAACCAAACCTACCTCATGTTGGTCTTTTGAAGGGTCCTTTCATGTTTTCAAGAATGATAAAGGGGACAACGATTTGGTAAGCAGGGATTAAACCGAACCCCTTGACCATTCTCTGTTTAGGAAAATAAATGGATATCCCCTTTAAGATTTGATCGCTTTAGGAAATTAATGTTTTTGTCTGGGTTGTTCTATTAGAGGCATTAAAATGCCTTTTCTAAAGCAAACTGTCCAGGCATAAATTTAGACCCCACTGGTACTTAGCTGTTGGGGAAGCGGACTGTGGTCATACATTCAGGAAATGTGGTATCACATAGCATCCATTCAAATTAATTCTTAATTAGTTATTTTAGCCCCCTGATCTTGGAAACTCCCCTCATTATCTGTAGCTCCAATGAAATTTCTTAATAGGGGCCATCGTCTACCATGCATCATTGATATTATCGGTGTCTTCTCATATGGCAGAAGGTCCTCTGGCACCAGGGCCTATGACTAGGATACATTTACCTAAACTACGCTATACACTACACACATTCCTTTCCTGGGCCTGTTTAGGAAATAATAGGGACTCATCGATGGTGCTTTTAGTCAAGTAACTCCTTACAGAAGCTAATATGAGCTAAACTATTTTATGAAGAGAAGCATGGGCAAGCAATGGCCGTCAGCAGCAGTCGAACTACTAATCTCAGCATGCCTAGTCAAGGACTATAGCACCACAGCAGCTGAAAAGCCATAGGGGCTCCCGCTTCCTTGCTGTATGCATGTATTAGTGTATCATTGTACTTGTAGTGTTCGTAGATTTATATCCTACATTCTGTTCTATTATTAGACATTCCATACAAGGGCTATTTGCTGGCACAAATCCTAGTCCCTTCCTGTTCACAAGATGACAGAGCACAACCTCCTTATTATGAAGTGACATATATTCTCATGGAAACGTTCCATTATACTGCTACATGAGTGTGTTTTATATTTGTATCACACAGCCATTTATACGCCGTAACAAAGGGGGGGGTTAACATTCTGCTGCAGACCACCCTTTTGAGTGTGTTACTCATTTACCAGTATTATGCAATATGAAGGGACAAAGTACAAAATATCTATTGATCTACGAAAGGACATTAAATAATTTCTTTCTGACAAACTGGCAACGTCTATTTTTTTCTAAATTGAGATTACAGCCGGCATTTGCACAGGTCATCCACAAGGGGTCACTATAGAGCAAATTACTCTTTAACATGAATTTCCACTTCTGGTTCTAAAATCTAGTTTGTTTTTTTTGTTTTGTTTTTTTTGTACTATATCTCAATTAGTATTTTGTGCCATTTTCCTACTCTTTGTAGTGTGCAGAACGGCTGCTTGTTAACTGTTTCCAGTCAGCAACAGATTTTTCTTTCAATTTTGCACAACAAAAAAAAAAGCAAAAATAAGGAAAATATATTACAAAGACGAGGCTTCAACTTACATTTGCTGACACTATAGGCAATGATAATCAGAGATGTTCACTTATGGTTTCACGGGCAAATAAAGAATATTGTGGTAATGTTATTTTTACCGTTGTGTTGCAATGAATTAAACCCACAGCAGAAATCCATTTTTTTTTATAGTTAACATTAGATCTTAAAGGGGTTTTCTGAGATTTTTTTGACTCCTCAGGATAGGTCATCAGTAGTGTTGATCTAGCACCAAAGTGCTCGGGTGCTCGAGTAGAACACCTCGGGATGTTCGGGTCCTGAACCGAGCACCAGAGCACAATGGAAGTCAATGGGAGAACCAGAGCATTAAACCAGGCACCCCCTGCTCTGAAGAGGGGAGGGAGTCTGACCCATAGGAAAAGGTCAGAAATTTATGGAAACACCACTGAAATGGTTCAGGACAGTGGCGTACCGCCCCTATAGGCAGACCACGCCGTTGCTATGGGGCCTGGAGCGCAGGGGGGCCCGGAGTGCACGTTTATTTTAGCCAGTACACACTGTGGCTCAGGCGCAGCGGGCCCGCGGCACTTGCCTTTGATCGGCGCGGACCCCCCCTCCCTCGCGCCCCCCCCCCCCCCCCCCCCTCGCGCCCGCCCCCCCCCCCCCATTCACCAGCCTCACTAGTAACTTCAGGAACTTGATTCTCCCGGCCAGGCTGCAGGTGTGTTCTTGTCTTCACACTGGCCAATCAGCGCAAGTCAGCAGCACAAAGAGGCAGCTGCTGATTGGCCAGTGTTTGCAGGCAGCAGGAGCGGGCGGCGCTCATACAGAGCGTGACCTGAGCGAGTGAAGTAGTCTGCGCACCCTCCTGCACCCTGCCCCAGACTGAAGGACTGACCGCCGGACACGGAGTCCCGGACGGTGGTCTATTGATTGGTTGGTGTGCCTGTGGACTGTGGTTTGTTGTGTATGGGAAGGGAAGGGATTGGCAGGCAGCAAGAGAACTCATAGGGAGTGGGGGCTCATAGAGGACAGTCTGCTTTCCTCCTACTCTGTCCTGTATGAGCCTCCCCCCCTGAATCCTCTATGAGCCCCCCTAATGCCCCCATTACCCCAAAATGCCCAGGGGGGAGGAGTAGGAGACAAGCACAATGTTCTCTCTAAGTCTCCCCCCTGAGTCCTCTATGAGCCTCCCAACCCCTAATGCCCCCATTACTCCAAAATGTCCAGGGGGCGGGGGGGGGGGGGGGGGTAGGAGGAAAGCACACTGTCCTCTATGAGCCTCCCCCCCTGAGTTCTCTATGAGCCCAACAACCCCTAATGCCCCCCAAAATGCCCAGGGGGGAGAGGAGTAGAAGGAAAGCATTTTGGGGGTCATTAAGGGTTTGGGGGGCTCATTGAGGACAGTCTGCTTTCCTCCTACTCTGTCATGTATGAGCCTCCCCCCTGAATCCTCTATGAGCCCCCCTCATGCCCCCATTACCCCAAAATGCCCAGGGGGGGAGGAGTAGGAGACAAGCACACTGTTCTTCCTAAGTCTCCCCCCTGAGTCCTCTATGAGCCTTCGAACCCTTAATGTCCTCATTACTCCAAAATGTCCAGGGGGGAGAGGAGTAGGAGGAAAGCACACTGTCTTCTATGAGCCCCCCCCCCCCCTGAGTTCTCTATGAGCCCTCCAACCCCTAATGCCCCCCAAAATGCCCAGGGGGGAGAGGAGTAGAAGGAAAGCATTTTGGGGGTCATTAAGGGTTTGGGGGGCTCATTGAGGACAGTCTGCTTTCCTCCTACTCTGTCATGTATGAGCCTCCCCCCTGAATCCTCTATAAGCCCCCCTCATGCCCCCATTACCCAAAAATGCCCTGGGGGGGAGGAGTAGGAGACAAGCACACTGTTCTCCCTAAGTCTCCCCCCTGAGTCCTCTATGAGCCTTCGAACCCCTAATGTCCCCATTACTCCAAAATGTCCAGGGGGGGGGGGGTAGGAGGAAAGCACACTGTCTTCTATGAGCCCCCCCCCCCCCGAGTTCTCTATGAGCCCCCCAACCCCTAGTGCCCCCCACAATGCCCAGGGGGGAGAGGAGTAGAAGGAAAGCATTTTGGGGGTCATTAAGGGTTTGGGGGGCTCATTGAGGACAGTCTGCTTTCCTCCTACTCTGTCATGTATGAGCCTCCCCCCTGAATCCTCTATGAGCCCCCTCATGCCCCCATTACCCCAAAATGCCCAGGGGGGGAGGAGTAGGAGACAAGCACACTGTTCTCTCTAAGTCTCCCCCCCCCCCCCCCCCCCGAGTCCTCTATGAGCCTTCGAACCCCTAATGTCCCCATTACTCCAAAATGTCCAGGGGGGAGAGGAGTAGGAGGAAAGCACACTGTCTTCTATGAGCCCCCCCCCCCCCCCGAGTTCTCTGTGAGCCCCCCAACCCCTAATGCCCCCCAAAATGCCCAGGGGGGAGAGGAGTAGAAGGAAAGCACACTGTCCTGAGCATTTTGGGGGGCATTAAGGGTTTGGGGGGCTCATAGTGGACAGTGTGCTCTCCTACTCCTCCCCCCGGGCATTTTGGGGGGCATTAGGGGTTGGATAACCCCTCTAACTCCTTTCTGCTGATGCTGACAGTACACATAGCCACCAATCATATTCCCCCCCCCCCCCCCCCCACCCCCTAACACATCAGTCACCTTTGGGGGGGATATGATTGGTGGCTATGTGCACACTTAGCCTCAGCAGCAAGGAGTTAAAGGGGTTTGGGGTAAGAGAAGTGATACAAAATGGCGCTGGTAGCAAAGGGGTTAAGATGTGGGGGATGGCCTATGTCTGGCTTTAGCACAGTGGACACAGGAAGGAGGTACGATGTGTATGTGGGCTCCTGCCCTGTACTCATTCAGCTATGCTCACATACATATCGAGCCCTGTGCCCACTGTCCTGTGCCCACTCTGCTAAAACCTGACATAGCGCATCTATGCCCGGCTTTACCAAAGCAGACAGGCAGGAGCAGTGATGTGTGATGTAATCATATTTATTGTATGTTGTATGTGTGTGTGTCTGTCCCTGTGTCTGTGTCACCATCACCATGCCCACAGTGTTCCTATGTCTTGACGCAGCTGCATTAGGACGTTCTGTGCGGGGCAAGAGAAAGAAGAAGGAAGAGGAGGCAGCACCGCCAGCATGGAGCCCGTGGGAGAGGCACAGGGAGGCCCACTAAGGACACAGGTAACACTACCACATGATCTACACTAGTGTTATCTGTGGTTTTACATAGGACTGCAGGTAACACTACCACATTATCAGCACTAGTGTTATCTGTGGTTTTACATAGGACTGCAGGTAACACTACTACCTTTTCGGTGTAATCGGTGTTGGCCAAAATGCGTATAACGTGAGGGTCACGGGAAAGGCAGCATAACATAAAGTCAGCCATGTGTGCCAGAGTCCCAACAGACAAGACTTTGCTGTCCTCATCAGGAGGATGACTCTCAATCTCCTCATCCTCTTCGGCCCATTCACGCTGAACAGATGGAATAAACCTGCTATGGGTACTACCGTCTGTAGCAGAGGCAACCGTCTCCTTCTCCTCATCATCATCCAATTTGCGCTGAGAAGATGAACTGAGGGTGGTCTGGATATCACCCTATGTACTGTCTTCCCCAATTTCCACCTCTTTCACATGCAAAACATCCGCCTTCATTGTGAGCAGCGAGTGTTTCAATAAACACAGAAGTGGGATGGTTACTCTGATAATAGCGGCATCGCCGCTCACCATCTGTGTTGATTCCTCAAAGTTGCGTAAAACCTCACAGAGGTCAGACATCCATGCCCACTCGTCGCTGTGAAGAGCGGACTGCCCTCTGCTGCTCACAAAGCCTGGCCAGCATGTGGAACGTGGAGTTCCAGCGCATGCTCACGTTGCACAACAGTCGGGGAGCTGGCAATTGCAAGCACACACGCGGCACACCTTCACCAGTAGCTCAGGCACATTGGGTAGATATTGAGGAACCGCTGAACCACTAAGTTGAACACATGGTATGTGTGTGAGCTTGCCGAGCTCCAAAGCCGCCACCAAGTTACGGCCATTATCAGACACAACCATGCCTGGTTGTAGGTTGAGTGGCGAGAGCCACAGCTCAGTCTGGTCCCTTATACCCTGCCACAGCTCTGCGGTGGTGTGCTGTTTGTCACCTGTTGCCGCTTCCCCACTGCAGTGCTACACTGCTTCCAGCTACTGACTGATGGCTGACTGGTGCTGCAAGATGAGAATTCAGAGGTGGAAGTGGAGAAGGAGTTGGATGAGGAAAAGGGGGGGGGGGGGGTGCAGCCACTAATGTAGGTGGTGGCGGAAATCCTGATGGAAGTAGGACTCGCAATCCATGTCGTCGGTAGCACCTGTGCCAACCCAGGGTACGACTTGCTCCCGGCCTCCACAACGTTCACCCAGTGCGAAATGGGAAAGCACTTGTCCATGTGTCAGTCGTTAAGTGGACCTTTCCAATAACTGCGTTGGTCAGGGCAAGGGTGATGCTATGGGACACATGGTGTAAGGCGGGGACGGCACACCGGGAAAAATAGTGGCGGCTGGGGACTGAGTAACGAGGGACGGCCGCAGCCTTCAGGCTGCGGAAAGCCTCAGTGTCCACAAGCCTAAATGGCAACATTTCCAGGGCCAGCAATTTGGAAAGGTGCGCATTTAGTGCTATGGCCTGTGGGTGGGTGGCTGGGTATTTGCGCTTTCGTTCAAAGGCCTGGGGTATGGACATCTGTACGCTGCGCTGGGACACAGAAGTGGATGTGCTAGCTGATGGTGCTTGCGAAGGTCCAGGTGCAGGGCGGGAGGCATCCGGGCCTGCGTCTTGGACAGGGATTGGCCAGCATATAACACAGGGGAAAAGGAGGCAGTGGTGTGACCCGCAGACACTGATTGTGGACCCAGGCGTTCGGCCCACCTATTACGGTGCTTTAATGCCATATGGCTTTTAATGCTGGTGGTGGTGAGGTTGCTAGTGTTCACACCCCTACTCATTTTGGTACTGCACAGGTTGCAAATGACAATTCTTTTATCGTCCGCACTTTCCTCAAAAAAGCGCCAGACTGGGGAACAGTTGCGGGCCTGTTTGGTGTGGCCCACCTTCTCCCTTTTGCCACTCCACTGCCTCTTCCAGCCTGTTGCGGTGCTGCGGATCCCTCCCCTGTACTGCTGTCCTCGCTCGGCTTGCCACCTTCCCAGATTGGGTCAGTGATTTCATCGTCCACCACCTCCTCTTCCACTTCCTCACTCTGGTCATCCTCCTGACTTGTTGACCTAACAAGAACCTCACTTATTGACAACTGTGTCTGATCCTCATCATCAACCTCTTGAGACACTAATTGCCATTGACTTATTGGCAACTGTGTCTCATCATCATCATCCACCTTGTGAAACACTAATTGCCGTTCCCCACCGTCATTTTCTTCTGACTGTGGATGCTCAAGAGTTTGGGAATCAGTGCACAAAATCTCCTCATGTCCCTCTTCAAGCGGGCTTGGCGAGAGGCCCCAATCAAGGAATGATGCTGAAAAGATCTCCGCGGAATATCTGAGTGTGGGATCACTTGTTTGCCAAGACTCTCCATGGTGGGTGGAAGGAGTATCAGGGTGAGGATTGTGTTGACCAGACTCTTGGCTACTGAGACTGGACTTTGTGGAAGACAGGGATGTGCTAAACCGACTGGAAGCATTATCTGCTGCAATTTAACCGACCACCTGGTCGCAGTGGTCTAACTTCGAGAGTGGTGTCCTGCGCCAATCTGAAAACCGGGACATGAAGCTAGATATCATAGATGAGTGTGTTTCCTGTGCTCTGGCAGCAGGCACAGTTTCACCACGCCCAGGGCCACGGCCTCTGCATGCACCATCAGCAGCACGGCCACTGCCTCATCCCTTACTGCTCGCCTTGAGCATATTAAATGGTATATATGCTTGCAAGTGTGTCACACATACAGTAGCTCAGGTTTTATAAGTGTATGAGCAAATAAATGACACTGAATGTCACAGATATTTAGGATGCGCAAACGTTATACAGGAGATGTAGCGCAGGTAATGTCAGTGTCACTAGCGGGTAAGAAAAAATCATTAAGGACTTTTTGCCCGCCACATTTCTTCCTCGAATACGATGGGTCCCCACTATCCTTCCAGTTTTTAATAATGCGTTGGACAGTTCTTAACCCAATTTTAGTAGTTTCTGCAATCTCCTTAGATGTTTTCTCTGCTTGATGCATGCCTATGATTTGACCCTTCTCAAACAAACTAATATATTTTCCACGACCACGAGATGTGTCTTTTGACATGGTGTCACGGTCATATTGGTATTTGACCGTGACACGGTTGCCGTGCAGACGGGTTGCCAGGGGCAAAGTGTAGTTTGCGGTTTTCACGTGCCCTTCCCCTTTAAGGTGTGCTTCCCTGCTGTTTGGTGAGCAAGGGGTTAATTTTCTGGCTAGTGGGGATTAAGGTGTTTCCTAGGTGTGGCCGCAAGCTTGATATAAACCTGTGGCTTGCTGGCTGGGTGCAGTTGTACTACAGCCTTGCTTGGTTTTGGAGCTTTGCTCCTTGCCCTGGGTGTTCCAGCCCAGTCCTTGAGGGCCACCTTATTGTACATAAATTGTCTTTCCTTATGTTTGCTCCTTGTTCCTTACCTCACTTTTTATTTGTTAGGTGTGGGTTTATGTTCAGGGTGTGTTGTACGTCTTCATGGTTGTTACATGTCTGGGCTGTTGTTGGTGTTTGTCCCTACATGTATGTTTGACGTTTGCCTTGTATGTTGATACTTCTGTGAGGGGGCTGGTTTCCTGGAGGGGTTAACCATTAGGCTAGGTTCACACCTGAGCGTTTTACAGCGCGTTCCTACGCGCTGTAAAATGCTCAACAGGCAAAAAACAATGTTTCCCTATGGGCATGGTTCTCACCTGAGCGTTTTACAGCGCGTACGAACGCGCTGTAAAACGCCCTACGCCCCAAGAAGTACAGGAGCTTCTTTGGGGCGTATTGTCGCGCGTAAAACCTCAGTTTTTCATTGTACGCCACTGCGGTCAATAGCAAGAATGCGCGTACGACGCGCGTTTCCAAAATATAAAAACGCCTGCAGCAACAGGCATCTAAAATGTGCTGGTATCCCCAGAGGTGAATGTGCCATTTACAAAACTGGTGTCTTCTTATGTGGCAGAGGAGGCTTTTGACCAGTCTACCGATGTAACTTCTACATCTGCATCCTTTATAACCTTTGGTTCTGCAGCCGTTCTTCAATGTTTCAGAATGAGAGGAATATTTTCACCTGTGCCAAAGAGCTAAACCATATCCCAATATGTCATAATAAGGCAAGTACAATACAAAGCAGCTGCTTGGATGGACCATACCACATGTGTAAGCCACGTTTTACATGTTTCATGATTGATAATCATCGGCCATGTATGAACATCATGAAAATAGGAACAAATATTCTGTCAAATCTGCAGAACATTGCAAAGGTTACGCATAGAGGTAAGCAGTGCAGCGTGCATGCAGAGATAAAAAAAAGTAAGAGATAAAAGGCCTCATGCACACGACCGTTGTTGTGTTCCGTTCCGCAAAATGGGGTTCCGTTGTTCCGTAATCCTTTTTCGGTTTTTGTTTCCGTGTGTCTTCCTTTATTTTTGGAGGATCACCAGACATAAAGGAATGTAAAAAAAAGTCTAAGACAGGTTTGCCATGCAAATGATAGGAATAAAACGGACGCGGACGACAATCTTGTGTGCCTCCGCATTCTTTTAGCGGTCCCATTGACTTGAATGGGTCCGCGAACCGTTTTCCGCGGAAATAATAGGACAGGTTATATTTTTGGGACGGACTGGAACAACGGATCACGGATGTGGATGGCAAACGGTGCACTATCCGCATTTTCAACGGCTCCATAGAATTGAATGGGTCCGCGCCTGAAATGCTAAAATCGGCGGAACGGACGCGGAAGCAAACAACGGTCGTGTGCATGAGGCCAAAAAGTCCAGTTCGTACAGAGTAGAGTGCTGACATTTTTGATTGATCTGTAAGTTTGTGCCTTCTATATGTCTGTCCATTTAAGATATGGTCGTTTATAACATGTACATAGCGTGTAAGCGCAGTTCTCCTTGACACAGTGATGGAGGAAGATCCAGCTGATAACGGCAACTCTAACTTTGTTGGACTTTAATACACATCACACCACAGCTCGGCCATGAGTATGTCCTCATCTCACTGCTGCCTGACAACTAGGATCAAAGTCCCAGGGTTACATGTCTGATGTGTTCCTAATTATAAAGGGCAGAACGCCCCTGGGAAAAGCACAAGGAGGCCTCTATCTGATAAACTGCACGAAACCGTTTGGCAGCCAAGACCCAAATAGTATGCTTTCTTGCCTTTTTTGCATAATGCAATATATATAGGTTATTGGCTTCTGTAATACCCCCAGTGGCTTCCTCAGTGTTTTCTACACCCATGCATGAATGTATATATACAGTGGTTGACACAGTACCATAGATGCTTTCCCTGTAGTTGCTATGGAGCAGATAGAGAAGACAGGCTCAGGTTGGCTTCACCCTCCTTAGCCAGTGGTGGCATCATACTGGACAGAGCCAGAACCCCTTCCCAGGGGCTGCACCATGCCACCCTTCTCTCCTCCAAGTGATACGGGTGGAGGTAAACTTAACAATGGGTTGATGGATACATTTTCATTTTTAAAGCCACTTTTATTTCTATCCTTAGTGCTAGAGCTTTGGATTCATGCAAAACCCTAGCAGGCCACAACCATTACATACAGTGCTGCCCATAATTATTCATACCCCTGGCAGACCAAGGAGGACTCCACTTCTCCAGATAAGGCACACAAAAGCTTGCTTGGCCTTTGCAAAAGCTCATCTGGACAAAGAAGAAGACTTTTGACCAGATAGAGACAGGTTAATAAGCAGTAATGATCGATGAATCATTTCATCAATCACCATGGACCCTATAAGTGTATCCTTAAACAGCAATATTAACTTTATTAAAGGGAGGGAAAGTTCTGCTGCCTATGGATTACAGGAAACTAAAATTTCAGTAAGTACATTTTTGTTTTCCTGGATATCTTATGGCAGCAAAAGCACAAATGGGACTGGTAAAGCAATGTTGAAGTGGGTGGGATCGAAGACTCCATTTTAAACACTCTTTGCCAAAGTTTAAGCCCTTTACAGTGAGAATGTCTAGCCTGTACTTCTTTACTAGGGGTAAAGATGTTGACCATGTGGCAGCATTGCAAATGTCTTCCAGTTGAATATGTTCCAGTTTGATCCAGGAGGTGGCAGTGTGGCAGGTAGCACGTGTTCTTACATGAAGAGGAGACTGAAGAGATTTGTAGTACTTCTTAAAAGTTCTCCTGATCCACCAAGCTAGTGTCATTATTTGCTCTCTGGCTTTTATTAGACTTTTAATGTTGAAGAAACAGGGTGTTACAGGAAAGTATGGGTCTTAGCCAGGACCTCAGCCTGATGACCACACAAATATGCCTAATAATTGGATATAGTGTATATTGATATCCAGTGTTATTCACCCATTCAGTGATATCAGTATGGCCAGTAGCCATTTGGTCATTGTGTCCCTTGTTAGCATATCAAAGGCAGGGAGGGCACATTGTAAAAGTAGTTGGACAACATTCTCATGGCCAACAGATTGGGAAGAGATTTGGGTGGTCACAGGGTGGAGTCCATGGTGGGGGGCTGGGACACAGGAACTTATAAGTGAGAGCTAAGTATATATCTGGTTATATGTGTATGTATATAAGTATAATATCCCAGTAGACTTTATATGTGTACATATAGATATTTGTAGTCTGCGGTTGTATTACGTGTAGATTATATATATGCTATTTATGCATGAGTCTCTATATGTGCATGTACTAATGGTCAGGTACTGGATGTGAGTTGGTTAGAAGAGTAGATCCAGGACTCTGGATATACTTGATATACATACACATTATTTGCCACATTGCTTAGCAGCCAGGGAGGGCAGGAACGGAGGCAGCTGTGTGTGGGGGTGTCCTCTATGGTATTTGTAGTGTCTGTATCTTTATGTATAATGTCCATTGCTTTGTCATCTCTATGTTATCAGTAAACTATTTTTATATATTAGTATCTGGGAGGGTTGTATGTTACTCCTGGGATATATGAAGGACTGGAGGGACACAGAACTAGCGAGTTATATAGGAAACAAAGACAACAGTCTAGGAATAGAATAGAAGGGACGGAATACGGAGATAGACATAAATCTCCAATTTCCGATAAGCAAACCTCCCTTCATCACAGGGTCTCAGATTTTCTTTTGGATTTTGGATGTATGCTAAGACAGGCCTTCTGACATTTTCTTGTCCCTGACTTTGTGGATCTGGAAACAAAAATGGGAATCCTTACACCAGCTTTCCCCCCCCCAGATGATCGACAGACCATCGCATGGTAAGAAAGCAAAGTTGGATACCTTAGTATTTTCCTCCGATGTCATGGTATCCGAAGTTGGGCATCTTCACTTCTTCATTAACTGAGAAAAAATTGTAGGGTTGAGGCTCCACTCCCCTGGATGTTGTTCCTTGCCAGCCTGTTTGTTGATATAAACCCTTTGACTGAACAGGCATTTGGTGGTGGATCAGGTAAGGTTGAATGTGAGCTAAGGCCAGTCTGACAGTCCAGAGATCCTTTAGGTTGGATGACAACCTGTTTTTCTTGTGCCACATTTTTGAATCCACAGTCTGTTTACATGTGCACTCCAATCCCTGTTTAGAGGATTTCCTGAAGTTAGGGAATAAGGCCTATTGCACACGGACGTTTTTTTTCCCCGTTTACTGGACGTTTTTTGCGTTCCGTATACGGTCCGTATACGGAACCATTCATTTCAATGGGTCCGCAAAAAAAACGGAATGTACTCCGTATGCATTCCGTTTCCGTATTTCCGTTTTTCCGTTCCGTTTTAACATAGAACATGTCCTATTATTGCCCGCAAATCACAGTCCGTGGCTCCAATCAAGTCAATGGGTCCGCAAAAAAACGGAACACATACGAAAATGCATCCGTATGTCTTCCGTTTCCGTTCCGTTTTTTGCTGAACCATCTTTTGAAAATGTTATGCCCAGCCCAATTTTATCTATGTAATTACTGTATACTGTATATGCCATACGGAAAAACGGAACGGAAAAACGGAACAGAAACGGAAACACAACGGAAACAAAAAACGGAACAACGGATCCGTGAAAAACGGATCGCAAAACACTGAAAAAGCCATACGGTCGTGTGCAATAGGCCTAAGAGATTTGCCATGTAGCAGATGCTGGAGTTTTAGCCACCACTTCAGCTCATGAGTTGATGGATACATAAAAAAAAAACCTTGTCTAGGCTCGTGTGAAATCTGTTACAAGAAGTGTGTATATTGTCTTGGAGGGAGAAGACAAAAGCTATGGCCCATAGAATTACAACTATTGATGAAGTTATGAGATCCAACATTTTCATGGCAGAGCAAAAGGAAACTTTGAGGTAAGAAAAGAGGTGGCATGCCTCCTTCAGAATTGCGTCTCTCCTTTCTGATGACAAATTAATTGCTAGCTGAGTTTTTGATGAAATCGGGTATTTCAGCTCCTGAGTTGAGACTGTGGCTCCTTGTAATTGATGAGGAAACCATGATCTTGTAACAGCTACATAGTTGTGTGCAGATCCATCGGTAGCTGTTGTTTAGAGGACGCCTTTAACCGGTCGTTGAGTTATGGGATGACAGTCACACATTGCATCGTGTTAGAATTACTTTGATCTTGGTAAAAACTCTGGGAGCAGATTAAATGTTGAAAGGCAGGGCAGTGAATTACAGACAAAGAATTCCGTGAAATTTCCTGTGGCTGGGTAATATAGGGATGTGCAGGTAGATATCCATGAGATGTATCATGGCCAGAAAATCTTTTTTTTTTCCCTCCAAAGCACTATGACTGATCGAATAGTTTTCATTTTGAATTTACTCTTCACCAGGAACCTTTCTTTAAATATTGTACAGTACTCCTAATTTTTCAAAAAATTCCTGGAGGAGAAGAAGAATGACTGGATTCTTGTCTGTGTTGGGTAAAAAGGCATTTGTGAGGAATTCAGAATTCAGATTTTTTTCTGTCTAGACCCTAGTTGCACACCCATATGTCTGGTGTCAATGATGTAAAGATAAGTGGCTGAGCTTCTTTTTACAAGATGTGGATGAGTCCTTCTTCGACTCAAAATTCTTTTGGTCTCCCAAAGAATTTATTCCTTCCTCTGAACTTTGAAGATCTTCTTTTTGCCCTGAAATGATCTAACGGGGCCTTTGTCTTACTTATATTGAACTTCATCCTTTATCATTGTTCAGAGACTCAAAACTTTTCTCTGCTTGGAACCAAATAATGAACCTGGTTGAAACGGCACCATGCAGATTGCAGAAATGGTTCTTGGATGGTACATCGGCAGACCACTGTTTGATCCAAATAGCACTTCTGGAAGCATTAGTGAGTGTCAAGAGGAAAAATTTTACAATGTTTATAGGAGCTTCACAGAGGAACCGTGATGCAGCAGACTTCAATGAAGATAAGTTCTGCAGGATCTCTTCTTTAGGTACCACCTCTTACACATCAGACAAATAGATGTCAGGGACATTTTACAGGCTGCTGAGGGTTAGATATAAGATTTTATTTCAATAATTATTCTGCTTCCCTATACATGGGTTCCTTAAGGTGTGATGACTTCTGAAGGGAACACAGCTTTTTTTAATTGTCTTGCTACTGCCAAATCAGCTTTTGGGACAGTCCCCTACACTTCAGAGACTTTTCATCTAATTTGCCTGTTTCAGTCATTCATCCAGTACTGGATGACCAGGAAACACTCTTTCCTTGGTTTTTGGGAAGTAGAATAGTCTTTTACATTTAAGCTTATTTTGCACATTTTTGTCAGTTTCTATGCTACCCTTAACCCCTTAAGGACTCGGCCCTATTTCACCTTAAGGACTTGGCCATTTTTTGCAAATCTGACCAGTGTCACTTTAAGTGCTCATAACTTTAAAACGCTTTGACTTACCCAGGCCGTTCTGAGATTGTTTTTTCGTCACATATTGTACTTCATGACACTGCTAAAATTGGGTCAAAAAAGTTAATTTTTTTGCATAAAAAAATACAATTTTTACCGAAAATTTTGAAAAATTAGCAAATTTCAAAGTTTCAGTTTCTCTACCTCTGTAATACATAGTAATACCCCCAAAAATTGTGATGACTTTACATTCCCCATATGTCTACTTCATGTTTGCAGTATTTTGGGAATGATATTTTATTTTTTGGGGATGTTACAAGGCTTAGAAGTTTAGAAGCAAATTTTGAAATTTTCAGAAATCTTCAAAATCCCATTGTGAGGCTTAGATAATAGAAACCTCCCAAAAATGACCCCATTCTAGAAACTACACCCCTCAAGGTATTCAAAACTATTTTTTCAAACTTTATTAACCCTTTAGGTCTTCCACAAGAGTTAATGGCAGATGGAGAAACAATTTTGAAATTTCAATTTTTTGGAAAATTTTCCAATATAATAAATTTTTCCCAGGAGTAAAACAAGGGTTAACTGCCAAACAAAACTCAAAATGGGTTGCCCCGATTCTGTAGTTTGCAGAAACACCCCATATGTGGTCGTAAACTACTGTTTGGCCAAACGGGAGCACATAGAAGGAGGGGAACACCATATGGGTTTTGGAAGGCAGATTTTGCAGGACTGGTTTTGTTTATACCATGTCCCATTTGAAGCCCCCTGTTGCACCCCTAGAATAGAAATTTCAAAAAAGTGACTCCATCTAAGAAAGTACACCCCTCAAGGTATTCAAAACTGGGTTTACAAACTTTGTTAACCCTTTAGGTGCTCCACAAGAGTTATTGGCAGATGGAGAAACAATTTAGAAATTTCAATTTTTGGTAAAATTTTCCAATATAATCAATTTTTTCCAGGAGTAAAACAGGGGTTAACTGCCAAACAAAACTCAAAATGGGTTGCCCTGATTCTGTAGTTTGCAAAAACACCCCATATGTGGTCGTAAACTACTGTTTGGCCAAACGGGAGCACATAGAAGGAGGGGAACACCATATGGGTTTTGGAAGGCAGATTTTGCAGGACTGGTTTTGTTTATACCATGTCCCATTTGAAGCCCCCTGTTGCACCCCTAGAATAGAAATTTCAAAAAAGTGACTCCATCTAAGAAAGTACACCCCTCAAGGTATTCAAAACTGGGTTTACAAACTTTGTTAACCCTTTAGGTGTTCCACAAGAGTTATTGACAGATGGAGAAACAATTTAGAAATTTCTATTTTTTGGAAAATTTTCCAATATAATCAATTTATTCCAGGAGTAAAACAAGGGTTAACTGCCAAACAAAACTTAAAATGGGTTGCCCTGATTCTGTAGTTTGCAGAAACACCCCATATGTGGTCGTAAACTACTATTTGGCTAAACGGCAGGACATAGAAGAAGGGGAACGTCATATGGTTTTTGGAAGGCAGATTTTGCTGGACTGGTTTATTTACATCATGTACCCTTTCAAGCCCCCTGATGCACCCCTAGAGTAGAAACTCCATAAAAATGACCCCATCTAGGAAACTACGGGATCAGGTGGTTGTTGTTTTGGGACTATTTTAGGGGTAAATATGATTTTTGGTTGCTCTTCATTACTCTTTTTTGAGGCAATGTAACAAAAAAAATAATTTAAAAATTGTTTCTACATTCGCTATTTAGTTTTGTGGAACACCTAAAGGGTTAACATAGTTTGTAAAGTAACTTTTGAATACCTTGAGGGGTGTAGTTTCTTAGATGGGGTCACTTTTTTGGAGTTTCTAGTCTAGGCTACATCAGGGGGGGCTTCTAATGGGACATGGTGTCAAAAAAAAAACTGTCCATCAAAATCTGCCTTCCAGAAACCATATGGAGTTCCCTTCGTTCTATGCCCTGCCGTGCGGCTATATAGCCATTTACGACCACATATGGGGTGTTTCTGCAAACTACAGAATCAGGGCCATAAATATTGAGTTTTGTTTGGCTGTTAACCCTTGCTTTATTACCGGCAAAAAGGATTCAAATGGAAATTTTGCCCAAAAATGGGTGTTTTGGCAACGTTTTTATTTTATATTTTTAACACCGTTCATCCGAGGCGTTTGGTCAAAAGTTATTTTTATAGCGACGACTTTTACGCACGCGACGATGCCCAATATGTATGGCTCTCAGACTTTGGAGACACTAAGCAGGCATCCTAAAAACTGCGGCCCTCCAGATGTTGTAAAACTACAATTCCCACCATGCCCTGCTGATGGCTGTAGGTTGTCTGGGCATGCTGGGAGTTATAGTTTTACAACATCTGGAGGGCCGCAGTTTGAGGATGCCTGCTCTAAAACTAATATTTTTGGGGGGGAAAAAAATTGTTTCCGTGTCTCCAAAGTCTGAGAGCCATAGTTTTTTATGTTCTCTAGTGGACTGTTGGGGATTATAAAAATTTAGTACTCCATGGAAGTGTGATACTCCCTGAAGCAATTGATAATGCAGAGGCCCGGATGATCGGGGCACGTGTCACATTGAGTAGTGGTGTCCTTCCGTATCCCCCTCTTGTGACACACTCTGCATCTTTTTTGGGTTCGTCCCTTCTTTCCAGTATGGGGGACCACACCTGGAAAGTGTTGGCCAGGGACGATCCGGGCGCCTCCAATTCCCGAGGTACTCCGGCCTGCTCTTTCCCGGTCCGAAAAGATCAGGTCTTTGAGGACTGCCTCATAGAATTGGAGGAATGTCCCTGTGCTGCCAGCGCTTCGGGATAGTACAAAAGAGTTGTACATGGCAACCTGTACCAAGTAGACCGCAACTTTTTTGTACCATGCCCGGGTTTTGCGCATGGCATTATATGGCTTGAGGACTTGATCAGAGAGATCAACTCCTCCCATATACCGATTGTAGTCGACGATACAATCGGGCTTGAGGACCGTTGCCGCGGTACCTCGCACAGGGACTGGGGTGGTGCTGTTACCGTGGATTGTGGACAGCATAAGGACATCCCTCTTGTCCTTATATCTGACCAGCAACAGGTTTCCACTGGTAAGTGCACGGGTCTCACCCCTGGGGATAGGTACCTGGAGGGGGTGGGCAGGGAGGCCGCGTTGATTTTTCCGCACGGTCCCACAAGCGAACGTGGATTTGGCGGCAAGGGACCTGAACAAGGGAATGCTGGTATAAAAGTTGTCCACGTACAAGTGGTAACCGTTATCCAGCAGTGGGTACATAAGGTCCCACACGAGTTTCCCGGTAACACCCAGAGTGGGGGGACATTCTGGAGGTTGAATCCGGGAATCTCGCCCCTCGTACACACGAAATTTGTAAGTGTACCCCGTGGTACTCTCACAAATTTTGTATAGCTTCACGCCATACCTCGCCCGCTTTGTGGGAATATATTGGCGGAAACTGAGTCTCCCCTTGAACGCAACGAGAGACTCATCAACCGCGACCTCCCTTCCAGGTACGTAGGCCTGCTGAAATGTGGCCCCAAAGTGATCGATGACCGGCCGTATCTTATACAGCCGGTCATAGGCAGGATCACCTCGGGGTGGACATGCTGCATTATCGGAATAATGCAGACATTTCCGGATGGCCTCAAACCGGGGACGTGTCATAACCATACTGTACAGTGGGGTCTGGTATAGGACGTCCCCACTCCAGTATTGTCTGACACTGGGTTTTTGGACTAGACCCATATGCAGCACGAGGCCCCAAAATGTCCTCATCTCGGCTGCACTGACCGGCGTCCAGCCACCGGGTCTAGCCAAAAATGAGCCTGGGTTTTGAGCGACGAACTGTTGGGCATACAGATTCGTCTGCTCCACCATCAGATTCACCAGTGGGTTACTGAAAAAAAAACTAAAATAGTCAATTTCAGTAAACCCCACTGTGGGAATCTGGATTCCAGGATTGCCAGCAAAATCCGGAATCTCAGGCTCAAAGTCCACTGGGGGACACCAGCTAAGTTCATCGGCAGGGGGCTCCGGTGGACTTATTTGGTGGGCCGGGAAACCAGTACGAACCCCAGGGCGGCTCGTACTAGGGTGGGCCACAGGATCCCTAGCATGTGGGGCCCCTGGCTCCGCCTGGCGGCGTCTCCGCCGCCTTGGTGGCTCATCGTCATCCGATGATGATGAGGAGGATGCGGATGACAAAAGGAACGTGGGGTCATCCTCATCCTCACTGGGGCTCTCGGAGTCAGAGGCAATCTGGGCGTATGCCTCCTCGGCCGAGAACATCCGGCGGGCCATGGGTGTGTGTGCGTGTATGTGTGCGTGTGTGGCAAACTTTATTATATGTGCGTGTGTGTAGGGGCAACGGGTGTTCGCGTACTAAAAAAGGAAAAAAAAAGGGGCAAGTGTTAGAGAAAAAAATAAAAAGTTCAAAGTTGCTGATCAGCGGTACAACGCTGATCAGCGGTGGGGCGGTGGGGCGGGCGATGCGCTAACAGTGGCCGGACAAAAAAAGTGCCGGACAGTCAGCGCACGCAGAAAAAAAAAAAAAAAAGTGGTGGTATGGGGGCTGGTGGTGAAAGGAAGGGGGGGCTGGTGAGGTGGGGGCTGGTGGGGGAAAGGGTGGGGGGTGGGGGGGCTGGTGGTGGTGGGGGGCTGGTGGGGGGGGCAAGTGGCAGGGGGGGGTCTGGGGTCTGATAGATGGATCAGAAAGAAAGGAAAGAAAGTTTAGTAAAAGTTTTTTTTTTTCCTAACTTTTCCCTTCTTTCCCTTCCTAACGGTGCCTCTCCCTCACTGACCCTAACCTACCTGGGTGGCGATGGGTGCAGGAGGGTGATGGATTACGATTAGGGGGACTCAGGAGCTGGACGCTGGACGGTGCTGCACGGTCAGGGTGCTGGACAGGAAGAGGAGGGGAGAGAGGAGCGCAGGAAGTTTGAATCTCGCGCCTCTCTCCCCTGCACCAATCAGCACCCTGGACAGCGGCGTTCAGCACCAGGGCCAGCACCGCCTCTCCAAATCCTCGGACTGCGATAGGTGGTGTATAATTACGCCACCGATCGCAGTCTTTTTCCGGTTCATCGGGTCACAGGACACCCGAATGGACCGGAAACGCAGAAAACCGCAGATCTGAATTGACCTGCGGTTTTCTGCGATCGTCGATACGGGGGGGTCAAATGACCCCCCCCTGCATTGTTACGGGATGCCGGCTGAATGATTTCAGCCGAAATCCCGTTCCGATTAATCATGGGTCCTTAAGGATTCGGGAACCATGCCGTACCGGTACGTCCTAAGTCCTTAAGGGGTTAAAGGGGTTATCCAAGACTATAGAAATGTCCCCCATATGCCAGGCCCCTCACAATAAATTTACTTACCTAGCTCCCCGCTCCGCTCCTGGTCCCTGCACTGCTGCTGCAGCTTCTCCCCGTGTGTGGATGAAAACATCTGGTGTGAGGGGTGAGCAGCCAATGGCAGGCGGGTACAGGGACGCCTGCCTTTGGCTACTCCCCCCCCCCCCCCGACACCAGATGTTTTCATCCGCGCACGGGAAGAAGCTGCAGCGGTGGTGCGGGGACCAGGAGCGGCGCAGAGAGCGGGGAGCCAGTTAAGTATATTCATTGTGAGGGGCCTGGTTTATGGAGGGGACATTTTTATAGTCTTGGATAACCCCTTTAACAAACTATGCAGTTAGACTTTGCAAATTATATCGCATTCTAAAGGATCATTCAAGTCTGAATTGTCAGAAATAAGTTCTTCTTCTGACGCAGAGGAAAGATCTGATGAAGTATACACTTGCACAGAAGAAGAAGGAGAAGATGGCCCTTTAGAATTGCAAGATGAGTTTACTTCTTCAAGGGCAACCCCGGCTGAGTGGAGGCATGGGTTTTCCATCCAGACCAGAACCCAGCTCAACTCCGTTTAAGGGCTGTATTACACCAACAGATTATCTGACAGATTTTCTGACCAATCTTTGGTCAGATGTCTGATTACACACAGATCTTTTGTTATACACACCAACTATTGGTCTGATTGAACAGAAATTGGTCAGATAATCTATTGGTGTAATACAGCCCTAACTCAGACACCCACAAAAAAATCCCACGGTTAAAGAGAAGACATAGGAGTTAACTGCTACTGTTGCACTTGTGTTAATGGCTAATAGCTCTTTTTATCTCTTCCTCTAATAACCTTTTACAGGCAATGACCTAATTGTAATTCAGCAAAGGTCACTTTTGTACTATCCATGACTATGACATGTGGTATTGAGAAAGATTAGGGACTACGGTATATTGTAGAAATTTTTTATGCCAAGCCTAAGGCTGAATATAGTTTTCTTTACAAAATATATATATATAACACAAATGAAACCACACGAAGGCTGGTTAATATTTTTCTGCATCTTTTTTATTAAATATTTAGCATTTTTTACTGGTGTTTTTTTTGTCGCTGTATTTTTGGACAACTTGATTTGTGTTTTTGGGATCAATCTCTTTTTCTTTTTTTATATCAAGACATGCTCTGCGTATGGCGTTTTCCCCCTCATTTTCTGGTGCTTTGTCACTAGGGATGAGCGAATCGACTTCGAATGAAACATCCGAAGTCGATTCGCATAAAACTTCGTTCTAATACTGCACGGAGCAGGAGCTCCGTACAGTATTAGAATGTATCGGCTCCGATGAACTGAAGTTATTGCTTCGCGAAGTCTCGTGAGACTTCATGTAATAACTTCATAAATTAATTTGTACCTTGTAGTGGTACCTTGGAACCGAACCCGAGTTCGGGAAATGTTTTTTTACAGTACAAATTAATTTATGATATTATTACGTGAAGTCTCACAAGACTTCGGGAAGCAATAACTTTGGCTCCGTACAGTATTAGAACAAAGTTTTGTGCGAATCGACTTCGGATGTTTCATCGATTTGCTCATCCCTATTTGTCACATACACATCCGTTGTGTTTTTTTCCTTGTTTAAAAAAACACAAGTGCGATTTTTTTAATGGAATTTTTGCATGGTGTTTCTTCTGTTACCAATGCTTTTTTTGCATACTATTCTGCAAAAGAAGTGACATCCACAAGGCATACACACTGTCCTATATAAGAACGCAAGACATGCAAAAAACATCGGTGCTGAAGCAAAAAATGCTACAAAAACATCTAAAAAAAAGGTTACAAAAATGCTGCCTAATTCACATATTTTTGGATGCCTTTTTTTGGCAAAAAAGAAATGCACACGAAAAACACTGGGGCCGATTTACTAATCCTATAGATGGTGTAAGCTCAGCCAGGCTGTCTAAGACCTGCACCCGATTTATCACAGTGGCTCAGGCTAGATGATAAATCCACTTTAGGGATAGGCACTTTTCTTGGACTCTATACCAGACAGCATTTTACGGCAGAATTGTGGCAGAATTTTGGTGCAAAATGTTGCATCTTAGGTCACGCCCTTTCCCATTAAGCCCTCCTCTTCTCACTAAGCCCCGTCTCCCTTTGAGTGAGTTGGAAAACATTGAAGAAATTCTAGTTGCCCCAAATCACGACAATTCGCGCCACTTTTTAGACAGATTCTAGGCGCAAATATACATATATATATATATATATATCTGTCTACTCCCTTTAACCCCTTAAGGACACAGCCCTATTTCACCTTAAGGACCAGGCCATTTTTTGCAAGTCTGACTTTAAGTGCTGATAACTTTAAAACGCTTTGATTTACCCAGACCGTTCTGAGATTGTTTTTTCGTCACATATTGTACTTCATAAAACTGCTAAAATTGGGTCCAAAAAGTAAATTTTTTTGCATAAAAAAATACCATATTTACCAAAAATTTGGAAAAATTAGCAAATTTCAAAGTTTCAGTTTCTCTACTTCTGTAATACATAGTAATACCCCCAAAAATTGTGATGACTTTACATTCCCCATAAGTCTACTTCATGTTTGTAGCATTTTGGGAATGATATTTTATTTTTTGGGGATGTTACAAGGCTTAGAAGTTTAGAAGCAAATTTTGAAATTTTTCAGAAATCTTCAAAATCCCACTTTTTATGGACCAGTTCAGGTTTGAAGTCACTTTGTGAGGCTTACATAATAGAAACCACCCAAAAATGACCCCATTCTAGAAACTACACCCCTCAAGGTATTCAAAACTTTTTACAAACTTTGTTAACTCTTTAGGTCTTCCACAAGACTTCATGGCAAATGAACATAAATTTTAAGAATTTAGATTTTTTGGAAAATTTTCCAATATAATCAATTTTTTTCTGGAAAAAAAAGGGTTAACTGCCAAACAAAACTCAAAATGGTTTGCCCTGATTCTGTAGTTTGCAGAAACACCCCATATGTGGTCGTAAACTACTGTTTGGCCAAACGGGAGGACATAGAAGGAGGGGAACACCATATGGGTTTTGCAAGGCAGATTTTGCAGGACTGGTTTTGTTTATACCATGTCCCATTTCAAGCCCCCCCTTGCACCCCTAGAATAGAAATTCCAAAAAAGTGACTCTATCTAAGAAAGTACACCCCTCAAAGTATTCAAAACTGGGTTTACAAACTTTGTTAACCCTTTAGGTGTTCCACAAGAGTTAATGGAAGATGGAGAAACAATTTAGAAATTTCTATTTTTTGGAAAATTTTCCATTTTAACCCATTTTTTCCAGCAATAAAGTAAGGGTTAACAGCCAAATAAAACTCAATATGGGTTGCCCTGATTCTGTAGTTTGCAAAAACACCCCATATGTGGTCGTAAACTACTGTTTGGCCAAACGGGAGGACATAGAAAGAGGGGAACACCATATGGGTTTTGGAAGGCAGATTTTGCAGGACTGGTTTTGTTTATACCATGTCCCATTTGAAACCCCCCGTTGCACCCCTATAATAGAAATTTTAAAAAAGTTACTCCATCTAAGAAAGTACACCCCTCAAGGTATTCAAAACTGGGTTTACAAACTTTGTTAACCCTTTAGGTGTTCCACAAGAGTTAATGGCAGATGGAGAAACAATTTAGACATTTCTATTTTTTGGAAAATTTTCCATTTTAACCCTTACTTTATTACTGAAAAAAATGGGTTAACAGCCAAACAAAACTCAAAATGGGTTGCCCTGATTCTGTAGTTTGCAGAAACACCCCAAATGTGGTCGTAAACTACTATTTAGCTAAACGGCAGGACATAGAAGAAGGGGAACGCCATATGGTTTTTGGAAGGCAGATTTTGCTGGACTGGTTTATTTACACCATGTACCCTTTCAAGCCCCCTGATGCACCCCTAGAGTAGAAACTCCATAAAAGTCACCCCCATCTAGGAAACTACGGGATAAGGTGGTTGTTGTATTGGGACTATTTTAGGGGTAAATATGATTTTTGGTTGCTCTATATTACACTTTTTTGAGGCAAGGTAACAAAAATTTTTAATTCTAAAATTGTTTCTACATTGCTGCCTAATTCACATATTTTTGGATGCCTTTTTTTGGCAAAAAAGAAATGCACACGAAAAACACTGGGGCCGATTTACATAGAAGAAGGGGAACGCCATATGGTTTTTGGAAGGCAGATTTTGCTGGACTGGTTTATTTACACCATGTACCCTTTCAAGCCCCCTGATGCACCCCTAGAGTAGAAACTCCATAAAAGTCACCCCCATCTAGGAAACTACGGGATAAGGTGGTTGTTGTATTGGGACTATTTTAGGGGTAAATATGATTTTTGGTTGCTCTATATTACACTTTTTTGAGGCAAGGTAACAAAAATTTTTAATTCTAAAATTGTTTCTACATTTGCTATTAAGTTTTGTGGAACACCTAAAGGGTTAACAAAGTTTGTAAAGTAACTTTTGAATACCTTAAGGGGTGTAGTTTCTTAGATGGGGTCACTTTTTTGGAGTTTCTAGTCTAGGCTACATCAGGGGGGGCTTCTAATGGGACATGGTGTCAAAAAAAACTGTCCATCAAAATCTGCCTTCCAGAAACCATATGGAGTTCCCTTTGTTCTACGCCCTGCCGTATGGCTATATAGCCATTTACGACCACATATGGGGTGTTTCTGCAAACTACAGAATCAGGGCCATAAATATTGAGTTTTGTTTGGCTGTTAACCCTTGCTTTATTACCGGAAAAAAAGGATTCAAATTGAAATTTTGCCCAAAAATTTGTGTTTTGGCACCGTTTTTATTTTATATTTTTAACGCTGTTCATCCGAGGGGTTTGGTCAAATGTTATTTTTATAGGGAAGATTCTTACGAACGCGACGATACCTAATATGTCTACATTTTAGAAGTTATTTAGATTTTACACTACATTATCATTTTAGGAACCAAAAAAAATTATTTTAGTATCTCCATAGCCTGGGAGCAAAAATTTTTTTTTTTTAGTTGGGCGACTATCAAATGTATCAAATTTTTTGCGGGATGAGATGGCGGTTTTATTGGCACTAATTGGGGGTGCATATGACATATTCGCTCGCTAATACACTTTTTCTGATGTTAGGTGACAAAAAAATGGCTTTTTTTACACGTTTTTTTTTTTTAACGCTGTTCATCCGGGGGGGGGAAGGGGGGTTGGGTTAAATGTTATTTTTATAGAGACGATTTTTACGGACGCGACGATGCCCAATATGTATGGCTCTCAGACTTTGGAGACACTAAGCAGGCATCCTAAAACTGCGGCCCTCCAGATGTTGTAAAACTACAATTCCCACCATGCCCTGCTGATGGCTGTAGGTTGTCTGGGCATGCTGGGAGTTATAGTTTTACAACATCTGGAGGGCCGCAGTTTGAGGATGCCTGCACTAAAACTAATATTTTTGAGGGGAAAAAAAATTGTTTCTGTGTCTCCAAAGTCTGAGAGACATAGTTTTTTATGTTCTCTATGGGAACTGTTGGAGATTATAAAAATTTAGTACTCCATGGAAGTGTGATCGATGACGCAGAGGCCCGTAAGATCGGGGCACGTGTCACATTGAGTGGTGGTGTCCTTCCATATCCCCCTCTTGTGACACACTCTGCATCTTTTTTGGGTTCGTCCCTTCTTTCCAGTATGGGGGACCACACCTGGAAAATGTTGGCCAGGGACGATCCGGGCGCCTCCAATTCCCGAGGTACTCCGGCCTGCTCTTTCCTGGTCCGAAAAGATCAGGTCTTTGAGGACTGCCTCATAGAATTGGAGGAATGTCCCTGTGCTGCCAGCGCTTCAAGATAGTACAAAAGAGTTGTACATGGCAACCTGTACCAAGTAGACCGCAACTTTTTTGTACCATGCCCGGATTTTGCGCATGGCGTTATATGGATTGAGGACTTGATCAGAGAGATCAACTCCTCCCATATACCGATTGTAGTCGACGATACAATCGGGATTGAGGACCGTTGCCGCGGTACCTCGCACAGAGACGGGGGTGGTGCTGTTACCGTGGATTGTGGACAGCATAAGGACATCCCTCTTGGCACGGGTCTCACATCCCTCTTGGCACGGGTCTCACCCCTGGGGATAGGTACCTGGAGGGGGTGGGCAGGGAGGCCGCGTTGATTTTTCCGCACGGTCCCACAAGCGAACGTGGATCTGGCGGCAAGGGACCTGAACAAGGGAATGCTGGTATAAAAGTTGTCCACGTACAAGTGGTAACCCTTATCCAGCAGTGGGTACATAAGGTCCCACACGAGTTTCCCGGTAACACCCAGAGTGGGGGGACATTCTGGGGGTTGAATCCGGGAATCTCGCCCCTCGTGAACACGAAATTTGTAAGTGTACCCTGAGGTACTCTCACAAATTTTGTAGAGCTTCACGCCATACCTCGCCCGCTTTGTGGGAATGTATTGGCGGAAACTGAGTCTCCCCTTGAACGCAACGAGAGACTCATCAACCGCAACCTCCCTTCCAGGTACGTAGGCCTACTGAAATGTGGTGGTGGGGGGGGTGGATGTGGTGGGGGGGGGGGATGCGGGGGGGGCAAGTGCAGGCGGGGTCTGGGGTCTGAAAGCTGAAACAAAAAAGTTTAGAATAAATGTGCTTTTTTTTTTCTAACTTTTCCCTTCTATCCCTGCCTAACGGTGCCTCTCCCTCACTGACCCTAACCTACCTGGAGGGTGATGGGTGCAGGAGGGTGATGTATGCCGATTAGGGGGACTCAGGAGCTGGTGAGGATGGTGCTGCAGGGTGCTCGTGCAGAACAGGAAGAGGAGGGGAGAGAGGAGCGCAGGAAGTTTGAATCTCGCGCCTCTCTCCCCTGCACCAATCAGCACCCTGGACAGCAGCGTTCAGCACCAGGGCCAGCACCGCCTCTCCAAATCTTCGGACTGTGATTGGTGGTGTATAATCACGCCACCGATCGCAATCTTTTTCCGGTTCATCGGGTCACCGGAGACCCGAATGGACCGAAAACGCAGCAAACCGCAGGTCTGAATTGACCTGCGGTTTTCTGCGATCGCCGATACGGGGGGTCAAATGACCCCCCATCCCCGGCGTTGTGACAGGATGCCGGCTGAATGATTTCAGCCGGCATCCCGTTCCGATTAACCCCCGCGGCGCCGGCATCGCGATTTAAAGCCATGACGTACCGGCACGTCATGTGTCCTTAAGGACTCGGGAAACATGCCGTACCGGTACGTCATGTGTCCTTAAGGGGTTAAAGGCAAACTCTGCCTAAATTTATTATCATGTCATACAAATATGCCAGAACATAGGTAAAAATTTATCAAACTGGTGTAAAGTAGAACTGGTTTAGTTGCCCATAGCAACCAATCAGATTCCACCTTTCATTTTCCAATGGAGTTGTGAAAAATGAAAGGTGGAATCTGATTGGTTGTTATGGGCAACTAAGCCAGTTCTACTTTACACCAGTTTAATTAATAAATCTCCCCCATATTATTGGTGGGAGATCCATATGGATAGGAGTCAAAGTTTAGAGACCATTAGTATTGTCATCCACCCTACCCATAAAGAACTTTCTGTGATGCCATCCTGTAGGTGCCCTGGGTTTATAATGGCCCCCTCTGTGAGAGGTCCACCATACATAAAGGGCCAGTTGTACCCCCTACATTGTGTTAAAATTGGGCTCATGTGCTGTGAATCAGAATCACCAAGTTCTTTCTCTTTATCTCTTCTCATCCTGTTGGGGCTATAAATACAGCGAGGCGTCTGGCCCACATGCTAACGTAGTAATCACGCAGAGAGCCAGCTCCCGATTTAGCCTCCTCATCACGCCTAGGTTTTGCGCCGTATCCTGTTTCCATGACAACAGTTGGTGATGAGGGAGCGTGCACCATGTGCTCCCACAGACAGATCTGACAAGCGAGTGTGGGCTGCTGAGGCTGGCTGCGTTCCTTGGAGATTTCCTCGGAGAGAGTGATTTTGCTGGGATTGTGGGGGAGGGAGAGACAGGGACAAGGATGAGGTTACACGGTATTGATTTTATAAGGAGGTGGAAGCGTCCTCCTCCTTTGTCTTGTACTGAGCTCAAATAATACAATCCCTTCACTATGTTCTATACCAGCATGGCCACTGCTCTTTTCCAACGTGAATGAGTTCTTATTTCACTGGGATATGATTGCATGTGCATTGCTAATATAAAGATTGCTATATATGTAGTGATATTTGTTAAAATTACAGCCTGGAAATAAAAAGATGTATATGTGTCCTGATAAATTTTAGAATCCTGGTTGGGTGATGGGGAAATTGTCCTGTATCCGGTCAAACTTCTGGGCAAACGACTGCAGATGAAAATAAAATGAAAAGTAAATAAACAATGAAAGAAAATAGTATTATATACTGTATATATATATATATATATATATATATATACATATATATTATTTTCCACCCAGGTGCGAAGAAAAGTTAATGGGAATGTATCCTCATAAACGAACTATTGTTTAATCAAGTTTTAAACACATCTCCAGTTTCCCCTGAAGGATCGGAGGCGTCTCCAGGCACGGGCGGTCGGCGGTGGGAGGACAGGACCCCCTGGCTTGAACTGTCGCCCCCTCTAAGCCTGTGAGCGGTGCCTGGCCTTGACCCCTGCTGGGACTCTGGCATTGACTACGTTGCTAGTGTCAATGGGTCGGTAAGAGGGGAGGGCGAGGAGAGGGGAGCCTGAATACAAGAAAAGAGGAGTGGAGGCATTTGGAGTGAGTGGTGGGGAATGGAGGCTTAAGGTACTGATTTGAAGAGGGGAGGGAGCTACTGCAATTAGAGCCATTCGTATTCAGTCTGGACTTTTGACTCTGGGTGTTTGCCCTTTTTGACCTGGGTAATCGCACGCCTTAGGAGAGGTTCACATAGAGAGTCAAATCCAGGAAAATCCTGGATATCAACCTTTTTCCTAAATTCCATCTGTAAGTCTGCCTATAGATCATTCATGGCCCCTAAAAATAGTAGGAAATCTGGTGAACTGTCTTCTCCAAAATGTCACTCAGGGAGCAGGGTTGAAGGGGGACCATCCAAGATCGATCAATATTTAAAATCTCCAGCAACTGAAACAAGAATGGCCTCCAAGAATGTGCAGGGAGATAGCACTAAGGACAATATCTATGATCAGCCTATTGAAGGGGAAGCCCTGGAATTGGGTCAGCCGGGGACAATTATCTCCACTAATCTGTCTGATATAAATAACCAAGATACGCATATCCTGGGCGAAATCCTTGCACATGTTAAAAGATCTAAGAAGGCCCTAGAGAATCTAAAAACACAAATGGGCTCAGTAAAAACTGACATACAGTCAGGTCCATAAATATTGGGACATCGACACAATTCTAAAATGTTTGGCTCTATACACCAACACAATGGATTTGAAATGAAACGAACAAGATGTGCTTTAACTGCAGATTGTCAGCTTTAATTTGAGGGTATTTACATCCAAATCAGGTGAACGGTGTAGGAATTACAACAGTTTGCATATGTGCCTCCCACTTGTTAAGGAACCAAAAGTAATGGGACAGAATAATAATCATAAATCCTTTGCAGTCAACTACAGCCTGAAGTCTGGAACGCATAGACATCACCAGACGCTGGTTTCATCCCTGGTGATGCTCTGCCAGGCCTCTACTGCAACTGTCTTCAGTTACTGCTTGTTCTTGGGGTATTTTCCCTTCAGTTTTGTCTTCAGCAAGTGAAATGCATGATCAATCGGATTCAGGTCAGGTGATTTACTTGGCCATTGCATAACATTCCACTTCTTTCCCTTAAAAAACTCTGTTGTTGCTTTTGCAGTATGCTTTGGGTCATTGTCCATCTGCACTGTGAAGCGCCGTCCAATGAGTTCTGAAGCATTTGGCTGAATATGAGCAGATAATATTGCCCGAAACACTTCAGAATTCATCCTGGGGCTTTTGTCAGCAGTCACATCATCAATAAATACAAGAGAACCAGTTCCATTGGCAGCCATACATGCCCACTCCATGACACTACCACCACCATGCTTCACTGATGAGGTGGTATGCTTAGGATAATGAGCAGTTCCTTTTCTTCTCCATACTCTTCTCTTCCCATCACTCTGGTACAAGTTGATCTTGGTCTCATCTGTCCATAGGATGTTGTTCCAGAACTGTGAAGGATTTTTTAGATGTCGTTTGGCAAACTCTAATCTGGCCTTCCTGTTTTTGAGGCTCACCAATGGTTTACATCTTGTGGTGAACCCTCTGTATTCACTCTGGTGAAGTCTTCTCTTGATTGTTGACTTTGACACACATACACCTACCTCCTGGAGAGTGTTCTTGATCTGGCTAACTGTTGTGAAGGGTGTTTTCTTCACCAGGGAAAGAATTCTTCGGTCATCCACCACAGTGGTTTTCCGTGGTCTTCCGGGTCTTTTGGTGTTGCTGAGCTCACCGGTGCGTTCCTTCTTTTTAAGAATGTTCCAAACAGTTGTTTTGGCCACGCCTAATGTTTTTGCTATCTCTCTGATGGGTTTGTTTTGTTTTTTCAGCCTAATGATGGCTTGCTTCACTGATAGTGACAGCTCTTTGGATCTCATCTTGAGAGTTGACAGCAACAGATTCCAAATGCAAATAGCAGACTTGAAATGAACTCTGGACCTTTTATTTGCTCATTGTAATTGGGATAATGAGGGAATAACACACACCTGCCCATGGAAAGCCAATTGTCCCATTACTTTTGGTCTCTTAACAAGTGTGAGGCACATATGCAAACTGTTGTAATTCCTACACCGTTCACCTGATTTGGATGTAAATGCCCTCAAATTAAAGCTGACAGTCTGCAGTTAAAGCACATCTTGTTCGTTTCATTTCAAATCCATTGTGGTGGTGTATAGAGCCAAAAATGTTAGAATTGTGTCCATGTCCCAATATTTATGGACCTGACTGTATCTCTTATTAGACATGACCTAAATAAAGTGTGGTCTAAACTACAAGAACTAGACGCTGCTACTGCAGAATTGAGGTCAGAGGTTGACAACATGAAATGTGATATCTTACTCCTAAAGGAGAAAATGGGGGCCCTGAAAGCAAAGCTTACAGATCTAGAGGATAGATCAAGACGCTGTAATATTAGGATAATAGGGCTTCCCGAGGGAGCTGAAGGCAAAGATCCTGAAGTTTTCTTTACAAACTACTATTCTTGATTTTTCGGGGTGGAGAAATCGGATCTGTGTTATAATGGCAGCAAGGTTTCTATTTATCCGGATTATTCAAAGGATACACAGGAAAAAAGACGCAGATTTGGTGCATTTGATATGGCTGTCTTTTTCTGATACTATAAATAAAGTCTTAAAAAAAAGTTTTTAACACATTTTTAAAGAATTGTTAGTGGTTATTAATTTAGAATTTTTGCATGTCGCTTGTATTCTCAACTGCTATATGGAATCCCTCCCACTGTATAGATTATAAAATTATATAAATTAGGAAACTGTAGGTCCCCTCTCAGACAGAAGACTGTAGAGGGTTTGCTGTTAGGAGCCTTTGTCATCATTTTGTAATATCGGCTGTAAGGAAAGAAGAGAGATAAATACAATGGGTGGACTTCAGTACCCCAAAAGATTGTTCCCGATAATCGCTTCCTTTTGGTTTGGACTACGTAAAGGGACCTTTAAGGGGTTTAATGATATTAATAGGTCATCAATATCAGATGTGGCGGTCCCACTCTTGGCACCCCTGCCGATCTGCTGTTTGAAGGGGCTGCAATACTCGTGCAAGAGGTGCATCCTCTTCAATGTTTACCTGCACCACATCTACATTGTAGTGGTAGTGCAGTGTAATTACAGCTGTTCGTACCATTGAAGTGATTTGGAGAGGAAGCCATAATTACCTTCCATCACTAACTACAATGTAGGTGAATATTGAGGAGGACGCAGCTCTCACACGAGCGCCGCAGCCCTTCAAAGAGCTGATCGGCGGGGGTGCAGCGAGTCAGATCTCCACCAATCTCATACTGATAGGTCATCAATATAATGAAATTGGAATAGCCTTTTAAGCACTATTACAAACTTGGAAATTTTGAATTCCCCATGTAAAACAATAGTTTCTGAATTAGGGTATGCGTTGAATTTTATGCTATGTTTGTATGCTGAAAGTCATTTTGGTGTAGGATCAACAACATATGTGCTGCTAGACAGAATTGTAAATTGAAGCTCCCGACCCAAAAGGAAAAATTCAAAACAATGTAAAACATTGTAAACCATTTACAATGTAAACCATTTATATTTACTAGTATCTTTAATATATATACAGTATATATATATATATATATATATATATATATATATACACAGTGGATATAAAAAGTCTACACACCCTTGTTAAAATGTCAGGTTTCTGTAATGTAAAAAAAATGAGACAAAGATAAATCATTTCAGAACTTTTTCCACCTTTAATGTGACCTATAAACTGTACAACTCAATTGAAAAACAAACTGAAATCTTTTAGGTAGAGGGAAGAAAAAATATACAAATAAAATAATATGGTTGCATAAGTGTGCACACCCTTAAACTAATGCTTTGTTGAAGCACCTTTTGATTTTATTACAGCCCTCAGTCTTTTTGGGTATGAGTCTATCAGCATGACACATTTTGACTCGGCAAGATTTGCCCACTCGTCTTTGGAAAAACACTCCAAATCTGTCAAATTGTGAGGGCACCTCCTGGGCACAGCCCTCTTCAGATCACCCAACAGATTTTTAATCGGATTCAGGTCTGGGCTCTGGCTGGGCCATTCCAAAACTTTAATCTTCTTCTGGTGAAGCCATTACTTTGTTGATTTGGATGTATACTTTGGGTCGTTGTCATGCTGAAAGATAAAGTTCCTCTTCATGTTCAGCTTTCTAGCAGAAGCCTGAAGGTTTTGTGCCAATATTGACTAGTATTTGGAGCTGTTCATAATTACCTCTAGCTTAACTAAGGCCCCAGTTCCAGCTGAAGAAAAACACCCCCAAAGCATGATGCTGCCACCACCATGCTTCACTGTGGGTATGGTGTTCTTTTGGTGATGGGCAGTGTTGTTTTTGGGCCAAACATACCTTTTGGAATTATGGCCAAAAAGTTCAACCTTGGTTTCATCAGACCACAACACCTTTTCCCACATGCTTTTGGGAGACTTCAGTGTTTTTGCAAAATGTAGCCTGGCTTGGATGTTTTTCTTCGTAAGAAAAGGCTTTCGTCTTGCCACTCTACCCCATAGCCCAGACATATGAAGAATACAGGAGATTGTTGTCACATGTACCACACAGCCAGGACTTGCCAGATATTCCTGCAGCCTCTTTAATGTTGCTGTAGGCCTCTTGGTCGCCTCCCAGACCAGTTTTCTTCTCGTCTTTTCATAAATTTTGGAGGAACGTCCAGTTCTTGGTAATGTCACTGTTGTGCCATATTTTCTCCACTTGATGATGACTGTCTTCACTGTGTTCCATGGTATATCTAATGCCTTGGAAATTCTTTTGTACCCTTATCCTGACTGATACCTTTTAACAATGAGATCCCTCTGATGCTTTGGAAGCTCTCTGTGGACCATGGCTTTTGCTGTGGGATGCGACTAAGAAAATTTCAGGAAAGACCAACTAGAGCAGCTGAACTTTATTTGGGGTTAATCAGAGGCACTTTAAATGATGGCAGGTGTATGCTGACTCCTATTTAACATGACTTTGAATGTGATTTCTTAATTCTGAACAAAGCTACATCCCCAGTTATAAGAGGGTGTGCACACTTATGCAACCACATATTTTGTTTTGTTTTCTTGCCCCTACCCAAAAGATTTCAGTTTGTTTTTCAATTGAGTTGTACAGTGTATAGGTCACATTAAAGGTGGAAAAAGTTCTGAAATGATTTATCTTTGTCTCATTTTTTTACATCACAGAAACCTGACATTTTAACAGGGGTGTGTAGACTTTTTATATCCACTGTATGTATATATATATGCTTGATAAAGACAGCAACAAGCTGTTGAAACGTCGCTTGACTTTGGGTCTAATAAACCACCGTTTGCTTTTTGATATCCTGGAGTGCTGCTGGCTATTTTTTTATCTCTAGCTCATTGGACCTAGGTGCTGGTCCTTACCAGCCTGACGTGCACCCCGTGTTCATATAGTGTGCTGCTTCCTCATTTTCTCAAGGTATATATATATATATATATATTTATTTAGCAGTGGAGCCTGTGGGTGCCCTCTGGCACCAGTGCCAGGGTACAACTGCTGCCTCTGCACCCACTATAGATATGACCTTACACTTATACCTATGTGACACCCTTGGCAACTAATAACATACTAAATCTAATAACTTATAAATGTAATATTAGTACATTTGCCATAATGGATCTATTTTATACAATGTAGCACAAGCAGTGACGTTGGTGCCTGTAGCAACTAATCACACTCCATCTGTCTAATTGCTTTATATCATGGAGTCGTCTGGGTGGGAGAGGACTGGCACCTGTGGGCAGCTATGGTTGGCAGTTCCTCATGCACTGTCTAATTACCCAACTGTTTAGTCCAATGTTTTTCTTCGATTTCTAAGATGATTTCTTAGATGTTTTATATTATGTGTTTTTTGGATCTCCCATTGGTCGATAGTATTTTATTTTGATCTTTTTTATATTTTCAGTTATAAATACTGCTGGATTTAATATACCTTGAGAGCTAATCGTTTATGCAATTGTTATTTACCCCAATATAACTCTTCCCATACTTTAAAATTGTATCTCTATATAAAACAAATGACGCGGAGACAATCTGATTTTGTCTGGAAATGTATTTTCCTCTACGCCTTGCACTCATAAATCAGCAAATATATTATTTCACTATAGAATCGCTATACAAAGATCTACTATACATTCTTGTCTTTAGCACACTAGAGAATGTATTAAAATTTCCTGAAGAAACAAAATACTTTACATTCATTTTTTTTCCACTAGACCTTCAAAAAGATTTTTTTTAAACTATTTTTCTGTAAAGAGAACAGCAGAGATTTAAGACTAAATTAAAAAAAAAACATTAAAAATCAGAAACCTCAGAAACTCCGACCATATCTTATTAAGAGACATTCATTTACCAGGGTTAATATATTGCTGTACATAGATATCCTTAATAACAACTTGCAAGTAAAAGTTTGTTAGATTTTATTTGATCTCCTGGGGCTAATGATATCAGTCATTGATATATGTGCATCTGATCAGAGAGTGTTTGATATGCATACATAAAGGTCATCATAATGCAATGGATTACAAAACACAGGGCCACCCACCAAAGCACAAACAGAAAGGGATCCTCATATACGTTGATTGAATCTACAGTATCAGAGAGGCATAGCTAGGGAGGTCCATTGGTGGGGGGTGTTCACCAGATGTTGTGTACCCAGAGGGTTTTGATGCCAGAAATGGTCTCTGCCTTGGTCAGGGTAGAGATGCATTGCTAGGGCAGCAAGCCAAATCTTCGCCTGGGTAAAAGAAGAACTGGCTACCACTGTGATCCAATATAAATGGATGATAGGTGGCCACCTATTCTACCTCATTCCATATCCAGAACCATCTAAGAGCACCATATGAAAAAAAGGCAAATACCTCCACGAAGGAGACGCTACTCAAGTGCAAATTACTGGTCGTTTGTCCCAACTACAAATGCCACAAGTACATCTGAACCCACATTCTTACCTCAGAGTAACAAGATGTTGAGTATTTGAAGTTGGCCAGATCTAATTTCTCAGCAGCCCATATCTAAGTGCTGTACAAGAGTCAAGAACAGGTCATCTAATAATGGTGGAAAGGTCCTACCATGTACAGAAGATCAACAGGTCAATGTTATACCTAAAGGTTCCATAGACAGGAAATTGGGAAGTAGCCATTTTGAAAAAAAAAAATGCTTATATGGAGTGCAGTCACAAGTTTAGCAGGCCCAATGGTACAAAGTGGCCCACAGGTCACGAGAATGTAGCCTAATAAGCTTTTTGGAACCAGCTTTATTGGTAATATAAGGGCAATCTCTGCCTATTGGCCCATTTATGAAGGCTTGTACTCTCCTTATGCAATACTGTACAGATTGCCCTGCTATTAGGATATTTGTCTTCATTGGTGTTATTTTCATCCAAAAAATTTTAGGTAGCAGTTTCAACAGAATGCCTGACTCCATTGTTTATAGTCAATGAGGCACTTTTCACATAGCAAATGGTATTTTATGTAGTTTCTTAAAGGGGTTGCCCCACGAAAAATATTCAACACTTTTCAAAACAGCCCCTGGATTGGAATACTTTTGTAATTGCATGCAATGAAAAATCTAGTATAGCCACTGGGTTATTTAATTAAATCCATCTGTACAGTGCCACCTGCTGTTGCATTTATTTCTAATTTCTCTGTCCACGTCAGTGAGTTGGACGCACATGCTTAGTTCCATGCCACAGGTGCAGCATAAGGACGTATGCCCTGAGAAAGGACACGACCACTAAGCTGTAACCTTGAAATAAATCTAGCAGAGCAATTAGAGCAATGAATGGGGAGATCTCTGGATCCGTGTGAGGTACAGTTCTGGTTCCAGCTTTGTTAGAGAGAGGTTGTCATGTACTGCATGATGTCTGATTTACATTTTTGTACATTAATCACAAGACAACCTTTAAGTTCCCCCCTTGTAGTTCTAGTTAGATTTAAAGGTATGAGAACCCATTGTCAAGAATTGAAATAAAAAATGCCCAAAAAAAGTTAATTCTGTAGTTTGTAACTTTAGTATAGAAAAAAAATGGTCTGAAGATTAAAAGTTTTTTTTTTAATTGACCACAATCATAAAATATGTCACAATCTCTTTTGTTAATTAAAAACCATTTCAGGGCACAATTCTAGCTATAGACTTTATAAAAGGGTGTGTTAGTTTTCATTCTACTGTATGAAAGGCCTAGATAAGCCATGTATACTGACCTAATATTAAGACTTGACCTAGTTTCTCGGTCAAGAGGCACAGAAGGTTAGACAATCGGGGGACGGTTTGTCCATCTAGCTATGTTTCTATGTAATAGACACTACCCACTCGGCAAGGTCTGAATAGTAAAAGGAAACCAGTCCTTCCTACGACACCATTGTCAGTGACACAATAGACCTTGATGACTACAGGTAATATGAAACGTAAAAGTAAGATTAAGGCAGGAAATCTAGAATTAAAGCATACAAGGTGATTCTTTTAAAAAGATTTCTTGAAATAAACCTGTATATTATGCACACGGGTTGACTCCCGATTTGCCTCCAAAGCCATCTCTCTCTAGCTGTCACTCAACGTGCTTGACATTCATACATTGTCTTTTATCTTTCTTGACATCATCCATTGTCTACGTCAATCTTGACAACCACCTATGGTCACACAGTCTTCCTGAAAGCCACATGCTACATCTCATAATTCCTAATATCTACTTGCTGTCACACTCCTTTAGCGACATTCACAATATCTTCGTCACTTGGTCTCTTCCCCCATCACAATTTCCTCTCAAAAAGCCTCTCTTTGATTTCCGTCTTTTTTTGTTTCTTTATGGAGATTTAATATAAAAAAAAAAAATCAAGCCCCTCGGTGTGCTACAGGTTTGGATTGAAGAAGATCAACAGGGTTCAATAATAGTCAATTATTTACAAATGTATCAACACGTTGGAACAAAAAGATATGGTTAAAGGTGCCATATTGCCCTTCGGTCTTTTTTTTTGTTGTTGTATATTTTATCGTATTATGAAAGAGTCCTTTAAAGTTAAGGCTGAAATGTAGACAACGTCAACCGTTAACCTCATCAGTGCCAGGGAGATCTGCAAAGCACCGCACTGCGAACGGACTACATCATCCTGGCAGTGAAGACGGTAAAAACACACAGAAAAGCTCCCTCACCTTAAATTTGAGGCAGTTTATTACAACCCTAAATATAACAAATATAGGTGTGAATTGTGTTATTGTATGATCCTGCTGGACCAGAAGAATCCAGTCACTTGTGGAGGTAGGCATCTAGCCACAGCTCGCCTGACATTCTCAGAGATCTAGAGTGAAAGAAAAAGCAGGTATTATGGAAAGTGCATGAAATAAATAAAATGTATACCGACGCACAGTGGATGCTGTTTGGGTAATTTCAACATGATAATTCTTCGGCGCCATATTCTGGGCTGGGATATCTGAATTTATTGGTACTCTATTGACTTGATGGGATATGAGTTCACAAAGTACCACCGATATGACATGTGAGATACACTGTAAGAGCTAGTTCACACAGCGGATTTTGCCTCTGTCAAAATATGATGCATATTCCATGGCAAAAACTCTCGGGATACTGCTGTGATTCTTCAATTAAAAGGTTGTGGATCTGCTTATGATTTAGCTCTACTGAGCTAAACTACAAGGAGACACCCGGCACAGTTTCTTGTTGTGTCTATGCAGACACTGCGCCAAGAAAGAACTTGTCCTTTCTTGGTGTTCGCTGAAGATAAACAGTTTTTTGGGTGGAATACGAGTCAAATTACGTGGACCAAGGCCTCTGTGGGAAGTAGCCCTAAGTGGATTTCTCCTTTAAGATTTGGTCCATACATTCTGTTCTCAACGACCATGGCTTAAAGGGGTCGTCTGAGTTAACAAAAAAAAAGCGGGTGAAAGGCAGAGATGGTGTTAAAATAACGGAAATTATACTCATCTGTTCAAGCGCCCTCTTATTCAGTGTTGGCGCCTCAGTCCTGCCCAATGCTGCAGAGATGATGTGCCTGTACACTGCACGTGACACTGGCCTCAGCAGTATACAGCACAAGACCGCTGAGTACAGTGACTGGCTGCAGTGGTCATGTGTGGTATACTGACACCACTATTAGGTAAGCATAGTCCGGAGTAGCGGTGCTGGAAAGGAGGGGTTGGAACCGGTGAGTATAACTTCTTTTGTTATTTCAACATCTTCCCTGCCTTTCCCATTTGTTTGATTAACCCAGACCACCCCTTTAAGGGCAGCAGTTCTTATTTCTATGGATCCATCGGGCATTATGCATTGTATTGACGGAGTATGTCTGTAGAGAGCCCTGTACATATCTCACTGAGCATATTAATACACCCCAGACACCCCTGCAAGACATACATAATGGTATCAGCATACAGGAGTCAAAATTTGCCAAAAGATATGTTAGTGAGTTAAAGGACTACATGTGGTTGTGTCTTTACCAAGGATTATACAGTCTTGGAGAATCCCTTGAAGTGCCATTACAGAGATAACACAGCCAGAGTATAAGAACTGTATAAACCAGAACGACACTTACTGAACAATATCACGCATTGCGTTGTACAGAGACTTCTCCTCGTAGTTGACGTTGTATTTCTTGCACAGAGAACGCACAAGTGGAGCAATCTTGTGATAGTTGTGGCGAGGCATGGTGGGGAACAGACTATGAGAGAGAATAGACATGATGAGCCAAGTGTGTACCACAACCTCCATCCCTGGGACCCCCACTGATCATGAGAATGGGGGTCTCGTGTTCTATATTGGAATAAAGCAGTGGTCGGACACGTGTGCCACGTCGTTTTTTTTAAAAGCCTGAGGTACGTGCTTTCTACCCCCGTGCATCACAATCGTGCAGCGTGCCACACAAAAACGTGCAGTAGGTCACGGTCAATCGCAGGCCCTCTTCATAAGAGAAGGCCCTCCCATACAACAATACCAGTCGGTCCATCCGGGCCGGAAGGCTCCTGCAAGGGACCAGGACTAGAGGCCATCCTACAGCCGAAGCTGAAGAAGTGCCAGTCTTGCTCTGGCTTCCACCTGGCTGCCGCCCAGGTGTTGGCCAAGAGCCAAAAATCTAGGTCTGGCCTCTTCCCGGAGGGAGAGGCCAAGTTGGTTGAGGAACGAACCAGATGGCCACCCCGCCACCCTTACCCTAGACCCCAGGAAGGGGTAATCCATAAGGGCGCCACAATCTGAAAAATCTGAAAAATAAATAGTGAATGTGTGCCAGTTACGGTCAGGACATTCGGCCAGAATTATAAAAATTCCTCCTTTGTACGCCAGGCCAAGAGATCGGGCAAAGATTAGAAGTGAGTGCGCTCAAAATGTGTGAAAGTGAAGAGAGTGCAGATGTGCCATCACTCAATGGGCTCCCATACCAAGTCAGTTCAGGCACCCCAGGGTTGCCACTGCTGCTCCACTTACTGTCTATGATACTCTCGCTTTGCTGTTGCAAAACTACTACTCCTAGGATGCCCTCATAACCACACTTTCCTTATCGTCTTATGGGCAGCACATATTTCTGTGCTGCCTGTGGACTCAAGGAAAGAAAAATTTCGGTAAGCAAATTTTTTCCTTCCTTATCGTTCCTACAGGCAGTAGATATTTCTGTGCTGCCTTTGGACTCAAGGAAAGAAAAATTTCGGTAAGCAAATTTTTTACTTCCTTATCGTTCCTACAGGCAGTAGATATTTCTGTGCTGCCTTTGGACTCAAGGAAAGAAAAATTTCGGTAAGCAAATTCTCTCCTTGTCAGGGCCCGCTGGGAGTTGTAGTTTTGCAACAGCTGGAGAGTCCTTGCTCACAAGAACTGATAACAGACAGATAATCCTAGCATATACTACTTGGTCTACTCACTGATGTTCAATCTGAAAGTTGAGGTGTCCACTGAACCAGTCATTGAAGAAGGATTGCTCAATGTTGCATGTCGCGGCCAGCTGTGGTTATGGGCAAATTTACAATTAGATTACTATGGGTAATCTCTGATTCCCCTCCCCCACAACATCCTTTTTATGCCAATATTCATATAATATATAACAATCTTAACAATACTCAGGTGATTTTATACGTAAAGGGGAAATCCAACAGTCAATTAAATTTAGAGGGTGGCTGGACAGTGTTTAAAACAAATAAAGAAAGCATTCATCTTTTCACAGTCTCTCGGTGACCACTGGTTATGTGCTGTTTATGCACTTTATGCACACAGACATCACCACTGAGGCCACTGTTTGGCAGTGGTCACGTGACATGTCATCACTTCCGGTCTGGTTGGGACCAGAAACGGTGGGGATGGAAGCCATAGTGCTGGAATCTGAACACTGTGAAAGAATGAGTGCTGATTTTTGTGTTCTTTTAAACACTGTCTAACCTCCCTGTACGTTTTATTGAATGTCGGACAACCCCTTTAAGTGAATCTCTCCACACAGTTTTAAAGGGGTGGGCCACTTGAATCTTAACACAGTGTACTAAAGATGCATTTATGCAACTTACTGATATATCCTTCAATGAAGTTCTGCTCTGTTTTTACATTACTTAAAGTGCGCCCCTTAGCTCGGTGAGCATTCTGTCCTGTCTGGAAGGCGCTTCAGTTCATAAGACGGCTGCAGATGGAGGGGGTCGTGTGACCAGTCACTTCATTCAGCCTCCTCCATTGAAACACATTCAGGACCTGCGCGCGCGCAGAGTGTTAAGTGACTAGCTGATGTGCTTGGTCCCTCTACAGCCAGGTTATGGGCAGTGGAAGCCTTCTCAAGCAGCCGATCGGCGGGGGTCCTGGGTGTCGGACCCCCACCGATCAGATACTGATGACCTGTCCTGAGGATAGGTCGTCAGTAGTAAAATGTCAGAAAACCCCTTAATTGTTAAGATTACCTATAAAGTTGTCAACCCCTTTAAAGGGGCATTTTAGAATTTTGTTATTGGTGGCCTTAGGATAGGCCATCAATATCTGATCTGTGGGGGTCTGACACCCCGCACCCCACCAATCTGCTGTTCAGGGTTGCCAACCATAGGTGTTCTTTTTTCTGGTCAACTTATGCCAAAATCACAGACAGCCAACATTTTCTACGGACTAATTGAAAAACCATAATGAATGATAAAGATTATAAGTGACACATGTCTATAGCTCAATATACTGATAAGAACTCATTACCAGCATTTACTGTGAGCTGTAAAATGATGAGAATTACCGGCAAAATAATCTAGTCAAGTATCGTCACCCTCCAAAAAATCACGGACACATCTATTTTTTTTCACGGACACGGAAAAAAGTCACTTATTTTTACAGACTGTCTAGAAATTTCTGGACGGTTGGAAACCCTGCTGCTGTTTAAGTGTAGCCGGCAGTCAGAAAGACACAGCTCCTTCTGTCTTTCCATTGATTTAGGCCTCTTGCCCACGACCGTATGCTCATATGATGTAAAATTATGATCATATGAGTGCGGGACAATAGTCCCACGGGCAGCCCGACATCCACAGCATCATTGTAATCTATGATGCTGTGCGCTCCCGGGCGCACGATAAATGCCGCTCCGGGACATATGGCCGGCTCACGGACCGTATATCTCCGTGGGCAAGAGGCTTTAACCAGCTGCATCTACTACAGAAATGGATGGAGCTGTGTGCCAGATCAACACTGAAAACAGCTGATCGGTGGAGGTGCGGGTTGTCAGACTCCCACTGATCAGATATTGACAGCCTCTCCTGAGGATATAGACCATCAATAAAACCATCCTGGAAAACCCCTTCAAGCATACTGCATTTATATATGAGGTTGTATAAATGAAGACATAATAATTTGGGGGAGATTGATCAAAAACTGGTGTAAATTAAATCTGGCTTAGTCGCCCATAGCAACCAATTAGATTCCACCTTTAATTTTTCACAGCTGCTTTGGAAAATCAAAGGTGGAGTCTGATTGGTTGCCATGGGCAACTAAGCCAGTTCTACTTTACACCAGTTTTGATAAATCTCCCCCAAATTATTATATTCGAATATTTGTCATAAACATATAGGGGGAAAATTTATAAAAACTGTCTAAAAGGAAAGCTGTCTTTGTTGCCCATAGCAACCAATCAATGAAAGCTGTGCTCTGATTGGTTGCTATGGGATAAAAAGACAGTCTTCCTATTAGACAGTTTTGATAAGTGAGGCTTAGAGATTGCAAGCTACATTACTTGTGTGGTGGTCGGCTCTTACCTGACTCCCCAGCCAATTTCTGTATTTTTCATGGTCAATCTCCATGGGAATGTGATTCATTTGTGTGACCCAGACAAACCAATGGGATTCAAAAAACCTACAAAGAGCCAGGAGCAATAGTGTTATCATTTTCTATATAACTATAGGACTAAGTGATATTAAGTCTGCTTAAACCTCTGTCTCATGTGGTCATAGGCCTGGCTATAGTAAAGACAAAGGGGGTCATTTATCATAACTGGTGTAAAGTAGAACTGGCTTAGTTGCCCACAGCAACCAATCAGATTCCTCATTTCATTTTCCAAAGAAGCTGTTCAAAATGAAAGGTGGAATCTGATTGGTTGCTATGGGCAACTAAGCCAGTTCTACTTTACACCAGTTTGATAAATGAGCTCCTTAGTCTCTGATTTATCATACCTTCAGTCCAGAATTCTGGCATCAAAAAGTCAAAAAAATAGGGCTTTTGTGACTTTTTTGCACTTGCTTGAGCAAAATTTCGCAACTTTTTGCATTTTTACCCCACCCACTCCAGTTTTGTAATATGGGTAGAAAAGTGGGTGTGGTTAGCTTAGTTAAAGGGAAAATGTCATCAACTCTATGCTGACCTCACCGAGGGCAGTATAAAATAGTGACATAAATGCTGATGTCTGCGGTGTGTCACTCATGAGCTAAAAGTAAGTGGTTGCCAAGAACCAACATCATAATTATTGCAGCCCAGGCCTTAAAATCTACCTGAGACGAGTCCTGGTTATTCCTAATCTCCTGCTCTCTCACCCATCTGCTGATGGTTGGCAGTTCTCTCCTAGAGAGAGAGGGAGAAAACTAGGTAGAAGACTGGCAGTCATCAGCAGGTGGGCAGGAATTCCATGACTCTTCTCAGGTGGCCGGGACTCTTTTCCAGGCCCAGTCTGCAATGATCGTTATGTTGGGTCTCGGCAACCACTTACTTATAACTTTTAAATGACAGACCTCTGAAATCAACTCACCTGTCTCTTCTTTGTGCTTTCGTTAGTATGGGCAGCATGAAGTTGATGACAGGTTCCCTTTAAGTTTCACTCCAGATTTATCATCGTCTTGAGGCTGGGTTCACACTTGAGCGTTTTACAGCCCGTTCAAACGCGCTGTAAAACGCTCAACACATGAAAACCAATGCTTCCCTATGGCCCTGGTTCTCACTTGAGCGTTTTACAGCGCGTTTGAACGCGCTGAAAAACGCCCTACGCTCAAACAAGTTCTTGAGCTTCTTTGGGGCGTTTTGACGCGCGTTTGTGGCCATAGGACACTGCAGTCAATCACACAGACGCGCGTCAAACGCGCGTTTACTATTGCAAAAAACGTGCATAAAAATGTGCGACAAAAACGTGCGTTAAACGCGCATATCAAATACGCTCAGGTCTGAACCCAGCCTGAGACTTAAAAAAAACAAAAAGTTCCAAAAAAGTCTCAATCTAATGGTGTAGTAGGAAAACAGCATAGCTTTTCTAGACAAAAGTGTTATGTCTAAGGCTGGGTTCAGACCTGAGCGTATTTGATATGCGCGTTTAACGCGCGTTTTTGTCGCGCGTTTTTATGCGCGTTTTTTGCAATAGTAAACGCGCGTTTGACGCGCGTTTGTGTGATTGACTGCAGTGTCCTATGGCCACGAACGCGCGTCAAAACGCCCCAAAGAAGCTCAAGAACTTGTTTGAGCGTAGGGCGTTTTTCAGCGCGTTCAAACGCGCTGTAAAACGCTCAAGTGAGAACCAGGGCCATAGGGAAGCATTGGTTTTCATGTGTTGAGCGTTTTACAGCGCGTTTGAACGCGCTGTAAAACGCTCAAGTGTGAACCCAGCCTAAGGCTCAGTTCAGACCTGAGCGTTCTGAAAGGAGCGCTCTGTATGCGCGATTGTACGGGCGTTTACAATCGCGCATACAGAGACAAGCGTACACACAGTGTCGCGCGTTCCCGAAAGTCTATGTACGGGAACGCGCGACAAGCGCTCAAAAAAACGCTCCTGTACTTGTTTGAGCGTCGGGCGTTTTACAGCGCGATCGTACGCGCTGTAAAACGCCCAGGTGAGAACCATTCCCATAGGGAAGCATTGGTTTCTCCTTGTTGAGCGTTTTACAGCGCGTAGGAACGCGCTGTAAAACGCTCAGGTCTGAACTGAGCCTTAGGGTACTTTCACACTTGCTGCAGAGGATTCCGGCAGGCAGTTCCGTCGCTGGAACTGCCTGCCGGATCCTGCAATCCGGACGCAAACCGATGGCATTTGTCAGACGGATCCAGATGCGGATCCGTCTGACAAATGCATTGAAATACCGTCTCCGTCTCTCCGGTGTCATTCGTTTTGCCAGAACACTTAATGCGGATCCAGCACTAATACATTTCAATGGAAATAAATGCCGGCATTCCAGCAAGTATTTTCTCCGGCCAAAAAACGTAAGAGGGACTGAACTGATGCATCCTGAACGGATTGCTCTCCATTTCAATGGGGTCGTAAAAGATGCAGACAGCACAACGTGTGCTGTCTGCATCCGTTGTTCCGTTCCGCGGCCCCGCAAAAAATATAGAGCATGTCCGATTCTTGTCCGCAACCGCCAGTGTCTTCTCAAATTGCTGATCAGTGGGGTGCCTGGGTGTTGGATTTCCACCAATTAGATACTGATTACCTATCCAGATGATAGGTCACCAGTAAAAAGAACTCTTGGAAAACCCCTTTAAGGCAGATTTACACGCCCAATTATTGGGAATGAACATTAGTATGAATGCTCATTCACAATAACTGACCTGTGTTAAGGAGCTGCAGATCACCTGATGAACGAGCAAAGCGCTTGTTCATAGGGTTTAGTGATCATTCATGAGGACACCGTAAAGTGGTTATCCAACCCCTGTAATGCCCCTCATGCTCGGGCCCCTCATACTGGTTAAACTGACCCCGCTCCCGGCACCCACGCCACTTCTGATCCCCACATGTCCGCTGTTGCATCTCCAGGCCATCCACCCGTGATGCTAGGGAGGCTCGTTTCCATTACGGCCAGCTATTGGCTGCCGCAATCCCCCCCATCGCCGGATGTTTTGATCTGCGCGACAGGGAGATGCAGCAGCGGCCGTGCGGGGATCAGAAGCGACACGGGTGCCGGGGAGCAGGGTAAGTATAACCAGTATGAGGGGCCTGGGAATTTTGGGGGGCATTATAGGGGTTGGATAACCCTTTATTCATCGTTTCTGGGCAGCAGATCATCCTGAGTGAGCAGTCCAAAAGCAATGAATCTGTATGAGTACAAGCAATTGCAGCAGCCATCGCTCATCCCCATGCAGTGGAGGGGATTGCTTCATGTAAATGCAGCTCTTCCCCTCCATTGATGAGCAGGCAGTTATAGAGAAGGATCTGTCCCTTCCCGATAATTGTCGGGGCAGTGTAAATCCGCCTTTAATAGCCTGCCAGACTCAATCACGCTAAAGATTACAATGGAAATATTTTAGTTTGTTATCTTTTGCTTCTCACTATCACAGTTTACAGCCTTGCATTACACAAAGATGGGAACGTTTCTCTGATAACTGTAATAAGTTAATTAAACAAGATGAGATAGAGATGCAGTGACGTCTGTGGAGTTATACATTTTGCATACCTGACGGCATTGAGCACAGCAATGGATCCAAAAAATCCAAAGAAAGGAACAAATGTCATGAAAAAACGAGCGTAATAAGAAAGTGACCAAGCCAAATCCTGCAAAAGAGGAAAACATTTGGTGATTATCGTTCTTCTTAAAAAGATGATGCCATGTTGTTTTGGCTGCAGTGGAGGCATCCAGTAGGCGTCACCACTGAGGCCTATGATTGACTGCAGATGTATACGCAACGTCACTGCTGCAAGCAAAAACAATACATTATGACTGTGACCCATACATTATGGCTGTTACCCATACATTATGGCTGTGACCCAGGGAAGGGGATGGAGCAGAAGCTCTAGATCAGAGGGGTCTCAGGAAGGTAGGGTATTTTTTTTAACAGACTCCCCAGCACTTTGCTACAATAAAAAAAAAGAACACATAAAACCCCTTTACTATTATACATATCCATTACCTTATCAATCAATCTAGGAAAGAATAACTGCTAAGTGGAATGGAAAACAGACATATAGAAGCATGCCAGTGTTAAGAAAAGGCGCGTGACAAACAGACTGTGGAGATTACTTGTCTGAGAGTCTTATGGACTCCACATCTATTTTGTGTAGGAGATGAAGGGCTTTGGAAGACTAGACATGCTTTAAAGGCAGACTTTGGATAAGCTAAGGTGCACACCTCTGAGAGGACATGGTGTATCAGTTTGTAAGTAAATAAGACGAAAGATAAAGCAAATAGCAGCCAGAGAAGTGTGCACCCCTATTTCTAGATGCTTGTATTTGAGCTAGAAAGAAAAGTACAGTTTGAGGAAGATTGCTCCAGAAAAATTGGCACTGTAAAAACGGTGGAATTGCAAAACTGTGTAATATATGCCGATCTATGCAAAGTATGAACTGTGACATCTGATGTGGGTCCTGTATTGGAACTTTGATTGCCATTACTGTTAGCCTCATCATTGCCACAACTCTCAGGGAACCCTACTTTGCATTTCAAAACTCATCTCCTCCAAAAATCTCCCCACATAACACCAGGCAAAAACCCCACAGCCAGGAATAAAAAGGTGTGCCCTTCCCATCACTGCAGGCCCAGGGGAGTGTCAGAGTGTGGACTGCTGCCGTGAGTCGCTAGTACCTTAATTTTTGCTACAACCACTCCTATCCTCTCTGCCCTACCAGATATAATGTTATTCTTCATGACAACACATGACAACTTATTCTGAACAGTCACCTGAAATGACAGGTACTGCTTTCTTCTGTTTACCTGTCGTTTTAATGTCCACACGGTCGCGTGATGCATGGAGGACATGTCACTGCTGCAGCCAGTCACCGGCTCTATGTGATACTCGTCAAACTGGAAGTTTACGAGCATGGACTGGAGTGTATCAATGGCAGCAGGGGACCAAAGGAAGTGGGGAGCAGGTAAGTAAGCATCCCTCTGCAGGAGGTCTGGCAAGGTGGGGAAGGGAGGGTCCGGCAGAAAGGCCGCCAAAGCTGGACAACTCTTTAATCCAGTTTTTGTGGGAACACCCACAAAACGCCCCCTTTCATGACCCTGCTCACAGACCCTGCTCCTAAACTGCTCTTGAAAAATGAAAGCTGTGCTGTGATTGGTTGCTGAAGGTCAAAAATCTGCCTCGGGGAGACTGACCGGTAGACATTTTTTAAAATAAATTTTTAATGTAATCAGTCTATGGTCTGAGAAAAGAGGGCTCGAAGTTACAGGCCCAAAGCCTGAGGCTGAACTACTGAGACATTCTGACAACAGGCCTGCTGTTATACCTGCCAGATACACACTTTTTTCAAATCACCATACTCGGCCTGAACAGCGGCAGATACGTGTGTACATTGATGTAGATGGTCATGTGAATTCACATGAGGTGTCAATGCTGCTTCTATCAGGAAGAGACATGATGTCATCAGGTGTCATTCAGTAGTGGAAGCTCAGAATTTGGGGTTGGAATTTTGAGAATAAATATTTTAAAAAATCACATAAAGGCGTTCATAAAGCATGGCTCCTTACCACCCAGTCCTTGCGAGCTATCATTGTCTTCATAATCTGGACTGTGAAATACAATGGTATCAAAAGTGGAGGCCCGACTGTAAGAGAAAAAAAAAGAGAGGTCACTGCAAATATCATACTAAGACATTTTTGCCTATATCTAATGTCACCATTGATCAGCACTCCGCAGGGTTTAAGGGGATGTCTGAGATCATTAAAAAATATCGGACAACTGCCAATTGCCTAAAATGAAAAAGTTGTGTAATCTTCTTCCGCCAATCACTGTCCTCAGTTTGCAAACAAGCAGAAACAGGAGGACCTAACTGGCAGCGCAGAGAAAAGCATTAGAGAAATGAGTTTTATTTTAAGCGATTCGAGGGGCTTGTCCAAAATTTTTAATTATCTTGGACATCCCATTTAATATACAGGTGAAACTCAAAAAATTTGAATATCGTCCAAAGTTTGTTTATTTCAGTAATGCAACTTAAAAGATGAAACTAATATATGAGCTAGACTCATTACATGCAAAGCGAGATATTTCAAGCCTTTGTTATAATTTGGATGATTATGGCTTACAGCTTATGAAAACCCCAAAGTTACAATTTCGAGGTACTCAGGGGGTACGGATTAATTAGCTGTCTAGAGTGTGACACTTTGAGCCGAGAATATTGAACCTTTTCACAACATTCTATGTTGCATTAATGCAATTCCTTTAAATTTGCATTACTGAAATAAATGGACTTTTGCATGATATTCTAATTTTTCGAGTTTCACCTGTATATTATACAGTTTTTATCAATTTTATCTTATATATAAAAGTACAATACAAATACAAGCAGTTGTATTGTCCTCACCATACCTTCCACTTTCCAGGGGGACCTTGTAAGGCAGGACATAAATAAAGACAGATTTGCTCACTCTGTGAGGCTTGTGTATTTTTACCTGTACTCCTAGATAAACCAGTAATCCCATTATAAATCCAATTACTCACTCAGGAAGAAGTACTGATGTTGGTGATTATAGGGCAGATACTTTAGCTTCTTCTTGCCATACTGTAAAGAAGAGAAAGAGATTTACAGCATCTATTTGCATGGAAGTAGATGCATAGTAGACAACTGATTGCAAATTTCTAAGCAATAGGTCACTTAAATGGGTTGTCCCATAAAAATATATATATATTCAAAATTTTTCAAACTAGACCTGGGATCTGAATATGTTTGTAATTGCATGTAGTTCAAAATTTAGCATAGCTACTAAGTTATTCCCAATAAAATGTATCTGTATAGCACCACCTGTTGTTTATTATTTTCCTTATTTCTCTGTCCACCTTGAAGAGGTGGTCACACATGCTCTGTTCTATCTTTCAATTGCCTCCAGCCAAGACTCACCCATGAACTGTTATAGGTTGAGAGCTGCAGCAGAAAGGACGCCCCCTGAGCTGTGATAGGGAGATAGCTGCAGCAGAAAGGACATAACCCTGAGCTGCCAGCTTGAAATAAATCTAGTAGAACAATTGGAGCAATGAGGTACAGGGCTGGTTTTAGCTTTGTTAGAAAGAGACTGTCATGTACTATATGATGTCTGATTTTAACTTTTTACATTAATCATGGGATAACCCATTTAAGGTCATTTTACACAAGCAGATGAACAGCAGACTGGACATTTGTACAAATGTTTGTTCTCAAACATTCCCTTGTGTAAACATATCCAGCCATCTTGGGCATCCCTAATCAGCACAATGGCCACCGATTTACATGCTATATCATCGATTGGTGCTGGTTTACGACCAGATTATTTGTCACTTTAAATGGACCTTTAGTCATAGTACATAAGTATATTATAAGAACAATTTATCAGTATTTAAGGTAACAGAACAGTCATACCTCCACTGGCTGAGTGTCACCAAGTACGAAAATGTGGACCATGTTGACATCTGGATCCTTGCTGAAGATGTTAGGTTTGGCATGATGTTGAAAATGGCGATGGTTCCACCAGTTGGCTGATGCTCCCTGCAGGCAAAAGGACCTAAATGAGCTGAGAAGCGAGACCAAGTCTCTGTTCATAGTCCTCAACCTTATAGTCCCCTTATTAAAGTCATCACGTTCAAAGCTCTTTGGCATTTATGTTATGTTCTCCTTCAAACCTGAGGGATTTTCTGAACTATGAACTAATGCTATGGACCAGACATTCAGATATTAGAATAGAAGTATACTGGCAACTTATAATCCTGATTAACTATTAATTACTGTAGGTGTCAGAGAGAAATCTTAAGGAGGTCCATCACTTTGGTAATTCCTACTGTCCCCGGACAACAAACTGATCACAACAAGTCCCTGTGCTGGGAATAACCCCCCTTCCCCCCGGCAGAAAGTGTTCAATTTCCCTGCAGCACCACAGCAGGAGAGAAATTAAGCATTGCACAGTGTCCACTGAAATCAATGAGTCCTGCTCATATTTCCTAATTAGGTATATAAAAGTGGCAACCCCTTTAACATGTACATCTATTTTAATATTTTATATATCCTCTTATAATGTGAATTCAAAAGATTTGAGAATAAATAAGCTTCCGCAGGCTAAGTGGATAAATATATTTACTAAATGTGATAATAAAAATAAACAAACAGGCAAATCACATACAGAGTATTAAAAGTAAATAACAATCACTGGCCAGTACACAATAGTGGGGGGCGACTCTGGTCGCCATGTCGTAAAACATGGCCAACACCACATGGTGATACAAGAGATAGGGATAGTGTTTCGAATCAATACATCCTACCAGGATGATGTTCCTCAATGGAGTACCAATTCACAAGACTTTATATCTATTCAGCCCCTCTCCCCAAGGATGTCCATTGTGTAGCACGCATGTCTCTGAGGTAAGCACTCAGGAATGTGGCCTTCTCAGCACAATGGGGAGGGGGTTTGGGTAGGTTATCTAACTATCCCTAACTCACTACATAACAAGGAATATCATTACACAGAATATAGAAGGTAATATAAAAGGGGGCAGAAGCAATCAGTATTAAATTATGTATGTAAAGTGCACTTACAACACATACATACATTTACTTTAGCTTTTAAAAAGACTACACTTGAAATGGAGGACCCCATAGTTCCCCTACCAAATATTATCCCCAGTATGACATCACCTTCAAATGGCCAATGACAAACTTGTGGCCAATATGGTTCCACTTTGACTTCTTGAAGATAGACAGGTGTCCAAAATCATGCTGTAGCCATCCAGCCTGGGCCTGTAGGGGAATCATAATATGAATGTCTAAAGCTCTATGCTCCCTTACAATAGAACGTGTGTTCTATTGTAAGAAGCTTGATATATGTCTCTTTATTATATGAGAAGAGCGATATAATGAACTCACCTGAGAAACTGTCATCAGTAGAATGGTGATTATGGTTGTTATCCATTCTGTACCAAGGTAGTAGAGGGTAGCCCAGGCAAGAAACTCCAAGACCAGGATGTGTGCTAGGTAAAGGCCGAAAAATACCCGACTGGAATCAAACAGGTTCATTTCTTCTGCTGTTTTACGTAGAGTTTCAAAGTCTTCCACCTGCTGAGCCTGTACCAAGTTGAAAGATGACATAGCACTGAATAAAGCATGTCGCCACCACCTTCCTATCCAATTCACTTATGTCACTAGGAACAATTTAGTCAAGAGAAAGTCAATTAACTATTACTACATTGTGTTTTGGCGATGTGGAAAGAACCTAAACTACCCGAAATGATTGCAGAATGGATCCATTGGTAAAGGAAGAATTAATTGACCACCATGGCGCAATGATTGAAAGTGTAACTGTTTCAGGTTCTTTCTTATATAGTGTAGGGTCAGGGATGTTCAGGGGTGGATTGGCCAGGGCCACTTAAGGTTCCCAGTCCACTCCTGGGGATAGTAAACATTTTTTGTGAAATACTTTACTAGAGAACAGGGTGGAGAATGTGTTCTTAGCTAAGATCTAAATGAGCGTTACTAAGAGGAGTCTGTCTTCAGTCTTCAGCGTTTTACTGAATGCTGAAGACATCTACATGTAGTATACTGTACAGAGCCTTCCAGCCTGCATCATGTCACTAACCCAGTCCCTGACTCTGTACATGTGCCCTAACTGTCACTGCCCATCACCCTGCCTGACTTGTAATACACAGGCGTCTTCAGTGCTCAGTAGTACTGAAGACTGAAGACAGACTCTCCTAAGTAATGCTCAGTTAGAGCTTTGCTATGAAGAATCTTTTCACCCTGTTTTCGAGTACAAAGAAATATCTTTCACTAATCAAGTATTTTACAAAAATGTTTAGCATCACTGTCCCTACACTTATAAACCACAATGACAGTGACACTTGAAAGGGCATCTGTCAGCAGATTTGTACCTATGAAACTGGCTGACCTGTTACATGTGTGCGCTTGGCAGCAGAAGACATCTGTGTTGGTCCCATGTTTATATGTGTCCGCATTGCTGAGAAATATAATGTTTTAATATATGCAAATGAGCCTCTAAGAGCAACGGGGGCGTTACCATTACACCTAGAGGTTCTGCTCTCTCTGACACCGCTCCACTTTAATTGACAGGGCAAGGCAGTGAAAACGCCATCATACCTGCCTGGCCCTGTCAATCAAATGGCTTTGCAGTTGCAGAGAGAGCTGAGCCTCTAGGTGTAACAGCAACGCCCCTGTTGCTCCTAGAGGCTCATTTGCATATAATAAAACATCATTTTTCTCAACAATGCGTGCACATACGAACATGGGCCCAACACAGATGCCTTCAGCTGCACATGTAACAGGTCAGCCAGGGTCATAGGTACAAAACTGCTGACAGATGCTCTTTAAGATCATTCATCGGCTCCATAATCACGTGAGTACTCATAATGAAACCATGTACAAGTTACCGTAAAGACAAGACCACACAACTGCCATGGGGCCCTTGGAGAGGAAGGCCCTAGTCCTGTTTGATCCTGTCCCCTTTGATACTAGCAGGAGTGTACCCATGTAGGATTTCACATTGGTAGTAAAAAGGTAAGAACATTGGCCCAAGGGTCATCAAAAGAGTGTGGAGCTGAACAAGCTCCAAGTTCTTCTGGGTGGCAAAGGCCACCAACCTCATGGCTTGCTCCACTCTGATCTTTGCTATGAGCCCCTTCCATGGATGCTACTGCCTAAGGTCGTACATTTGAACCACTAAGGACATTGCAACCTACTGTTGGCCTGGTCAAGAATAAAAATCAGAGCTGCAGCTGAATACTTCTTATTCCTAAATATTACAATATTGACTACATTGGTGCCCACCGACAAGAACGAGTTAGACAATTATGATAGGTTTGCAGCAGAGCATTGCATTTCAGCCATAGTCAGAGAATAAAGCACGCTATTAATAATAGAGGAGGCCCCGGTGACGTTCATCCGCCCAAGAACAATATCGGTGCATCATTAATGGAGAATCAAGATTACATTACCCAATTACACAACCAGCTTTTCTATGTATCCTTCGTTGCCCTCTATGTGCCATTCAGTCACATCTTTAAACTCATTATATTCACCGCAAATGCACAACGTACAAAAATATAACCTATTGCAAACCAAACATATTATATGCACTTCGACTAGTTACTGCATACAAAGGGCTAAAAGAGGTAACTGCTCCCCAGGACTCCTGGGGTCAGATATGAGCATACCCAATTCGTTTTAGCTACAGACTGTGATGATTGCACGCTTGCTCATAAGTGTTTGATCTGACCGATTATCTGCATGTGTAAGTAGGTATTAAAGAGGTTTACTGGGGAGATAGCTATTTTATTTCTTTTCTTTAAAAGTCCCACAAAGTGTTAAAAAGAAAAAAGAAGCCATACTCACCATCCCCCACCACTGCCATTCTGCCATAGGTTTGGTCCCTGCTGCACTCCACGCTGGAAGCCCTAGGAAGGGACTGCTCGGCCAATGATTGGCAGGTCACCGCTAGGACCAGTGATTGGCTGAGAGGGCCTTTCCTGTTATTTCTGATGTGTCGAGCTGGGACCAGGAGATGGAAAGCAGCGGAGGTTAAGGTGGAGAGCAGCGGGGATGAGAGCAGCGCCATAATGGCAGCCACAGTGGATTGGTGAAGATGAGTATGGTTTATTTTTAGCCTTATGCGCAGATTTTTTTTTATATACAATGATTTATCTCCTGGTAAGCCCCTTTAAATGACGATTTGCTGACCACCAGTATTTCAGGCAGACATTCCTGCTAGATCACAATATCTCAGCTTTGTAAACTATTTTAGTGCGATGTGCAGAATTTTTATGTTTTTGCTTCCTAGATATCTCCAGTGACCTGCCTGCTTTCTGTATGTAGAGATACTTCCACTGCCTCTTTCTTACCGATGCTACATGAATGTGTTAGTACTTGTTTTCTAGTCCCGTGTCTAGATACCACCAACAGTGTTTATGGCTTTTATTCTAAATTTATGAACCCACTTCCCCATGTCTTTACTTTATTTTTGGTTAGAATTAGTGTTCCCGGTGACGTCACCAGTACTGATGGGTGGGCTCTAGAGCTGCCCTAGCCGTTTTACAAGCTGTTATGTAGATTTATGCATCTCCATGGAAACAGACTACAAACAAACCCTCTGCAGTCATAAGGTCCCTTTGGGACAATTTATCAAGCGATAGTCGGGAAGGAAGCGTTCCCTCCCGGCAAGCACCTGCTCGCCATTGAAGGAGACCGCTGCAGTTACATGTGGTGATCTCCTCCACTGCGTGGTGAGAAGTGATCGCTTGTCACGGCAGTGTCACGGTCTCGGTGTGGTGTGCCGTGACACGTTGCTGTGCATGCCGTTGCAACGTGTGGTTATTAGCATGTGTGTGTTCTGCTCCTGTTTCCAATGTTCCTTCCCTGGCTGGTGCGCGAGGGGTTAACCACCTTGCAGGGCGTGGTCACTAGGTGCTTCTTATACCTGTGGCTGGAGGCCAGGAGTCAGTTGTACTCCAGCCTTGGTGTGTGCTGGAGTTATGCTCCTGGTCTGGATGTGCCATCAAGTGTGAGGGCCACCTAGTGGGACATCAATGTCATCCCGATGTTTCCCCATGTCACCTTCCCTTCCTATTATGTTTCCACGTGTGGTGTTGTTTGTATGTGTTGGTGTTTGATGTCTAGTCAGTGTTACATGTCTGGTGGTGTTTGTTGTCCAGCATGTTTGCTAGACATCCCCCTGTCTATCTGTTGTGGCCTCCGGAAAGGGGTCTCAGAGTTCCTGGAGGGGTAACCACAAGTCAGTGTGCAGCTCTGCTGGGGCCGCCATGCATCCTGTCCGCATGGGGGTCCGGTCGCCATTGTTGCCGCGGCAAGTAAGTGCGAGTTGTTTCTGGGCACTTGCCTGGCTATTCAGTGAGACTTCTGTTCATCAGTGTCTGGGATGAACAGGTCGTCTCAACCCTTTCTTTATTTGAGGGATTATCAGGGTAACTCAGGGTCCTAGGTTCATGGGTATGAGCTGTCCAACCATCCAGGTCCGCTCATAAGGTGAGGAGAAAGGGCGAGTATTAGGGAAGCAAGAGGAGGTAACCTGCTCCCTGTCCCCGGTGTCCTGGCCTAGCTGCTTCCTCATTCGCTTACGTTATATGGTGGGGAGTTTCCCCCCACTCCCCACCGTGACATCACTAATGCCATCGCTCATCCTCATACAGACTCGTTTGCCGACAGCAGAGGCTGTTTAGACGGCACGATCTGCTGCTGGCAAACAATGATTTAGGGGCCTGCATAAGTGAGCATATTACGCTACGAACGAGCATTTCGCTCATTCATTGGGTAATCGCCAGCACCTCTACACCGCCAGATAATCACTAATGGGCTTTCACAGGAACGCTTGTTAGCGATTATCTGGCGTATTCTGGGCCGGTGTAAAAGGGCCTTTATCCTGCAGTCATACTCCCTTCCAGCGGTCCCCTGCTTTTTGCTGTCATTTGCCTTGAGGTCTTAGACTGCTTTTGGGGGCTCTCTATCTCACGAGTAGATGGAATCAACGCAATAAAGTATTTCTTAAATAATGATATAATGAATCATTTGTTGAATCTGCTACTCACATTTTTCCCTCGGTCCTGGCTAGGCTCATTCTCTGCCAATTCACCAACATAGAGCGGTTTCAGAAATTTTCGCACAAATGTAAGATCCGGATGAAAAGCCAAAAAAGCTTCCTAAAAAAATAAATAAATAAAACAGACATTAATATCATCAATGGGGCCTTCTAACAATATTAAAGTGCACCTGTCACCGTGATCAATCCTATTATCCTGCCAAACTAATTTAATCAGTTTCTATGAGGAGGTAAGTTCTAGACTTGACAGCGGCGAATCAATGGATGTCGTATATCTGGACTTCTCCAAAGCATTTGACACTGTACCACATAAAAGGTTAGTATATAAAATGAGAATGCTCGGACTGGGAGAAAACATCTGTATGTGGGTAAGTAACTGGCTGAGTGATAGAAAACAGAGGGTGGTTATTAACGGTACACACTCAGATTGGGTCACTGTCACTAGTGGGGTACCTCAGGGGTCAGTATTGGGCCCTATTCTCTTCAATATATTTATTAATGATCTTGTAGAAGGCTTGCACAGTAAAGTATACATTTTCGCAGATGACACTAAACTGTGTAAAGTAATTAACACTGAAGAGGACAGTATACTGCTACAGAGGGATCTGGATAGATTGCAGGCTTGGGCAGATAAGTGGAAGATGAGGTTTAACACTGACAAATGTAAAGTTATGCACATGGGAAGGAATAATGCAAGTCACCCGTACATACTAAATGATAAAACACTCGGTAACACTGACATGGAAAAGGATCTAGGAATTTTAATAAACAGCAAACTAAGCTGTAGAAACCAGTGTCAGGCAGCTGCTGCCAAGGCCAATAAGATAATGGGTTGCATCAAAAGGGGCATAGATGCCCGTGATAAGAACATAGTCCTACTACTTTACAAATCACTAGTCAGACCACACATGGAGGACTGTGTACAGTTCTGGGCTCCTGTGAACAAAGCAGACATAGCAGAGCTGGAGAGGGTCCAGAGGAGGGCAACTAAAGTAATAACTGGAATGGGGCAGCTACAGTACCCTGAAAGATTATCAAAATTAGGGTTATTCACTTTAGAAAAAAGACGACAGAGGGGAGATCTAATTACTATGTATAAATATATCAGGGGTCAGTACAGAGATCTATCCCATCATCTATTTATCCCCAGGACTGTGACTGTGACGAGGGGACATCCTCTGCGTCTGGAGGAAAGAAGGTTTGTACACAAACATAGAAGAGGATTCTTTACGGTAAGAGCAGTGAGACTATGGAACTCTCTGCCTGAGGAGGTGGTGATGGGGAGTACAATAAAGGAATTCAAGAGGGGCCTGGATGTATTTCTGGAGTGTAATAATATTACAGGCTATAGCTACTAGAGAGGGGTCGCTGATCCAGGGAGTTATTCTGATTGCCTGATTGGAGTCGGGAAGGAATTTTTTATTCCCCTAAAGTGAGGAAAATTGGCTTCTACCTCACAGTTTTTTTTTTGCCTTCCTCTGGATCAACTTGCAGATAACAGGCTGAACTGGATGGAGAGATGTCTTTTTTCGGCCTTATGTACTATGTTACTATGTAAACCAGACATACTGCCTGGCAGGGTTGATCCTGTAAAAAAAAAAATAGCATAATTTTTTTGTATGCAAATGAGATGGTCAAAGCATCAAAGCATAGCTGATTGGGGGGGGGGGGGGGGGGGGTTCCTTGGGTCGGACCCCCACCGATCAGGATAGGTCATCGATATTGAACATCCGGACAACTCCTTACACCCACTGGGGTCGGAGACGTCATTCCAGTTTATAGAATATGTTGGTACTATATAAGGAGTAGTGGGCACTGAGGCCCGCAGACATCTGGCACTGTTCAGTGTGTGCTTTTTCACTCTGTAATATATTGTTATGGCGCTACGTTGTTTTCAGTCCCTTCTCTACACACCTTCCCCTCGCTCCTCCATGGCACTGATCTCTAGTTGCCTGCTCCAGTATGAACTACAGTAACCTCAGCCCTGCAGTTCTCCTCAATGAGCCACTGTCAGAGGCACGCCCCCAGACAGGCCACGCCCACACGCTTGTAACGCCAGCTGTCTATGTTAGAGCTTACAAGCCCCTCCCCCGTGGCATTGTTCCTACACATGTACCCTGATCCACATAGTATTTCTAACCATTGTCATATATTTAAGCACTTACCATGAACCGGATATAAAAAATCTAGTGAATGCATGCTACAGGATTCAATCAGCTAAAAACGTTGGGGCGCCTTGATGAAGTGACTACATATGTGGAGCCAGTACCTTGCTGGGAATGGGGACTCTGAAGAGGTGGGGGCACCCATAGATCTTCATTAAGGCTACTTTCACACGTGCGTTTTGGCTTTCCGTTTGTGAGATCCGTTCAGGGCTCTCACACGCGGTCCAAAACGGATCAGTTCGGCCCTAATGCATTCTGAATGGAAAAGGATCCGCTCAGAATGCATCAGTTTGCCTCCGTTCCGTCTGACACAATCTGGCACGATAGAAAACGGATCCGTCCTCCATTAACTTTCAATGGTGTTCAAGACTGATCAGTTTTGGCTATGTTAAAGATACAGTAATACAAACGGATCCGTTCTGAACGGATGCAGACGGTTGTATTATCTGAACGGATCCGTCTGGGCAGATCCGTGACGGATCCGCACCAAACGCGAGTGTGAAACTAGCCTAAGGGCTCTTTCACACTTGCGTTGTCCGGATCCGTCGTGTACTCCACTTGCCGGAATTACACGCCGGATCCGGAAAAAACGCAAGTGAACTGAAAGCATTTGAAGACGGAGCCGTCTTCAAAATGCATTCAGTGTTATTATGGCAGCCAGGACGCTATTAAAGTCCTGGTTGCCATAGTAGTAGCGGGGAGCGGGGGAGCGGTATACTTACCGTCCGTGCGGCTCCCGGGGCGCTCCAGAATGACATCAGAGCGCCCCATGCGCATGGGTGACGTGATCCATGCGATCACGTCATCCATGCGTGTGGGGCGCCCTGACGTCACTCTGGAGCGCCCGGGGAGCCGCACGGACGGTAAGTACACTGCTCCCCGCTACACTTACCATGGCTGCCAGGACTTTAGCGTCCTGGGAGCCATGGTAACCATTCAGAAAAAGCTAAACTTCGGATCCGGTAATGCGCCGAAACAACGTTTAGCTTAAGGCCGGATCCGGATTAATGCCTTTCAATGGGCATTAATTCCGGATCCGGCCTTGCGGCAAGTGTTCCGGATTTTTGGCCGGAGCAAAAAGCGCAGCATGCTGCGGTATTTTCTCCGGCCAAAAAACGTTCCGGTCCGGAACTGAAGACATCCTGATGCATCCTGAACGGATTTCTCTCCATTCAGAATGCATGGGGATAAAACTGATCAGGATTCTTCCGGCATAGAGCCCCGACGACGGAACTCTATGCCGGAAGACAATAACGCAAGTGTGAAAGTAGCCTAAACTACATTTGGGAAAAACTGGTTGAAGCAATGGAGATGTTTGTTGCATATTTGTATCAATTGTGTTTAACAAAGAGTTAAACAACACATTTTGTTTCATTTCCTGGTGGAAATACATAAAAAATTTGCCAAACAATATACGGTCTATATGGATCCTCTGCACCATATTTCCGAATGTGTTGGCAAAAACGGAGGAGCTCCATTCCACATTTTACTTAAAGGGTTTGTCCGGGTTATTAATTATCAATATCAGATCAATAGAGGTCCAAATCACCCAGCACCCCCACTGACATTGGATTTTAACCCGTGAGATGCTGCACATTATTGAATGTGGCACCTGCTGCCCTGGTGGAGAGTGACTGACACACCAGTAAATCTTTCCCAATATTTCTTTGCATCTTATGATACCAATGAAATAGCAATATAAACATTTTTATATTGTTTATATATGAGGTTTTTATATATTTTATATAGTTCACTGCTCCAAATACTGCACCTTGGTTGAGTACAAAGCAGGGGAATTTCATATATATTTCATATGCGGAGCTCATGAATGATTTACAGTAACCAGGCACAATACCCACAGTCATTACTAATTACACAGCACTGCTCGGACCTCAGCTAAAAATAAAAGAGAAATGAGGTAACATTTCAAGGGCCACTCCTTATGTATTATTACAGTGCTGACGTGGGAGCAAGGCATGAATCATACCTACCTCCAATAGGATTCTAGTATTTGTGGTGCATAATTTTGTAATTTATGAAGGATGTAGATGAATTTAACCGCTAGGGATTGGGTGAAACCACAGACCCCGGTTCTGGGAAAGCTGGATTACTATAGAAGCCGTGCTCCACTGCTTCCTGGGAGTCCTAAACATCAAATCTACTAATGGTTGCTGGAGAAGTAAAAGACTTGGAACTCACATGACCGTGTCCGCAAACCACGGGTCCGCAAAATACGGATGCCTTCCCTGTGCAATCTGCATTTTCTTATTTTCATTACTAGAAATGTCTATTCTTGTCTAGATATGAGATAGATAGGTAGATAGAGATGAGATAGATAATGAATGGATGGATAGATAAAGGATGGATGAATAGATAGATAAATATATACAGTAGGTAGGTAGATAATAGATAGATAGATAGATAATAGATAGATAATAAATAGATAGATAGATAGATAGATAGATGATAGATATATAGATAGACAGATATTAGATAGATGATAGATAATAGATAGATAGAGATGGGATAGATAGATAGATAGATAGATAGATAGATAGATAGATAGATAGATAGATAGATGATAGATAATAGATAGATAGAGATGAGATAGATAATAGATAGATAGAGATGAGATAGATAATAGATAGATAGATGCTATAACACAGACTAGGACATGTTCTATAATGTAACATTTACAGAATGGACATATTAATACAAACAGCACACGGATGACATCTGTTTTTTTTTTTTTGCAGAAACATAGAAATGAATAGGTCCGCGTACAATCCGCTAAAAAAGCAGATTGGACACAGATGCAAAATACGGGCGTGTGCATGAGCCCTAACTAGGCATTCAGGGGCCTGTGGATGTTAAAATGGAAGATTGACAGTCGCTCAGCTATCTCAATACGGCCTCACGCACATGACCATAACTATTTTGCAGTCCACAAATCACGGATTTGCAAAATACGGATATTGGCCGCGTGCATTCTGCATTTTTCTACTACAACTGCCTATTCTTGTCTGCAAAACAGAGAAGAGTAGGACAAGTTCTGTATTTTGCAGAACAGCCGCACAGGTGCAGACAGTACACGACTGAAATCCATGCTCTGGCCATATATTTTGCGGACCCCTAGGAATACATACAGTCATGTCCATGAGGCCTAACAGAAAGAAAGTCTCGGAAATTGTTCGAAGAGGGGTTACCTACCTTCAACACTGAGAGAAAGGTGGTTCCTTCTCTCATTGATATCTATAATCAAACTGCGCAAGCGTCCTGTCACTGTCCAGAAGTGTAGTGTAGGGGGATTTTCCATGCAGATCCAAATCCTCTCCCGATTTAGGATACGATGTCCACGCGGTCAGGTTTCCTGATGCAGTTTTAGAAGCCAAAATCAGAGGTGGGTCATAAAAGGAGAGAAAGTATAAAGGACAGATACGACGTCTCCCTCTTTTTTGAATTTACTCCTTTTTTTGGCTTCCAGAACTAGATGCAGAAACCCGATCGTGTGACCGAAACCCTTATTTGCAGATTTGGCAACGGATTTACCCCAGATCTCACCCTGTGCATTGCAAAGGGTGAAATCTGCGCTGAAGATCTGCAGACACAATTGACATGATGCGGATTTCAAAATCCACATCGCAAGTCCGTTTCCCCTGATACTTAGCTGGTGCTGCATTCGCGTACAGCAGAAGTTTGTACCATAGAAACGGCCTGAAATCCACAGTGAAATCCTAATTTATAGCACGGCAATGGGTCAAATCTGTGATGAACCCAGAAAAAATTCCCATAATACGGGGTCTACTGTGGATCTGAAAAACTGCTGTATACCCTAAAATCTGTGCAATAGGGTTTCAGAAAACTCTGTTCACCTTCAGCGGTGGAACAAATACACCATGTGTGAATGTGGCCGGACATTTTGGAAATGCATATCAAATGTATTAGGGAAAGTGCTTAAAAACAATTCCCGAACATATCTCTATGTTATGCAGTCCATTCTGTAATATCCTTCGGTTGGGTATAGTACTGGATGTTGTAGTCTCATTCAATCTAATCGGACAGAGATGCAATACCAGAGGCAACCTATGGACAAGAGTGGCGCTGTTTCTCCTCTTATCACATTCCTTCCACTCACCTTTTCCTTCGGTGCATGGAAACTTTTTGTGTTCCTCCCTCCCCATCAACTGGGTGGAATATTGCAAGGGCCTACAAATCCAGCATGCGGATCTGCCAATCAATCGCTTACGCTTTCTAGCTTGAATTGCGCAATGATGATTGGCTGCTGTGAGTTCACAATGTTAGACGATGAATTCCACCGGTAAATACATCACAAAGATCACAAAAAGGCAACTGCACAATCACAAAGGATATTATAAACCCAGGCCCAGTGTGACAATAGAGCAGAGGAAGGGATGGGGCGGCATGCTGGTGACATCATAGAGATATGACGGCTTACTGAGGGGACTATGAATGAGCGTCCTCAATGGTAACAAGGACTAGAAGACCCCCCCAGCCAGGGAGCACACACCTCACCGCACAATGGACGCTCCTCAGGGAAATGTGACTTGCAAAGTGTTGTCAGAATGTACAGAGCGAGATGTCTTAGAAATGAGACCATATGTGACATGAAGTGCAATGTATGTATCATAGATAATGGATGGATGACTAGATAGACAGATAGATAGATAGATAGGCGGGTAGATAGAGATGAGACAGATAAAGGATGGATGAATAGATAGATAATAGATAGATAGATAGATAGATAGATAGATAGATAGATAGATAGATAGATAGATAGATAATACATAATATATAGATAGATAGATAGATAGATAATAGATAGATAGATAGATAGATAAAGGGATAGATAGACAGATAGATAGATAAAGGGATAGATAGATAGATAGATAGATAGATAGATAGATAGATAAAGGGATAGATAGACAGATAGATAGATAGATAAAGGGATGAATAGATAGATAATAGATAGATAGATAGATAATACATAATATATAGATAGATAGATAGATAATAGATAATAGATAGATAGATAGATAGATAGATAATAGATAGATAGATAGATAGATAGATAGATAGATAGATAGATAGATAAAGGGATAGATAGACAGATAGATAGATAGACAGATAGATAGACAGATAGATAGATAGATAGATAGATAGATAGATAGATAGATAGATAGATAGATAGATAGATAGATAGAAGATACATAGATAATAGATACATAGATAGATAGATAATAGATAGATAGATAATAGATAGATAATAGATAATAGATAGATAGATAGATAATAGATAGATAATAGATAGATAATAGATAGATAATAGATAATAGATAATAGATAGATAATAGATAGATAGATAGATAATAGATAGATAGATAGATAATAGATAATAGATAGATAGATAATACATAGATAATAGATAATAGATAGATAATAGATAGTTATGAGATAGATACATAGATCCAGCCCTAATTGCACTGGGTGTTTGGGGTGAATACAGCGGGTGCACCGCCCTTTCACCTATTTCACAGGGCTGCCTCATTCCTCTACTATTAGATAGATAATACATGATAACAGCAGGCATGTGGGCTGGCACTCCAGTACATGGGGTGATTGTCAGTGTGGGCACAGCGCAGGGCACTCACCGAGGCGTCCTCTCCAGCATAGTGGCTGATGACCCGATTGCCCCCCGGGTGCCTCCTCACCCAGTCACTGATGTTGTACACCTTGCGCTCTATCACCAGCCACTTGTCGCTCTTGGTGTTGTGTTTCTGCACCTCTTCCCAGGTGTACCGGGGCTCCGACTTGACACATCCAGAACTGCAGCTGTCTTCATTCTGTCCCCCCTTACCCATGGTAGATCCGTGCTGGGGGGCACCTGGTGCCAGCCTGCCCTCTTCTTCTCCACCACCTCTTCACTCTGTGGGATGAGAACTATTAGCAGATCCTCCTAGTGCACCTCATATCCATAGCCCACCCCTACCGTCTCCTTCCCCAGCTGGATGCTGCACCGGTGTCCTGTATATTACACTATACATTGTGCAGGGCTTCTATGTCACAGCAACATCCATGACAATACTATATTCTACCTACAGCCTCCTGACGAGATCCTATATTTACCCAGCGCCTATATCCGCCATATTACAGCTACTTCCGCTAGACTACCTGTGTATACTGTACAGTTATATCCTCTGTGCCATGCCCTCTATTAAAGCTGTATCCTTTATATACCACATCCTATCCCCCACCTTACAGCTGTATATTATTCTGTTACAGTCATATTGTCTTATACTGTATTACAACAATATATAACTATACCTTTTATGTTACAGTTATATTATCTATATACTGTGTTACATATTTTATATTACAGCTGTATATTTTATGTTACAGTTATATTGTCTATATACCGTCTTACATCCTAAATATTACAGCTGTATATTTCATATTGTCTATACTGTATGTTATATCCTTTATATTACAGCTGTATGTTTTATGTTACAGTTATACTATCTATATGTTATATACTTTATATTACAGTTGTATATAGTGTGGGTACAGCATATCCTCTATATCCCAGCTGTATATTGTATACTGCACTTATATCCTCTATATTATTACAGTTATCTATTATATATTATACTGCACTTATATCCTGTATATTATTACAGTTGTACATTATATTGTATATTACACCTCCATCATCTATATTCGCTATACACTATGTCCCATTACCCTGCACCTACAGCCTGTATATTATTACCTTTATATCCTCCCTGTATATTTCAGATGACACCTGCATCCTCTATAATAGGACAGCTGCATCCTGCACCCCCACTTGCCCCTGCCCCCCTCATTATTGCCCCCCACCTGCTGTAGCACTCACCCCGAGGCTTCCTCTCAGCTCTCTCAGCCCCGGCAGCTCCACATGTAGCCGGCTACGAGCTGTCCCTCCTCCTCCTCCACAGCATCCTCCTCTCCCTCCTCTCCCTCCTCTCCCCTGTTTAGGGTTTCCAGGGCAATCAGCAGAGAGGGAGGACCAATCAGTGGCCGGGGACCAGGGGCAGCCTCCTCCTCATTGGCCCTGCTGGATCTTTCGAAGCTGAGGGACGTGAGGGAGTTATCCCTCTGAGCTGGGGGGGAGCCAGCTCACACCCCCGACAAGGGGGAGGCTTAGCCAGTGCAGCAAGGGTGAGGAGAGGGCACTGGGATATATACTGGAGCTTGGAGCAGGAGGGGTTAACAGGCAGCTGCTGATGGTGGAGATGCTGAAGAACGATAGAACAGGGTGGGTGCAGTACCGCCGAGCGTGGTAGGGGGCGCTGTGACTGCAGTCCAAGGTGATGGCAGGAGTAATCTGGGATCTGCAGAAGCCTTGTGCCACCCACAGCCACTGTCACTGACCTGGCACGCTCCCTTACACCTCTGTCACTCATTTATCCAGTGCTAGCCATAGGAAATCTGATGTACGGTCGCTGAGGAAATAGCCTAAACAGCAATTCCCTAATATACCACAGAACAGCAGTCCAATAATAGAGCAAGGTAACAAGAGGGGGGATGGAGGTCCGCACCCCCGCCCTGCGGATGCTGATGTCTATGGCCTCTTATATTCTGCAGCAATATTAGGGAATTGCCCAATGTATAGGTGTAGGTTGAGCTGTTACTAATTACATGGGTTGTTTTTTTTTTTTTAAATGCCCTGTGCCCTATTTAGAGGGTGGTCCACCAGTCAGGACCCTCATATACTAGCCCGAGCTGAAAGTGGTTCCAGAGCGGGATGTCTAGACACTGCAGAGACCGCGGTCTGGATAGGTCATATATGGCAGGTTGGGGGGGGGGGCGACTCCACCCTGCGGTACAGTTGCGGCAAGGAGGAGTAAATGGAGCGGCGGTTGGACACGCGTGCTTCCTTCCATTGATCTGGGGCATTTAGAGACTGGTGGAGGTCTCAACATTTTAATTGATCTGACCTGTTAAGTGCTTGTGGCTGGAATACCCCTTAGGCCTCCTGCACACGAACATTTTTTTTTTCCATTTACGTTCTGTTTTTTTTGCGTTCCGTATACGGACCATACACAGAGCCATTCATTTCAATGGATCTGCAAAAAAAAAAAAATGGAAGGTTCTCCGTATGCTTTCCGTTTCCGTATTTCAGTATTTCCGTTCCGTACAAAGATAAAACATGTCCTACTATTGTCCGCACAACGGACAAGGATAGTACTGTTCTTTTAAGGGCCAGATGTTCCGTTCCGCAAAAAACGGAATGCACACGGATGTCATCCGTATTTTTTGCTGATCCGTTTTTTTGCAAACCGCAAAATACTGAAAAAGACATATGGTCGTGTGCAGGAGGCCTTAAAGCGACACTTCTATCAGAAATGGGTATTTATTAAATGTTTTGGCCGTTTTTATTTCTCATTTTGGCAGACTATGCCATTGACAATGACATACTGACTGTAGCAGTCAAATGATAAGACCTCCTACAGAGCTAGGTAATCTATCGACAGTTTACTACTGCTGTGAGGGGAAGATGTTATCTGCAAGGTAATCCTCGTTATAACAGTAGGTGTAGAATTGGGATGACAGTATGACAGCTCTATTGATCTCTTGGTAGGCCCAGATAGAAAGATGCCCACAGAAGAGCATTGCATTGATTAGTTTAATGCGTGATGCTCTAACTGAGTCTCTAATCCCTTTCCTTTTCTGGTCGCAGTGATGGTGTGACAGAGAGAGTTAAAGAGGTTTTCCAGGGTTTTGATATTGATGATCCTGATCGGTGGGGGTCCGACTCCCAGCACCCCCATCGATTTGCAGTACGAAGAGGGTAAGGCGCTTAGGCCTCTTCCTGGGCCATTGACATCATGTTCATCAGTCATGTGGCCTCGGAGCAGCTCAGTCTTAGGCCTCATGCACACGACCGTTTTTTTTTGCGGTCTGCAAAACGGATTTCCGTTGTTCCGTGATCCGTGACCGTTTTTTCTTCCATGGGTCTTCCTAGATTTTTGGAGGATCCACGGACATGAAGGAAAAAGTCATTTTGGTGTCCGCCTGGCTGTGCGGAGCCAAACGGATCCGTCCTAACTTACAATGCAAGTCAATGGGGACGGATCCGTTTGACGTTGACACAAAATGGTGCAATTGCAAACGGATCCGTCCCCCATTGACTTTCAATGTAAATTCAGGAGTCCCTATTATACCATCGGATCTGAGTTTTCTCCAATCCGATGTTATATTTTAACTTGAAGCGTCCCCATCACCATGGGAACGCCTCTATGTTAGAATATACCATCGGATTTGAGTTAGATCGTGAAACTCAGATCCGACAGTATATTCTAACACAGAGGCGTTCCCATAGTGATGGGGACGCTTCAAGTTAGAATATACTGAGAACTGTGTAATAACTGCCCCCTGCTGCCTGGCAGCACCCGATCTCTTACAGGGGGCTGTGATCCGCACAATTAACCCCTCAGGTGCCGCACCTGAGGGGTTAATTGTGCGTATCATAGCCCCCTGTAAGAGATCAGGTGCTGTCAGGCAGGAGGGGGCAGACCCCCTCCCTCCCCAGTTTTAAATTCATTGGTGGCCAGTGCGGCCCCCCCTCCCTCCCCTGTATTTAACTCATTGGTGGCCAGTGCGTCCCCCCCTCCCATCCCTGTATTTAACTTATTGGTGGCCAGTGCGGCCCCCCTCTCTCCCCAGTATTATATTCATTGGTGGCCAGTGCGGCCTCCCCTCTCCCCCCCACCTAATTAAAATCACCTTCCCCCATCATTGGTGGCAGCGGAGAGTTCCGATCGGAGTCCCAGTTTAATCGCTGGGGCTCCGATCGGTTACCATGGCAGCCAAGATGCTACTGCAGTCCTGGCTGCCATGGTTACTTAGCAATAGAAGCATTATACTTACCTGCGATGTCTGTGACCGGCCGGGCGCTCCTCCTACTGGTAAGTGACAGGTCTGTGCGGCGCATTGCTTATAGCTCAGACCTGTCACTTACCAGTAGGAGGAGCACCCGGCCGGTCACAGACATCGCAGGTAAGTATAATGCTTCTATTGCAAAGTAACCATGGCAGCCAGGACTGCAGTAGCGTCTTGGCTTCCATGGTAACCGATCGGAGCCCCAGCGATTAAATTGGGACTCCGATCGGAACTCTCCGCTGCCACCAATGATGGGGGAAGGTGATTTTAATTAGGGGGGGGGAGAGGGGAGGCCGCACTGGCCACCAATGATAGGGGGGGGTGATTATAATTAGGGGGGGGAGGCCGCACTGGCCACCAATGATGGGGGAAGGTGATTTTAATTAGGGGGGGGAGAGGGGAGGCCGCACTGGCCACCAATGAGTTAAATACAGGGGAGGGAGGGGGGGCCGCACTGGCCACCAATGAATTTAAAACTGGGAGGGAGTGGTCTGCCCCCTCCTGCCTGGCAGCACCTGATCTCTTACAGGGGGCTATGATACGCACAATTAACCCCTCAGGTGCGGCACCTGAGGGGTTAATTGTGCGGATCACAGCCCCCTGAAAGAGATCGTGTGCTGCCAGGCAGCAGGGGGCAGTCATGTACACAGTTCGTAGTATATTCTAACTTGAAGCGTCCCCATCACTATGGGAACGCCTCTGTGTTAGAATATACTGTCGGATCTGAGTTTTCACTTCGTGAAAACTCAGATCTAAAAAGCTTTTATGCAGACGGATCAGCGGATCCCTCTGTGTGAAAGTAGCCTACGGACACGGATGACGGACGCGGATGACAATCTTGTGTGCATCCGTGTTTTTTCACGGACCCATTGACTTGAATTGTTGTCCTTAAAAAAAATAGGACAGGTCCTATTTTTTTGACGGACAGGAAACACGGATCACGGACGCGGATGTACAACGGTGCATTTTGCGAGTTTTCAACGGATCCATTGAAAGTCAATGGGTCCGCAGAAAATCACGGAAAACGGAATAACGGCCTCGGGTGCACACAACGGTCGTGTGCATGAGGCCTTATTCAAATGAATGGGGCTGAGCCGCGATCCCAAGTGCAGGCTCTATCCAGTGGACGGCGTTGTGCACGGTAAGCTGTGAGGAGGCAGCGGAACTCTCCAGAACTCCAGTGAGCTTTCTGATTGGTGGGGGGTGTCGGGAGTCGGACCCTACCAATATTATATTGATGACCTATCCTGAGGATAGGCCATCAATATGAAAATCCCAGAAAACCCCTTTAAGCCTTAAGACTGTCTGCTGTGCTAAAAGTCCAAACAAAGAGGAAGTTAAAGAGCTGGGACAGGAAGGTGGTTCAACTGAAGGGGGAAAATGTATCTGGCATTTATACCATGTGTAGAGTGAGATGACCCACATAGAGGGAGGAGTTGACTTACCCTCTCTATTGATCATAATGCCAAGGTAACATATTTTTTAATGAGTTGAAGGTTTGAATTGTTGTTAAACTGAACTGTCTTTGGAAAATAGATGGTATTAAGAGACAGTAAAGTGTGGGGAGAGCCTAGGCCTGACCCGACAGAAAGAACTGGTTTGCATGAAAATAAGGCAGGTGGAGGCAGTCGTGCCACTTTTGCAACTCCTCCTCCCTCTGCATACTCTGCCCTTTGCTCACCTGCTGCAGCAGGTCTTTCTCAGTGCTCACCCCCTGTGGCAAGCTTTTACTCCGAAAAAAGATGGCACCCATCCATTCATTAGCCTATTTTTGGCCAGATCCTGAGTGGTCTGTAGCCACTTCAATTGCCGTGGCTGCTGTTCGAAATCCTACGCAAAAAGTGTAAATAGTGGAGAGAGGCTCGGCCTACCCCTTGAGCAGGAACTTATAATAAGGCAGACAGAGGCACATAAAAACAGACTCTGATTATGAGGGCATATCACACTTGACAGTTATGGTTTCTTACATGTACAGTCTTGTAACTATATACAGTTTATTAACTCCATCACTAGCCCCGACGGAGACCTTCCTGCTTCATAGGCAGTGCTACTTGTCTCAGGACTCAAGTTCTTAAGCTGGGGTCTCCTCTCTCCTTGCACACTAGTGGGCAGGGAGACTACCTCTACTTCCATAGCAGCTCGTTGGTAGCTGTCATAACTGCTGCTGTTTTATCTGTAGCGGTCTCATCGGTGGCACACTTGCGGGATGGAGAATCCCTCTCTTCCCACACTCACTCTCTGCAGCTGCCCCTCTATGACTCAGGCTACTGAATCACTGCAGTCCACCTCCGTCACAGGCTTGTGAGCATAAGATTTTCTCTCCTTCTATGGTTGTGTGGGCCACCAACGTCATACACAGCCATCTTCTGGTCACAGCCATGGTGATAGCCACTCCTTGTCCCTAGCCAGGGACTTTACGTCAGACCTGTTCTGCAGTGATATTCGGGCCCCAACGCCCTTTATTGGCTTGGTCTTGCTTTCTTGCACACCCCCATAAGGTAATGTGTGGCACAACCAGCGCAACCATGTCACTTTTGCAACGTACTTGAGGTAGAAAGACTCTTTCACCTTATGCTGCTGTAACTTTTGGCAGAAGCAAGACCCCTTCTCACGCTGCATGCTTTGCCCTTTGCTCACCTGCTGTTATTAGTCCAAGAAAGTATAAGGGAGAGAGGAATAAGGTGCCAGACACCTCTGGTGGTAGGTTATCATCTTTAAAAAGCAAGGGTCCAGGCATGTAGAAACTCAACATATCCAATACTTTATCCCCCCCAACCTATGCCTATCGAAAATGAGCCAAACATTTCATACACATTCGATTGTGGGTCGGTTCCGCCAAATTTGTTGGGTTTTCGCAACATTAATCTAATGAGTATGGCCACTTATAGTCTTCACATGAGCTGGTTTGGGCCTCCTGATGTATAGATCTATTTACTCCTCATTACTCTGCATTGCGTATAATAACGTGATTCATTTATGTCAGATGCTTGGTCTTTAGAGTGTAGACCAGTGATGGCCAAATAGTGGATTGTGTTCTACTAGTAGACCTTACGGCAGGGACTAGTAGATGTTGGGACTGTGGCTAGAAGTTAGAAAATTGCATTCTCAAATATCTGTCACCTGTCCTTGTGTGCTTCAATGAGTAAATCATATCTGTAAGCTGCTCTATCAAAGTAAGAACGCATGGTGTGGCAAAAGACTGCTCAAGATCTGCACAGTCTTGCTGGTAAAACTGAGGTATTGCCTTCAAAATAAGTGTTTATGAGCTGTCAGGAAACTAGACACCCCTTCCCTCAGTGCCTTGTGGCCAGGGGCAGGGGAGCACATAGCCTTCATGCTGCCTGAGGCAAAAATTAAAATGGCACATCCCCCCCCCCCCCCCCCCCAATGCCAAATTCTTGATCTAACCCCTTCCCTCCAGCCAGAGGTGTAACTTGACTTGCGTGCACTTTCTATAATACAGATGTCTTCTTATATTGCACAAGGGTCTTTGGGCCCCTTTAGGCTCCTGGACCCGGTAGCGAATGCTCCCTCTGCACTCCCTATAGCTAAGCCGCTGGCTGGCACCAAAAACTACAAAGGGGATGGAACCTTCTGCTTCTGTCCATTGCATAGCTCCCAGTGGCTTTCAAAAACATCTGATCGGTTGGGGTTGCAGATGTCAGACCTCCAAAGATCTGAGATTCATGACCTATCCTAAGTCCTGGAAAAACCCTTTAAGCAGTTTGTGATTCTTGTACACAGAATAACCTAAGGAAGCCCCAGAAAACCCCTTTAGGGGTGCAGTACTATAAGTGGTGGATCAAGAAACAGACTCTCCTTTGTCCTGTTGCGGAGCCTCTCCTGGAACAATATGAGGATTTTGCCGCTCCAGTGTCTGACCAGAATTCAGTGACCCACATTTTTACAAAATGTACTCCAATAATTCATCGCCCGTCTTGATGTAGCTCCTAAGTCTGTCCAAGACATACCAAAAAGATGATGAGCCAGTATCGTTCAGGGTTTGCCTTATAATTATGTGACTTGGATACGCCATTGCACAAAAGTTTGATTTTGTCATAGTGTTTGGAGGTCTTTAAAATGTAAAGTGAGCTCCACCTTTGGTAACATCTTCAGTTTGAGAAGTTTTATTGGTATTTAAGTTTAATAGCCCTATAGAGCACATACAGTATATAGAACCACTGCCACTTCATTTCCTTCTGGTCACATTAATCTGGCTGGAAAGGATATGCCCTAATAGATAACACTGAGCTAATACAGAGCTATACCCCCCAACAGGACCTCTCTCTATGACCAATGGATAATTAGAAGACCATAGGAGTCTATAGAAATCTATTGACTTATATGCGTTTTATGGTTACTATATTATTATTTATTTAAAGGGGTTTTCCAAGACTTTAATAGTAATGGCCTATCCTCAGGTTTTCTGAGGCTAGGTCATCAATATCAGATCAGCAGGGGTCCGAACCCCGACACCCCTGTCAAACAGCTGCTTGAAGAGCCCGAGGTGCTCCAGTAAGTACCGCAGTGCTCCAGTGAGTACATCGGTCACATAGCCTAGACGCCACTCAGTCCAATTCAAGTAAATTTAGCTGAGCTGGAATACAAAGCGCAGCCACTATACAATGAATGGCGCTGTGCTTGGTAAGCTGCGAGGAGGCCCTGACCTCCCAGAGGAGAGGTCATCAATATCAAACACCCAGAAAAACCCTTTAAGGTGCCATTGATTTCAGGGTACTGTACATATAATAAAAGAGTTTAAGTACATGACAAAACCAAATACAAAAAAACACGAACTAAATGAGTCACAAACTGGAGGAGGTGAGTACCCTGCTGTGAGGGCTTACAAACTCCAAGGCAAGGGGATGGAGACTGTAGGTGAGGTTAGACGCTGCTCATATAGCTCTGTAGTGGCAGCAGGATTATTGTAGGTCATAGGCTCTCCTGAATAGGTAGGCTTTTAGGTTGCTTTTGAATGTTTCAAATGTCTGCGTGGTTGGGGTAACAAGTTCCGGCATACGAGGGATGCATGGGAGAAATTTTGATGATTACGTGAGTAGAGGACAAAAGGAGAGCAAAGGAGGAGGACTTGGGAGGATCATAGATTGTGTGTTGGGAGGTAGTGGGAGATTAGGTCAGAGATGTATGGAGTGGACAGGTTGTGGACGGTCAGTCTTGTATGTCATTGTTAATATTTTAATTGGAATTTACTGGCTAATATAGAGCCAGTAAAGAGATTGGCAAAGAGTGGAGGTGGAGAAGACACAAGGGTAGATGTGGATTAATCGAGCAGCATTGTTGAGGGTAGATTGGAGGGGTGGAAGAGTGTTAGATTGGAGACCACAGAAGAGGATGTTGCAGTAGTCTAAGTGGGAGAACATGAGGGTATGTAGCTGGACTGCCATTTTTGTTGACTCGAGGTTGAGGGGCTCCTAAAAGCAGAACCTCCTGGGATAAGTTAGAAGGTTGGACAGGGTTGGACTGGACCACCTAAGTACCAGAGTATCCTCTGGTGGGCTTAGGCTGTGATATCATGGTGGTTATATATATATATAAAAATTTGTTTCTGTCTGTCTAGACGTCTGTCTGGACGTTCTTTATGCGCGACCAAACGACTGGACCGATCTTCACCAAATTTGGCACACAGGTCCATCAGGTGTCCGGGAAGGTTTTAGACCGGGTCTCAGCTCTCTAGAACGTACCGTTCCTGAGATATTCCCCCAAAATAACCCACATTAGCCAATACAAGCCTGCAAGTCTTTCTCTTCAAATCCCAACTGCTATAAACACAGTTTTACTCCAGGTTTCCATAACAACCCAGCCATTTTTCTTTACTGCTTAAAGGGGCGGGCACTGTGGAGGTCACTGTTATTAAAGGGGCGGGCACTGTGAAAGTCACTGTTAAAGGGGAGGTCACTGTGAAAGTCACTGTTAAAGGGGCGGCCACTGTGAAAGTCACATTTAAAGGAGCGGGCGCTATGAAGGTCACTGTTAAAGGGGCGGTCACTGTGAAAGTCACTGTTAAAGGGGCGGTCACTGTGAAAATCACTGTTAAAGGGGCGGTCACTGTGAAAGTCACATTTAAAGGAGCGGGCGCTATGAAGGTCCCTGTTAAAGGGGCGGTCACTGTGAAAGTCACTGTTAAAGGGGCGGTCACTGTGAAAGTCACTGTTAAAGGGGCGGCCACTGTGAAAGTCACATTTAAAGGAGCGGGCGCTATGAAGGTCCCTGTTAAAGGGGCGGTCACTGTGAAAGTCACTGTTAAAGGGGTGGTCACTGTGAAAGTCACTTTTAAAGGGGCGGGCGCTATGAAGGTCCCTGTTAAAGGGGCAGTCACTGTGAAAGTCACTGTTAAACGGGGGGTCACTGTGAAAGTCACTGTTAAAGGGGCGGTCACTGTGAAAGTCACTTTTAAAGGGGGGGGCGCTATGAAGGTCCCGGTTAAAGGGGCGGTCACTGTGAAAATCACTGTTAAAGGGGTGGTCACTGTAAAAGTCACTGTTAAAGGGGAGGTCATTGGGAAAGTCACGGTTAAAGGGGCGGTCACTGTGAAAGTCACTGTTAAAGGGACGGTCACTGTGAAAGTCACTGTTAAAGGGGCGGCCACTGTAAAAGTCACTGTTGAAGGGGCGGTCACTGTTAAAGGGGCAGCCACTGTGAAGGTCACTGTTAAAGGGGCGGTCACTGTGAAAGTCACTGTTAAAGGGGCGGTTACTGTGAAAGTCCCTGTTAAAGGGGCGGTCACTGTGAAAGTCACTGTTAAAGGGGCGGCCACTGTGAAAATCACTGTTAAAGGGGCGGTCACTGTGAAAGTCACTGTTAAAGGAGTGGTCACTGGGAAAGTCACTGTTAAAGGGGTGGTCAATGTGAAAGTCACTGTTAAAGGGGAGGTCACTGTGAAAGCAACTGTTAAAGGGGAGGTCACTGTGAAAGTCACTGTAAAAGGGGCGGTCACTGTGAAAGTCACTGTTAAAGGGGTCGTCACTGTGAAAGTCACTGTTAAAGGGGCGGTCACTGTGAAAGTCACAGTTAAAGGGGCAGTCACTGTGAAAGTCACTGTTAAAGGGGCGGTAACTGTTAAAGGAGCGGTCACTGTAAAAGTCACTGTTAAAGGAACAGTCATTGTGAAAGTCACTATTAAAAGGGCAGTCACTGTGAAAGTCACTGTTAAAGGGGCAACCACTGTGAAAGTCACTGTTAAAGGGGCGGTCACTATGAAGGTCACTGTGAAAGTCACTGTTAAAGGGGTGGTCACTGTGAAAGTCACTGTTAAAGGGGTGGTCACTGTAAAAGTCACTGTTAAAGGGGTGGTCGCTGTGAAAGTCACTGTTATAGGGGCGGCCACTGTAAAAGTCACTGTTAAAGGGGCGGTCACTGTTAAAGGGGCGGCCACTGTGAAAGTCACTGTTAAAGGGGCAGCCACTGTGAAGGTCACTGTTAAAGGGGCGGTCACTGTGAAAGTCACTGTTAAAGGGGCGGCCACTGTGAAAATCACTGTTAAAGGGGCGGTCACTGTGAAAGTCACTGTTAAAGGAGCGGTCACTGGGAAAGTCACTGTTAAAGGGGCGGTCAATGTGAAAGTCACTGTTAAAGGGGAGGTCACTGTGAAAGCAACTGTTAAAGGGGAGGTCACTGTGAAAGTCACTGTAAAAGGGGCGGTCACTGTGAAAGTCACTGTTAAAGGGTTGGTCACTGTGAAAGTCACTGTTAAAGGGGCGGTCACTGTGAAAGTCACTGTTAAAGGGGCGGTCACTGTGAAAGTCACTGTCAAAGGGGCGGTAACTGTTAAAGGAGCGGTCACTGTAAAAGTCACTGTTAAAGGAACAGTCATTGTGAAAGTCACTATTAAAAGGGCAGTCACTGTGAAAGTCACTGTTAAAGGGGCGGTCACTGTGAAAGTCACTGTTAAAGGGGCGACCACTGTGAAAGTCACTGTTAAAGGGGCGGTCACTATGAAGGTCACTGTGAAAGTCACTGTTAAAGGGGTGGTCACTGTGAAAGTCACTGTTAAAGGGGTGGTCACTGTAAAAGTCACTGTTAAAGGGGCGGTCACTGTGAAAGTCACTGTTATAGGGGCGGTCCCTGTGAAAGTCACTGTTAAAGGGGCGGCCACTGTTAAAGGGGTGGTAAATGTGAAAGTCACTGTAAAAGGGGCGGTCACTGTTAAAGGGGCGGCCACTGTGAAAGTCACTGTTAAAGGTGCTGCCACTGTGAAGGTCACTGTTAAAGGGGCGGTCACTGTGAAAGTCACTTTTAAAGGGCCGGTTACTGTGAAAGTCACTGTTAAAGGGGCGGTCAGTGTGAAAGTCACTGTTAAAGGGGCGGTCACTGTGAAAATCACTGTTTAAGGGGCGTTCACTGTAAAAGTCACTGTTAAAGGGGCGGTCACTGTAAAAGTCACTGTTAAAGGAGCGGTCACTGGGAAAGTCACTGTTAAAGGGGCGGTCAATGTGAAAGTTACTGTTAAAGCGGAGGTCACTGTGAAAGTCACTGTAAAAGGGGCGGTCACTGTGAAAGTTACTGTTAAAGGGGTGGTCACTGTGAAAGTCACTGTTAAAGGGGCGGTCACTGTGAAAGTCACTGTTAAAGGGGTGACCACTGTGAAAGTCACTGTTAAAGGGGCGGTCACTGTGAAGGTCACTGTGAAAGTCACTGTTAAAGGGGTAATCACTGTAAAAGTCACTGTTAAAGGGGTGGTAAATGTGAAAGTCACTGTAAAAGGGGCGGTCACTGTGAAAGTCACTGTTAAAGGGGCGGTCACTGTGAAAGTCACTGTTAAAGGGGCGGTCACTGTGAAAGTCACTGTTAAAGGGGCGGTCACTGTGAAAGTCACTGTTAAAGGGGCGGTCACTGTTAAAGGGGCGGTCACTGTAAAAGGGGCGGTCACTGTGAAAGTCACTGTTAAAGGGGCAGTCACTGTGAAAGTCACTTTTAAAGGGGCAGGCACTGTAGAGGTCTCTGTTAAAGGGGCGGGTACTGTAGAGGTCACTATTATGGGGGAAGCTGTCGATATCTTTATACGACACACGGAAACATAAAATGAAATAGATGAAATATACCTGTGCGAAGCTAGTGCTAGTGATGATATAAAAGTTGGGCCCTGAGAATAATTTCCTGTGGTGGGCCAAAGGAACCCCCAATGAAGTTGGAGACCAGAATTTTGAGGCGATTCAAATCAGAGGTGTAATGTCATTTTAAGAATTCACTCCAGAATAGTATAATTCAGGTTACAGGTAAAAGCTGTAACTGGAAGTCCTCAGTTACATGGAAATGATTGTGTTTAATTGGTCTTTGTCCTCAAATTTGCTGAAAACACTCTTTAACTGTGGCATAAGGCTTTTATATCAATAATAAAACTAATCTGGAGATATTGATTTATTTACAGTGAAACTGCAGACACGCATCTCCTTTATCTAAGTGATAAGTATGAGAAATCCTCTCTACCGCATGGACAAAGTGTCTGGACGGCTTCACCTGGGATGAAATCCTGCCGCTCTGCAGTTTATTAACAATGTGAAAAGCAGTAAATGCATAATGTAAGTTTAGGGAATATTACCTAATTGTCTAAGCCTGAATTTTTAAAGGGGTTATCCCATGAATTAAAAAATGGAGATTTTCGGGGGTTTGATGCCCTATCCCAGACATCCTCAAACTGCGGCCCTCCAGCTGTTGCAAAACTACAACTCCCAGCATGCCCGAACAGCCTACAGGTATCAGCCTACAGCAGGGCGTTGTGGGAGTTGTAGTTTTACAACAGCTGCAGGGCCGCAGTTTGAGGATGCCTGCCCTATCCTCAGGATAGGTAATCAATATCTGATTGGCGGGGGTCTGACACCCGACATCCCTGATGATCAGCTGATTGAGGAGGTCGCAGCGCTCCAGTGAGTGCCGCTGCCTCCTCGCAGCATACCAAGAACAGCGCCGTACATTGTATGGTGGCTATGTTTGGTATTGCAGCAACTGGGACAGAGCTGCCACTGGGCCATGTGACCGATGAACATGACGTGACTGGCCTAGGAAGAGGCCGCAGTGAATACATAATGTCAGCTTAGACAACCCTATAACTGGAATTGGCTCACTAGCGTGCAGCGGTCTCTTCAAACAGCTGATTCTGATTGGCGGGATTCTAAGGCTACTTTCCCACTAGCGTTTTTGCTGGATCCAGCAGAGCTCAGCAAAAAACGCTTCCGTTACTGATAATACAACCATCTGCATCCGTTATGAACAGATCCGGTTGTATTATCTTTAACATACCCATTGTGTCAGAGAAAACGGATCAGTCCCCATTGACTTTCATTGTGGGTCATGCCGGATCCGTTTTGCTCCGCATCCTATGACGGAAAGAAAACCGCAGCCGGTATGGGAACGCAACCAAACGGAACGGAATGCTTTTTGGAGCCTTCTGTTCAGTTACATTTTGACCACCATTGACAATGAATGGGGACAAAACGGAAGCGTTTTTCTCTGGTATTGAGATCCTATGACGGATCTCAATACTGGAAAATAGAAACGTTAGTGTGAAAGTAGCCTTTACACTATTTCCAGAATACAGGCTGCCATTATCTCCAGCCTGCAGTAGGCTGAGGTATTTGTAGGCAGCTATGGGGTATATGAAATTCCCTACGGCCTAAAATGTTACTTTCACAAAGCTCCTACTGCTAATGGGAGCAGGTCCAATGACAACATTGTGTTATGTAGTTTGGCAACTTGTCGTGAAGGACAGCAGGGAGAACTTTCAGCAACTTTCCTTCCATCTATCAAGGGAAGCAAACTGTACCATGCCATAATCAATAGTCAGCATGTAGGAATGGAAAGCACTAGGACTTTGGTCATTGGACACAATTTCATTGGGTTGGCTCAACAAGACATTGGTGTCCTGTTGCTAGAACCTCTGTGACCCCCTGCTGATCGGCAACAGCATTTTTTTTCTTTGCTCTTTCCAAGAATCTGCTTGGATGACCATTAGGCCAGGAACACGCATGACAGAAAATCCTGCAGAAAACTCCGCTGCGGTCTTTGCTGTGTTTCCGCCGCAAAAAACCCCACAAAACACATGAAACACCACAACAAACCGCATGTAAAGCCTCATTCACACATCCGCGTCCATGCTTAAATCCGTGAAAAAGGCGGTCAGTGATTCCTCCGTGAAGAAGTCCGTGTTGGGTCCGTGTGTCCATTTTTTGCTGTCCATGTGTCATCCATGTTTCACTGACGCTGCAAAGGTGAAAAATAATTTTCAAAGCATCTCTTCCTAATGATTCGTGGTTTTCACGGACCCGTAGACTATAATGGGAAAGGAGGAGGAGAAAAATGTTGAAAAAAAATGTGAGTTTGAGTGAATGGGAGCAGGTCTGTAGTAAGCAGCCACTACACTGCGCAGTACTGGTGCCTGGTTCTGTGAAAAACAGCTGATTGGCGGGGGTGTCAGGGGTCGGACCCCCACTGATCTGATATCCGTGACCTATGGTGAGGATAGATCATCAATAAAATAACACTGCACAACCCCTATAATATCTCATGTGAAATGCTTGTGCCCTGGAGCTGCCCTTTAAATCCTGATACATATGCCGTACTGAACACCACACCAAATACTAATGTATTCATATCTAATATTCCAATGTTCTGAGGAATTTCTTCAAACTTCCAATGAGAATTGACCAGCACGTGAATGCGAATGGCATGTGAACTGATATAGTTAAATAAAATGTTCAGCATTTTTTCCATTTCCTTTTATTAGACCCTGTAGTTACATGTTATTATTTTTTTTTTGCCCACATTTGATATATTGAGCTATATATAGAGATTCTTAGTATTTCTTCTCAGAGGTCCACAGGCACAAAGAATTCTGTGTTCTGCGGGTTAACTTCCCATGGTCACTTCATTAGCTATTCTTTGTCTCTCTGCTCGCCACGTCGCCCTCTAGCTTCTAACAGACCCCGTACTGGTGCCAACTGGGTGAAAGGGGAAACGATCTTCCACCAGCAGCCGTGCTGCATGTTAACAAACCTACAGGTGCACTAGGGTTCGAGCTGCCCGCACACAGCGGTACGGCAATGCACAACGGTGACGGCGCTAATTACCGCAGCTTTATGATGTGCATTCTTACCACTATTACTATTATGTAGATGAAGACAGAATACACATAAAATAGTAAAGCCCGGTGTTTCTTCTTGAAATGAAAGGGACAGCTCTGTCAGAAAGGGGTGTTTTTTTTTAACTATACTACTACTCCCTGTAACAGCTTCCAACAGAACATATGGTGGATGTTAGTTGAAGATTTCAACTGAGCGTGCTCGACCAGCTGAGTGAGACGGACAACAAATAAAGAAAAGAGAAAACAGCAGGTGGCGATATACAGATACATTTTATTGAATAACTCACTGGCTATACAAAATTTTTAATTACATGTAATTACAAAAGTATTCAGATCCAGGTGTTGGTTTGAAAAATGTAGAATATGCTTCATGACACAATCCTTTTAAGGAAGCTCTTTATTTGGGAATCCTGGTATTGGTTTTCCATGGTGTCTCCTTTAATTCATTTTTTTCTCTCTCTCTATGTGATCTCTCTAATTGATAAAACTCTGGCAATACATAGTAACATAGTAACATATAGTAACATAGTACATAAGGCCGAAAAAAGACATCTCTCCATCCAGTTCGGCCTGTTATCTGCAAGTTGATCCAGAGGAAGGCAGAAAAAACCCTGTGAGGTAGAAGCCAATTTTCCTCACTTTAGGAGAATAAAAAATTCCTTCCCGACTCCAATCAGGCAATCAGAATAACTCCCTGGATCAACGACCCCTCTCTAGTAGCTATAGCCTGTAATATTATTACACTCCAGAAATACATCCAGGCCCCTCTTGAATTCCTTTATTGTACTCACCATCACCACCTCCTCAGGCAGAGAGTTCCATAGTCTCACTGCTCTTACCGTAAAGAATCCTCTTCTATGTTTGTGTACAAACCTTCTTTCCTCCAGACGCAGAGGGTGTCCCCTCGTCACAGTCCTGGGGATAAATAGATGATGGGAGAGATCTCTGTACTGACCCCTGATATATTTATACATAGTAATTAGATCTCCCCTCAGTCGTCTTTTTTCTAAAGTGAATAACCCTAATTTTGATAATCTTTCAGGATACTGTAGGTGCCCCATTTCAGTTATTACTTTAGTTGCCCTCCTCTGTAACCTCTCCAGCTCTGCTATGTCTGCCTTGTTTACAGGAGCCCAGAACTGTACACAGTACTCCATGTGTGGTCTGACTAGTGATTTGTAAAGTGGTAGGACTATGTTCTCATCACGGGCATCTATGCCCCTTTTGATGCAACCCATTATCTTATTGGCTTTGGCAGCAGCTGCCTGACACTGTTTTTTGCAGCTTAGTTTGCTGTTTATTAAAATTCCTAGATCCATTTCCATGTCAGTGTTACCGAGTGTTTTACCATTTAGTATGTACGGGTGACTTGCATTATTCCTTCCTATGTGCATAACTTTACATTTGTCAGTGTTAAACCTCATCTGCCACTTATCTGCCCAAGCCTCCAATCTATCCAGATCCCTCTGTAGTAGTATACTGTCCTCTTCAGTGTTAATTACTTTACACAGTTTAGTGTCATCTGCGAAAATGTATACTTTACTATGCAAGCCTTCTACAAGATCATTAATAAATATATTGAAGAGAATAGGGCCCAATACTGACCCCTGAGGTACCCCACTAGTGACAGTGACCCAATCTGAGTATGTACCGTTAATAACCACCCTCTGTTTTCTATGACTCAGCCAGTTACTTACCCACATACAGACGTTTTCTCCCAGTCCCAGCATTCTCATTTTATATACTAACCTTTTATGTGGTACAGTGTCAAATGCTTTGGAGAAGTCCAGATATACGACATCCATTGATTCGCCGCTGTCAAGTCTAGAACTTACCTCCTCATAGAAACTGATTAAATTAGTCTGACATGACCGATCCCTCACGAAGCCATGCTGATATGGCGTTATTTGCTTATTTCCGTTGAGATGCTCTAAGATAGCATCTCTCAGAAAAGCTTCAAACAGTTTACCCACAACAGATGTTAAACTTACCGGCCTATAGTTTCCAGGCTCTGTTTTTGGACCCTTTTTGAATATTGCCACCACATTTGCCATGCACCAATCCTGTGGAACGTTCCCTGTCAGTATAGAGTCCGCAAATATCAGAAATAAGGGTCTGGCTATGACATTACTTAATTCCCTTAGGATACAGGGGTGTATGCCATCCGGTCCTGGCGATTTGTCTATTTTAATATTTTTAAGTCGCTGATGTACTTCTTCCTGGGTCAGACAGGACACTTTTAATGGGGAATTTATTTTTACATTCTGCATTTCATCTGACAGTTTATTTCCCTCAGTAAATACATTGGAGAAAAAAATATTTAACAGCTTTGCTTTCTCTTCGTCGCTCTCTGCGACTCCCCCCTCATTACTCTTTAAAGGACCGATACCTTCAGATTTATACTTTTTAACATTTATATAATTGAAGAACATTTTAGGGTTAGTTTTACTCTCTTTGGCAATTAATCTCTCGGTCTCTAGTTTGGCCGCTTTTATTTGTTTTTTACATGTTCTATTATTTTCCTTATAGTTTTTCAGTGCTTCCGTGCTACCCTCCTGTTTTAGTGATTTATATGCTTTCTTTTTGTCATTTATTGCTTTCTTTACAGGGGCGGATTGGCCATAGACCTTAAAGGGAAATTTCCCAGTGGGCTGATGCCTCAGGGGGACGCCCGAGCCCCCTTCTCTGCCGCTGGCTGGGTACATAATAACACTGTGAGAATCAGGTTATCATGTACCCAGCCAGTGACCACACATGCCCTACTGAATTCAACTGCTATCCTCACCTCCTAAGCCCCCTGCTCCATATCTTAAAGAGAGACAACTGGAGAAGAAGGACAGAAAATGGAAGCTATTGATGGCCACCACAGATTTTGGGATAGAGGGACAGCTTCTGAGGTAGTGTATATGGTTTTGCAGTATATGGTTTTGCTGGGATGGTATATTGCGCTAAAACATAGAACATAGAATGTGTCGGCAGATAAGAACCATCTGGCCCATCTAGTCTGCCCAATATACTGAATACTATGAATAGCCCTTGGCCTATCTTATATGAAGGATGGCCTTATGCCTATCCCATGCATGCTTAAACTCCTTCACTGTATTTGCAGCTACCACTTATGCAGGAAGGCTATTCCATGCATCCACTACTCTCTCAGTAAAGTAATACTTCCTGATATTACTTTTAAACCTTTGCCCCTCTAATTTAAAACTATGTCCTCTTGTAGCAGTTTTTCTTCTTTTAAATATTCTCTCCTCTTTTACCTTGTTGATTCCCTTTATGTATTTAAAAGTTTCTATCATATCCCCTCTGTCTGGTCTTTCTTCCAAGCTATACATATTAAGGTCCTTTAACCTTTCCTGGTAAGCTTTATCCTGCAATCCATGTACTAGTTTAGTAGCTCTTCTCTGAACTCTCTCCAAAGTATCAATATCCTTCTGGAGATATGGTCTCCAGTACTGCGCACAATACTCCAAATGAGGTCTCACTAGTGCTCTGTAGAGCGGCATGAGCGCCTCACTCTTTCTACTGCTTATACCTCTCCCTATACACCCAAGCATTCTGCTAGCATCTCCTGCTGCTCTATGACATTGTCTGCCTACCGTTAAAGGGCTTCTGTCACCCCATTAAACCGTTTTTTTTTTTTCTTCACTAATAATCCCTATAGTGCGATCTCATGATACATAAGCTAATTAATCATTTTCGTTCAGTAGAATTTGCTAAAAATCGATTTTTAAAATATGCTAATTACCTTGCTACCAGCAAGTAGGGCGGCTACTTGCTGGTAGCAGCCGCATCCTCCGATCGTAATAACGCCCCCTCGGCATGCTGATTGACAGGGCCAGGGAAGGGAATCGTTCTCTGCTGGCGCTGTTAGAATTTGAAATCTCGCGCCTGCGCCGTACCTGTCTTCAATCGGCGCAGGCGCACTGAGATGCGGCCGCTCGCTCGACTGCTCCATCCTCAATGCGCCTGCGTCGATGACGTCATCGCATACACCCGGAAGAGAAGACGCCGGCATCGCTGGAAGGAGGCGGAGAGTCTGGATGACGTCGCTGGATGCTCGAATCAGGTAAGTATGTATGTAATAAGCATGCTGCCACAAAAACCACCAACAAAATGGTCATAAAAAACAATAAATAATTGTTATCAAAAGTACAATTATTAACACTATACTTTTCCGGGTGTATGCGATGACGTCATCGACGCAGGCGCATTGAGGATGGAGCGGTCGAGCGAGCGGCCGCCTCTCAGTGCGTCTGCGCCGATTGAAGACAGGTACGGCGCAGGCGCGAGATTTCAAATTCTAACAGCGCCAGCAGAGAACGATTCCCTTCCCTGGCCCTGTCAATCAGCATGCCGAGGGGGCGTTATTACGATCGGAGGATGCGGCTGTTGGTTGGCCCCCCCTCCCCCCCCTACAACATGGGGCCACTTTTATTTTATTTTTTCCAGGGCCACCTTAAGTTCCCAATCTGCCCCTGGGCTTTGCAGTATTGCTGCAACCTTTGGCATTTCGCTTGATTTGGAGGACTGTAACTGCGGCATTTACACACAAGTATGTTCTGGAAAATGATTAAATCTTGATAACATTCCCAGAACAGCTCAGCTCTGAGCACATCGTCCCGCTCTTCCAGTCTTGTGTTCCTAGTTCAATGCTAACTTTTGCAAGTTTTATGCTATTATGATTAAAGGGGTATTCTGGGTTATATCAAGGTATAACCGATCACAAGAACGGGGGGGCTCTTTTACCCCCATTCATCTCTATGAGACTGCCGGAGATAGCTGAGTGCAAGTGCTTGGCTATATCTAGTGGTCCTATAGAGATGAATAGAGCAGCAGTGTGCATGCTGGACCTGCCACTCCATTCATTTTGGGCGGTCACCTCTTTGGCTATTTCTCATCTCACCCCAGATTTCATTATTCTTTGCAATATATCTATAGCATAATGCAATACGCCAGTCCTTCAGGGGGGAGCGAATGTGAGGTCACGGGGGTCAGTTAACAGACCGAGGGTTGCTCTTGGTACTCACAATTTGTAGAAGACCCTGGGCAGGCGTACAGCAGTGATGGAAAGGCTGGCACAAAGATCCTCTGGGGCACTCTCTGTAGATAGGGATCAGGCTGGATGGTAGGTGAGGTGCCCTGGGTGTTGGAAGTTTAGCGTGCCGGTGGCAAGATCCCTTACAGTTCGTGACGCCAGTGCCGGTAACGGTGGCATACCGATTTGTTGGAGGAATAATTGAGGTACACACGATTGTAGTGAACCAGAACTCCTTTTTACTGAACAGTTCAACTATATACAGGCTTCAAACAGTTCCATATGAAGGATATTGGCAGGCTTTACATAAATGGCAGGTAGAATCCTAGCAAGATAACTCAGAGGGAATAAACTCACAGATCAGGCTGTACTTTCTGCAGAATCCTGTCTGACTTTCTCCAAGGCCCGGATGCCTAATAGCTGGCTTTATCCTTGGGTAGGGAAACCTTCCTCTGGTATAAATCCACTTGCTGTAAATAACCTTCTGCCCTTCAGCTTTATACTTGGCTGGATAAGGTTAGCATTGCTCTGTACTTTGCAAGATGCAGGATAACTTCAGGAGGAAACTTTTTCTCCTGGACTAACTTCTGAGCTTTACTTACTCAGGACTTCAGGCAGGCTAGACAGAGCTACTTAGCCTCCTGGACTAGACTGAACTAACTCTTTCCTGTCTGGGCCTAACTATATATACTAGGGGGTTCCCCAGCTCCCTCTACAGCTTGGGAGGAGAAACTACACCCCTAGCAGGCCTGGTACACAGGAATTAACATGGCATTACACATTACAATGCAATACAAAGTACCATTCTCCCACAGGAGATGGGGGCAACATGACCCTTAGTAGTGCCCACCTTTATGTAGTGGGAAACTACATACCCCGCTGCTTTGAGGTTGCCCGTCCTCGGCGCAACACAGGGGGCCCGCCCAGCTGGAAACTGTGACCTGAAAGACAAAAATGCAAAGCAGGCATATACAACAACCACTACATTTGCAAGGAAATTATCAGGCAGCTCCGCTGGCAAAGGACAAGTGTGGTGAAAAGGGGCGTCGTTCTCTTCATAAGTTGGTACATGGAACGGAGGCGCTGACCTGGTACAGCGTATCAGGAATAACCAGGATAGTCCATAATGATAAAAAATGCAATAATAACATAAGTTCCTGGAGGCTCAAAGGAGAAACATGAGTCCGTACCCGGGTCTTGTAGACAGTTATACAGGGGTTTCCCGGGGGGAGTTACTCTGGTCAACAACGTAGTCTCCGAATCTCACAGGTGGGTTCCCCCTAGTAGGCCGCGTGGACCTCCTTACTGGCAGTGACTCTTCCTGCCTTGGCTCAGGGGGGCCAGAGGAATCCACAGGTTCTGGAGCCCTTTCAGGTATACCCTGGGACAGGTCATCCTGGGGTTGAGGACTAGCAGGAACTGGAGCCGGTACCACCAAGTTCAACCAGGGTGTGAAGAACCAACGAAGTGGCTCCTTGTCATGTAACAGGTTCTCAACAGCCTGCATAGGATCAACAGGTTGGGCTGACGAATCTGTCTCAGGAGACTCTGTCTCAATGCCCTCTGCTGCAGTTCCTCCTTCTATGCAGGGCTTTAAACGATTCCTGTGTACGATCTGGGAGCCTTTACCTTCCCTGGAAATTTGGTAAACGTGGGTCTCAGCATTAGGAATAGCAGTTATGACGTAGGGAGTCCTCTCCCACTTACTGTCCAGCTTGCTGGTTCGGTGGTTATTCCTCAACCACACCACGTCTCCTATGGCAAGAGGTTCCGCATGAGCAGCCAGGTCATAGTCTCTCTGCTGCCGCTCTCGGGCATTTTCCATGCGCTCCTGAACAATCTCTTTGGCATTAAGAAGACGTCTTTGATGCTCCACCACCCAATCAGTCTTTGGTAGTGGGTTGATTACATCGGGTACTTGCACGTCCAGGGAGTGGTCGGCAGGCAGCCTCCCTTGACGGCCGAACATTAAATAGAAAGGCGTTTACCCGGTGGAACAGTGAATTGTATTGTTATACCTGTACATAAGTTGTGGTAGCAGAGTAGGCCAATTACCCCTTGTGTCAGGGGGTACTACTCTCAACATTTCAATGAGAGTTTGATTCTTTTTTTCACAGAGTCCGTTACCTTGCAGATGATAGGCTGTGGTCCGGACCTTCTGGCAATTGTGTAGCAGGCACAACTCCTGGAACAACTGTGATTCAAACGCAGACCCCTGGTCGGTGAGGATTCTCTCTGGGCAGCCGTAGGGCAGGAGGAAATGCTTCCAGAACGCTTCCGCCGCAGTCTTGGCTGTCAGGTCCTTCACAGGCACTGCTACAACAAATTTAGTGAAGTGATCAATAATGGTCATGGCATAAGTATAACCTGAGCGACTTGGCTCCAACTTCACATGATCCATGGCAACAAGCTCCAGGGGAGTTTTACTCACAATAGGATGGAGAGGCGCTCTCTGGTCATGGCGCTCACTTCTCCCGACGGCACAGGCAGTACATTCCCGGCACCATTTTTCAATGTCTTCTCTCATCCCAATCCAATAGAACCTTCTGCGAATGGTGGCCTCAGTTTTCTGCATGCCGAAGTGTCCGGACCGGTTATGATACATCTCTAATACAAGACCGGCGTCTCGACGTGGTATGAGGATCTGGTACACCCTATCGCAGGACACTGGATCCAGGCTCCTTCTTAGCAACAGGCCTTTTCGAAGGAAGAGTTGGTGGTGATGTCTCCACAATTTCAATAGTTCTGGGTTTGCACTCTTCCTGCGGACTCTTTCAGGAGTTCTTCCACTAGTAAGGAAGTCGAGCAGTTCGCCGAGTACTCTACTTTCTGACTGGAGCTTAATCCACCTTTCTTGTTCGCCCCTGGACTCAGGATTATTCGGTGGAGAGGGATCAGCAGCTGAGTTATTTTCAGTGTGAACATTATCTTGTTGAGCAAACTTATTGTAAAACGCCGTCATCTCCACTTCTTCCCAGGCATCCTTTGGTTCATCTGGTGCTTCTGTAGTGGGGAGCCGAGATAGGGCATCAGCATTCTCATTTGAGCGGCCTGCCCGGTATTTCACAGTAAAGTCATAGTTGGCAAGGCGGGAGGCCCATCTTTGCTCCAGAGCCCCTAACTTGGCTGTATTCAGATGCGCCAGGGGATTGTTGTCAGTGAAGGCGACAAACGGAGTGGCAGCAAGGTAGTGCTTGAATTTTTCAGTCACAGCCCACACTAAAGCAAGGAATTCCAGCTTGAAAGAACTATAATTCTGATCGTTTTTCTCAGCTCCCCTCAGGGATCTGCTGGCGTAGGCAATCACCCTCTCTTTGTTGTCTTGCACCTGAGCCAACACGGCTCCCAGGCCTCTGTTACTGGCATCCGTATAGAGGTGAAACGGCTTCTGATAATCCGGGTAACCCAGGACAGGGGGTTCGGAAAGCTTCTTCTTCAGGAGCTGGAAGGCAATCTCCAGTTCCTCATTCCATTCAACAGGAATAGGAGTCTTTGGACTCTTTTTGGGATGTCCCCTCAGGAGTTCCTGGATCGGATCCGCAATCTGTGCAAAATGCGGGATGAAGTGTCTGTAATATCCTGCAAAAACTGAGGAAACTTCTCACCTCACGGTGGTAGGAGTAGGCCAATTACGGATAGCAGCAAGTTTATCAGGATCAGTCTGGACTCCTTCTGCACTAACAACATGGCCCAGGTACTTCACAGCTGGTTTCAGCAGATGGCACTTGGACGGCTTGACTTTAAGGCCATATTTAATGAGGACTTGAAACACTTCGGCCAGATGCTTTAAATGATCCTCATATGTCTTAGAGTAGATAATGACGTCATCCAAGTATAGCAATACAGTCTCAAAGTTCCTATGGCCTAAACAACGCTCCATCAACCGCTGGAATGTCCCTGGAGCATTACACAGTCCGAAAGGCATGCAGTTGAATTCGAACAGGCCCATAGGCATGGTGAACGCGGTCTTTTCCCGGTCTTCCGGGGCCATAGGCACTTGCCAGTATCAACTGGTTAAGTCAAGAGTTGAAAAGCAGGCTGATGACCCCAGGGCAGTCAAAGACTCTTCAATGCGTGGCAACGGATAAGCGTCTTTGTGGGTGATTTGATAGATTTTTCTATAGTCCACACAGAACCTAATGCTGCCATCTTTTTTACGAACAAGAACTAGGGGTGCAGCCCAGGGACTGTGACTGTCCCGGATTATATTAGAGTCCTTCATTTCCTGTATCATCTCTTTTACGGACTGGTAGGTAGTAGGCGGTATGGGTCTGTATCTCTCCTTGATAGGAGGATGAGAGCCAGTAGGTATGGTGTGTTTGATTACACTGACCTCTCCATAGTCCGTGGAGTGCTTGCTAAAGGCCTGGTGGTGCTCTTTCACCAGATTCAGGACTCCCACCATTTGATCCTTCAGGGTGGATTCGTTCCCCACATGAAGTTCCTCCCACCAGGATACTGAAGAGACGCTGGCAGGGGCACTGCTGCTCTGTGCGGTTTGAGACGTCTCCGTGGCAGGCAGACGGATAACATTCTGGAAGGATACCTGAAAGAGCTGAGCAACAGGGCAGTGCTTAGAGAGAGCAACAGGGTGATCACTGAAATTAATCAAACGGACAGGCACTTTACCTTGAGATACAGTCACCAGGCTCTTGGCTGCTCGCACGAAGGGATGATTTTCAATTTGGATAGGCTCCACCAGGGCTTGATAGTCTTGGCCCTGGATCCCTAGTACAGCACGGCACCACAGAATGATCTGGGAATTCGGTTGCAGGATTACCGGCCGGTTATCCCGGATCCGGGCAGTACAGATTTCTCCTTTCCCATCCGCAAATTTTTGCTGAGCACACAGCACACTGATAGTCTTTTGAATGACTCTTTTAGAAGCAGGTGAAGCTGAAGGTATGGATTGGTTCAGGGCCTCAAGTACCTCGGAGTAACAATTTTTAAAGACATTAGTCCCTAAGATCACGGGGTGTCCCCCTTTATCTCCGGCTTGCACCACAATCACACCTTGCTGTGGTAAGGTGGCTTCTCCCACCTGAAGGGTAGGTTCCCATCACCCATGGACTTTCACCGGCTTGCCGTTGCTAGCAATGATATCCAGCCAGGATTTTGGTGGCTGGGTGAGGAGACTTGAATCCCAGAATTCTGGTGTACAGTTGGATGGTGGTGACCTGAGACCCAGTATCCAGCAGGGCTTCAAAAGGTATCCCGTTAATGCATATGTTAATTTTTGGACGAGATCCTACGTATCTGGGCATCCAACTTGGATCCTTTGGACCTACTGTTCTACCTCCCGAGGGGCAGTCCTCGGCCTCGGGGGTGGCCCCTTTAACTGCCAACACGTTGTCTCAGTATGGCCATATTTTTTACAATAGGTGCAGACAGGCTGCTTGCGATTCTTAGACCGGTAACTCGGTCGTCCATCGGGTTCTTTGGGGTAGACCTCTTTATATGCAGGCGGGAGGAGCCTTTGAGGTAGGGGGCTTTTGTCTTCCAATAACAATGGTCTTTCCCATTCCTCTATTTTCCTGCACACCTTTTCCAGGCTCTTAGTGAGATGGTTAACTTGCTCTATTAACGCCGCCACCACATCTGTTACTGGAGCCTGGGTGGCTTGACTGGCTCCGTACGGTTTCACATCAATAATTTTTGGCTGGCAGGCCTGAGGTTCAAGGGAGGCCGCCGACCCTGTGGGCGGGTTTAGACCCAGGATACTGATGGCCAGCTCTTTAAAGTCCAAAAACGCACAATTAGGGTGTTGGGCCGACAGCATCCTCAGCTGGCCCTTTAAGTGCTCAGCGTTTACACCCGCAATGAACTGTTCTCTCAGAGTCCGGTCCTGGTCCTCAGCCTCCCGGGGGTCCACCTGGACCACGGCCCTCAAGGTCTCTTGCAGGGACAAAGCAATATCACGGAGTGACTCACCGGGCTGTTGCTTCCTGCTGAAAAATCGCATCTTAACTTCCGACACCGTCCTGGCTTCAAACGTGGTGCCGAGGCAATCAAAGATCTGTTCCATGTTATTTTTTTTCGGAGCTGGGCCATGACATGACCTCCTTGCGGGCGGCCCCTTCTAACTGCGCTAAGAGAATCTCCATCTGTTGCTCAGTGGAGATAGGATAGAGCCGGAATAAGACCATGATCTGGTCTTTAAAGTCTTTCAGTTTGTGGGCTTCCCCGGAATATCGCGGGAACCAGGGGGCCCCAAAATAATACGGCATGGTCAGCGGCATCAGACTGAGGGCTGCCGCAGCAGCGGGCGCCCTGTTCTCAGCTGCGTGAATTACAGAAGGCTCGTTGGGGGCCACCTGCCCCGTTTCCTCAGATGCGGACATGGCGTGGTCTATGGAGGCAAGTTCTGTAGGCAGACTCACGCTGGACTTAGCTCTCTCTGGCCATTGCTAAGGGTGACCACGGAGAGGGTATGGCCCTTTAAGGAGCGGCGGAGCAGGCCAAAATCCAAATTGGATGTGCTTCCCCCGAATCGAGTCCTTTATTACTAATTAGGGACCTCCCCCCAGTCTCCCAGCAAGGATCGGAATCTTCCCGGCACTTGAACGCAAAGGGGCCGGTTAATACAAAAGTTTTACTCACTCCGGTGATTAGGGTGGCCACTGGCTTCACCCTAGAAAGCCGGACTGACCCAAACCACACCCACAACGCCCCAAACCACTCCCACAATGATCAAAACAACGCCTACAAACCACATGAAGCCACGCCCCCGTATCAGTGAAGCCATGCCCCTACCATCAGCTGGAAAAACACGGGGGAGGAGAGGGAAGAACTTTGTAAATGGAAGGTGAGCAGGAGCAGCCGGGGTGCTTCTCTCCCCCTCAGTCAGCCACAGGGAGCCAAATCTGCGGCTCTAGTGACTGACTGGGGGTGAGAGAAGCCTCGGTCAGTTGCTGCAGCTCACGCTCAAACAGCACAATGCTGCTGTCTGAGCGTGAGCCACTGAAAAGGAGGACATCCCTGTGTCCGTCCAGGCACTGCGCCGGACGGAGGACAGGGAGCCTGAAAACCGGACTGTCCGGCCTAAAACCGGACGTCTGGCCACCCTACCGGTGATGCGCAGTCAAAGTCTCGCGAGGTACGTGATTATGTCGTGCGGAGGTCCCACGCGCAGTGTCAGGAGATAGGCGCGGCCTCTCTGAGCTTCAAGATTCGTGGTAGGCGGTATCTTCTTTGCAGGCAGGGCGGTGCCTTCACTTCTTTTTCGCGCCAGGCGGACACAACGATGGCGCAACGATAATCCAGTCAGCTTAGGCGGCCATCTTGCAGCATAATGCTGTCAATTCACTGACAGCAAGCGGTGACTCAGAAAGCAGCAAACAGTCCACAATGTACAGTTTTCACACCGCGATTGTCCACAGTTCTTTGGCCCAACAATTTTCAAATAAACAGATAGGGCATTTATCACTTATTAGGCAATTGTGGCACACAGTTCAGATTCCACTATGGCGTAGAATTATTCGTATCCTGTTCGTGACGCCAAAATATGCAATACGCCAGTCCTTCAGGGGGAGCGAATGTGAGGTCACGGGGGTCAGTTAACAGACCGAGGGTTGCTCTTGGTACTCACAATTTGTAGAAGACCCTGGGCAGGCGTACAGCAGTGATGGAGAGGCTGGCACATAGATCCTCTGGGGCACTCTCTGTAGATAGGGACCAGGCCGGATAATAGGTGAGGTGCCCTGGGTGTTGGAAGTTTAGCGTGCCGGTGGCAAGATCCCCTACAGTTCGTGACGCCAGTGCCGGTAACGGTGGTACACCGATTTGTTGGAGGAATAATTGAGGTACACACGATTGTAGTGAACCAGAACTCCTTTTTACTGAACAGTTCAACTATATACAGGCTTCAAACAGTTCCATATGAAGGATATTGGTATCAGGCAGGCTTTACATAAATGGCAGGTAGAATCCTAGCAAGATAACTCAGAGGGAATAAACTCACAGATCAGGCTGTACTTTCTGCAGAATCCTGTCTGACTTTCTCCAAGGCCCGGATGCCTAATAGCTGGCTTTATCCTTGGGTAGGGAAACCTTCCTCTGGTATAAATCCACTTGCTGTAAATAACCTTCTGCCCTTCAGCTTTCTACTTGGCTGGATAAGGTTAGCACTGCTCTGTACTTTGCAAGATGCAGGATAACTTCAGGAGGAAACTTCTTCTCCTGGACTAACTTCTGAGCTTTACTTCCTCAGGACTTCAGGCAGCCTAGACTGAGCTACTTAGCCTCCTGGACTAGACTGAACGAACTCTTTCCTGTCTGGGCCTAACTATATATACTAGGGGGTTCCCTAGCTCCCTCTACAGCTTGGGAGGAGAAACTACACCCCTAGCAGGCCTGGTACACAGGAATTAACATGGCATTACACATTACAATGCAATACAAAATACCATTCTCCCACAGGAGGTGGGGGCAACATGACCCTTAGTAGTGCCCACCTTTACGTAGTGGGACACTACAATAATATTATTAAAGGGGTTGTGTAGTATGGGGATATTGATGACCTATCCTGATGACCCCATTCAAGTAACACGGGTGCACAATTGTAGTTACTCAAGCACCGCTGCTACAAGCACGACATGCAGTTGAGGAAAACTTGCCAGGACCTCTTCAAACAGCTGATTGGTGAGGGTCCCCAGCAATCTGATATTAATGAACTATCCTGACAATAGACCATCAATATCATCACACTGCACAACCCCTTTAAGGAAAATGCAACCTTTTTTTTTGTCCAAAACGTGTAAGCGTCTCCCACGTTTTTCCCGATGTTTTCCCTAATAAAAACTTTTTGGATTTTAGCGAGTGCTAATTGGCATTTTTTACATGTGACCGACTCAGGACCTACCTCTGCACCGTGAACCTTCATCCGAGAGACTTGTAACCGACTAAGCTGGTTTGCCTTCACTTGGAAAAAAGAGCAGTAGAGGGGTGGACCCGTCTCACACATTGGAGACATACCAATGTCAGATAGGTGCAGGTACCCACCTCTAGGACCCACATCTACAGTATCTCTAGAATGGACCCCCAAAGTGAACGAGGGCTCACTGCACATGTGCATCATACTCTCCATTCACTTCTTTGGGAGTTCCAAAATTTCCAGAACTCTGATAGAAGTGAAAGAAAAATGGAACCACGCAAGAGTGGCCACCTCTCTGTTCACCTCTATGGGAGGTCTAGAAATAGCTGAGAACTCCTATAGAAGTAAATGGAGGGTGGCCGCTCTTGCGTGGTGTTCCCTTGTTCATTTTGGAAGCCTCATTCTAGAGATAATTGTGGGTGTCACGGACGTTCCTGGGACAGGTGGCAGGAGATTGGTGAGACTGGCCACACGTGATTTGATTTGACATGTTTTCCGTTTGGATCAAATTATGTCTGTGTTGATTCTGGTGCTTGCTACACCTTCTTTCCGCAGGTGTGGCTATTGTGGTCATTTAACCTTCTCTATTTATTGTTGTTTCTCCCACTATGCTATGCGGTTTATAGCTTCTGTTGGAGTTGTGGATAGCTGGTGTGTGGATCTCGGCTGAGTTCCTGGTGCTGCCATAGCCACTTGAAGTTAAGTGTTTTCTTTCCCTTTTGTATTTTGTTTGGGCTGTTTTGTGTGTTGCATTTCCCGGTCATTTGTATTAAGGCCTTCCCTTTGGAGGAATAGGTAGACTCAGTCCTGACATTAGTTCCAGGGTCCTGTAAGGTGAGTTAGGACAGTAGGTATTCCTTTGTATGAACTCACCTACCTCCGGGGTCTGTTCATACTGGTAGTTAGTCAGGACTTTGATTAGGGTGTTACTAGGAGATGTCCATCTCCTTTCCCTAGTTTCCAGGCCTTATTCCTTCACCCCTTTTCCTCCTATGTTCGGTGTGGTGTTTCCCTCCCACACCTGAACGTGACAGTGGGTCCCCGAGTAAGGACCCGCACCTATCTGACATTGGTGGCCTATCCTAACGATACGTCACCAATGTGTGAGATGAGCCAACCTCTAAAACTGTTTGCAACTGATCGGTGTGGGAGAATTATTATTTTGGTCATTGCCCAACTTGCTTGTTGGAAAGATGGTGGCCAGTTATCCCTAATTATCTGCATCGTACAGTATGGTGTACAATTATCAGTGCATTAAATTGACCAAAGAACTTTCATACAGTTGTAAAAGGTAAATAAGTGCTGCCATATAGCTGTCAAATGATGCCGATATACAGCGCATAAAAACAGCTCTGTACATAAAGCAATAATATAATAATCAAGATTCACAGTCTATACCGTGTCTTAATAATTTGTGGTTCATACAAGCCACAAGGGCTAGTCTGTCTTTGGAGCCTCAATCAGCAAGGATGGCTGATGTGTAAGGCACAGGTGGACTGGCGATTTTTAGACACTCTGTTCGATTAACCCTTTCTTTACTGAAGGTAATAGATGCTGGTAATTCACAATATAACTTGATGAAGTGAATGAGAGCAGCGCAGCAGTAACGAGCTCAGTCCACTACAAGGTAGAAGGAACTGTCGGCTTCCCGTGTCCGAGCCATTGCCGAGCAGCTGATTGGTGGGTGTGCGGGGGTCAGATCACCAGCGATGCTGGTATTGACCAATCCCCCCCGACGCCGGATGTTTTCATCCGCGCACCAGAAGATGCAGCGGGGACCAGGAGCGACGCGGGTGCCGGGGAGCGAAGTAAGTACATTGTGTGTGAGGGGCCCGGGCATATGGGGGGGGCATTTCAGGGGTTAATCATTGTGCACTGAATTCTTTACCATTTTAAGATCTCTGCTTGCTGCCGGTGAGACATTGCTTCGTAGATGGAATACTGCTCACTGGTAAGGATCTGTTACAATGTGACAATGTAAGAAATCCTGTGTCAACTTATTACAGCAGCCAGCCAATTCTCCAATTCCATGCTGCTAGCATGCTACTGCAGCGCTCCTGCCGAGCCCTGCTGTCCTAATAAAAAATTTTGGGACCTACCGCTGGGACCCCAGTGATCACTAAAACATGGACCTTGTACCCCTCAGAGCGCCCTAAATTAAACGGAACAGCAGGTCAAGCCTGTGAACTGCCGCTCTATTCATCTCTGTGGGAGTTCTGGAAATAATCTGGTTATGTACTCATCATCAGTCCCCGGGACTCCTGTAGAGGTGAATGGAGCGGCATTTCAGGTGGCTCTAAGGTATATGTGGTCCCCGTTTCTGTGATCAGTGGGGTCCCTGTGGTAGGACACCCATTGATCTAATGTTATCTCCTATCCTGTGGATTAGGGTCATTTATAACAACTTTAATTTGTAGCAGTATTATTTAGACATTGTATAGCATCGTTATTACTTTTTTTATAGAGCTGTGTATAGTATACAGTCGTGGCCAAAAGTTTTTTAGAATGACAAAAATATTAGTTTTCACAAAGTTTGCTGCTAAACTGCTTTTAGATCTTTGTTTCAGTTGTTTCTGTGATGTAGTGAAATATAATTACACGCACTTCATACGTTTCAAAGGCTTTTATCGACAATTACATGACATTTATGCAAAGAGTCAGTATTTGCAGTGTTGGCCCTTCTTTTTCAGGACCTCTGCAATTCGACTGGGCATGCTCTCAATCAACTTCTGGGCCAATTCCTGACTGATAGCAACCCATTCTTTCATAATCACTTCTTGGAGTTTGTCAGAATTAGTGGGTTTTTGTTTGTCCACCCTCCTCTTGAGGATTGACCACAAGTTCTCAATGGGATTAAGATCCGGGGAGTTTCCAGGCCATGGACCCAAAATGTCAACGTTTTGGTCCCCGAGCCACTTAGTTATCACTTTTGCCTTATGGCACGGTGCTCCATCGTGCTGGAAAATGCATTGTTCTTCACCAAACTGTTGTTGGATTGTTGGAAGAAGTTGCTGTTGGAGGGTGTTTTGGTACCATTCTTTATTCATGGCTGTGTTTTTGGGCAAAATTGTGAGTGAGCCCACTCCCTTGGACGAGAAGCAACCCCACACATGAATGGTCTCAGGATGCTTTACTGTTGGCATGACACAGGACTGATGGTAGCGCTCACCTTTTCTTCTCCGGACAAGCCTTTTTCCAGATGCCCCAAACAATCGGAAAGAGGCTTCATCGGAGAATATGACTTTGCCCCAGTCCTCAGCAGTCCATTCACCATACTTTCTGCAGAAGATCAATCTGTCCCTGATGTTTTTTTTGGAGAGAAGTGGCTTCTTTGCTGCCCTTCTTGACACCAGGCCATCTTCCAAAAGTCTTCGCCTCACTGTGCGTGCAGATGCGCTCACACCTGCCTGCTGCCATTCCTGAGCAAGCTCTGCACTGGTGGCACTCCGATCCCGCAGCTGAATCCTCTTTAGCAGATGATCCTGGCGCTTGCTGGACTTTCTTGGATGCCCTGAAGCCTTCTTAACAAGAATTGAACCTCTTTCCTTGAAGTTCTTGATGATCCTATAAATTGTTGATTGAGGTGCAATCTTAGTAGCCACAATATCCTTGCCTGTGAAGCCATTTTTATGCAACGCAATGATGGCTGCACGCGTTTCTTTGCAGGTCACCATGGTTAACAATGGAAGAACAATGATTTCAAGCATCACCCTCCTTTTAACATGTCAAGTCTGCCATTTTAACCCAATCAGCTTGACATAATGATCTCCAGCCTTGTGCTCGTCAACATTCTCACCTGAGTTAACAAGACGATTACTGAAATGATCTCAGCAGGTCCTTTAATGACAGCAATGAAATGCAGTGGAAAGGTTTTTTTGGGATTAAGTTAATTTTCATGGCAAAGAAGGACTATGCAATTCATCTGATCACTCTTCATAACATTCTGGAGTATATGCAAATTGCTATTATAAAAACTTAATCAGCAACTTTTCCAATTTCCAATATTTATGTAATATACAGGCACAACTGTATGGAAGTATTATTTGGGCACGATATTGTATGACGCTTATATCAAGCACTTTTTGGTACGATTATTAATACACTGTATGACGATTAACCATATGAGGAGTGGGGACAACAGCATAATGAACTGCACAGGGCATCATCCAACACAAGATCGACCTGGAGATGTCTGATATAGTCAAGACTTGGAGGCTGCGGACGAACCCTTTAGATAGCGGCTAGTATGATGCCTGGAATTATAATAGAAATCTCTGCTTTCTAGACCATTGCATAAAAATACTTTCTAAATTAGTTTGACCGATTGCGCAAAATCCCTTCTATTTGTTGATCCCGTTGCTTCTTATCATACATTGGCATCAGCGCAGAGACTCCTGCAAAGTTATGGGCTCAGCGGTCTGTATCTTAGCTTATTTTACTTTTTATGTAAGTTAACATTTTCTGAAAGTTGGAAATAAATACATTAAAGGGGTTTTCCATTTAATTAAAAATGCTTTCAGGGGTGGTAGGGTTAAAAAAAAATCCATATAAATGGCTGGAGAACTCCTTTAAATGGCTGGATAAGGCCTCATGAACGCGACCGTATGTATTTTGCGGTCCGCAAAAAATACGGATGTTGTCCGTGTGCATTCCGTATTTTGCAGAACGGAACAGCTGGCTCTTAATAGAACAGTACTATCCTTGTCTGTCCGTAATGCGGACAATAATAGGACATCTTCAATTTTTTTGCGGAATGGAAACACGGACATACGGAAATGGAATGCACAAGGAGTACCTTCCGTTTTTTTTGCGGACCCTTTGAAATGAATAGTTCTGCATACGGTCCGTAAAAAAAAAATGAACGGACACGGAAAGAAAATACGTTCGTGTGCATGAGCCCTAAGGCTACTTTCACATCTGCGTTTTCCTTTTAGGTTTTTAGATCCATCAGAGGATCTCAAAACCGGAGGAAAACGCTTCAGTTTTGTCCACATTCATTGTCAATGGGGAGAAAACTGAACAATTTGGAACAGAGTGCAACAGAATGCATTCTGTTCCTGGTTTGTTGCGTTCTGTGACCAGACACAAAACTACTGCAAACTGCGGTTTTGTGTCCGGTTTGCGAAACTGAACATGGCACTAAAAACAATGTAAGGCCGAGTTCACACGAACGTGTGTGATCCGTGGCCGTATTGCGGCCTGCAAATTGCGGGCCGCAATACACGGCCACATTTCCTTGTGCATTCCGCATCACGGATGCGGACCCATTCACTTCAATGGGTCCGCAAATCCGGAATTGCGGAACGGCCGCACGGAACGGGACCCCTCGGAAGCCCTACGGAGTGCTTCCTTGGGGTTGCGTCCCGTACTTCCGTTCCGCAAAAAGATAGAACATGTCCTATCTTTTTGCGGAACGGGCGGATCGCGGACCCATTAAAGTGAATGGGTCCGCGATCCGATGCGGCTGACCTACAGCCGGCGATCGTGCATTGCGGCCCGCAGCACGGGTCACAAACGTTCGTGTGAACTAGGCCTAAGTCGATGGTGCCAGATCCATTTTTTTGGGAGAGGAAAAAAACGGATCTGGCGTCCATTGACTTACAATGGTGTTAGTGCTGGATCCAGTTTGTTTATTTTTGATTTAATAAAACTGCATCCGAACAGAACGGATGCAGCCGGTTGTATTAAATGGAACTAAAGCGTTTCCTCCGGTTTTGAGATCCTCTGCCGGATCTCAAAACCTGAAAGGAAAAACGCACATGTGAAAGTAGCCCAACCCCATTAAAGGGAAACTAAACCTTAACGCAAGGCCTGGAAGGTGCAGCGGTGCTTCTCCCTTGCTTACTTACTGCACATGCTGCAAAAGCAGAGTGAAACCTGTTCAGGATGCATCAGGATGTCATCAGTTCAGTCACTGAATGGCGTTTTGGACGGAGGAAATACCGCAGCATCTCCGTCCAAAATTCCGGATTAGTTCCCGGAATGCTGGATCCGGCATTAATTTACATTGAAATGTATTAGTGCTGGATCAATACCGCAATGCCGGATCCGTCCTTCCGGTCTGCGCATGCGCAGACGGGTAAAAATGTGAATTTTTTTTTTGAAATGGATGCATACAGATCCGTCTAAAAATGCTGTCCGTTTGCATGCAGATTGCCTGATCCGGCAGGCAGTTCCGGCGACGGAACTGCTTGCCGGATCACTTTGCCGCAAGTGTGAAAGTAGCCTAAGCTGATCCTTGCAAGCAGCTCAGTAAATGTGGAGAATGCAGTGTTTGTTTCTACAAGTGTCCTTGGAAAGTCTGCACAAGTAGTAAGGCTGAAGATCAGCCTGTGTTTGTGGGAGGGGCGAAGGAGACCTATATAGCGCCGCCTCGCTCTCCCATCATGGACGCCGCGCTCTACCGTGACATCTCTGCACTTCCGGTTTCAGTGCCGACGCTGCCGCTTACCCTCGCTGCTGCTGCTCGTGCTCGTTCCTGCTCGTTCCTGCCTCCGGTCGGAAGTTCTCTACCCTCCCGAACCGCGCTCCCCTGGTAAGCGAAGCGGCGCCTTGAGCTGCTCCCTGTCCTGGGAGCCTCGGCGCCGCGCTCTTCAAATGATTCCACATGTCTGCCTGCTGGCCCCACCTCCCGCACTAGGTCTCCAGGCAACGCCGACGCTTCCACATGTCTGCCTGCTGGCCCCACCTCCCGCACTGGTCTCCAGGCAACGCCGACGCTCGGGTCCCCATTACGCCTATACCCCTGGCACTGGGAACCCGACAGCCATGGCTTAGTATCCGGCATATTTTTAGCCTAAATTAATAAAAACTGCGGTTTCAAGTCATAATCTGCATCAACACAATGCCCTGGAAAACAAGAATCAAACACTGCTATTCGGCCTCAGTAAAGCAGTACAAAAATAATAATAAAAATAAATAAATAAATAAATAAATAAAAACCCTCTCTCCAGGTACAGAGCAGGTGCACAGACGCTTAAATTTCACCTTCACGTCAGTGTCTGCCACACGGCAGATTCATGTCAAATTGTCCGCCACGCTATTGTCTGCCACGCAGCAGCTTCATGTCAATTTTGTCTGTTTCATTCACGCTATTTTCTGCCACGCAGCAGATTCATGTCAATTTTGTCTTTTCCTTAGATTCATTCACGCTATTGTCTGCCACGCAGCAGATCTATGTCAATTTTTCCCTAGGTTCATCCACGCCATCGTCTGCCACGCAGCAGCTTCATGTCAATTTGGTCTGTTTCATTCACGCTATTTTCTGCCACGCAGCAGATTCATGTCAATTTTGTCTTTTCCTTAGGTTCATCCACGCTATTGTCTGCCACGCAGCAGATTCATGTCAATTTTTCCTTAGGTTCATCCACGCTATTGTCTGCCACGCAGCAGATTCATGTCAAAATTTGTCTTTTCCTTAGGTTCATCCACGCTATTGTCTGCCACGCAGCAGATTTATGTTAATTTGAATGTTTCTTTCACGTAATCATCTGCCACGCAGCAGATGCCTTTTCCGTCTCGTTCTCTTTCCCTGACACGTATTCAGGCTTCAGTTGTGGTCTGCCACGTAGCAGTCCACGTTAGTTTTCCTGACACGCATCAGGTTCATCCACCACCCTGACACGCATCAGGGACAGGTTCTCACGTCTCATTTGCACTTCCTGACACGCATCAGGTGCTGTCGCGGTCCTGCCACGCAGCAGATTCATGTAAATTTTTCCTTAGGTTCATTCACGCTATTGTCTGCCACGCAGCAGATTCATGTAAATTTTGTCTTTTCTTAGGTTCCTTCACGCTATTGTCGGCCACGCAGCAGATTTATGTCAATTTTTCCTTAGGTTCCTTCGCGCTATTGTCTGCCACGCAGCAGATTTATGTCAGTTTTCCTTAGGTTCATTCACGCTATTGGCTGCCACGTAGCAGATTCATGTCAATTTTTTCCTTAGGTTCATTCACGCTATTTTCTGCCACGCAGCAGATTTATGTCAATTTAAATGTTTCATTCACGTAATCATCTGCCACGCAGCAGATGCCCTTTCCGTCTCGTTTCTTTCCCTGACACGTATCAGGCTTCAGTTGTGGTCTGCCACGTAGCAGTCCATGTTAGTTTTCCTGACACGCATCAGGTTCATCCACCACCCTGACACGCATCAGGGACAGGTTCTCACGTCTCATTTGCACTTCCTGACACGCATCAGGTGCTGTCGCGGTCCTGCCACGTAGCAGGTGCATCGGTCGCGCTACTCACTCGGCCCGTCCTAACCTAGTAAAAAAGAAAAGAGAGAAAAAAATATATATATATAAGCACGCGGCAGATTCATGTATTTATTGGCCTCAGTCCAGAGACGCATCGGTCATTTGTCTGCCGCACGGCAGATTCATGTCATTGTTTTCCTGACACGCATCAGGTCATTTTATGCCACACAGCAGATTCATGCCTTTGATTGTCCTGATACGCATCAGGTTTTATCCGATCGTTTGTATGCCACGCAGCAGATTCATGTCATTTCTTTTTTTTCCTGACACGCATCAGGTTTTCATCCGGTCATTGCATGCCACAGCAGATTCATGCTTTTGATTGTCCTGATACGCATCAGGTTTCTATCTGGTCATTTGCATGCCACGCAGCAGATTCATGTCTTTTATTTTTTCTCCTGACACGCATCAGGTTCATTCGATATTTTGTCTGCCACGCAGCAGTTCATGTTCTATTTTCCTGACACGCATCAGGTTCATTTACCGCCCTGACACGCATCAGGGACAGGTTTTCTTTTATGTCATATTTCATATTCCTGACACGCATCATGTGCTTCTCCACGGTCCTGCCACGCAGCAGGTACATCAGTCGTCTGACACGCATCAGGCCGTTTCAGCCCGGTTGGACCCTGGTGCGCCTCAGGGGCACTTGCCACTAGCCACGCAGCTAGTTCATGAGCTCGACCACCTGACACGCATCAGGTCATTCGTTTCGCTCTCTGGCCTCACATGTATCAGGCACGGTTAAGTTAATTGACAACGCGCGCTCCCGCTTCCTGATCCACGTCAGGTTCTACTTTATCTCCAGCATCTCTCAAGCCTCATCCCATGTTTTTCCAGGGTCATCCCAGAGGTCTATTTGGTTCAAATTTCGCTTAGGCGATTTCATCCAGGTACCAGTCTCAGGTCCCTTTCATCCAGGTCGTTCCGGTTCCCCTGTTTCGTACGCCAAGTCCAGGTAATCTAGGTCAGCTCATCAGGTAATGCCAGATTCAAAAGAACAGCAGCAAGCCAGAGTCCCGTAGGAAACCAGTCACCGGGGCAATGTTCAGGGCCTTTTCCACCTCCCTAGACAATGATCCTTTCGGGCCATATAAAAGCATAGTGATCAAAGCAGCTATGTACCTCTGTTTTTACGGGTTCTTACGGCCCGGGGAATCCACCAGCTCTCCAGGACACGCAGGCCCCACTTTAGATCAATTAGCCTGGCAGCAGACGCATTGCACCCTATCACTCCACTTCACCAAAACTTCTCAAGTGGGACCGCCAGTCAAAATACGCTGCTACCAGACCTTCAATGACGGGTGCCAGGCTGCCGTGTTCAAAAGCTATTCGCCACTGCAAAAGATCCCGCGCCGGGCAGCCCTCTTTTCCCTTTCAACTCCAAACATCTCACGGCGTCACAGTTCGTTCACCACATCAGAATCTTAGCTTCCGGACTAGGGTTCGATGCCAAGGCCATTTCGGGACATTCATTCCGCATAGGGGCGGCATCCGCAGCGTCAAGTCATGGGGTCCCAGCGCTCGTCATCCAGGAGATGGGCGGATGGCAGTCTTCCTGTTTTGCGCACTGCGTTCCGAACCCGCAGGTTGAGATTGCCGGAGCCTTCACCAGCTTAGCTTTATGAGTTCCGCATTAATCTTTCCTACCCGATTGATTTTTGCCCCTCATTTAGCTCGCACACGGCCATGGCTTCCGGCACACCTCAGCCATTGATAGTTGACAATCAGTCACCCCTCCCCAACTCAGTTGTCCACTCTGCTCCCACCGTAGCCAGGACCACAAGTAGTAAGGCTGAAGATCAGCCTGTGTTTGTGGGAGGGGCGAAGGAGACCTATATAGCGCCGCCTCGCTCTCCCATCATGGACGCCGCGCTCTACCCCTCCCACCCTTCCCCTTTCTTCACCTCTCTCACCATCAGGCTTGCCCCTCATTTAGCTCGCACACGGCCATGGCTTCCGGCACACCTCAGCCATTGATAGTTGACAATCAGTCACCCCTCCCCAACTCAGTTGTCCACTCTGCTCCCACCGTAGCCAGGACCACAAACACTGTTAGCTATGTAATGTGGAAAATGTTGTGACTGTTGGGGTCCTGGTATGGAGACATTGACGTCTCGCCACTATGTCTTCTGACATGTCTGTTTTGGTAACTACTTGCATTCCCCATGTGATAACAATTCTGGAGCATCTATTCTTATCATTCTATGTTGTGCCATTCCTTTATTATTCCTGCTAGAAGTTATGCATGCAGTTTGCAAATCAAGGTCCAGATGGGTGGTACCAGTTGGGAGGGGGTGTCCCTGCACAGTCTGACACTGGCAGCACTGATTGAGTAATGTCAGACAGTGCAGGGACACCCCCCCCCCCCCCCCCCCAACAACCATCTGGACCTTCATTGCAAACTGCAACTTCTAGCAGTAATAATAAAGGAATGGCACAACATACGGTCATAAAAATAGATGCTACAGAATTGTTATTACAATGGAAGTGCAAATAGCTACTATAACAGAGGTGACAGGTCTTCTTTAAGGCTTCCCCGATCTGTCTCAATGTCTTCTACTTGTTGTCTCCCAGCTGAGGGCCTTGGGTTACATGTAAATTTCCAGTACAGGTCAGAATATTATGTTCTATACTCTGGAAAAATCATTTACATGCAGCTGAATCTGCTGGAACGAAGACCATTTCATTTTGTATAAAAGCTGCTCATTCTCTAGCTCATGCATAGTAATAGGAAAACCAACATCCTGTTTTAGGTATCGTTTAAACTCTGTGCAACCTTTCGCACGTCTGTGAGCCTGAAAAGTGCAAACGTTCAAAGGCTGAAAATATAACATTTCCAATCTGCGGGGATTTAAAGGCACACAGCTTAAAAAATATGAATGCATGTCTTGTGTATTTCATTTTAGTTTTATTAGGAGAAATAACTATAACTGTATGGTCAATTCTTTTTTTATGGCCGTATTGGAGGCACACACTTCCTTTCTGCATTGTTTGAACAGACGTGTGAGCAGACTGCAATTGAGTTAACTCCTTAACGACCCAGGACGATAATGCTCGTTCTAAGGCTAAGTTCACACGAACGTGTGTGATCCGTGGCCGTATTGCGGCCCGCAAATCGCGGGCCGCAATACATGGCCACAGTTCCGTGTGAATTCCGCATCATGGATGCGGACCCATTCACTTCAATGGGTCCGCTAATCCGGAATCGCGGAACGGCCGCACGGGACGGGACCCCTTGGAAGCACTACGGAGTGCCTCCGTGGGGTTACGTCCCGTACTTCCATTCCGCAAAAAGATAGAACAAGTCCTATCTTTTAGCGGAACGGCCGGATCGCGGACCCATTAAAGTGAATGGGTCCGCGATCCGATGCGGCTGACCTACGGCCGGCGATCGTGCATTGCGGCCCGCAGCACAGGAACGGGTCACACACGTTCATGTGAACTCGGCCTAAATGGCCGATACTTTGCGCCCCAGGACGAGCATTCTTGTCCTGCGGTCCTTCCCCCCCCCCCCCCCCTTCCCACCATGTGCGTTGCTGTGATCAGCAGCACGGATCCGGCTCTTACTGACAGCCGGATCCTTGCTGCATCCACCAGCATCAGTGATAATGCCAATGCCGGTGGATTAACCCCTCACATGCCGCGGTCAGCGCTGACCATGGCATATGGGAGGTTTGCGCTCCCTCTCCTTAGCCATCGGGTCCCGCACTTGCATCACAAAAAGTGTAATAGCAAGCAATCAAAAAGTCATATGCACCCCAAAATAGTGCCAATCGAACAGTCATCTCATCCCGCAAAAATTATACCCTACCTAAGACAATCGCCCAAAAAAAAAAAAAAAAACTATGGCTCTCAGACTATGGAGACACTAAAACATGATTTTTTTGTTGTTTCAAAAATGATATTATTGCGTAAAACTTAAATAAATCATACATATTAGGTATTGCCACATCCGTAAAGAGCTGCTCTATAAAAATATCAAATGACCTAACCCCTCAGATGAACACCGTAAAAAAAAAAAACTGTGTCAAAAAAGCTATTTTTTGGTCACCTTACATCACAAAAAGTGTAATACCAAGCAACCGTCATCTCATCGCGCAAAAAATGAGACCCTACCTAAGACAATCACCCAAAAAATATAAAAAAATAGGGCTCTCAGAATATGGAGACACTAAAACATGATTTTTTCTATTCTAGTTGCCACCCGAAGAACACAAAAAAATCCCTACCTCGTTCACAGTTTAAACGAGTGCCTAGAATCGTGGAAAATCCATCCCTGAGAGAACAGCGCCTGACAGAAATGGCAAAAAAATTCCAAGATAGGGGTTACCCCACCATACTACTTACAAAAGAACTCTCATTAGCTACGTCCATAGAACCTATAATAACGAAAACCATATCTCCACCACGTGTCCCTTTAGTGATGACCTACCACCCCCTTGTACCTAAGATCCAATCGATTGTCAAAAAGCATTGGCCCCTCCTCCAACAATCCTACCCCGAGGTTACCGAATTCCAACAACCGATCCGTATGTGCTACAAAAGGCCATGTAATCTCAAAGACAAACTCGTACATGCTGACATAGGCCCACTTAAACCTACCTTACAGCAAACCACCTTAGCCCCTAAAAAAACAGGTACATACCCGTGTCTACATTGCGCCCAGTGCACGAATGTGATTAAAGGAAATCGAATCACACATCCCCATACAGGGTGGGCCATTTATATGGATACACCTAAATAACATGGGAATGGTTGGTGATATTAACTTCCTGTTTGTGGCACATTAGTATATGTGAGGGGGGAAACTTTTCAAGATGGTTGGTGACCATGGCGGCCATTTTGAAGTCGGCCATTTTGAATCCAACTTTTGTTTTTTCAATAGGAAGAGGGTCATTTGACACATCAAACTTATTGGGAATTTCACAAGAAAAACAATGGTGTGCTTGGTTTTATCGTAACTTTATTCTTTCATGAGTTATTTACAAGTTTCTGACCACTTATAAAATGTGCTCAATGTGCTGCCCATTGTGTTGGATTGTCAATGCAACCCTCTTCTCCCACTCTTCACACACTGATAGCAACACCGCAGGAGAAATGCTAGCACAGGCTTCCAGTATCCATAGTTTCAGGTGCTGCACATCTCGTATCATCTGAAGGCAATTGTCTATGCTGTGAAGATACGAGATGTGCAGCACCTGAAAACTACGGATACTGGAAGCCTGTGCTAGCATTTCTCCTGTGGTGTTGCTATCAGTGTGTGAAGAGTGGGAGAAGAGGGTTGCATTGACAATCCAACACAATGGGCAGCACATTGAACACATTTTATAAGTGGTCAGAAACTTGTAAATAACTCATGAAAGAATAAAGTTACGATAAAACCAAGCACACCATTGTTTTTCTTGTGAAATTCCCAATAAGTTTGATGTGTCAAATGACCCTCTTCCTATTGAAAAAACAAAAGTTGGATTCAAAATGGCCGACTTCAAAATGGCCGCCATGGTCACCACCCATCTTGAAAAGTTTCCCCCCTCACATATACTAATGTGCCACAAACAGGAAGTTAATATCACCAACCATTCCCATTTTATTAAGGTGTATCCATATAAATGGCCCACCCTGTATATTTTACTCGAAGGGTTTTTACACCTGTAACTCTTCATTTGTCGTGTACTTAATCAAGTGTCCCTGCGGGCTAGCATATGTGGGCGAAACAACCCAAAATGTACACGACCGGATCTCCAAACACAAATCCGACATCCGATGCAATAGAACTGAACAACCAATTCCACATCATTTTATCTATGCAAAACACTAGATCAGTCATCTTAGATTTCAAATTTTGGAGCAAATACCCGCAGGAAGAAGAGGTGGCAACCGGATTGCGCGTCTTAAACAACGCAAATCCTTCTGGATCTTTGAACTGAATACCCTGTCACCACACGGTATGAATAGGGACTTTGACTTTTGCACGTCATGATGGTACCATAAGTGTACCTCAGGTGGATGTTGTCGTACTTGAGAATATATAAGACTGGACAATACATCATCGTGATGTTCATATTCCTACAGTTATATATTAATGCCTGTATAACCTGTGTTGATATGTTTATTAATATCATGTTTCTCCTTTACCTTCCACAGACAAAATGACTCATAAAGTCCGTCCCAGCCAGGTAGTATGAGATATATCATAGTCGTATAATATAGTATTCTGGATACATGTCCTGGGTAGAATTTAATTCAGTGTTCTATATACATGCCCTTGGTAGAAATTCGGGGCATTGAACCCCCGACATGGTGGCTCTAAATATCCATATGTTGACCCTGTTGATATCGAGACATGGTGTATTACCTAAATCACACCTCACTGGATATATTGCGCCTTAGGAGCACTATCGCCGCCATATTTACATATATGCCTACATTCATGGCGATCACAGTACTTCCCTCTATCCTAAATGGATGTCGTATATGTGGACTTCTCCAAAGCATTTGACACTGTACCTCATAAAAGGTTAGTATATAAAATGAGAATGCTCGGACTCGGAGAAAACGTCTGTAAGTGGGTAAGTAACTGGCTGAGTGATAGAAAACAGAGGGTGGTTATTAACGGTACACACTCAGATTGGGTCACTGTCACTAGTGGAGTACCTCAGGGGTCAGTATTGGGCCCTATTCTCTTCAATATATTTATTAATGATCTTGTAGAAGGCTTGCATAGTAAAATATCAATTTTCGCAGATGACACTAAACTGTGTAAAGTAATTAACACTGAAGAGGACAGTATACTACTACAGAGGGATCTGGATAGATTGGAGGCTTGGGCAGATAAGTGGCAGACGAGGTTTAACACTGACAAATGTAAGGTTAGGCACATGGGAAGGAATAATGCAAGTCACCCGTACATACTAAATGATAAAACACTCGGTAACACTGACATGGAAAAGGATCTAGGAATTTTAATAAACAGCAAACTAAGCTGCAAAAAACAGTGTCAGGCAGCGGCTGCCAAGGCCAATAAGATAATAGGTTGCATCAAAAGGGGCATAGATGCCCGTGATGAGAACATATTCCTACTACTTTACAAATCACTGGTCAGACCACACATGGAGTACTGTGTACAGTTCTGGGCTCCTGTGAACAAGGCAGACATAGCAGAGCTGGAGAGGGTCCAGAGGAGGGCAACTAAAGTAATAACTGGAATGGGGCAACTACAGTACCCTGAAAGATTATCAAAATTAGGGTTATTCACGTTAGAAAAAAGACGACTGAGGGGAGATCTAATTACTATGTATAAATATATCAGGGGTCAGTACAGAGATCTATCCCATCATCTATTTATCCCCAGGACTGTGACTGTGACGAGGGGACATCCTCTGCGTCTGGAGGAAAGAAGGTTTGTACACAAACATAGAAGAGGATTCTTTACGGTAAGAGCAGTGAGACTATGGAACTCTCTGCCTGAGGAGGTGGTGATGGTGAGTACAATGAAGGAATTCAAGAGGGGCCTGGATGTATTTCTGTAGCGTAATAATATTACAGGCTATAGCTACTAGTGAGGGGTCGCTGATCCAGGGAGTTATTCTGATTGCCTGATTGGAGTCGGGAAGGAATTTTTATTCCCCTAAAGTGAGGAAAATTGGCTTCTACCTCACAGGGTTTTTTTTGCCTTCCTCTGGATCAACTTGTAGGATGACAGGCCGAACTGGATGGACAAATGTCTTTTTTCGGCCTTATGTACTATGTTACTATGTTACTATGTTACTATATACCACTATGCCAGCACTACTTTGCCAGTTTCCTTACTGGCGTGCCTTCTGCGCATGCGCGGCGACGCCGCGGTGACGTCTCTCGCATTGACGCGGTGACGTCACGCGCATGACGAACCGGCGCAGTGACGCATGACGTACAGAGTCACTAGCGGTACTTGCCGGCACCATCCCTATTTAAACCAGGCACAACAGCAGCATGGTACCGCATCCCATAGGCAACATGCTGCAAGTAACTAAGGTACGGTAAATATGCCATGTGCGGCTGGGTACTCCTTATGGACAAGACTGCTTTGAATGTGTGTATATATGACTGCTTCTAGTGATATATATATGTCTGTTTATATCCTCATGCATTACGATCTAAATTAGGCAGTGGCTTCTTGATTCTGCCCCTGCATGATACTCCATGCTGACTCCTGGTGTCTAGTTGTCTTGACATTGTGCAAGTGTTACTTAACACTGTTGAACATTGTAACCAATGCCCCCTATACCCCACAGGTTATGCCACTCAAACCGACCCTTGGAATCGTCTCCGCCCTGTGCTACTCTGCATCCTATGCTATCTCCATATCACAGGACTGTGCCAAGTTTACTGATGTCCTCACTGCTGCCTCTGGCTGATTGGCTGATTTACATCTGTGCACTCTCACTCTGTGACTCTGCTACAGATGGTGCTGTGTAATTTGGCAACCACTTTGCTGTGTACTTTCTCCTTATCCTCTGTGTCTCTATAATATACATAATCAATTCAATACATAATCAATTAAATAATCCTAGAAGTAGTTTGTAGTATTCGCATCAAAAAATGTCTAAGATTAATGTCTAGCATATAGAGTCTATATGCTAGACATTAATCTTAGACATTTTTTGATGCAAATTACTACAAACTACTTCTAGGATTATTTAATTGATTATGTATTGAATTGATTATGTATCAAAAACCCTGATGTACTATATTTACTCTACCCCAGGTCGTGAACAAGGTCCCGTGTTAGGACCGAAACGTTGGCCAGTTTGCATTTATTATTCCTGGATGTTGAAAATAATGAAATGAAAAATGAAATGAAAATATAATATTGAAAATTACAAATACGAGTGCCGTGGTCTACTTTTATTATACTACTTCCACTACCATTGAGCACCGTACCGAATGACAAAGAGGAGTGCCGTCCAACCCAAGGTGTACCGAGACAATAGGACAGACATCACTACTCAAATATACAATGTCCCAACCATTACAGTAAACATAGACATTTAACATATCCCCAGATGGCTTGGATCTGAGCGCTCAATATATCCAAACAGCGCTTAGATGCCACAAATACAGTCAAATCGCCATGGGGTTTAAGTTTAGCATGGGCTGATGAGAAGGCCCATAATCCTGGCAAGAGGCTGGCAACCAGGCTTCTCCACCACCCAGTGGCGAGGTTGGTTTCGCCACAGTCATGTCCAACAATAAAATCTGAAATCCTTGGATACTGTAAGCTCTATCCCCATTCCTCCAGAAAAAGCCCTTAAAGAGTCACTGTACTTTCACACAATCTCATCTCATTTCATAGAGAATGGTGTAATTAGAAAAATTTCTAAATCCCTTCATTTACAAAAATCTGCCTGCATCCTCCTGCAAAAAAGGTGTAAAGTCATTGCCACTAGGGGTCCCGCTGCCATCTAACTTGCAGTGCACTGCCTGTTGTCAGGCAAGGTCCTTGCCTGGTAATAGAGACTCAGAAAAAGGATGAGAGGAAGTGGGGGCGTGTCAGAGCTGATTCTACACTGCTTCTGAACATTACAGGAGTGTCCTGCCTTTTTTCTGTAAATGTGATTTATCTCTGCGTATCAGCTTTCTGAGCTCCCTAGAAGAAAACAAACATAGCTTGAAGTAAGGGAAGTGATGTCACTGCATACAGACCCCCCTCCCCCACCCGCCTGCTTATGAGAGAAATGCATCTAGCTATGCAGCTGAAACAGGGAATAATATGGCTGAAAGACACTTTAGGAAAGCCCAAATATAACTGTTCCTTCACGGTTAAGATTGTACAAAGAAGCACAGCCAGGTACTCAGGTACGCTTTAAAACAGGACAAGTCCTAAGTCTTTTTGGTCTAGAATGGGATTGGTAGGCTTTATGTAGAATCCTCAATAAAAAGAAATATACTGTAGGAACTCCCTATGATCAAAATATCTATGGCCAGCCTAAAAAATTTATTTTCTGCAAATCTGCTGAGGCAGAGCATATGCTATATTGTGATCTGATGCTGCTTCCTCTGGATCTGCTATATACTGTAGCAGTGTACAGCATGGCCTCGTACCGGAACATTGTCTATTGCACGCTATGTAGCACTATTTGTTTCTTTGCCAGGTCTATTTGCATGAGAAATAAGCAAGCAGTTCAGACTATGACCCTGTGTCCTTTGTGCTTGCAAGCTGCCTAATATCCAAAGCCAGAGCTTCAGCACTCACACAATGGGGTCTCTTTACTTGGGGAAAATACGAGGCCAAAAAGAGGAATTAAAAAGACTTGTAGAAATCCTGGGCACTAATGGAATTCAGGATTTTACTGAAAGGACATAAACTGAATATGTTATTAACACCTTTGGTGCCAAATTACCACAGAGAAATTAACGGGGTTTTCCAAGACCTTGATATAAATGACTTATCCTCATTAATATCCTATTGGTGGGTGTCCGATTCCTGGCACCCCCATCCTCCACTGGTCAGCTGTTTGTAGAGGCATTAGCCATCTCAAAACCTACCCAAGCACAGGGCCGTACATTGTACAGTGGCTGTGCTTGGTATTGCAACTCACTTGAATGGAACTAAACTGCGGCTCGCTATGTGTCCAATAAACGTCATGTCACTAGCCTAGGAAGAGGCCACAATGCTCACTGGAGGGCTGTGGCCTCTTCAAACATCTGATCATGTGAGTGCTGTACGTTTGACCCCCACTGATCAGATATTGTTGACCAGTGATGGCCTGCGAACACATGCGGGCTGCCATCTTGACTCACAAGTCCGGCGATGCACAGGTAAGCCCTTACCTGTGCCGCGAGCCGGTCTGAAATCAAATGCGGTCACCGTGAGCAGGCAGTTCCGAGAACAGCCCGATGAAGGCCCCCGGTGGCTGTTCTTGGAACTGCCTGCTCCCGGTGACCGCATTTGTTTCAGACCAGCTCGCGGCACAGGCACAGGTAAGGGCATATTATGGGGGACACTATGAGGAATGGGGAGAGGAGCACTATGAGGGCATTTACTGGGGCACTATATAGGGGTATTTTATACTGGCATACATTATGGGGACATTAGCTCAACTGCGGGCACTAAGCGGGGGTATTTCATGTACTGTCATATTATAAGGAGAATTATTACTACTAGGGGGTATTATGGGAAGCTTTACTACTACTACTGGGGGGCTATGAGGAACATGATTACTAGTATGGGCGCTATAGGGGCATTATTACTACTAAGTGTGCTCTGGCCGAGAATTATTTCTATTGGTGGGATTTTGGGGAGCACTGTTACTTTGGGGGGCACCCTGGCACAGTATCAGCTTAGCACAATTATTTTTGGGGAACATTATCTTTATAGTATTAGTGTCTGAGCGCAGTTATTTTTTAGAGCACTGTGTGCCAATAACTGTTGAAGGGGGCACTATCTGTGTGGTAGTAGTATTTCCATGGGGACTGTTTCTGCGGTATAGTATTGGGGGTGTCAGGAAAGGGTGTTCAGAAGATGTGAAGATGATGGAAATGTGGGAAACTAATGTCTGTTTGTCAATCTCTGCAGAGACGGGAGAAGGCTGAAAAATCATCATGGCGGTCTGGTCTGAATGGAGAAGATGAGGAAAGAAAATGTCTACAACAACAGTGACATCACTGGATGTAAGAGGCATGGGGCGCTATGTAGGAGAGGAGATGCTCCGGCTCCTTCCCCTGCCATCTGCAGAAGGCGAATTCAGAGCTGGGTGAGGATGGCAAAGGGGGGCAGCAGGCCACGGGCGGGTGGCAGATGGTAGGGGGAACCACAGGCAATGAGCAGGATCTGGGGAGGGAGGAGAGTGGAGGAGCTTCCTGGCTGTAGCCGGCTGTTTATTGTATAATGTGAAGCCAGGACAGGCCTCCCCTCTCCGTATGATGTGTAGAGACAGGCCTCAACATTAGAATTTCAGCTGTACAGTGTTTGTTGGGAGTGGCCTATTATATGTAGGAGGGGCTTTTAATAATGGGCGGGGCTGAAAATGTTGCGCTGCGCACGCAACATTTTTCCTTTCCTGCAGGGCTTTTAGAAATGGCCAGGCAAAAGAATCGGCGCAGCACGCTACACACACACCGCATTTTTAAATATGAAGGGGGCTTTGAAGAATGGGCGGGTAAAAGAATTGGCACAGCGCGCTACACGTGCCACATTTTTTGTCTTTCGGACACCCCCTAGACAAAATTCCTGTGTGCACCCCTGCCCACAGGTTCCAGGTTTATGTAGGAAAAGACACCTGGACTGAACCCCCAGAACTGTGACTAGATAAGGCTACTTTCACATCTGGCAAAGGATCCTAAAACCGGGCCAAAACGGTTCTCTTTTGTCCCCGTGCATTCTGAATGGAAAGAGATCATTCCGTTTCGGCAGCATTCCGTTTTGTGACCGGACACAAAACCGCGGCAAGCTAAAAAACTGGATCCATCATCCATTGACTTTCAATGTATTTAGTGACGGATGTGGTTTGTTCCGTTTTGATTTCACAAAGCGCATCCTAACGAAACGGATGCATCCTGATTTTAAATCAAAACGGAACCGTTTTGGTCAGGTTTTGAGATCCTTTGCCGCATATGTAAAAGTAGCCTAAGAGGGTATAAGAGGCACAGCACAGTATATAACTAGGGGCACAGTATAGGATATAAGGTGACACAGTACAGGGGATGATTATGGTACACAGTACAGGGTGTAATAAGTGGGCGCAGCACAGGGGGCACAGTACAGTGAACGGTTGACACTGCCATACAGTGACTGGATAATGTCACCATAGAGTGACTGGATAACACTGCTATACAGTGACTGCTGCTTACAGAGCTGCTGTGCGGATGGTTGTCACACGGCCACCAGATAGGGAGACTGCTCCATATGCCATTCCTAGCACACCACCTGGAAGCTGCTTGGACTCTGGGCCTTCTTCTGCCAGTCATCATGTGAGCAAAACCCTGGGAGACCCAGGAGTATCAGTCCCAGCAACACTTAAAGGGAACCTGTCATGTGGATATTTGATTATAATCTAACTAATTATATACAATCATTAACTACTAAAATCATTAACCACTTACTGGTGTGACAGATGGTTACCTCATAATATACACACAAAGATGCCGCATGCCGCATGCTAATGAGCAGATTTGAGTCCAGCGTGATGTCATTGAGTCCAGCGTATATTTAATTCAGAGCTATAGCCACTCCCCTGCCCACCTGCTGCTGATTCATATGGAAAAAACTGTCAATCAGCAGCAGGTAGGCGGGGAGAGTCAGGAGCTCATGAATATTCAGGACTTATCATTATCAGCTGGAGCTTTTCAATACCAGATGTTGGCAGATTGACTGGGTCAATTAAAGAAAGTGACCCAGCATTTTGCTAAGACAATCAGTCACTTATTTATGTTGCCCTTAGTTAGGACACCATAAAACTGGTGACAGGTTCCCTTTAAGGTCCATGCAACTGTCGGTCCTCACAGTTGAGGCTGGCGGGGCGGGGGCAGGCCCGTAGTCACAGTGCTCTGGCTTCCTGACTAAGCTGATTGGGGGAACAGCAATGACTGCTCATTGCTGCTCCACCAATCAGCATCTCCTCCGTCTTATGTGCACCGCTGAGCACCGCGGACTGCATGAGCTTCATACAGATTGGTGGTTAAATACACAGACAAGGGGGATGTCCTTGTACTGACCGCAATTCACAGGAACCGCAGCCCCCCTACCCTGTAAGAGGTACCACTAGCACAACCCCCAAGCCAGACTGCATCCTTTACTACAATAAAAACATGGGAGGGGTTGATCTTTCAGATCAAGTTATGAAACCATACAGTGTCATGCGAAAAATAACGGTGTGATACATAAAGCTGGCAGTGACAGTGCACATTGCACAGACGGCACTGTATAAGGCTTACATTTTATTTCGATCTGCAGGCCTGGCAGGAAAATTCCTTAATTTTTAAGAGGGGGTGATCTAGGCCCCAAGTACTTTTGGAAATTATGATGCCCATTTTCTACCAGGGCAACATTTCCCTGGTGAAGTCCCCCAAACAGTAAGGAAGACATATAAAAGGACACCATTTATCACTGCAAAACCTGGCCTGTGCATAAAGGACTGACTCAAAGTGTACCACATATCCATGGATTATTAATTTTATCCTTTATGCACCCAGTAAATCACCCACCTTATTACACTGTGATATGCTCCACACAGCTTATGTATTCACTTTTCACCCTCCACTCCACTACAGTCTTTGAAAAATCCCTTGATGGGTGTAATTTTCTAAATCGGGTCAAAAATTGTGCAGGCACCTCAGGGACTATTGAAATTTGACATAGTGCCTCAAAACCACTTAAATCAAATCTGACCTCCAAAAACCATATGGCGCTCCTTCCCTTCTGAGCCCTGTGGTGTGCCCATGCATCGGTTTACAACCATATAAGGTGTTTCTGCAAACTGAATTAGAGTAATCAATATTGAGGATTATTTTTCTGCTTACCCTTGCTGTGTTAGGCCTCATGCACACGACCGTTGTGTGCATCCGTGGCCGTTGTTCCGTTTTCCGTGATTTTCTGCGGACCCATTGACTTTCAATGGGTCCGTTGAAAACCCGGAAAATGCACCGTTGTTCATCCGCGGCCGTGATCCGTGTTTCCTGTCCGTCAAAAAAATATGACCTGTCCTATTTTTTTGACGAACAACGGTTCACGGACCCACTCAAATCAATGGGTCCGTGAAAAAACATGGATGCACACAAGATTGGCATCCGCGTCCGTGATCTGTGGCCGTAGGCTACTTTCACACAGACGGATCCTGAGGGGTTAATTGTGCGTATCATAGCCCCCTGTAAGAGATCAGGTGCTGCCAGGCAGGAGGGGGCACACCCCGCTCCCTCCCCAGTTTTAAATTCATTGGTGGCCAGTGTGCCCCCCCTCCCTCCCCTGTATTTAACTCATTGGTGGCCAGTGCGGGCCCCCCCTCCCTCCCCTGTATTACTGTACATTCATTGGTGGCCAGTGTGCCCCCCCTCCCTCCCTCCCCTGTATTTAACTCATTGGTGGCCAGTGCGGCCCCCCTCCCTCCCCTGTATTACTGTACATTCATTGGTGGCCAGTGTGCCCCCCCTCCCTCCCCTGTATTTAACTCATTGGTGGCCAGTGCGGCCCCCCTCCCTCCCCTGTATTACTGTACATTCATTGGTGGCCAGTGTGCCCCCCCTCCCTCCCCTGTATTTAACTCATTGGTGGCCAGTGCGGCCCCCCCTCCCTCCCCTGTATTACTGTACATTCATTGGTGGCCAGTGGGCCCCCCTCCCTCCCCCTCCTAATTAAAATCCCCCGCTCCGCACGGCCAGGCGGACACCATCATGTCCGTGGATCCTCCAAAAATCAAGGAAGACCCACGGACGAAAAAACGGTCACGGATCACGGAACAACGGAAATCCGTTTTGCGGACCGCAAAAAAAACGTCCGTGTGCATGAGGCCTTACAGGAACAAATAGATTAAAATGGAAAATCTGCAAAAGAGTGAAATTTCAAACTGTCACCTTCATTTTGCTTTAATTCCTGTGGAACACCTGAAATGTTAAATAAGCTTCTAAATTCCATTTTGAATAATTTGAGGGTGCAGTTTCTAAAATGGTGTAATTTATTTGTGGTTTTTATTATGTAAGCCCCTCAGTGACTTCAGAAGTGAATCAGTCCTTTAAAAAGTAGTTTTTTTAAATTTTCTTGAAAATTTGAAAAAATTGCTTCTAAAATACTAAGCCTTCAAACGACCAAAATTATAAAATGACATTTACACACTGATTTTAAGGGGTTAAAGATTAAAAACTGGCTTACTTTTCCTTTTAGCTAATGTTAATGGTCGATAGAAATGTACGTTAACATACATATCTCAACTAGATCCTATAAGAATCAGCAGGGAGATTTATTTTTATACAGGTAATGAAGGGGGATGCAGGCAGGGGTGCACCTAGTCTTTCTGCTACCTGAGGCGAAAACTGAAACTGTGCCCACCCCCATGCCAATTTCATAACCTAACCCCTTTGCCACAATGAAAGCGCTCTTTCCCCATGGCCCTTCCGCTGCCCCCCTCTTGCCCCTACCTGGTGCTGCCTGAGGCGATCGCCTCACCTGGCCTCATTGGTGGTGCACCCCTGGATGCAGGAGATGGTATCCCAACCTGGAGATACACATTGTGGAACCCCAGATAAATGAGAAATTTTGGGGACTTTTTAAAAATCTACAACAAGGCTTTGAAAAACGTATTCATACTCCTTGAACTTTCCACGTTTTTTCACGTTACACCCACAAACATAAATATATTTTTGGGGGGATTTTATGTGATAGACCAACACAAAGAAGCAAGTAGGTGTGAAGTGAAAAGAAATTGAAACATGGTTTTCAAAATTTTTAATAAATCAAAATCTGGATTGTCGGGCATTCTGAGAATATGGGATAAAATAGCAATACCCCTAGGCTTCACCCATCCCCCCAGCACCCTGATACCTCTTTTCAATAACCCTGAATTTCCTTTGGGCGGGGGACGTCAATCGTTTCTGGGTTTGGACCTTGCAGATAACCCTTATGTGTCCTCAGTTATGGAGAGAGGCTCCTTACGGCCGCTATCCTCCTTCCCGGAGGGGTCGTCTAAAGGGGCGTGGCTTGGTTATGTCAGTCTAAAAACTTACCTGGCCTCCTTAGGCCCCAAGGACGCCCTATCTAGGGATCTCACCACCTTTGAAGCGCTGTGCAGCCAAACATCCCCTCTCACGCACTTAGTGTCTCTGATCTATGGGCTACTTCAGGGGAAGGATGATTCCATTTCCACCCTGCCCTTTGTAAGTGTATGGGAAAAAGAACTGGGGAAGTCATTTCCCTCCGAGCTATGGGAGAAAGCATTCGAGTTATCCCATAAGTCGTCTGTTAGTTGCGGACTACAGGAAAATAATTTTAAGATAATGTCCAGGTGGTACAGGACTCCGGCCCTGTTGCATTCTTTCCTTCCCACATGCCCTAGTACTTGCTGGAGATGTGGTCGGGAGGAGGGCAATATGTCCCACGTCTGGTGGTTCTGCAGCAAAATCACACCATTCTGGGAATCTATTAATGATTTATATGATATGGTCAGTGGCAGCTCTTCTAGGTGGACACCGGAGGGTGCTCTGCTTTCTATGTTCCCTAGTTCTACTTCCACTTTGAAAAAAGGTCTCCTAAGATTCTTTGTACAAGCCGCTCGCCTGGTCATACCTAGATTTTGGAAATCCACATCCGCCCCTCGTCTTAGGGACTGGCTCATCACCTTTGAGAATATTTACAGAATGGAGGAGCTCTGGGCGGAGGACATGGGCAACTCCAATAAGTTCTTAAAAATCTGGACTCCCTGGATTCTGTTTAAGGGATCTAACGATTATCTCACCTGGTTAAGTAGGGATGCCGCCAGTTCCTAAGACGAGGGGCGGCATCTCCCTCATGGATTTTATTTCTCTCAGGCATCACTGATAGTTCCATTGGAGTATTTTAACGAAGGTTTGGGCAATTTGGGATTTATTACTATCTTGTTTAATACCCCACTACTTCTCTTGTCAGGAAACTCCCCCCCTTCCCTTCTTTCCCTATGTGTCCTTGTCTTAGTCATTCGTCCCTGTGGTGTGTTGTATACGTCAGGGCTTCTTGCCTCTTTATACCTGTTATTGTGATTTAGATATGTCATTTCAATGGAAGATGTGATCATTGGATATATTTCTATCTGCATTTTTCTCTACTACATTTACTTATTCTATTCATGATCATCTGATTGTATACGATTGTATACGTATATATGTACACAGCCTCGACTTGTAATCGGGTTGTTTTTGATGTATTGTTCTTTTCTTGGCTCCTCCTAATAAAAGAATTTGAACAACAAAATCTGGATTGTGCGGCGTGCATTTGTATTCAGCGTTCTCCCCCCACCCGAGTCGATACTTTGTAGGACCACCTTTTGCTGCAATTACAGCAGCAGGACTTTTGGGGTATGTCTCTACCAGATTTGCACATTTAAATGTAACCATGGAAACAAGCAGTGTATAATGTGATGGAAAAAGGGAGGCAATATAGACAATCATTATACATTAGTAAGTGCCTTGCACTAACTTTCTCTGCATAATAAATGCCATTTGCTGAGGTGACACAGCCCCTTTAAAAAGGCTTAGCAAAATATTGTAGTCTTCAGAGTTTGGAGTTAAAGCGGTTATTGGTGTTGGTGATATTTGCAGGTGTCACCATGTGTTCCTGCTCTCCAGAAGGGATGGTAAGGCGCGGTGCACCCCAATGGGAAATAAGTCCGGAGAGTCAGGGTCTGCAGTAAACCAGGGTGCTTCTTTACTGGAGGAATTCAGGTGCAAACCAATACAGACGAGGCACAGGGCTGGCTTCTCCAGTCTCCTCCCTGGCAAAAGAAGGGTTTGATGCTGAGGAAAGTACTGAGCTAGCTGTTCCCCTCTCTCTCCCAGAAGGCTGGTACCGTAGCCAAGGGCTGGTGATCCAAGGTCTGTGGCAGAGTATCCCCATCTCAGCTTCTTCTTCTGGTCACTCAATAGTCTGGCAGAGTCTTCTCTTCTAAGCACTGATCCCTAACTGCAGACCACTAGGGCCTCTGACTGCTCACCTTATATACAGTTTCTAGCTGACCTAGAACCTTCTAGTGGGGGGAAGTTGGAGTGGAGAAACTCAACACAAACAAATACAATGTTACAACTCCCATCTCTCATTGACTTGCATTAGACCTTCAATGATACTCAATGGCAATGATACAGCAGTTTTCCAGACAAAACAGGTGCCTGTTATCTCGGTTCCCCGCACTGGTGTCTCTGACTCCTTTGGGTCAGCTGTCAATTACACAGAGACTACTACAGGAGGTAGCAGCCTGGTAGTTTCCCTGCAGCAAAATCAAGATCCCATACAGGAGTTAAAAGGGTGAAAACCAAGGGACTGCCACCCTTAGGAATAGTCCAAAGCCAAATCTGTTGGTAGACACAGTGGTTCCACACACACTGCCGTGACACTTTAGATTGGACAACTAAATAAAACTCCAGTACCCTGTCGTAGGGATTCGTCAAACATTGATTTTTTGAGTGTGTTTGCAAAAGACGATCGCTAGCTCTCGGCATTCACCCCTATGAATACACACTACTGAATAAATGTCTGGCCTCAGGGTCCAGAAGAGTAAAGATTCAGACACTTTACCTGAGAATACTGGTTGGGTAAACTAGTTAATCCACTAGTAAACGGTGTAGCAATTTACCACCTGCTGAGCAAACACCAGAACTTTGCAAGTCGTCTGACATTTGGATATTGTGGTCTACAACATGGGAGCAGCTGTCTTTTTGGTACAAAAATAGACAACACAATCTTTAATAGAACAAGTTTCATGTCTTGCTGAAATTTTCTATCTTCTTGCTCATCGTTTGTCTATTTTACGTTGATATTTGATCCCAGCTGACTGTAATGAATGTTGATCAATTGGCTTATTTGGTCCAGCATCTGCATGTCTATCCATAATATTGTAGTCTAATAAGGTCTCGTTCACATCTCCGTTTGTGAGATCCAGCAGGCTTCTCTGTGCCGGAACAGCCTGCTGGATCTCACAGATCCGGCGTTGCTGGATCTTCAACTTCACTGCTGGATCCCCATTGATTGCAATGGGATTCCTCAGTGATCCGGACGATGTCCGGCAAAAATGCTGGGTTTCGGCTGGACATAAACCATTGCATGCAACGGTTTTCTTCCGGTCGAAACCTGGCATTTTTTCTGGAAATTGGCTGGATCATTACCGGATCCCCAAAGCAGTCAATGGGGATCCGGCAGTGAAACTTCGGACCCGACAACGCCAGAACCACAAACGGAGATGTGAACAAGGTATCGCTATCCCTCAAGTGAACAGGATTGCTAACACCCTGCACTAAAAGCATAAGTGATGATTTTTTATTTTTTTTGCCCAGTGCTACTACATTTCTGGTGCCAGTGATCTACCTTTGCCATGGCTCCACTATACCATATGTATTTTCATAGTCTATGGAAAATCCTGCCTGGAGGCACTCTGCTGGAGACAAATATAAAGTAATACAGACAACTTCCTTTAGAAAGTGGTTTGTGACTACTACTAGATGCTACTCATAGGTCAAAAACGTGTTAGCATTAATCCTGCACAAGGATGGAATCTCCAGTAGTGTATACAGCCTTCAACACGTCACCCTGTTGGAAAAGGGCAGCTGGCATTTTAAAAGGGCGCATCACTATATTAAACAATCTTGTATTTAATCAGAGATTACAGTATACTTTACTCTAATGAAGGAGAACTCTTCAGTGCGAATACAGCATACATTCTGCCAACACATCAGGGTGTGACACCAGATAGTCATAAAAGAATGAATGACCTACATTCTTAGACAATCCGCTTATAACATGCCCTCAAAATATACACATAACAGCTTGGAATCAAGTGAATACACTTGCTTTCACTCACAGAGGATAGAATTTTAAAAGTTTTGAAGTTTTTTGGAACATGCCTTTGGGTAGACATTGCTTTGAGATATTCTTAGAAAAGGTCAATATTTTTTATAAAGGGAGTGGTAATGGGGTTGCTGTTACGAAAATCTGGTATTTCTTTGCTGCCTCCTGTCCTCCTGTTTACTAACATTATTTGGGGCAGTTGCGATGCATCTGCCTTACACGTAAATCTGGGTCAGAGTACCGATATGCTTGGCCTGGGGAGGAGTTTTTGATTGGTTAGCCTTCCTTTAAATGTTCATGTTTGAAGATATTTTGTTGCTAAGTACACTGCGTGCAGAATTATTAGGCAAATGAGTATTTTGACCACATCATCCTCTTTATGCATGTTGTCTTACTCCAAGCTGTATAGGCTCGAAAGCCTACTACCAATTAAGCATATTAGGTGATGTGCATCTCTGTAATGAGAAGGGGTGTGGTCTAATGACATCAACACCCTATATTAGGTGTGCATAATGATTAGGCAACTTCCTTTCCTTTGGCAAAATGGGTCAAAAGAAGGACTTGACAGGCTCAGAAAAGTCAAAAATAGTGAGATATCTTGCAGAGGGATGCAGCACTCTTAAAATTGCAAAGCTTCTGAAGCGTGATCATCGAACAATCAAGCGTTTCATTCAAAATAGTCAACAGGGTCGCAAGAAGCGTGTGGAAAAACCAAGGCGCAAAATAACTGCCCATGAACTGAGAAAAGTCAAGCGTGCAGCTGCCAAGATGCCACTTGCCACCAGTTTGGCCATATTTCAGAGCTGCAACATCACTGGAGTGCCCAAAAGCACAAGGTGTGCAATACTCAGAGACATGGCCAAGGTAAGAAAGGCTGAAAGACGACCACCACTGAACAAGACACACAAGCTGAAACGTCAAGACTGGGCCAAGAAATATCTCAAGACTGATTTTTCTAAGGTTTTATGGACTGATGAAATGAGAGTGAGTCTTGATGGGCCAGATGGATGGGCCCGTGGCTGGATTGGTAAAGGGCAGAGAGCTCCAGTCCGACTCAGACGCCAGCAAGGTGGAGGTGGAGTACTGGTTTGGGCTGGTATCATCAAAGATGAGCTTGTGGGGCCTTTTCGGGTTGAGGATGGAGTCAAGCTCAACTCCCAGTCCTACTGCCAGTTTCTGGAAGACACCTTCTTCAAGCAGTGGTACAGGAAGAAGTCTGCATCCTTCAAGAAAAACATGATTTTCATGCAGGACAATGCTCCATCACACGCGTCCAAGTACTCCACAGCGTGGCTGGCAAGAAAGGGTATAAAAGAAGAAAATCTAATGACATGGCCTCCTTGTTCACCTGATCTGAACCCCATTGAGAACCTGTGGTCCATCATCAAATGTGAGATTTACAAGGAGGGAAAACAGTACACCTCTCTGAACAGTGTCTGGGAGGCTGTGGTTGCTGCTGCACGCAATGTTGATGGTGAACAGATCAAAACACTGACAGAATCCATGGATGGCAGGCTTTTGAGTGTCCTTGCAAAGAAAGGTGGCTATATCGGTCACTGATTTGTTTTTGTTTTGTTTTTGAATGTCAGAAATGTATATTTGTGAATGTTGAGATGTTATATTGGTTTCACTGGTAAAAATAAATAATTGAAATGGGTATATATTTGTTTTTTGTTAAGTTGCCTAATAATTATTCACAGTAATAGTCACCTGCACACACAGATATCCCCCTAAAATAGCTAAAACTAAAAACAAACTAAAAACTACTTCCAAAAATATTCAGCTTTGATATTAATGAGTTTTTTGGGTTCATTGAGAACATGGTTGTTGTTCAATAATAAAATTAATTCTCAAAAATACAACTTGCCTAATAATTCTGCACTCCCTGTATAGCGAGAGCTATGCGCATTTGTGTCCAGAATCCTTTCATTCCTAGTATCTGCAGCAAGCCTCTGAGAAGCCGGTGCAGAGGTTGGGCGTAGTAGTGGCCCTGATGAGATGTTGTGTCACGGTTTACTTTTTCAGGTCTTTGCTTCCTGGGAATGGTGCAGTGGAAATGTGGTATAAGGAATCAGGCCAGAAGTAAAATAATAAGTCTCTCTTTACTTAGTGCAAAGGAAAAGTTGTAGTACATCCAGCAATAGTTTGTACAAAGTGCAATTTTTCTTTCCAAATGAGTGACAAATAATAGCACTTTCTTTCCCATTGACAATTAATGGCACCTCTAGTATGCTATCTTGTTGATGTGCCTCTCCTGAACTTCTGGCTATCAGCTGTAAGCTGGCACTCGTGGATATAGGTGTCCACTGTGTAATGCAGGCTTTGAGTTGGTCTGGCTTTGATGTTATCTAGGTGATAGGTATCTGAGATGTAGTCCCTCGCCTGCAGCAGGGTCTGCAAAGCTGTGGATTGTTGGTCACTCTATTGTCTATAAATGCTGCAGCTTTCCAAATATCTGTGTCTGTGGTATTCTTGCAGTCTGTCTGGAGTAGTGGTCTCACAGGAGAGTAGGATCCAAAGCTAGTTCATAAGACCCTTGGAGCAGGAGCAATAGGATGTGCTTCCTCACTACTCATTGTACTAGCTAAGATTGCCCCTCCTGGTAGGGAATAGGACCAGCCCACTCCTACCGAGAGGGAAGGAACAGTGGGTCTTTGTACTGGAATCTAATTAGCATCTCTGTATAAATATGGCTTTTGGGGACAATGTGAATGGTAGATAACTCGGATTTTCAATGTACAAAATCCATATATAGTTATTTCCAGCTCACCTCAGTTCGATTCTCCGCGTGCACGGAACACAACAGATAAGTTCTCGTAATGACAAGCAAAAGAAAGAAGTTCCAGCACTAACTTCTTTCTTTTGCTATTTTCAAGGTACTATACTGAGTTCTTCTATATATGGTAAATGTCCTATTCATAGCTATTTTAAAGGAGTTTTCCGAGATTTTCGTACTGATGACCTATCCTCAGGATAGGTCATTAGTATCTGATCGGTGGGGGTCCGACATGTTTGAGAAGGCAGCAGCGCTCGCAGTAGCGCCTTGGTCTTCTCTCTGCATTCCCTAGGCCAGTGATGACACGTTCATCAGTCATGTAGCCTAGGATCAACTCAGCCCCATTCACGTTAATGGAGTTGAGAGGCAATACCAAGCACAGCCGCAATACAATGTACGGCGCTGTGCTTAGTAAGCTGCAGAAGGCAGCGGCGCTCACAGGATTGGCAGGGTTCCCGGGTGTCAAACCCCCACGATCAGATACTGATGAACTATCATCTTGGAAAACTCTTTTAAATAGAACATGAGATTCATTGTCCAAACCATACCAAAGCTTTGGGTATTCTTCTGGTATACTTCTACCAGTATGACCAGTACAGATTCCATTATATAGGATAGAGAGTCCTTTTGGGTCCCATCAGGCTCAGAGTCCACTGAAGTGTGAGCTCATCTCACAGACCATCTTTCTATCTTGCTCACAGAGCTCTATGGTGTCCATAAGGACAGGGGTTGTCCTGGTGGGATAACCTTTTTGAGACTCAACAAAATAGTATTAACAGATTTAGCATGTAGGAAGTAAATTAATTACTTTACTTTTTGCACATTCCAGTGAAAGGTTGGGGAAGTGACTACCAGACACAAGGTGATTCCAGACCGAAAAATATGATCAATTGCCTATTCAAAGTCCACTTCACAAATTAGTTTAATACAATGAGAGTCTTGTACAATGAATTTGCATTATAGTCAAATATAATAACACTTACAGGAAAGAGTCCTATGCCCATTGTATCATAGTATGGTTGTGACATTGGTCAGGGAGATACAGTTATCAAACTTCAGACCATACAATTAAATGGGTTGTTCAGGTTTAGACAAATATGGCTGCTCCCCCGGCCCCCCAACCACCCCCTTCCCCCCTCAAAAAAAAACAAAAAACTGTGTCAAACCTGTCTATGGGTTGAGCTTTAATACCAGACACACCATATAGAGGGTATTGTGTAATTGGAAAGTTACCTATGCATAGGGGACATCAACAGAGGACAGGGAGGCCAACCACACCAAGGTGCAGATTGTAGTGGCATCAGGCCGATGAAGATACGGCGCAGGTTTCTCAATGTCCTAGGTTGAAAAGTGAGAGTGGTTCCAGACAATTGTTGCTGGTAATCTGAACCTTCAACATTTCCAGCATACTAACAATACCTTAGACACCTACAGTAAATGAAAAAGGGACAGGACATTTGTGTGGTATGTGTGGATTGCTTTTATTGCTCTGAGACATATTGATCAGAACCTGTTACAGTTTTAGAACACTCTGTAGACCTTTGGGAATGAACTTAATATGGCTAAAAACAAAACAAAAAACAATTACCATATTTTCCGCTCCATAAGATGCACTTTCTCCTCCAAAAGTGGGAAAAAATGGCAGTGCATCATATGAACCGAATAATAATGAGCGCTTCCATTGTGGAAGCACTCATTAGTACACTGTCACGTTCGGGTATGGGAGGGAAACACCACACCGAACATAGGAAGGAAAGGGGTGAGGGAATAAGGCCTGGAAACTTGGGAAAAGAGATGGACACCTCCTAGTAAAACCCTAATCAAAGTCCTGACTAACTACCAGTATGAACAGACCCTAGAGGAAGGTGAGTTCATACACCGGAATACCTAGTGTCCTAACTCACCCTGATACTAATGTCAGGAATGAGACAACCTGTTCCTCCAAAAGGAAGGACGAACAGGAGTCTCCCTCAGGCCTTAATACAAATGACAGAAATACAACACACAAAATAACCCAAGCAAAATACAAAAGGGAAAGAAAACACTTAACTTCAAGTGGCTATGGCAGCACCAGGATCTCAGCTAGGGCTGCAGTAAACGATTATTTCAGTAATCGAGTATTCTATCGATAATTTTTTACGATTAATCGAGTAATCTACTAAGAAAAAATGAATTAATAGACTGTTTTCCTTTATAAAAACTCAGACCCCCTGCCATCAGTCCCCAACACCCTTCGTTCCCCCTGTGCGATCAACCCAAGTGCATTAGTCCCCCACCCCAGTGCCTTCAGCTCCACTCCCCCAGTGCCATCAACCCCTCCATGCCATCCATTTCCATGTCCCCCACTCCACCAGTGCCATCAGATTAGCCCGTCCATGTCCCCCAGTGCCATCAGATCAGCCCCTCCATGTCCCCCAGTGCCATCAGATCAGCCCCTTCATGCCCCCCAGTCCCATCAGATCAGCCCCTCCATGTCCCCCAGTGCCATCAGATCAGCCCCTCCATGTCCCCCAGTGCCATCAGATCAGCCCCTCCATGTCCCCCAGTGCCATAAGATCAGCCCCTCCATGTTCCCCAATGCCATCAGATCAGCCACTCCATGTCCCCCACTCCCCCAGTGCCATCAGATCAGCCCTTCATGTCCCCAGTGCCATCAGATCGGCCCCTCCATGTCCCCCAGTGCCATCAGATGAGCCCCTCCATGTCCCCCAGTGCCACCAGATTAGCCCACCATGTCCCCCAGTGCCATCAGATCAGCCTCTCCATGTCCCCCAGTGCCATCAGATTAGCCCCTCCATATCCCCCACTCCCACAGTGCCATCAGATCAGCCCCTCCATGTCCCTCACTGCCACCAGTCAGCCCCTCCATGTCTCCCACTCCCATCTGCACCAGTGAAATAAAATACTTACCTCTCCTGTAGGGGGCGCCGCTCCACAGCTCCTTCCTCTTCTTCTCCATGCGCTGCACTGGATTCTGACGTAACACAGCGTCTGGTCATAGTGCGCGCTTACGTGCACTATGACCTGACAATGTATCAGGATCCAGTGCAGCGCGGCACGGGCCGGCGGGTGACCACGGAGCGGTAAGTAATAGCAAGCACGTCACTCACTTCGCTCAGTGGTCGCATGACACAAAAGAATCCTCGATGCAAAAAATTGCATAGATTATTTTTTTGTGTCTAATTACTCGATTCAATAGAGTAATCGTTTCAGCCCTAATCTCAGCCGAGATCCACACAACAGCTATCCACAACTCCAACAGAAGCTATAAACCGCATAGCATAGTGGGAGACACAACAATAAATAGAGAAGGTTAAATGACCATAATAGCCATACCTGGGGAAAGAACTTGTAGCAAGCACCAGAAACAACACAGACGTAATTTAAACCAAACGAAAAACATGTGGGATCAAACCACGTGTTGTCAGTTTTACCGATCTCCTGCCACCTGTCGCGGGAACGTCCGTGACATACACAGTGGGAAGAGGAGCAGTGAATACAGCAGGTGCTGGCTTTACTCACTGCTCCCGGTCTTCTGCCAGCGCCGCATTTAGCTATGCCCGGACTACGTATAGCATCAGGATGTAGTCCATGTATGCAGTGCAGCACTGCAGAAAAGCACGCTGGATCTCCCGAGTGGCTTTGCCTTCCGGAGCAGGAGAGGTAAGTTCTTTTATTTATTTTATGTCTCATCTGAGACATCGTCTGAGGAAGATTGAGGGTCTGATCTAAGGTCTGATGAGGAATGGAGGCCTGAGTTGGGTGTCCGATCTGGGGTCTGATGAGGATTGGTGGTCTGATTTGGGGGTCTGATGAAGATTGGGGGTCTGATCTGAGTTCTGATGAAGACTGGGGTCTGATTTGGGGGTCTGCTCTGAGGTCTGATGAAGACTGGAGGTCTGATTTGAGGTCTGATGACGAATATTTTTTCTTATTTTCCTCCTTTAAAACCTAGATGTGTCTTATGGTCAGGTGCATCTTATAGGGTGAAAATACAATATATAAAAAGCAGCCACATACCCAGATTTCAAATCCCCCTTGTTTGACTTGAACATGCACTTTGTATGGGACTACCAGAACATGTTCGGCTATTATATTATAAATGTGAGATCCTTGGCAAATGCAGTTTGTACAAAATTATTTGTGCCTGTCTGCCAACGACAAGGCGATCTCTTTAGGACAGGAACCTACAGTAAATACTACTTTCTCTGGTGCAATACTAGGAGGTAGTATTTAGTGTTAGGTTCCTGTCCTAAAGAGATCGCCTTGTCGTTGGCGGTCAGGCACAAATGATTTTGTACAAAATGTATTTTCCAAGAATCTCACATTTATAATGTAGCATCAGAATCAGTACATTTTCTATAGTGAGTATGGCACTATTGTATTACCTTTGTTAGTTATATTTGCAGAGTGCTGTTGCATTGTGTTTGTTTTTGCTTAAATCCATATAGAGGGTATTGTGTAATTGGAAAGTTACCTATGCATAGGGGACATCAACAGAGGACAGGGAGGCCAACCACACCAAGGTGCAGATTGTAGTGGCATCAGGCCGATGAAGATACGGCGCAGGTTTCTCAATGTCCTAGGTTGAAAAGTGAGAGTGGTTCCAGACAATTGTTGCTGGTAATCTGAACCTTCAACATTTCCAGCATACTAACAATACCTTAGACACCTACAGTAAATGAAAAAGGGACAGGACATTTGTGTGGTATGTGTGGATTGCTTTTATTGCTCTGAGACATATTGATCAGAACCTGTTACAGTTTTAGAACACTCTGTAGACCTTTGGGAATGAACTTAATATGGCTAAAAACAAAACAAAAAATAATTACCATATTTTCCGCTCCATAAGATGCACTTTCTCCTCCAAAAGTGGGAAAAAATGGCAGTGCATCATATGAACCGAATAATAATGAGCGCTTCCATTGTGGAAGCACTCATTAGTACACTGTCACGTTCGGGTATGGGAGGGAAACACCACACTGAACATAGGAGGGAAAGGGGTGAGGGAATAAGGCCTGGAAACTAGGGAAAGGAGATGGACACCTCCTAGTAAAACCCTAATCAAAGTCCTGACTAACTACCAGTATGAACAGACCCTAGAGGTAGGTGAGTTCATACACCGGAATACCTAGTGTCCTAACTCACCCTGGTACTAATGTCAGGACTAAGACAACCTGTTCCTCCAAAAGGAAGGACGAACAGGAGTCTCCCTCAGGCCTTAATACAAATGACAGAAATGCAACACACAAAATAACCCAAGCAAAATACAAAAGGGAAAGAAAACCAGGATCTCAGCTAGGGCTGCAGTAAACGATTATTTCAGTAATCGAGTATTCTATCGATAATTTTTTACGATTAATCGAGTAATCTAATAAGAAAAAATGAATTAATAGACTGTTTTCCTTTATAAAAACTCATCAGACCCCCTTCCATCAGTACCCAACACCCTTCGTTCCCCCTGTGCGATCAACCCAAGTGCATTAGTCCCCCACCCAAGTGCCTTCAGCTCCACTCCCCCAGTACCATAATCCCCTCCATGCCATCCATTTCCATGTCCCCTACTCCACCAGTGCCATCAGATCAGCCCCTCCATGTCCCCCAGTGCCATCAGATCAGCCCCTCCATGTCCCCCAGTGCCATCAGATCAGCCCCTCCATGTCCCCCAGTGCCATCAGATCAGCCCCTCCATGTCCCCCAGTGCCATCAGATCAGCCCCTCCATGTCCCCCAGTGCCATCAGATCAGCCTCTCCATGTCCCCCAGTGCCATCAGATCAGCCCCTCCATGTCCCCCAATGCCATCAGATCAGCCCCTCCATGTCCGCCACTCCCCCAGTGCCATCAGATCAGCCCTTCATGTCCCCAGTGCCATCAGATTGGCCCCTCAATGTCCCCCATTGCCACCAGATTAGCCCACCATGTCCCCCAGTGCCATCAGATCAGCCCCTCCATGTCCCCCAGTGCCATCAGATCAGCCCCTCCATATCCCCCACTCCCACAGTGCCATCAGACCAGCCCCTCCATGTCCCCCACTGCCATCAGTCAGCCCCTCCATGTCCCCCACTGCCATCAGTCAGCCCCTCCATGTCCCCCACTGCCATCAGTCAGCCCCTCCATGTCCCCCACTGCCATCAGATCAGCCCCTCCATGTCTCCCACTCCCATCTGCACCAGTGAAATAAAATACTTACCTCTCCTGTAGGGGGCGCCGCTCCACAGCTCCTTCCTCTTCTTCTCCATGCGCTGCACTGGATTCTGACGTCACACAGCGTCTGGTCATAGTGCGCGCTTACGTGCACTATGACCTGACAATGTATCAGGATCCAGTGCAGCGCGGCACGGGCCGGCGGGTGACCACGGAGCGGTAAGTAATAGCAAGCACGTCACTCACTTCGCTCTGTGGTCGCATGACACAAAAGAATCCTCGATGCTAAAAATTGCATCGATGATTTTTTTGTGCCTAATTACTCGATTCAATAGAGTAATCGTTTCAGCCCTAATCTCAGCCGAGATCCACACAACAGCTATCCACAACTCCAACAGAAGCTATAAACCGCATAGCATAGTGGGAGACACAACAATAAATAGAGAAGGTTAAATGACCATAATAGTCATACCTGGGGAAAGAAGGTGTGGCAAGCACCAGAAACAATTATTTTATGTCTCATCTGAGACATCGTCTGATGAAGATTGGGGGTCTGATCTGAGGTCTGATGAGGATTGGGGGTCTGAGCTGAAGTCTGATGAGGATTGAAGGTCTGAGGAAGATTGAGGGTCTGATCTAAGGTCTGATGAGGAATGGAGGCCTGAGTTGGGTGTCCGATCTGGTGTCTGATGAGGATTGGTGGTCTGATTTGGGGGTCTGATGAAGATTGGGGGTCTGATCTGAGTTCTGATGAAGACTAGGGTCTGATTTGGGGGTCTGCTCTGAGGTCTGATGAAGATTGGGGGTCTGATGAAGAATATTTTTTCTTATCTTCCTCCTTTAAAACCTAGATGTGTCTTATGGTCAGGTGCATCTTATAGGGTGAAAATACAATATATAAAAAGCAGCCACATACCCAGATTTCAAATCCCCTTTGTTTGACTTGAGCATGCACTTTGTACGGGACTACCAGAACATGTTCGGCTATTTCCAAAGTCTGTACTCCAGTTCTCAGCAACATTGGGGGTCCCAGAGGTCAGACGCCCACCTAACTTAAGATCTGTCTGATTGGTAGGTAATAAAAGTATAAAAAGAACAGGACAGCTACTTTAAATGCCGATATGTAGATGCAGATAATATATTTGTGTAGAATGCTGTATGTTTATGTGTCGTACAGAATATGTCCAGAAAAATGGAGAAAATCTGTGTCTTTTATTGTCACATTTCCCTTTTTCGAATACGGATCTCCAAAGTAGCTTTTAGTAAACCGGAAAAAGCAAGAAACATCATGCTGCATGACCAGAGCTGTCTGGATTTTCCATTAATATTTGGCAACTATTACAAACATAACTCAATAGTAATATATTTATATTTGTAAACCGGATACATCTGAATACTTACTGAAATGACACACTGAGGCACCCACGTCCTCTGACATTCCTTGTCACAGAGATTGTTCCTACTTCAGTTTAATGCATTCAGGATTCAAAATTCGGGGAATATGGTCATGAAAAAATAAAGAGTAATTTTACCTTCACCTTTGCCGAATGTTGTGGCCCCTTTGTTCTAGTATGCTTATTGCCTGATACTTCTTCTTCTTATTATATCTTTCATTGACATTGTCATATCTATTTTATATATTTATCATCACGTTTTGTGCTATTATTCATTTATACTCAAGGTCATCATTTCTGATATTTCTATATTTAATATTACATTCCCTTTTTATTTGGCCACGTTTATTTTGTGTATTTGTTACGTTTTTGAACTACCATTATCTTTACATCTAAGGCCATTGTCTGTGTTTTTGGCAATAGCAACTCTGATCTGTTTAGGCACTTGCACTTTATATATTTTTTTTCTCTTAGGCCGCCATCCTTGTGGATTTTAGATGATTTTAAATATATTTGTGTCTTGCCAATAATGTTTAAATGACATTTGTTAATAAAATTTAATATTTAATCATGAACAGTGTGCGATTATGATATTTATTTATTTGTTAAATATTAAATACTCTTATTGGTTTTTGCGTTGCTATATATATATGTGGGTGAACTACCATTATATGAGGAAGTGTTTTTGGTGTTCCATGGTCATATGTGTCCGCATTGCTGAGAAAAATGAAGTTTTAATATATGCAAATGAGCCTCTAGGAGCAACAGGGGCGTTGCCGTTACACCTAGAGGCTCTGGCTTCTGCAACCGCTGTCCCCTCTCCACTTTGATTGCCAGGACTAGGCATGCGTGACCACATTTACACTGCCAGGCCCGGTCAATGTGTAGAGGGCGCAGCAGATAAAGAGAGAGCAGAGCCTCTAGGTGTAACGACAACGCCCCCGTTGCTCCTAGACCTAGAGGCTCATTTGCATATATTAAAACTTCCTTTTTCTCAGCAATGTGGACACATATGAACATGGGACCAACACAGATGCCTTCAGCTGCCAAGCGCACATGTAACAGGTCAGACAGTGTCATAGATACAAGTCTGCTGCTGACGGCTGTTTGGGCAGCACTCGCAGTAGCACCTCAGCCTTCTCGTTGTTTCCTGCAGGCCATTGACGTCAAGACTATTTCACTGGCCTGGGCGTAGCTTAGCCCTATTCACTTCAATGGGGCTGAGCCACACCCAGGCCACGTACATAGTCGTGACATCAATGGCCTGCAGGAAACAACGAGAAGGCCGGGTGCTACTGCGAGTGCATTCTCAAACGGCTGATCAGCGGGGGTCCCGGGTGTAAGACCCCCTGCCGATCAGATGCTGATGATCTATCCAAAGGATAAAGGTACAGAACCCCTTTAAGATCTTGGATATGAAAGAGTTGCCTGTTACACATTTCCCTTCTTCAATCCACAGCTGTTTGCTAAAAAATTCTAAATATTTGGAACGCGCATGGTTTTAGCTGGAAATGTCAGAACAACAAGTTGTGTCCATGGAATCGCAGGCACAACACATGATTATGATGTTTTCCCTAATGCCCAGGCATAATGCAAACAGTGATGCCACAATAGTGGGCATAATGTACCCAATGATGTCACATTACCACAATATAGCTTATAGTATCACAACAGTATGATAAAAAAAAACAAACACATGACGATGTACAGAAATAAATCGGTGATGTCACAGGTCTGAAATAATGCAAAAAGAAATGTTCTCTTCCATTGTCCATATACATCACAGAGTGCAAATGGGCCCCCGTAGTTTTTAGGACCCATAGTAGATGCTATGCCTGCTGCCCTGGTAGTTATGCCTGTGAACTACTATAGCGGCTGTTCTTAGTATCGCGCTCAGCCCCTTCACTTCTATGAGGCTGAGCACGATACCAAGCATAACCGCTATACAATGTACGGCGCTGTGCTTGGTAAGCTGCAAGAAGGCTGCGGCGCTCACAGGAGCACCGATGCCTTCTCAATCAGCTGACTGTGGTGGTCCTGGGTGTTGCACCACCACCTATCAGATACTGATGACCTATCCTGAGGATAGGTAATCAGCAGTGAAATCCCAGAAAACCCCTATAAGGGGGACCTAGAGACTTGCTCTGTAGACCTCTCAGCAGAAGGCAGGTGCCATTATTTTAGAGGTACATTCCCTGAGAACAATTTTATTATTTTCTTTTCCCAATTTATTTAATTTTTTTTTTCAGATTAGACATCAAGTAATAAATACAAGCAGAAAAGAATATATCTCAGATACATAAACACAGACACAGTCTAGATAATCTGAAACAGAATAGCTCCAAATGGTCTAATGATATTAGTTAACATTGATCTGAGTTCAAGAGATGAATTTTATTCTAGGGGAGAAGTCAGAGCCTTACAGACAGGGCTTCATTAAAGGGGTTCAGAGCTCAACACGGACATATCCCTATTTTCACCCCTCCGGCCCCCCTGATATGAGCATCGCCCTGCGCTGTATCGCGCAGGGCAAGGGCTTTTTTGGTTTACATTAGCGCACTGCCAGGCGGAGGATTCCGCCTAGCAGTGTTCCCAGTGACATCACCGGCTCTGATGGGCGGGCTTCAGCGCTGTCCTAGCCGTTTTACAGTGTTAAAGCCTGCCCATTAGTGGCAGTGACGTCACCGGGCTCACTGCCAGGCAGAAGCCTCCGCCTAGCAGTCCCCATTGAGAGCTCGGTACGTCAGGGGATCTCCAAAAAAAGTCTTTGCCCTGCGCAATTCAATGCAGGGCAGGGGAGAGCATCGGAGTATGAAATGCTGCTGCATGTGCGCTTGGCAGCTGAAGGCATCTGTGTTGGTCCCATGTTCATATGCGCCCGCAGTGCTGAGAAAAATGATGTTTTATTATGTGCAAAGGAGCCTCTAGGAGCAATGGGGGCGTTGCCGTTACACCTAGAGGCTCTGCTCTCTCTGCAACTGTCACGCCCTCTGCACTTTGATTGACAGGGCCAGACAGTGTAAATGTGATCACACCTGGCCTTGTCAATCAAAGTGGAGAAGGTGCGGCCGTTGCAGAGAGAGCAGAGCCTCTAGGTGTAACGGCAACGCCCCCATTGCTCCTAGAGGCTCCTTTGCACATAATAAAACATAGTTTTTCTCAGCAATGCGGGCGCATATGAACATGGGACCAACACAGATGCCTTCAGCTGCCAAGTGCACATGTAACAGGTCAGCCACGGTCATAGGTACAAAACTGCTGACAGATGCCCTTTAAACTGGGTGATGAAGTTAAACAAAACACTTGTAGTCAAATATGTGTCAACATATGATAAATGTATTTTGGTTCAATTCACACTACTTTTGTAAAAAAAAAATCTTAGTCATATAGATTCATGTGCAAGTCAAAATGTCATTTATTATGTTAAGAGATGGGTCGCCATATTCATGTAAAGGAACTGCAACAGGAAAAGTAAAAAGAAAAGCAGATGAAATCTGAATATTGATACGTAAATGCAACATAAGGCAACAGTACATTACATTACCATTAGTTTCTTCTGTGGACATGTAAAATCAAAGGCAATGACTGAAACAGCACCACCCTTGTCCATTGGCTGTGTGCAGTATTGCAACTCAGCCCCAGTCTAATTATACAGTTGGATTGGTAACTAAACAATAAAAAACAACCAAATGTTTTGGAAATTGTTCAAATTGTAGTTAAATTTACTCACTTTTAGGCTACATTCACACGTCAGTATTTTTCTATAATCCGATTTTCTGTCTGTTTTTTGCGGATCCGTTGTTCCTGAAAATGTTTCCGTATGTCATCCGTTTTTTGCGGATCCGCAAAAAACGGAAACATGTATAAATTTCAATAAGCAAATAAAGTTGTTTGGATTTCTTTAAAAAAAAAATAAAAAAAAAATTTAAATGTAATTTCCAGGAACGGATTCCGTATAAAACGGATGACATACGTAATGACATCCGAATGTCTTCCGTTTTTTGCGGATCCATTGACTTTGTATTGTACCAGGATCCGATTTTTTAGGAAAAGAATAGGACATGTTTTATATTTAAACGGACATGCGGAACGGAACAACGGAAACGGACAGCACACATTGTGCTGTCCGTTTTTTTCCAGGACCCATTGAAAATGAATGGGTCCAGATCTGGTCCAGATCTGTTCCAGAAAAAACGGAACAGATCAGGAAAGAAAAAACGGACGTGTGAATGGACCCTTATAGCGCTGACATATTCCGCAGCGCTTTACAGACATTAGCATCACTCTGTCCCCAAGGGGCTCACAATCTAAGGTCCCTATCAGAATGTCTGGAGTGTGGGAGGAAACCAGAGAAAACCCACGCAAACACGGGGAGGACATACAAACTCCATGCAGACGTTGTCCTTGGTCGGATTCGAACCCAGGAACCCAGCGCTAAAATCACTATAGTTGAACGTTTATATTGTGTCACTCGTGGGAGTCCGGTGGGAGACCAGGCAAACTGATCTTCTGATAGGTCATTGATTTATGTGAGAAGAGGGGTTGTAGGCTGGAGGTAGGGGGAGGGGGGCACCAGTGGTCTGCATAAGGGTTCGTTCACACGACCGTTGGTGTCCCGTTCCCTTATTGCAGACCGCATTTACGGATCCGCAATACACGGGCACCGTTACGTTGTCATTCCGCATCACGGATGCGGACCCATTCATTTCAATGGGTCCGCAAATCCGGAGATGCGGCACGGAAGCACGGAACGGAACACTACGGAAGCGCTACGGAGTGCTTTCTGGGGTTCCGTTCCTCTGCACTGCAAAAAGATAGAACATTCTCTATCTTTTTAGCGGAACGGAGGGATCGCGGACCCATTCAAGTGAATGGGTCTGCGAACCGCATGCGCCTGCCCCACGGAAAGTGCCCGTGCATTGCGGACCGCAATTTGCGGTTCACAGCGCGGGCACGGGACACCAATGGTCGTGTGAGCGAGCCCTAAAGCTCAGATTTTAATTTAGCCTATGGCGGCCTATAGCTTAAGAGATGTCTTACTGACACCCATCTTTAGAACACTGTATAAGAAGCAGAAAAGTTCGGTGGTGGCAACAGGGTCTGTAAAAGCAGCCATCTCAAAAGTCTAGTTTTCATTGCATGAAGACTATTCGAAAAAATTCCCGACTCAGATACGGCTACATGCACACGTCCGTTGTTTGTTTCCATGTCCGTTCCATTTTTTTTGCGGATAGGATGCGGACCCATTCATTTCAATGGGTCCGCAAAAAACGCACACAGCACACTGTATGCTGTCCGCATCAGCATGTCCGCAAAAAAATAGTGCATGTCCTATTTTTTTCTAGTTTGCGGACAAGGATAGGCATTATTACAATGGATCCGCAAAAAAACAGATGCCATACGGAACGTCATGAGTATTTGGGGTCTCTGGATAGACAGATCCGGAGTAAGTAGTCCTTGGCTGGCTCTTAATAGAGGCATAGTACGCATTATGGGATAATATTGCTCAATGTGTTAGGCTAGGGCTACACGACGACAATAAGTCGCGCAACACATAGGGCACAACTACACCGCAACATGTGTCGTGTGACATTTTGTCGCACCAATGTTGCGCGACAATTTTTAAAAATGATAGTCTATGGTGTCGCACTGTGACATGCATCATGCTGCGACAAGACAGTCGCAGAAACACCCATTTTGAATGGATTTTTTGCGACTGTCGCGTCGCAGTGCGACACCATAGACTATCATTATAAAAATTGTCGCGCGACATTGGTGCAACAAATGTTGTCGCGTAGACCTAGCCTTAGGTGAGTGGAGGCTATTGATGGAATGCTGCCGCTGCCCCTGGGGGGCGCCACCGCCCGTGTTTTCTCATTAACTGTATGCTATTCTAGCCTGCTGCTATTTATGTATGGGTTACAACTTGCTGTGAAAGGGGGCAGAACTTAAAGCTTTTGGGCCCCAATACAAAATCTATTACAGGGCCACCAACTACCACACGTACTGGGCTACTCATATACAGTGATGGCCAGTTCGCCGTGTTCGCCCGCAAACACATGCGATCTGCCATCTTAACTCACAAGTCCGGCGATGCACAGGTAAGTCCTTACCTGTGCCTGTGCGCGAGCTGGTCTGAAATGAAATGTGGTCTCCGGGAGCAGGCAGTTCTGAGAACAGCCGCCGGGGGCCTTCATGGGCTGTTCTCGGAACTGCCTGCACCCGTAGACCGCATTTCATTTCAGACCGGCTCGCGCACAGGCACAGGTAAGGACTTACCTGTGCATCGCCGGACTTGTGAGTTAAGATGGCAGATCGCATGTGTTTGCGGGCGAACACTGAGAACTGGCCATCACTGTTCATATAGAGCAGACACCTTTTGGATCCCATCAGGCACCAGTATTCAGATGCCACCATAATCTCTCCAATCCCTATAGTTACGCCCTCGTGTAAATTCCTTTTGAGCAGGCATGCTCAACCTGCGGCCCTCCAGTAGTTGCAAAACTACAACTCCCATCATTCCCGGACGGCCTACAGCTATCAGCCTACAGCAGGGCATGGTGGGAGTTATAGTTTTACAACAGCTGGAGGGCCGCAGGTTGAGCCTCCCTTTCCCCTAGAGCAGTGATGGCTAACCTCCGGCACTCCAGCTGTGGTGAGACTACGACTCCCAGCATGCTCCATTCATTTCTATGGCGTTCTGAGAACAGCCAAGCAAGTGTGCATTTTGGGAAGTGTAGTTTTACCACAGCTGGAGGGCCGGAGGTTAGCCATCACAGCCCTAGAGGTGAGATCCCCTAAATTCTCCCCTCAACACCATGTATTGCAAATGAGGTTTCAGTCCAGGACTGGTAATGTGCCTTCCCAGGCAGATTCTTCAAGGCGCCAGTTGGTCAGTGGGCTGTTCGCTATGGCAAAGCAGAAACTGCACTGATAATGCCAGCCCTGCCGGAAAAGGCTAGATTGTATGGCTCCCAGGAGGTTTAGGCTACGTCTACACGACGACAATAAGTCGCGCGACAGATAGGGCACAACTACACTGCAACATTTGTCGCGCGACATTTTGTTGCACTAATGTGGCGCGACAATTTTTATAATGGCGGTCTATGGTGTCGCACTGCAACATGCAACATGCTGCGACTGCGATGCAACAGTCGCAGAAAAATCCATCTCGAATGGATTTTCTGCGACTGTTGCGTCGCAGTCGCAGCATGTTGCATCTTGCAGTGTGACACCATAGACTGCCATTATAAAAATTGTCGCGCCACATTAGTGCAACAAAATGTTGCACTACAAATGTCGTCGTGTAGACGTAAGCCTTAGGCTGCTTGAGAGGGTCACAAGCGAGGGAACACCCAAAATTTTAAGCTGGAGTGCGGGATCCTCTGTCTAGATTCTGGTGTGCAATATGAGCCATTTAATCATTACACAAACCTTTTACTTCCACTCCAAACTACAATCTTATCTACGTATCAGGCGATGCTTTGATGGTGACTTGGCACACAATCATACGTGCCAACTTGGGGCATCAGAAGGTTTCCAAAAAAAAGCTTTATTCATTTTTTTTATCCTTACATAGGAGATGCATTTGAATCACATATAGTACATATGACGGCATTCCTCCCACCCCAGACTGGCTATACTGGGTGGTATATGTGTATATGTATGTTTATTCCTCCTGGACAGTATCATTTTGACTGTGTATAGAATTAGGAAGCTCTCTTTGTGGACTATGCATTTTTACAGATTAGTCGGTAATTACTTAATAATACACAATAATGACACAATTACAGGCAGGTCAATAACATGGTACAAGATAATAAGCTTGTTTTCTTGCACCCTTTTTTTTTTTTCACGTAGGCAGATTAGGCGGCCGCCCCTCACCTGATATTCTCCATGTGTCCCTGCCCCCCATGCTTATCAAGGTGGACTTCTGAGTTCACCAGACAAACATGGAGATGTGTGAGTGTCAAACAACCCTTCAGATTAGATAAAGGACATTATCGGGCATCGACTACCTTTATATACCTACTGAGAGCATATAAAGCACCCATAGGTCATGTCTGTTTGTACAGTACAGGAATATCACAAAAAGTCCCACTTCTAACATATGCAGTCAAGGGAAACGTGACACAGTTCGGCTTTTGAAGGCATTTTCTATTGTAAAATATAATAAGATTTCCATAAAGGTTGTGCTGGGATGAAAGCCTCCATAATATACAGTCGTGGCCAAAAGTTTTGAGAATTACATAAATATTGGAAATTGGAAAAGTTGCTGCTTAAAGAGGACCTTTCACCGATTCTTACCCTATGAACTAAGTATACATACATGTAGAGCGGCGCCCGGGGATCTCTCTGCACTTACTATTATCCCCGGGCGCCGCTCCGTTCTCCTGCTATGCCCTCCGGTATCTCCGTTCCCTAAGTTATGGTAGGCGGAGTCTGCCCTAACGCTGGCCAATCGCATTGCAGAGCTCACAGCCTGGGAGAAAATAACCTCCCAGGCTGTGAGCTCTGCGCTGCGATTGGCCAGCGCTAGGGCAGACTCCGCCTACCATAACTTAGGGACTGGTATCTCCGCCTACTATAACTTAGTGAGCGGAGATACCGGAGAACATAGCGGGAGAACGGAGCGGCGCCCGGGGATAATAGTAAGTGCAGTGAGATCCCCGGGCGCCGCTCTACATATCTGTATAGTTAGTTCATAGGGTAAGAATCGGTGAAAGGTCCTCTTTAAGTTTTTATAATAGCAATTTGCATATACTCCAGAATGTTATGAAGAGTGATCAGATGAATTGCATAGTCCTTCTTTGCCATGAAAGTTAACTTAATCCCAAAAAAACCTTTCCACTGCATTTCATTGCTGTCATTAAAGGACCTGCTGAGATCATTTCAGTAATCGTCTTGTTAACTCAGGTGAGAATGTTGACGAGCACAAGGCTGGAGATCATTATGTCAGGCTGATTGGGTTAAAATGGCAGACTTGACATGTTAAAAGGAGGGTGATGCTTGAAATCATTGTTCCTCCATTGTTAACCATGGTGACCTGCAAAGAAACGCGTGCAGCCATCATTGCGTTGCATAAAAATGGCTTCACAGGCAAGGATATTGTGGCTACTAAGCTTGCACCTCAATCAACAATTTATAGGATCATCAAGAACTTCAAGGAAAGAGGTTCAATTCTTGTTAAGAAGGCTTCAGGGCGTCCAAGAAAGTCCAGCAAGCGCCAGGATCGTCTCCTAAAGAGGATTCAGCTGCAGGATCGGAGTGCCACCAGTGCAGAGCTTGCTCAGGAATGGCAGCAGGCAGGTGTGAGCGCATCTGCACGCCCAAGTGAGGAAGATGGCCTGGTGTCAAGAAGGGCAGCAAAGAAGCCACTTCTCTCCAAAAAAAACATCAGGGACAGATTGATCTTCTGCAGAAAGTATGGTGAATGGACTGCTGAGGACTGGGGCAAAGTCATATTCTCCGATGAAGCCTCTTTCCGATTGTTTGGGGCATCTGGAAAAAGGCTTGTCCAGAGAAGAAAAGGTGAGCGCTACCATCAGTCCTGTGTCATGCCAACAGTAAAGCATCCTGAGACCATTCATGTGTGGGGTTGCTTCTCATCCAAGGGAGTGGGCTCACTCACAATTTTGCCCAAAAACACAGCCATGAATAAAGAATGGTACCAAAACACCCTCCAACAGCAACTTCCTCCAACAATCCAACAACAGTTTGGTGAAGAACAATGCATTTTCCAGCACGATGGAGCAACAAACAAAAACCCACTAATTCTGACAAACTCCAAGAAGTGATTATGAAAGAATGGGTTGCTATCAGTCAGGAATTGGCCCAGAAGTTGATTGAGAGCATGCCCAGTCGGATTGCAGAGGTCCTGAAAAAGGGCCAACACTGCAAATACTGACTCTTTGCATAAATGTAATGTAATTGTCGAGAAAAGCCTTTGAAACGTATGAAGTGCGTGTAATTATATTTCACTACATCACAGAAACAACTGAAACAAAGATCTAAAAGCAGTTTAGCAGCAAACTTTGTGAAAACTAATATTTGTGTCATTCTCAAAACTTTTGGCCACGAACGTAGATAATACATGCAGGCCACGACTGCCATCAACCCCCTCCCCCAGAAAATATTTCATTTATTGCTCTTTTCAGGACCACATGGAGACTGGCTGCTCCAATCGTCACACTTGCAGTGACAGCAGGTGGTGGAAGTGGTGGTCCACAGGGTGGAAAAGGAATTTAAAAGGTGAGTACATAAAAAATAAAACTTGTAGTTAAAGGGAGCTTTTGATACGGATTGCCTATTCTCAGGATAGGTCATCAGTATCTGATCGGTGGGGGTTTGACTCCTGGCATCCCCAATAATCAGCTGTTTAAAGAGGCCATGGAGCTTCGGTGATGGCTGTGACCTCCTTCTAGGCCAGTGACGTCACATTGACCTATCACATTGCCTATGGGCAGCTCAGTGAATGGGCCTGGGCTGCAATACGAAGCACTATACTATAGTATACAATGTACAGTGCTGTGATTGGTATGCAGTGCTCACTGGTCAGTGGGTGTGTCGGGAGTCAATCAGATATAGGCCATCAATATCAAAATAACCCCTTTCTTAATATCATAAAACCCCCTTTTAATCCATTACTACTCCCTGATACAGTACAGGATGGGCCATGAAAACCATACTTGTTTCCCTTGTGTCATATTCCTCATAGTCCCCCAATAGTAATAAAGCTCACTGTAATGCCCCCAGTAGTAATAATTTTTCTTATAATGTGTGACAGCAGAAAAATGTCCCCTTATAATGTGTGCCAGTACAAAAAAATGTCCCCTTATAATGTGAGCCAGTACAAAAAATGTCCCCTTATAATGTGTGCCAGTACAAAAAATGTCCCCTTATAATGTGAGCCAGTACAAAAAGATGTCCCCTTATAATGTGAACCAGTACAAAAAATGTCCCCTTATAATGTGTGCCAGTACAAAAATTGCCCCCTTATAATGTGAGCCAGTACAAAAAAATGTCCCCTTATAATGTGAGCCAGTACAAAAAAATGTCCCCTTATAATGTGAGCTAGTACAAAAAATGTCCCCTTATAATGTGAGCCAGTACAAAAAGATGTCCCCTTATAATGTGAACTAGTACAAAAAATGTCCCCTTATAATGTGAGCTAGTACAAAAAAATTTCCCCTTATACTGTGAGCCAGTAAAAAAAAATGTCCCCTTATAATGTGTGCCAGTACAAAAAGATGTCCCCTTATAATGTGAACCAGTACAAAAAATGCCCCTTTATAATGTGAGCTAGTACAAAAAAATGTCCCCTTATAATGTAAGCCAGTACAAAAAAATGTCCCCTTATAATGTGAGCCAGTACAAAAAAATTTCCCCTTATAATGTGAGTCAGTACAAAAAGATGTCCCCTTATAATGTGTGGCAGTACAAAAAATGCCCCCTTATAATGTGAGCCAGTACAAAAAAATGCCCCCTTATAATGTGAGCCAGTACAGAAAATGCCCCCTTATAATGTATGCTAGTACAAAAAAAAATACCTCCTTATATGTGAGCCAGTGCATAAAATGCCCCCTTATAGAGTGTGGCAGTGCAAAAAATGTCTCCTAATAATGTGTGCTAGTACAAAAAAATGCCCCCATAATCTGTGCCAGCACAGAAAATACCCCCTCTTTGTGCCCTCAGTATAGCCACTGTCTCCATAGTACCCGCATAATGGGTGTCTGTACAAAAAATGCTCCCTTCTGTGTGCCAGTACAAAAAATACCCCCTCTTAGTGCCCAGGGTTGGCGTTAGGGGGGGCAAACTGGGCAATTGCCCAGGGCCCCCTGCTCACTCCACAGTCACCACCACACAACTGTGCCATTCAGCTGCTGGCCCAGCCACCAGATACGGAAGAGAACTGGCGGGCGGCAGCTGAGCAGGGCACAATGATAGGTAGCGAGTGGAGCAGCGGCAGAGCGCAGAGTACGGCACCAGCTTGCTCAGGTTCTCTGCTCAGCCTCAGCGTCCTCTCCGAGGAGCCAGTAGAGGCGGAGCAGAGGCACTGCAGGACAGTGCTCCTCTCACCCCTTCCCCAGCATAGTGCCAAATTTAAAAAAAATTATAAAAACAGTAATGCTTACCTCCATGCGGCTGTCAGTGATGCGGTGCGCCGGCCTCTGTTAGGTTACAGGCACTAGACTTGAAGCCTATCAGAGGGAACGGGGCAGAGAGACATCGCTCCAGTGCCCTGCCGCAGTATTCAACTGTACCGCCATCCTGAGGACGGTGATAAAGTTGAATATGGAGAGATGAGCGCTTCCACAATGTCTCATTTCCTCCCACCTGCCTCACCTCGCCTAATTGGCAGTGCGGTCCTGTGTACACACGGGGTCGTTCACAGAAACACAGGAATGTTTTACTGGTCAACTTTTGGACCTTCGTGTTCCAGCAAATAGCAGTATACCTGGTTTGGTGTAGAAATACATGATTTGTGGCCAAAAAAAAAAAAAGACAACCCTGTAATTGGATCCCCATCGTTGTTGTAGACAGCCAGAAGAGACCCCAGGAAACGAACATGCCCGGCAGACGCATGCCAGAAATTGCTTCACATGGAGGGAACAGGGTTCTATTTTTATTGTGTGTGCCACCCTGTAGTACATTTAGGGAATCTGTCACCATGATCTTTGACTATTTGCTGCTGTGAATAGTAGTAATAGTAGTAATAGTAGTAATAGAATTTATCATAAGGGGAAAAGTTGGAGTCAGTTTTGCTTGAGTCTGCTTTGGAGTACTTTACTCCACATTTATCAAGTATAACATGTTGTTTTATAAATCTGTCTAAAGGCCTCATGCACACGACTGTATGTATTTTGCAGTCAGCAAAAAACGGATCCGCAAAAAATATGGATGACGTCCGTGTGCATTCCGTATTTTGCGGAACGGAATATCTGGCCCTTCATAGAACAGTACTATCCTTGTCCGTAATGCGGACAATAATAGGACGTGTCCTATTTTTTTGCGGAATGGAAATAGGGAAACAGAATGCACATCAAGTGCCTTCCGTTTTTTTTTGCGGACCCATTAAAATGAATGGTTCCGTATATGGTCCGCAAAAAAAACGGAACGGACAAGGAATGAAAATACGTTCGTGTGCAAGAGGCCTAAGGGTCCATTCACACATCAGTATTTTTCTTTTCAAAATTTTCGTTCCGTTTTTTGCGGATCCCTATTTCCGCTAAAAACCTTCAGTTTTTACCAATTACACATCCGCATACGTTCCGTTTTTCCGCAAAGAAAACGGAAGGAGGAATATATGTTGCTAGGGTACAAAAATATTTTTTTATCTATTTCCTGGAAACGAATCCACAATTGCAGATGGCATGCGGATGACATATTGATGCATTCCGCATGTCATCCGCATTTTTGCGGACCCATTCACTACAATGGGACCACGGAACGCATTTTGCAGACAATAGTAGGACAAGCTCTATTTATTTTCGCTGATCCGCATAACGGAACTGAACGAAACAATGGATGCGGACAGCAAACTGAGTGCTAGCCGCATTTTTTGCGGGGCCTTGAAATGAATGGGACCGCATTCTGTTCCGCAAATTTGCGGAACGGATGCGGATTACAAAATACTGACGCGTGAATGGACCTTTATCCTTAAACCTACCACTTTTGTCTAGAAAAGCTACTCCAGTTTTCCTACACCACCCTCCTGCTGGAGTGAGATTGTGACTTTCAAAAAAAGTCTCAATGATAAATCTGGAGTGAAGCTCATTTCCATGGCTACACACTAACTATTCCACCCACATTGCAAAACTGGAGTGAGTGGTGTAAAAATGCAAAAAGTCTCAAAAATGTTTGCGGAAGCAAGTGTAAAAAGTCGCAGGAGCTATATTTTGTAGCGAGAATTCTGGAGTGAAGGAATAATAAATCAGGACCACGGAGTCCAGATCTCAATTTTTTTTTTCCCCTACTAACACCACCTGCCCCCCCCCCCACCCCACCCCATTACCCCAGTATTAAAGCCATACTTACTAACATTTTAGTTGGTAAAATTGAGCCATCTGAGCCTAGCCCCAGGAACCCCCACCCAGGAACATCTACTTCTGGGCAGGGTTTACGTTATCTCCGCCTATTTTTGGCCCAGGACTGCCCAAATTTACAGAGAGCTGTCCAGGAAAATGTGGGACAGTCCCAGCAAATTCAAGAAAGTTGGCAACTATGTGAAAGCCGCACTGACAAACATTGTTGGGTCTGCTTTCCATTGTGCGGAACAGGAGTCCTGACTATGTATTTAAGCACAGTTTTTTAAATTGAAATGTTTAATTACATGCAATTATAAAAATATTCTGATCCAGGTGCTGGTATGAAAACTGCAGAATATTTTTTGTGGGACAACCCCGTTAAAGGAGTATTCCCGTTAATGCAACTTCTCACTGGATAGGGGATAACTGTTACATCTTTGGGGGTAGGACCCCCACTGATCATGAGGGTGAGGCTTTGGTCTAGCATGTGCACTACTACTCCCATCCAGGTCTATGAGACTGCAGGAGATAGCCAAGCACTGTACTGAGCTATCTCCGCCAGTCCCATAGAGATGAAGTGGAGCAACAGTCTGCATGTTCAACCTGCTGCTCCATTCAGAAGAGCACCCATTTTTGTGATCATGGGGGTCCCATTGGTCAGACCTCCACCAATCTAACAGTTGAAAAGAGGGCACAAGGGCATGAACTAACACAACTGGAGGGACATTTAGATTTGGCCTTAAAGAGGTTGTTTCATCACTGTCACCATTGCCCCGCTGGGACCCACACCTATATCAGGAGCGGAACCCCGCAAAGTAGTGGCTGGAGAACTCCGGTCCAGCCACCACCAAGCACTCCCCCATAGAAGTGAATTGGAGTGCACAGCGCATGACCGGCTACCGCTCCCATTCACTTCTATGGGCCCGATGGAAATAGCCAAGCCAGCGCTCTGCTATTTTGACTGGCCCCATAGAAAATGAATGGAGGGCAGCTGCGCATGCGCAGTGCTCCCTCCAACACTTTCGGGGTTCCGCTCTCGATATAGGTGCGGGTCCCAGCACTAGGACCTGCAACCATCAGACATTGGGGGTATATTCTTGCGAGATGAGACAACCCCTTTAACATCACCTTCTCTATTTATACCCCTTAATTGATTTGATCATTAATATGCAATATTTGAGTCTGCAATGTACTGAACTATAGTAAAGGGACGTGGAGAGATATTTGACACATCGTTGTCTAAGTAAAGTGATTGGACAATCTTTGTTATCAGGAGCTTTCAGATTTTCCTAATGAAGGGTCATAAAACCGTGCGGCATACAATATTTCCTATACGCTAAAGATAAGCAAAGACTAATGATAGCAGAGGTTAATACAGTGTATTACATGTCGATTGGCTGCTCTGTGGTTCTATGCAGTCGAATGACAAGGACTAAAGTGTAGTAGGACTGACATGAGACTGTGTACGGTGCTTTCCTATGCAATTAATTATGCAGAGCGTAGAAAAACATGCCCTACACAGTGACACAATCACCGCTGTCACCATCTGCTGAGAGTAAGAATACAGGATGCTGAGAGTAAGAATACAGGCTGCTGAGAGTAAGAATACAGGCTGCTGAGAGTAAGAATACAGGCTGCTGAGAGTAAGAATACAGGCTGCTGAGAGTAAGAATACAGGCTGCTGAGAGTAAGAATACAGGCTGCTCAGAGTAAGAATACAGGCTGCTCAGAGTAAGAATACAGACTGCTGAGAGTAAGAATACAGGCTGCTGAGAGTAAGAATACAGGCTGCTGAGAGTAAGAATACAGGCTGCTGAGAGTAAGAATACAGGCTGCTGAGAGTAAGAATACAGGCTGCTGAGAGTAAGAATACAGGCTGCTGAGAGTAAGAATACAGGCTGCTGAGAGTAAGAATACAGACTGCTGAGAGTAAGAATACAGGCTGCTGAGAGTAAGAATACAGGCTGCTCAGAGTAAGAATACAGGCTGCTCAGAGTAAGAATACAGGCTGCTCAGAGTAAGAATACAGACTGCTGAGAGTAAGAATACAGGCTGCTGAGAGTAAGAATACAGGCTGCTGAGAGTAAGAATACAGGCTGCTGAGAGTAAGAATACAGGATGCTGAGAGTAAGAATACAGGCTGCTGAGAGTAAGAATACAGGCTGCTGAGAGTAAGAATACAGGCTGCTGAGAGTAAGAATACAGGATGCTGAGAGTAAGAATACAGGCTGCTGAGAGTAAGAATACAGGCTGCTATAAACTGTTTGGCTGGAATTAAGGCTCTTTTACATGGGTCAATGCACAGCAATTATCAGGATCAAACCACATATGTCTGATAGGTTCCTGCTTATTGAGCAGAAGTGATTGCTGCATCCGCATACAGCAATCATATCTTCTGTATGGGGAAGAACGATCTCTATTGCGATCGTTCCTCCCCATACAGATTTGTTGATTTCCAGCAGTACATCCCTGTTCACACTGGTCAGTCTGCAGTCAGCAGGGATTTTATGTGCCACACAAGAGATGCTATCACCCAATGAACAAGTGCTTGCTCAGTCGTCGAGTGAGTCAGCCATTGGCTGCCCCCCCCCCCTCCACCCGACACCGGATATTTTCATCCGCACACGGGGAGAAGCAGCTGCGGCGGTGTGGGGATCAGGAGCGGTGCTGGGAGCCAGGTAAGTAGATTCAGTGTGAAGGGCCCGGCATATGGGGGGCATTTTTTAGTCTCGGATAACCCTTTAAAGCAGTTGTCCGGGTTCACAGTTGAACCCGGACATACCTCCATTTTCATCCAGGCAGCCCCCCTGACCTGAGCATCGGAGCAGTTCATGCTCCGATGCTCTCCTTTGCCCTGCGCTAAACCGTGCAGGGCAAAGGCATTTTCAGGAGTTCTGGTGACAAACCAGGCTCTCCATGGGGCTGTCAGGAAGCCCGGTGACGTCACCAGCACTGATGGGCGGGCTTTAGCGCAGCCCTAGCCAGTAAAACGACTAGGGCAGCGCTAAAGCACGCCCATCAGAGCCGGTGACATCACCGAACACAATGCCGGGCGGAAGCCTACGCCCGGCAGTGTGTTATTGTAAACAAAAGAGCCCTTACCCTGCGCGAGCTAGCGCAGGGCAAGGGAGCGCATCGGAGCATGAGATGCTCCAATGCTAACATCAGGGGGGCTGCCTGGGTGAAAATATGGGTATGTCCGAATTCAGCTCTGAACCCGGACAACCCCTTTAATTCTAGAAATGTTGTCTCTGCTTCTGAAGTCATTTTTTGCCAAAACTTCCTTTTTAAAAAAAAACAATGTGGCCTTAGTTTTAAATTAATCTGAATAGAGCAATAAACCAGAAAGCAGATATGATTAAAGGGTCATAAAACCGTGCGGCGTACAATATTTCCTATACACTAAAGATAAGCAAAGACTAATGATAGCAGAGGTTAATACAGTGTATTACATGTCGATTGGCTGCTCTGTGGTTCTATGCAGTCGAATGACAAAGACTAAAGTGTAGTAGGACTGACATGAGACTGTGTACTTTCCTATGCAATTAATAGATCTTGCAGAGCGTAGAAAAACATGACACAATTACCGCTGTCACAATCTGCTGAGAGTAAGAATACAGGCTGCTGAGAGTAAGAATACAGGCTGCTGAGGGTAAGAATACAGGATGCTGAGAGTAAGAATACAGGCTGCTGAGAGTAAGAATACAGGCTGCTGAGAGTAAGAATACAGGCTGCTATAAACTGGCTGGAATTAAGGCTCTTTTACATGGGTCAATGCACAAGCAATTTTCAGGATAAAACCAAATATGTCTGATAGGTTCCTGGTCATTGAGCAGAAGTGATTACTGCATACAGCCAGGGACGGACTGGGAACTTAAAGTGGCCCTGAAAAAAATACTAAAAGTGGCCCCTTTTTATAGTTGGGTTCAAGTTGATGGAAGGCAGAGCCAGCAATACCATATTGTAGCACATTATACCACACCAACAGAGCCAAATACCACAGTCCTTCACAAATACATCCCTATGAACGTCCACTGGACGGCCATGAGGAGGGCTCAGGCGGCCTCCTGGGCATCGGCTCACGGGAAATTTCCCCGTGGTCTATGGCCAATCCGCCCCTGCATACAGCAATCATATTCTCTGTATGGGAATGAACGATCGTTCGTCCCCATACAGATTCATTGATTTCCAGCAGCACATCCCTGTTTACACTGGTCAGTCTGCAGTCAGCAGAGATTTTATGTGCCACACAAGAGACGCTATCACCCAATGAACCAGTGCTTGCTCATTCGTCGAGTGATTGGTGGTACCTTTATGGGGGGCTATTATTGGGAATGAGCGTCCATTGGAATACTCAATGAATAATGGCTATTGTCATTTATCTTACTGTAGTTGATGTGGATCAACTGGGGTACTACGGTTTTGGACTTAGGATAAACACAGGAGTGGAGTCCTCAATATTCGCCCTTAAACCTCTATATATGGATCTGGACTTCTCTACAGGTCGCTAACCCCAGGACAATACTCAGGAGGGTTGGTAACAGCAAAGAAAGGAAAGCCTTATTGGAATGTAGGAACTAAATGTACCATTGATCAGGCACAGGAAAGTAGATGAAGGGTCCTCAAGAAGTCTGAGCCAGCTGGACATTGGGTCAGCAGAGGCAGCACACCTACAGGTAGCAGAGGACACAGGAGACCGCTGCGGGGAGGAAGCTGAGTCCAGAAACCCAGAACAGGAGAGCAGAACGGATGCTCAGGATGCAGACTATGGAGGCACTGCTGCTGGAGGTGTCAGGGGACAGCAAGACCAGTGTCGGACTGGGGTGCTTAGGGCCCACCAGTAAAATTTATTTTGGGGGCCCACAGTATGGATTCATTCAAATATAATAGATAATCTAACAAGTTTTTTATATGAACATAGGCTGGTTGAGGTGCTGTTCATTGAATATATGTATGTAGTGCAGTAAGTCTACTTGTGCACAGGGTGGGAGACTAAGGGCCCACCTTGCTCAGGGGCCCACTGGGGGATTCACCTGTACCCCTGTGGGCCAGTCCGAGCCTGAGCAAGACCCCAAGCTCACCCAGGCATTTGAGGGAAGCATTATAATTTATGGATACCAGAGGGTGAATAGGTGTTCTCTTTAGGCTGCCAGGAACTCTCAAGGCCCATAATTCTCCAATGGAAAAAAAAGTACAATTTACTTGTTAAACTTCTGACATTAAAGGGGTTGTTCTGCGATTAATATTGATGACCTATCCTCAGGATAGGTCATCAATATCTGATCTCTGGGGGTCCGACAACCGGCACCCCCACCGATCATCTGTTTGATAAGCAGGCAGCACTTCTGTAGTGTACGGGGACTGTAATGCCCGTCACTACAAAAGGGTCACTTGGTGTGCTGTCGTCCCCCCCCCTTATTTATGGGGAAGTTGGTATATGTCATCTTTATAAATTGTCATGTAATGTAATGCTATGTATTTCCCTGTTACTATTATACTTGCATGTACAGGCCTGCTAGGGGTGTCATTCCAGCTTCTAGTCATTAGAGGGAGCTAGAGAGCCCTAGTTTATATAAGGCCCAGTCAGGGAAGTGAAGGGGAGTCTAGTCTAAGCGTCTGTCTAAAGCTACAGCCTGTAGTCTGAAGCTGGAGCTTAGACTATGTCAGAGACAAGTCCAGGCCTGAAGCCTGCGGACCAGGAGAGGGTATTGCAGTCCCTGTAACCGGGTTCCGAATCCAAGGAGAAGGTTCCCCTCCTGAATATATATATATGCAGAAGCAGGAAGACCACTGTTCAGAAGCTTCTAGAGTCTGAGGAAAGAGGGAGAGAGACAGAGGCAAAATCCAGAGAAGCAAGAGGTACTCAAGATAACAGAGGAGGTACTTTATAAAGCTAAAACCAAGGATATACGCCAGAGTTAAGGTATTGGGCCTTGGAGAAGATTTGCTATGTTCCAGGATCAGTCAGAGATAGAGTGCAAGCTCCTGTACTGCAAGTCCTGTGTGTTTAACACTCTGTAGTCACCTTGCTCAATCTGTATTGCCTGCATCGACCGTATTGAAAAATCAACTGTATGCAAAGGAACTGTGCTTCCGTTAATGTCTCTATGAAAACTACTAAAGTTGGAGTTCTGTTTTAACATCACGGTGTTCCTCATTTATTCCTGCTATCAGCAAACGGCGTGCCACCGTTTAATTGGCACTGGCGTCACGAACATTTTCCTACCATCACCTGCCTATGCAGAGAGTCAGCTGTCTCAGGTTAGTGTCATTGCACTACTACACCCAGGAACACCTTTCTACACACAACTTGAGTACGCTGCACCTCTCTTTTGGCGTCACGAACAGGATGCGCACGCTTTCTAGTGCAAGAAGCGTGAACTTTGTGCCTTATACAGTTGCCCTGTGACCAAAGTGACAAATTGCCTGTTTATTTAAAGTGGACTTTGTGGACTGAAAATCATACCCAAAGTGTTCCTAAAACCTCTAAAAAGCGCTGTGCAGTGTTGCGCTACCAAGAGGAAGAAAATCGCCACATTGGAGTGTGGTTTTGTGGACTTTTCATCATCCTGCTTGCTGTCAGTGAATAGACAGCGTTTCTTGCTAAAGATGGCCGCTGAGCTTGCTGAAATAACTGCTGCGTCATCTTCATCCCGAAAAGGCGGGAAAAATTGGCGCCTTTCTGAGGAAATAGCGGGAAGGAGTTCAAGGTCAGGCGCCACTGCTTATCTGGACATTTGCATGTCTGCCAGCATGGACACCGCCTTCCATATACTGGAATACCTGGGGGGCGGCCTCCCAGTGCAAGGGGAGGAGCTGGCTGATTTAATTGACGCGACCCTATCGCTCTCCAGGGAAGGATCGAGCATGTTGGAAAGTGAACAGAGCGTTGCTGCAGCGTCCGCGCCTGATATACCAGAGATGTCTGATATTGGTGTAGAGCCAGAGGAGGCTCCACCGGCCTACTCTCCGGGACCGGAGAAACCCGCCTGCCGCCCAAGGGAGAAAGAACCAGAGCCCTGCTATGGCTCGTGGAGAGACTTCTTTCAGCCCTCTTTCAAATGGTCCTCACTCATGGCGGAGATCCGGGAGGCCGCAATAAAGCGAAATACCAAGACCAAGATCTACTATGAAGAGTTGACCAAGACAATTCATGAACGACACACCAACACCCAACCCCGCCTGGAAAGGAGAAAGGGAGTGGTGGTGTCCTTTGACAAAACCCGTGGCTACGGGTTCATCCAAGATTACCTGACTGGCAGAGACCTATATGTTAACCGAAGGTCTGTCAAGAGAGACTACCTCCCTTCCTATCAGCACAGCCTCCGCGAGGGAGAGGAAGTGGAGTTCACCCCTGCCGAGAGCCTGAGAGGCCCTTATGCCACTGCCGTGACCCGTCCCAAGCGAGAACCTGAGGACTGGGAGGCAGAAGAAGAAGACTACTCTGGCTGCGAGCGCGAACCGGAACGCTCTCCAGAGCCGGCCCATCACGCCTTCCAGGAGCGGAGCTCCTTCATTGGGCCTAACGTCTTCTGGCAGCCAACCGTGTTGGAAAAATGGGTGAGCCCTTACCCTTCCCCCAAGCTGCCTCGTCGGGAGAAGACCATGCAAGAGATGGAAAATCTAAAGGGACTTCGAAATACCTTTGAGAACATCCGGGGGGGTCGGAGACCCGATGCATCACCAGAACCTGCAAAGGCCGAGTCCGCGCCATCGGTGACTGTACCTGCGCCGGCGGCGCCAGCAGATGACCGCGACTCTGACACGGAGAGCATCGGTGAGCAGATTGTCCGGCTGGAGGAGAAGTTGCGGGAGCTGCGCAAGATCGCGACCGCCAGGATCCAGACGCCGCCGAAGAAGGACGAGGTAAGGGTGCCTGTCACCACCCGTAGACTACCTTCTGCTGCCACTGCTCCGCCAGTGCCCCAAAGAAGACCCCCTGTTGCTGTGAATTGCTGCACAGAGCCCACCGGACCGCTTGAGGCGGCGGTATCCACTCCAATCCATCCCACCATTATCATGCCGGGACCGGTACGGTCCACCCAAGGGTTTACCCCTAGGCCCATGGGGCCAATACCTATTAGGGGCCCCTTTACTCTGCAGCTGCCCCCTAACACCGTTATGTGGGCCCATCCTCCTGTAGAGGACTACTACAGGCCATATTTGCCAGCAGGGTCAAGTGATTATGATACGCCTCTGTAAACCAGCCTGCTAGGCCTTTTGATTTATTTCATCAATGAATGAGGGTATTAACCCTTCCAGGACAGGAGTCCTATGTTCCTGGTCGTTTGTGGCGACTGCCAGTTCAACCACGGCTCAGTGGTAGGTGTTGACCACTGAAGTAATAAAGCCAACAAAGCCAAGTTTGTTTCCATGACCTCCTGCCTGCTTTTGCTACCCCCACGCCAAGTTGTGCCTGTTCCTTAGTTGCACCTTTTACCCTTCACCCCCTTTTCAGGTTGATCAGGGGTATTACAGCACTTGTTTTATATTCTACAATTTTATTGTGCAACTTTATATTAAGGAACCGTGCCCGGAGACAGACTCAAAAGGACCTGAGCCTCTGGGATTTTTGCTCTTTTAAAAGGAAATGTGCCCAGAGATGGACTCCACCGCATGAGAGCCTCTGTGATTTAATAGGAAAATAACCTGGGTACGGACTCATGTTTGTTCTTTGAGCCTCCAAGAACTTTTATACTGTTTTATCTATTTTGCTGTTCTATTATGGACTTATTCATTGTCATGGACTATCCTGGTTATAAAGTTACGCTGTGCCAGGTCAGCGCCCCAGTTCCATTCACTATCCTGAGGAGAAGAGAACGACGCCCCTTGTCACCACCCTTCATCTTTGCCAATTGGACCTGATATGAATGTAAATGCAGATGAATTACATGTATGTATGCCTGCATGTCTCTTTTTTCTGTTTCAGGTAGAGATTCCAGTTGGGCGAGCCCTGATGGAGTACGAGGGCGTACTCAGCTTAAAGCAGTGGGGTATGTAGTGTACGGGGACTGTAATGCCCGTCACTACAAAAGTGTCACTTGGTGTGCTGTCATCCCCCCCCCTTATTTATGGGGAAGTTGGTATATGTCATCTTTATAAATTGTCATGTAATGTAATGCTATGTATTTCCCTGTTACTATTATACTTGCATGTACAGGCCTGCTAGGGGTGTCATTCCAGCTTCTAGTCATTAGAGGGAGCTAGAGAGCCCTAGTTTATATAAGGCCCAGTCAGGGAAGTGAAGGGGAGTCTAGTCTAAGTGTCTGTCTAAAGCTACAGCCTGTAGTCTGAAGCTGGAGCTTAGACTATGTCAGAGACAAGTCCAGGCCTGAAGCCTGCGGACCAGGAGAGGGTATTGCAGTCCCTGTAACCGGGTTCCGAATCCAAGGAGAAGGTTCCCCTCCTGAATATATATATATGCAGAAGCAGGAAGACCACTGTTCAGAAGCTTCTAGAGTCTGAGGAAAGAGGGAGAGAGACAGAGGCAAAAGCGCAGAAAAGCAAGAGGTACTCAAGATAACAGAGGAGGTACTTTATAAAGCTAAAACCAAGGATATACGCCAGAGTTAAGGTATTGGGCCTTGGAGAAGATTTGCTATGTTCCAGGATCAGTCAGAGATAGAGTGCAAGCTCCTGTACTGCAAGTCCTGTGTGTTTAACACTCTGTAGTCACCTTGCTCAATCTGTATTGCCTGCATCGACCGTATTGAAAAATCAACTGTATGCAAAGGAACTGTGCTTCCGTTAATGTCTCCATGAAACCTACTAAAGTTGGAGTTCTGTTTTAACATCACGGTGTTCCTCATTTATTCCTGCTATCAGCAAACGGCGTGCCACCGTTTAATTGGCACTGGTGTCACGAACATTTTCCTACCATCACCTGCCTTTGCAGAGAGTCAGCCGTCTCAGGTTAGTGTCATTGCACTACTACACCCAGGAACACCTTTCTACACACAACTTGAGTACGCTGCACTTCATGTGAGAGCAGCTTCCTGGTCTTTATACTACCCGCTGTCTCCTCTGGAGCGGCTGCGTAGTGTAGTTACAAGTACTCGCTCTATTCAAGTGAATGGACTTACGAGTACTTGTCCTTACACTGAACTTCCGAGACGACAGGCAGTGTAATGAGCAGGAAGCAGCGCTCAAATGGAGCGCCGCCTCTTCTTCAAACAGCTGATCAGCGGGGGTTCCTCGTGTCAGACCCCCGCAGGTCAGATATTGATGACCTATCCTGAGGATAGGTCATCAATATAAATCGCTGCAGAACCCCTTTAACAGTCTCATTGTAAATAGTACTGCACATAAGAAGAGGGGGGATTTATCATGAGGGGAATATTTGCAGTTTTGCTTCATCTGCGTTTGGCGTTCTTTGTCACATCTATCAAATGTCAGATATTGTTTGATAAATCTGTCTTTTCCATAATCCTAACACTTTTGTCTAGAAAGGCTACTCCAGTTTTCCTACACCACCCTCCTGCTGGAGTGAGATTGCGACTTTCAAAAATAGTCTCAATGATAAATCTGGAGTGAAGCTCATTAACATGGCTAAACACTAACTTTTCCACCCACCTTGCAAAACTGGAGTGAGTGGTGTAAAAATGCAAAAAGTCTCAAAAATATTTGCAAAAGCAAGTATAAAAAGTCAAATTCTGGAGTGAAGGAATAATAAATTAGGGCCAAAGAGTCCAGAGAATTATTATTTTTATTTTCCTACTAACAGCCCCCCATGTTACCCCAGTATTTAAGCCATACTTACCAACATTTTAGTTGGTAAAACTGGGACATCTAAGCCTAGCCCCAGGAACCCCCACCCAGGAACATCTATTTATGAGCAGGGTTTACGTTATCTCCGCCTATTTTTGGCCCAGGACCGCCCAAATTTACCGGGGGCTGTCTCGGAAAATGAGGGACATGGCAAATTTGAGTCAACTCTGTCAAAGCTGCACTGACAAACATTGTTGGGTCTGCTTTCAATTGTGTTAGTGCAGAACAGCAGTCCAGACTATGTATTTCAGCAATAAAAAAAATATTCAGATCCAGGTGCTGGTTTGAAAACTGCAGAATATTTTTTGAGGGACAACCCCGTAAAAGTTAGTGCAACTTATCCCCAAACCTCTGGATAGGGCCCCCACTGATCATAAGGGTGCAGCTATGGTATACCGCTTCAAGGTCTATGAGACTGCAGGAGATAGCCAAGCAAAGTCCCATTGAGATGATCGGAGCAACAGGAGTATTCCAGTTAATACAACTTTTCCCTAAACCACTGGATAGGTGATAACTGTTACATCTTTGGGGGTAGGACCCCCACTGATCATGAGGGTGGGGCTTTGGTCTAGCATGTGCACTACTACTCCCATCCAGGTCTATGAGACTGCAGGAGATAGCCAAGCACTGTACTGAGCTATCTCCGCCAGTCCCATAGAGATGAAGTGGAGCAACAGTCTGCATGTTCAACCTGCTGCTCCATTCAAAAGGGCACCCATTTTTATGATCATGGGGGTCCCATTGGTCAGACCTCCACCAATCTAACAAAAAGGGGGCACAAGGGCATGAACTAACACAACTGGAGGGACATTTAGATTTGACCTTAAAGAGGTTGTCTCATCTGAGACAATGGGGGCATATTGCTAGGATATGCCCCCATTGTCAAATAGGTGCTGGGACCCGCACCTATATCGGGAACGGAGCCTCGCAAAGTGGTGGCTGGAGTGCTCTCCCCATAGAAGTGAATTGGGGCGCACGGCGCATGACCGGCCACCGATCCCATTCCGTTTTATGGGCCCGACGGAAATAGGCGAGCTAGAAAATGAATGAAGGGCGGCTGCACATACGCAGTGCGCCCTCCACCACTTTCGGAGCTCCGTTCTTGATATAGGTGCGGGTCCCAGCGCTGGGACCTACATCGATAGGACAATGGGGGCATATCTCAGCGACCTGCCCCCATTGTCTGAGATGAGACAACCCCTTTAAGACCACCTTCTCTAGTTATACCCCTACTCAATTGAATATGATTATTAATATGCAATATTTGAGTCTGCAATGTACTGAACTATAGTAAGGCTACTTTCACACTTGCAGCAGAGGATTCCGGCAGGCAGATCCGGCAATCCGGACGCAAACTGATGGCATTTGTCAGACGGATCCGTCTGACAAATGCATTGAAATACCGGATCCGTCTCTCTGGTTTCATCTGGAAAAATGGATCCAGTAAAAATGTTGTTTTCATTTTTAAAGGTCTCTGCGCATGTGCAGACTGGAAAGCCGGATCCGTTTCCCGGAACACCTAATGCCGGATCCGGCACTAATACACTTCAATGGAAATTAATGCCGGATCCGGCAGGTGATCGGTATTTTTGGCCAGAGAGAAAACTGCAGCATGCTGCGGTATTTTCTCCATCCAAAAAACGTAAGAGGGACTGAACTGATGCATCCTGAACGGAATGCTCTCCATTCAGAATGCATTAGGGTAAAACTGATAATTTTTTTTCCGGTAATGAGCTCCTGTGACGGAACTAATACTGGAAAACAAAAACGCCAGTGTGAAAGTACCCTTAGGGACGTGGAGAAATATTTCTAGGTTTACATGTGTTACTAATCCCTATGTATAATAATGTAACGTTTATTTCTATATCACTAAAACTTCTTACCTATGACTAACATTTTAAAATTGTCAGCTGTGTCTGCAATTCCGCTAGTTATTACCTTGTTTTTGCAGTGGGGTTATCTATAGGGCCCTTAATTCATTCTGCCTAACCGTCTCCTCTATTTTTCCACGGTAGATATTTGACACATCGTTGTCTAAGTAAAGTGATTGGACAATCTTTGTTATCAGGAGCTTTTATGTTTTCCCAATGAAGGGTCATAAAACCGTGCGGCATACAATATTTCCTATACGCTAAAGATAAGCAAAGACTAATGATAGCAGAGGTTAATACAGTGTATTACATGTCGATTGGCTGCTCTGTGGTTCTATGCAGTCGAATGACAAGGACTAAAGTGTAGTAGGACTGACATGAGACTGTGTACGGTACTTTCCTATGCAATTAATTATGCAGAGCGTAGAAAAATATGCCCTAAACAGTGACACAATCACCGCTGTCACCATCTGCTGAGAGTAAGAATACAGACTGCTGAGAGTAAGAATACAGGCTGCTGAGAGTAAGAATACAGGCTGCTGAGAGTAAGAATACAGGCTGCTGAGAGTAAGAATACAGGATGCTGAGAGTAAGAATACAGGCTGCTGAGAGTAAGAATACAGGCTGCTGAGAGTAAGAATACAGGCTGCTGAGAGTAAGAATACAGGCTGCTGAGAGTAAGAATACAGGCTGCTGAGAGTAAGAATACAGGCTGCTGAGAGTAAGAATACAGGCTGCTGAGAGTAAGAATACAGGATGCTGAGAGTAAGAATACAGGCTGCTGAGAGTAAGAATACAGGCTGCTGAGAGTAAGAATACAGGCTGCTGAGAGTAAGAATACAGGCTGCTGAGAGTAAGAATACAGACTGCTGAGAGTAAGAATACAGGCTGCTGAGAGTAAGAATACAGGCTGCTGAGAGTAAGAATACAGGATGCTGAGAGTAAGAATACAGGCTGCTGAGAGTAAGAATACAGGATGCTGAGAGTAAGAATACAGGCTGCTGAGAGTAAGAATACAGGCTGCTGAGAGTAAGAATACAGGCTGCTGAGAGTAAGAATACAGGCTGCTCAGAGTAAGAATACAGGCTGCTGAGAGTAAGAATACAGGCTGCTGAGAGTAAGAATACAGGATGCTGAGAGTAAGAATACAGGCTGCTGAGAGTAAGAATACAGGATGCTGAGAGTAAGAATACAGGCTGCTGAGAGTAAGAATACAGGCTGCTGAGAGTAAGAATACAGGATGCTGAGAGTAAGAATACAGGCTGCTGAGAGTAAGAATACAGGCTGCTGAGAGTAAGAATACAGGATGCTGAGAGTAAGAATACAGGCTGCTGAGAGTAAGAATACAGTCTGCTGAGAGTAAGAATACAGGCTGCTGAGAGTAAGAATACAGGCTGCTGAGAGTAAGAATACAGGATGCTGAGAGTAAGAATACAGGCTGCTGAGAGTAAGAATACAGGCTGCTGAGAGTAAGAATACAGGCTGCTGAGAGTAAGAATACAGGCTGCTGAGAGTAAGAATACAGGCTGCTGAGAGTAAGAATACAGGCTGCTGAGAGTAAGAATACAGGCTGCTGAGCGTAAGAATACAGGCTGCTGAGAGTAAGAATACAGGCTGCTGAGAGTAAGAATACAGGCTGCTGAGAGTAAGAATACAGGCTGCTGAGAGTAAGAATACAGGCTGCTCAGAGTAAGAATACAGGCTGCTCAGAGTAAGAATACAGGCTGCTGAGAGTAAGAATACAGGATGCTGAGAGTAAGAATACAGGATGCTGAGAGTAAGAATACAGGATGCTGAGAGTAAGAATACAGGCTGCTGAGAGTAAGAATACAGGATGCTGAGAGTAAGAATACAGGCTGCTGAGAGTAAGAATACAGGCTGCTGAGAGTAAGAATACAGGATGCTGAGAGTAAGAATACAGGCTGCTGAGAGTAAGAATACAGGCTGCTGAGAGTAAGAATACAGGATGCTGAGAGTAAGAATACAGGCTGCTGAGAGTAAGAATACAGGCTGCTGAGAGTAAGAATACAGACTGCTGAGAGTAAGAATACAGGCTGCTGAGAGTAAGAATACAGGCTGCTGAGAGTAAGAATACAGGCTGCTGAGAGTAAGAATACAGGCTGCTGAGAGTAAGAATACAGGATGCTGAGAGTAAGAATACAGGCTGCTGAGAGTAAGAATACAGGATGCTGAGAGTAAGAATACAGGCTGCTGAGAGTAAGAATACAGGCTGCTGAGAGTAAGAATACAGGCTGCTGAGAGTAAGAATACAGGCTGCTGAGAGTAAGAATACAGGCTGCTGAGAGTAAGAATACAGGATGCTGAGAGTAAGAATACAGGCTGCTGAGAGTAAGAATACAGGATGCTGAGAGTAAGAATACAGGCTGCTGAGAGTAAGAATACAGGCTGCTGAGAGTAAGAATACAGGCTGCTGAGAGTAAGAATACAGGCTGCTGAGAGTAAGAATACAGGCTGCTGAGAGTAAGAATACAGGCTGCTGAGAGTAAGAATACAGGATGCTGAGAGTAAGAATACAGGCTGCTGAGAGTAAGAATACAGGATGCTGAGAGTAAGAATACAGGCTGCTGAGAGTAAGAATACAGGCTGCTATAAACTGTTTGGCTGGAATTAAGGCTCTTTTACATGGGTCAATGCACAGCAATTTTCAGGATCAAACCACATATGTCTGATAGGTTCCTGCTTATTGAGCAGAAGTGATTGCTGCATCCGCATACAGCAATAATATCTTCTGTATGTGAAAGAACGATCTCTATTGCGATCGTTCCTCCGCATAGAGATTCGTTGATTTCCAGCAGTACATCCCTGTTCACACTGGTCAGTCTGCAGTCAGCAGGGATTTTATGTACCACACAAGAGACGCTATCACCCAATGAACAAGTGCTTGCTCAGTCGTCAAGTGATTGGTGGTACCTTTACGGGGGGCTATTATTGGGAACCAGACTTTATCTCCAGGCTTTTTGGAGAATAAGCTGCAGGTCAGAGTCTTGGTCTTTGTACTAAGAGATCTGGTCGGTGGAGGACAGAGGAAAATGCCTGCTTTAAAGGGGTTATCCGAGATTAACAAATGTCCCCCAAATGCACGGGCCCCTCACAGTGAATATACTTACCCCGCTCCTGGTCCTTCCGCTTCTCCCCATGCATGGATGAAAACATCCGGTGTCAGGTGGGAGCAGCCTGCCATTGGCTGCCCCCCCTCCACCCGACACCGGATATTTTCATCCGCACACGGGGAGAAGCAGCCTCGGCGGTGTGGGGACCAGGAGCGGTGCAGGGAGCAGGGAGCCAGGTAAGTAGATTCAGTGTGAAGGGCCCGGCATATGGGGGGGCATTTTTTATTCTCGGATAACCCCTTTAAAGGAGTTGTCTGGGTTCAGAGCTGAACCATTTTCAGCCCAGCAGCCCCCCTGACCTGAGCATCGGAGCAGTTCATGCTCCGATGCTCTCATTTGCCCTGCGCTAAATCGCAGATACCCTCTGTGTGCCAACTGCATTTTTTGTGGACCCATCAACAGGCCAGAATAGGACATGTTCTATAATCTGCGGAACAGACATGGATGCAGACAGCACGCGGATGTCACAATGTCTTATCAGGATGGGAGATCAGTTGTAACATAACAGGCTGTAACATTCTGGAATTTGCAGTTTAAATTTTTTTTTTATCAGTATCTTTAACTGCTTTAATCATATTATCTGCTTTCTGGTTTAGTGCTCTATTCAGATTTATTTAAAACTAAGGCCACATTGTTCTTTTGATAACTGCCATTCCAAAGGTTTAGGAGTGGAAAAGCCCTTTAAGAAATGAACATCAGCCATCATATAGTACATGACAATCTCTTTACAACAAAGCTAGAACCAGCCCTGTACCTCCCATGGATCCAGAGATCTCCCCATTCATCGCCCCAATTGGTCTGCTAGATTTATTTCAGCCTAGCAGCTCAAGGGGCGTGTCCTTTGTGCTGCAGCTTCTAACAGAAGATTGGGCTGGCGGCAGTTGAAGATTTAGGCCTCCTGCACACGGCCGTTTTTTCCCCCCGTTTAATGGCCGTTTTTTGCGTTCCGTATACGGTCCGTATACAGAACCATTCATTTCAATGGTTCCGCAAAAAAAACGGAATGTACTCCGTATGCATTCCGTTTCCGTATTTCTGTTTTTCCGTTCCGTTTTAACATAGAACATATCCTATTATTGCCCGCAAATCACGTTCCGTGGCTCCATTCAAGTCAATGGGTCCGCAAAAAAACGGAACACATACGGAAATGCATCCGTATGTCTTCCATTTCCGTTCCGTTTTTTGCGGAACCATCTATTGAAAATGTTATGCCCAGCCCAATTTTATCTATGTAATTACTGTATACTGTATATGCCATACGGAAAAACGGAACGGAAAAACGGAACAGAAACGGAAACACAACGGAAACAAAAAACGGAACAACGGATCCGTGAAAAACAGACCGCAAAACACTGAAAAAGCCATACGGTCGTGTGCAATAGGCCTTAAACTGAGCGCTTGCGACCACCGCAGTGAGGTGGACGGAGAAATCAGGAAAAGAACAAACTGCAGGTGGCGCTATACAGATATATTTTATTGAATAGCTCAGCGGCTATACTAAATTCTTAATTACATGCAATTACAAAAGTATTCAGATCCAGATGCTGATTTGAAAAATATAGAATATTGGACAAGCATTTTAGGTTAGAGACCAAACACTTTATTGTAACCGTGGAAATAGGCCCATGCAGTGTAAAGCTGGCCATATGCACCAAGCATGGCCAACCTGTGGCTCTCCAGCTGTTGTAAAACTACAATTCCCACCATGCCCTGCTGTAGGCTGATAGCTGTTGGCAGTCCGGGCATGCTGGGAGTTGTAGTTTTGCAACATCTGGAGAGCCTCAGGTTGGCCATCCCTGATATACGCCATGGACCTGGCACTTTCGACAGGACTGGATGACCCTCTAATGTGAGGGCCTCCTGACGGCAGATGTTAGGAGAGAGAAGGCTCAGGCAGCTGGATTTCAACATGCACGATCATTTGGTTCACAAAGCGGTATCTGATGGTGGATTATTCCCCTCTGCCCATCTGTTCGGTAGAGATACCTATCAGTCACAGGGGCATTTGCTGGACAGTTATCTGAAGCTCGTCGCCAGTTAAAGGGGTCTCCCGGATTAATGATATTGACGCACCATCCTCACGATGGGTCTGAATGTCTGCTCGGATTAATCGCACAGAGACTGTGACCAGATGGAATCAAATGATATGAGTTGTGATGATTAGTGATGGAGGATGGATTTCGGATAGCCAGAGTAATTCTATCTGATATATTGCGTTAAATACTGTATCTCGGAATGGGAATTTCCAGCTCTTACTATGAAACCCAATAATGAGCGCTTTGCATGACTATATGTTAGGAAATCATTTCTAGCTAGTTCTGTTGCGGCGGCACGTGGGATGCTACTCGGCCATGATGTACAAAGAAAAGGGGAACATTCTGCAGAAGTCTACTGCCAGCAACCAAATTATGTGCAAATAATCTGCTGGAAAACAAATGGAAGGAAATGTCCCATTAGGGGGCGCCCTCATTATTCAGACAGTCTGATAATATGATCTGAGGGCTGTCATTCGATCGACTACTCATATGGTAAGGAGCAGGCCATACACTTTACAACCAACCACGACTGAGGGTCAAGGTGTTCAGCCTGCCGGTGGTTAATTCGGTGGATAATGTCAGCAGGTAGGGTGTCAGGCCAAAAATAAAACAGGACATACGGTTGTTATGACCAGTAACACACATGCAAGTGACTAATGGTACTTTCACACTTACGTTACAGTTTTCCGGTATTGAGTTCCGTCATAGGGGCTCAATACCGGAAATAAATGCTTCAGTTTTATCCTAATGCATTCTGAAAGGAGAGCAATCCGTTCAGTGTGCATCAGGATGTCTTCAGTTCGGTCCCTTTCCGAAATTTGGCCAGAGAAAATACCGCAGCATGCTGCGGTATTTTCTCCGGCCAAAATTCCAGAACACTTGCTGGAATGCTGGATCCGGCATTAATGCCAGATCCGATACCTAGTGTTCCGGAAAACCGGTTTCGGTTTCCCGTTCTGCGTAGGCGCAGACCTTTAAAAAATGCTAAATAAATAAATACCGGATCCATTTTTTCCGGATGACACCGGAGAGACGGATCCGGTGTTTCAATGCATTTGTCAGCCGGATACGCATTCGAATCCCAGAGTATTCATTTGCATACGGATTTCCAGATCCGCCATGCAGTTCAGACAATAGAACTGCCTGCCGGAATCCAACAACGCAAGTGTGAAAGTACCCTTAAGTGGTTGAGTATGCGATACAGGAGTGGTTGGTTCTGTAGGGTAGTCCGTCAGACAAGTTAGGGGTCAGTAATGGTAATGTAGCAGAGCCAGGTACGTGGTACACGAGGGGCAAGCAGGGATCAACATTGAGGGCATATCGATTGGATATGCCCTCAATGTCCCTACCTCTAGGACCCACTCGTATCCTTAGAACTGAGCCAGGAAAGTCCCGTAGGGCACACCGTGCATGCGTAGCCGCCCTCCAATCATTACTATGGGAGTGCAGAAAATAGGTGAGCTCAGCGGTGAGCTCGGCTATTTTTGGAAGCGCCATTGAATTGAATGGGAAGCACATCGCACAAGAGCGACCAATCAATTCTATGGGGCTGAATGAAATAGCCGAGCACACTGCTTGGCTATTGTCGGCGCTCCCATAAGAATGAATGCACGCACGGTGCACCCTCCGGAACTTTGCCAGCTTCATTCTATGTATAGGAGCGGGTGCCAGAGGTAAGACTCGCCCCTATAGGACATTGGGGGCATATCCTAGCGATATTCCCCCATTGTCTAAATGGGAATATCCATTTAACACATAATGCTGTACATGTATGGTATTATGCGCCTGCAATTGTATGGAGCATGCTTCTGCGGTGAGCGCGCTCCATATGCGGTGGGTTCCGGCTCTATAATACCAGCAGGCACCTGGCCGAAATAACTGGGAACGGCAATCGTGCTGAGCCCTGTCCTTTTACCCCTTAGATGCCAAAGTCAACAGCGATAGCAAGGTAAGGCTCCTTCTGCCTTCTGATCAGAGCCCCCGCAGTGAAATTGCAGGTCTCTGTTCAGTTACCAAGACATAAGGGGGCCTGCTGAGGTTTTCCAGGGCTGTCATGGTAACCTCCCTGCTAAGCTGTGCACAAGGCACAGCTCCGCAAGGAGCGTATCTAAATCCCATTCATCCTAATAGATCTATATTAGGGTGAATAAAACAGGGGATCAAAAGATTCCATGTATTAGGGCCCTAATAGTTATTTCCGGATTGTCTGGAAATCTCTAGAAAGATCCGAGCAAAATGTCTGTGTGGCAGGAGCGATCAGTCACTGATTGCTGGTTAGGCGGCCCAGGAGCAGAAGATGGGAGTGGTAGTGGCTCTGGCTGTTACTGTCAATCATAGTGGCTTCCCTCAAACCGTTGCTCTCTATGGTTGTGCAGTGAAAGGGGGCACCTTCTCTTGCCCGGGGCACACCCTGATGTTGGGACTCCTGCCTGATGGTAGTTGGGGTGCCTGTAAGGCCCCTTTCACACGGGCGAGTATTCCGCGCGGGTGCAATGCGTGAGGTGAACGCATTGCAACCGCACTGAATCCGGACCCATTCATTTCTATGGGGCTGTGCACATGAGCGTTGATTTTCACGCATCACTTCTGCGTTGCGTATAAATCGCAGCATGCTCTATATTGTGCGATTTCCACGCAACGCAGGCCCCATAGAAGTGAATGGGGCTGCGTGAAAATCGCAAGCATCCGCAAGCAAGTGTGGATGCGGTGCGATTTTCACGCACGGTTGCTAGGAGACGATCGGGACCCGATCATTATAAGGGAAAATAATAGCATTCTGAATACAGAATGCATAGTACAATAGCGCTGGAGGGGTTAAAAAATAAATAAAAATAATTTAACTCAACTTAATCCACTTGCTTGCGCAGCCTGGCATCTCTTCTGTCTCCTTCTTTGCTGATTGCAGGAAAAGGACCTGTGGTGACGTCACTCCGGTCATCACATGATCCGTCACATGATCTTTTACCATGGTGATGGATCATGTGATGACCGGAGTGACGTCACCACAGGTCCTTTTCCTGCACACAGCAAAGAAGGAGACAGAAGAGATGCCGGCTGCGCAAGCAAGTGGATTAAGGTGAGTTTAATTATTTATTTATTTTTAACCCCTCCAGCGCTATTGTACTATGCATTCTGTATTCAGAATGCTATTATTTTCCCTTATAACTATGTTATAAGGGAAAATAATACAATCTACAGAACACCGATCCCAAGCCCGAACTTCTGTGAAGAAGTTCGGGTTTGGGTACCAAACATGCGCGATTTTTCTCGCGCGAGTGCAAAACGCATTACAATGTTTTGCACTCGCACGGAAAAATTGCGCATGTTCCCGCAACGCACCCGCATCTTTTCCCGCAACGCCCGTGTGAAGCCAGCCTAATACTGAGTGTTTGTTTAGGTGCAAGGCAGAGTAGAGTTCAGTAGCCGGCGAATGGTGCAGGAGTCAGTAACCAGGCCAGATGTAACAAAATAAATGTGTCTCTTTATTGTATTGCAAAATAGGAGTTGTAGTACATCCAACAATAGCAAAAACACTGTTTTAACGGTACACAGTGCAATTCTTACCAGATAACGATGTATGGATTTAGGCTACTTTCACATCTCCGTTGTGCTGTCAGGTTTTGAGATCCGACACAGGGTCTCAAAACCGCAGCACAGTGCTTCAGATTTGTGCCCACTCATTGTCAGTGGTGACAAAAACTGAACAATCCGGAACGGAGTTCACCAGAATGCATTCCGTTCTGGTTTGTTGCGTCCCAATGCCGGACACAAAACTTCACTATTTGTGTGCGGCATGGGAAACTGAACAAGCCGCATCCGGCACCAAAAACCATTTTAGTCAATGAATTAACACAAAAAAAAAACAATCCTGTGTCATTGACTTACAATGGTGCATCCGGGTTATTCATTTTCGATATAATACAACCGGATCCGTTCTGAACAGATGCAGCCGGTTGCAGATTTTCCGCACGCAATTCTGCTTCGGAGAGTCTGCAGGATTTACGCCATGTGTAATGCAGAGGGTGACATTTTTGGGAAACCTGCAGTATTTTGGCTCAGATATCTGGGTTTTGCTGCTGTGGAATTCCAGCTGATACGTTGCAGAAAATCCGCAGTGTAGACGTAGCCTTACGATAAATGTGCGCGCCTTGTGTGCTGTGTCCTTATGTCATTGCTCCGCTGTACTGGGCACTGTCTTGTGTAGCTAATTGCCGGCGGATTGTATTCAATGGCACCACCAGACCCTGCCATGTTGGGCACCAGGAAACCTAGTTTTCTGGCTGCTAGTTTGCAGGGAATGGCGGATCATAATAGGAACGTTACATACACTTACAGCTTCCTGTCTGTGAGATCCAGGGGGGCTAGATCTGACGGGCCGTCACAATGCCTAAAGGGCGGCATCGGGCTTCCTTCCCTGCCATCGGGTCCCCGTCACAGCAGCGCGGGGACCCGATGGCTGCTCTCTCCCTCCCTCCACACATCGCACGTGCCACGGTCAGCGCTCAAGGGTTAATGCGCCAGCATCAGTGATTTGGGTCCAGCTATCAGTGACTGCCGGACCCCATGTACGGCGCAGGTCCTTTAGGGGTTAAGGGGTTTTCCAGGATTTACATATTGATGGCTTATCTTCACCATCATCTGTTTGAGGAGAATGCTGCTACTCACCAAGCACAGCGCCGTCCATTGTGTAGTGGCTGTGATTGGTATTGCAGCTCATCCCCTTTCACTTTGAATGGGACAGAGCTAGGCCACGGCCACGTAACTGATGAGCGTGATATCAATGGCCTAGGAAAAGGCCGGAGCACCGCGCCCTCTACATACAGAAAAAAACCTATTGGGTGGCACAGGGAAGAAGGGAGGGGGTAAAAATGGAAGGAAGGGCGCCCGGGTTGGGTATACGGCCTTGCAGGGGGAGTAGGTAGAGTGCCCAGTGTCAGTCAGCTGCCTGGTCGGCTATTTATGGGGGCACTCCATAATCTTGATATAAGAAATTCCCTGACATTTTTTTTTAACCTAAAATCTCTTTGTATATTTTGTGGCACAGCATCCGCTCACAGGGTCACAGTATGTACCGACTCGGCTGCCCCTATCAGTAACTATAGGTCACACTGACCGAAAAACCACCTCACTGCGACTACATGACTGGAGCCGATAACGGCAGCCACGTTGTGCGACGCGTTACATCAGCTCCATAACGGTTGTGACTGGAGTGTGAGACATACTGCCACCTGCCGGCCACCGCTATATCACGTCCCTCTTATCATTGCTTCTGCTAATAAAGCTTGTTTTATACATAACGGGTTTTTCATCAATAAGGGGAAGGGGGGGCTTTTCAAGCGCCTTCTCCAACACTGATTGGTGGATGCAGTATCATCGTCACTCCCTATCCAGCCAATCGTAGAGAGCGGGAGGGTGTTAGGAAAAAGAGGGAGTTTGATAGGCTAATACGGGAACCAATAGAGGGAGTTTGATAGGCTAATACGGGAACCAATAGGCGCCGAGGTGGGTGTGTCATGCCGCCGCAGTCCAAGAACTGCTGGTGCTGAAGCTCAGAGCGTTATAGCCGGGCACTGGGTCGGAGGAGTCGGTGTACAGGCAGCTGTAGGGACAGGCGGTGGCGCGTATACCGGGGTAATTACGGTATATATAGAGGGACTGGGGATTTATAGGGAGGGGAACATCTGTCCAAGCAGTGCGGACAATGGGGATGGAATGACGCGTATGGGGGTCTTGGAGGGTCGGTGTTAGTGACTTGTAGACAGTGCAGTATAGACTATGAATGAGCAGAGTGAATGCACCTGTAGTTAGGTCCGATCATCACACAGTCAGGAGGTGCATAGAGGTAGCCATGGCAGATAAAGGGACAGGTTCCTGCGGAGAGCTGCCATACTTTACATGGGAGGATGTCCAGAAGCGCTGCACACGCGAGGAGCGATGGCTGGTGATAAAGCGGAAGGTGTACGACATTACAAGGTTCTGTTACAAACACCCCGGCGGATCCAGAGTCATCAGCCACTACGCCGGCCAGGACGCCACGGTGAGTGCTGCCGTACCCGGTGCCTACATCCTGTCAGGTCTGACAACCGCTTAACCGTCCTTGGGTCCGCCACAGAATAAAAGGTTTAGGCAGGGGGCGCAGAGGTAGGAATCACACCTGGGCCCTGGCGTCTGAGGGGACCCTAAAAGCCCCTCCGCCGCATAAGGAGACACCAATGGATGGTGGGGGCCCAGCTACAGACTGTACATTGCAGTCCAGGAGATTGAAGCTACGCCCCTGAGGATGCCAGCAGAGATCGGGGGTAGACAGGGCTGCGCCCATACACGTGAGGCGGTTGGATCCTGTTCACACTGACCAGAAAAAGTATTTCTCACCTATCCATGGTATGTTCGCTGGGGCTCCTGCACCGGGACCCTCACTGCTCGTGAGAACGGGGGCCCCAAACTAGCCCTTCTAGAGGAGTGTGGAGGAATGGTCACATGTCCAACCACCTGCTCCATTCAGAACGTATAGGACTGGCGGTCCCAGCGGTCGGGCCTCAGCGATCATACATTTATCATCTGTCCTATCCATCTATCTATCTGTCTGTCTATCCATCTATCTATCCATCTATCTGTCTGTCTGTCTATCTATCTGTCTGTCTCGCTATTATTCATCTGTACATATGATGTAAATGCGATATTTCACTATCTCATGGCTGGTAGCAGATGAATGGTGTGCACTTAGATCAGAATGTCTGCAGATGTAATGGTTGAGGTGGTGATTGTACCTCTTATTACTGGAGCCGCACGTCTTTTGGGTTGTGTCCGTGCACAATGTATGGACATGAGGTCAGGACGCTGGGCCTGCCGGTAACAATGTGCTGACATCAGTCTTATCCCATCCCCCCCTGACGCCACTTTCCCGGCAAACCCAGTGTTTGCTCATTTTTAAATGCCACTTGCAACATATTCTGTCTACGTCGCCCTCGACATGTTACCAAAAAGTGGGCTTGACTAGCGGGCCCGGCGCATTTATCTTCATTTATGCCAGTTTTCAGAAATTTCTGTTTAGAAACAGCGCCTCCTCATAAATTAGGCGCATCCTCTGGCAGCAAAGGGGAGATCATAGATCGGATTGCCCCCCCCAGTGTGTGCCCCTGGCAACAGACCCACTTGCGCTGTGTAGTGCACTCGCCTGCGCGGTCTCTGTGTTGTCTGTGCCTTGTGAGTACCCTGCATATCACAATGAATCATCCATACCTCCGTGAAAATCGCAGCATGCTCTATATTCAGCGTTTTTCACGCAACGCAGGCCCCATAGAAATGAATGGGGCTGCGCGAAAATCGCAAGCAAGTGCGGATGTGGTGCAATTTTCACGCATGGTTGCTAAGTGATAATGTAAGTAAATATGGATGAGCAACCCCGGACCCCATTAAAGTCAATTCACGGTATTATTTTCGCTTATAACACGGTTATAAGGTAAAATAATGGCATTCTTAATACAGAATGCTAAGTATAATGTCCATTGAGGGGTTAAAAAATAAAAAAATTAACTCACCTCATCCACTTGATCGCGCAGCCGGTATCGTCTTCTTCCTGCAGGACCTGCAAAAGGACCTTCGCTCTGACGTCACCACGTGGTGAGCGCGATGACGCCATCGAAGGTCCTTTTGCAGGTCCCGCAGGAAGAAGAAAGAAGACGATCCTGGCTGCGCGATCAAGTGGATGAGGTGAGTTTACTTTTTTTATTTTTTAACCCCTCAATGGACAGTTTACTAAGCATTCTGTATTCAGAATGCTATTATTTTACCTTATAACCATGTTAGAAGGGAAAATAATAAAATCTACAGAACACCGATCCCAAGCCCGAACTTCAGTGAAGAAGTCCGAGTTCGGGTCTGGGTACCACAGTCAGTTTTTTTATCACGCGCGTGCAAAACGCATTGCACTCGCGCGGAAAAAACTGACTGAAATTGCGCAGGTTTGCCGCACCCGGACAAAATCCGTGACGCCCGTGTGAAAGAGGCCTTAATATAATATCTTTCAGAAGAATGCTTGGTACTAGAAGGTTTCCTCAGGCCTGTCGTTCTTCCGCTTCCTCCTGCCCCCAGCCCTCACGCCGCGCAGATTGTGCGTACACTGGGGTTTTACAATCTGTCAGGTGCTATCCTCCTCACAACACCGGTTGTAATACTCATTCACAGGATTGGTGCAGCCCTGTGGTCCCACCATGTGCCCGGCCCACTCCCTCCCTCCACTCACATATCCTCTGTATCCCCCAGAGGTGGGGCCTGTGGCGGCTGAGAGCACGGCATCCTGCACAGATTAACCCCCCGTGTGCCTGAGGAGAAGAGAACCAGACGAGAAATACCTTCTCTATTATTACTAAGCTCATCATATTGTATATATTCCTCGTTTCCAATCATGGCGTAAGGATATTTCCTCCTAAAGGCTCATGCGTGCTGCAGTATTATAGCCCTAGGATCTATGGAGCGGTATCACAGTACCCATAGAAATCCGTGGTGCCCTGCTGCACCTATCAGGAACAAAAAAGATGGTCATCAAGGTGCTTCTAAAGGAGACTTTGCCTTTAATATGTAGAAATACACAAGGGCAGGCGCTGCAGCTACTACCACCCATAGGACCCTCTGCCACGTAGGAAGACACCAGTATTATAAATGGCACATGATAGGTGGGGGTCTTATTTCAGATTTAAAGGATAACCGTCACATTTTCACTCAAAATTCACTTTTCATATATGTTGTTGCTGCTGTGGTAATAATCCCTAATCACTAATTATTGTGTTCACGTAACACTTGTTTAATAAGATTCCGTCCATAGCAACCGCTCCTCACAAGACTTCTTTCTGACTATCTTCTCAAGATGGCCGCCGATGCCCTTACCCTGAGGCTGAGACCTCCCTCCCTAACTACCCAGAATTAATTTTGCTCATCTCGGGAACGCGCAGCCTCGTCCCAACCAATCGGCTTTCTCCAGACTTAAACACGCGCTCTTCCTCCTGAGTAGTTGATCGCGAATTTTTATCGCAAATTTTTATTGCGAATATCGCCACTATCTCGGTCCGACAGGAGCGCGCACGCAGCGTTCTGGACTGCCCACTACTACATCCTCCGTCTTCTGTATGTAGAAGATAGGAGACGGAGGACACCTAGGAACCCTGTTTTAGCCGCACCACTGAAATGCCTGGGGGAGGAAAGAACATGCTGCAATTACCAAGTAATTCAATACCTATACAAAAGTATTAACTACGGAACTAAGGTAAACTTCGTCAGACCAACCCAATTACATAAAAAAAAAAAAAAAAAAGACAGTTATCCTTTAAGCTATAAATGTGCATTGTGGCCCCAAGAGGGGACGTCACCTGGTGTACATGAGCAAGACAAGTGCAGGGGGTGAATTGCAGCACAACTAGGCAGATTTATTATTCAGGACTGTAGGAAAGTGGAGTGACAACCCCTGTAGTCCTACAGTAGCTGCCCCCAGTAGGTCTCGAGTGGGAGACCTCCATCTATGATGTTCATACGCAGGGATTGTTGTTATAGTAGTGTTAATAGGGTCTGGCGTAAAGGGGCCCGTGAACGCTCATTCAGCCGTCAACTCTTCTTCCCTACCCACCCATACACATGCATGCAGTTGGGAAAGAAGAGTAAGCAGCTGCAGATACCTCTGGTGGTCTGGCTTAGAAGGGTGCTGGAATTTAACATGCAGGATGCTTCTTTCCTCTGACATCACCAGTCGGGAGAGAGTTGGTACACCCCCATACACGTACGGGTAGTTCATGGTTCCTGCCAAAATGGGCGGGTTCAGATGGCTTTAGTGGTATGTATATGGACACCTTTACTCTGGAGTTTCTATTAGTTAGACCTCATGCCCATGACCGTAAAAACCGCGCATCCGCAAAATACCGATACAGTCCCATGTGCAGTCCGCATTTTATTTTGCGGATCAGTTCTAACCTTTTGTGGAATAGACATACAAATGCCTGCATCTGTATGTCCGTTCCGCAAAAAGATAGAAGATGTTCCATACCTGTCTGCAAAATGTGACCCATTTAAAGGGGTTTTCCGCCGATCTTACTGTTGCACTGTCTATACGCAGGATCCATTCACTGCATTCCACATAGATAAGGAGCTGGTGCAGAAGCACATGAAATGTCTTTTGATCGGAGAGCTGGCGCCTGGACAGCCATCTGTGGAGCCCAGCAAGAATGTAAGTTTTCCATGTGACAGAGGGTCTGCACCCTGTCATTTGTCCGTCTTTGCCCATAATTGCTGGTTTCTTCTCTCTTTCATAGGCCATTATGGTGGAAGATTTCCGTGCCCTGCGTTCCACGGTGGAGCAGATGGGTCTCCTCAAACCCAATAAATTATTTTTCCTTGGTGTGCTCCTGCACATCCTGCTGATAGATGCACTGGCCTGGATGACTCTTCATTATTTCGGGACCTCTCTTATTCCGTTTCTCATCACAGCTTTACTTCTCGGCACCGTCCAGGTAGGTGAACTGCAAGAAAGAGGCTGATACTAGTGTGTACTACTCGAAGTACATGTCTGTATGGTGGGAATACCCCTGTGGTGGGAATACCCCTTCCCATCTTAGTCAGATATCTCTATATCTAAATGGCCACCTTGGACACTCGCCCTAATATTGAATGATTAGGACATCTATCGTATTAAAGATAAATTCTATATCTGTAAATGTCTTAAAGGGATATATCCGTATATGATCACTGGGGGTCCGACACCGGGCACTGCCACAGTCCAGTTGGTTCAAGAGGCTGAGCGCTGTACATTATATAGTGACAGTGCTTGGTATCCCCTGTTTGATGGAGTGGTGGTAAAGCATGCACCCTTCCACTCAATTCATTCTCTGCGGCAGTGGTTCTCGACCTTTTCTCGTCAAGTACCCCCTATTGACAAGAAGTCCAAACCGAGTACCCCAAGGAAGCGAACAGTGATAAATGTTAACTAAATGAGACCATTGTCACATTGCTGTTATAGGCCCTCTTCTATACCTCTGTCAGAAGTCCCTTCAGATTTGACAGAAAGAAGCGGAGCATAGAGCACTCTTCCAGTCAAAATGACAGACACCGCATTAGGACCCATGATAGATAACGATTACATTCTGCACTACCAAACATACAGGAGACTACAGCACTACATACCTCTTACATCCAGTGGCGTGTCCTCTGATATAGATGTTCTCTTTCCTCATCTTCTCCATTCAGACCAGACCGCCATGATGACTTTTTTCAGTCATCTCTTGTCTCTACAGAGTTTGCCACACAGACATCAGGTTCCTACTTTTCCTTCATTCTCCCCATCTTCTGAACACTCAATTCTGTCACTCCCAATACTGTTCCTGGTGTGTTCCCTAATACTATACTGCAGAAACAGACTGTCCCCCTGAAAATACTAGTACCAGACAGTGCCTCATTCAATAATAAATGACACCCACTGCCCTAAAAAATAATTGTGGCCTGCAAATAGTGACTATGACAGTAATAGTGCCGTAAACGGTGTCTCCGAAAAATAATTGTGCTAAGCTGATACTGTGCCCGGGTGACCTCCACAGTAATAGTGCTCCCAAAAGTCCCACAGATGGTAATAACTCTCTCTCAGATTGCTATCACTAGTAATAGTGCCACAAATAGCAATAATGTCCCCCATAGTGCCCATAGTAGTAATCATGTTCCCCATAGTCCCCCAGTAATAAAGCCCACCATAATGCCTCCTTTAGTAATAATGCACCCACAGTGCCCCCAGAAATAATAATGCTCACCTATAGTGCCTCCAGTATTACTAATGCCCCTATAGTGCCCCCAGTAGTAATAAAACCCACCACAGTGCCCTTTGGTAGTTATAAAGCCCACTATAATGCTCCCAGTAGAATTAAAGCTCCCAGTGTGCCCCAGTAGTAAATATGTCCCCTTATAGTGCCCCAATAGTATTAAAGGGGTTTTACCATCACACACATTGGGGGCATATCGCTAGGATATGCCCCCATTGTTTGATTGGTGCGGGTCCCACCTCTGGGACCCGCACCTACAATGAGAACAGAGCAGGTAAATGAACAGAGGGCGCACTGCGCATTCATTTCTATGGGGCCGCCGAAAATAGCAGAGCGCTGGCTCGGGCTATTTCCGTCTGCCCCATAGAAATAAATGGGAGCAGGGGCAGCGTGTGCCCGGTGTGCTCCTATTCACTTCTATGGGAGCAGCGCTTGGTGGTGGACAGACCCGGGAAATCTGGGGTCCTCCAGCCACAGCTCTCCCCGCTCCGTTCTTGTTGTAGGTGCGGATCCCAGAGGTGGGACCCGCACCTATCAGACAATGTGATGGGAATACCCCTTTAATGCCCCTAAAGAGCCCCCCAGTAGTAAGAAACCCACCATAGGACGGTGATACAGTGGAATGTCCAGAGGCCCTAGCAACCAGCAATGAAACATTTCTGGTTGCTAGGGAAGTCCCATGTACCCCCTCACCCTGCGGCACGCACCCCTTGGGGCACTAGTACCGCAGGTTGTGAACCGCTGCTCTCCGGGACTGCTGGAGAAGACAAAGCGCTGCACCTATTGTAAGAAGGACAAGGAATCATCGTGGATGATAGGTACGTGTCACCAAGGTTCCTGGCCTCGGTGGAGTAAGAGTCGTTTTTTTTTGTGTCAGCAGCAGTTGCTTTTTGGCACCTTGATACTTAGTATGGCTGTACTAGCTAATCCGGGACGGCTCTTACTGGGAGTAGTCAAAGTGCTGAGTGGGTGACTACTCCCCATGTTCCAGGCCGCGTTTTGCCAGGCATAAAAACCAGCCAGCACTGCCAGGTGAGAAGGATTACCTCCATCTGACAGTGGAGCTCATTAGGTCTGTGTGCTGTGATCTGAGGGCTGTGTTGGGATCCGCGGCTTGAGCCAGGCTGTGAGGGTGAACAGGCCGCCTAACGCCTGCCTGTGGACTTGACAAAGCAGAACTTCCAACAGGGTGTGAAGTAACACCCAGGAGAAAAGGTGACTGTTTTGAATATGAACTTTTCATGTGTTTGAACGATCACCAAGCAACTTGCGTTTTTGTTTTTGCTTTCACGTGTGAATAAACACTGATGTTTTGAACCAAGAACTGTGTACTTTGCCTCTGTGCTGCACCCGCTAATCCTAACTACCAGAGCGAATCTCCACATTTGGTGGAGGATGCGGGCAAGCGCAGTGAGACTGGCGTGAACGTCAATATATTTTTTTGGTTTGCATTTTTGGGCACGGTTGTATGTCGTACATCAAACCAGCTGTATTACAACCCATACCCCATGACAAAATGGAGGCTGTTGTGAAGTCCCTCGTGGAAGCTAATCTACAGCAGCGAGAGACCAACCTGCACCAATGGGAGGCTACAACACGTGATAGCTTTTCAGATAGCAGGAGCAACCCCAAGCGTCCACGATGCCAGGAAAGCAGTCCGTGCAGCGATCCCTAAGATGACACCCGCAGACGACATCGAATCCTACCTGACGATGTACGAGAAAGTGGCCACCAGGGAAAAGCTTCCCCAAGACCAGTGGACTGAGGTCATCGCTCCTTTCCTGGCATCAGAGTCCCAGTGCGTATATATCGACTTGCCGGACGATCAAGCGGCCGTCTACCCATGTGTAAAGGGTGAGATTTTGGCAAGACTGGTGGTAAATGTGTTGGTCCGGGCCCAGCGGGTACATCAGTGGGGGTTTAAGCCGCTGAGTCCATGAGACCCCAGTATTATGACTTACTCCACCTTTTGCAAAAATGGCTACAGCCTGATGTGCTGAGTCCCACGGCTATGCTGGATAGACTATTGGCTGACATATTCTGGAAGGCGCTGCCACCCCCTCTCCAGCTCTGGATCGGCCAGGTGTCTCCTGGAAATGCCCTGGAAATGGTGGACCTGGTGGAGCACTACGAGGCTACTAAGAATCTTAAGGGGCGTTCTTTCAGGAGAGGGGCAGGTAAACCCCAGGCCCAACGGTATGAGCCGTGAAACCCACCTGGGAGGTTCCCACTATGGGCCGGACCCAGGTAATCTGCTGGCGGTGTCAGGAACCTGGCCATATAAGGGCTGAGTGTCCTCATCGGGTTGAGCCCATGGACACTAATTGTGGTTACCGTCAGTCACTGTATGCTATGAAACTGTGCCACAGGTACCCCGGAGGCTCTAGACCACTTGTGCCAGGTAGAAGTGGGACACACTGAAGCTGAGGCGCTGCTGGACTAGTAAGGGCTACCCTACTGCGGTCCGCTGAGTATACTGGCCGGAAAGTTGGGGTGATGTACATTCACAGAGACTTAAAAGACTACCCCACAGCGCTGGTGACTCTAACCACGGTAGCCGGCAGGTGGACCCACGAAGTGGCAGTCGCCGCAAACCTGCACTACAAACTCATAATAGAAACATGGAATGTATCGGCAGATAAGAACCATTTGGCCCATCTAGTCTGCCCAATATACTGAATACTATGGATAGCCCCTGGCCCTATCTTATATGAAGGATGGCCTTATGCCTATCCCATGCATGCTTAAACTCCTTCACTGTATTTGCAGCTACCACTTCTGCAGGAAGGCTATTCCATGCATCCACTACTCTCTCAGTAAAGTAATACTTCCTGATATTACTTTTGAACCTTTGCCCCTCTAATTTAAAACTGTGTCCTCTTGTAGCAGTTTTTCTTCTTTTAAATATTTTCTCCCCTTTTACCTTGTTGATTCCCTTTATGTATTTAAAAGTTTCTATCATATCCCCTCGGTCTCGTCTTTCTTCCAAGCTCTACATATTATGGTCCTTTAATCTTTCCTGGTAAGTTTTATCCTGCAATCCATGTACTAGTTTAGTAGCTCTTCTCTGAACTCTCTCTAGAGTATCAATATCCTTCTGGAGATATGGTCTCCAGTACTGCGCACAATACTCCAAATGAGGTCTCACTAGTGCTCTGTAGAGCGGCATGAGCACCTCCCTCTTTCTACTGGTAATGCCTCTCCCTATACACCCAAGCATTCTGCTAGTATTTCCTGCTGCTCTATGACATTGTCTGCCTACCTTTAAGTCTTCTGAAATAATGACCCCTAAATCCCTTTCCTCAGATACTGAGGTTAGGACTGTATCACTGATTTTATATTCTGCTCTTGGGTTTTTACGCCCCAGGTGCATTATCTTGCACTTATCAACATTAAATTTTAGTTGCCAGATTTTTGACCATTCCTCTAGTTTTCCTAAATCCTTTTCCATTTGGTGTATCCCTCCAGGAACATCAACCCTGTTACAAATCTTTGTCATCAGTAAAAAGACACACCTTACCATCGAGGCCTTCTGCAATTTCGCTGATAAAGATATTAAACAATATGGGAGGGAGAGACTTTCCCGGTTTTCCGGCCCTATGGCCGGTTGTGAGAGTGACTGGTACCCCTGAGTCAGGGGTGAGCCCAGGAGATTGGCCTTGTTCAGGAGGATGGCCAGAACCCTGGGAACCTGAGGCCGAAGGGCCAACAGTAGGGGTGACTGCCACCTTGGTGGAAGAGGAGGAGACAACCCTGCGTAGGGTAATGGTGGGAGACGTGGGGGAATTGCCACCGGGACCTGAGTTGGCAGACCTCAACATCTCCGGGGAGAATTTCGGTACAGCCCAAAGCTGAGACCCAACCCTATCCCGGGCTTGGGAGAATGTGGTAATAGTTGATGGGGTCGATGTTTCCCCGTTTTGTGTTCAACCAGAATATGCTCTATCGGGTAAACCAGCTGCGGGGTGAACCCATTGAACAGTTGGTGGTGCCTCGGGCTTATCGAAAACTCGTGTTAGAGTTAGCCCTCTTCGGGGGTCATCTGGGACTGCAGAAAACACAGGACCGGATACTACAACGGTTTTACTGGCCCAGTGTGTTTCGAGAGGTGGATGACTTTTGTAAGTCTTGCCCAACCTGCCAAACAACTAGCCCCCAGCACCTGTTACGCACTCCCTTAGTGCCTCTCCCGATTATCGAGACTCCATTTGAAAGAATCGCTATGGATCTCGTAGGCCCAGTACCGAAGTCCGCTAGAGGGCACCGACATATCTTGGTATTCCTAGACTACGCCACTCGGTACCCGGTAGCAGTGCCACTGCGACATAAATTGGCCAAACTCATACAGTAGCAAAGGAGTTAATGGAGATTTTCTCCAGAGTGGGGCTACTTAAAGAGGTTCTGACTGACCAGGGGACCCCTTTTATGTCCAAGGTCATGCGGGAACTCTGTAAGTTGCTGAACATCAAGCAGATATGGACGTCCGTCTATCACCCACAAACTGAAGGCCTAGTAGAAAGGTTTAATAAAACGTTAAAACCCATGTTAAAACGAGTAGTGTCTAAGGATGGGAAGGACTGGGACCTCCTTTTGCCCTATCTTATGTTTGCAGTGTGAGAAGTGCCCCAGTCCTCTACTGGGTTCTCGCCCTTCGAATACATGAGAGAAATGCCCGAGTCACCAGGTGGTTCCTGTCCTTACAAAACCTTAAGTTCTCCGTAGACCACAGGGCAGGCTGGTTGCAGGGAAATGTGGATGCCCTGTCCCGAGTATACTGTATGGCATGTGTTGACCCCCTCAGGGTTGAACAAAGGGGGGAGTTATGTAAGAAGGTACAAGAAATCATCATGGATGATAGGTACGTGTCACCGAGGTTTCTGGCCTCGGTGGAGTAAGAGCCGTTTTTTATATGTCAGCAGCAGTTGCTGTTTGACACCTTGATACTTTTAGTATGGCTGTAATAGCTGATCCGGGACGGCTCTTACTGAGAGTAGTTAAAGTGCTGGGTGGGTGACGACTCCCCATGAACTTGTACTTTGCCTCTGTGCTGCACCCGCTAATCCTAACTATCAGAGCGAATGCCCACACTATACAGAATTAATGGAGTGGCTGCATGTGTGACTGTTGCTTCATTTAAATAGGGGACCTCCATTCTCGTGATCAGTGGTAAACTCAGCGATCAAACACCCATCGCTCCATTAAAGGGATTATCCCATGAATAATGTAAAAAATTAAAATCAGATATCATATAGTACATGGCAACCTCTTTCTAACAAAACTACAACCAGCCCTGTACATGGATCCAGAGATCTCCTCATTCATTGCTCTGCTAGATTTATATCAAAATGGCAGCTCAGGGGGCGTGTCTTTTCTGCTGAAGCTCAGGGGGGCGTGTCTCAGCTCTCCCTATCACAGCTCAGGAGTCAGCTGAAGGATGAAACTGAGCATGTGCGGCCATCTCAGTGAGCAGGACAAAGAAATAAGAAAAAGAACAAACAGGAGGTGGCGCTATACAGATACATTTTCTTGAATAACTCAGTGGCTATGCAAAATATTTAATTACAAGCAATTACAAAAGTATTCAGATCCAGGGGCTGGTTTTAGAACTGTAGAATATTTTTTGTGGGACAACCGCTTTAAAGTCTTCCATGAAGTCACCATATATTCTTGTTTTTTGTCTTAGGCACAAGCAGGGTGGTTGCAGCATGACTTTGGCCACTTATCAGTTTTTAGTAAATCAAAATGGAATCACCTGCTTCATAAATTTGTGATTGGACAATTAAAGGTAAGAACTAGCTAAATCCAAGCTACAACGTTGTGAAGATCTGACTTTTTATTCTTTATTATGACAATCTATAGGAGGTGTCAGCAACCTTCGGCACTCCGGCTGCTATGAAACTACAACTCCCAGCATGCACAGTTGCACAGCTGTTCTTGTAACTCCTGTTTAAGTGAATGAAGCATTCTGGGAGTTGTAGTTTCAGAACATCTGGAGTGCTGAAGGTTGCTGATCCCTGATCTGTAGGATGAATGTTTTTTCTATAACTTTCTTAGTCATCTTGCTCAAGGGTGTTGTACTAGGTTACCATACAACTTGATGCTGGTAAATAGCCATAATACACCCTGTTGGGGTCTGTATGTGAACAGGGGTTGGCAATGAGAGATTTCACAGGATTTCAGCGGTTTAAAAAGTCCAACACGGCTTATTTTTTTGTCCAAAACAAGATAATGGCATCCAAGTTATATGTTCACTTGTATCACTCCACGGCAAAATAAACCAAAAACAGCCACATAAAGTGCTTGTCCGCCTGGACGCTAACTAAACAGAATCGTCACCTCACCTAGGTATTTGGTAAAAACATGATCAGGCTCTACTCAGCCAGCAGGTCATGCAGCTTCCAGTCACCGACTCTGAATTAGCATTTCACGCAGTAATTAGCTCAGCAGCCACCCCTGGGTTTGCCTCGGGCTAGGCAGTGATGGCTAATCTCCGACACTCCAGTTGTGGTGTCTCCCAGCGTGCTCCATTCATTTCTATTGAGTTCTGAGAACCGCCAAGCAAGTGTGCATCTTGGGAGTTGTAGTTTTACCACAGCTGGAGCGCCGGAGGTTAGCCATCACAGGGCTAGGGGAACGTGGTATACTGGAGTGGGGGAGGGAATAGCTGGCCCCTCTACCAATACTTACCCACAATCCATAAAAATATAGGATCATTAAATAAAAGTTGTCCTGAATTCTTTTACTTCACCCATCTGAGCATTCCGGGTGAGATATACCCCTCCCTCCAGTACTTTACCAGCCATCATGTTACAACCCATAAACATAAACCATTATGCTCAGAATGGAAAAAGAGTCCTATCTACACACCTGACAATCCAAATGATAAAGCTGGCAATACACCTTAGATAAATGTCAGCTGAACCCACCAATTTTGCTGGCTCCAGCTGACTATCTAACGTGTATGGGTGCCCAATTACTCTTCCTGACGACATATGAGGGATTGAGCTATTGGTGTCTGCCAGCGTATTTCTTCCCTCTACTCATTTAGGGTACATGCATGTTTGGCCAGCCTGAGTTTCCACATCTATGGAAGAGTCAGGGGAGATAGCTGTCAGCCAAATGAGCATCTGTCTTCAGTAGGGTGTAGATAAAGATGGAGTATTAGCTTCAATAAGGGATGAGGTTACGGCTACTGCAGATGGAAGTCTTTGAGGAGGAGGAGGGAGCAACTGCAGAGAGGGAAGCAGAAACACAGAGACACTGCTGCTGGCTCTCGTAAGGGTTTACTGTCTCACCCCAGTGCTGGATTCATGGCAACACTGCTCATTACTGCTGTATGTTCTCCCTGCTGCTACTGCTTCTGTAATCACAATGGATCAATTATCACTAGATATGGTTGTTGTGTGTACCAACAAGGATGACCGTTTCCCTTGAGCTATCTGTTGTATGTAGGAATAATAACGGGATGATCAAAGTTTTCGTATCTTATGATGAGCATTATATCTATATATGGTCCTGTGAATCGTCATCTCTATATCGTCTTCTGGGAGTTGTTATATAGCCTCCTGCAAATTACTATCTGCTGTCCTCTTGGGATTACTTTATTTACGTGCCATCTGTTTGCACACTCAGGGTGCTCCTGCCAGCTGGTGGAATCACTTGCACTTCCAGCATCATGCCAAACCCAACTGCTTCCGCAAGGACCCTGACATTAACATGCACCCTCTTTTCTTTGCACTGGGCAAAAAGCTGTCAGTGGAGGTAAGTGCATGTTTTATGGTCATTTATGACAGATGTCACAGATAACAATACCCCCAGTAACGTCGGTGCACAGGAATTATGGGGCATATTTATTCAGACCGGCGTTTTAGACACCGCTCTTAATAAAGGTCCATAGCTGGGGGTGGCTCCGCCGAAGTTATGAAGAGGCGCAGGAGCTGTCTAACATTTAGACGATTTTCCACGCCCAAAACAGGCATGCCAAATGATGAATGAGACGGGCCTGCCCATGCCAAGCCCACAGTTTTAGACCTGGTGTGAGCAGGGAGAAGTCGGAAGATAGCGGTGCGCCGCCGTCTGCGCCTGAAATACGCCTAATTTATCCGTATTTCAGATTAGTAAATGATATTCCCATGCAGAGAGAGATTTTTGTAAGGGCCCATTCACACGACCGTATATTTGAGTCCGCATCCGTTCTGCAATTATATGGAACAGATACAGACCCATTCATTTCAGTGGGGCCGCAAAAGATGCGGACAACACACCGTATGCTGTCCGCATCCGAACTTGTGTTCCGTGGCCCTGCAAAAAAGATAGAACATGTCCTATCAAGAATAGGCATTTCTGTCTTAGGGCCGGCAGTTCTGTAACATGCAGAATGCACACGTCCGGTATCCGTGTTTTGCGGATCCGCAATTTGCTGAACGCAAAACCCATACGGTCGTCTAAAATGAGCCGTTATGCAATTCAGTGTTTAATGTGCCAAACAAGTGTCCATAAACACAAAATGCGAATGAAATAATCCAGCATGCTGTATGCAGTGTAAAAAAGAATTGGGGAGATATCGCTACCCACAGCACCTCGATTATTTTGGAGTGCACGATCCTTTCTTTATATGTACAGTGCTGTCACAGTATAGAAATGATGGACGCAGTGATGTCATAGGGCAGGAATAAAATAAACTGCAATGTCAGAAAACAGGGCAAATGCACACAGTGATGCGAAAGTGCTAGGATCAGGCACACTGTGATGTCACCGTTCAGAGAAAAGGCAAACAGTAATGTCACAGTGATGTTACGATATCAGCATACTGTAAAGCAGGGATGCTCAACCTGCGGCCCTTCAGCTGTTGTAAAACTACAACTCCCACCATGCCTTGCTGTAGGCTGATAGCTGTAGGCTGTCCGGGAATGCTGGAAGTTGTCGTTTTGCAACAGCTGGAGGACCGCAGGTTGAGCATGCCTGCTGTAAAGCAATGGCGGAAAAAAGTTCTCCATCTCTTCCTAAGGAACAGCAAGTAGGAAATGTTATATGTCAGTAGCCCAGATTTTCCTTTAATTGACCCATAATCGCCTTGTCTGTCATTTTCTCCAGCTTGGAATTAAAAAGAAGAAACACATGCCATATAATCACCAGCACAAGTACTTCTTCCTGAGTAAGTATCTAACCCTGCAGAACAGATGACGTCGTCCTTGTCCTGACCTTGCCCGGGTTCATTTCCATCTGTTTCCTCTGTAGTTGGCCCTCCAGCTCTTCTCCCGCTCTATTTCCAGTGGTACATCTTCTACTTTGCTGTACAACGCAGGCAGTGGTGGGTGAGTAGGTTTCCATTGTGGCTAGTAGGTCATCATGTATAAGCCACCTTCAGACGTATCTAGGGTGTCTTAAAGGGTCCATGTGCTCTATTAGGGGCCGTGTTCACATGTCCATGAGAAAGTCAGTCAGTGTTTCAGCCGTGAAGCTGGGGATTAAGACTAGCGTATAAATCGCCAGTCTTAAAGGGAACCTGTCACCGGGATTTTGGGTATAGAGCTGAGGACATGGGCTGCTAGATGGCCGCTAGCACATCCGCAATACCCAGTCCCCATAGCTCTGTGTGCTTTTATTGTGTAAAAAAACCCGATTTGAGACATATGCAAATTACCCTGAGATGAGTCCTGTCCCCGACTCATCTCACGTACAGGACTCATCTCAGGTTAATTTGCATATGTATTAAATTGTTTTTTTTTACACAATAAAAGCACACAGAGCTATGGGGACTGGATATTGCGGATGTGCTAGCGGCCATCTAGCAACCCATGTCCTCAGCTCTATACACAAAATCCCGGTGACAGGTTCCCTTTAAGACTGGCGATTTATACGCTGGTCTTAATCTCCATGCGCTGGCCGCGGATGCGCCAAAGTTATGTAAAAGCTCAGGCCGCTACATAACTTAGGCGCTTGGTGCCGCCGGCCACGCGGCATGCTTTAAACTACGCCAGCTCCCTTGTGGCGCGTATTTATTAATAAATGACCGCCTAAGTCTTTTGTTTGTGAAAATGGCACAACCAATTTCCACAAGACAGGTATCATTCTGATCAGCAGGGTCAACCTTACCAGGCAATATGACCTGCATAATAGGGTTGGTCCTGCTGCGAGGTGCTTTTTAAGGATCATTGAGAACTTCGCTGTTTCAATTTTCTCCACAGGATCTGGCCTGGATGATTTCATTCTACGTGAGATTTGGTTGGACATATATACCTCTGATTGGGATTGGTGGCACCATCAGTCTATTCATGTTAGTCAGGTAAGTGCACGCTGCCATATCCATACTATTTTTTTTTCACAGAAGCTGGTCCCTAGGTTCCTCTCTATTCTTTTCGTACCTCTGCCATACATAGCTATGACCTAAGACTCCAGATTTTAGTTAGTTCTGATGACTGGCATCAACTTTGAGTTTGGACAGAGTCTTTCTGTGTTGGCTGTGCCTTAAAGGGCTTGTCTGAGTTATTCCAAAATGTTCCCCATACTAGAAAATAAAATATCCTATACCCACTTGTTTCTTCCCTGCCGTTCTGGCTGCAGCGATGATGTAGAGGTATATGGCACGTGACTGCTGCAGCCAATCACTGTCCTCAGTGGTCTTATACCATATAACGCTGATGCCTGTGATTGTATACATGGCTGCAGCGATGAGGTATATAACACGTGACTGCTGCAGCCAATCACTGGCCTCACTGGTCTCATGCCATATACCGCTTAGGCCCGTGATTGTATACATGGCTGCAGTGGTGATGTAGAGGTATATGGTATGTGACTACTGCAGCCAATCACTGGCCTCAGTGGTCTCATGCCATATACCGCAGAGGCCCGTGATTGTATACATGGCTGCAGTGGTGATGTAGAGGTATATGGTATGTGACTACTGCAGCCAATCACTGGCCTCAGTGGTCTTATGCCATATACCGCTGAGGCCCGTGATTGTATACATGGCTGCAGAGGTGATGTAGAAGCATATGGTATGTGACTGCTGCAGCCAATTAGTGCCCTCAGTGGTCTCATGCCATATACCGCTGATGCTCGTGATTGTATAGATGGCTGCAGCGATGAGGTATATGACACGTGACTGCTACAGCCAATCACTGGCCTCAGTGGTCTTATACCATATACGACTGAGGCCCGTGATTGTATACATGGCTGCAGTGGTGATATAGAGATATACAGCACATAACCACTGCAGCCGAGCACCGGGCGGGGAAAAGTAAGTATATGATGATTTTTATTTTATTTTATAGCATTCACTGGCATGGGATACATTTTGAAATTACTCAAACAACCCCTTTAAAGATTATGAGGGCACATCCTTGCATTCCCTAGATGTCCCAGCTCTTATGATGTGCTGTCATATTACTAATGTAGCTGAATCCAGAGCAGCACCAGGTCTATGTCAAGTTCCAGAAGAAATTGAAGAATGCGCTCATGTGACCCTTCTTGTCATCTCACTTTGGTTTAGATTCCTGGAGAGTAACTGGTTTGTTTGGGTGACACAAATGAACCATATTCCAATGCACATAGACTATGATGATAACAAAGAATGGCTGTCTGGGCAGGTAAGCATTCTTATGTACTTCCTACCACTCGTTATATGCACTCACTGACCAAAAACTTAACGCACCCGAATAGAAATTTTGGATTGCTGCAAAACTCGACATGCAGTTTTGTCTCAGACAGATATGTACAGTATATAATTACAGGCCTGATTATACACAGGATCTTGCCACATGAAAGAAAAAAAAGTGCCTCCCCCACTATAAAAAAGTGCTTTCAGGGGCCACTTTTGAGTAGTGTACTGCTTGAGATCATGTGCCTTTACCACACACTCTAAGGATTTTTTTCCAGTTGACAGAGAGCGGGCGGTGTGTGTCATTGGACTGAGAGAAGCAGGATGGTCGTTACAACTCATTGACGTAGCTGACAGACCACCAGCAGAGAGGATCACTTGAGCTTCCAACAAGCATGAGCAGCTCCCACAGTTTCATTGTCCATCCAGACCCAGGTGGCCCCTTTATTACACAGCCCAGTACATGTCCTGCCATTGACAGCCAGCCACCCTCACCATCGTTTGTAGTGGTGTTGTGAACTAGAAACCTGGACTCCTACGGACTGGAACCGTATAGTCTTTAGCGACTAATCCAGGTTCAGGTTTGGGATCCAATGGTCGGTTTTGAGTATAGAGGCCTTTTGGTGCTTCAACCTTGCTTTTTCCGGATACAGTGATGCCTGGCAGGCTTTTCCCCCGCCGGAAACCAGAATAATTTCCTCTAAAATTATATATCAATCTGCTCAGCTCCTCCTCCTCCATAACGTGCTGCAGACTAACTCACAATTTAATCATGACGGGTTCCCTTTAAGAGGTGTCACAGTTGCAGGATCAACCATGTCCTTTCCGCATCCGTATGTCTGTTACACAAAAGGTAGAACATGTTCTATTCTTGGCCACAAAATGTGGACCGCAGACCCATTGAATTGAATAGGGCTGCAAGAAAAACGGACGCAACACAAACGACACATGGAAGTCTTCCGTATTTTGCAGATCCGCATTGTGTGGTCCACAAAATGCAAACAGTCGTGTGCACGAGGCCTAACAAAGCTTTAACCAGCCATGTACCTCACATGGGTCCAAAGATCTCACCATTCATTGTAGCCATGTACCTCACATGGGTCCAGAGATATCACCATTCATTGTAGCCATGTACCTCACATGGTTCCAGAGATCTCACCATTCATTGTAGCCATGTACCTCACATGGGTCCAGAGATCTCACCACTCATTGTAGCCATGTACCTCACATGGGTCCAGAGATCTCACCATTCATTGAAGCCATGTACCTCACATCGGTCCAGAGATCTCACCATTCATTGTAGCCATGTACCTCACATGAGTCCAGAGATCTCACCATTCATTGACGCTATGTACCTCACATGGGTCCAGAGATCTCGCCATTCATTGTAGACATGTACCTCACATGGGTCAATAGATCTCACCATTTATTGTAGCCATGTACCTCACATGAGTCCAGAGATCTCACCATTCATTGAAGCCATGTACCTCACATCGGTCCAGAGATCTCACCATTCGATGTAGCCATGTACCTCACATCGGTCCAGAGATCTCACCATTCATTGTAGACATGTACCTCACATGGGTCAATAGATCTCACCATTCATTGTAGCCATGTACCTCACAAGGGTCCAGAGATCTCACCATTCATTGTAGCCATGTACCTCACATGGGTCCAGAGATCTCACCATTCGATGTAGCCATGTACCTCACATGGGTCCAGAGATCTCACCATTCATTGTAGCCATGTACCTCACATGGGTCCAGAGATCTCACCACTTATTTTAGCCATGTACCTCACATGGGTCCAGAAATCTCACCATTCATTGTAGCCATGTACCTCACATGAGTCCAGAGATCTCACCACTTATTGTAGCCATGTACCTTACATGGGTCCAGAGATCTCACCATTCATTGTAGCCATGTACCTCACGAGGGTCCAGAGATCTCACCACTTATTGTAGCCATGTACCTCACATGGGTCCAGAGATCTCACCATTCATTGAAGCCATGTACCTCACATCGGTCCAGAGATCTCACCATTCGATGTAGCCATGTACCTCACATGGGTCCAGAGATCTCACCACTTATTGTAGCCATGTACCTCACATGGGTCAATAGATCTCACCATTCATTGTAGCCATGTACCTCACATGAGTCCAGAGATCTCACCATTCATGGTAGCCATGTACCTTACATCGGTCCAGAGATCTCACCATTCATTGTAGCCATGTACCTCACATGAGTCCAGAGATCTCACCATTCATTAAAGCCATGTACCTCACATCGGTCCAGAGATCTCACCATTCATTGTAGCCATGTACCTCACATCGGTCCAGAGATCTCACCATTCATTGTAGCCATGTACCTCACATGGGTCCAGAGATCTCACCATTCATTGTAGCCATGTACCTCACATGGGTCCAGAGATCTCACCACTTATTGTAGCCATGTACCTCACATGGGTCCAGAGATCTCACCATTCATTGTAGCCATGTACCTCACATGGGTCCAGAGATCTCACCATTCATTGTAGCCATGTACCTCACATGGGTCCAGAGATCTCACCACTTATTGTAGCCATGTACCTTACATGGGTCCAGAGATCTCACCATTCATTGTAGCCATGTACCTCACGAGGGTCCAGAGATCTCACCATTCATTGCAGCCATGTACCTCACATGGGTCCAGAGATCTCACCATTCATTGTAGCCATGTACCTCACATGGGTCCAGAGATCTCACCACTTATTGTAGCCATGTACCTCACGAGGGTCCAGAGATCTCACCATTCATTGCAGCCATGTACCTCACATGAGTCCAGAGATCTCACCATTCATTGTAGACATGTACCCCACATGGGTCCAGAGATCTCACCACTTATTGTAGCCATGTACCTCACATGGGTCCAGAGATCTCACCATTCATTGAAGCCATGTACCTCACATGGGTCCAGAGATCTCACCATTCATTGTAGACATGTACCTCACATGGGTCAATAGATCTCACCATTCATTGTAGCCATGTACCTCACGAGGGTCCAGAGATTTCACCATTCATTGTAGCCATGTACCTCACATGAGTCCAGAGATCTCACCATTCATTGAAGCCATGTACCTCACATGGGTCCAGAGATCTCACCATTCATTGTAGCCATGTACCTCACATGGGTCCAGAGATCTCACCATTCATTGTAGCCATGTACCTCACGAGGGTCCAGAGATCTCACCATTCATTGTAGCCATGTACCTCACATGGGTCCAGAGATCTCACTATTCATTGTAGGACATGTACCTCACATGGGTCCAGAGATCTCACCATTCATTGTAGCCATGTACCTCACATGAGTCCAGAGATCTCACCATTCATGGTAGCCATGTACCTTACATCGGTCCAGAGATCTCACCATTCATGGTAGCCATGTACCTTACATCGGTCCAGAGATCTCACCATTCATGGTAGCCATGTACCTTACATGGGTCCAGAGATCTCACCATTCATTGTAGCCATGTACCTCACATGGTTCCAGAGATCTCACCATTCATTGTAGCCATGTACCTCACATGGGTCCAGAGATCTCATCACTCATTGTAGCCATGTACCTCACATGGGTCCAGAGATCTCACCATTCATTGAAGCCATGTACCTCACATGAGTCCAGAGATCTCACCATTCATTGTAGACATGTACCTCACATGGGTCCAGAGATCTCACCATTCATTGTAGCAATGTACCTCACATAGGTCCAGAGATCTCACCATTCATTGTAGCCATGTACCTTACATGGGTCCAGAGATCTCACCATTCATTGTAGCCATGTACCTCACGAGGGTGGGTCCAGAGATCTCACCACTTATTGTAGCCATGTACCTCACATGGGTCCAGAGATCTCACCATTCATTGCTCCAAAGTAAAGAGAATATCTCACAACTGAAGCATTTTTGTAATAGAAAGTAAATTACAAAAGTATCTTGTTTTTCATGCTGAATTATATCCCAATAACATTTAGTAGTGGCACAACCCTTTCAAGACAGCTTCTGCTAGGGCATAGGAACATCATAGAGGAGGGACCCAAGAGCAGAGGTTCACTGAGGCTGCTGTGTAATACCTCATGTCTCCTGCAGCGGCCGCTAGCAGCTTTCAGGTGATAGCAGACGGTCAGGTATGTCAGACCCACGACAATCAAGTGATCGCCAGTGTTCCCTCCTTTAGAGGTGGTATTATACAGATAAGGAGCCCCCTTTTAACATTTTTATAGTGGAAGGGAAGTGACTCAAAGGAACACAAAGGACTACGTCTTATAACTGCATGATGTTTGATGATTATATACTCCTTTCTGTCTCACACAGCTGCAAGCCACTTGTAACGTAGACCAGTCTTTCTTTAATGATTGGTTTAGCGGACATCTAAATTTTCAGATCGAGCATCAGTGAGTAAACCACTCGGGGTACTGGAAATAAGCTAATATGTAAATCATTTATAGCTTGATATTTCACCATGTTCATTTTCTGTCTCCAGTTTATTCCCCACAATGCCACGACACAACTACTCAAAAGTCGCTCCTTTAGTCCGCTCACTCTGCAAGAAGTACGGTGTGGATTACCAGTCCAAACCTCTGTTTACTGCATTTGCTGACATAGTCCAGTAAGTTACTTTATTCAGGTTCCTACCACTGTCATTTCTTAACCCTGAGATTTCTTATACACAGTCGAGTCCCAGTATTATGACCATCAGCTATTCGGAGTAACCACCGTGTGCAGCACGGACAGCAGCTAGGTGGGCCGGGAGCGACTTAATAAGGTCCTGGTAGGTTGTCACAGGTATCTGGAGCCATGCTGACTGCAGTGCATGTGGGGGGATCCATAGAGCGAACATGACGGTGGTCCCCTAGATGCTCAATTTGGTTCATGTCTGGGAAATTAGGGGGCCAGGGATGGGGCGTGGGGGAGGATCCAGAGAGCAAACACGACGATACAGGTGGTCCCACAGATGGTCCATTGGGTTCATGGCAGGGGAATTAGGGGGCCAGGGTAGTACTTGGAAGTCTTGGTCATGCTCTTCCAACCAACGTCGGACATTTCTAGCCGTGTGAGATGTTTTGAAGATCCCATCCTCCCCAGGGAAGACAAGCAGCATTTATGGGTGTATGTGATCTGCTGGGATGGATTCATACCCAAATCGGTTCAGCGTACCTTCCACATGGATGAGTAGGCCCATAGAATGCTACAAAAACATTCCCCCAGGCCATAATACCTCCACCATCAGCTTGCGTTCTTCCAGCAATGGTTGCAGGGTGTCTGTTCTCTGATGTTTCTCGTCTGGCAAGCCAAAGTCCATCTGTTCGATGAAGCAGAAAACAGACAACCCTTTCCAATCAGTGGAGGTCCAATTCCAATACCACCACGAAAATTTAAGCCTTTTCTGCCAATGCAACTTTGTTAGCAGAGGTGCAGTGACCATCCGTCTGCTCTGGAGCCCCATACGCAGTAGGGTTTTTTGTTTTAGACCAGGGATGCCCAAACTGCTGCTGCCCCCCAGCTGTTGCAAAACTACAACTCTCAGCATGCTTGGACAGTCTACACCTATCAGGACATGCTGGGAGTTGTAGTTTGGCAACAGCTGGAGGGCTGCAGGTTGAGCATCCCTTTTTTAGACACACATCTGGTAGCCCTTGATTCATTTTGGCAGTGAGCTGCTCCACTGTAGTGTCCTTCCACCCTCGGGCACCTTCGTAGCTGATGTTCCCCTCTCACATCAGTGGCAGTTTCCACGTCTCTTGTTCACAATGCTGCCATTTGTCCACTCACAATACACTTCCACCACAGCAGTGCAAGGAGAGATCACACCACACGAGACTTCCTTCTTCAGCTATGCACTGCCGACGTCAAGAGTAGGAAGCGGTCATAGTAACGCGACTCGACGGTATATATTCCTTAATATATATAGAACATTTAGAGTCTTTGTTTTCTGCAGCTCCCTGAAAGAGTCTGGTGAACTCTGGTTGGATGCGTACCTCCACAAGTAAGAAGAGCGCCGTCTGCCTGATCCTGCAGGATCTACTACTACTATGAGAGCTAAAGTAGAATGGAGGTTGGATACTGCTGCCGTTGTCGTTCTGAACATTCCTCCAGTATCTGATCTGCAGTGTGACAGAAGCCCTTCAGGACTGAAGATGGATAAAAAAGTTCATGAAAACCATGACAATTGATTCTGCCGTAGACACTAACAATTTTGTATCCTGCATTTGTTTCACTTGGGCTCCATAAAGTTAAGAGTGGAAGCAGTGTGTTTTATAACGTGTGTGGTGGAAGTGGAGCTAAACGCAGTCTTACTAGAAATCCCCTAAAGATTAGGACGGCGGCATCCCTCTACGTCTACAGTACCTCGGAGGTTTCATGTTAAGATTCTTTTTTTCTTCTGGTTTGGTATGGATGACAAACTCCCTCACAAAATATATTATGGAAATATTCTTTGTTCAAAGCATAGTTTCTAGGGGAGAATGTCGCGCTGTATGATGAAGGTGCTAGAGGAGGTAGACAGACGGCCTACAGGTCTGTGATGCCTGCAGGAAGTCTCAGCAACACATGGACGTGGTGACGAGGAACCAAACTGTGCTCTTCAGAGAAGTATTAGGCTAAATGCACACGATCAGGATTGCGTGCAAATTTTCTGCGTGGACTTGGGTGCGGAAAATCCACACCATAGGTCTCGTATATTGTATTCTACAAGAATTTGAAATTCTCATGCACACGATCATGCAGATTTTTTCAGTGCGGATTTTAAAGTCCGCAGCATGTCAATTTATTTGATTTTTCCTGACCAGATTTTCACCATTCACGTCAATGGGGAGAGGAAAATCCGCACCTATTGACCGCACAGATTTCCCTGCGAACACCTGCGGATTTCAGTTCCGCACCTAAATCCTGACCATGTGCATTTACCCATAAGGGTGCCTTCACCAGCTGCGGATTTTATTGCAGAAATTTCCCGACTGAAAATGACTTCCGTTCGAATGGGGCTGAAAGTGCATGGATTTCCGCACAGCGCCATTCAGGGGAATGCAACTGATTTTCAATCACGTAAATTTCTGCAGCAAAATCTGCACCCTGTACAGGTGCCCCATACTATAGCAAAGTTTGCAGTGGATCTTAAAAGTGGGGGTGGGGTGACCAAGAACTAGTAAGAAGTCTTATAAGTGGCTATCAAACGCCAGTGATGGTGTTGAGCGAATCGCGCTTCGGATCATAGATCCGAAGTTGATTCATTCTAACACTTTGCTGTCTGAGACCCGTCTCCATACAGCATTAGGCTACATGCACACGAACGTTGTTTGTTTCCGTGTCCGTTCCGTTTTTTGTTTTTTTTTTGCGGATAGGATGCGGACCCATTCATTTCAATGGGTCCGCAAAAAACACAGACAGCACACCGTGTGCTGTCCCCATCAGTATGTCCGTTCCGTTGCCTCGCAAAAAAAATAGTTTGCGGACAAGGATAGGCATTATTACAATGTATACGCAAAAAAAAAAAAAAACTGATCCTTAAAAAAAACAAATGCCATATGGAACATCATCCGTTTTTTTGCAGACCGCAAAATACATACAGTCGTGTGCATGTAGCCTTAAAATGTATTGCCCCCGTGGAGGCAAAATTAGTTTCACCCAAAGTCGCACAAGACTTCGGTATTAATTTCTACCTCTTTAAAAACATTTCAAATTAGCAATCCGAAGTCGGGTTTGGGACTGAGGTACCGGCCGCTACCAAACCTGACTTTGGATTCCAAATTTTAAATGTTTTTAAAGATGCAGAAATAAATACTGAATTCATTCACTGAAGTCTCGCACGACTTCGGGTGAAACTAATTTTGCCTCCACAGAGGCAATACATTTTAATGCTGTGCGGAGACAGGCACAGCATTAAAGCAAAGTGTTAGAATGAATCAAATTCGGATATATATGATACGAAGCTCGATTCGCTCAAGCCTAACCGGTGACTTAACAGAAAAGGGTTCTACAAGTATATAATTCATGTAGTTAGAGGGTTCATGTGTAGACACTCTCCCATGTGGGTATGCAGATTGAAACCAGGCAGCGTGAGCCTGAGGTTTGCTTGTGTCTAACCAGGGGGGCTTAAGGTGCCGTACGCATAAGTAAGTTATCCGGCAGCCGATAGCTTTTTCAGCGCTGTTAGGGTAAGTTCACACAAGTGTCTGAGACTTCTGAAGGGATATAAACTGGATTTAGTAAAACTCCATTTACATGCTACAGAAACAAGCCCATTTATATCAGCTGCGTGTGAATATTTGTATAGTGATGTCACCATTGTCCACATATCAGTGCAGCAGTCTGCGATTAGCCGGACAGTATATGACATGTCACCCTACAGGAGTGTAAACAGATGGGACCCAAACGGCGATAGTAAGGGAACAAAACGGTGAAGAATTCCAAAGGGCAGTAAATTAGGTATGTTTTAGATTTTTTACTCATGGGGGGGGGGGGGGGGGGGGGAGAGAAAAAACTTTTCACTGTAGTGTTATGATACTGACATCTGGTGGCTTAGTTTTGTATTGCATCCTGCTCGATTAGCTGCTAAAAAAAAGTTATAGCAGCTTAGGCTACTTTCACACTTGCGTTCGGGGCTCCGCTTGTGAGTTCCGTTTGAAGGCTCTCACAAGCGGCCCCGAACGGATCCGTCCAGCCCTAATGCATTCTGAATGGATGCGGATCCGCTCAGAATGCATCAGTCTGGCTCCGTTTGGCCTCTGTTCCGCTCAGCAGGCGGACACCTGAACGCAGCTTGCAGCGTTCAGGTGTCCGCCTGGCCGTGCGGAGGCAAACGGATCCGTCCAGAATTACAATGTAAGTCAATGGGGACGGATCCGTTTGAAGTTGACACAGTATGGCTCAATTTTCAAACGGATCCGTCTCCCATTGACTTTCAATGTAAAGTCAAAACGGATCCGTTTGCATTATCATGAACAAAAAAAAAAAAAAAAATTTTTTTTTTGTTCATGGTAATGCAAACGGATCCGTTCTGAACGGATCTAAGCGTTTGCATTATAGGTGCGGATCCGACCTAAACGCAGGTGTGAAAGTAGCCTTAGAGAACATTAGTTTTAAGAAAACATAGGATTTCATTAACATGCCGATGCCCCGCCATCAGGGCCATTTCCAGACCATTCTAAAAATAATCAGGTCAGTGCTCCAATGCAAAATCTGTACCGAGGCCCTGTACCATCACCAATCATTTCTAGTACCTGACTCCCAATTATGTGACAGAGGGACCGAGGCCACCAGAGCCAGCATGGTTACTCCCTGTGCTGGTAACCTGAGGGGCACAATGACTCCGACTGAGATGAATAGAAATTAGGTGACCCTCAAAAACCCTGGGTGTTAGGCAGCGTGTCGATAGCAACGTGCCTGTCAGACATTTCTCTCCAACTTAAAACGGAGCCGCCACTAGGTTGTGTCCGGTTTTGCAGATCAGCTCCATCTGAAATGCTGTGGATTTGCAGCAGACAACAGCAAAGTGAATTAGACTTTAGAATCCGCAGTAACAGATCTTTAGCGAAATATTTTAGTCGTTTACAAGAGAAAACCACCGCCAAATGCCTTCTAATAAAAACGTGATCCCGCTAGTCCCATTGTATTAGTGAGATTTTTAAGCTTTAGCAGGACTCGGTGCACATTTTACAGTTTTATACCAATAAAGTCTTGTGCCGCGGCTCTTTTGTATTGTGAACATTGATGAGAAGTCAGGTGTGATAACTTTGTACACATATAGATTGCTGGGTGATTCTAAAGTTTGTATTCTTAGACGTGTTCCCGCTGCCACATGGAAGTAATAAAAGTCGCTACATTACTTAACGTGTCCGTATGCAACGCGTTTCTAGTTTTTTTTTTGTTCCACTAGGATTTTGATAAGTCTTGTCAATGTTATTTCATTATCCGTTGAGCCTGCCTTCCCAATGCAGAATGGGATTTAGCTCTGTTGAGCGCTGTCATGTTAGGCTCTGTTCACATTTGCGTTAGGTGCAATGGACACCTGCCCAACTGAATTGTTGCACCAAGCTTTCCATTGCCTGCAGTGCTATTTCTCCCACACAAAAAACAACAGCAATCTGTCATGGATGCTCCTAAAGAGCTACCCCTGCAAATGTGACCATCTGGACCTTGCTGCTTCCATTCTGACCATAAGAAGCATCAATGCGGTATTCTACCCGAGCATAAAGCACAATAGGCGACACACAATGATTCGCTGTGGGAAGTACAGTAGGTGTAGGTTTACGTTGAGAGATCAGATATAGATACAAGGCTGCTCTGAAGCTGGCCATATACGCCCAGCTTGTTCAGCTCTCTCTCAAGAGCTCCCCCATACACATGCATGCTTAGATGAGCATGCATGTGGTCTGAATGGGGAGAAGGGAATAAGCCCGTTTTCATACAATGGTAATTTGAGAATCTAGCTGGGCTGAGCTACAAGGTATAGGTAAGAGGCTAAGCCAAGCCACCCAGTGCAGAACTACCAGCTTCACCTACTATTCACTTCATACAGGTTAGGAACAAACCAGGGGACTCCTCAACCAAGGGGGGGGGGGGGGGCTGGCACAACTTAAATGGGTAAGAAGGGAGGAACCCACGATCGAACTCAGGTTGACTGAGCACCCACCAGCCTTGTCGGTTCTATGGACCACTAGGAGATGTCTGCCAGAAGGTGCTAGCCAGGCTACCCAGTAACTAGAAGGAGAGGGGGGGTGCAGCAATGCCAAACCACAGGAGCCATGAGGCGGCATGCCAAAGAACATGCTTGAGAAAGGAGCAGTGACTCCAGAACCATTGCAGATTGAGTGCACTGTGCTCCACCAATACTCTTCCTGAGCTCAACCCTAAACCACTGTTGTCGTGGATTCAATATCACTGGATCTATGCTTTTGGACACGTGAAGAAATGTTTTTAGATCTCTGGATTGTGGAATTTTGCATATGTTAAGTACAATAACCAATCTAAATGATATTTCCATAAGGGAGGTTCCTTTGTGCATTTTTACATGGAACGCCAGGCACCATGCAGCATTTAACCAAGAGCTAAACTCAACCTAAAATAAATACCAACAACTAGTCCTGAGAGTAACAGGTGAGAGCAATACCTCCTAAACCACAAATTAGTGGAGCAGGTTTAGAAATATACATACTACCCATGATAAATAACCTAAGTCAGACATAACTAAGAAAGGTTGCTAGGCTTGTGTAATATTTAAAGGGCTTCTGTCACCCCACTAAACTTTTTTTTTTTTTTGGGGTACTTATAATTCCTATACTGCGATATATCTATACATTATGTTATTAATCATTTTCGTTCTGTAGATAAGGCAAAAAACATACTTTTATAATATGCTAATTACCTGTCTACCAGCAAGTAGGGCGTCTACTTGCTGGTAGCAGCCGCAAAAAACGGCAGAACGAAAATGATTAATAACATAATGTATAGATATATCGCAGTATAGGGATAAGTACCCCCCCCAAAAAAAAAAAAAAGGTTTAGTGGGGTGACAGAAGCCCTTTAAGTCTGCCACTGTCACGACCGCTACCCCAGCAGCAGTCGTGTCGCACCAGACGGAGGGGAACCCTTATCTACGGATAGGAATCGTATGGCCACCCCTGACTAAACCTAAGCTGGCACATGTCTGCCCTGATACCCTAGACGGGGTGTGAACCCGTGCGGCGAGCAGGATGCCTAAACCCTCAGTCACCCTAAAGCCTAGAGTGGGGAAAGGCCGATGGGAGCACTAGTCACCATCACTCATGTCTAGGAGAACAGCAGGGGAAGACAGAAACAAACAAACTATATCAGAGATAGACTTATCCAGTCACGAGCAGAGAAGGCGATCCCAATCACGACCGTCCACGCCGGACAAGAGCTCCACAGCAACACCATCAAACGATCTCCTTCAGAGGTCAGAATAGAACTGGAAGTAAGGACTATATCTGGCAATGACTGCAAGTGAAAGTGAAACTAATATAGTAGCTGGGAGTGGCAGACAGGACTCACCTGAGAAGGATGCCTACAAACTCCCAGTCAGGACAAAAAGGTTCACAAGGCAAAACCCAGATGACATACCCTGAACCACGGAGCAAACTCACAAGCTATCGCGAGTAGCAAGTCGCTGCGACCTTCTCCTCCCAGACCTGTCTGGGTCAGTCACAGTCATGACAGCCACCTTGTCAAATTGACTGCAGCGTGAAAATTTATCTCCTGAGCCACTCAATTAGGGTTCATACACAGACAGATCCCTAATTAATTCATACAAAGCAAACAGGTTGCTTGCCTAGAAAAACTATTAGCTCTGCATTTGAGAAAACCAGATTGCTGGCTATTTCTTAATAAAAATAGACACAGATCGTATATATCAACAAAGAGAGGAGTTCTCACAAAAGAATAGAATTCTTGAGGTAATCAGGCTGGCTAATTACATGCATGGTTACATTAACCTGAAAGATTTCCTGCATGGTTTGCTTACCAATTTTAGTATACAGTCAGGTCCATAAATATTTGGACATCGACACAATTCTAACATTTTTAGCTCTATACACCACCACAATGGATTTGAAATGAAACAAACAAGATGTGCTTTACCTGCAGACTGTCAGCTATAATTTGAGGTTACCCACTTCATCAGGGGAAAGCTAGTCTCTTTACTTGGTGAGAGGAGATGACTGGAGCCCAAAACCCAGCTTAGGAATACAGTTCTCAGTATCCAGACTGAGCCCAAACCCAGCTTAGGGATATGGCCATCAGTATCCAGGAACAGCTACATGCAGCTGTCAAATAAAGGTAACCGTGGGGTCTGGAAATTAGGCTAGTGGACTTCACCTTGAGAGGTATTAGCCCAGTCAGGTTGTCAACCTGTAGCCTTGAATCCTCGATTGCCTGATCCACAGAAAGAGTCCTCTCTGCATCTCTCCGCCGTAGGGACAGGAAGCACACTGCAAGGTGGAGGGGTCCTTTTAACCTCCGTTTCCTGTCCCAAGAAGGTCAGGATGGAAGAAGTGGAAATAAAAGCTACATTTTAGAGGATATTTAGTGCCTTCTTGCACACAGAGAGAGAGAAGCCCCCTCAACTCCATAACTATCAGTGTTCTTCATTTCCAGTACTTTATAAAGCCTTTCTCTTCAACATTCAGCTGATTGTGCTAGAGCTCTCCAGTTTCCTTTACGGAGTGTAAGTTACCATTGTGCCCAATAGGGTACAGATCCAGTTCCTACAAGCATGCTCCTAACGTCATACTTGCCATTCCTCTCCTACACAATAAATCCGTGCCCAGGCTGCTGCAATCACAGGATTTTATTAGTTAGCAAGACAGCCAAATATCTAGTAATTCTCTGGGCAAGACCGAGTACAGTATCTCAGTCTGCTCCTGACATCAACAGGGAGGAGTAATTCACGTCTCCTTCTGCTCTCTCCCATACTTACATGAATAAAGTATACAACCTGCAAGTTAACAAGGCTACCAATCATGATGAAGCACTCATTTTAATAAAGGATTACTCATTCAAATTTACACACTGGGAGGGCATACCCTTAAGGTCCTTATGTGGATTACTGGTGGTACCCGTTAATAAACGGAGGCTGAACCATTGGTGCAGTGTTTTAACACATGTACAGGGCTTAGGGTACTTTCACACTTGCGTTTTTCTTTTCCGGCACAGAGTTCCGTCCTAGGGGCTCAATACCGGAAAAGAACTGATCAGTTTTATCCCCATGCATTCTGAATGCAGAGCAATCCGTTCAGGATGTCTTCAGTTCAGGACGCAGATAATACCGCAGCATGCTACGGTTTTATCTCCGGCCCAAAAAACTGAAGAAGACTTACCTGAATGCCAGATCCGGATTTTTTTCCCCCACAGGAATGTATTATCCGGCATTCAAAATTCGCTTACATGCGCAGACCGGAAAAAAAAGTGAAAAAAATAAATGCCTGATCCGTTTTTCCAGATGACACCGGCATTTCAATGCATTTTTCTGACTGATCAGTATCCTGATCAGTCTTAGGGCTCTTTCACACTTGCGTTCTTGTCTTCCGTCGTCGGGGCTCTATGCCGGAAGAATCCTGATCAGGATTATCCTAATGCATTCTGAATGGAGAGAAATCCGTTCAGGATGCATCAGGATGTCTTCAGTTCCGGAACGGAACGTTTTTTGGCCGGAGAAAATACCGCAGCATGCTGCGCTTTTTGCTCCGGCCAAAAATCCGGAACACTTGCCGCAAGGCCGGATCCGGAATTAATGCCCATTGAAAGGCATTGATCCGGATCCGGCCTTAAGCTAAACGTCGTTTCGGCGCATTGCCGGAGCCGACATTTAGCTTTTTCAGAGTGGTTACCATGGCTGCCGGGACGCTAAAGTCCTGGCAGCCATGGTAAAGTGTAGCGGGGAGCGGGGGAGCAGTATACTTACCGTCCGTGCGGCTCCCCGGGCGCTCCAGAGTGACGTCAGGGCGCCCCAAGCGCATGGATCATGTGATCACATGGATCACGTCATCCATGCGCATGGGGCGCTCTGACGTCATTCTGGAGCGCCCCGGGAGCCGCACGGACTGTAAGTATACCGCTCCCCCGCTCCCCGCTCCCACTATGGCAACCAGGACTTTAATAGCGTCCTGGGTGCCATAGTAACACTGAACGCATTTGGAAGACGGTTCCGTCTTCAAATGCTTTCAGTACACTTGCGTTTTTCCGGATCCGGCGTGTAATTCCGGCAAGTGGAGTGCACGCCGGATCCGGACAACGCAAGTGTGAAAGAGGCCTTACAAATGCCATCAGTTGGCATACGTTTCGCCGGACTGAACTGCTTGCCGGATCACTCTGCCGCAAGTGTGAAAGTAGCCTTATCAGTCTATGAAGAAGCAAACCTGGAACAGAATATTCTTGAGGGTTATCCCATTATTAATGTAAAAAAATGAAAATCAGACATTACACAGTACATGACAATCTCCTAACAAAGCCAGAACCAGCCCTGTACCTCGGATACAGAGATCTCCCCATACATTGCTCTACTAGATTTATTTCAAGCTGCCGACTCAGGGAGTGTTCCCTTTCTCAGGGGGTCATGTTCTGTCTGCTGCGGCTGAAGGATGGAGCTTAGCATGTACGTCCGTCTCAGTGAGATGGACAAAGAAACCACAAGAGCAAACAGCAGGTGGCGCTATACAGATAGACGATATTGAATAACTCAGTGGCTATGCTAAATGTTTATTTACATGCACTTACAAAAGTATTCAGGTTCAGGAGCTAGTTTGAAAAATGCACAATATTTTTCATGGGACGGCCTATAAAACTGACCGGTGCCATCAGAAATGCTAAAAACCTCAAACATATTTTTCTCTTTATTTTTACGGACAGAACATACAAAGGCATTTACACACATATTACTACTTAAGAAACGGTCCCACTCCGCTCTGTAATCAGTCCACATGCGCTCATCACTTGCCCTTCTTAAACTTCCTAGATGGTGTGCTTGCGGTTTTTGCCTTTTTCTTGGCAGATCCTTTAGCGTCATTTTCCTTCCTTTTAGTTGAACTAATGGATCCAGTCACCTTAAAGAAGTCATCTAGTCGGCCCTGTGTACTGCCATGACGGTTCTTAGTCAGCTTCTTGGCTCCATTGCGTATACGGTCTTCACTGAACTGCTTTTCTCCACACATAAAGGCCACCAGAGCCTCCTCCTCTGGATCGGTCCACTTCAGCTCCACACCATTTACATCAATCACCTCAGGCTCTAAGAAGAGCTGGCGAGCCTCTTTGTGCAGCCAATTTTCAGGCACGGGGTATTTCTTTAGGTCAATGTTATCCATGATCTCCTCTATACTTTTATGCTGCCGGATGAGATCGATAGCCCTTTTTGGACCAATACCACGAATGGTCTCACAGTAGTCACTGCCCAGCAGTATACAGAGGTCAATAAACTGGTCTTGGGTCATACCTACGTCCTCGAGAATCCGGTTCAGATGAAACTCCTGGATCGGCAGCTTTTTGGCCTCACTAGTGGTGAGGTGACGCAGAAGCAGAGGAGTACCAAAGGTCAAGGCATCCATATCTTCAGTGGCTGCAGCGTACACTTTTCCAGCTTTCACCAAAGCAGCACACGTGGCCTCGGCCTCACAAGGCGCATCTACGTGGGGGATTCCCATTAACGAAAGCAGTTTTTTGCACTCGTCGTTGTGTTGCTTTGTCACCTTCACAAGCCTCTTATTGAATTTCTCAATGTTCTCCACTTCACCCGCTTCTTGGGCGGCCTCCAGCTGTTTCTCGGCTTCTGCCCTCCTTTCACTCCGCTTCGCCAGTTCACCCGACTTCAGCTGCGGTGGCTTCCCATCAAATACGTAAACGGGCTTGATGCCGTGCTCCACCATACGTATAGTGCGATAGAACATACCCATTAGGTGACTGGTGGTTTCACCGTCCTCGTTCTGAAGCATGTTACCATCCTGCCGCACGGCTATAAGAAACTGGTAGATGCACATGGACGCGTCCACCGCCACTTTACGTCCAAAGTAACTCTTTATGTCGTTCTCTTTTATGGCTCCGGGAGCCACGTCGGCGATCAGTTTAGCCAGGCCTTGAATTCCCATTGCAGAGTAGTGAAGAAGTGAAAGTCAGTAAAACGTCAATCTGAAAAACAGAGACATAAATATAGTAATATATCGGAGGAATACAGAGCAGTACACATCACATGCAATTATTATTCACTATATTACTTTTTTATTGTATTATGCATAGGGGTGCACCGAAATGAAAATTGTGGTCCGAAACCGAAAATTCAGGATGCCCTTGACCGAAAACCGAAACCGCCTTTTTGCCCAAATACTTTTAAAATACTTTTTTTTTTAATGATTTTATTAATAATTCTTTTTCATGAATGAAATTCATCTGTGGGTGGCGCGGTTATGGAGGGGGGGGATATGTGGGTGGCGCTGTTATGGAGAGGGGGATATGTGCACTGTTATGGGCATAACAGTGCACAGATCCCTTTCCCCATAACAGTGCACAGATCCCTTTCCCCATAACAGTGCACAGATCCCTTTCCCCATAACAGTGCACAGATCCCTTTCCCCATAACAGTGCACAGATCCCTTTCCCCATAACAGTGCACAGATCCCTTTCCCCATAACAGTGCACAGATCCCTTTCCCCATAACAGTGCACAGATCCCTTTCCCCATAACAGTGCACAGATCCCTTTCCCCATAACAGTGCACAGATCCCTTTCCCCATAACAGTGCACAGATCCCTTTCCCCATAACAGTGCACAGATCCCTTTCCCCATAACAGTGCACAGATCCCTTTCCCCATAACAGTGCACAGATCCCTTTCCCCATAACAGTGCACAGATCCCTTTCCCCATAACAGTGCACAGATCCCTTTCCCCATAACAGTGCACAGATCCCTTTCCCCATAACAGTGCACAGATCCCTTTCCCCATAACAGTGCACAGATCCCTTTCCCCATAACAGTGCACAGATCCCTTTCCCCATAACAGTGCACAGATCCCTTTCCCCATAACAGTGCACAGATCCCTTTCCCCATAACAGTGCACAGATCCCTTTCCCCATAACCGTGCACAGATCCCTTTCCCCATAACCGTGCACAGATCCCTTTCCCCATAACCGTGCACAGATCCCTTTCCCCATAACCGTGCACAGATCCCTTTCCCCATAACCGTGCACAGATCCCTTTCCCCATAACAGTGCACAGATCCCTTTCCCCATAACCGTGCACAGATCCCTTTCCCCATAACAGTGCACAGATCCCTTTCCCCATAACAGTGCACAGATCCCTTTCCCCATAACAGTGCACAGATCCCTTTCCCCATAACAGTGCACAGATCCCCCCCTCCCCATAGCAGTGCCATAGACCGATCCCCCTACCCATAACAGCCCCGGCCCTGCTGCTCACAGCAGACTAATCACTCACTGCATCTTTATTTTACCTTACAATCGTGACGCTCCAGTAACAACTCTGCAGGCAGAGAGGAGGGCGGCGTAACGTCACTTACTCACGTGACGCACCTGCTCCGCCCACTTTATGAATGAAGGAGGCGGAGCAGGCGCGTCACGTGAGTAAGTGACGTTACGCCGCCCTCCGCTCTGCCTGCAGAGTTGTTACTGGAGCGTCACGATTGTAAGGTAAAATAAAGATGCAGTGACTTAAAGTAAACCGCCCACCCGCGGGTGACATCCCACAAATCCCAAACCCCATATTTTCTGCCGATATGTACCAATATCGGCCGAAATGGATTAGGCCCATTTTCGGCCGCCGGAATTTCGGTGCACCCCTAATATAAATCATAAAAGTTAGGTTCCAAATTAATGTAGAATAGGGTCTCTGGTAGTCACCTCCACAGCAGGACCCCCACCTACTCCCCAGCAGTTATAGAAAGGCTCTGTATGCTCACACGGCTACAGCAAGGTTTTGTCTAGATAGCTGGTTAAAGGGAACCTGTCACCGGGATTGTGTGTATAGAGCTGAGGACATGGGCTGCTAAATGGCCGCTAGCACATCCGCAATACCCAGCCCCCATAGCTCTGTGTGCTTTTATGGTGTCAAAAAAACAATTTGATACATATGCAAATTAACCTGAGATGAGTCCTGTCCCTGACTCATCTCACATACAGGACTCATCTCAGGTTAATTTGCATATGTATCAAATTGTTTTTTTGACACCATAAAAGCACACAGAGCTATGGGGACTGGGTATTGCGGATGTGCTAGCGGCCATCTAGCAACCCATGTCCTCAGCTCTATACACAAAATCCTGGTGACAGGTTCCCTTTAAAACGGAAAAATAAAATAAAATTGTAGCTCTGGGAAGACAGGGAGAGGGAAAATGCAAAAATCCTTGCAAGGTCCTCTAAGGGTTAACTTAAAGGACCTTGCAAGGATTTTTGCATTTTCACTCTCCCTGTCCTCCCAGAGCTACATTTTTTTTTATATTTTTCCGTTCACTCAGCCTTATGAGGGCTTATTTGTTGCAGGACCTAATGGCACTATTTTATATTGCATAGGATGGCGCAGGGAGCTGGAATTGAAAAAAATATATAAAAATTTGCCACAGTTTTGTGTTTTGTTTTTTTACAGTGTTTCCTATGCGGTAAGATTGACCTGTTGCCTTCAATCTCCGGGTCTTTAGATTTACGACACCGCACTTGTATCGTTTTTGTTGCTTTTTAATACCGAAATAATCCCATATTCTGGGGGTGAGCAGTTGGCTGTTTCTTCAGCAATCTCATGGATTTCTGCAGGTCCAAACCATGGGACAGTGGCAGGAGTTTCTGTAAGGACCTGCCACGTGTCTGTGTAGCCAGTAAGTGCTTCTTGTAGGGAGATGTGGAGTCTTCTCACACAGTTGGACCAGAATATGGATATTCAGATGCGGCCTATCCCTATGCTGGACCAACCCGAGCCGCCATCATAAATCCCATCCAGTCTGGCTGTGTGCGCCGCCCTAGGTTATCCCCTGAGACAACAGCCGTGCTGGGAGAAGCAGACAGCCTGCATTGTAGAACATGGGCTTGTCACGTGTCAGATGTAGCAGAGTTCGGTGGTTCCTACCAATGAAGGCCTCACACAACTGATTCTAGGCGGCGGTCACACACTGGCTACAAGCAGGTAATGTGCGCTACCTGAGGACAACACAGGCTCCCTGAGGCCTCGTCAATACACAACCTATTACACATGAAAATACTGTGAGGTAACCAGGCAGCCATTAGTCCCCTCACAGCTGCGCTCGCACTTACCGGCCTCCTCCAGGTTTTCGCGGGTTACTCTGTGACATCAAATTCCCGCCGTTCTGACGCTCGCCCACCAGCACTTGGGGGTGACGAGCGCTCTGATTGGTGGACCCGAGCAAAGCCGCGTTCTAATTGGTTAGTAGAACGCCCACACTTGTGGGTGACATAGTGTGGTTGGCAAGATGACAGTACACGCCTCTCAGTGTTTGGCGGCTCGCGGCAGGGGCCAGCGCGATTGGTTTATCATGCCACGTGTTCTTATACTGACGTGTTTCCGCTCCCAGCATTCCCTGCTGTGCCCTCTGACCCCGTTTGGACTCTGAGAGACGTGGCGGAACCGGGAGCGCTGTCACCACCGAAGCAATGGTGAGAATGTGCCTCTAACGGCAGTAGTGTCGGTCTACCGGGAATCACTGTGTGTCTGTACTCGGGCTGGTACGTCTTGTGTCCGCCAGGAGTTCAGACCCTTATAATGTATGGGACCTGCCTAATCCTTGTACACTGAAGGGTTATGTAGTTTTATCATGTACTCTGCTTGCAGTCAGTGAATGGAATCGTCCTTTATTTTAGATCTAGTTCTGCTCACGCAGCCGCGGTTTGTTACAGGGTGTCAGTGCAGGCAGAACACAGACTGCTGACTGCCTAAACTGATCCATTGTAACAAGATCCAGCTGTGTGAGTGGCAGGATCGTTCATTGCCCAGTACTGCTCCCCTCGGGCTTCACTTGCACAGAACCATATTTTGCATCAGCATTTTTTGCGGATTGCACACGGACCCCGTTCATTTCTATGGATCTGCAGAAAAAACGGACAGCGCGCGGCTATGTCATCCATTTGCTGTCCGCATCCGTATGTCTGTCCCGGAATTATAGATCATGTCCAGTTCTGGTCCGTTATGCAGACAGGGATGGTCCTTTCAAGTGACAGGGACCGCGGTTTGCAGACCGCAGATACTGTTGTGAATGAGCCACATCCTTATGGCGGTCTCCAGTCCGCATTACTAGAAAGTGCTATTCTTGTCTGTAACACAGATAGAATAGGGCATGTTCTATCATTTACGGATGCGGACAACACGTGGATGACATCTGTGCTCTGTCCGTTTTTTTGTTTTTGCAGACCCATAGAAATGAATGGGTCCGCGTGCTATCCGCAAAAAAATGTGATTCGTGCACAGGAACAAAATAGGATCGCCTAAAGCAAATTTTTATTTCACACAAGTGAGTTTTGCGTCCGGATGCGTTCCATTTGGCGAAAGGTCAGCATCCTGGCTTCACTCTGACCCCCTTCATTTCCATGGGTATAGGCACACAGTCATTGTCTTTCACTGACCATCCACCCACTCAAGGAAATAAAATCGCAGCATGTTCTATCTTCATCCGTTTTTCACGTGGGACTGGTGCTCTCAAGCCATTGAAAAAAAAAAAAAAACCTGAAGCGCACGGATGACATCTGGATGCAATACGGTTTTCGCAGAAGGTTGCTTGGAGATGCTGAGTAGTGTTCAGCTTTTATTCCTGCACGTGAAAAACGGATGAGATCTGGACGAAAAAACTGAAGCACTGAATGCAGTTCCAGACAAAACTGATTCAACTTGCATGAAAAACTGTTAGGCCTCTTTCACACGGGCGTTGCGGGGAAAGGTGCGGGTGCGTTGCGGGAACATGCGCGATTTTTCCACGCGAGTGCAAAACATTGTAATGCGTTTTGCACTCGCATGAGAAAAATCGCGCATGTTTGGTACCCAAACTCGAACTTCTTCACAGAAGTTCGGGCTTGGGTTAGGTGCTGGGTAGATTGTATTGTTTTCCCTTATAACATAGTTATAAGGGGAAATAATAGCATTCTGAATACAGAATGCATAGTACAATAGCGCTGGAGGGGGTTAAAAATTTTTTTTTTAACTCACCTTAATCCACTTGATCGTGCAGCCCGGCTTCTCTTCTGTCTCCTTCTTTGCTGATTGTAGGAACAGGACCTGTGGTGACGTCACTCCGGTCATCACATGATCCATCACCATGGTAAAAGATCATGTGATGACCGGAGTGACATCACCACAGGTCCTTTTCCTGCACACAGCTAAGATGAAGACAGAAGAGATGCCGGGCTGCGCGATCAAGTGGATTAAGGTGAGTTAAATTATTTTTTATTTATTTTTAACCCCTCCAGCGCTATTGTACTATGCATTCTGTATTCAGAATGCTATTATTTTCCCTTATAACCATGTTATAAGGGAAAATAATAATGATCGTGTCCCGATCGTCTCCTAGCAACCGTGCGTGAAAATCGCACCGCATCTGCACTTGCTTGCGATTTTCACGCAACCCCATTCATTTCTATGGGGCCTGCGTTAAGTGAAAAACGCACAAAGAGGAGCATGCTGCGATTTTCACGCAACGCACAAGTGATGCGTGAAAATCACAGCTCGTGTGCACAGCCCCATAGAAATTAACGGGTCGGTATTCAGTGCGGGTGCAATGGGTTCAACTCACGCATCGCATCCGCGCGGAATACTCGCCCGTGTGAAAGGGGCCTTAGTTTTTTTCTTTACTGACCCTGACTCATTCCATATCGCTGGTGAAAGAGGCCTAAGGGCTAACCAAGGGGAATTCCAGCAGCCAGATTAGTCCTAACATGATGATTGCTGGAGGTCCGACCTCCTGGATGCTGAGGGCAGAGGAACTGGTCTTTTATTCAGCTTAGGGTCCATTCACACGTCCGTAGTGTATTGCGGATCCACAATACACCCAGCCGCCACCCCCATAGAACTGCCTATTGCAGACAAGAATAGGACATGTTCTATGTTTTGCGGAGCCGCTGCCCGGAAATTTGGATGCGGACAGCACACTGTGTGCTGTCCGCATCTTTTCTGTCCCCATAGAGAATGAATGGGTCCGCAACTGTTCTGCAAAATTGCGGAACAGATGCGGACCCATTTGCGGACGTGTGAATGGAGCCTTATTCACCGCACAGTGGCTCCTCTGACACAAGGATCTGCAGCACAACCGCATGATTAGTACCAAGGCTTAGGGTACTTTCACACTAGCGTTTTTCTTTTCCGGAAAAAAAACTAATCAGTTTTATCCTAATGCATCATGGAGAGAAATCTGTTCAGGATGTCTTCAGTTCAGTCACTGAACGGCGTTTTGGACGGAGGAAATACCGCAGCATGCTTCAGTATTATCTCCATCCAAAATTTCGGATCAGTTGCCGGCATTCATTTACATTTAAATCAATAATGGCCGATTATTGATTCCGCTACCACGGACCACAACGGAATTCGGAATCCATATCGGGATTCTCCGCTAACCGGAAGCCGAACTTTAGACGCCGAACTTAAAACAGAAGTTCGCTCAACACTACTGTTGACCTATTCAGAGGATAGGTCATCGGTATTTAAGCCTCAGAAAACCTCTTTAAAGCAACATACTATTGAGGGAAAAATGTAATTTTTTATGGTTCAGTGTTAAAGTGTACGAAACACCTGCGGGGTAAAAACCATCACCACTCCCCTAGATTAAATCCTTGGGATGTGGTTTCCAAAATTCTGTAATTTCTCGGATGTTTGGACTGTCCTGGCTCAGCAGGGGCATTTCAAATGTGACATAGAATCCAAAAACCATTCCAGCAAAATCTATACTTCAAAAGCAAAATGGCGCTCCTTCCCTTCTGAGCCCTGCTATTTGCCCAAACAGCACTTCATCACCACGTATGGGGCATTGCTGTACAAAGTATGTGCTGCCTTTTCTCCTTGTGCCTCTTATGAAGATGAAACATTTGGAGCGAAAACAATGTACTACTGGAAGAAATGTAGTTTTTCATCTTCACGCCCAATAAATTCTATGACTCGCTTGTGGGGTGAACATGTTTGCTACACCCCTGGATGACTTTTTTGAGGGGTGTAGTATCCAAAATGAAGTCTTTGGTTAGTTGTTTCTTTTTGTTTTTGGCACCTCAGAAGATCTCAATCTCCATCACGTTCTCCTCATTTCTGAGGCCTGTGTTTGGATCCGTTACAATTCTAATCAGAATGAAAAAATACTGGCCCAGATTTACTAATCCTATAGATCAGGAATGCCCAACCTGCGGCCCTTCAGCTGTTGCAAAACTACAACTCCCAGCATGCCTGGACAGCCTACAGCTATTAGGGCATGCTGGGAGTTGTAGTTTTGCAACGGCTGGAGGGCCGCAGGTTGAGCATCCCTACTATAGATGGTGTATGCTTAGACTGGCTTTTTAGACTTACACCAGATTTATCACAGGGGCTCCGGCTGGAGGATAGATGTGGTCCTGGTCCAGGAATAGGCACCTTTCTCTGACTCTATACCAATTATTGGTTGGCAGAATTGCAGAAAAAAGTGCATCCTAGCCCCTATCCCTTTCTGTGAAGCACCACTTACCTTCCACTAAGCCCCTCCCCCTTTTTTTCAAGCATGTCGTTAACAAAGCGTAGAAACCCTAGAAGCGCTATTTTCCTCCACTTTTTTTTTTTCAGATTTGTGTTGCAGATACATTAGTAAATCTGGGCCATTGATTTTTGTTTCTTAGTCATAGGGCTATTCCGTTTTTTTTTTTAAAATTGATGAACTATCCTCAGGAAGAGATTTCGACGCTAGAGCGAGAGCTACGTTCTCCTTAAAGGGGTATTCCCATCATAATGATCACTGTTAAATCTGTTAATGATTTGACAGTGATAATTTTTGTAAATATAATTGATTAACCCATTCCCACCGTTTACGAGAAAATTCATCCCCACTTATCCCCGTCAATCTGATATTGATGACCTGTGCTGTGGATAGATTATCAATATCACAAAACCAGACAACCCCCTTAACACCAGAAATAATGGAATATATATATTTTAGATTATATTAAAGCGTTTTTTAATGCGTTTTGCATGCACGTGAGAAACATCGGTTTGGTACCCGAACCCGGACTTCTTCGGTGTTGTGTAGATTTTATTATTTTCCCTTATAACATGGTTATAAGGGAAAATAATAGTATTCTTAATACAGATTGCTTAGTAAAATAGGGATGGAGGGGTTAAAAAAAAAATGCCCACGTGAAAGAGGCCATACAGATTATACTTACCCCGATCCTGGGCACCTGCGCTCGTCCTGCTCCCTGCACAGCCGCCGCCGCTGTATCTCTCGGCACGCGGATCAAGACATCCGGTGACGGGAGGCAGGGGGAGCTTGGTCGGGCTGGCGGCGGGGGTGCTGGTCGTAGCAGCTAATAGGCCGCGAGAGGGACGAGCATGCTAAGTATAATCTGTATGAGAGGCCCGGGCATTGGGGGTGATGTTATATAGTTTGGGTAACCCCTTTAAAAAAATAAAATATCAGGTTCAAACATTGTTCTCAAATATCCAGCCTTAGTAGTGAGGGCACAAATCGGGTGCCGCCAGGTCCTCCTCACTGTTACCAGGATGGTAAAGATGTCTCACACCTAATGGGAGAACTCGTGAAAACGCACTGGAAAGTTTGCTAGAAGAACGATTGAAACAGTAATTTTACCAGTTGCAGGTCGTCCCCACTGGGTGGTCACACGGGTAAGACACCTGTTGGTATTTCAGCACTGGACAGGGAATGATTGTGATGATTTGTACCGTTTGTGTTCCCTCTGGTCTCATCACTGACCTTTCTTTTTATCCGCAGGAGCTAGAAGCAATGAGCAGATATACCAGCCCGGTCAATCCGGCTGTGTTTCCGCACCTCACAGTTGTACTCCTGGCAATCGGCATGTTTTTCACAGCTTGGTTCTTCGTGTATCCTTTTTAATGGTAACAGAAATGGTCGTACACGATGATGGGCAGTGTTCTTATATTAGAAAGGGAAGCCAACCGCCTAGGCTCAGGGCCGGAAAATGGCCTTATACACACGGCATTGAGTAAAGTATTGTTATATTGCTATGAAATGTAATTTAAACATTTTTCTTTTACCTTTTTTTTATTTTTATTTTTTTTAATTTAATTTTGGTTTTTTTTATGCAGTGCTACCTGGAAACTTTCAGTAAGATGTTGACAAATTTTTTCTTTTTCTTATGTGCTCAGTGTGTTTTCCCCTCTTTACGCACTCGTACGCCTCAAACGTCCATTGTGTAGGGTTCCACCTCTTGGGAGAATCCTCCTAATAGGATCCCAGAGATGTGAACCCTTGGTTGTAGTGATGAGTGAATCAGTTCATTCTTCGTAATCAGTTGTTCACCTGCGAGGGGCTGTGTCCCCTACGGACGAAGCTCCCCCACTTGATTGACAGGGCGGCTGAACATCTCCCGGCCCTGATATTCTCGCGCCTCTGCCCCTGTACCATAGCATCAACTGTGCATGCGCTGCTACACTTCTGGTTCGTGGCACATGAGCAGTCACTCCTCCAGAAGCAGAGCCTTGGCTCAGCTGCGAGATTTATCCATTCCTGTCAATCATGATCAGCGGGGACAGCCCCTCCCAGGTGAAAAACTCATTATGATTAATGAGTCGATTCGCTCATCTCTACTTGGTTGTTACGTTTTTTTTTTTTTGTTGTTTTTTTTAGCGGGGGGGGGGGGGGGGGGGGGGGGGGTGGGGAGAATAGCTCTCCAGTGCAGCATAATCCTCTTGACTCGGGAATCCAGTGCCAATTGTATTTGCACAGTATAATCTTCACAGATTGCCCAGTTCTGTTCTTCCTTAATGCACCCTTAAAGCTATGAGGTGACGTCCACAAAATACACAAGGGACATATACAAGGAGCTCCTTATTTCATTGGTGGCCTCGCTCTTCATGGGTTTCGGGGTATTGTTTCTTCTCTTGTGGGTCGGGATCTATGTGTGACCATGGTGGTAAGTAGACAACAGTGACACCGATATTATTGCTAATCATTTGGATAAAATCGTAGTAATTGCCTGTACCCTTGTAATGATGACATCACTGCTCAGTAGGGTGACATCATAATTACGCATTGGTGGACCAGGCTGTCTCTAAGATGCTCTCACGTTAGAAGTGCAGCTAATTGTGGCCATTTAAAGGAACATTAAACACAGAAAATGCCCCCCCCCCCCCCCCCCCCCCCCCAAAAAAAAGTGCCAGTGTGTGGCTGTCTCCTGTAGTCCTATAGAGAATAAGTGAAGCCACTTCATTCAGAGGGGAGTGGGGCACCCGTTCTCGGTATCAGGGTTGGTCCCTTTTGGGTGGAGTTGGCCATCCCCTGTCCTGTGGATTGAGGATAACTTTTAAACTTGATACAAACCCCTATGTTCTCTGCAGGATTTTTACAAGACTGTGCCAGGGCCCTGCAGACTGACAGTGAGGGCAACTTCCTTGTGTACTTTTAGGATTCATTTCTAGGTTTACTGTTCCTTTAAATGTTCTCCGTAGCGTATCGCCTCTTGTAACGATCATTCACAATGTTTCACCCACCCACGACTGGCACATTGTGTTTGCACTGTTAAGCTGCCTGAGCAATGTATTCAATAAATACCTTCCTTTCTTGCATTCGTATCCTCTTAGAGGAGGAGAGGTGGCAGATCAGCGGTGGCTTTAACCCACGGTCATTTCTCAAAATTTCCCTGTGCTTTGCCCCAAATTTGCAAAATCAGTTTGGATTCCAGGTGGATTTGGCTGCCCAATTTCCCACAGGTTGCACCCATTGCATTTTGAAAAAACGGCAACACTTTTGCAAGATAGAGTATACTGTGGGTTTGAAAACCACTAGTCATGGCCTGAAATCCACACAGAGCGGCCCACGTTTTCTAAGGCTACTTTCACACTAGCGTTTTTTCTGGATCCGGCAGAGTTCAGTAAAAACGCTTCTGTTAAAGATAATACAACCGTCTGCATCCGTTATGAACGGATCCGGCTGTATTATCTTTAACATTGCCAAGACGGATCCGTCATAAACTCCATTGAAAGTCAATGGGGGACGGTTCAGTTTTCGGTTGTGTCAGAGAAAACGGATCTGTCCCCATTGACTTGCATTGTGGGTCATGCTCCGCATGCTGCGGTTTGCTCTCCGGTATGAGAACGGAACAGAATGCATTTTGGAGCATTCCGTTCTGTTCAGTTACGTTTTATCCCCATTGACAATGAATGAGGACAAAACGGAACCGTTTTTTTTCCAGTATTGAGCCCCTATGACGGAACGCAATACCGGAATATGTTGCCTAAAGTGATTGTGCCTTGAGCTTGTCATAAAATGTTTAGTTGAAGGGTTTCCCGCTAGTACAATAATGATGACCTATCCTCAGGATAGGTCATCAATACCAATTAATGGCACTCCCACCGATAAGCTATAACGTGATGTCATGTTCATTGGTCCCATGAACTGCAATACCAAGCACAGCCACTGTACGGCGCTGTGCTTTGTAAGCTGTGAGGAGGCCACGGCACTCAGTGAAGCACCACTGCCTCTTCAGACAGCTGATCGGCGGTGGTCCAACTCCCAGCACACCCACCGATCTGAGACTGATCCTGACGATAGGCCATCAACACTGTTCTCCCGAAAAAACCCTTGTATGTGTAAGCTATTTTTGGGTATATACCACTGGATTTATGAAAACTAGTGTTAGGCCTCTTTCACACTTGCGTTGTCCGGATCCGGCGTGCACTCCACTTGCCGGAATTACACTCCGGATCCGGAAAAACGCAAGTGTACTGAAAGCATTTGAAGACAGATCAGTCTTCAAAATGCTTTCAGTGTTACTATGGCACCCAGCACGCTATTAAAGTCCTGGTTGCCATAGTAGGAGCGGGGAGCGGGGGAGCGGTATACTTACAGTCCGTGCGGCTCCCGGGGCGCTCCAGAGTGACGTCAGAGCGCCCCATGCGCATGGATGACGTGTCCAATGCGATCACATGATCCATGCGCTTGGGGCGCCCTGACGTCACTCTGGAGCGCCCTGGGAGCCGCACGGACGGTAAGTATACTGCTCCCCCGCTCCCCACTACACTTTACCATGGCTGCCAGGACTTTAGCGTCCTTGCAGCCATGGTAACCACTCTGAAAAAGCTAAATGTCGGCTCCGGCAATGCGCCGAAACGACGTTTAGCTTAAGGCCGGATCCGATCAATGCCTTCAATGGGCATTAATTCCGGATCCGGCCTTGCGGCAAGTGTTCCGGATTTTTGGCCGGAGCAAAAAGCGCAGCATGCTGCGGTATTTTCTCCGGCCAAAAAACGTTCCGTTCCGGAACTGAAGACATCCTGATGCATCCTGAACGGATTACTCTCCATTCAGAATGCATTGGGATAATCCTGATCAGGATTCTTCTGGCATAGAGCCCCGACGACGGAACTCTATGCCGGAAGACAATAACGCAGGTGTGAAAGAGCCCTAATACTGGATCATACATAGTTGTTGTGTTTTTTTTTTTTGCCAAACCCAGGAGAAGATCTAAAGGCAGGAAAAGAATAATGGACGGATATTTGTTCTCTCAGTTGTCTTCAATCCCACATTTGGCTCATAAAACTGCATATGATATTCAAGCCTCGAAAAAGTGGAGGCATTGCTTATAGATGCGTTGTCTGCTTTGGACAGAGGGTTCCTTATTAAAGGGGTTGTCCACTTTCTGGCCACTTGTGACCATTGTATAGGTGAGATGACTACATAGCCTTTGTTGATATTCTTGCAATATTTCATAAGCCATTTCTCCTTGTTAAGCAAGTCATCAGTGATGGTCAGCTCACAGTGTTCACCAGCGACCACATGCAGGCTGCCATCTTGACTCACCCGTCCGGCGATGCACAGGTAAGCCCTTACCTGTGCCGGGAGCCGGTCTGAAATCAAATGCGGTCACCGGGAGCAGGCAGTTTCGGGGGCCTTCATCGGGCTGTTCTCTGAACTGCCTGCTCTCGGTGACCGCATTTGATTTCAGACCGGCTCCCGGCACAGGTAAGGGCTTACCTGTGCATCGCCTGACGGGTGAGTCAAGATGGCAGCCCGCATGTGGTCGCTGGTGAAAAATGCGAACTGACCATCACTGCAAGTCATCTGCACTTGAAATCATGAAATATAGAAAATGGTGCAGAATATCAACAAAGGATATATTAGTAAGTGTCATAACCATCTTACATACACATTGGTCAACAGTAACCAGAATGTCGCCAATCTCATCACAGGGTGCCCTACATAGTAACATGGTTTGTAAGGCTGAAAAAAGTAATATGTCCATCTAGAAGCCATTTTCCTTATTTTAGGGAGAAAAATTCCTTCCCGACTCCAATCAGGCAATCAGAATAACTCCCTGGATCAACGACCCCTCTCTAGTAGCTATAGCCTGTAATATTATTACACTCCAGAAATACATCCAGGTCCCTCTTGAATTCCTTTATTGTACTCACCATCACCACCTCCTCAGGCAGAGAGTTCCATAGTCTCACTGCTCTTACCGTAAAGAATCCTCTTCTGTGTTTGTGTACAAACCTTCTTTCCTCCAGACGCAGAGGATGTCCCCTCGTCACAGTCACAGTCCTGGGGATAAATAGATGATGGGAGAGATCTCTGTACTGACCCCTGATATATTTATACATAGTAATTAGATCTCCCCTCAGTCGTCTTTTTTTCTAAAGTGAATAACCCTAATGTTGATAATCTTTCAGGGTACTGTAGCCCACCTATTCCAGTTATTACTTTAGTTGCCCTCCTCTGGACCCTCTCCAGCTCTGTTATGTCTGCCTTGTTCACAGGAGCCCAGAACTGTACACAGTCCTCCATGTCTGGTCTGACTAATGATTTGTAAAGTGGTAGGACTATGTTCTTATCACGGGCATCTATGCCCCTTCTGATGCAACCCATTATCTTATTGGCCTTGGCAGCAGCTGCCTGACACTGGTTTCTGCAGCTTAGTTTGCTGTTCACTAAAATTCCTAGATCCTTTTCCATGTCAGTGTTACCGAGTGTTTTACCATTTAGTATGTACGGGTGACTTGCATTATTCCTTCCCATGTGCATAACCTTACATTTGTCAGTGTTAAACCTCATCTGCCTCCAGTCTATCCAGATCCCTCTGTAGCAGTATACTGTCCTCTTCAGTGTTAATTACTTTACACAGTTTAGTGTCATCTACAAAAATCGATACTTTACTGTGCAAGATCATTAATAAATATATTGAAGAGAATAGGGCCCAATACTGACCCCTGAGGTACCCCACTAGTGACAGTGACCCAATCTAAGTGTGTACCGTTAAGGCTACTTTCACACTGGCGTTTTGGTTTCCGTTTGTGAGATCCGTTCAGGGCTCTCGCACGCGGTCCAAAACGGATCCGTTTTGCCCTTAAGACATTCTGAATGGAAAAGGATCCGCTCAGAATGCATCAGTTTGCCTCCGTTCCGTCTCCATTCCGCTTTAGAGGCGGACACCAAAACGCTGCTTGCAGCGTTTTAGTGTCCGTCTGCCGAAACTGAGCCAAACGTTCTGACACACAATGTAAGTCATTGGGGACGGATCCGTTTTCACTGACACAATCTGGCACAATAGAAAACGGATCCGTCCTCCATTTAACTTTCAATGGTGTTCAAGACGGATCCATCTTAGCTATGTTGAAGATAATACAAATGGATCCGTTCTGAACGGATGAATGCGGTTGTATTATCTGAACGGATCCGTCTGTGCAGATCCATGACTGATCCGCACAAAACACGAGTGTGAAAGTAGCCTAAAAGATATGCAGGGTGGTCCTCTTTCCCCTCGCTCCCCATTCTGGCCAATAGATGGGTTCTAAACCAGCACGGCCCCCCACACTTTCTAAGAATTCAAAATTCAACTTTTTTTTTTTTTTTTTTGCAGGTTCTGGAGGAATAGATGTTTTTCCCCTTTTTATTTTTTATTTTTCCATCGCTCTGTCTTGGGACCAGTACTGGCCGTGGGTGGCGGCGTCCGCCCAGTCGTTGCACTGTCATTTCTGCAGTGGAGATTTTGTCTTCTCACGGTGACGCGCTCCCCAGTTACAATAAAACACTTTATTATTACATATGAACGCATCTGCCTCTTAATTTCTACAGTCACACAACACCAGTCGGAGTACAAAGCATTATCCATATATTTATATTGTGGCATTTATACGTAGACAGGAGATTTTTTTTTTTTTTAGACCCCTAGAATAGGGCAGAGGAGTGGGGAGAACAGTGCTGTCATAGGAAGAGACATATAAATACAAATCAGACATTAAAAAAAATAATATTAAAAATGCTTTGAGCTCATAGGCAAAGAGATCCCATTTTACCCCTTCCAGTACTTTCAGTGGGTACGTTGCCGTGTAATGAAAGGGTTAAAATGCTACCATGTGATTAGTGTCTTAATTTTTGTAAAGGGGGGGGAAAAAAAGTATTTACAGGATTTTAATATTAAGAGCAGAAAACTTTTTTTTTTTCCTTTTTGGGTTTAGGGGGGGGGGGTGTCCAGTTTCTAGGTCCTTTTTTTTTATTTTTAAAGTCACGGATCCATCTCTTTGGAGAGCATACACACGCTGGGTGCTCATAAAGTCTTTGGTGTGCTGCCTCACCCTCAGGCGTTATTGGTTGCCCCTTTTTAAAGGGCAAGATTTTGGTCCTCAAATGCCATGTTCAGATTAAGTGCACTTCTGTGGTTAGGGAATTAAATACAAAAACGCAAACGAGGAAAAAAAAAAAAAGCTTCACATAAAATACAATAAAACACAAAACCTGTTCCAGTATTCAGTAACTTTGCAGTGGCTTCTGCAGCCCTCGGCCCCGTGGCGGCTTCTAACAGTTCAGAATTCTCCGACACCGAGGACTGCAGGACTGATGACGCCGTCCCGGCAACTCTGCTTCAGCATTGGGATGGTCAAGAAGAGGTGGAAGGGTTGTAACAGAATGATAACATTAAAGATACAGAAAATCGTTAGGATGGAGAAGAATCTGCACCATCTTCATCCATGAGAGAAAGCCCATGTTTCTTGCTTGGGGATAATTCCCTGTGTCTCCAGTGTGAATGTCTTCTGATTTCCAGTTGGTCCCAATAGGATCCAGTGTTGCACATCCAGTGACGGGTGGGATTACCCCGTGGCTGCCTGCAGTCTGGGGAGAGGATGGGGGGCAAGGGAGGACACACGAACTGTGTCTGGATCAAAGAGGGAGGGGGGGGGGGGTCGAATTGGGGTTTTTCCAGCTGATTGATGAGTATCAATTGCAGAGTCGGTAAAAATGGAAATAATAGTCTGTAACTTCTGAAGAATCCACAGCAATGTCATAACAGCCTGACGCACCCTAGGAGAGAAAGAGACGATCAGTCAAGGAGCGATCTGCAGACACACGTCTTGAAAGAATTCTTAAACAGCCATTAAATACAATCTGCAGGGGTGAGGGGAGTTCTTCTAATAACCATCATCAATGTTGTTGATGCTTTCAGAAGCCCCTAACCCCATAATACTACATGAAGGGCTCTTCCAATTATTATGTGGTACTAAATGGAAGCTATTAAGATAAATGTAATACCTGGAAGGCTCAGGTCTGCCTGAACAGAACAGCTCAGGGCCCCCAGTCTAGGGACCCCTCTCTCTGATGTCCAAATGCCCTGACGGGGCATATGGACAAGGGTTGTTGTCCTCATGAGACAATCTCTTTAACACGGCATGTCGTTTTTAGGTACAGCGTTCTGCATTAATAAATGTCTCAAAGGGGTTAGACATACCTCCCAGAGTGGGGCTCAGTATAGGACGGTCCCGGCCTGCCTCTTCCTCTCACTGCCGCGCCGAAATCAACACGTTACCAGTTGTGACGTAAAGATGTTTTTTTTTTCCCCAGAGTGGCAGGGAGAGGAAAGGCGCCTCTGGAGCGCCAGACATCAAAACAAGCAGGGGTGACCAGGTAAGTATGATCTCCTCCGTGGGTCAGCCACTCTAGGAGGTCTGTCTTGCCCTTTAATATATCTGTATCAGTCATCACAGACATTAAAGGGGTTTTCCAGGACTGTAATAATGAGAACCTATCCTTATAAGGGTCAGGGATGGCCAACCTGAGGCTCTCCAGCTGTTGCAAAACTACAACTCCCAGACTGCCTAACCAGGGCATGGTGGGAGTTGTAGTTTCACAACAGCTGGAGAGCCGCAGGTTGGCCATCCCTGCCCTAGGTAATTTCAGATCAAACTCCTTACACCCCCACCTAGCAGCTGAATGGGTTGCCGTGCTCCGGAACAGCACAGATCCCTGCACTGGGTAGTGGGAGGAACTGGTTCTGCAGAACTGTTCCCATTCACGGCTGCCCATGTAAACAGCTAATGGGTGGAGGTGCTGGGAGTTGGACCCCCACTAATCTGAAATTGAGGTCTTGCTCTAAGGGTCTATTCACACGTCCGCATCTGTTCTGCAATTTTGCTGAACAGGTGTGGACCCATTCATCTTCAATGGGGCTGGAATGTGCTGTCTGCATCTGCATTTGCAGATCCGCACTTCCGTTCCGCAAAAAAATAGAACATGTCCTATTCTTGTCCACAATTGCGGACAAGAAAAGGCATTTTCTATGAGGGTGCCGACGATGTGCGGTCCGCACATCGCCGGTGTCCGTGTTTTGCGGATCCACAAAACACATACAGACGTGTGAAAAGACTCTAAAGGATAGGTCATCAGTATTAGGCCTAGTTCACACGAACGTATGGCTTTTATAGTTTTTTGCGGTCCGTTTTTCACGGATCCGTTGTTCAGTTTTTTGTTTCCGTTTCTGTTCCGTTTTTCTGTATGGCATATACAGTAATTATATAGATAAAATTGGGCTGGGCATAACATTTTTAATAGATGGTTCTGCAAAAAAACGAAACGGAAGACATACGGATGCATTTCCGTATGTGTTCCGTTTTTTTTGCGGACCCATTGACTTGAATAGAGCCACGGAACGTGATTTGCGGGCAATAATAGGACATGTTCTATCTTTCAACGGAACGGAAACTGAATGCATACGGAGTACATTCCGTTTTTTTTTTCAGAACCATTAAAATGAATGGTTCCGTATACGGACCATATATACGGAACACAAAAAAACGGGCTGTACACTCGCAAAAAAAATGTTCGTGTGAACTAGGCCTTACAGTTCTGGAAAGTGCCTTAAAATGATTGGATTTTATCTGCCTGCTGCCACCACTAGAGGGAGATAAAAAGCTTACTGCATACAGTTAATGTATACAATTTATATAAGTAGTATATGCAGTAAGCTCCCCATAATAGCAGCTTTGAGAATAAAAGGGTTGTGTTAAGTTATCCCCTATCCACAGGACCCCCAACTGATTTAGAGAATGGGGGTCCTGATGGAGAGCAGACCAATCGTGTGCCCTACCGCTCTATTCATTCTCTATGTTTCTTCTGGAGATAGCAGAGTATAGTGCTCGGCTATTTCTGGGCAGCCCCATAGGGAGTGAACAGCGCGGTAGGCACCTGCTTGGCCTGCCTGCTCATCAGGACAGGCACATGGCATAGGAGCCATGATGGCTAACCTCCAGCTGTGATGAAACTGTGACTCCCAGCATGCTCGAGAACAGCCAAGCAAGTGTATATCTTGGGAGTTATACACTGCGTGCAGAATTATTAGGCAAATGAGTATTTTGACCACATTATCCTCTTTATGCATGTTGTCTTACTCCAAGCTGTATAGGCTCGAAAGCCTACTACCAATTAAGCATATTAGGTGATGTGCATCTCTGTAATGAGAAGGGGTGTGGTCTAATGACATCAACACCCTATATTAGGTGTGCATAATTATTAGGCAACTTCCTTTCCTTTGGCAAAATGGGTCAAAAGAAGGACTTGACAGGCTCAGAAAAGTCAAAAATAGTGAGATATCTTGCAGAGGGATGCAGCACTCTTAAAATTGCAAAGCTTCTGAAGCGTGATCATCGAACAATCAAGCGTTTCATTCAAAATAGTCAACAGGGTCGCAAGAAGCGTGTGGAAAAACCAAGGCACAAAATAACTGCCCATGAACTGAGAAAAGTCAAGCGTGCAGCTGCCAAGATGCCACTTGCCACCAGTTTGGCCATATTTCAGAGCTGCAACATCACTGGAGTGCCCAAAAGCACAAGGTGTGCAATACTCAGAGACATGGCCAAGGTAAGAAAGGCTGAAAGACGACCACCACTGAACAAGACACACAAGCTGAAACGTCAAGACTGGGCCAAGAAATATCTCAAGACTGATTTTTCTAAGGTTTTATGGACTGATGAAATGAGAGTGAGTCTTGATGGGCCAGATGGATGGGCCCGTGGCTGGATTGGTAAAGGGCAGAGAGCTCCAGTCCGACTCAGACGCCAGCAAGGTGGAGGTGGAGTACTGGTTTGGGCTGGTATCATCAAAGATGAGCTTGTGGGGCCTTTTCGGGTTGAGGATGGAGTCAAGCTCAACTCCCAGTCCTACTGCCAGTTTCTGGAGGACACCTTCTTCAAGCAGTGGTACAGGAAGAAGTCTGCATCCTTCAAGAAAAACATGATTTTCATGCAGGACAATGCTCCATCACACGCGTCCAAGTACTCCACAGCGTGGCTGGCAAGAAAGGGTATAAAAAAAGAAAATCTAATGACATGGCCTCCTTGTTCACCCGATCTGAACCCCATTGAGAACCTGTGGTCCATCATCAAATGTTAGATTTACAAGGAGGGAAAACAGTACACCTCTCTGAACAGTGTCTGGGAGGCTGTGGTTGCTGCTGCACGCAATGTTGATGGTGAACAGATCAAAACACTGACAGAATCCATGGATGGCAGGCTTTTGAGTGTCCTTGCAAAGAAAGGTGGCTATATTGGTCACTGATTTGTTTTTGTTTTGTTTTTGAATGTCAGAAATGTATATTTGTGAATGTTGAGATGTTATATTGGTTTCACTGGTAAAAATAAATAATTGAAATGGGTATATATTTGTTTTTTGTTAAGTTGCCTAATAATTATGCACAGTAATAGTCACCTGCACACACAGATATCCCCCTAAAATAGCTAAAACTAAAAACTACTTCCAAAAATATTCAGCTTTGATATTAATGAGTTTTTTCGGTTCATTACGAACATGGTTGTTGTTCAATAATAAAATTAATCCTCAAAAATACAACTTGCCTAATAATTCTGCACTCCCTGTAGTCTTACCATAGCTGGCGTGCTGGAGGTTAGACATCACAGGGATAGGGGATAACGTTATTACTTGGCACGGCCACTTTAAGAATGTAGGTTATTTTATGTATCATATGAAAACCTGAACAAACTATGGGAATTATTAATGCCCACTGATTCGGGGCAGTGGATTGCTCACCAGAGGAGACACTCGCAGGTGGAATGAGAAATCCTGGGTGGGAAGCAGCTGTAGAGACCACAAGTGATATATTGATGGGGCTGGGGTGGCACAGACTCCTGAGACCTGGTGTAGAGAGACCATTAGTAAGAAATTATAATACACACTAGACGTGACGTGTAGATGTTGGTTTTGATACAAAGTTTATCATCTCCTTTAGTATATTGCTACTTTATTACATTCAATGATAAAACATATTTCCCTTCAAATTAGTTGAGTCTTTTTTGCAGAAAAAAACATTTTTAATTCACTCTATAATTTCTATACAATGCATCTTCCCGGGTTCTTCTGTGACCCGTCCAGAGGAACCCAGAAAGATGAAATTGACCAAATTGAAAGAGGTTTTCACGCAGTGGACAGTTATCACCTATCTCCATGACTGATCGCTAGGAGGCCCACCATTTACTAGAACAGGGGCCCCAAGCCCCCTCGTCACTGTACTGCCACAGCAAGAAGGAGAATGAATGGAGTGGCGTTAACAGACAAAGGCTTTAAATGGAGCGGCATCGCACATTCTCGACCACCGAGCATGTGCGATCCCCTTTTTGCAAGACGAGGGATAACTATTAGGTGGGGGTTCTACCACTGAGACCCCACTGATCACGGTGCCCCTCAGAATCCCCACGAAATGATAATAGCGGCAGGTCGAGCATGCCCACTGCCTTTCCATTCACCTCTATGGGAGTTCCAGAGACGGGCGAGTACAACACTCTTCTATATCCCATAGAGATAAACGGAGTGGCAGTTCGCATGTCTGACCTGTTGCTCAGGGTGCTCCGAAAGGGTACAGGGTCTCCAATCTCGTGACTGTTGGCGCACCAGTGGTAGGACCTCCACAAATCGAATTGTTACAAGTTACCTTAGAGAAAAGATAACTATCGGTCCTTTTACAAGGACCGATATTTCAGGCAATTATTGGGAAAGAACGTAACGTTCCCAATAATTGCCTGATCATTTACTTGCAGCAATCATCTCCGCTGTATGAGTAGAAGCGATCTTTTGCCCACATAGAAGACCATTGGTACTGAGTAGCAGATCCCTGTTTCTACAGGCCAATCTGCTGCACAGAAAAAAATATTTTTGGTGCCAACTGAAAGACACAATCACCCAGGGAATGAGTTAGTTCATCGGGTGCTCGCCGTTCTCTTTTACACGAGCTAATTATCAGGAACGTGAGTTTCTACAAACACTCATCCCCCATTATTGGCCTGATTATCGGTGTAAAAAAAACATTACTCTGGTTGTGCAGTGAGAAGGAACCAGAGGCTTGGGAACCCTGTTCTAGGGATGACTGTGACCCCCAGTGATCAGAGGATAAATATCTATTGTGGGAAAACCCCTTTAACCCCCCCCCCCCCCCCCCTTCCTACTTTTTTCTCCTTCTTTATCCTTCTATGTAATCTCAGCAATGGCACCACTACTGCTCCGCACTAATGAATTCTTCACTCTTTTTCACCATTCTGCAGCAATCTGTCTATCCATCATTTTCGGATTAACTTTTTTGTGCTGTTAGTAGAGACTAGAATAAATGTACCGCATGGATCTAAGTTATTTTTTTTTTTATCTATAGCGTCTCACTGATGGTTCTGGAAGTGTGAGATTAATAGGTTGTGTCCTATCTGCCAGACTGAACAGAACAGCGTTCCTGGATGCTTGCTGCCCACACTCTTCATGCTTTACATTCATATTGGGGGTCATCGATAATGGGGATCTGATCTGAGGTCTGCTTGGGGGTCATTCACATTGGGAGTCTGAATGGGGGGTCTTATTCACATTGGGTGTCAGCGTTCACCTCGTGCTGCCAATACACCAGCCGTGCTGACATAAGGTTTTTGACCAACAACCTAAAAACCTCCGACTTGATAAAGGGGTCAGAAGTACCCCGAAACGTGTTGTCTACCAATAAACCTGAAAAATACAAATCATCCAGTTCTGATAGTGCGCCTCCTACTGTCCATACGTTCGACCGAAACAGTCAAGCGTCCTTTCTTCTTGTTCCCACTGTCTAACCCGAGTGGTGGGGTGGCTCCCACCCAAGGGATTTGGAGAGATCTGGGCTGCACCAACTGTGAACCGTCTACAAACAACCGTCACTGGGGTTGCACCCAATTAGGTGCAACCACAAAAGGTGAGCAATCAAAACCTTTTTTTTGTGGATTTTCCACTTATTGAACATACTCACGCTATGAGCGCCTTTCTCTACCCTCTGGCCATCATTTGCTTATTCACATTGGGGCTGTGATCTGAGGTCTGATTGGGGGTCTTATGAACACTAGTGGTCTAAGCTGAAGTCTGATTGGGGGTCTTATTAACACTTGGGGTCTTAGATGATGAGGTCTGATTAACATTGGGGGTCTGATTGGGGCTCTAAGCTGAGGTCTGATAAAAAAAATATTTTTTTCTTATTTTCCTCCTCTAAAACCTAGGTGCGTCTTATAGGGCGAAAAATACGGTATATAGGTTTAGCTGCATTTTTCCTAGTACCTGAAAGTAGCCCTCTGAGGGGTTCCCGAGAGATTCATTGCACAGTGTTGCAATGGACACAGTCTCCCTTTTAACGATCCTGCATTTGCCCCCCCAGGGTTTCAACATAGATCAGTACAACAGGGAAAAGGCAAATAAACCACTTGCACCTACCATAGAGCAGTTCTGATATTCGGAAGAACTTCTGGTTACAGACGTCTGACAGTTTTTTCCGGCTGTTGTTTCGCACAAATTCACCGACACAGGAGTGGAGGAGCTAGACAGGTAGACATTGGATTAGCGCATCATAAAAAAGCGTAATGACAGAAGGCAGCCATTCTGAGGATGGGTTTGGGGCACTCACTTGAACTCCAGGGTAATCGGGCCTGTTAACGAGCTGTACTTTTTCAGTGGGAGTAAATACGTGTAATTCCCTGCACTGTGAAGATAGAAAAATGTATTACACATGATTTCTCTGAGTTCTAATGAAACAACCTATGGTTTTCTGTGCCATAAATGACCATTCGGGTGAATTCACGTGTCTCATTCATCAGAATGGCAACTACAGAAATCCATGTTCTTGACACCACAAGAGCCCCATTCAGATGAATGGGACTGATTTTAAGTTGCAAATCTGCCAAATATGAATATATTCTTAGATCCCAAGCCCTGGAAAAATAATGAGTGTTTGTAGTTGGGTCCAAATTGATGGAAGGCAGGGCCAGCAATACCGTATTGTGGCACATTATACCGCCCCAACAGAGCCAAATATCACAATCCTTCACAAAATACATCCGCCAAAACTTCCACTGGCAGGCCGTGAGGAGGGCTCAGACGGCCCCCTGAGCATCGGCCCAGAAGAAAATTTCCCTGTAAGGTCTATGGCCAATCCACGCCTGCCCCAAGCACAGGACTGTATCCATTTTGCAATACATAAATCATGGATCCGCAAAACATGGATAGCGTGTGTAACGCATTTGCCTGTTCCGTATGTTTATCTGTATGTTAAAAATGTCTTTTGTTGTCACACAAAGAACATGTCCTATTCTTGTCTTGTCTTTTTTGCAGGATGGACATACGGATGCAGACAGCACACTGTGTACTGTCAGCAATTTTTTGTGGCCTCAGTGAAATGAATGGGTCCGCATCCAATCCACAAAAAATGTGGATCAGACGCAGGCCAAAAATACGGTCATGTGAATGAGGCCTTAGGGTGAGACCAGTGTCCACTTGGCAATTGACCACACTGTCTGATCTCATTTGGAGGGTACGGCCCATGGTGTAGCCATCCTGTGGTTGGCACACGGCCACTGTGTGGCTATGTACTGTGTGGTCATGCAAGCCATAGGCCCCTTTCACACGGGCGAGAATTTTGTGCGTGAGGTGAACGCATTGCACCCGCACTGAATCAGGACCCATTCACTTCAATTGGGCTGTGCACATGAGCGGTGCTTTTCACGCATCACTTGTGCGTTGCGTGAAAATCGCAGCATGCATAGAAGTGAATGGGGCTGCGTGAAAATCGCAAGCAAGTGCGGATGCGGTGCGATTTTCACGCACGGTTGCTAGGTGACGATCGGGATGGGGACCCGATCTGTATTATTTACCCTTATAACATGGTTATAAGGGAAAATAATAGCATTCTTAATACAGAATGCATAGTAAATCAGGGATGGAGGGGATAAAAAAATAAAATAAAAATTAAACTCACCTCATCCACTTGTTCGCGCAGCCCGGCTTGTCTTCTTTCTTCTTCTTTGATGACCTGAGAGGAAAAGGACCTTTGGTGACGTCACTGCGCTCATCACATGGTCCTTTTCCTCCCAGGTCTTCAAAGAAGAAGAAAGAAGACAAGCTGGGCTGCGCGAACAAGTGGATGAGGTGAGTTTAATTATTATTTTTATTTCTTTAACCCCTCCATCCCTAATTTACTTAGCATTCTGTATTAATACTAGGGAAAATAATAAAATGTACACAGCACCAATCCCAAACCCGAACTTCTGTGAAGAAGTCCGGGTTCAGGTCTGGGTACCAAACATGCCGATTTTTTTCATGCGCGTGCAAAACGCATTAAAACGCTTTGCACTCGCGCGGAAAAATCGCGCATGTTCCCAAAACGTACCCGCATCTTTTCCCCGCAACGCACGTGTAAAAGAGGCCATAGGGCGTTCATATTAACTGATTAGAACAGAAGTGTTTTTTCAGTGTTCACTGTTAAATGTCGTGCGTTAACCCCCAAAATCATGCGGCCATTATCAAGGAGCAAAGAATAAACAATTCAGATCTAATCAGTTAATATGATCCCGCTGCCGATTGCATGGCTACGTGGTGCTCCGCTGCAGGGTGGCCACATCCCAACGGCAGCACGGCCACGTCATGTGGCCATTCCCATAGAGATGATTCTTCACTAAAGCTACACAAGAGATATAAATATGAATCACCTGCAGGTGTCTTGGGAGGCGCATAACTGATCTGTAATGAGGGTGTCAGTCTCTAGGAGCCGAATGGAAGAAACAGAAGCACGAGATCCTGCAAAAGAGGTTACATTATCTGAATCATAACTAAGAAAGGTGGAGGAATGGAATGTCATACATAATGTACACATGTCTGAAGAACCCCGATGGCTAAGAGGAAGGGGTAGAATTTATCAAGCCCTCCACTCCAGAATTCTAGATTCAAAAAGTTGCAAAATAGGGTTTTCAAATGGCTGCAAAATTTGTCCTAGTCTTACACCAGGTGATGTAAAAAGTGGAGTAACATTTCAAGACCAAAATAGTAAGGTGTACCTAACCTTTCAACAAATTTTGCATCATCAATAGTACAGAGTGTGTTCATGAGGAATAACACTATTTCTTGCCATTGTATCACTTGTTTCTGGCATTTTTTTTTAGCAGTTTTCCTCTGTGTTTGCAGTTCTTCAGACATTGTGGGTGAAAATGAGCTTCCCTCTTCTGCACACAGAAAGTAGAGGAGAATCTCCTTCCTACCCATCTTACACTCAGAAGCAGCCCCAGAATCATGGAGGACATTATAAAGATGTACTGACCTGTATGATTGTAAAAAAAAAAAAAGCACTTAGGAAAAGTATATCGCAGCCCATGTAGCTGTACCAGTACTGTATGCTTGTCTGTGTGCGTCTCATTTAGGCTAGTTTTACATCTGCGGCATGGATCCCGGCAGGATGTTCTGGCAGATCTGGCACTAAGGCCTATTTCACACGGGCGTCATGTTTTTTGCCCGGATAAGATGCGGGTGCATTGCAGGAAAATGCGCGATTTTTCCGCGTGAGTGCAAAACATTGTAATGCGTTTTGCACGCGCGTGAGAAAAATCTGCATGTTTGGTACCCAAACCTGAACTTCTTCACAGAAGTTCGGGTTTGGGTTAGGTGTTCTGTAGATTTTATTATTTTCCCTTATAACATGGTTATAAGGGAAAATAATAGCATTCTTAATACAGAATGCAAAGTACAATAAGGCTGGAGGGGTTAAAAAAAAATTAACTCACCTTAATCCACTTGATCGCACAGCCCGGCTTCTCTTCTGTCTTCTTCTTTGCTGTGCACAGGAATAGGACCTTTGATGACGTCACTGTGCTCATCACATGGTCCAATCACATGGTTCATCACCACGGTGAGGGACCATGTGATTGGATCATGTGATGTGATGTCACCACAGGTCCTTAGCCGGCAGCTCAACATTACAGAAGAAGACAGAGATCCGCAACTAAGCGATCAAGTGGACTCGGTGAGTTAATTTTTTTTTTATTTTTAAACCCTCCATCACTAATTTTACTTTGCATTCTGTATTCAAAGCCCGATCGTCTCCTAGCAACCATGCGTGAAAATCGCACCGCATCCGCACTTGCTTGCGGATGCTTGCGATTTTCACGCGGCCCCATTCACTTCTATGGGGCCTGTGTTGCGCGGAAAACGCAGAATATAGAGCATGCTGCGATTTTCACGCAACGCACAAGTGATGCGTGAAAATCAACGCTCGTGTGCACAGCCCCATAGAAATGAATGGGTCAGGATTCAGTGCGGGTGCAATGCGTTCAACTCACGCATCGCACCCGCGCGGAATACTCGCCCGCGTGAAAGGGGCCTAAGGCTACTTTCACATCTGCAACACTGTGAAATGGCCACAATCCAGAAAATATAGATTGCAGTGCCACAGCTGTGAAAGTAGTCTTCGTCCCTCCTCCGTTCCTCTTCACTCCTTCTCCTCCATAGACTTGCATTGACATGTATAATATGATCCTTCTGTGTAGATGCTCCTGTCGTTTAAGAAGCAATTAGCAAAGGAAGGGGGGGGAATAAATAGCTTATAACATGAGAACAAGACATTTCCCACTGATGAGACTTTTGTGGTCGCTTATACTATTGATTTATGCAAAGTTGTGTTAAAAGTTGTGTCTTTAATGGCAATAAGCTACAATACTCAACACAGCCCATGGACAGAAGTGGCACTGTTTCTGGAAAAAAAAGCAGACCCTTTTAGCTAGTCCTGGGCCATGAAGGCCAAAAAGCTGAACAGGGCCGGTACAAGGCAGGGGCCGAAGGAGCGGGTGCCCTGGGCGCTACCATTTGCGGACAGGAGGGGGGCGCAGGTGAAGTGCCAGCAGTGTACAGCTTCACTGTACCACATTAGCCAAGCGCCACTTGCTGTGCTTGCTGTGCTGAGTGCGCTCCTGCACCCGCCTACACCGTCCACACCAGCCATGTCAGCGCTGCTCCTTCTCTCCCCCTATGAATTTTGTGCCGACTGCGCTCCTGGCTCGGGCTCCCTTTCCTCCTCTGCGTTTCCTCGCCCCCCCCCCCCCCCCCCCCATGGAGGATTCATTTGGTTGATACCACCGGCGTGCGCCGTGTGACGTCACGCGGCTCACGCCGGAGGCGAGGTGTGAGGTGAGAGAGGGAGGACTTGCGCAGCCTACAGGGAGCTGTGTCGGCGCGTGAAGAACAAGCCACGAGGAGCCTGCCTTCACTAGCTGCTACTCACACACAGACTGTAAAAAGTAAGAAAATAATGTAATACAAATAACAAACTAATTTTTTTATTAAAAAAATTATGGTCATCTCAGTCCAATCCCCCCCCGGGGGGGGGGGGATTGGACTGAGATGATCATTCGCCCTGGGCACCAAATGGCCTTGTCCCAGCCCTGAAGCTGAACTCCATCCAACTAGAACGTGCACATGACTGTATGGATATTTTACACATTTCTGTAAATGGTAAATCTTTTGGTATAACTTACCATTCCCATAGGTCACATCAGAGACCGTGGTTGATATTGTTTCTTCCTCCTTCACGCTTCTCCTGTTACGTACGTCCTGCCCTGGTAGACTGTTGGGGCTGTGTTTGGTTTTTCCCTGGGTATATTGAGGTGGAGGGCTGACAGGACGTGCTGGTGCTTGGAGATGGTTCCGACTCTTGTCCAGGAATCTTGATTTAGCTTTTCTGACAGTTGTAGCTGAAGCGTTGTCTGTGGTGGTGGTGATGTGTATATTAATCAATCAAGTAGACAATTAGGTAGAAAAAAAATGAGGATAGGGAAACCGTAACTAATTAGGGCGAGATTAGTTATCACTGTGGATGATGGAAAGGGACATGCAAAACGGGGCCTTAGTTTCAGTTTTCTATTGAGCGTCATTGTTGTTTCCCCTGTTGTGTTAGATATTCCTTTTCTGCCACATTAATATATGCATTATGCCTGTACTGTACATCACTGTGTGCATTACACCTGTGCATCATTTTAATGTGGTGAGGTCAGTGTCCATAGTGACATTTTTGCAATATTCCTGTGCTATGATAATACTGTACACATTATTCCTGCACTATGACATCACAGTGCACTTTTTTCATGTACTATGACATCACTGTGCACATTTTTCATGTACTATGACATCACTGTGCACATTTTTCATGTACTATGACATCACTGTGCACATTTTTTATGTACTATGACATCACTGTGCACATTTTTCATGTACTATGACATCACTGTGCACATTTTTTATGTACTATGACATCACTGTGCACATTTTTCATGTACTATGACATCAATGTGCACATTATTCGTGTACTGTGACAACACAGTGCACATTATTCGTGTACTATGACATCACTGTGCACATTATTCATGTACTTGGAACACATTGCTAGAAGAGCAGTAAAAAAACTGAGCGCTGCACCAAGGAACCTCCAATAAAACATTTAAAAAAAAATAAAGTTTTTATTGGAAGGTCCTTCACGCAGCGCACAGTTTTTTTTACTGTTGTTCCAACAACTTGTTCCACCTGTATCTTCCAGCGTCCCTGAAGGTCCAATCGGCATACAAGCGCAGCAGTATGGCATGTCTCCCTTCACCCTAGAGTTGTGCCTAGCCTGCACAACTCCATTTGGTAAGGTACAATTTTACATTACACCTAAGTAATCGATTCTAAGGGTATTCTAAGGCACCCCCTTCTATCTTCTTTGTTTATTTTTTGTGTACTGTGACCTCTCTGTGCACATAGTTTCCCACTATTGTGACATTAATGTTCACATCATCCAACTAGTGTGACATCACAGTGCAAAGTATATCACTACTGTGACATCACTATGCACATTATCCCACTATTGTGACATCCCTGCACACATTATCCCAGTATTGTGACATCACTGCGCACATAATCCCTGTACTATGCCATAACTGTGTGCATTATCCCTCTATTGTGACATCACTGTGCACATTATACCACTATTGTGACATCACTGTGCACATTATCCTACTATTGTGACATCACTGTATGCAGTATCCCACTAGTGTGACATCACTGTGCACATTATCCCTAATGTTACATTGGAATCCTGTGCTGTACCTACTGTGACACAGTGAGGGGTTTTGTCTGGGAAGGCAGGTATTTTCCTCCCAACATGTGTGGCTGGGCTGTAGTGATAGACGAACATCGGCTGGGACGATTCGCGATTGCGCAAACGCGATCAAATGTTCGCGAACCGCAAGTTCGTGGCGGGCCCCATTCACTTTAATGGCAGGCGAACCTGAAAAACCTTCAGGTCATATTTTCAGCCAACAAATACTTACAAGAAGTGCACAAATCGTCCCACAACATGGACAGTGACATACCAGAGGGGGGTCAATGGCAAAAATTTCCCCAAAAAATATGTATTTTAATCAGGGGCCATTTTTATGCGCCTTAAAGGGAAATTCTCAGAAATGTGCTCTGCTGGAGCCTAGAAAAAAATTATTTTAGGCCACGGGAGTACAGGCCCTAAAAATTAGGCATTCACCGGACAGAAAACATCAAGTGATTATGTGGCTGGAGGTATATTAGATTGGATATCAATTTTACTGCAGGCCAGTACAAATAGATGTCAAATACATATGTTTAAAAGAACAAAAAATATAAAATTGGATTAAAAACATGGCTAACGAAAGCCCCCTTCTTGAAAACCCCCCAAATGATAATAGTTGAAATTCAATAGCACATGGTCGTCAACAGGTGTTGAATTCCTCCGAGGTCCCAAACATTAGGCATTTACCGGACAGAAAAGAACAAGTAATTATGTGGCTGGAGGTATATTAGAAGGTCATTCAATATCAATTTTACTGCAGGCCAGTGTAGTACAGGCCCCAAACGTTAGGCATTCACCAGACAGAAAAGAACAATTGATAATGTAGCTGGAGATACATTAGGCGGTCACTGTATAACAATTTTACTGTTGGCCAGTTAGATTACAGGCCCCAAAAATTATGCATTCACCGTACATAAATGATCAAGTAATTGTGTGGCTGGAGGTATATTAGACGGTCATTAGATATCAATTTTACTGCATACACGTACAAATACGTGTACAGTAAACATACATATGTTTAAAAGAACAAAAATATAAAATTGGATTAAAAACATGGCTAAAGAAATCCCCCCTCTTGAAAAAAAAAACAAATGATAATAGTTGAAATTCGATAACACGTGGTCGTCACAGGTGTTGAATTCCTCCGAGGTCGCAAACATTAGGCATTCACCGGACAGAAAAGGCCTTTTATGCCTCTGTATTTACCTAAGACAGGGACCATTATTTGTTCTGGGTGGTGGCAGATATTTGTGGGCTGTCATGAGGAAATTCAATTAAATGTGGTCGTCACAGGTGTTGAATTCCTCCGAGATCCATGCCTCATTCATTTTTAGAAATGTGAGGTAGTCCACACTGTCATGAGCTAGGCGAGTGCGCTTATCAGTCAAGCCTGCACACCCAGTAGTCAAGTGGTTCCTCGCTTCTCAGAGCGTCCACATCGGCCATTAACCCGATGTAGTCGGACACCTGTCGGTCTAGGCGTTCCCTGAGGCTGGATCCGGAGGGCAGATGTCGATGGGTTGGCTGCAAGAATGATCTCTTATCCGAAGTAACAAACACATCTTCAAACCGCGCTCTTCTTGCATGCGCTGTAGAATTGGTACCCGCAACTGTTTCTCTGTGGATGGAAATTCCTCTGCCAGCGCCCGCAACAGCAGAATGCATTATCTCTCAGAAGGTTCACCCAGTGGGCAGTAAAAGTTATGTACCTTCCCTGCCCGTGTTTGCTAGACCACGTGTCTGTGGTCAGATGTATCTTGGCACCGACACTATGTGCCAGAGATATATTAACTTGGCGCTGAACGTGGACATATAGTTCAGGGATGACCTTCTGGGAGAAATAGCATCTTCCGGGGACCTTCCATTGTGGTGTGCCAATGGCCACAAATTTTATAAAGGTCTCCGAGTCAACCAATTTATATAGCAGTAGTTGGCGGGCTAGCAGTTCCAACAAGCCAGCAGTCAGCCGTTGGGCAAGAGGATTATCCGGCGCCATCATTTTTTTATCCTCGAACATTTGGGCCACGAAGCCTGCCTTGTGCCAGATGAACGCGACGACGGCACGGTGGAAGGTGGAGCGGAGGACAAATGGGAGGAGAAGGAGAAGAGGCAGGACGTGGAGCGCCAGGAGTGTGGCTTTGTGGGTTCTGACGGCATTTCTCCCACTGGGCTCGGTCATGGGAGGCCAGGTGCCTTCTAAAGGCGGTCGTCCTTAGGTAAGTGTTGGGCTTACGACTTACGCGTTGACAGCACAGGCTGCAGATGGCAACACTATTATCAGCAGCTGACACGTTAAAAAAAAGCCCACACTGCGGAGCCATGTGCCAGCATCCTGGGAGCGCAAGTGTAACACCCCAGAGTTGTGTTACTACACTCCTCTACTCCACTACTGCCCTTTAAGAGCTTTTATACTGTCATCTGATATAATTTGTATTCTGTCTCCACAAATGTGCATTTAAAACCATGTTAAATGTAATTGTTTCCTGTCATTTTCCTTGTATACCAGCAGGTGGCAGCATCATTGGTAGAGATAGTCCTAATGTTATGGCCATTCAGAGTGGAACAATCCTGTTCTATTCTGCCCCCCTGCTGAAGAGAAGTGGAGGTTTCCGGCTTCCTGCAGCAAGGGAGGAAAAAATCATTTAGAACCAGTTCTAGTTTCCTTGCATAGTTCTGAGACTTGATCAAATTCCCAGTCAGAAAAGAAAGCAGAACGTTACAGACAACCTCCAGTTCCAGGAAGAAAGCATCCCCTGAGAATATATCTGTGAGTCAAGTCCAGAGACCTAGGAGAAGCCATTCCTCCTCAGCTAGTCTGTCCCCACAAAGCAGAAGGTACAGTTCAAAGCAGAAGCATTTATCCCTGCCAATTATTACCAAAACCTGCTGGGACCAAAGACCAAAGCTGTATACTGTTTGGATACAAGTTATTTTCAGTAAAGAAAAGTTTGAACTTCATCTAAAGGTCTGGACATCATTTCTGCTGCAAAATTCCTCTATTACTCCTCCTATCACTAAATTTTAATTTATTGCAAGTGAGCCAGGAGCCAGGAGTCCAGCCGTACCCAGGGAGGAGACACTGTTGACACAATTATCACCACCCTATAGAGATATTATAAGCCATTACCCCACTCTGGCATTCCTAATCTGGGACGTGCTTTATAACACCTTGGGAGGACCCTGTGATAGTACCCTGCGCACGCTGCAATTGGCGTCACGACAAATACAGAACATTAAACAACCCGTACCTGGCCACTGCACAAGATGTGACCGTGCATGGTGGATGGCTCGCTCCAGATACATTTGCAGTCTGCTTTTTGTCTCCTGTGCACGGCAGAGTTCTGCCTGCTTTTCCTCCCTATCTGTTGCTCCGTCTCTCCCTCTAAACTCCCCTCCTCTTCCTCTCTTGTGGGCACCCACGTGATGTCCATCGACACGTCATCATCGTCACCTTCACCACCACTGACATTAGAGATCTCGGAGTAGGCAGCAACAGTGGGGACCACCCTTTTTGGGCTGATCAGGGTGCTGTCGTCAGACCGCTGGGTGGCGGCCGTTGCTACCTCTTCCTCATTCGATGCCAAGAATGTCTGCGCATCGGTAAGGTCTGGGAATTAATGGGAAAATAATTCCTCTGACTCGAGTGGAGGGGCTATGGCGGTGGTGGTGTCTTTGGGGGTGCACACACCAGAGAGTGAGGAGGGTGCAGATACAGAGGATGAGGAGGGTGCAGAAGCAGAAGGCTGAGTGAGCCACTCAACCAACTCTGGTGTGCGTCCTTTGGCGTAATCGCACGCACCTTCTCCAACTTCCCACTTAGGCTCCGGCCTGGTGCACCTGCCCGATCCCTACCACCCCTGAATGGCCTGCCTCTTCCTCTGCCTGTCATTTTTAAAATGACCCTCTGCCAAAGTCCCTATAGAAGAGCAGTATTTGTGGAAGCAGGTATATAGAACCCCTTAATCCGTTTTTTGGGGGGGCAACTAGTATATCACACCAGTTGTAATTAGTTGTTCCAATGGCATTTGTATGTCTGTATAGCTGCGGTATCTCAGCAGAACCGCACACAAATGCTGCACAATACAAATGCACTATATGGAAATGATATTCTAGGTACCGTATATCACACCCCTGCCTGAATCAGATTTTTGGGGGGGCAACTGGTATATCACATTAGTTGCAATTAGTTGTTCCAATATTGTTTGTCCCTCTGTATAGCTGCGGTATCTCAGCAGAACCACACACAAATGCTGCACAATACAAATGCACTATATAAAAATTATATTATAGGTGTTTCACACCCCTGCCTCAATCAGATTTTTTGGGGGGCAACTGGTATATCACATTAGTTGAAATTAGCTGTTCCAATAGCGTTTGTCCCTCTGTATAGCTGCAGTATCAAAGAAGAACCGCACACAACTGCTGCACAATACAAATGCACTATAATAAACTTTCTATGTTAGAAAGTATATTATAAGTATATCGCACCCCTCAGTATGTCACACCTATCGATAGCACACCTATACCAGTCCTTAAAAGGACTTTTATGGCCCTCTTAGCTAGCGTTTGGTGTATCTATACTCTCTAACAGTCTGTCCCTACTCCACACAGCAACCTCTCCCTACACTGGCAAAAAACTGAATGTAAAATGGCGGCCAGATCGGGTTTATTTATAGGATAGGGGGTGTGTTCATGTGCTGAAATGTCTTAATTGGCTGTCCTGTTCCACCTGATGGATGTGTGATGGGTCAAAGTTCTGCACAATGCAAAGAATATGGCGCCGGCGGATATCGCCATATGTTCGCCTGTTAAGCGAACAGTGAACGAGCAAATTTCGCCGCGAAACGAACGCCAGGCGAACTGCAAGGCCATCTCTACTGGGTTGGTTTCCAGCCAGGTAAGGTCAAATACAGGACCGGAGTTTAAGTGCCGGTCCGGGTTTTGGCAGCACCTGGCTGTCCTTAAATAGGCAGCTGGGCTCAGCAGCTGAGTCTCTGTGTTGGGATCTGAGGTTTTGTGCCGGACTGGAGGTCTGAGACCCATGTGCAGGGGGAACAGGCCCCCTAAAGCCTGCTGTGGACTACTGGAGGCAGAACTGCCAACAAGGTGACTTGCGCAATATGAACTTTCCATTGTGTGTGAATTAACACCAAAGACTGCAAAGTGAAATGTTGTTCTGTGCAAACTGAACTTTCCATTTGTGTGTGAATGAACACCAAAGACTGCAAAGTGACATGTTGTTTTGTGCAACTGCCGCAAGTGTGAATAAACACTGAAGGGCTAAGAACTTGTATTTTGCCTCTGTACTGCGTCCTCTTACCCTATCTACCAGAGCGAAACCCCACAATTGGTGGAGGATGCGTGCAAGCGCAGTGAAGCTGGCGTGAAGGCCGAAATATTTTAGGTTTTTTTCTGGGCACGGTTGTATGTCTCACATCAAACCAGTGAGATTACAACCGTGTCCCTCGACAAAATGGAAGCTGTCGTGAAAGCCCTCGTGGAGGCTGACTTGCAGCAGCGGGAGGCTAATAAGCAGCAGCAAGAAACAAACCAGCTGCTGTTACAACATGTGATAGCTTTACAGGCGGCAGGAGCATCCCAGAGCATCCACGATGCCCGGAAAGTGGTCCGTGCGGCGATCCCCAAGATGACCCCCTCGGATGACGTCGAAACCTATCTGGCGGTGTTCGAAAAGGTGGCCGTGAGGGAGGAGCTACCCCGAGATCAATGGGCTGAGATCGTCGCTCCGTTCCTTGCATCTGGACCCCAGCAGGTGTATTTCGACTTGCCGGACGATCAAGCGTCCGATTACCCGACAGTAAAGGGTGAGATTCTGGCAAGACTGGGGTTGAATGTGTTAGTCCGGGCCCAGCGGGTGGGAGTTTAACCCAGCTGAACCCGCGCGACCTCAGTATTATGATCTATTACACCTGTTGCAAAAATGGCTGCAGCCTGACATGCTGAGTTCCACTGCTATGCTGGACCGTCTGTTAGCTGATATGTTCTGGAGGGCTTTGCCATACCCTCTCCAGCACTGGATCGGCCAGGTCTCTCCTGGTAATGCCCTTGAGATGGTGGACCTGGTGGAACACTATGAGGCTACTAGGAATCTACAAGGGGGTTCTTTTGGGAGGGGGGCAGTCAAACCCCGGAAATCTCCACCCCAGACCCGGTGACTTGTGCCAACAAAACCCACCCGAGATGTACCCCCTACGGACCCGGGTCGTGCCAGGAGCCAGGCCACGTTAAGGGCTGACTGTCCCCGTCGGGGTGGGCCCATGGACACTAACTATGGCTACCGCCATTCATTCAATGCCAGGAAACTTGTGCCAGGTGGAAGTGGAAAAGACTGCAAAGTGACGTGTTGTTTTGTACAACTGCCGCAAGTGTGAATAAACACTGAAGTTTGAGTTAAGAACTTGTATTTTGCCTCTGTAATGCGTCCGCTTACCCTATCTACCAGAGCGAATCCCCACACATGTGACATCATGAGTATTATCTATTTGTTGTGACATCATATGTGCATTATCCTTTATGAAAAGACACACAACTAATAATTTTGATGTTCTGAACAGTTTTGCTATGGGGCCCCATAGTGGTTGCACCCCACAGCTATAAAAGTACAGCATGACTGTTTACAGGGTCTATATGAAGTGACACGGGGTTGCCCTTGTAATCAGCAGGGAGTGTAGTTCTTAATCTTTTACCATGAATTCTCACCTGTTATTGAAGTTTCTACACGAGAAGCTGTCTTCTCTAATGTAACTGCCGGAGAAGTGAAGGAGCTTTGAGGAGTAGAGCAACAGAAAGCACTGCATGGAGGATTCAAGCACAGGTCTATTACAATGGAAGGATTTGGGTTATGCAACCAATCTGTAGAAGCAGAGACACGTAGATGTTAGTCGTATAATACGGATGGAATAGCGGCATGTAAAACCATATTTGAGACCAAAGGGTTCACCTGTGCCCTCTGTGGTCTGTAGTGGAGGAGTTGTGGAGCTCCTCAACTGTGTGGTATCAAAGTTCTGACTTGACCTAAAGAAGAAAAAACGTGGGAGAGAAATGTAAGCCGGGTGAATGGCACCTGATGGCAGAAAATATGATGGTTGGCAAAGGCTTGCAAGCGAGAGACGTACCGTGTGCAAAGAGAAAAAGGAAGAGTGAGACGAATCTGCCTGAAGAAAGTCAGAGTGCAGGCACCAGATGAAGAGAGAGAACTGCCAGCAACAGAGAGCAAGCAAAGGAGACAGTAGACATAAGAAGTCAATGCTAGACAAGATCCAACAGCTCAGCCTCAAGGTGCTCAGTCACAAAACTAGCAGCTACAGGCCTTTTTTCTATCAACTTTTTATTTTTATGGCGGGAGCTTTCTGGACCTACATGTCCACAGGGCTCCATTCGTCAGACAGAGGCCAGAGAGCGTCTTTTTGGTTTCCATCTGGCTGGTATACTGCAAAGAAAAGGTATGGACTAGCCTGTACTAAGCTATTCCATATTGCGGAGTACAGTAAAAAATATGTATAAATTAAGGGTCCATTCAGACATCCGTAAGTGTTTTGCGGTCCTCAAATTGCGGATCTGCAAAATACGGATACCAGCCGTGTGCATTCCGCATTTTGCGAACCTATGATAGAAGTTACTATTCTTGTACGTGGACAAGAATAGAACATGCTCTATCTTTTTTGCGGGGCCGCGGAACGAAACTACGGATGCGGACAGCTCGCGGTGTACTGTCTGCATCTTTTGAAATGAATGGGTCCATACCCGTTCCGCAAAACTGCGGAACGGATGCAGAGCCAAAATTACGGATGTGTGAATGGATCCTAAACATATACTTAAATGTATACGTTAAATGGAGACAAAAAACATAATATGAACAGGGCCTTAAAGGGGTTGTATCACTTCCGTAAATGGCATTTATTATGTAGAGAAAGTTAATGCAAGGCACTTACTAATGTATTGTTATTGTCCATATTGCTTCCTTTGCTGGCTTGATTCATTTTTCCAATACATTATACACTTGCTCGTTTTCAGAGGTTATGACCACCCTGCAATCCAGCAGTGGTGGACATGCTTGCACACTATAGGAAAAGGGGCCGGCCTCTCTGGTGGCAGGGACCGTGGGAGCTCACAGGCATGCATGCACAGCCGCTTCCGTCCCAGATACCTCATACCTGCTCTGCAGCGGTGGTCATAATCCCTGGAAACGAGCAGTGTATAATGTGATGGAAAAATGAATCCAGCCAGCAAAGGAGGCAATATGGAGAATCACAATACATTAGTAAACTGCCTTGTATTATGTCACAGCCAGTTCTGTGAGAAGGTCTGGCAGACGTTCTTCTCTACCTCTTGCATGAGGTTCTTTGTTTTGGTTTCACTTTGTCATCTCCTTTCCTTCTCCCAGCTGTCACCTATTTACACTAATTGTCTCCCTTTATATTCCCTCCCATACTGCCTCACTTTGCGGTTTATACTTCTTCCTGGATGAGTTGTTCACTGTTGGAGGCTGCTACTGCTGATTCCTCAGGTAAGTCCTTTTCCTTTATTTGTGTTTCCTTGGTGGCTTGATTCTAGGTGACCCTGACTCCGTCCGTATTAAGTGCAGGGAGCCGGTGGTCGTGTCCCCTCACTATTATAGGGTTTTCAGGTGTCACATAGTATAAGGTACGTGGGCATGCAATCGTTTACCATAAAGACCTTTGCATGGGCATAGCAGTCAGGGAGAGCTCTAAGGGTTTTATAGGGCTCACCCATATGCTCCTTAGTTTGTGATCAAGCCAGTCGGATGTTTATTTATAAGTTCCAGCTTTCTGCAACACCATCCGTGACATATTAACTTTCTCTACATGATAAATGCCATTTGCTGAAATGAGACAACCCCTTTAAGGGTTGATGAATTGGGGGCTTGGGTGCTGTAGATCAAAATGTTCCTAACTGAGCTCATTCTAAGGGAGACATGAACATTGTATTTACCCATCCATGTCTAGTAGATCATCTTCACTGCGCAAATTCAACACGTAAAGAGTCGTCATGGAGATAACACTGCAATGGATGAAAGAGTTGATTAATGAATTACAATTCACTAAGCGATTATTGATGCCAATAATTTTAGCACTGAGTGTAATTTTTAGCATTGTGTACTGAGATTTCCTTTTTGTCCCCACTCAGGGTCTCACAACACGATGAAACCTGGGCACTAAACCTCAACATTGCAATGTACTCAAGTGCACGGTATACAAACAGCGGTTATCATTAATCATGAAATGTTCTAAAGTAGTGATAATGGAGGTAAAGTAGATATTTTTAACCATATAGTGTCCGCAGAGTGCACTTTTCCTCTTCGGTGTTCTCATACTAGTTTGGCTGCAGACTCACTTTCCATGGTGGAAGAAAAAGGGAGCTCCCACCCAGCAGTAGTGCCTTGACAGGGCAAACTGAAGTCTGAGTGGCTGAACTACACAAGATTTCATCTAATTTTTTATATTACTGTGTTCTTGTCACATTAGTATGATACATTTTCTATAACGTTACACTGGTAAGTTTTCTGTACAACATACCTGAAAGCCATGATAATTACTAGAGCAATGATGGTTGCTTGAAGGAAACGTTGACTGACACAGCTCTGGTCAGATGGAGATGGAGTCGTCTTCAAAAACAAATATAATTAGATTCTTATGATATAACTCAAGATCAACACCAAAGGAAACTTAACAAGATGATACACTAATGGATATAACATCTGTAGCTGGAGCTTTACCCCTGCCAAGGGCCTACACCAATAGGTGCAAAAGGGTTCTATTCGACCATGGTGGAGGATCCCCCTCCATGGGCAGGCGTTTGGGTGACACAACCCCTTTATCATTTCAGGCCCCTGTCATCTTCTCTATGTAGTAGTTCACACCGTACCTCATCTCTAATAGGCTTTTAATGGAGGAGGCCGAGAACCTCACCTGATGGACTCCTTCACCACTAAGTCTGCAACCCTGGTAGTTATACCCCTCATCAGTTGTACAGTGTCCTAAACTTTATAGTGAAAATCTTTTATTACGGGATCTTCAAAAGGAAAACATTTGGACATTTTACGATGTTATGATATATTTTTGCACTTTACAGCAATATTTGAAAAGACTGTATGCAACTTTTGGTATCCTTTTGCAGGGGTTATCCCATGATTTAATCTATAGTATACGTCAAGCTCTCTCTAACCAAGCTAGAACCACCTTCAGAGATCTCCCCATTCATTGCTCCAGTTTTATTTCAAATCTCTCTCTATCCGAGCTCAGGGTGTGTGTCCATTCTCAGGAGGCATGTCCCTTCTGCAGCAGCTCTCAACCTGTAAATGTCACAGCCTCTAATAGTAAATGTGGCTGGTAGTAGTTGAAGGATGGACCTGACCTTGTACGGCCACCTCAGTGAGGTGGACAGAGAAATAAGGAACAAGCAAGTGGTGCTATACAGATAGATTTTATTGACTAACTCTGTGGCTATACTAAATGGCATTTGTGGGACAACCCCTTCAATATTTTATAGTTGTATCATATTAACATTTCCCCTGTAGCCTGGATTTTCTGACCTAAGTTGCCTTTCTTTTTTTCCCAAGAAAATATTGAAGAGCCCCCTTCACAGTGTTTTACCCAGTGATCTCCATAGACCTTAAAGAGCATCTGTCAGCAGATTTGTACCTATGACACTGGCTGACCTGTTACATGTGCACTTGGCAGCTGAAGACATCTGTGTTGGTCCCATGTTCCTATGTGCCCGCATTGCTGAGAAAAATGATGTTTTAATATATGCAAATGAACCTCTAGGAGCAACGGGGGCGTTACCATTACACCTAGAGGCTCTGCTCTCTGCTCATAGAAGCTCATTTGCATATATATTAAAACATCATTTTTCTCAGCAATGCGGGCACATATGAACATGGGACCAACACAGATGTCTTCAGCTGCCAAGTGCACATGTAACAGGTCAGCCAGTGTCATAGGGACAAATCTGCTGACAGATGTCCTTTAATAAAGCCTAAAGCTTTGTCTGCTTGGATTTCATGTATTTGTGTAAATGCTTTTGAAAATGTACATCTACTTCTTGAATAATTAATTGCCAAAAAACACATATATATGTTGTATATGCACCTACCTTGCCAATGACTTTGGAAGGACGTTGCTTATAAGGGATACTCCCTGCACGACTGAATTGACTTCCAGTCTGACTAAAGGGTTAAAATGGAAAATATTTGCAAATTAAATAAATAATAGTGTGTCATTTATAGAAACTGGCAAGGAAATCCTTAAAGAATACTGGGGGAAAAAAATCTAAGAAATCTTAACCTGTTGCTGCTTTTCATGCTGTCGAGCCTCCTGAATTTGGCCAGCTTCCGACTCCACCTTTCCAGTTCATCGATCCGAGTCTCTAAGTTGTCTGTCAGCTTGCAGAGCTCTTTCACCGCCCCGACATTCTCCATAAATATCCTTTCCTGTTATTTGAAAAAAAAATTAAGAATGTCTTTTTACTTAAGGAGACATTAAAGGGGTATTCCCATCTGAGACAATGGGGGCATATCGCTTTATCGAGAATGGAGCGGGGAAAGTGGTGGCTGGAGGACCTTTTATCAAGATTTAGCCCCCAAAGTACCACCAAGCTGTTATCCGTTATAGTAATAGGTTTAGGCCTCATGCACACGTCTGTCTCCGTTTTGTGGACCACAGATTTGCTGGCCGTGTGCATGCCACTATCTTTTTTCAAACTTCTGTAAAAATGTCCTATCCTCGTCTGCAAAATGGACAAGGATAGGACATGTTGTATCTTTTTTGTGGGGCCGCGGAACGGACATACAGATGTGGACAGCGCATGGCGTGCTGTCCGCGTCTTTTGCAGCCCCATTGCAATGAATGGGTCCACATCCAAGCCGTAAAAAATGCAGATCGGATGCGGACTGAAAATACGGTCGTGTGCATGAGGCCTTACAGTGATGATTTTCTATCTTCTGGCTGTATCTGCATAAGGAAGATGAAAAACTTTGATGCACGTAGATGCCAATAAAGAGCCATGGGGAGGAGCTGAGACCATCACTAGTACAAAGTTGACAAGGAAACCCAAAAATAGACTGATATCGGAGCTGCTATCCAAATGGAGTCCAGATACTTTTATACACTGACAATAAGTGGATTAACCCTGCCCTCAAAGTATCTTGATTCTATTGGGATAGCACCTCGGATATCAGTCTATTTTTGTGTTCTCCTCGTCGATTTTGTACTCTGGACCTCCTCTCTGGCTGGACTACAAGGTAGCAGCTTCCCACCCATAGTTTTTCCGGCCTTTTGGAATGTTGTTTAGTAATAACTGAGTGTCTCAAAAGTTAAAATATAACTTTTATTTAGGTAAATTTCTAAAATTAATTGGGTAAGGTAATAACTAAAAACGCAAGATGGGATTGAATAGCCAGGTCTCCTTCTTTTGCTTCAGGCGGGGGTCAATATAACTGACGGCTCTCATAAATCATTCCAGCCTATAGCTGCTTTCCCTATCAGTCCCTAGTCTCAGGTTAGGGAAACCTAGCATGGCTGTATGTCGGAGCACTCGCCCTGAAAAGAGCGACCCCCAGCCTCAGGATACCTCGGGCCTGGTCTAAATCACAATCCTCACTTTCTCTTTGCTAAAGTATTTCTTGCTGGATTGCTTCTGCTAGATTGCTTCTACACGTTTCGCCTATCATATAGGACTCCTCAGGAAGCGATGTGTCTAGTCCCAGCATAATGGAATGTTGTGCCCTTACCACAACTAGATAAGGTGAGTGCTACCATCTCATAGGTTTTCACCCATTATATGAGGTATTGCTCTATGCGTGCTTTTTGGGTATTTTCCACTAGACACTAATTGAAGACATCATTAGCACCAAGTCAGGACCTGTTTTTATCACTGAACACTACTGTTTGCCATTGATGGCTGAGTTCTCAAGAGGGCTGGAGAGCACCTACTGCCATCAAGCCGTGTCATGGTGTCATGGTGTTGGGTGCCATTAGCTACCATGGACGTTCCTGTCTGGTATTTGTGAAGGGAACATTGATCATGCTTTGGTATGTCCAGGACATTGTAGAACCAATGCCTATTTTTATTCAGTTAGGAAATGTGGTGTTCCAACAAGATAACACTCGCCCACCTACTGCCCACACTAAACAATGTGCTCTTCAGGGTATCCAGCAGCTCCCCTGATCAGCTTGATCTCCATATCTCTGCTCTTTTAAGAATATCTGGGACTGGATGGAACGATAGATCTCCCAAGCACAGCAGCCAACAACCACCTTGGCTGAACTATGGGTCCAAGTTGAAAGAGCTTGCAATGACCACAGGAGGACATCCAGCATCTGTATGACCATCACTATGCCAGAGTGGGAGCCTGTATCACAACAAGGGGAGATGCCACCCAGTATTAATGTGACCCTGCCTCATCATGTACCCTGCTGCAGAACCCAAATAAAAGGTCTATCACCTTGGTTGTGTGATCATTGACCAAGCACCACTAACAGTTTATACCTTGTCAGTCACAGCTCAACCACATTACGTTTTCCAGCGTTCTTTTGTAGTTTTGAATATATCCAGTAACATAAATTCTGAAGAACTCAAATATTTTGCTCTTTCCTAAATTTAAGACCATACCTTATTTACAACTAAGAAATTCTCTATAGTTTCTCCGTTGGAGCACACCACATCCCCAGTCTCTTTTACTGCTTCGGGAAGAATCTCCTGAACTTCCTGAGCAATGACTCCTACAAGAAAAATAATATTAAGCCAAAATAACATTCATGGCATTCAACTGAGAATGAGATAACACAGGGAGACTGTTTAATTTATTAAATACTTTCTTCATTCATTCATTCATAGTTCCACATATGTCTATTTAACATACCTGTTTCTGCGGTGTCGTCCAGGCCTACCGTGCTGGCAAACTCAGGCTTGTAATGATACTGAACAAGGCGCATCTGAGAGATCCGTTTCAACTGCTCGGTGGTGTCAACCTGAGATAAGAGACACATTATATCAGAGGAATTATACCAGAGTGGTGAAAAAGTCTATGCATTTAGTGGTCTAAAAACCTTACATCTAAATACGCAAGTAGGATTCTTTCATAGCAATGCATCTGTTAGACTGGGAGAAAATCTTTGACTTTGCGTACATAAGTGAGATATCTGCCAATCCCAACGCTGGCAGTAGATAAGGGGCTTCAACTACACCCATTTCAATCAGAATTATTTAGAGTATGTCCACAGGAGACAAATATGCTGCGCATGTGCTGCTGCGGGTTTGTGAACGTCATATCCTGCAGCGTTTTACAGTACCAGCATAACGGATGAGATTTTAAGAAACATCATCCACATACTGCAAAAAAGAATCTATGGTATTTCACTTTATCACGTGGATTTCCATTGCAGATTGCACTCTTTGCAAGGCAGAGGGTGAAATACACGGCAAGTTTGCAGACAATTCTGCAATAAATCCAAAATCCATGTGGCTGTACCCTAAGGCTCAAGTAGACTATATGACCAAAAGTATGTGGACAACTGACAACCCATAACATAGGCATTTATATTGAGTTGGGCCCCTTTTGTGGATATAAGAGGCTCCATCTTCTGGAAAGGCTTTCCACAAAACTGTGTCCATTCAGCTAAAAGAGCATTTGTGATGTCAGACAATGATGCTGGATGAGAAGGTCTGGCTCGGGAAGATGTCACTCATGTGTGCAGGCCACTCAAGCTGCTGCACATGAAACTTGTTTTAAGCTTGTGAGCAGCTACTTGTCTGTGGGAAAACATTTCATAAGGTTTCAACACGCATTTCTTGTGCTGGTGTCACTTCCAGAAGCAGTTTACAAATGTATTTGCCACCCTCTAGAATGGTTGCCATACCTTTATGTTGCACAATATGTTATGCAACATGCACATTGTATGTTTGCGACTGGGGATAATTGGGACTCTGTAAAAGGTAGTGGTTTAATGGTTACAAGGACCCATGAAGGCACAGAGCAATTCCCATACTAAGTGACTGTGCAGCTGTATTTTCATGTAACATACACATTTCATATATTTCTGCTGACTAAGGAGTTAATAGGCTGTATCAACATCCACCACTAGATGGGGCTGTTGTCACCCTGTGTATATAGATAGGAGGGGTTAGAACACATCAGTCAGTGAAGTGGATAGACAGAGTCTAGACATTGATGAGTGAGAGAACCTCCACACAAACCGAGCACCCCTCAACCAGTACGCTGTGCCGCCTGACTTCATTACACAGTATTGACAGTAAAGCCAGTCCTAGCTTAGGTACCAGCCAGGGAAAGGCAAAATAAAAAGAACTTGATATACTTGAAAAGCATTCCAGTGTTATGGAAAGGTGCGAGTGGAAGCCCTGCGGAGATAATTAGTCTGAAAGGACTTTATAGGCTCTGTAGAAACATTGTTTAAAACTGTAAAGGCTTCTGGCCCTGGAAAAGCTTACAAAAGGCAGAATCCAGATATGCCCACCATATTGCAAAGCATAGTTTAACATTGAGGTCTGCCATGTCGTTGAATCGTACAAGGAAAAGTGTTGCACCCTATTTCTGGATTCCTATGCTTAACAGGGTTTCAAAGCTGAACCCAGACATATCGACATTTCCAGCCAGGCAGCCAGATCCGGTGTTGTACTGGGCTCTCCATGGGTAAAGCTAGGGTGAGGCTTCCGCATAGCAGTGAGCCTGTGACGTCACCGACACTAGTGGGCAGGCTTTAGCGCTGCCCTAGCCTGTAAAACGGCTAGGGTAGTGCTAAATCTTGCTCATTAGTGCCGGTAACGTCACCGGCAACACTGCTAGGCGGAAGCCTCCACCTAGCAGAGAATGTAAACTAACAGACCTTGCCCTGCATAGTACAGCGCAGGGGGCAAGGGAGTGCATGCAAGGGAGAGATGCTCATATCAGAGGACCTGCCTGGGTAAAAATGGGGATATGTCCGGGTTTAGCTCTGAACCCAAACAACCCCTTTACGTGTGAGACTCAGAAGTGCAGTGTAAGGAATATTTGCTTTAAAGAAACCTCTTGACCTATTAACTACTACCTGAATTTCAGTCTTTAGTAAAAAATTGTTCTACTGCAAAGTTGCCTCATCATTGCCTCCTCTGCTTCAGGGGATCCTGTTATGAACATCACACAATTCTTCACCATCGAGGGCAGCCAAACCATCATCAGGCAGGAGACGCCAAGACCAGGGTGTGCCCAGAAGGGAACAAAGGTGTCCCCTTCCCATCACTGCATGGCCCAGGAGAGCATTAGAGTGAGTACTGACTACAATCACAATACTAACTACTATCACTCCTGTCCTCGCTTCTGCTCTCCTCTCCTAGGATTGATGCAACTGCTGCAAGTTGAGTATGGGAAAAGCAGGCTGCTTCAGGGACTCATAGAGGCAAGGTAGGACAGGCTGAGAGCCTACAGTCACTTTAGTGCATGCAAACGAGACCTCTGGAGGAGATCAAGATCCACAACCCTGGTTTAATGATCACTTCAGAAGGTTGTGCCATTGTTCAATAAAAATACAAGTTCATTTGCAATGTCGTTGTCATTATAGGGAGCCCCTCTTACAAATGCAGCAGAATGTCCTCAGCTCTAAGTTCCACTATTCCTTAACGACTCACCTCCTCAATGTCCTCCTTGGCTCTGATGTCAGAAGGATGCAAAAGTGAGCCCATGATCTTGACATTCCCATGAACCACCAAAGCTTCATCTGGCCGCTCTGTGTTGATGCCAATACGTCCATGGTGGAAAACAGTGTCTGGAAGTTGACCACGTTGCCAAAGCACTTCACTGTCGCTCTCAAACTGGCCAGGATTTGAGGCCTGTGAAGAAAGGGAAGCAGAAACCTAACATTGTAAAATTGCCCATCCTATCATCTGAAGAGGACTGGGCATTTATCAGAACCACTCAATAGATTATATCTTCTTAGGCATGGGCTTCAGATTGTGACAGATGCTGGATTATAATTTACCGTAATACTATTTAAGTCTATCACTTGCTTTCAGATTACTAGACACCAGATTAAAGGAATTTTATAGTTTCTTATTCCAGTATACTTACCCGGACAATGATGCGTTCAGATCCCTGCGCTGCAACAAGGTATGTCTGATTCTGTGCCTGAACTTGGAGCGCCACCACTAGGAGAAAATACCTGCAAAAAGCACAAAAATGGAGCAAATGAATGTGATGAGGTGGGTGGTCAAGTCAAGGAACAGGTCGGAGACAATATAATGGCAGGAGGTGATATGCAGGGGTTAACGGATGGCCCTGTATAAAATTGTCTTTTTTCTACTTTCATAGAGAGGCATACAGAAATGTTTTTGCTGTACATCTGACGGACAAAAAAGTGGCAAGCTCCTTCAGATGCTGTATTATAATAGTGTACTCTGCTGAAAACATTTCTTCTATGTAAGAATATCTCCCTAAGGCCTCATGCACACAACAGTATTTTTTTGCGGTCCGCAAAAAGCTGTTCCGTGATCCCTTTTCCGTTTTTGTTTCCTTGTGTCTTCCTTGATTTTTGGAGGACCACCAGACATGAAAAGTGAAAAAAAAAAATTGAAGTCAAGTTTTCCTTGCAAATGATAGGAAAAAAGCGGACGCAGATGACAATCTTGTGTGCCTCCGTGTTTTTTCACGGACCCATTGACTTGAATGGGTCCGCGAACCGTTGTCCGTGGAAAAAATAGGACAGGTCATATTTTTTTGATGGACTGGAAACACGGATTACGGACGCGGATTTCAAACGGTGCATTATCCGAGTTTTCAACGGACCCATTGAAAGTCAATGGGTCCGCAGAAAATCACGGAAAACGGAACAACGGACACGGAACACAACAACAGTCGTGTGCATGAGGCCTAATACAGCGCAGTATGGAAACACCATAAACTGGAACACAGTGTGCTTATGGTAGAGAAACCACCGGGAGTCCATGTACCGCCATATATGCTGTGTGCAAATGTTATTGCTATATTTATTCAGAGGTTTGATATTTAACCCATGTCCACACAGCTTCCACGATACAGCAGTACGAAATGATTAAATGCTCACAAAGTTCTCTATGGACTTTACCCATATAGATGGATGGATGCATCTGAAACATCCCCTTCAAACATTGTTTGCATTGCACTATATATGCTGTTCGGCTCGAGCATCGCTATGCTCGGCACATAGGAGTGCTCAGCCGAATACTGCGGGTGCTCGAGTATAATTTAATACAATGAAGGTCAACGGGAGACACGAGCATCAAACCAGGCACCCCCTGCTCTGAAGAAGAGAGGGTGTCTGGTTCACAAAAAAAGGTTAGAAATTGATGGAAACCCCATCAAAATGGTTTGGAACCAGCATTAAGAGGATGGCTGGATTTGTCTTGGACTCCTATTATCTGCAACATACAATAGACAATCACACAAAGGCTATATGCCAAAAGCCAGGTATATGCAAGCCATCAATCTATCCAGGAGACAGATACAGTCAGCATACCTTACAATGGCAGCCTTGTGCACTATGAGACATTCCAAACCAGCTCTCATCTGACTGAGAACCAGTAAGCCTTAAAGTTACTTCAGATCTGTTTGATGGCTTGGGTGGACCTGCACACCTAGATCAATATCATTAGGGAGACAAAACGTTTTCTGATTGTCCTAACATAATATTCAATCACCTTTCTATACAGTTTTGTCATGTAAAAACTCATTTGCAAAAACATGGGCATATGGGAAAGACATGCAAATGAGCAGAATCTGCCTTGTTTTTCAGCTGAAAAACCATTTGCATGGAAAATTTGCGATCTACACTACTCATGAACAGCGCCATCTATTGGTTTCACTAATAGTCTTGTCATAAGACTTTTTCTATTTTATATATATATATATATATATATATATATATATATATAATGTCGCTGTTCGATTACAACACTTCCCTGGGCTGCCCGGCATTACTACTCCTGAGCCCTTCTTCTGTCTGTATATGCAATAGCCATGTCATCTGATGCCTTTTTTTACAGGTCCTCCAAGTAGTGTGCATTTCCTCTTATGCATTTGTTATTGTTCATATGATAACCTGGTTCACCAGCAGGTGGCAGCAAACTTGGCAGTGCTAGGTAGCAAAGTCTGGAATCCTTTTTCCAGCTCTCTGACTCTCCTCTAAGGAGAGAGAACTAGCTAGTTAGAACCAGTTAGTTAGTTCCTGTACTCCATGCTGTAAGGAGAAAAGCAAGCGCTCGTCCCTGTGGGACTGAGCTATCCCTAAAAGCCAAGCTAAGTAAGCTTCAAGCCAGAAAGAAGTTCCTAGGATTACAGTAAAGAGACTACAAAGAGTAAGAAGTTGTAGCATAAAGCAAGCTAAAGGAAAGGATTTATATTTTATATTTCTGACATAGCAGAGCTGAGACAGTACAGATTCAGCAGAGAGAAATTTGTTGCAGAAGTTGTTGCCTGCCATTTTCATGCTAAAATTTGCTGAGAATCAGGACCAAGCCTGGAAACTGTTTACCGTTTATTCAAGTTAAGCTGCATTTAAACTTCATACCAAGTCTGGACTTAATCTCTTCACCAACCCAGTTAATCACCCCTTTTTCTGCTAAGGACGACCACGCCTGGGGTTCCAGGATATCCAGGTAGGAGCACTGTGACAAGTGCAAAAGCCACACCTAAGGACACTATAGGCAACCCTTATACCACTATGGCATTCCTACACCTGGGTTCCACCATCACCTTCTACATAGGGGGACTTAGTCTCCCATTGCTGAAATGCAACTGGCGTCACGAAAAACGCTTTCACTTTAAGGGACCTCTGGTAGTACCCCGTCCGCTGCAGATACCATACAGAACCTGTATGTCTCCATGCCCAACCGTATCTCATCCTGTATCAAAGCTAGAGGCCGTATCTCAACCTGTATCAAAGCTAGAGGCCGTATCTCAACCTGTATCAAAGCTAGAGGCTGTATCTTATCTTGTATCCAAACTAGAGACCGTATCTCATCTTGTATCCAAGCTAGAGAGACCATATCTCATCTTGTATCCAGGCTAAAGCCCATATCTCATCTTGTTTTAAGGCTAGAGGCGTCCAACAGGGTCATAGAGCTTCCTTTCAACTTAATCTCTTACATATATCATTATTACACTTACGCATAGAAAGCTTCATTCCAATTCCAACAACTTCTTCTTTTTTTCTTACTATATATATATATATATATATATATATATATATATAGATAGATAGATAGATATAGATATAGTGACACAGTGAACAGTATGGTCTGGGAGGATAGATATTTTCCTCCCCATGTGTGCTGCTGTGCTTGACCCCGGACTGGATTTTAAGTGCCGGCCCAGGTTTTGACAACACCTAGCTGTCCTTAAAAGACAGCTGGGCTCAGCAGCAAAGGGTCTCTGTTTTGGCATCTGAGGCATGGTGCCGTGCTAAAGGGCTGAGTGCCGCACGCTGGGAAACAGGCCCTCTAAAGCCTGCTGTGGACCGCTGGGGATAAAACTGCCAACAAGCTGATATTTTTGTTCTGTGGACTTTGCATTGTGTGAACTAACACCAAGACTGTACAGAGTTATTTTACTTTTGCCTTATGTGTGAATAAACACTGAAGTTTTGCTTTACAAACTTGTTTTCACTTCTGTACTGCATCTGCTTACCCTGCCTACCAGAGCAAATCCCCACAATTGGTGGAGGATGCGTGCACACGCAGTGAGGCTGGCGTTAACGACGAAATATTTTCGTTTTCGCGTACGGCTGGATGTCCTGGATTAAACCAGCTAAATTCAAACCTGTGTCATGTGACAAAATGGAGGCTGTAATGAAAGCTCTCGTGGAGGCTAACCAACACCAGCAAGAAACAAACCAGCTGCTGTTACAACACGTGATGGCTTTACAGACGGCAGGAGCGTCCCAGAGAGTCCATGATGTCCGGAAAGTGGTCCGTGCGGCGATCCCCAAGATAACACCATCAGATGACGTCGAAACTTATCTGGCCATGTATGAGAAGGTGGCCACAAGGGAGAATCTACCCCGAGATCAGTGGGCTGAGGTCGTCCCTCCGTTCCTGACATCCGATTCCCAGCGGGTGTATTTGGGCTTGCCGGATGATCAAGCGGCCGACTACCAGAAAGTCAAGGGTAAGATTCTGGCAAGACTGGTGGTGAATGTGTTGGTCCGGGCCCAGCGGGTGCATCAGTGGGGGTTCAACTTGCTTCACCTCTTGCAAAAGTGGCTACAGCCTGATGTGGTGAGCCCCACTGCTATGCTGGACCGTCTGTTAGCTGATATGTTCTGGAGGACTTTACCACCCCCTCTCCAGCACTGGATCCGCCAGGTGTCTCCTGGCAATGGCCTTGAGATGGTGGACCTGGTGGAACGCTATGAGGCTACCAGGAATCTAAAGGGGGGTTCTTTCGGGAGAGGGCCAGTCATACCCCAGAAATCTCCACCCTAGGCCCGGAGGTTTGAGCCTATAAAACCCGCTCAGGATGTAGCCACTGTGGACCTGGCTCCGATAGTCTGCTGGCGGTGTCAGGAGCCTGGCCATGTAAGGGCTGACTGTCCCCATCGGGTTGAGCCCATGGACACTAACTATGGCTACTGTCAGTCGCTATATGCCAGGAAGCTGTGTGCAACAGGTACCCCAGGGACTCTAGATCACGTGCCAGGTGGAAGTGGGAGACACTCCAGCAGAGGCCCTGCTGGACTCAGGCAGTCTGGTGACCCTAGTAAGGGCTCCCATGGTACGGTCCGCTGAGTATACTGGCCGGAAAGTCGGGGTAATGTGCATTCATGGGGACTTGAAAGACTATCCCAGCACCCTGGTGTCTCTAACCACAGGGGCCGGTAGTTGCCACAAACTTACACTACAAACTTATAATCGGGAGAGACTTCCTGGGTTTCCTGGCACTGTGGCCTGCTACGAGATTGACTGTTGCCCATGAGACAGGAGTAAACCCAGCAGAGTGGCCTTTCTCCGGAGGGAGACCAGAACCCTGGGAACCTGAGGCCGAAGGGCCAGCAGTAGGGGTGACCGCCACTTCGGTGGAAGAGGGGGAGACAACCCCACTGAGTGTAATGGTGGGAGATGTGGAGGACTTGCCGCCGGGGCCTGAGCTGGCAGACCTCAATGTCTCCGGGGATAATTTTGGTACTGCACAACACCGGGACCCAACCTTATCCCGAGCCTGGGAAAATGTATTAATAATAGATGGTGAACCACATCAACCGGGAACCGAGTCTATGTTCCCCAATTTTGTGGTTCAACAGGAGATTCTGTAACAGGTAAATCAACGACGGGGTGAACATATTGAACAGTCGTGTTGGAGTTAGTCCACCAACATGTTCTTGGGGGACACCTGGGCCAGCAGAAAGCGCAGGACCAAATTCTACAGCGGTTTTACTGGCCCAGTGTGTTCAGAGAGGTAGAAGAGTATTGCAAGTCTTGCCCAACCTGCCAGATAACCAGCCCCCAGCCACATTTCCGTTGTCCCCTGGTCCCTCTTCCGATTATTGAGGTTCCATTCGAGCGGATCGCTATGGATCTCATAGGCCCAGTACCGAAGTCCGCTAGAGGGCACCAACACATCTTGGTAGTCCTGGACTATGCCACTCGGTAGCCGGAGGCGGTGCCGCTGCGACATACCTCCGCCAAACTCATAGCCAAAGAGTTAATGGAGATGTTTTCCCAAGTGAGCCTACCTAAAGAGATTCTGACCGAGCAGGGGACCCCTTTTATGTCAAAAGTCATGAGGGAACTCAGTAAACTACTACAGATAAAACAGTTACGGACGTCCGTCTATCACCCGCAATTGGACGGCCTGATAGAGAGGTTTAATCAAACCTTGAAATACATGTTAAAGCGGGTGGTGTCTAAGGATGGGAGGGACTGGGACCTTCTTCTGCCCTATCTCATGTTCGCAGTGCGAGAGGTGCGCCAGGCCTCTACTGGGTTCTCGCCCTTCGAACTGCTGTATGGCCGACATCCGCGTGGTCTGTTGGACATAGCCAAAGAGGCGTGGGAACAACAACCCACACCCTATGAAAGTGTGATTGAGTACTGTATGTCACTCAGATGAAAGAGCGGATGGAGACAGTGTTGCCGCTGGTTAAGGAACATATGGAGGCAGCTCAGCGAGCCCAGAGTAGAGTCTATAATTGCCAGGCTCGGGTTCGGAATTTTAACCCGGGTGATCGGGTTTTGGTTCTGGTACCGACCCTGGACAGTAAGTTCCTGGCCAGGTGGTAGGGGCCCTACAAGGTACTTGAGAAAGCTGGAGAGGTAAATTACAAGGTACACCAGCCAGGCTCGGGTTCGGAATTTTAACCCGGGTGATCGGGTTTTGGTTCTGGTACCGACCCTGGACAGTAAGTTCCTGGCCAGGTGGTAGGGGCCCTACAAGGTACTTGAGAAAGCTGGAGAGGTAAATTACAAGGTACACCAGCCAGGGAGACGAAAGCCGGAGCAGGTTTACCATGTTAATTTACTTAAAACCTTGGCAAGATAGGGAGACCTGTACTGAAGACAGCCCGCGGCCGGGTTTTCTAGCGGAAGAGGTTCCGGCCCCTCTGTCTGATGCAAGGGAAGCGGTTACCACAGTAGAAATTGCTGACAGCCTCTCCTCTAAACAGACTCAGGAGGCCAGGGAGTTGATTAGTCGGAACACGTATGTGTTCTCGGACCTCCCTGGACGCACTTCCGCAATCCGGCATGACATTGTCACTGAACCTCAGGCAAAAGTCTGGTTAAAGCCATACCGGGTACCCGAGGCTCGGCGACAAGCCATCTCAGAGGAAGTGCAGCTAATGCTGCGGCTAGACGTCATCGAGGAGTCAAAAAGAGAATGGGCCAGTCCTATAGTCTTAATACCCAAGCCGGACGGGACGTTACGGTTTTGTAACGATTTTCGTAAGCTGAACGAAATATCGAAATTCGATGCGTATGCCATGCCCCGGGTGGATGAGCTAATCGAGAAGTTAGGACAAGCACTGTATTTTTCTGTTTTGGACCTCACGAAAGGGTACTGGCAGGTGCCCTTAACAGAGGCTGCCAAAGAGAAAACTGCCTTCATCACGCCTGAGGAGCTGTATCAATATAAGGTCTTACCCTTTGGTCTGCATGGTGCCCCCGCCACTTTTAAGCGTCTAATGGATATTGTGTTTCTTCCACATCGGCGGTACGCCTCGGCTTACCTGGATGATATTGACATACACAGTACCGACTGGGAAAGTTACCTGCCCAAAGTACAGGCCGTAGTGGACTCCCTTCAGAAGGCTGGACTAACAGCTAACCCAAAGAAATGTGCGATAGGGTTAGAGGAGACTAAATACCTTGGGTATGTCATTGGGCGTGGAGTGATCAAACCCCAAGTAAAGAAAATAGAGGCGATACGGAATTGGCCCTGACCTGTTACTACTAGGCAAGTAAAGTCGTTCCTGGGGATGGTGGGCTATTACATGAGGTTCATCCCCCACTTTGCTACGAAAGCAGCGCCAATGACTGGACTCTTGAAGGGACATAAGTCAGTGATGGTTCGCTGGGATGATCAGGCGGAAGAGGCGTTCTTTGAAGTCGGCGTTGTGTGGGTCCCTGGTTTTGGCGACCCCTAACTTTAAGCGGCAATTTATAGTACAGACGAATGCCTCCGAAGTAGGCCTCGGTGCTGTACTGTCCCAGGAAGTCAACAGGGAGGAGCATCCCGTTGTCTTCCTCAGCCGTAAGCTCACCCCAGCCGAGACCAGGTACAGTATAGTCGAGAGAGAGTGCCTGGCTATCAAGTGGGCACTAGAATCTCTCTGCTATTATTTGTTGGGGAGAAAATTCCGCTTGGTGACCGACCACTCCCCTCTCAAGTGGATGAGCCAGGCCAAGGACAGAAATGCCCGGGTCACCCGATGGTTCCTTTCCCTACAGAACCTTAAATTTGCAGTGGAACACAGGGCAGGCCGGTTACAGGGAAACGCGGATGCCCTATCCCGAGTACATTTTTCTCGGGCGAATATTCACCCCCTCAGGGTTGAACAAAGGGGGGGGGGATGTGACACAGTGAAGGGTATGGTCTGGGAGGACAGGTATTTTTCCTCCCCGTGTGTGTTGCTGGGCTAATTTGCAGCCAGGTGAGGTGAAACACCGGACTGGATTTTAAGTGCCGATCCGGGTTTTGACAACACCTAGCTGTCCTTAAAAGACAGCTGGGCTCAGCAGCAAAGGGTCTCTGTTTTGGAATCTGAGACATGGTGCCGTGCTAAAGGGCTGAGAGCCGCACGCTGGGAAACAGGCCCCCTAAAGCCTGCTGTGGACCGCTGAGGATAAAACGGGCAAAAAGGTGATATTTTTGTTCTGTGGACTTAGCATTGTGTGAACTAACACCAAGACTGTACAGAGTCATTTAACTTTTGCTTTATGTGTGAAAAAACACTGAAGTTTTGCTTTACAAACTTGTTTTCGCCTCTGTACTGCGTCCGCTTACCCTGCCTACCAGAGCAAATCCCCACAATATATATATATATATTTTCATACCACCATATTATCATATGATCGACTAAAGTCTGTGTGTCCAGACCGCTGTACTCACCTCTGATCTGGATTGGGTTTTCCTTTCTTTCTCATGTTGTTTGCTGTAGTTTCACTAAAATGGAGCCTCCCAACTGTGACTTTAGTGACCTGTTCTGGTGGAAGAGACATCCTGAGACGGCCAGAGAGAAAGAGAGGTAGAGTACTATTACATATCGCACATATTGCATTTTTATTATTGAGCTGCCATTTACTTACGTTACTGGATGAAAGGGGCGTTTGCTGCGATCGGACTGTGACTGCTCAATACTGATGCTTTGATTGATGGCCTCCAGCTGAAAAGGTGCAAGCATAAGGAAGGACGGGTTTGAATTGTATAAGCTAATATGGATTCCTCAAATTATATAAAATTTATATATTTAATTAGATTTTAGATATTATCTTCGTCGGTCTACCTACCAAAATAACACACATGGCCAAATGATCATGATATTAAAGAATCAGAGTCGATAACTTTATCCTCTCATGTCTGTGATCTCTGGTATGCTAGGACTATACAGCATATTTAATATAACAACAAAAAATAAATGGGCAAATAACAATACAACTTTCCCGAACTAGGCCAAAAAATAAAAAACACCAAAAATCAACAGCCGGGAATACAGTAAAACAATGAATCTTTATTACATAATTACAATAAAAGCACATGATTAAAACATAATATCTGTGGTGGTGCCAGAAATACATAAGGCACACAGCCAAAACAGGGAATCCCTATGGACGGCACATGTTTACTACCATAAAGAGATAAGACCCATCCTGGTCACTTATATATATATATATATATATATATATACATATAAGACAGAAATTGGACTGCACTCCAGAGGACTTTTCAATAAGTCAATGTGTTTTATTCACCCATCAAGTGGCACAGAGCGACGTTTCGGCTCATACATGAGCCTTTCTCAAGCTTGAGAAAGGCTCATGTATGAGCCGAAACGTCGCTCTGTGCCACTTGATGGGTGAATAAAACACATTGACTCATTGAAAAGTCCTCTGGAGTGCAGTCCAATTTCTGTCTTATACAAGTGGGTGAGCACCTATTGCCATACTTGCGCCTTGCACCCTCCTTTTTTCCTCTTGGATGGTGCTGCTGGTGGTTTTTTCTTTTTATATATATATATATATATATATATATATATATATATATATATATATATAAAATGTAGAGAAATAAGTAATAAAGTGCAAGTGCAAGCAAAAAACATATACAATTCAGTGACTAAGGGCTAAGTACAAAATGCCCAGAAGACAATCGGACAAGTAAATCATAAATGTACCATACTAACCAAAAGGGACCCTGCGCGCCGACGCGCGTTTCGCTCAAAGCTTCATTACGGGCCCCTGATGACCCCCTGAAAGAGCCAGGACCCAGCAGCGGGGAGCAGGTCTGACCAGTAATGGGGTTTGTCAAGAGATGGCCAACCACTTTAACTTTGCAGCACAAGCTATTCAGAATAGATCTTGCCATATTATGTCATATGACGATCATAATGTGGGGCCCCAACATTCCCGGCCCTTCCCTACAGCTAAAAAGAGAGATACTGCGAACAACATATGTTTCTTTGGAGGACTCACTGTGATTATGTATTCATGTCAATTGCTGCCATGTAATACTACCTCATTATCCCAACATTGTAATTTACAATTAATGTAATAAGTGAGATCTTTGCTCGATTCTCACCTTCACACCATTTAGTTTTAAGTAGAAGCACTCAATAGGTAGGATGCCCTCTGGGGTTTTGACATATTTAGGCTCTCCGATCATGCCGATGTAGACCGTCACTTGAAAATGGTTCTTCTTCTGGCACACAAAAGCATCATCTCCCACTGAGAAGTTAAATCCTTTGTCTGCGTCGACCTTGTAAGTAGGCATTGGGCTGCATGAAACAAGATCATTCAAGGGTCAAATATCATGAGTCTCAATACCATCCCATTAAATTCAAACTGAATGTACACTGAGTGGCCACTTTATTAGAGACACCTGCCCTTTCATGGAAATTAGACTCATGAATCCGGAGTGCGATATAAAAGTGAAGACATTTTTCTGTGGATCAGTTTCAGGGTGAATCCACATTAGAATGGGAAAATCGTGCAATCTGAGCAACTTCGAATGACGCATGGTCATCGGTGCTAAACTAGTTAGTAGTGTTGAGTGAAGCCGGTTCAGACTGTTCTGTCTGTACTGGATACGTTCCTAAACTTTGTTCACAATATGCGCTCCGTATGGCATTACAATGTATGGGCTCCGCTGAGGCAATCTAATTATCACCACCAGTAATGTGAGACTTGTTTAGTCTCGTGCCTGTGCGGTTAGAGTTAATTGACTTAGTGTCCATTCAGAAGTCCGTAGTGTTTTGCGGTCCGCGAGTTGCGGACTGCAAAACACTGACACCGCACATGGCCGGCACTATATAGAGGACTCCTATTCTTATCCGCAGCTGTGGACAAGAATAGGACATGCTCTATTTTTTTGCACAGCCGCGGACCGGAAGTTCGGGGCCGCCGACCAGAAATGTGGATGCGGACAGCACACTGTGTGCTGTCCTCATCTTTTCCGGCCGCGTTGAAAATGAACGGATCCGGACCATTCATACGGACATGTGAATGGACCCTTACTAGGATGGAAGATTAGTGCGGCCATTTTACCACCCATCCCCTTTTCACATTAACAAACACACGGAGACCTCATTTTGGTGTAAAAGGCCATAGCGGCCCATTTAGTAACAGATTTCCCATAATAACATTTTCTTTACATAACTTGCATATATCTGAACAATGTTCCATCTTCATAACCACCTGATCATGAGGGATCCTGGAAGGCAACCCCATATTTTTTATCCTCCAGTTGAAGTTTCACCTTACCCTTGGCCGGACTCACTGACCCAAGGGCACCAAACATAAACATCATGCCCCAAACAGGAGCCCCATCCTTCAACTCACCAAACCTCCTAAGATGCACGCCCCAAAGAGTCATGCAACTATTCCAAATCATTTAGTCATGTTACTGGTTCCAGGAAAATAATAATGAATTTTCTTGCTCCCCTGGCCTTCACAGTCCCCCCCTCTCCCCCCAGACCTAAATCCTATAGGGGATCCCTGGGTAGAATGGGCTGTTCATAGCATGTCAGTACTTCTGTCTAATCTGTTGCAACAGTTCTGGACCAATATTCCTACAGAACTATTTCAACACCTAGTGGAATCTATACCAGGATGAACTGCTGCAGTCCTGAAGGCCAAAGGAGGTCCAACGCGCTACTAGATGGGTGTCTCTAATAAGGTAGCCATTCTATGAATACTCCAGCCAATCAGTCCAGATATTGCTCTGCTTACATTATATCGTATGACTTTTACTTACAGTTCCTTGTAGTTGCTGTCATACAAGGTGACCCACTTATTCTGTAGGTGCGGCTGCCATTTTATAGACTGATAATTCGGGTCCAGGTAGGAGCCATTCAGACTGTCATTATCTTGCATAAGACCTGTAGTCAAAATCGGAAAAAGTCAATTAAACTATGAGGATAACTGTTGTACCCATAAGCCAACCCCAAAGACCACCCTTGTCATTGAATGTTATGTAATTACTGTGGTAGTAACATGTACCTCTTTAGCATGCTTGCCAACTTTTGACAAAGGATTTCAAAGACGGGAGCGGGCACCTGTGCACGGTGCCAAATTTTTTCTTATGCCCCATCTATTTATATGAGACACGCTCCCAACCTGTGGCATTTACACAACTCATACCTATTCGACATAACCCATAATGAATACACACCATACAGCAAATAGAGATATAGATCCCAGCATATCAAAGCCCCCCTGTATACAGATTCCAGGCCAGATGAGCCCTGTACCCTCACCCCAGGCTAGGCTTTCCCTGTACACAGACTCCATATACATCATGCATACTAGATGGGCAGTTGTGGCAGACATATGTGAAACACCTGTAGAATATAGACTTGAAGTACTGAAGTACTTCCCATGACAGGAGCAGCACAATCATGTTGGCCAGTGGTGGCCACGGTTCATTTGTTATGGATGACTACAGGGTGCATTGCTCCTTTAACTGGGTCCATTTGATGTTATAGATGGACTGGCCAGGGAACTTGTTCCTGGCAGCCTGTGTAACGCCCCAGTGGTGCATTACCACCTTTTACACCTCTCCACTATCTCCTATGGTTGATTTAATGTCATCATGTATATTTATTTTATAGGTTCAAACACTGTGCATTTCCTATTTTGCAACTATTATGTGTAAGTGTTATGTGCCTGGTTCACCAGCAGATGGCGGCATCTATGGCAGAGCTGTTTTGCCTCGAATGGAGCCCTTCTTTCCATTCTAGCCCTATCTAGAGAGGAAGGAGTTTTAGTTAGTGAAGGTCAGTTTAGAGTACCCAGTTTGGGGAAGGAAGCAGGCTCTCGTCCTTGCTGGACAGGCCCTGCCAAAATCAGAATAGAGTACCCCCTGCAAGGGGAAGGCTGTGTCTCAGCCAGCAGAGCACCTTCAGCTATGATGGATTAAGAGGCCACACCAAAGAGCCTCCAAAGCCAGGAAGAGAGTCCCTTGGACAAAGACAAAGCTACAGACCAGACCACAGAAAGTTAAGTACAGCAGAAAGGAAAAGATTCCATTTAATTCTGTTAGCACAGCAGAGCCAGAGAGCAACAGATGGAGCAGGGCGTGTTTGCCTGTCAGTTTTAAAGCAAAAGCCTGCTGGTGACCAAGGCAAAGTTGGAAGATTGTTTCCTGATTAACGTTTATGCAAGTAAAGCTGTTATCAACTTCAACACAAGGTCTGGACTCAATTTATTTCATCCGCTTCATCAACGATCCCTTGCTCTGCTTCGCAGGACAATGCCTGGGGTTCCAGCGTATCCAGGTAGGAGCACCGTGACACGTGCACAAGTACAAATAAAGGGACATGTAGCCCACCCTACAGCACTCCGGCATTCCTACACTGGGTACCACCACCTACAATATTACTAAAGGGGGCCCTGTGCCCTTGTTGCTTCATTGCAACTGGCGTCACGACAAAACCATTGACTTTATTTTCCCTCTTAAAGGGATCCCCATGGACATTGGCCCCCGTGCGCTGCACCTGCTCTTGCTCAGCTTGCCAGAGCTCCAGCAAGTGATTGCTCCGAGGCTTGGGTCCCTACAGCCACGTTCTGCCAGGCGCTGTTACCCCCAAAGCTGTTTAAGGGCATCTGTCAGCAGATTTGTCCCTATGACACTGGCTGACCTGTTACATGTGCACTTGGCAGCTGAAGACATCTGTGTTGGTCCCATGTTCATATGTGCCCGCATTGCTGAGAAAAATGAAGTTTTAATATATGCAAATGAGTCTCTAGGAGCAATGGGGGCATTGCCCTTACACCTAGAGGCTCTGCTCTCGCTGCAACTACCACCCCTATCCAGGCAGTTTAAATGTGATCATGCCTGTCCCTGACTTCTCCTAAAGTCAATCAAAGTGCAGGGAGTACAGCAGTTGCAGAGAGAGCAGAGCCTCTAGGTGTAATGGCAACGCCCCCGTTGCTCCTAAAGGCTCGTTTGCACATAATAAAACATCATTTTTCTCAGCAATGCGGGCACATATGAACATGGGACCAACACAGATGTCTTCAGCTGCCAAGTGCACATGTAACAGGTCAGCCAGTGTCATAGGTACAAATCTGCATTGCTCTTCTTGGATTCTGTAAGATATCTCCCCTTTTGGAGTCTCCGGGGCAAATAAGTGTCAATAGTCCTTAATTTGCAGGAACTGTCCCTAATTTTCAGAGACAGTCCCTGCAAATTTGGGCTGTCCTGTTCCAAAAAGGGCGTGGCTTGTGTAAGCCCCACCCATAAGCGAGCAGGCCTGTCCAGTTTGAGGGCATTCCTGGGGTAGGGGTCTACTTGTCCCTAATTTACCAATCGCAATGTTGGTAATTATGCGGACGTTCCAGGAGAGTTGGCAAGTATGCTCTTTTAGTGAGCGCTATCTATGTTAGTTGTCCATGTATTAGTCTATTTATGAAACTAAATATGGGCGCTGTTTGCAAAAAATATATTGTATAGTGCTAAAAATGGGGCAGAATTATGTAAAACTGTCTAACGTAAAAATTCTTATTGTTGCCCATAGCAACCAATTAGCGTGCAGCTTTTATTTCTTAAACTGTTCTGGTAAGATGAAAGCTGCACTGTGATTGGTTGCTATGGGTAACAAAGACTGGATTTTCTTTTAGACAGTTTTAATAAAGCTAACCCATTTGGTCAGCACAAAATAGACAAATCTCCTATAACAAACCTTGAATTAAAAAAAAAAAACAGAGGGGGAGATTGATCAAAACTGGTGGAATGGAAAACTGGCCTAGTTGCCCATAGCAACCAATCAGATTCTACCTTTCATTTTCCAAAGGAGCTCTGAAAAATGAAAGGTTGAATCTGATTGGTTGCTATGGGCAACTAACCCAATTTTCCTGTCTGGGTAATCATTAGTTTGTATTTCACAGGTAGTAAGCAATGAATGCATTTACACATGTTCACAAACAGTCCCATTTATGGAAACTGTCTAAAAGAAGAGTTGTCTTTGTTGCCCATCGCAACCAATCACAGAGCACCTTTCATTTTTCAAGAGCAGAAAACAAAATGAAAGCAGTGCAGTAATTGGTTGCTATGGGCAACAGTCAGTTTTCCTTTTGGACAGTTTTATAAACCTCCCTATCACAAAGGGAGAGATTTATCAAAACTGATGTAAAGGAAAAGTGTCTGAGTCGCCCATAGCAACAAATCAAATTAAGGATACATTCACGCAACCGTGTTTTGCGGTGTGCAAATTGCATATCCGCCAAACACGGATACCGGACCTCATTTTGCGGACCGCACATGGCCGGCGCTATATAGAAAATGCCTATTCTTGTCCGTGATTGCGGACAAGAATAGGACACGCTCTATATTTTTGTGGGGCCGCGGAACAGGATTACGGATGCAGACAGCACAGGGTGTGCTGTCTGCATCTTTTGCAGCCCTATTGAAATGAATGGGTCTGCACCTGTTCCGCTAAATTGTGGAACGGACGCAGACCCATTCATACGGTCGTGCGAATGGACCCTAATCCTTTTATTTTCCAAAAGAGCTCTAAAAAAATGAAAGGTGGAATCTGATTGGTTGCAATGGGCGACTAAATGAGTTTTCCTTTACACCCGTTTTGATAAATCTCCCCCACTGTGCTTTCTGTCCCTCAGTAATCATATGGTCATGGCCGCAGTCAGTGCCCTGGTGAGGCCTATGTGTATGTATGCTCCACCATGCCCTCAGCCAGTAGCTATGTTGAGGTGCATTGCCAGTGGACCTTCTTTTCATGTGCCTGCTCTACGCGTATATGTGGGTCTATGTCAGTGTGTCAGTACCCGTCTCCTGTTTCACCATGCCTCCACTGGGTACTTGATCCCTCAGATTAGGAGAATCTGAGTGTTTCCTCTTCTTTGCAGGGTGCGCGGGGAGCCTGCAATAAAGAAAGAAAAAAAAAAAATCAGATCTTTGACTCTTAATGAGACTTAGAATTAAAATATATGTCAACATTTTCTTATCTGTGGAGTTATTATGATGGTGTCACACACAGGTCCTTCCTTTATATTTCCCATACAACTAAAAAAAACTGGCTCAAAAACCTGTGCTTGACATCACATTAGGCCTCTTGCACACAAACGTTTTTTTTTCCCCGTTTTTGCGGATTCCGTATGCAGAACCATTCATTTCAATGGTTCTGCAAAAAAAACTGAATGTACTCCGTACGCATTCCGTTTCTGTATTTCTGTTCCGCTGAAAGATAGAACTTGTCCTAATATTGCCCGCAAATAGCGATCCGTGGCTCCATTCAAGTCAATGGGTCCTCCAAAAATACGGAATGCGTAAGTTTTTTGCGGATCCATGCCCACTTTGCCCATGTGTATACTGTTAAAATACATTACTGTACATTAAAAATTGAATGTTTCCATTTGCGATCCGCAAACAATGGATCGCATACGGAAACCATACAGAGATTTTTTTCGCAAATACGGAACGGAAACAAAAAACGGAGCAACGGATCCGTGAAAAATGGACCGCAAAATACAGAAAAAGCCATACGGTCGTGTGCAAGAGGCCTTAGGGTGGGTTCACACTAGCGCTAGGGAGTCCGTTATGGCTTTCCGTTATAACATGGTTATAACAGAAAATAACAGAATCCATAAGACTGAAGGACGGATCCGTTCTTCTGCCCATAGACTTGTATTATGACGGAATGCAAAACAGAAGCCTTTAAAAAGCATTCCGTTTGCTTTCCGTCCTAATAGAAGTCTATGCAATTCAAAACGGATCCGTCTGGGTCCCGTTCCCGTTATGCACTTTGTTTTCCGTCTTGCATAACGGGACCCAGACGGATCCATTATGCTTTCCCATAGACTTCTATTAGGATGGAAAACAAACGGAATGCCTTTTAAAGGCTTCCGCTTTGCATTCTGTCTGGGCATTCCGTTATTTTCCGTTATAACCATGTTATAATGAAAAGCCATAACGGAATCCCTAACGCTGGTGTGAACCCACCTTCGGGGTAAAGCCCTGTTCACATTAGCATCTTAACGCTCGTTACTTATGGGGCTTTCCAACCTAAAAGCCAACAATCCCAATGGTCCTAAACAGTGCCCCTTTTAAAAACAAAGCACCTGTACGCAGTCCCGCCATGCCAATGCCTTTGCCCTGTTCCTAGCCATTTCCAGTCCCCACAGGACCAGGCAGTTCCTTGGGCAGTTTTTTGAGCCTTCCTTTATATTTCTCAATATCTTTCAACCCACTTCTGGCTTTGGCTCAAAACACTGCATCAAAAACTGCCACAATAAGCTGTGTGTGACATCACCCTTAGAAACAAGACCCTGTTTACATTAGTATCCTCACACCCCTTATTAAAGAGTTTTTTCAGCCCAAAAGCTGTCAACCCCAATGGTCCTAAACTGTGCCCCCCGTGGTTTCACTATGCCTGTGATAAAACCACTTCCTGGTCCTGCAAGGACTGGAAGCAGCCGGGAATGGAGCAGGATCGTGGGCTCGGCAGGACCTGAGAAAGGTTAGTTTAGGACCATTGGAGTTGTCAGCTCCTAGGCCGGATAACCTTTTTAACAAAGTCATAGCAGCTTTCATAAAGGTCCATTTCAAAAGCGACCCATGAAAGCTGAGGCACCTACAGACTATAGGATCGGTCAGATTTCTGTTAGCGTGGTGTCACACAGTTTTCTACAGTAGTTTTTGGTGCAGTTTTTTGAGCCGACTCCTCACTCCTTCTCCTCCAGGCCTGGGCTGCTCTGCTGGGCTTCCTCCAGTTTGACATCTCTGCAGCCAATCACTTGCCTGGGCAGTTAGTGGCACAGCTTACATCATGACAAATGGTCACAGGACGCAAGGGGATCCAGTCTTGGCTGCGGCTATGTCAAACAGGATGCTGACATAGAGGGAGACCAGCAGAGCACCGCTGACCGGGAGAAGAACGAGTCGGGAGCCAGCGCCGGGAATCAGATAAGTTAACTTCCCTTTACAAGTCCAGTAAAGTGAGGGGGTTTGCCAAAACCCCCCTCATTCTTGAACAACCCCTTTAAAGCAAGAATAATGCAGCATTTATTCTTTCCATCAAAAAGCAACAGAAATCTAATGGAATGGAGTCCAACACTAATGTGAATAGAGTCTAAATGTACAATAAAAAAAAGCCCCCTTTTCACATTTTTAGCACTAAAAAAAGTCTTAAATGGGTTCCCCTTTCTACGACATTAATGACATTTTTTTAAGGGGTTGAGTTGTATAAAAGTCAGTCTCCTCAATAAGAATTGTCATCATGCGATTCATTACAAGGTTGAACGTCAGAGGTGAAGGCACCATAACCATATCCTATGACTCTAGTGGTACCTACTCTGATCCATGTTGCTGCTGGAGAAGCTGGTGAAGCATCTGAGATTGCTGTGCGTGATGGAGGACTGTGGGAGGCATACCAGGTCCAAGTGGCGGGTACGGGGGCATCAAGGACTCCACTTTCAGGTACAAATCCCGTTGCATGTTAGGGTAGTGCTGCTGGTGTGCAGGATGTGGCGGAGGTGGGCCTTGAAGGTGAGACGGTGGTGGGTGCTCCAGGCGAGAAGGTGGGGTGATGTGACAAATATTTTCTGGGGTCATAGTGCGAAGCAGGTGAGGATCTATAGAATATGCAAAAATATATTGGTACAAATTAAACATGGCAGCTAGTCAAACAACCAGCATTAACACTTTACTAAAGGTATGGTCATCCACTATAGCAACTCATGCAAGAATGTGAATGTGGTCTACAAAGGGGGAGAAGAAGACATTTGCTGTGCTGGGAGATAACTAGAAGTAAGAGGCGCACAGCATTGGCGCTCCAGTGAAATACAGAATATAAGGGGTTAACAAGTGAAATGCTCTAGGTGATTACTCTAGGTATATCGTTATATTATTATTATTATTTATTATTAAAGCGCCATTCATTCCATAGCGCTGTACATATATATGGGATAGCCTCCCTCTACCACCTCCATATGTCCATTAGGGCGTAGGGAACATGGCAGTGCCAAGAGCCAACATCTTATCTTTACTGGAAATGATCATTACCCAGTTTAGAAGTCAAAAAAAATTCTGAGATAAAAAGTCAGATTTTTTTTTACTTTTGATCTCAGAATTTAAGTTAATAAGTGGGAAAACGGATGTATGTTTTGTATATTAGATTTAAGGAGAAATCTTGCTGGGGACCTGTTAAATGAGGACCGGGCCAATTATCGGGAACTAACATTCATACAAATGCTTATTCCCAGTAATTGGCCCATGTAAAGATGCCACCAGTCACCTAATAAATGAGCAAAAATGCTTGTTTGTTGGGTTATTGCATCTCTTGTTCATCACCAAAAATTCTCCTTTGTTGGCAGCACATCGCCCTGTGTAAACCAGAGACGTGCTGATGACAATATGCAAAGTGAATGGGGGATGAATGACTGTAATAACAATCAATTGTACCCCTTTTACTTTGTATCGGGCCATCGACTATCACTTGTTATAGGCCCAATAGATAGACAGACAGATATTAGATAGATGGAATAAAAAAGAAAGAAAGAAAAAAATATTTTTTTTGCGTTTTCGTTTTGCGCTCCCTGCTTTCCCAGAGCCATAACTTTTTTATTGACCTGTTCACATAGCCATATGAGGGCTTGTTTTTTGCGGGACAAGTTGTACTTTCCAACGCCACCATTCAATATTGCATATGATGTAGTGGGAAGCGGGAAAAAATTCCACTACAGTTTTACCTTTATTTATTTTTTACAACATTCGATGTGCGTTAAAACTGACCAGTTACTTTTATTCTACAGGTCAGTACGAATCTGGCGATACCTTATATGTATAGTTTTTCTTGCATATTGATAGGGATAAAAAAAAAATGTAAATGTGGGGGGGGGGAATCAGTTTTATTTTTTTGTCGCCATATTTTGACCCCTATAACTTTTTTGTAATTATGTGTACGGAGCTGTATGGGGGCTAATTATTTGCGGGGCGATCTGAACTTTTCATCGATTCCATTCTGGGGTGTGTTACTGTGTATGACTTTTTGATCACTTTTTATTACATTTTTTTGTAGGAAATGAAGCGACCAAAAACGGAGAATCGGCCATTTGGCTGCTTTTTTCCGTTTTGCCATATGGGGAATATATTTTTATACTATGAGTGTTTTCGCACATCGCAACACACATGATGTGTTTTTTTTTTTGTTCTTTTATTTTGGGAAAAGGGGGGTGATTAGAATTTTTATGTTTATTTAATTTTTAATTTTTTTTATAGTTCCTATAGGGAACTATAACAATCAATCATCTGATTGCTACTATCATAGACTCCAATGCACTAGCATTGGAATCTATGATGATTTTACTACTTTCCTATGGAGCCCTATTACAGGCAAGGGTTCCATAGGAAATACTATGCAGCAGCCTCCTGTCATTCATAAGCCTCCTGCATACACGCTCCGGCTCCTCCGATCGCCACACGGGGGAGCCGGAGCATAACTGAAAGTGCGCACTTTCGGTTTCTGCGCGCTCAGATGCCGTGGTCAGGATTGACCACGGCATCCTAGGGGTTAAATGTCAGCGATCGGCATCGGTTGCGGACATGAGCTGCAGGTGTCTGCTAAAAGAAGCAGGGCGGCCACCCGCGGCTATGGCGCCCGCAGCCGGCAGGAGCGAGCACCACCTTTAAACACATGTACGGCACTGGGCGTGAAGGGGTTAGTCTGGTGTCGCACTGTGACATGCGATATGCTGCGACACAATAGTCACACAGAAATCCATCTTGGATGGGTTTTTTTTTTGCGACTGTCGTGTCGCAGTATGTTGCATGTTGCAGTGCGACACCATAGACTATCATTATAATAAATGTCGCACAACACATTTCACAATGTAGTTACACCCTTTTTGTTGCGTGACACGTCGCCTAGCCTAATTGTATTTCCTTCAGTTTGTGGTTCTGTGGGGTCAAACGCACACAGTTTTGATGTCTTAGCCTGAGAGAAGTACTGTTTTCTTGGTAAAGGAGATTAGATCTAGGGTGACCACCAGCACTCCAGCGGGAGCGCCCCACCTCACTGTCCACCTTGTCTAGGTTCCTATAGGTAAATTATAGACTTTCCAATTAAAGCGTAACAAAGACATAAACCTGAATCGGGCACAAAACCACAGCATCACCTATAACTGTAAGGCCTCTTTCACACGAGCGTGACGGATCAGCTCCGGATGCGTTCAGGATGCGTTCAGTGAAACTCGCACCACTTTGCAAGCAAGTTCAGTCAGTTTTGTCTGCGATTGCGTTCAGTTCTTCAGTTTTTTCCGCGCGGTGCGGTGCGATGGGTTTTTCACGCGCGTGATAAAAAACTGAAGGTTTACAAACAACATCTCTTAGCAACCATCAGTGAAAAACGCATCGCACCCGCACTTGCTTGCGGATGCAATGCGTTTTTCACGCAGCCCCATTCACTTCTATGGGGCCAGGGCTGCGTGAAAAACGCAGACTATAGAACATGCTGCGATTTTCACGCAACGCAGAACTGATGCGTGAAAAACAACGCTCATGTGCACAGACACATTGAAATGAATGGGTCAGGATTCAGTGCAGGTGCTATGCGTTCACATCACGCATTGCACCCGCGCGGAAAACTCGCTCGTGTGAAAGGGGCCTAAGGCACGCTAATACTGCAGTAGTCAGAAAACATTCAACAGAGGGAATGTGTGTGGGGCCAGACCGTTTCTCCTGATAAATTTAGGGAGGGGCAGGAAAAGAATTCCAGACATTTCTCTGCTCTGATAAACAAAGATTCGAGTTTGCACACACTGGACTGACTTCACAGAGGCATCAACCCAAACACTGTCACCTGTCGCGCTGCGGGCCAAAATCCAACACTCTACACCTCTTGAGACACCTGCTCTAGGACACTCCCAGACCTTTCATACGGAGAGTGTCCTTAGGGAATGAACCTTGAGAACCTCCTATGAGACATCTCTTCCCATTTCTCTACCGGCAACCGACACAGACAACTTGACCGTCTCAAGGATGTCTTACCTCTCGTCAGTCACCTGTCCGCTCCTTCATTCCTCACGATGTAGGGTCTTCCCAAGTGGCTTGGAGTGCGTTAATGATAATTCCACAGAAGTAATTCAAAGGTGAAATTCTCCTTAGAGTACCCTTTTAACTCTTTCCTATCCAAAGTTCACAACTTAGAGGGTAGATTCGTCTTCAGTGTTGCGGTTTCCTTTTTTTTGCAATCCAAACATTCTACTTATCACTTTTACCGTCACCCCACCCCCTACACAGCTCACCTCTTCAGACCCTCCTTGCACTTAGTTTACACAAACTCTATCCTGAAATTTCCAACCCCTTCAGCTTCTTTCAGGCAACAGCACTCTCCATATTAATCTTCCTCTTCCGAGAGTCCTTCATCGGACGCAGTCTCCCCACTCTCGGTTCTCTCTCGTTTGCAGGCACAACAGTATAGCGGGTATATTTACACATTTGATATGTTCCTTACCTTCTCTCTTCCCTGACCGTTTACACCAGCTGGATAAAAGCACTAAGGAAGGAGGGGAAAATCCTGCACTTACCATTCAGCTGCTGGGGGGAGTACGCCTCTGATCCGGAGTCCGGGGGAGAGTCAGGTAAAGTGCTGACGAAGAGGAAGATGGAGAAAATGCTTTACAGTCATCTCATGTATTGTTCATATATTCCTACTAGTTATCAGAATATAAAGCTTTACGACCACTTTAACCAAAAGGAAGATATCTTGATCTTAGGGTTGGAGACATTTCAAGGGTATGTCCACACGTAACTAAAAATACGGCTAATAAAACTGTGACAAGAACCGCATGTATTACCGCAAATCCACAGCTGATGAGTCACGTGTGGACCCAGCCTAAGTAGGTAGCCGCAGGAAAGATGTACGTGATATATTAACAATTCCGAATTTTTAAAGGCCAGAACTGTTCTAACTCCCTTTCCGTACAGATAAAAAAAAAAGGGATTATGAGATCTCCAAGCCTTGTGGGACATCTGACCAGGCTTGGAGATGCTGGATTTGGTGCTTCGAGCTGGTCTCCCTTTCATGTGTACTTAAAGGAAACCTCCATGGTTCCATCAGGAGTACAGCTACTTTTCTGCTTGACCTTTCCATTGTTTCTATGAAAATCACAACTCAAGAATTCCCAAATTCCCAGTCGGAGGAGCATACGTTTACACTACAAGGTGTACTTAACAAACTTTTTAGGTAGAGATGTTGCCAGCGGAGCTCATTTTGCATAGTTTCTATGCCCTATGAAAAGTAGGCTGTGAGGGCATGTTAGGTTTGTACCATAGAGGCATTAATTAAAATGCAATTCTTGCAATTTTTTGTTTTTGTTAAGTTAAATTTTTTTGCAAGATGAGCCCACTGCAAGACGCAAATATGGCAGCAGTTATGCTAGAACTTACGCCCCTTTTACATGGGCGAGTTTTCCGTGCGGGTGCAATGCGTGACGTGAACGCATTGCACCCGCACTGAATCCTGACCCATTCATTTCTATGGACATGAGCGATGTTTTTCACGCATCACTTGTGCGCTGTGCGAAAATCGCAGCATGTTCTATATTCAGCATTTTTCACGCAACGCAGGCCCCATAGAAGTGAATGGGGCTGCGTGAAAATCGCAAGCAAGTGCGGATGCTATGCGATTTTCACGGATGGTTGCTAAGGAGATGATGTTATTAAATAGGGATGAGGTCTATTCACTTTATTATTTTCCATTATAACATGGCTATAAGGGAAATTAATAGCATTCTGAATACAGAATGCTAAGCAAAATGTCCCTTGAGGGTTAAAAGGACCTGCGCTGACGTCATCGCGCTCACCACGCAATGACGTTAGCGCAGGTCCTTTTGCAGGTCCTGCAAGAAGAAGAAAGAAGACGATAACGGCTGCGCGATCAAGTGGATGAGGTGAGTCATTTTTTTATCATTTTTTTAACCTGAATTAAAGAATGCTATTATTTTTCCTTATAACCATGTTATAATGGAAAATAATAAAATCTACAGCACACCGAACCCAAGTCCGGGTTCGGGTCTGGGCACCACATTCATTTTTTTATCACGCGAGTGCAAAACGCATTAAAACGCTTTGCACTCGCGCTGAAAACACTGAACAACGCATTCGCAGACAAAACTGACCGAAATTGCGTGCGCACTCGTGCAGGTTTCCCACAATGCACCCGCAAAGCATCCTGACCAAATCCGCGACGCCGTGTGCAAGGGGCCTTAGGCCTCTTTCACACGAGCGTGATGGATTAGGTCTGGATGCGTTCAGGGTGCGTTCAGTAAAACTCGCACCATTTTGCAAGCAAGTTCAGTCCGTTTTGTCTGCAATTGCGTTCAGTTGTTCAGTTTTTTCCGCGCGAGTGCAATGCGTTTTGATGCGTTTTTCACGCGCGTGATAAAGAACTGAAGGTTTACAAACATCTCCTAGCAACCATCAGTGAAAAACGCATCGCATCCGCACTTGCTTCCGCATACAATGCTTTTTTCACTGAAGCCCCATTCACTTCTGTGGGGCCAGGGCTGCGTGAAAAAAACGCAGAATATAGAACATGCTGCGTTTTTCACGCAATGCAGAACTGATGCGGGTGATATGTGTTCTCTTCACACATCGCACCCGCGCGGGAAAACTCGCTCGTGTGAAAGAGGCCTTTATGACTTTTATCTTTCCTGGACATACGTGTACACAACAACTTATTGTAGTTACGGTGTAAAAAGCTTACATGACTGATGACCAGATTATCTCTCCATTTTGTATGTGACAACATAGGGCTAAGTGTATGAGGTCTTTTCTGTGCCTCCGTATGCCTCCGATTTCACATAGAGGCTATTCTATACAGATCCAACAGAATAAAGAACTGCAGCATGCTCCATCAGACTCTGTGGGGGTCTAACAGGAAAATGGTCAAAGTCGCCCATAGTAACCAATCAGAGCTCACCTTTCATTTCTTAAAAGTATTCTAAAAAAAGAAAGGTGGGCTCTGATTGGTTGCCATGGGCTTTGTTAGATAGTTTGGGAAGTCCACAGTATGATCAAAGGTATAGGGGGAGATATATCACACTGGTGTAAAGTAGAACTGGCTTAGTTGCCCATAGCAACCAATCAGATTCCACCTTTCATGTTCCAAAGGAGCTCTGAAAAATGAAAGGTGGAATCTGATTGGTTGCTATGGGCAACTAAGACAGTTTTCCTTTACACCAGTTTTATAAATCTCTCCATGTGTTCTTCATAGTTTAAGCAGCTATAAAAGGTGGCAGGGGTTGGCGACATCCTGGAACCAGGACACCACCATGAGTAACATCCCTAAAGGGCGCATTCACACAACCGTATGGATTTTACGGTCCAGATGACGCCTGTATTGCATCTGTTTTTTTTGCAGATCCATTGTAACAATGCCTATTCTTGTCCACAAAATGGACAAGAATAGAACATGTTCCATCTTTTTTGTGGGACTACAGAACGGACAGCACAAGGAGCGTGGTCCGCATTTTTTGTGGACCCATTGATACGAATGGGTCCACAACCAATCCGCAAAAAATGCCGGATGGATGCAGACCAAAAATACAGTCTTGTCAATGGGGCCTAAAGGGGATTACCATGCAATGAATCGGGCATTTAAAAGGAAGTATTATAGCAATATACATGTGTAACGCCTCAGAGTGGCATTACCACTTCTTCACCCCGTTACTGTCTCTAATGGGCTAATATAATGTCATCTTACGTATTTATTTCAGGTCCACTACACTGTGCATTCCTATCTCTAATGTAACTGTTATGTTCAAATGTAATGTGCCTGGTTCACCAGCAGGTGGCAGCCAGAACGGCAGAGCTACAGTAAGGTCGAATGGAGCTTTCCATTCCATTCTAACCCCCCTCTGTGGAGGAGTGGGCGAGTCCCACTTCCTGCAGGAAGGGTGGGGATCAGTTTTAGTTAGTCTAGCTTACCCCCTGCTAGGGGAAGGAGGGTGTGCTGGGCATGTCTCTGCTGGATGTATCCAGGCCAAGCCAAGCCAAGCCATCCAGAGCACCTTCAGCTCTGCTGGAGATGGAGGCCACAGCTTAAAGCCTCAGGAGCCAGGAGGAGAGTTCCCCGGCATAATTAATAGACAGACTACAAAGAGAGAAGTTGCAGCATAAAGAAGAAGCTAAGTTATACAGCAAGCCTGTCAGCACAGCAGAGAGCCAGAGAGCAACAGATGTAGCAGAGTTGAGTTTGCCTGCCAGAGTTTTAATGCCAAAGCCTGCTGGGACCAAGACAAAGCTGGAAGATTGTGTCTGATGAATGTTTATCAAAGTAAAGCTGCTATTCAACTTCATCACAAGGTCTGGACGCCTGGGGTCCAACTGTATCCAGGTAGGAGCACCGTGTCACTCAATTACATTAGAAGGGACATTTTAGGCCACCCTATACCACTCGGCCATTCCTACACCTGGGTTACCAACCCTCTAATAGGGCCCCAGGGGGGCGGCCCGTTGCACATGCAATAAACATATGGTAAGGTTTTTTATGCGCATTACATTTACCTCTCTGGTAGCGCCCCCTGCTGTTTATGCTTCTGGTCCACCTTCTCCTGCATTCAGAGGTGGACGGACATGCTCAGTAGCTTCCCTGCTCCCTTCCCCTCCACTCCGTGCCCACAAAGTGATATTAAAGCAGTTGACGTGGTCCAGACACCGTTCTTTCCTTTCTCCCTACTTCACCAAAATATGTAGCTATAGCTCTGTCTAGACAGTGGCCTAGTTGCCAGGGGCTGTCCCTGATTTTTAAAAATGGGGGTGGCTATATGCCTGCAATAAGCCTGCCCATAAGGCCTCTTTCAAACTACCATTTTTTTTTTTCCGTTTTGCGGGCCGTTTTTTGCGTTCCGTATACGGAACCATTCATTTCAATGGTTCCGCAAAAAAAACTGAATGTACTCCGTATGCATTCCGTTTCCGTATTTCCGTTCCGTTGAAAGATAGAACATGTCCTATTATTGCCCGCAAATCACGTTCCGTGGCTCCATTCAAGTCAATGGGTCTGCTAAAAAAACCGGAACACACACATCCGTATGTCTTCCATATCCGTTCCGTTTTTGCGGAACCATCTATTGAAAATGTTATGCCCAGCCCAATTTTTTCTATGTAATTACTGTATATGCCATACGGAAAAACGGAACCGAAACGGAAACACAACTGAAACAAAAAAACGGAACAACGGATCTGTCAAAAACGGACTGCAAAATACTGAAATAGCCATACGGTAGTGTGAAAGAGGCCTAAGGCTCCATTCACTCGTCCGCAAATGGGTCCGCATCCGTTCCGCAATTTTGCGGTACGGGTGCGGACCCATTCATTTTCTATGGGGACGGAATGGATGCGGACAGCACACAGTGTGCTGTCAGCATCCGCATTTGCGAAAACGCGGCACCGATCTTCTTCAGGTCCGCAGCTCCGCAAAAGATAGAACATGTCCTATTCTTGTCCGCAGCTTGCAGACAAGAATAAGCATTCCTATAGGGGTGTCGGGGGCGGGTGTGTTGTGGATCCGCAATTTGCGGGTCCGCAACACACCACGGACGTGTGAATGGAGCCTAAGTATGTAGTTCCTGGCAAGGTTGGGGGGGTTCCCAGGGGTAATGTTTTGGATCCCCTAATTTTAGCAACCTAAACTTTGGTAAGTATGCAGTGGAGAAACTGCAGGGGCATTACATGCCATATGTATCTCTGGGGACTATTTTTTATGTAGGGGAGCAAGGGGTTAATAGGAGCTAATTGCAATGCAGCCTGGGAGGTGCAGGTGCTTGACTGTCTCCTGGGACACAGGTCCTTCAGATAATGAGGGGAATTGAAAGGTAATAGAGAAATTTCACTGGACAAGGAATGTTTTTGCATTCATATAGTTACAGTTTGTATTACTCCAGATATTTACATTTTTTATTACATTCGTTGGATACATTAACCCATTAAATATATTGTGTAGTGTTGAGTGAACCTGTGTTTTCAAGTTCAGCGTTCGGTTCGGTTCATCTAAGAATTCCGTTATGGATTCCATTACCACAGACCATAACGGAATTCTATGGCGGCAGGCAACACGGAAGCAATAAGAGGCATTCCGTCATAATAGAAGTCTGCGCTGGCCATAGACTTCTATTACGACGGAATGCCTTTTATAGGCTTCCGTGGTGCGTGCAGTCATAGGCCCCTTTCTTTTTCCGCGCGGGTGCAATGCGTGACGTGAACGCATAGCACCCGCACTGAATCTTGACCCATTCATTTCAATGGGTCTGTGTACATGAGCGTTGTTTTTCACGCATCAGTTCTGCGTTGCGGGAAAATTGCAGCATATTCTATATTCTGCGTTTTTCACGCAGCCCTGGCTCCATAGAAGTGAATGGGGCAAGCAAGTGCGGATGCGATGCGTTTTTCACTGATGGTTGCTAAGAGATGTTGTTTGTAAACCTTCAGTTTTTTATCACGCGCGTGAAAAACGCATCAAAACGCATTGCACCCGCGCGGAAAAAACTGAACAACTGAACGCAATCTCAGACAAAACTGACTGAACTTGCTTGCAAAATGATGTGAGTTTCACTGAACGCACCCTGGACGCATCCGGACCTAATCCGTCACGCTCGTGTGAAAGAGGCCTTCACACGAGTGAGTTTTCCGCGCGGGTGCAATGCGTGACGTGAACGCATAGCACCCGCACTGAATCCTGACCCATTCATTTCAATGGGTCTGTGCACATGAGCTTTTTTTTCACACATCGGTTCTGCGTTGCGTGAAAAACGCAGCATGTTCTATATTCAGCGTTTTTCATGCAGCTCTCGTTTTTCACTGATTGTTGCTATGAGATGTTGTTTGTAAACCTTCAGTTTTTTTATCACGCTCTTGAAAAATGCATCAAAACGCATCGCACCCGCGCTGAAAAAACTGAACAACTGAACGCAATCGCAGACAAAACTGACTGAACTTGCTTGCAAAATGGTGCGAGTTTCACTGAACGCACCCTGAACGCATCCGGACCTCATGTGAAAGAGGCCATAGAATTCCATTATGGTCCGTGGTAACAGAATCCATAACGGAATTCTTAGGCCCCTTGCAGACGAGCGTGTCCGGATTAGGTCAGGATGCGTCCCGGTGCATTGCGGCAAACCCGCGCGAGTAGGAACGCAATTGCAGTCAGTTTTGACTGCGATTGCGTTTCGATGTTCAGTTTTTATCGCGCGGGTGCAATGTGTTTTGCACGCGCGTGATAAAAAACTGACTGTGGTACCCAGACCCGAACTTCTTCACAGAAATTCAGGTTTGGGTTAGTTGTAGTGTAGATTGTATTATTTCCCCTTATAACATGGTTATAAGGGAAAATAATAGCATTCTGAATACAGAATGCATTGTACAATAGGGCTGGAGGGGTTAAAAAAAATAAAAAATAATAATAATAATTTAACTCGCCTTAATCCACCTTAATCTTGTTCTGTGAGGAATAGGACCTTTGATGACGTCACTACGCTCATCACATGGTCCGTCACATGATTAATCACTATGGTGATGGGTCATGTGACGGACCATGTGATGAACGTACTGACGTCATCAAAGGTCCTATTCTTCAGAAAAGAAGACAGAAGAGATGCCGGCTGCGCGAACAAGTGGATTAAGGTGAGTTAAATTATTTATTTATTTTTTAACCCCTCCAGCCCTATTGCACTATGCATTCTGTATTCAGAATGCTATTATTTTCCCTTATAACCATGTTATAAGGGAAAATAATAATGATCGGGTCCCCATCCCGATCGTCTCCTAGCAACCGTGCGTGAAAATCGCACCACATCCGCACTTGCTTGCGATTTTCACGCAACCCCATTCATTTCTTTGGGGCCTGCGTTACGGGAAAAACGCACAAAGAGGAGCATGCTGCGATTTTCACGCAACGCACAAGTGATGCGTGAAAATCACCGCTCATGTGCACAGCCCCATAGAAATGAATGGGTCAGGATTCAGTGCGGGTGCAATGCGTTCACCTCACGCATTGCACCCGCGCGGAATACTCGCCCTTTTGAAAAAAGGGGCCTTAGATAACCCGAACCTTGTACGCTGAACTTGAAAACACAGGTTCACTCAACACGAACATTCAGTCTTTGTTGCCCGTTTTACTAGTGTGACTTTATGTACTGCCACTACTCTGATTGGGCTGAAATGTATTAGAGCACATGCATGTAGCTTAGATTGTGCCATGATTTATTTACCCTTTATGGTTATATATAAACACACACAGTATTTCGCCCCACAGCATTAGTGTCATTTGGATATACGGTCTACTCTACATACGGTATATATATTATGGGTATCTGTAACTATTCCACTGTGTTATACTGATATACTGTATTGATATATTTTTCTCCTCTTAGTGATGTTACTTTTTGCATTTTCGTTGTTAATCTTTTTGTATGTTTAAGATCGTATATGTTTTGTAAATCGTCATTTTGTGTGCATTTGGCTCCCTTTTTGCAGGTTTATGTCTTTCACCACATACTATAAGATTGGTGGTCATGTTTTGTATGCCCTGGTGATATGCAGGGGTACATATGCGGCACCTTGCGAGTCACGTTGCGACCCCATTGCGTTTCATGGCTGCACTTTGAATGTGCGAGGGGTGTTGTGGCCAAAATCACTGTGTAGCCCAGACCCAGGTACGACACATAAGAAGACATCAGTAATATAAATATCACATATACATTAGGAGTTTCCAGTTATTCCTCTATTGACACTGCCTTCTCGTTTTGAGGGTTCAGCATCTCATATCATTGACTTTCCAGTCCCACTTTATCCCTTCAACCTTTTGCTAGCACTTACCCGGCTGCATAGCTGGTTTTAGGTTCCGCTTTGATAGGAAGCTCAGGTCCGCTCATGCACATTGGAGGCCCCTGGTATCCTTTGGGATTGACCATGGCATTGTTGTTATTGCAGTTGAGGTGTGATTGGAACGGAGGCCCCCCACATGAGCCACTCATACCAGGCCGCACTGGCATTTGCTGACCCATGTGGAAGACCCCACCTGAGTTGGCTGGTCCACCATGGCCTAAATTTGAGATGACCCCAGGTCCGTGGATTCCAGTGGAGGTACAAGGTTGACCAGGGTTTGCATAGCTGGAGGAAGGGGGGATGTCCGGGAAACAGCTGCATGGGAAACAGAAAAATCTGTATTTCAGTATACAGAAAATACATTCACACTGCTCATGTATAAGTTACTCAGTGAGTGGCAGAAGAACAGAGACGCGTCCAACGTAAACTGTATCATGTTGCGTATGAAGAATGTTTATTCGAATGTCCGAATAGAGACCGAAAAATTCAGGGGCACATTTATTAAGACCTGCGTTTTAGACGCCAGTCTTAGTAAAGCCCCATAGCTGGTGGTGGATCTTCCAGGCCTCTCTATAACGTTGGCGCATCCAGCACCAGTTCTAGATGTAAGACAGCTTCCGATAAAACCGGTATGGATAAGGGTCCATTCACACATCCGCAAAACACGGACATCGGCGGAGCGCGCATGCCAGGCACTTTAATAGAAATGCCTTTTCTTGTCCGTGTCTGCGGACAAGAATAGGACATGTTCTATTTTTTTGCGGAACGGTAGCGCGGATGCGGACAGCACACTGTGTGCTGTCCTCATCGAAAATGAATGTGTCCGCACACGTTCCGCAACATTGCGGAACGGATGCGGACCCATTCATGCGGGTGTGTGAATGGACCCTAAAACCGATATATAATATTGCACATTCACAGCTGCCATGATGATCCTGATGGATTCTTCAATATCTTGGTGCAAACAATCAGTTGAGCACATGGAGACCTTTTTCTATAAAAATCGCCAGATGACTATTCACAATGGAGACATGTTTTATGGAGGATGAGTGATTAGAAGACCCTGTGAGTCACGTAACCTTCAGTTCAGTAGTGAAGCCACTGAGGCATGAGATTCTTCTGGGGAAATTGACTAAGCTTTGTTAATAGCAACCACTAAACAGTGGAGATCTCCACACTGCATGGCTGGACGTGGACAAGCCCTTCCATAACCATGGACATTGTCAATTTGGTTCCTTAATTTTAAGACTTTTCACATTTTCTATTATGACAAAATGCTGGCATTCATTGAGATCAGATATTTTTATGGACCTTGGCTTGGTGCATGGGATTCCAGGAATGCTGAAGCAGGAAAGGGTCTTGCCTAAATGTTGACCCAGGTTTTGAAGTTCTCAACCCTGTAGACTCTCATAGTAAACAGTTGCACTAGAGCAAGATGGTTCCAACCAAACTATAAAAGACCAGAGTTGTGCATGAAAGGGGTTGTCCCATCCAGGACACTGACAGCATATCGAAAGGATGTGCCATAAATGTGAAAAAGGAGCTGGTCCTACTCCTATCTCCATAACAGGGCCCCCAAAGTGTAGGAGACCACACCATACTTTCTCACCATTCACTGCTTTGGGAGTTCCAAAAATAGCCAAGAGAGCACACTTGGCTATTTTCCTAATTCCCATAGCAGTGAATGGAGAGAAAGTCACGCAAGCGCTGCCACCCCTCCATTCACCACTATGGACAGTGGCGTACCTGCAATAGAGGCCCAGGGTGAGGGCTAGCTCGGCATGGAACTTGTTCTTCCCTTCCCTGATTAAAAACACATCATTTTCATGCAGATGTCACTAGGGGGAGCTCAATTTTAAAAAGATTATTGCAGCTTCCATTGTAGTTGTATTTATACCTATTCACTGAGCTCCCCCTAGTGGTGGCAGCAGGCAGCCAGGTAGCTTTGTAATAGAAAGAAGCAGATTTATCAATGTATTTTTACCAGTTTTCTGGTGTAAATAAATTGAGAAATATGGTTTTCAGAATGAACTCCATATATTTGAAGCACCTGATTCACTTTTGCCAACATAAAAGTCGGATAAAGTGGGAGTCCAAAGACAACTTTTTTAAATTACAATTTGTAAAAATTTGTCAGAATCTGGGGCGTTGCACTTGTTCAGCATTGCCTGAGAGTGATTGATGCATGTACGCTGGGAAACTAGGTGTGGAGGGCCCATACTAAGTTCTGCTGTGGGACCCTATGAGATCAGTATATGCCATAGTCTATGGGACATCTGAAAATAGCCGATAGGAGCGGATCATGTCCCACAGGTGGGACCGACACCTATCGGACATTTATGGCATATCCTAGTGATACCTAACAGTCTATTGAGGCTGGGTCCAATCTCTGGAAGACCTGGCCCCTCCATTAAAGGGCATGGCCCCTAACATCCACGGGTTAGGGGATAAAATGTCTGATTGGCGGGTGTCCGACCATTGGGTGCAACCAGTGCTCCCACCCGCGTGGGTGCAATGCGTATTTATGCGTTTTTCACGCGCGTGATAAAAAACGGAAGGTTTACAAACAACATCTCCTAGCAACCATCAGTGAAAAATGCATCACATCCGCACTTGCTTCCGGTTGCAACGTGTTTTTCACTGAAGCCCCATTCACTTCTGTGGGGCCAGGGTTGTGTGAAAAACGCAGAATATAGAACATGCTGCATTTTTCATGCAACGCAGAACTGATGCGTGAAAAAAAAACGCTAATGTACACAGACCTATTGAAATAAATGGGTCGGGATTCATTCACGGGTGCTATGCGTTCACGTCACACATTGCACCCGCGCAGAAAACTCGCTCGTGTGAAAGGGGCCATATCACCAACCTGAAAATAAAAGCTGGAATCTGATGAGTTGTTATAGTATAGGCAAACCTACCAAACTTTTTTTTTTTTCTGCATTAGCTTTTTTTTTTCTGCATTAGCTTTTTTTTTCTGCATTAGCTTTTTTTTTAATGACAAATGCAGAATCCACTTTGTCCACTAGAGGTCGTCTGTGCAGTACAAAACTGTGTGGTGCAGATCTCCGAATGGCAGCCAGTGAGATGATCTCTCTGTTCCTTTCATGAGTTTACAGAAGAGCCCACACAGCAAAACCAAAGTCCAGCAAGTCTGTGTTGCAATGCTTTAGTTAAAAAGGAGTTATTTCTAATTTAGAGCACGTTTAACTCTTTCATAGCTGTGCTTCTGTGCTTTCTTAGCAATGTTTGCATGTGTTGGTTAAATGATTTTGTTCCTTATTTCTGTTCTGTCTATATCTATTATCTATCTATCTATTATCTATGTATCTGTCTATATCTATCTATGTATCTATCTGTCTATATCTATCTGTCTATCTATGTAATTGAGGGATTCTTTTTTCTTTTCTTTTTACCAAATACTTATATTTTTTGGGCTGACAGAGACAGTAGAAATATAGTTCTCTATTCTATCTATCTATCTATCTATCTATCTATCTATCTATCTATCTATTAGAGAGATACTTATTTTCTTTTTACCAAATAGCAAATGCTTTTATTTTTGGGCAAATAGACAGTAGAAAAACAAAACAAAACATATATATATATATTATTTTTAATTATGCACTCAAACCTCTAAAAATATTATTTTTTCCTGGGGTGGGAGTGGGGGTTGTTTAGATAAATTTTTATTATTTATTACTTTGTTTTAAATATTTTATGTTATACAGTATTTTTATGACATCTCCCTCCGAAAGGGTCAGAAAATATATATATATATTTTTTCCCACATTTTTTGTGCCTACCATAGGAGCAGCAGTTACCGTACATTGGGAGGACGGCGCCGATCATGTGACGAATGGATCTAGATAAAGCCAGCAGCTGGACCAGTCTGCAGCCCCCATGTGTGTACACAGCAGTCATGATGGTGAAGGAGTAATGTCAAGATCATGGTTGCACAAACTTCTGTGTGTGATGGTTATTAAGGGGTTAAGAAGTTCCGAAATAACGTGTTCTCAATCCAGTTTAAAAGGGACATGCCAAGTCACTGGCACACATCAGAAGACTGCATTGGTCTATATCACAAATGTAGAGACTGAAAGGTTGGCTCTATGACTCGTAACTCTGTGGAAAGGGTTAATAACATATCAGGGAATTCTTATTCATGCGATTCTCAAAGTAGTCTTTTTATTACGGCTCCGGGATAAAACTTCTCCTTTTATAACTGTGCATTGATAAAGGAGTTCTGATGCAATTACATGGGCCGAATGTCCTATTGACTAGTGCAGCTAATAGGCTCCTTTATTATATTATTATTATTATACTCACATCTACAAAATGATAATGGATGTCCTCTAGTGACCTTTAAAGCGGACTTCTCACCTCTCCTGACATAAGGTTTTTTTAGTTACTACTTGCATTCCCCATGTATTAACAGTTCTGGAGCATCTACGGTATTCTCATGGCTCTGTGTCGTGCCATTCCTTTATTATTCCTGTTAGAAATTATGAATGAATTACTAGCAGTCTGCAATGAAGGTCCAGGTGGGCTTTTACCAGTTGGGGACGTGTCCTTGCACAATCTCAGAAAATAGAATGCAGATCCTCTTTTGTTTAACCCTTTCAGGACCATGTCATTTTTCACCTTTCTGCCCAGGCCATTTTTTAGCAAATCAGACATGTGTCACTTTATGTGGTAATAAAATTAAAACGCTTTTACTTATCCAGGCCATTCTAAGACTGTTTTCTCGTCACATATTGTACTTCATGACACTGGTAAAATTGAGTAAAAAAATTTCATTTTTATTTATGAAAAAATACCAAGTTTTCCAAAAGTTTGGAAAAATTAGCAAATTTCCAAATTTCAATTTCTCTACTTTTCTAATAGATAGTAATGACTCCAAAAATAGTTATTACTTTACAGTCCCCATACGTCTACTTCAGGTTTGGGTTAACAGCCAAACAAAACTCAATATTTATTGCCCTGATTCTGTAGTTTACAGAAACAGCCCATATGTGGTCGTAAACTGCTGTACGGGCACACGGCAGGGCGCAGAAGGAAAGGAACGCCCCTCAAGGTATTCAAAACTGATTTTACAAACTTCGTTAACCCTTTAGGTGTTCCACAAGAATTAATGAAAAAATGGAGATTAAATTTCCGAATTTGACTTTTTTGGCAGATTTTCCATTTTAATCCATTTTTTCCAGTAAAGGTGGGTTCACACTAACGTTAGGTATTCCGTTATGGCTTTCTGTTATAACATGGTTATAACGGAATCCATAAGACGGAAGGACGGGTACATTCTTCTGCCCATAGACTTGTATTATGACGGAATGCAAAACGGAAGCCTTTAAAAGGCATTCCGTTTGCTCGCCGTCCTAATAGAAGTCTATGTAAATCAAAACAGATCGGTCTGGGTCCCGTTATGCAAGACTGAAAACAAACATACGCCTTTTTGATCGCTTGGTGTTGACCTTTTCGTGATGTAAGGTTTTTATTTTATTTTAGTTTTTATTTTAGTTTTTTTGACGGTGTTCACCTGAGGAGTTAGGTCATGTGATATTTTTTTATAGAGCCGGTCGATAAGGACGCGGCAATACCTAATATGTCACTATTTTTTTCAATTTTTTTCAAACTTTATATTGGGAAAAGGTTTTTTTTTTTTTACTTGAAACTTAATTTTTTGTAAAACTGAATTTTTTTAACTTCTTTTTTTCACTTTATTTTTTGTCCCACTCTGGGACTTCAACTTTTGGGGGTCTGATCCCCTTTACAATGCTTCTGTATTGTAAAGCATTGGCTGTAAGTGTATTGCTGAATGTAATACAGTTACAGCTTCCTGCCTGTGAGATCCAGGGGGCTGGATCTGACAGGCTGTCACGGAAGGCAGCCACCATGCCTGAGGCTGGGTTCACACCTGAGCGTTTTACAGCGCGTTTCTACGCGCTGTAAAACGCTCAACAGGCAAGAACCAATGTTTCCCTATGGGAATGGTTCTCACCTGAGCGTTTTACAGCGCGTACGATCGCGCTGTAAAACGCCCGACGCCCCCAAGAAGTACAGGAGCTTCTTTGGGGGGTCTTGTCGCGCGTTCCCGTACATAGACTTCCGGGAACGCGCTACAATGGGCGTTCGCTTGTTCCGGAGCCGCGTCTGTAAACGCGCATACAGAGCGCTCCATCCCGTACGCTCAGGTCTGAACGCAGCGTAAGGAAGGCATCAGGCTGCCATCGGGTCCCCATCACAGCAGCACAGGGACCCGATGCCTGCTCAGATCCCCACAGGGACATCGCATGTGCCACGGTCAGCGCTGACCGCGGCACATCAAGGGTTAATGCGCCGGCATCAGTGTTTTCACCGATGTCGGCGCATACAGCAGGGGTCTGGCTATAAGTGACTGCCGGACCCCTGCTGCAACTCCACTATTGCACCAAAGGCTTATTTTGCATATCAGGAGAAAGTGTCATAGTTTGGGAACGGAGCCTCACATCAACAAAAGAAAAACAGCATTTTTAATCAGGTGAAGCACAGCTACTGTATGTGTCTATGCAAACATATAAAATGCATAAAATAAATAAATAAAAATAAATAAACAAACAGCTGGATAGGCAGGTCACTGGTGGCAGATTCCCTTTAAGCTCTGTCCGGTGGATCCTCCAGAATGTATGGCAGCCTGTATTCTGTCAGTGGAGCAGTGTCCATTGCCAGATAACAGAACGTGTAAGGATGCGGAACGAGAGACTCACATTTCTGAAGAATCCTCTTTACTGATGTATTCCTCTAGGATACTGGTGTCAATTGATGGTTCCAGAGCGCCATTGATATCATGTCCTGAAATACAGAATATGAGAATAGATTTAGGCTCAGGTGAGAGCTGTACTTCCTCGTACTAAGATCCATCTAATCCACAGCCCTGCTGGTATGACACCAATCTTTACAGGACAATAAGCAATAGCTGTAAATCAAGCAGGTAGAAGAAGAAACAAAATGAAGAAGCAATTTATAGACCTAGTAATGTCCACACCGATGACTGTGAGTAAACCCGTACAATGCAGTCGATTGTTAGGGCTCATGCACACAACCGTATGCATTATGTGGTCCGCAAAACACGGATCTGTAAAAGATACAGATGATGTCCGCGTGACGTCCGTATTTGTTTTGCAGATCCATTGTAACCATGCCTATCCTTGTCCGCATAATGGACAGGAATAGGACATGTTCTATCTTTTTTGAAGAACGGACATGTGGACATACAGAAACGGAATGCACATGGAGTCATTTCCGTTTTTTGCGGGCCCATTGACGTGAATGGTTCCACATATGGGCCACAAAAAAAAACAGAATGGTCACGGAAAAAAAAATAACTTTGTGTGCACGAGCCATTTGTAGGACATCTTGCAAATGCATTGAAAATTGAGGGGTGTTAAGCAGATGCCGATGTCCTTAAGGCTCAGTTTACACCTGAGCGTTTTACAGCGCGTTCCTACGCGCTGTAAAACGCCCGACGCTCAAACAAGTACAGGAGCGTTTTTTTTGGGCGCTTGTCGCGCGTTCCCGTACATAGACTTTCGGGAACGCGCGACACTGTGTGTACACTTGTCTCTGCGCGATTGTAAACGCCCGTACAATCGTGCATACAGAGCGCTCCTTTCAGAACGCTCAGGTCTGAACTGAGCCTTAAAGATATAATATAGGGCTGTGATGGCTAACCTCCGGCACTCCAGCTGTGGTAAAGCTACAAATCCCAAGATGCGCACTTGCTTGGCTGTTCTCAAAGCTCTATAAAAATTAATGGAGCATGTTGGGAGTCGTAGTTTCACCACAGCTGGAGTGTCGCAGGTTAGCCATCACCAACCAGCCCTGTACCTCACATGGATCCAGAGATCTCCACATTCATTGCTCCAATTGCTCTGCTAGATTATCTCCAGCCTGGCAGCTCAGGGGTGTGTCCTTTCTGCTGTAGCTATCTCCCTGTAAGGCCACTTGCACACAACCTTATGTATTTTGTGATCCGCAAAAAATATGGATGACATCAGTGTGCATTCCGTATTTTGCGGAACAGCTGGCCCTTCATAGAACAGTACTATCCTTGTCCGTAATGTGGATAATAATAGGACATGTTTTTTTGCGGAACAGAACTACAAATATATGGAATGCACACAGAGTACCTTCCGGTTTTTTTTGCGGACCCATTGAAATAAATGGTTCCCTATACGGTCCACCAAAAAAAACGAAACGGACACGGAAAGAAAATACGTTCGTGTGCAAGAGGCCTAACTGCCACCAGCCATATGTTCTTTTAGAAGCTATGGCACTTAGGCCTCTTGAACACAAATGTATTTTCTTTCCGTGTCCGTTCTGTTTTTTTGGCGGACCGTATAGGGAACCATTCATTTCAATGGATCCGCAAAAAAACGGAAGGTACTCCGTGTGCATTCCGTATGTCCGTATTTTCGTTCCGCAAAAATTGAAACAGAGCACATTTAGCCAGCTCGGTGAGACGGACAACAAATATAAGGAAAAGAGCAAACAGCAGGTGGCGCTATACAGACACATTTTAGTGAATAACTCAGTGGCTATGCTAAATTTCTAATTACATGTAATTACAAAAGGAATCAGATCCTGGTGCTGGTTTGAAAATTGTAGAATATTTTTTGTGACACAACTTCTCTAAGTATGTTCATATGCTGAATGAAGTATGGACATCAGCATAACCTAATAATACCGCCTGAGCTGTTTTTTCTGAGAGCTCAGGTTTAGGCCTCATGCACACAAATATATTTTGTTTCCGTGTCCGTTTCGTTTTGCGGCCCTTATGCGGAACCATTCACTTCAATGGGGCCGCAAAAAAATAGAACACATCCTATTATTGTCTGCATTACAGAAAAGGTTAGGACTGTTCTATTAGGGGCCAGCTGTTCTGTCCCACAAAATGGGAACGCACATGGACGTCACCCGTATTTTTTGGGGGTCTGTGTTTTGCGGACCGCAAAATGCATACATATGGTCGTGTGCATGAGCCCAGGTTTATATTCATCGTATAAGTGGCTAGCATACTGAACTACATAGGACCTACACAAGCAGTAAATCTGAGGTTGCATCCCAGAGTGATAGTAGTAATCATGTCCGTCACCTGAAGCACAGATTTACTGCCCTATATCCAAATACACTGGTCATGGCAGAATGGTTTATTGGCACCTTTACAGAGCCCACTGAGCGAATCTTCAGCTCTACTTAGGCCTCATGCACACGACCGTATGTGTTTTGAGGTCTGCAAATTGCAGATCCGCAAAAAAAAAAACGGATGACGTTCCGTATGGCATCCGTTTTTTTTTTTGCGGATCCATTGTAATAATGCCTATCCTTGTCCGCAAACTAGAAAAAAATAGGACATGCACAATTTTAGGACATGCACGGTGTGCTGTCCGCGTTTTTTGCGGATCCATTGAAATGAATGGGTCCGCATCCTATCCGCAAAAAAAACAGAGCGGACACGGAAACAAAATACGGTCGTGTGCATGAGGCCTTAAAGACATGAAGCGTGCATAAGGCTACTTTCACACTGCCGTTTCTGGGTCCGCTTGTGAGATCCGCTCAGGGCTCTCACAAGCGGCCCAAAACGGACCAGTTCAGCCCCAATGCATTCTGAATGGATAAGGATCTGTTCAGAATGCATCAGTTTGGCTGCGTTTGGTCTCCGTTCTGCTTTTGAGGCGGACACCAAAACCCAGCTTGCAGCATTTTGGTGTCCGCCTGACGATGCGGAGCCAAACAGATCCGTCCTGACTTACAATGTAAGTCAATGGGGACGGATCCGTTTTTACTGACACAATATGGTGCAATTGAAAACGGATCCGTCCCCCATCGACTTTCAATGTAAGTCAAGACGGATCCATTTCAGGAGTAAACCACATGACCCTCGGGATCTGCCTGCAGGGAAGAACTGGTAAGTACTAACCTGACAGATCCTGCCGGTTCTCCTGGCCTGGACTCTATTTACCTGACTGCAGCGGTGACATCAGGTCGACAACATGTGACCACTGCAGCCAATCACTGGCTTCAGCTGTGTATCCGACAATGCCAGGGACTGCCTGCAGCGGTCATGTGTTGTTCAATGTGATGTCACTGCTGTAGTCAACTAGAGCCTGGCTGGGAGAACTGGAGCAGCTGCATGGGATCTGTCAGGTAAGTACTTACCATTTCTTCACCAAAGGTGAACCTCAGGGTTATATGGTTTCTGGCTGAGACCGGACAATCCCTTTAAAAGGGGTTGTGCTATGATTAATGTAAAAAAATGTAAATCAGACATCATATAGGACATGACAATCTCTTTCTAACAAAGCTAGAACCAGCCCTGTACCTCACATGGAACCAGAGATCTCCTCATTCACTGCTTTCATTTATCTGCTGGATTATTTTCAGCCTAGCAGCTTTTTATTTATTTATTTATTTATTTATTGGGGGGGGGGGGGGCCCTTTCTGCTGCTGATCTCTCCCTGCAACTTCCATAGCTTCTAACAGAACATATGTTTGATGCCAGTTAAACTGAGCACGCTCGACCACCTCAGTGAGACAGACAAAAAAATAAGGAAAAGAACAAACAGCAGGTGGCGCTATACAGATAAGTTTTATTGAATAACTCGGTAGCTATAATACATTTTAAATTACATGCAATCACAAAAGTATTCAGATCCAGGTGCTGGTTTGAAAAATGTAGAATAAGTTTTGCGACTTAACCCCTTTAAGCGAAACCATGCGCCAGAATTTTTGTTACGTGCTGAAAGCAGACAGGAGGATTGGCTACACCCTTTATGGTAAAATTTATGGTTTATAGAACTGCACTTTGAAATGTTTTCTGGCCGTGCCTGATATGTGATGCTTGCCCAATAATGCACACGCTATGCTCATAAAACCAAGACCCCACAGGCAAACAACAAAAGCCAAAGCACTTGCTCTACCCACAGCAAACAGTGTGGTTCGATTCTCCATATTAGTACAAAATCATCACGTTTAACCTTTTCATCACCAGACTTCATGGCTAGAGGTAGGTGCCTGCCCGATGACTACTCCTTAGACGTGCTCTAGATAACAGGGATGGCCCTCCAGCTGTTGCTAAACTACAACTCCCAGCATGCCCTAATAGCTGTAGGCTGTCCAGGCATACAGGGAGTTGTAGTTTTGCAACAGCTGGAGGGCCGCAGGTTGAGCATCCCTGGAACAAATCTCTTCTCTACTGTGTTTTCTTCTCTGTTGTTGATACAATGTGCCCTGTTTTATCAGCCTCCCGTGTGTGGGGTGCTTACATCCTCGCAGGGCGTGTGCCAACCCTGGATGCTTCTCCATTACCAGAGAGCATGGCTTGCCTCCCCCACAAGAGCAATGGGAAGTGTCCCAGCGCTCAACACAAAGAGGGAGCCAATAGCCAAGGAGCTGTGGATATGGAGGTACACGTAAGCTAAAAGTAAGGCCTCTTTCACACAACAACCGTATAGCTATTTCAGTGTTTTGCCGTCCGTTTTTTCACTGATCCGTTGTTCCGTTTTTTGTTCCCGTTCCGTTTTTCCGTTCCATTTTTCCGTATGGCATATACAGTACACAGTAATTACATATATAAAATTGGGCTGGGCATAACATTTTCAATAGATGGTTCTGCAAAAAACTGAACGGAAACGGAAGACATACGGATGCATTTCCGTATGTGTTCTGTTTTTTTGCGGACCCATTGACTTGAATGGAGCCACTGAACGTGATTTGCGGGCAATAATAGGACATGTTCTATCTTTAAAATGGAATGGAAAAACGGAAATACGGAAACGGAATGCATACGGAGTACATTCCGTTTTTTTTGCGGAACCATTGAAATGAATGGTTCCGTATACGGACCGTATACGGAACGCAAAAAACGGGCAGTAAACGGGCAAAAAAAACGGCCGTGTGCAGGAGGCCTTTAATGGAGCCACGGAACGTGATTTGCGGCCAAATATAGGACATGTTCTATCTTTGCACGGAACGGAGATACGGAAACATGGAAACGGAATGCATACGGAGTACATTCCATTTTTTTTGCCGACCCATTGAAATTGATGGTTCCGTATACGGACCGCAAAAAATGGCCCGCAAAACGGAAAAAAAAAACGGTAGTGTGAAAGAGGCCTAAGAAAGGAAAAAAAAAAGTACGTAAGTGAAAAGTAAAAAGAAAAGGGGGGGAAATAAAATGAATACATTATGACTCCAGGGTATCCCGAAAATCTTCAAGTTATGCTGAAGGAGACGGCATTTGTGAGACAACTGCCCCCCCCCCCCCCCCCCATTCTATACATGACCCCCACTTATGCTATCTCCTGACATGTCTCAATGAAGACCTAGACGTAAAGAGGATTCTGGGTTCATTTTCCATTTAGTGGAGCATGAATCTTGTTTCTAGGGTTCGGCACTCCAGCTGCTGTGCAACTACAACTCCCAGCATGCAAACATGCTCGGCTGTTCTTCTAACTCCCACAGAAGTGAATAAAGCATTCTAGGAGTTGTAGTCTCTGAACAGCTGGAGTGCCGAAGGTTGCTGATCCCTGGTTTGCACCATTGGGATCCTATTTCGGGAATTTATTGGACATTTGTCAAAAATGATCATTTTGTCGCTAGAAAATCGTTACATGTGCAATCTCTTTAAGAATGGCCATGCTTTATATACTATGCATATTCTGCCTGTAGGTGTGATCTTCTATAATGTCAAAGGTGTTTGAGAAATTAAAGGGTTTTTCTGGGCTATAGATATTCATGAGCTATTGCACTGTCCCAGGGGACTACTGCAAAGGGTTAATTATTGCTAAAAGAGTTAATTTAATGTTGGCAAGTTAACTGCTGCGATTTGTTGTTAAAGCAATCACCTCTTTACGCACTGTGTGCAACATATGGGCAATAGACAGTCAATATTAGAGGACTGTTAGGTTACTAGGGTGATGAACCAGTTCTGCCCCCTGGATAGTTAGTGAGTCAAGATTAGCAGACTACAGGAAGGACGTGTGTTTGACAGTTCCCGCAGACCAGGCCCAAGTCCAGAGAACCTCTGTCTCTGAGACTACAGCTGCCAAAGGAGCAACCCTACTACCAGAGCGCCCCTGAAAGAAAACAACCAGACATCTTAGAAGATCCAGAACCATCCAGGCCGTGCAGGATTCAGACAGCAAGGTATTTGCTCGTTTGTGGCATCACAGACTTTGCTGCAGCGGAAAGGATTACTGCCTTCGGCACCTACCACACTTTGAGACGGACTGGCTATCTGGATCTATATTCTGCAGCACCCAGCCCAGAAATTAGAGAAAGGGTTAATAAGAACAGAATAGCATGCATGTCGTTACTTGGAGAGACTGCAAAGTGTCCTTAGAGAGAGAGAGACAGTGAGTACTACTACTACCATCATTATTGGTGCCCATGAACAGCTATTAGGAGTAGACAATACCACAATCTACTTTGGAACTGTGCCTTTTGCTGCTATATGTACTACTACTCCTATCGTCAATCCAGTAAAGAAAGATTTTATTTATTGCAACCAATTGTCCTAGTTATTGACTCCGCCATCCACCTGTCAGCCTCTGCACTCCTGCCTTGTGGGCACCCCAACTACCATCAGACAGGAGCCCCTACACCAGCGTGCACCCTCCAGTCACTGCACGACCCTAGGGAATGCCAGGGTGGAGCACTACTACCAGCATCAGCATGAACTCATGCCGAAAACCATCCAGACCTCTGCTGGATCCGCTGATAGTCGATGGGATCCGATGGTGAACAGCAGTATCCAGCTATAGGTACTTTCACACTAGCGTTATTCTATTCCAGCGCTGAGTTCCGTCCTATGGGCTCTATACCGGAAAAGAACTGATCAGTTTTATCCTAATGCATTCTGAATGGAGAGCAATCCGTTCAGGATGCATCAGGATGTCTTCAGTTCAGTCTTTTTGACTTTTCAGGACGGAGATAATACCGCTTCGCACCGCACCTTCCAGATTGCGGACCCATTCAAGTAAATGGGTCCGCCTCCGTGATGGGTTGCACACGTGGCCGGTGCCCATTTTTTGCGGACCTGCTGTTTGCGGGCCGCAATATGGGCCCAGCCGGCACACATTTGTGTGCATGAGCCCTAAACAACAGGTCAACCACAAAAAGTTGACTGATGCAGATTGTGAATGGTGACATAAATGATTCAAACTCAGGGGCGGACTGGGAACTTAAAGTGGCCCTAAAAAAAAAATACTAGAAGTGGGCCTGTTTTGTAGTTGGGTGCAAATTGATGGAAGGCAGGGCCAGCGATACCATATTGTGGCACATTATACCGCCCCAACAGAGCCAAATACCACAGTCTTTCACAAAATACTGCCCCAAACACTTCCACTGGCCGGCCATGAGGTGGGCTCAGGCGGCCCCCTGGGCATTGGCCCACCAGGAGAATTCCCTGTAAGGTCTATGGCCAATCCTCCCCTGTTCAAACTAAACACCACCTTGGTGATAAGTCTGGACTCTGCCAAAAGGAGATCGGTTTCGCCTTAAAAAGTCACAAAGAAAAATGGACCCCAATGACTTCTGTACGGAGATTTGTTATTACGCAGTGATGGACATTACATGATGGATGGTGCACACATGCCATGTAGACTACAAGTGATAACATCCCCATCAAGTACAAATATACCGCGGCAGGTTCAACAGGTTTATGGTAACGTTCTGTATATAAAGTCACTTGTATATAAAGTTACCTTCTGTGACAAGTCGTTAACACCCCAGAGTGGTGTCACCGCTTCTGCACCTTGCTACTGTCTTTATTGGTCTAACCTCATGTCATCTTATGCATTTATTCCAGGTCCTCCACACTGTGCATTTCTAATGTTATGTAACTGTTCATGCAATGTGCCTGGTTCACCAGCAGGTGGCAGTAAACACGGCAGAGCTGTACTTAGAATGGAACCTTCTATTCCATTCTAACCCCCTCTGGAGAGAAGTAGGCGAGCCCTACTTCATGCAGGAAGGGTGGGGACCAGTTAGTTCCAGTCTAGTTTACCCCCAGCTAGGGGAAAGGTGTTCAGGGGCACATCTCTGCTGGATGTGCCCACGCCAGCCAGAGCACCCTAAGCTCTGCTGGCCATCAAGGCCAAAGCTTGAAGCCTCAGGAGCCAGGAGGAAAGTTTCCTGGCATAACCAAGAGTCAGACTACAAAATGAAGTACAGCATACAGAAGAAGCTGAGTTATACAGCCAGCCTGTCAGTACAGCAGAGTCAGAGAGAAACAGATATAGCAGAGTGGAGTTTGCCTGTCAGTTTCATGCTAAAGCCTGCTGGAACCAAGATAAAGCCTGAAATCTGTTTTGGAGAACATTTATGCAAAGTAAAGCTGCCATTGAACTTCGTCTCAAGGTCTGGACTCAAGTTATTCTTTTATTCCTCAATTATTTCCCTTATTTATTGCTTCGGAGCCAAGTTCTGGGGTCCAGCGGTATCCAGGTAGGAGCACCCTGACACACATAAAGAGACATTTGGGCCGCACCATTACACCACTCTGCATTTCCTACACCTGGGACGCGTTATATAGAGGGCCCTAGTGGGAGGCCGCCCATTGCAAGTCCATGATTAAGGCACTTTGCACTATGTGTACTTTGCTCTTAGGCCTCTTTCACGCGAGCGAGGTTTCTGCGCAGGTGCAATACGTGACGTGAACGCATAGCACCCGCACTGAATCCTGGCCCATTCATTTCAATGGGTCTGTGCACATGAGCATTTTTTTCACTCATCAGTTCTGCGTTGCTTGAAAAACGCAGCATGTTCTATATTCTGCGATTTTCACCCAGCCCTGGCCCCATAGAAGTGAGGCTACTTTCACACTAGCGTTAATATTTTCCGGTATTGAAATCCGTCATAGGATCTCAATACCAGAAAAAAACGCTTCCGTTTTGTCCCCATTCATTGTCAATGGGGACAAAACGTAACTGAACAGAACGGAATCCTCCAAAATACATTCCGTTCCGTTCTCATACTGGAGAGCAGCAAGCTGTGGTTTTCTTTCCGTCATAGGATGCAGAGCAAGACGGATCTTTCATGACCCACAATGCAAGTCAATGGGGACGGATCCGTTTTTTTTTTTGACACAATAGAAAACTGATCCGTCCCCCATTGACTTTCAATGGAGTTTATGACGGATCTGTCTTGTGTATGTTAAAGATAATACAACCGGATACGTTCATAACCGATGCAGATGGTTGTATTATCAGTAACGGACGCGTTTTTGCTGAGCCCTGCCGGATCCAGCAAAAACGCTAGTGTGAAAGTAGCCTTAATGGGGCTTCAGTTAAAAACACATTGCATCCGGAAGCAAGTGCTATGCAAAAGTTTTTCACTGATGGTTACTAAGAGATGTTGTTTGTAAACCTTCCGTGAAAAACGCATAAAAACGCATTGCACCCGCGTGAAAAAACTGAACGCAATAGCAGACAAAACTGACTGAACTCGCTTGCAGAATGGTCCGAGTTTCTCTGAACGCATCCTGACACAATTCGTTTGGTTCGTGTAAAATAGGCCTTAGGCTTCACAAAAATATAGGGCCATCAAGAGCGCCAGAACTGCCTTACTACCGTATCAAATACGCAGAAAACATATTATAATTTAGGACAGCTATTCCCATAGAAAATCACTTCCATTACATTGTATTTTAAATTTACTTGCAACTAACACTTCGTCCTTATATTATACCACACAAAAGTTCAAAAACTGCCCATGTGAACTTGCTCCAAAAGGGAAATATATGCTATAATTCACACCTTACTACTTCAAAGGGTGTAGACTACTGATGACTTATCCTCGTGAAAGGTCATCAATATCTGATCGATGGGGGTCCAACTTCCAGCACTCCACCAATCAGCTGTTTGAAGTGGCCACAGCGCTTCGATGAGCACGGCCACCTCCTCCTAGGCCAGTGACGTCACATTCGTTGGTCATATGGCCTATGTGCAGCTCAATTCCATTCAAATGCACGAGGCTAAGCTGCAATACCAAGCACACCTGCCATACAATACACTGGGCTATGTTTGGTATGCTGTGAGGAAGATGCAGTGCTCACTGGACCACCAGGCCTCTTCAAACAGCTGATCGGTGGGGGTGCCAGGTGTTGGCTCCCGACCGATCAGATATTTATGACCTAAACCATACACTTGCAACTATAGAGTCCCAGTGTAAAAAAACATATGTCTATAATATCCTTTTTTTCCCCCCACTGGATAGAGTTGTATGGAATAGCGTAGTCTACTCCCTACTGATGTATACTCACCAGATGAAGGCCAGAAAGACACTATTTAGGCTTCTGTCAGCAGCTTTTCCGGTGTGCACGCTAAACGCACACCTCAAACGTGATGGGAACCCAGACTATGAAAGGTCTCCCAACTGGACAACCAGTCTGGGTCTGGCTTCTCTAACCGCCTGACTGTTATTGCCATGGGAAGCTGAGCGCAGCCTCTTAGCATGAGAACATGAGGTTCTCCACCTCTGAAGCCACATTAGCAATTAAATGATACACTGGCCTTTCAATCAATTAGGTGACAGAAGTAATGATCAATGAGTCGCTGAACGCAAGGTATTGGAATTTATAGTGAAGATGGACTGTACTTCCAAAGACAGAAAGTGAGATAAATTTCCTTGGATACTGTGGGAAATATCACACCTTCCATGGTAAAAAAAAAATGGTTAAAAAGTATTTGTATAAACACTTGTTCCTGATAATTGGCCTGAGTAAAAGGTGCCGATGAGCAGAGGCTCGTTCATTGGGTGATCTTGTCGTTCTACAGGCACCAAAAATCATAGTTCCTATGCAGCAGATTGTGCGTCCCTCAGGTCATTGAGGTTCTGGCGTACAGAGTTACGAGCCTCTACACGGCGACTCAGCTGATCCCATAGGTTTTCAATGGGATTCATGTCTGGAGAAAATGCAGGCCACTCCATTTAAGATACCCCAGTCTCCAGCAGCCGTTCCCTAATGATGTGACCTCGATGAGCTGGCGCATTGTCGTTCAGGAAGATGAAATTAGGCCTGTGATTAATTGTTAGGTGTCGTCTTGGTCTCATGATGTCAAAATGTGAACAGCATGAGGAGGAGGAAGAATGTTTAAATACCAATTCTAATTGAACCAGAAAATTTATTGGACGATTCATGGATCAAACACCTGTTGTGAATTTTGCTGTTAAGCTCCTTGTTAGAGAACAGCAAGTTGTGCATAAAAGTACTGAAATACTGAACAGCTGAACATGTGCATTCAAAACTTTACAGAAAGTCAACTGTAAAGGTTAGATTGTATTTTAGGGTAATCCTGAAATTCCACCCACAAGCCAAATATCCCTAACTTTGAGTAGTGTAAACGCAGCCCTCATCTCCGCTGACAGGTAATTATCGTGAATGTTTATTTAGTTCCTAATAATCAGCCAGACTATTGGTCCATATAAATGGACCATTAGGTTCCCCAACTCTCAAGAACATCAAGAATACTGCAGCCCTTGCTGGCATGGTGGTAGAACCTTTACGAAGGGTCTAAGGAATGGTGGACCAAGAGCAGAAGGCAGTAAAAAACAGAAGATTTTTTTTAAAACTTTATGATAACTAGGTTTCGAATGACTGGTTTCGAATGTGGAATTTCTGCTACTCCTGAGGCAGGCGGGCCAACAAAAAGAAACGCATTTATGATAAGGTTATTGGAGCATCTGTAAGACTTGTTTGCAGTATATTTTCCAGCCGTGTCATGGCTGGTGGAAGCAGTCTACAAATTTCTGTCCTTGATACTTGTTCCTGAGACTTGTTTGTGAGGAATGCGGGAACTGTGCACATCGCCAGACGTAGCCTTCCCTCTCGCCTAAAGCCAGCTTACCATGATTAGAGGCTAATACATCGCTTGATGGTCACGGGACTCAGCCAGGGGATTAGGAGAAAAACAAAAACTTAAGAGCAGCTATAGAAGCCACAGACGGAGGGAGTCACATTACAAGACCACCAAGTATAGGTCACATTGGGGGACGACCAAGATTAGGTCGCACAGCAGGGCTAACAAGATAACTTTACTCAGTAGGACCACCAAGACTGGCCTCCAACTGTCCTACAGCTACAGAGCAAGTGCAAATTTCAATAGTTTTAATGTTGATTCCGCACTGGACTTCTAACTTATTACATCCAAGGGCATAGATACTATAGAGCTCCACATGTAGTGCCCTTAATGTCAATTAGCAGGGGACCCATCCCTCTCTATAACCACAGAAATATAAATGTAAACCAAGAGATGTGGGGTCAGCAAGAGGGTCAAGTTCCCTTCTTACCTGAGAGATATGGGAAGAAGGTGGATGAAAGCAATGGTGGTATGGGACCCTGTCAGCTCTTTGTATTTCTTTGATTATGTAGTGTCCCACTAGGTAAATGTGGGCACTACACAAGGGTCAATTGGGTCACGTTTGTTCTCCACCTCCTGCGGAACATGGTCATTGTATTTTATATGGTATTTTAATGTATATTGTCATGTTATTTAATGCTATCTCCGGTGTACCAGGCCTGTAGGGGTGTAGTTCCTCCTCCTAGACAGTAGAGGGAGCTAGGGAACCCCCTAGTATAAATAGCCAGGTCCAGAGCAGAGAGATAGGTCAGTGTGTACAGAAGTCAAGAGTCACCTTAGCAGACAGTAACTGAGGTGCAGCTTCTGACATGCAGCTAGATAGCCCAGGCTTCTAGCTTGCCACCAGGAGAAGAGCCTGCCTCCTGAGAAACTCAGTTCCCACAAGAGTACAGTGCAGAGCCAAGGTGTTTCCAGCCAAATAGAGAGCTGAAGGGCAGAAGGATTTATTCAAAGCAAGGAGTCATATACGAGAGGAAGTTTTCCCTAACCAAGGATAAAGCCAGCAATAGGGAATACGGGCCTTGGGATAAAGACAGACAGGATTCTGAGGAAAAGTGCAGCCTGATCTGTAAGTGTTTTAACCCTCTGAGTATCTTGCAAGAACATTGTGCCTGCCATTTGATGTAAAGCCTGCCTGTCACAACTTTTGACACGTGGAACTGACCAAAAGACTGTAAATAGTTACCTTGTTCAGTAAAGAGAAGTTTTGGTTCACTGCAACTTGTGTTCCTCACTTATTACTGCAAGAAATCGGTGTGCCACCGTTACCGGCACTGGCGTCACAAACTTAAAGGGATCTTGCCACCGGCACATTAAACCTGCAACACCCAGGGCACCTCACCTACCATCGGCCTGGTCCCTATACACAGAGTGTCCCAGAGGACCCCTGTGCCAGCCTCTCCATCACTGCTGTACGCCTGCCCAGGGTATACAAAAACTGTGAGTACCAAGAGCAACCCTGGTTTTGCCTATTAACCGTGACCTCACAATCGCTCACCCTGCAGGGCTGCGTACTGCAATTATGTCAAAGTTAATTCACATTTCTTCTGCCTGTTACAGGCATTTTCTCAATACATTCTATTCGAGTGGGGTGGCTTCTGCAGTATGTAAAGTATTTTTGAAGGCCTCTTGTAGATAAATGAGACATGTATGCATAAACTCTGGTACATGTGAACATGAGATCAGTCCCTCTCCTCGATGGGGCTCTCACGAACTGGGGCCAATTCCATAGTAAGTCAATTAAGCTATGAGCATGTTTTTGCAGAGTGGGAGGAAACCAGGGCACCAAGAGGAAGCCCACAGCAACACGGGGAGAACATACAAACTCCATGCAGTCCAGGACCCCAGCATTGCAAGGCACCAGCACTAACCACAGATATGGCAATGGCTGATTCTAATGGTCACCCTGGATTACTATATGTCATATATGCAGGAGCCGTTGGTCATGTGGTGATGACACAGGTACAAATCTCATCACAGTCATAGTGTGTCCATCATGTGGCGGGTAATTTTTTAATCCCTTGTAAGTAGAGGTCTTGGAAGCCATGATATATTAATACACACACAAGTTGATTGGAAAATATAATAACTATTTATTATACAATGCATAATCTTCACCTGTTGAAACCGGAACAGGGGTTGTCTCAAATCCGTAAATGACATTTATCATGTAGAGAAAGTTAATACAAGGTACTTACTATGTATTGTGATTGTCCACATTGCCTCCTTTGCTGGCTTCCCTCACATTATACACTGGTCATATCCAGGGGTTACGACCACCCTGCAATCCAGCACTGGTGGTCGTGCTTGCACACTAGAGGAAAAAGCACCAGCCTATGTGCACTCCTGCGGTGTCGGCCACCAGAAAGGCCGGTATCTTTTCCTGTAGTATGTAAGCGTGGCCATCAAAAGAGGCAATATGGACAGCTCCTCCTGCTCTATAATATGCTGCCTGCCTCTCAGACACCATGTTCAACCTGAAAGATTCCCTTTAAGAGGTGAAAAAATTGTGCCAAAATTTTGACACAAAGTAAACCAAAAAATAGGTGGCCAAGCTTAGACTAGACAGGCTAAAGAAGCACCAGCATAAGCCACTGTGATAAATCTGGTGCATCTTTAGACTGTCAAGCTACACTTACACTGTCTGAATATGACAGGATTAGTAAATCTACCGCATTGGTGCATTTTAGGTCACACCCTTTCCCGCTAGGCGATATTCCCTTGTTGAATGATGTGCAACAAAGTATCTAAAACACATAATAAATCTGCTACAAGACATGCACACCAGTTCTTCGGTGCAAATTAAGGCCGAATTCTGGTGCATTTAGCTTAGTGAATCTCCGCCAATGCCTGCCAGGGGAAAGGTTGCATGTGAGTTAATGGGACCTGTCTGCCAGGTCTCCAGTCATCATCTGTTTTCATGAAGACGGGCAGGTCTGTTTCTTTTTACTGTCAGCCATTCATTTCATGTACACAATCTTTCAGAGCTCTTTACGGGCTGCCAGCTATGTACAGGATTACTAAAAACAAACCTATTTTATTGACCCATCTATAACATGTTACTGGAATGAGGCATGGCATCTGGTACCTCTCACCAAAGCCTGCAATGATGCCAGATGCGGTCATCAGGGTCGTAAATGTTCCAAAATTCCAATATTTCATTAATTTTCATTAGGGTATCCACAGAGGAGCCCCTTCTTTGTGTTCTGTGCAGTCTCCCTTCTTGCAATCTATAACAGCAGGCAGACTGGGTAGCACCATGCAGACTGTCACCTGTGCCCTCCAAGCAATGGCATTCCCATATCTCTTAATCATGACTAATCCCCGTGCAGTCACCCCTCAGTCAAAACTCATCCCACCCTGGAACCCCTTTAACGAGAAGCAGATGTGTAAATGCGAGAGGGGAGCAGGGTCAAGCATTTTAATGAGCTGAGGAGTAGTGGTGAGAAGGAGCCTCCTGCCTCTCCTGACAAGGATTTTTAGGATTCTTTTGTTCCCAAGGAGTGAGACATCAGACAAGAAGTAGACTTCTAACAAAAATGAGACATTCTATAGGAATGAGAGATAGGATTCAGGATGAACGGTGAATCAAATATTCCAGTTCCAGAGCAGTTGTTATCAGGAGCCACCGCATAGAATCAATCTGATTAGTTCAGTATATTTCATACGGGACAGAAGTTGACTAATGGTTCTTGACTTGCAGATAAGATATATCAGCAGTAAAGCCTTTGTCCACAGCAGCTGATCATTAAAATGGTAGTTCTATGTCGTAGTTTTATTCCGGCTGCCTCTCTGCATGTTTGGAACTCCAGCCCGCCCCCATCATAGTCAATGGCTCCGGCGGCACACGTGCACTAGCGGCAGCACGGATCCGGCAGGCTGTTCAGGAAGAAGAAGGCTGCCGCTAGTGTGAAAGTAGCCTTACTTTGCGCCAATTTTAAAAGTTATCTCCTTTTGACTTTTTCTTGTTTTATAGACGCAAACCAGCTATGGAATACATTGAGAGGACTCGTCAGCGTGCATAAATAATAGGGAGGACTCAGGGAGGACTCAATGCATTCCATAGCTGGTTGGTGGGAACCGCGACAAGTATCCACATCCAAATCATTGTCTCGGTGTCTGCAGCAGCATATCAGGATGCTGATCATTAAAATGGTAGTTTAATAATAATAATAATAATCTTTATTTGTATAGCACCGACATATGACGCAGCGTTTTACAACCAGGGGGTTCATGTACGAACAGAGTCATAAATAACATAGAAACAAACAAATAAAATACATAGGAAAATAAAAACGGAGAGCGGTCCACCTCCAAAACATGTCGCTTTTTTTTTAATGCATTTTATTTATTAAACTACCATTTTAAGGATTAGCGCCCTAAAACCATTTTTATTTGCCATGTCTCCGTTTTTGGCATCCCGAGTGATGGGAGCAGTGGTCACATTCATATGTCTACTCCAGAGTTGCGCCTGAGTTAGCGCAACGCAATGCTGCGTTTATGTGAATACCTACACAGTGCTTCACTAGGAAGCGCCCAGGTACTCTGTTCTTTTTGTCCACAGGATAGGGGATAACTGATTGCCGGGGACCCCCACCGACCCAGAGAACGGCATCCCATTTCCCCTGATCTGATGGAGGGGCAGGTTGTGCACACACAATGCCGCTCCATTCATTTTCTATGGCATGAGTCGAAAATAGTGGAGCGCTGTTGTCCGTGGTCCCTTAGAAAATGAATGGAGTAGGCAGACAGGTGCGTGCTCGACCTGCCACACCATCAGATCGGGGGAATCGTTGGGACTCCCAGTGGTCGGACGCCCACAGCAATCATTTAGTTGTGGATCGGGGATAACCTGTGGACTTGGCTCAACCCCCTTAATGTAGGTAGTATGTTTTATCAAATGCGAAAGCCTCCATTTTAAACATAGAAAAATCTTCCAGAAGAATCAAGTCGTCTGTCAGATCACCATTTACACACACCTCTAGGGGTCCGTACATTAGACGAGGATTGTGCCAATTATTGGAAATGACTGCTTGTTCCCGATGATGCCACCGATCCACGATCATTTGCCGGGTAATCGCATCTTTCATGCCCCACATAAAATCATTGTTTGCCGGCAGCACTTTGCCCTATGTCAACAGGGAATAGACTACCAACAATATGCAAAATGAAAGGGGGCTGAATGATCGTAATAACGATTATTCATCCTCCATTCACTTTGCATCAGGTGAAAGCCTATCTGAACAAGTGGTGATTGACTCGTAGATTTGCGCTCATTAACATATATCAGATAAAATGATTGTGGGACAGATTTCCATCAGATCAATTGTCCATTTACTGATTTCAGATCGATATCTGTCATAATGGAGGTCAGTAACTGACGCCCATCGCATTCCGTATAGGACATATGATGACTATTGATATTTATAACTATTATTTCAGCATTTTCACGTCATTCCTTTGCATGGAGGTCCCTATTGCGTTTCTGAAGACACATCAGATGCTTTGTGCATCGTCTCCAGGGTCGATGCTGCAGGACCTGGCACATTATGTTGACCAGTGTGTTGCCTGAGTATTGCCGGCTGGCCCAGGGTTCCCATGGATATGACATTCTGCTTAAAAATGCTACATCTGCACATTCCAGTGTCGCCCTGTCCCCCAAACCCCCACCCCCCCGACCCCTTCCCTAATCTCATCCCTTACTCCCCGTTCACTTAATGTGTTTATGTTACACTCTGTGCCCATTGGTTCAGAAACTCTAGACCAGAAATTTTAAGAAGGTACAGAGAGATTTTTATCCAAACACTTGGTAAGCTTCTGGCCTAGAGGGGGGGGGGGTATCCGAGCAAAGATTCCCTGATGAGGATTTTCCCCAAATAGACAAAGTTTCCATTCACTGCACTTTCCAGGTCCTTTACGGGCAGAGCAGCACATGTCCTGCTGTCACCCTGCGCCAATGCCCGTGCGCCAAATACACGGACCCTCATTATCGGAGATTTGTAAGAGACTCCATTTAGGAACACAACAGATATAATAGTTACATAAACTGGGAAATGAGAAATAAGACCCTCTCTCTGACACTCTCACCAAAATCATGCTCCCTCCCTGACCTATCAGGCTGCGTTCACATCACGATTGAGTCCCACGTTTAACGTATACATTAAACGGATGCATCTGTCTACATAGAGCTGGGATGAAACAACTGAGTTAGCATTATATGTCCAGGGGAAAAAATTGTCGGAGTGCTTCTTTAGGTATTCTATTATTTATTTATTTTATGCACTTATATAGCGCTACTATATTCCGCAGCGCTTTACAGACATTAGCATCCAACTGTCCCCTATGGGGCTCACAATCTAAGGTCCCTATCAGTATGTCTTTGGAGTGTGTGGGGAAACCGAAGAACCTGGAGGAAACCCACGCAAACACGGGGAGAACATACAAACTCCATGCAGATGTTGCCCTTGGTCGGATTCGAACCTGCAAGGCACCAGTGTTAACCACTGAGCCACCGTGCTGCCCGTTTTAGCAATATTTGTCAAAAAGTATACTGTAGGTGCAACATAAAAAAAAATCCCTAATATATTGTCATTAATAGAATGTATTCCAAAAATAAATCAAGGAGTTTGGAGAATTTCACATTTTCAATCTATGGCCGAGTACTTCTCGGCAAGATATACACTATAGCAGGGATCAGCACTCCAGGTGTTGTGAAACTACATCTCCCATCGTTACGCACTTGCTTGGCTGTTCTCTGAACTCCCACAGAAGTGAAAGGAGGATACTGGGTGTTGTAGTTTCACAACATCTGGAGTGCCGAAGGTTGCTGATCCCTGCCCTATAGTATACGGCAGGCTAGAGTTTACCCTGCTCCACTTCTGCAAGAGGCTTTGGGCAATGAGGTGCCATGCCAAAGGTAGTATAGCTCATATCCAGGTATTATTTCAGTCCACCAGTGACTCTGCTGTCCCGTCCACAACATTGCATTAAGGCCTCATGCACACGTCTGCAGTCCGCAATGCAGTCCATGTGCTGTCTACATTCTTTTTTTGCGGATCCGCTGAATTCAACGGGTCCATGGTCCACAGTTTGCGGACATATTCCACATCTTTTTGCGGAATGGCCATACAGATTTATTTATTTTTTATATTTATTAGACTTCTATAGCGGCGACCTATTCCGCAGTGCTTTGCAGACATTATCACTCGCTGTCTCCTAAAGGGCTCCCAATCTAAGGTCCTTATCAGGATGTCTTTGGAGTGTGGAAGGAAACCGGAGAACCCAGGGAGAGAACATAAAAACTCCATGCAGATGTTGCCCTTGGTCGGATTCGAACCCAGTGCTAACCACTGAGCCATGTTTGATGTCCGTTCTGCAAAATGATAGAACATGTCCTATACTTGGCCACAAAATGCAGACTGAGGATGTAGTGAAGTCAATGGGCCCACAAAAAGTGCAGAAGCCCCACGAATAGTATCCGTATTTTGCAGATCAGCAATTTGCGCACCTCAAAATACATACGATCGTGTGCATGAGGCCTAAAGCAATCTTCCCACAAGACTTTCAATGCAGGACTACCTGACAAGTACTGACCGCTCACTAACATCCTACAGGATAGATAATTTTGAAAACCTATTTGACCCATGTTCCAGTTTTCCAGGTTCTATTCTTCTGCTGCCAAAGATGCTCTTACAGTATATATTTCTTGGAGTCAAGGGCACATCTACCCAGCTTAGCATTCCAGCTTAATTAGCCTCTTTATTATCTGCTGGTAACAAAGACCAGTTGCTCTCAGACAAGACATATACATACCTCAGACCTCTACGTTAGGAATGACATAACCCCCGCACCAGTCCTCTAGCAGACCCCAGCAGACAGAGAAACCCCCAGGGATAACTCCCCTCTCAACGTACTACATTCAGGAAGGTTAATGGGAAACAAAACAGTTTAGTGTAATATAGCTAGTCCATTACTGAGAAGGTCCATAGAGACCTAGATAATATGCATATTATAGGGCCTGTGGGAAGGCAATAAAGTCATGTGTGACGGGATCATGATTATGTAAGTTGGCATCGCACAATCCATTTTATAATAGCCTTGTCCATGGAGCAATCATGACAAAAGACAGTCCATATCTGATTGGTAGAGGTCCAACTCCTGGTACTCCCCACCGGCTGTGGCCTTCTCACAGCATGCCGAACACAGTGCCATACATTGTGTAGTATAAAATGTAGATCATCCCTCGGCGCAAGGAACCAGATGAAGAGCTTGTTACATCAAACGCGTTAAATTGTGCATAGGAGGGTCTTCCAGATTTATTTATAGAAAAACAATAACAACGCGTTTCAGGGATTTACTACCCCTTCATCAGGTTTTACAGGGCTGGATACACCGTGTAGTGGCTGTGCTTGGTATTGCAGCCGGACCTTTTCACTTGAGGGGGGGGGGGGTATACTATGTAGTATACTGTACTTGTGGGGCCCAAGAAGATCAATGAACAGCCCAGGTCCTTGGGGCCACTTAATCCCAGCCTTAGCCAAAGTCTAGATGCAAAACAACGAGGGCAGTGTCGTAAAATGTATCGCGATGGATTTGTGTCTTTTTTCCAACCGTATTAACTATGTGACTATCCCACGGTGGAGCTTTGTGTGGGCAGTAATGTTATCTTGATTAGACACTACAGTGATGTCAATGTATATAGGGTACATCAAGGGTGTATGTCCGCTCTACAGTACGGTATGCTGGAATGTGGAGTTACAGCAGGAACAGACGTCTTCTGTAAAGAGACATGACCTATCTGTCCATCTTATAAACACCTCATCTTGTATTCACATCAACGTGTCTAGGGGGATCCCTGCTGGTATTGGACAGCGAGCGCCCCTCTTTCTCGTACATGTTGGTGAATGGTAAAACATCAGCTTGCTAATGGGCTTCAGGTACAGAGATGTCAACTTCGAGTGAGATGCAACATCTGACAAAGGCTTGCTTGCTTGCCTATGTAACTACCGTAAATATGCTACCTGGTATGACTCCAAAATTTGACATAAACAACCTACAAAACGCTGAGCCAACATACCACAATTGTCCAAAAATATGAAAATCTTTATTGAATTGATATTATAATTTAAAAAATCACAGTACGTAAAATAAGGATGAGAAGCAGGATAAGGCGTCATCACTGGAAAGCACATGCCATGCGTGGTAGTACCATTATTAATACCACACCACATACGGGGGTCCCAAGAAAATTGGAACAGGAGCCTCCAAATATAAGGAAAATTGAGCAGAAAAAAAGTGTATATGTAGATGCCAAAAATGGTGGTGCTATATAAGCCCTAGTAGTCTTACCCATAGTGTGTGATGCCAGCACCATTTCGTACCTTCATCTGTGTGGATCATATTATTTCAGTCCATACCAATAACGAAAAAAATCTAGTTCACCTGAGCGAAAACGGCATCATGTTCACAGCACATCACGACTCTTCCGGTCACAGCCTCATTTTATGTACTGTGATTTATTTATTTATTTATTATAATATCAATTCAATAAAGATTTTTATATTTTTGGACAATTATGGAATGTTGGCTCAGTGTTTTGTAGGTTTTTCACATCCACAGAAAGTCTAAGGCTACTTTCCCACTAGCGTTTTTGCTGGATCCGGCAGGGTTCAGCAAAAAAACGCTTCCGTTACTGATAATACAACCGCCTGCATCCGTTATGAACGGATCTTGTTGTATTATTTGTAACATACCCAAGACGGATCCGTCATGAACACCATTGAAAGCCAATAGGGGACGGATCCGTTTTCTATTGTGCCAGTGAAACCGTCACCATTGACTTGCATTGTGGGTCATGACGGATCCGTCTTGCTCCGCATCCCAGGACGGAAAGCAAACTGCAGCATGTTGCGGTTTGCTCTCCAGTATGAGAACGGAACAGAATGTATTTTGGAGCACTCCGTTCTGTTCAGTTACGTTATTTCCCCTATTGACAATGAATGGGGACAAAACGGAAGCGGTTTTTTTTTCTGGTATTGAGATCCTATGACGGATCTCAATACCGGAAAATATTAATGCTAGTGTGAAAGTAGCCTAAATTATTAGATAAATCCTATACACACTTGACTGTGGTGGTGGGGGGTCAGTGCTAAAAAAAAATCCTGGATGTAGTGTCCTCCTGACACTGTAGAGAAATGCCGGATGACAGGATGGATTCCATAGTTTTCTAGGGGATTCAGTTTTAAAGGGTTATGATACTGATGACCTATTCTACGGATAGGTAATCGGTGTCAGATAGGTGGGGGTCTGACACCAGGCATCAGCTGTTTTCGGCATCCACTGGTGCTGGAAACTAAACAGTAGACAGAGCCAAAAGCAGAAGGCTCACCTGAAAGGGAGCGGGATATTGGCCCGGTCACTAGACAGTGGATGGAGCCCTCTGCTCCGTCTACTTTGTTCATTCCATGTGCTGGAAACAGCTGATCAGTAGGAGTGCAAGGCATTGATATTGATGATCTATTCGAAGAACTGGTCATTAATATCAAAAAGCTGGAATACCCCTTCATTAGATGACTCCTTGCTATATACGTTGTGGAAGAGAGGTAACCCTATTTCATGGGACATCCCACCTTGCTCTAACGCTGGGCACGTTGATCTCTTACAAACGTCTCTCCACCTGCTTCGTTACCACCTGGCGCCACATCCCCAATCCAGCTGTGCGGGTTGGCACGGTTCTGCCGCAGTGAATGGCTTGGTCAGCCTGCAGTGTGTTCAGCAGAAGAGACAACACTGAGCCTTGTTTGTGAACTGTGCCCAAACGAAGCTCTGTCAATGAGAAGCCTCTTAGTATGGGACCATAATGTGCCATTATCATCGGTTTTCAAAAAAATGACAGCGTCCTTTTTGCCGGCCATGAAAGAAGGCACTGTAAGCAGAGGTTGGGGTTGGGGACCCTGTTGACAAACATCACTGCAATGTCTGACAAGCGCCGTAATGCTGAAAAGTGAGGATTATTTATAAATAACGTGGAGGAAAAAAGAAATCGCCCAAAATGCATAAAATGGAAACTTAGGTTCAGCTTAGGACAAGACCAAGAAGAGGCTAGCAAAGAAAAGGAGAAGACGTCCGTAGAAAGACTGGTTTGTTGAATAAACTTGGAATGATTTCCATACAAATATATCACAAAAAGCTTTTTTGGGAAAGGACAGGGTCTCGGGTAGAAATGTGAAATGTTAGAAAATGTTGACTGATTATTAGTTGGGACTATGGATGAGCAAATCGACTCTGCTTTACTCCAAAACAATACTTTCACACTGGCGTTTTGGCTTTCCGTTTGCGAGATCCGTTCAGGGCTCTCACAAGCGGTCCAAAACGGATCAGTTTGCATTCCATGTTTGACTCAGATCTTTCCTTTGTTCCCCACATCCAATCACTTGTTCAGCTGTTCTGAGTAGTGGCGCAAGCGCAGGGGCTCCGTTTCTGCTGCCGGAGCAGCAACTGTGCATGCGCCACTACACCTCCAAGTAGCAGCACATGAACAGTCGCTGCTCTACGTGAAAAATTGCACGTAATCCGCAATGTGTGCAGGTAGTTTTGAGTTTGCAGCTTGTGAATGTAAGAAAGTGCTCATTCACAGGCAGCAAACCGTTTTTTTTTGGCAAGGATTTGAAAGAAGGTATATTACTGTTTCAATAGTTTTTTATTGGTTTAACATCAATAAAAGATAATAGAGGACAATAAAATGCAGTTCCACCTGCTAAACATTGTAGGTGGAGGAAATGATGTGTTTGTCAGCCGAATAAGTATTAATATCATGGTAAAGACACGTTATCAAAATTGCTGACCATTCCTCAAGTATACAGTGTTCTAGTCCAGGTAGTTGGTTATGAATGAAGGATGGTAGAAATCCCATAAAAAACAAGAGATACAGTAAATAAAAATATAAACATAAAAAGAGCAGTGTTAAAGTTCCACCTATATCCAACGTATATTACAATGTTGTAGAATTTTTCTAATTAACATAGAGGTTAAGCATAAACGTTGCTGCCACGTACAGTTTTGTGTTGTGCATTTTTTTGGCTTTTTCTTTTTAATAATACATCTTTTTTATTATAGGAATGAATGTACCCCCTGTAATGTCACTATAGAGTTATGTAGGGAAATACATTGTTACAATAAATGTGATGCAAGAATGTCATAAAAAAACACCAGCCTACATTACACACATAAAAAAAAAATCAATGGCTGTTTTAGGGAGGAAAAACTCGAGGCAATGAGAGGAAACATCACAAGATGCAATAAAAAAAAAGCCTATATATTCCGTGTTTTCCATAGACTTTCATGCAACATCTAAAACTGGCGTTTTTTTTGCTTCATGCAAGGAAAAAAATAGAAACTGCACCAAAGAACGCGAAACAAAACGTGCGCTGCACCAGCCTAAAACAAGAGATTAGAGGTGGGGTCATTTTCTGCTTGAAGGGGTTGTCCCATCATAGACAATGGGGGCATATCGCTAGGATATGCCCCCATTGTCTTATAGGTGGGGGTCCCACCGCAGGGACCCACACCTATATCGGGCAGGGAGCCCCGCAAGGTGGTGGCTGGAGGACTCCGGTCTGGCCACCACCAAGCTGGCCCCCCATAGAAGTGAATGGGAGCGTACCGCGCATGCGCGGCCCCCGCTCCCATTCATTTCTATGGGTCCAATGGAAATAGGCTCGGCTATTTTCACCGGCCCCATAGAAAATGAATGCAGGGCGGCTGCGCATGCGCAGTGTGCCCTCCTTCACTTACGGGGCTCTGTTCTCGATATAGGTGCGGGTGGGACCTATGGGACCCGCACCTATAAGACAATAGGGGCATATCCTAGCAAATTGCAGATCCACTAAACACGGATACCGGCCATGTGCATTCCGTATTTTGTGGAACAGAACACCTGGCCCCTAATAGAACAGTCCTATCCTTGTCAGTAAAGCGGACAATAATAGGACATGTTCTATTTTTTGTGGAACGGCCATGTGGGCATACGGAAATGGAATGCACACGGAATAAATGGATCCACTTACACGCAGCAACAAAAAAAAAAGGCACGGAAACAAAATACGTTCCCTATTGGTGGCCATTAAAAAAGATTTCGGGCTATGATGGTAATTGTTAGAGTGAAAGTACACAGTAGTGCAGAATACTATTATTCCTCATAGTAAACGTGTCCGTACAGTCTTTGAGACATGGTATCAGCCCACTATGACCACATCCTAATGGGAAGGAAGGGCTCTTAAAGGAATATGCATATGTTACAATTGTGAGCATTGTACAAATAGTGCAAGGTTATCCATAAACCATGAAATTCTGCTCATTACCCAAAAAGGGAGGATTTCCACACTGTAGCTACTGTTTTCTCAGTGACTGAGAAGATAAAGGGTATCAATTCTCCTTCATGAACAGGAATGTTTAGTATTTTTGTTCCTACTGCGCAGCGCTTCCCCCAGCGCCTCAGGAATATAATGGTTTTATATACAATAAATCAAATCCCATCCCTGTACTGAAATCTAGACTCATTGAACACGTGGGCCATGTTTGTTACAGACTTTACCTGTATTGTCTATTAAAGGGGTTTTCCAGGATTTAGGCCTTCCTTAATTAGCCCCAGTAACATGTGGCACCTAATGAACACATTATACTCGCCTGCTCTTTTTGAAAGTCTTCCCGTCTCCAAATTGTTTGCTTCCAGGTGGGGTATGGAAGGGCAGGGCTGTATTTATAGCTGGTACTCCACTAGGCACCGAGTCTGAATACTTATCAGGGTCAGGATAGGGAGTAATGCCCCCTATAGTGCCACATATAAAAAAAATGCCACCTCTGTGCCCTGTATTAAAAAATATCCCTATTAATGCCCGTTATAGTGCCCCAGTATTAAAATGTTCCTAGTGCCTCTAGTTATGCCCCCCTATAGCGTCCCCTGTATTAAAACTGCCATCAGTGATGCCCCTTATAGTGCCGCAGTATTAAAAATCCCCAATACTTTCAATAATACCCTTTATACCGTTCCCAGTATTAAAAACTCCACTATAGTGGCCCAAGTAATGCCCTTATAGTACATATAAATATATAATGCCCCACAGTGTCCCCCCAGTAGTTAAGTCCCCCACAGTGTCCTTCCAGTAGTAACGTCCCCCAGTGCCCCTCCCAGGAGTAATTTCCCACAGGCTGCAGGCATCTTGCGGCTTATGGCCTAGAATGCTGAGGCGCAGGCGGGCAGTCGCGCTGACGTCATCGTCCTGGTGCAGACAGGTGTGATTGTCATCATGCCCGCCTGCGCCGGGATTTACTGCCTCATAGGCCTCAGGTCTAATCAGGCCTACTTAGCCTGAGGCCTATTAGAGTGAACAGCGGGTTAGGAAATCATCAGCACCTGTGTCCCGCTGTAGTACGCAACTGCATTCCTGTCCTGAGGATGCTGATATAGTTGAATTTAAGAGGGAGACTTGTGGCCACCGCTGGGTATACAGGTAGCATAAAAAATGCTGGGAGTGCCATATGGTTATATATCCAGTTGGTTGCCGTACTTAGTAGATTGTCGCACTCCAACTTGCTGGAGCCGTAGGCACGTGCCCCCCAGGTGCCTAATTGTAAATACGACTCTGTGGATGGGATCATGTGTGCCAATGCAGCCAACGATTGGCTTTAGTGGTGATTTGTCCCCAAGTGGCACATGACTCAGTAGTGATATGCTGCTTGGGGAGACATTACAGTTGGTTTAAAACCATAGATACAGACTTTAGAAATTGGGTTGGGAGTGAGAGCTGCAGGTTTATGCAGCCCTCCCTGGGACCCATTTCTAATGGCTGTATCTCTAGACAGCTAACATCATGATACTGGCCTTGGTTTAATACAGTACTTGTCAGCATTAAAAAACAACCAAGATTGCAGCTCTCGCCTAAATGGAGCCTAAGAAACAGCCTTGAAAAGTGACCCCCCTTTCTCCCCTGCCCTGCGGCCACACGGCAAACAGACGGTTAAGGCAAAACTGTAGTGTCTTTTCCTGGCTGTCCGATCAGTGTTCAGGCAAATGAGTCTAGGGGTTAAATCAAGTTTTATGTTAAATATATATATTTTTTTTTTTTTTTTTTTTTGGTGATATATATATATATATATATATATATATATATATATATATATATTTTACATTTCCATATAACTATCTATATTTAAAAGAGAATGCTTAAATCTTGCAAGTTTTGCACTGGCCTCAAAGCCAAATTTTTTTTCAAGATTTCTTGTTCTGTAGAGATCAGTTTTCAGTAGCCATCTCCGTATCATTACAGACAGGATTACAATGAAAGATTTTATATATATATATATATATATATATATATACTTGTGTGTGTGTGTGTGTGTGTGTGTGTATATATATATATATATACACAGAGAGAGAGAGAACAAACGATCCACTATTCACAGCAGTTAATATCAATCACAGCTTATCTACTCCCCCTCCCTGCACAGGTCACAGGGCATGCCTAGAAAACTCTCCTACTGAGGTCAATAAACATATCCAGTCTATTGGGTCTCAGGCCCATGTTGGCTGCTGTGAGTATATCTCTAAATCAGGGATGCTCAGCTGTTGCAAAACTACAATTCCCAGCATGCCCAGATAGTCTACAGCTATCAGCCTACAGCAGGGCATGGTGGGAGTTGTAGTTTTACAACAGCTGGAGGGCCGCAGGTTGAGCATCCATGTTCTAAATGATTTTAACAGCTCAGGCAAGATGGCCGCCTCCATAATCATGTACAGAAGGCAGAATTAAAAACAAAAATCTGCAATCAGAAAGTAAAAACACATTTGAAAAAAAATAATGACGTTCACACAATATGACGTGCATGTCCATCATATGTGCGTGTGGTATGTATGGAGCGGGCTCAGCAGCTGAGCCTGCCCCATACTGGGCGGGTGCCTGAAGAGTTATACAACTGACACAAACCCACAGCAGCTGGAATCTACAATAGGGAGACCCATAGACTGCAGCAGTCTCAAACGATCTCCGCAGATCGCATGTTCAGGTCCCCTGGGGAGACTAACAATAAAAGTAAGGCCTTGTTCACATCTCAGTCAGTTACTTCACCATTGACTGCAATGAGGTCTGGCGCTGATAAGGCCAATTTCCGGTATAAATGCTGGGTTTCAGCCAGATGAAAACTGTTGCATGCAACACTTTTCTCTCCTGCCAAAACGGAGATGTAAATGAAGCCTAAATTTTTTTTTTTTTGTATTACATTTTTTAGTATTTAATAGAGAAAACAACAACTCAGCTATCACAATTCAAAATATAAAAATTAATAAACAAAAAAAAATTGGAATCGCTGTTTTGTCACCTTGCCCCCTAAAAAACTGAAAAAAAAGTGATCAAACACAAAGAAAAAAAAACAAGCTCTCAAACAGTTTGTAGATGGATTTATAAAAAAAATAACTTACGGCTTTCATAATAGGGAGATGCAAAGAAACATTTTTAAAGGGTTTTGTTTTTTAAAGCAGTAAAAAAATGATAAAAACCGTGTAACTTTGGTATGTAATCGTACAGGTCCACAGAATAATGTATTTTCTTTCCGTGTCTGTTTTTTTTTTTTTTTGCGGACCGTATGTGGAACCATTCATTTCAATGGGCCCGCAAAAAAAACAGAATTTACTCCGTGTGCATTCCGTTTCCGTATGTCCGTATTTCTGTTCCGCAAAAAATATAGAATACGTCCTATTATTGTCCGCATAACAGACAAGGATAAGACTGTTCAAATTAGGGGCCAGCTGTTCCGTTCCGCAAAATACGGAATGCACATGGACCGCAAAATACATACGGTCGTGTGCATGAGGCCTTAGGTTGTTACTTTTAGGCCCCTTTCACACGGGCGAGTATTCCGCGCAGGTGCAATGCGTGATGTAAATGCATTGCACCCGCACTGAATCCGGACCCATTCATTTCTATGGGGCTGTGCACATGAGCTGTGATTTTCACGCATCACTTGTGCGTTGCGTGAAAATTGCAGCATGCTCTATATTCTGCATTTTTCACGCAACGCAGGCCCCATAGAAGTGAATGGGGCCGCGTGAAAAGCAAGTGCGGAGGCGGTGCGATTTTCACGCATGGTTGCTAGGTAACCATCGTGCTGTGGACCCGATCTGTATTATTTTCCCTTATAACATAGTTATAAGGGAAAATAATAGCATTCTGAATATAGAATGGAAAGTAAAATAGTGATGGAGGGGTTAAAAATAAAAAAAATTAACTCACCGAGTCCACTTGATCGCGTAGTTGCGGATCTCTGTCTTCTTCTGTAATGTTGAGCTGCCGGCTAAGGACCTGTGGTGACGTCACATCACATGGTCCAATCACATGGTCCCTCACCATGGTGATGAACAATGTGATTGGACCATGTGATGAGCACAGTGACATCACCACAGGTCTTTTGCCAGGTCCTGAAGATAGAACAGAGACCGGCAGCTATGGAGCAGGTAAGTTAACTTTTTTTTTTTTTTTAACCCCTCCATCCTAATTTACTTTGCATTCTGTATTAAGAATGCTATTATTTTCCCTTATAACCATGTTAGAAGGGAAAATAATAAAATCTACACAAACCCGAACTTCAGTGATGAAGTCCAGGTTTGGGTCTGGGTACCAAACATGGCGATTTTTCTCACGCGCGTGCAAAACGCATTAAAATGCTTTGCACTCGCGCAAAAAAATCACGCATTTTACCGCAACGCACTCGCATCTTATCGGGCTCTCACATGCCACGCTCGTGTGAAAGATGCCTTAATGTGGAGTGAACACCACAAAACCCCCCAAAAATTACAGAATTGTGTTTTTTTATTTCAACTCACAATCTGAACAGAAAGTAAAAAAAAGTTCTGGGTCTTGGAAGGTGGCGAGGAAAACAAAAACACAAAAACTGGGCTGGAGTTAAAGTAATATTTGGCTGTATAAAAAAAAAAAAAAAGGAGGGGGGGGACAAAAACTGTGCCAAAAAAAAACTCTGAAACCAGCTTTCTGCTGGTAATTGTAGTTCTAGAACATTTTCACAACGGCGGAACACAGACCATTTTAATAACATTCCACTATTACAACAGCAGGGGGTTGGGTGACATGACAAATATCTGTAACCTTTGATGAGAATTGTGCTATGAGGTAAAAGCAAGTGCAAAAATTCCACCTGGGACTTAATCCTCCCTAAGGATAAACACATGTAGATATATGGGAACACGGCCCATGTTTACATCTACAGAAATGTTTAACTTATTCAGCTCCATTAATGGTTCTAATGGACTTTAAGAGGGCTGACTGCGCAACAGATCGATTCACTCACTCACAGATAGAAAAAGTCTTAAAGGGACAATTCCGTCACACAGGAGTATTTCTTTTAAAAACTCAATGTTCAGAGAAAACTATTTTTATAGCATTTTGGGCTGTTTTTCTTTTTTCACTTTGACACTCCTGTGCCATTCAAAATGAGATTCGAAATATTGTCACTCTGTAGCAGTCAGCACAAATGAGAAGACCTTCTATAGGGATAGATAATCCATTTTCAGTTTACTGCTGCCGTGTGGGGAGGATGTTATCTGGATGATCATCCTCGTGATCATAGTAGGTGTAGAGTTAGGATAACGGCATGACAGCTCTATTGTTCTCTTGATAGGACTGCATCAAGATGTCCACAGAAGAGCACGGCACTGATTAGTGTCATGTGGGATGCTCTAACTGAGTCCCTACAGGGGTGGCTGTCTCTGGTCGCAGTGATGGTCTGACTGAGAGAGTTAAGCGACACTGTCGGCCATGCTAAAAGTCTAAGCAAAGGAAGTAAGATCCGAGATAGGAAGTAAATTACATGAAGCGACTTCGAACAACTTAAATCCAGAAAACTCCCTGGATCAACGACCCTTCCATATTTCTAGTAACTGTGTCCACCTGTTTTCTATTTTTAAAAAATGACATAGAATATTTACATATAGGGTGTTAATATGTGGACATTTTTTTTGCTTTTTACTCTTTTTCAGCCCAAGCTAGTAACCTGCAAGTCTACCAATACAGTACATCGGTAACATATATGTTGATAAGGCATCATCGGCATTTAATTTACAGTTGTCCATGATTAAAAAAAATTACATTTCTCAAAAAACTGTCTCTCTGGCAATAACTAGAAGATGCAATACCAGACACATCCTGTGGAAAAGAGTAGCGCTATTTCTAGGGGACAAAAATTTACTCATTTTCTGATCCCAAATTATCCCCTTGTACTCCACCCCGTGGCAGAATTAGACCGGTGAAGATGGACTCCAATTATGGAAAGGAAGTAAATTCAAATTGTTTAGCCATACTTTATACTGCAAAAAATCACTTGAGCCAAATTCGTAAAAAATAATTTGGCCTCTTACTGGTTGACATAAAAGTCTAGAAACAAATCCATAATTTTACAGAAGTGTTTTCAAGTATTCAGCCAGCCTAGTCTGTAGGGCAGCTATACACAGTCCTATCAGACTAAAGATGAAGTATTCAGCAGGAACTATCTCACAGAAAGAGCACACGAGATCATTGATCCTATGTTCTGGAAGTTTCACAGTGTGGCATAATCAGGGCTATGACCTTATGACTCTCTGATTTGGGAATTTCCAACAAGTAAATAAAAGGAGAATCCGAAAATCCCTGCTAGAAATAGCCAGAAACAGGGATGGACTGGGACAATAAAGTGGCCCTGGACTTCAGCCAGACCGGCCCACTTTATTTTTCCCAAACACACTCAAAAAAGGGGTTATGTCTCTTCAGCAAGTGGCATTTATCTTGTAGAGAAAGTTAATACAAGGCACTTACTAATGTATTGTGATTGTCCATATTGCTTCCTTTGCTGGCGGGAGTCATTTTTCCATCACATTATGCACTGCTCGTTTCCATGGTTTTGACCACCCTGTAATCCAGCAGCGGTGGTCATGCTTGCACACTATAGGAGTAGCCGGGATTGTGGGAGTGCACATAGTTTGGTGCTTTTTTCGACCACCAATGCTGGATTACAGGGAGGTCGTAACCATGATGACGAGCCATGTATAATGTGCTGGGAGACATTTTGTCTCTATGGCACTATCTGCCCTAATAGTGATACAGTGCCCACATAGAGCACGATAGTGCCCTCCTATTCACAGAAAAATAGCGCATTTGTACCCATATAGTACCTACCTAGGTGCATAGAAAGTGCCATACTTTGGCTCTATGTCGGCACTGTATGACTGTGGCCAAAGTACTGTAGGTTTTCACTTTAGGTAGGTACTGTATGGCACCATAAGCAAGAAATACACCATTTATCTGTGCATAACATGGCGCTATCTGAGCACTGTATGACCGTGGGAAGACCTGGGCATACTATGCTCAGATAAGTTGTGTATTTAGTGTCTACAGTGCCCACAAAGTGCCATATCATACCTACCTAGAGCTAAAACGTGGGCAGAAAGTGCCATACTTTGCCTATAATTATACTCTGTCTACACAAGTATGGCGCTTTCCGAGTATGGGTTCTATATGGCACTATGTGGGCACGACAGGCACTAAATGCGCCATTTATCTGTGGATAGTATGGCACTATCTGCCCACAATCATACAGTGCCCACATAGAACCAAATATCGCCGTACCGTACCCACACTATTATATGGCAGTGCCCAGAGCGCCATATGTTGACTATGTGGGCAGATAGTGCCCTACTATGCCCAGATAAATAGTGCCCTTAGTGACTGCAGTGCCACACTGTACCCACCTAGAGCCAATCTGTGCACAGAAAGTGCCATACTTTGTCCACAGTGACAAAGTGCCCTTTCTGTGCACAGTCTGGCACTGGCTCCAGGTAGGTATTCTACTACACGTGGGGGCACAGCGCTCATCTCTTTAGTAAAGAAAAGAGTCTTTACTACCTTACATATTCAGCTCCCGCCTCCAGCCTCCAGTAACAAGTGCGGGCGGCAGCGCTCACTCACTGACGTCACGCGCCTGCGCCGCCTAGTGGGAGGAGCAGGCGTGTGACGTCAGTGAGCGAGCGCCGCCCCCACACTGCCTGCTGTTACTGGAGCTTTACCCCCCTGATGCCTGGCGGCCCTGGCCGGCCCATAATTCGATCGGCCCACCGGGATTCTCCCGGTACTCCCGATGGCCAGTCCATCGCTGGCCAGAAATGTCATAATGATGGAGTTATGTATAAAAAAAAAACTGGTTTTGTTGACTAGAAAAAGACTTGTGATACAGTGGCCCAAACTTACTAATGTGGCTGCGCCAAAACTCTTGGCTCAAAGAGTGGTGCAAATTAGAGAAACATGTGCATCAAAGGCTTCTACACTTTTTCTCTGACATGTTTGACCTAGGCCTCATGCACACGACAGTTGTTTTTTGCGTCCGCAAATTGTGCGTCCGCCAAAAAACCGGATGCGGCATCCGTTTTTTTTAGGATCCATTTTTTCCCACAGATCCCTTGTAATAAATGCCTAGCCTTGTCCGCAAATGTGAAAAAAGTAGGACATGCACTATTTTTTTTGCTGAAGGGAAACACGGACAACGGACACAGAACACAAACGGATGAACTATCAGCATTTTTTTGCTGACCCATTGAAATGAATGGGTCCCCATCCTATCCGCAAAAAAAAACGGAACGGAGGCCGAGAAAAACAACGTGTGCATGAGACCTTAGAGCAGGGGTGCACAACCCGCGGCCCGCGGGCCGCATGCGGCCCGCACAGCCAGTTTTTGCGGCCCCCGTACTCCTGCACAGAGACACAGCTGATCGTCTGCCTCTGCGATCAGCGCGTCCCTGTGAAAAATAAAGCCGGCTCTGAAGGCCCCGCCCCCTGCAGCTGCTTTCACTTGATTCGGCTCCAGCCCGGAGCGCTCGGAATGCCCCGCCCCCTGAAGCTGCGCTCACTACTCACCGCCTCCCAGAGCCAACACACAGGTCCCCCACCTCCCCCTGACGTCTCACTGACTGGGCGCTCCCTCGTGTGCCTGCACCGCATCACATACTGGGCCAATCAGCATTAGCAGTGTGCAAATACCTGCTGCTGATTGGCCCAGTGTATTGCTGGCAGGCAGCAGGCGCGCATCCTCCAGGCTGGAAGAAGTTATTGATTTGTTCTGCCCGCACACCTCACCAGTGCCACCCAAAACATTAATACCACAGCCATTCTGGACCTGTGCCACTGCCAGCCCGTCCACACAGTAAGACACCGCCCCAGCCACAATCTTTACATACAACCAGGGATTCTATTAAAAAAAACTTAAAGGGGTATTCCTATCATGGACAATGGGGGCATATCGCTAGGATATGCCCCCATTGTCTTATAGGTGCGGGTCCCACCACTGGGACCAGCACCTATATTGAGAATGGAGCGGGGAGCGCTGTGTCTGGAGGACCCCAGATTTCCCGGGGTCCGTCCACCACCAAGCGCTTCTCCCCGCCTCTCCCATAGAAGTGAATGGGAGAGTACCGCGCATGCGCGGCCCATGCTCCCATTCATTTTTATGAGGCCGACGGAAATAGCTGAGCCAGCACTCGGTTATTTTCGGCGGCCCCATAGAAATGAATGGAGGGAGGCTGCGCATGCGCAGTGTGCCCGCCTTCACTTTTGGGGCTCCATTCTCTATATAGGTGCGGGTTCCAGCGGTGGGACCAGCACCTATAAGACAATGGGGGCATATGCTGCTAGCGATATGCCCCCATTGTCCATGATGGGAATACCCCAAGTCATTAAAAAACCTTACCCCACGTGACTTCCAAGGGTGTGCGCCTCCGCGCAAATGCAGTACCAGGGCATGGGTAAGCTAAAATTACAGTGAGCATTGACTCATGGATGCGCCCACGGACACCGCGCATGCGCTCTCAGGGGTAAGGAGATCTGACAGTCTTTTTTCTTGTAAAATCTCCTTACCCTCACTACACAGCGCGCTTCAGATTCATTACCGGCTGGCTTCGATCAGGATCAGGTCGGTCTCTATGTGCAGTGAGGGTAAGGAGATTTTACAATCCGCGCGTGCGCAGTGTGAGGGTAAGGAGAATTAACAAGACAAAAGACCGTCAGATCTCCTTACCCCTGAGAGCGCATGTGCGGTGTCCGTGGGCGCATCCATGAGTCAATGCTCACTGTAATTTTAGCTTACCCATGCCCTGGTACTGCACTTGCGCAGAGGCGCACACCCGCGGAAGTCACGTGGGGTTGTGTTTTTTAACAACGTAAGATTTTTTGATAGATCACTGGATCATTAATGGAAAAAAAATCTGTACTAATAACAGTCTCTCTTAGCACTTGCATAATAAAAAAATTTTGAATGGACCCCTCAGCTGTCTGGCACCTCTGACCAGCAGAGACACTTGACTTCTTCCATAATACAGTCCAAATTCCAATTATTGTCCATAGACAAGTCATGAATATATATGTACATTGTACATATGAATGGAAATTTAAGTTATGGCTATTGTAAAGTGGCGAGAAAAAATTCCAAAATGAAAATGGGCTGGTACTTAAAGGGGCTATCCAGGAAAAGATATTAATGAATTATCCTCAGGATGGGTCATCAGTATTAGATCTGTAGGGGTGCGACACCACAGACCCCCGCCTATCAGCTGTTAGAAAAGGCATTTAAAGGGGTTTTGCCATCTCAGACAATGGGGGCATATTGCTAGGATATGCCCCATTGTCTGATGGGTGAGGGTCCCACCTCTAAAACCTGCATCTACAATGAGACCGGAGCGGGTAAATGAACGGAGGGAGCACTGCGCATCTGCAGCCGCCCTCCATTCATTTCTATGGGGCCACCAAAAATAGCCGAGCACTGGCTCGGCTATTTCCGTCTGCCCCATAGAAATGAATAGGAACAGGGGCCGCGCGTGCACGGTACGTTCCCATTCACTTCTATGGGAGCAGCGGAGAGCAGCACTTGGTGGTGGATGGACCCGGGAAATCTGGGGTCCTCTAGCCATAGCTCTCCCCGCTCCGTTCTCGTTGTAGGTGCGGGTCCCAATGGTGGGACCCACACCTATCAGACAATGGCATTGTATGTAATGGGAATACCCCTTTTAAGCGCCACAGCCTCTTCCTAGGTAATGTGACATCACTGTACATCAGTCGCATGGATTAGTAGCGTATCAATAAAGGCTGAGCTGCAATACCAAGTACTGCCACTATAAGATTTTACAGGTTTTAGAAGAGGGGAAAAAAATCAAATAAAATATATTTTTAATTAGACTGCAGATCAGACCCGTATATCAAAGACCCCCCATGTCAGACCTCAGCTCAGACCCCCATACCAGATCAGACCTCCGATCAGAACCCCCATATCAGAGGCCCATCAGAAATAAAATAAATAAATTCACTTACCTCTCCTCCTCCGCTGCTACTCTCCAGGGCCAGCGATCTCTCCGCTGCTACTCTCCAGGTCCAGCGATCTCTCCGCTGCTACTCTCCAGGTCCAGCGATCTCTCCGCTGCTACTCTCCAGGTCCAGCGATCTCTCCGCTGCTACTCTCCAGGGCCAGCGATCTCTCCGCTGCTACTCTCCAGGTCCAGCGATCTCTCCGCTGCTACTCTCCAGGTCCAGTGATCTCTCCGCTGCTACTCTCCAGGTCCAGCGATCTCTCCGCTGCTACTCTCCAGGTCCAGCGATCTCTCCGCTGCTACTCTCCAGGTCCAGCGATCTCTCCGCTGCTACTCTCCAGGTCCAGCGATCTCTCCGCTGCTACTCTCCAGGTCCAGTGATTTCTCCTGCAGTCACACTCCCTGATCTTCTCTGGGCTCATGCCGCATGCAGCCTCAGGTCATAGCGCGCACACTACTTTCTGGCGATGTACGCAGTCAGGACACAGCAGCGCAGCCCAGAAAAGACCAAGTAGGAGGGGGAGTACAGCGCTTCACTGACTGCTCCCCTCGACTCCTGCATACTAGTGAGCTCTTCTATAATGAAGCACTCACTAGTATTCGCTTTATAAGATGCACATACATTTTCACTGACAAGTTGGGTGAAAAAAGTGCATCTGATAAAGCAGAAAATATGCTATAAATTTGGTATCGCCAAGATTGTACTGATCCGAGTAAGGCCTCCTGCACACGACCGTTGTGTGCACCCATGGCCGTTGTGCCGTTTTCCGTTTTTTTTTCGCGGACCCATTGACTTTCAATGGGTCCGTGGAAAAATCGGAAAATGCACCGTTTTGCAGCCGCATCCGTGATCCGTGTTTCCTGGCCGTGAAAAAAATATGACCTGTCCTATTTTTTTCACGGCCAACGGCTCACGGACCCATTCAAGTCAATGGGTCCGTGAAAGAACACGGATGCACACAAGATTGGCATCCGTGTCCGTGATCCGTGTCCGTAGGTTACTTTTTATACAGACGGATCCGAAGATCCGTCTGCATAAAAGCTTTTTCATAGCTGAGTTTTCACTTTGTGAAAACTCAGAACCGACAGTATATTCTAACACAGAGGCGTCCCCATGGTAATGGGGACGCTTCAGGTTAGAATATACTAAAAGAACTGTGTACATGACTGCCCCCTGCTGCCTGGCAGGTGCTGCCAGGCAGCAGGGGGCAACCCCCCCCCCTGTAGTTAACACATTGGTGGCCAGTGGGCCCCCCGTAGTTAACACATTGGTGGCCAGTGCGGCCGCCCCCCCCCCCCTCCCTCCCTTGTAGTTAACTCGTTGGTGGCCAGTGGGCCCCCCTCCCTCCCCTGTAGTTAACTCGTTGGTGGCCAGTGGGCCCTCTCCCCTCCCTCCCCCTCCTAATTAAAATCTCCCCCCCTATCATTGGTGGCAGCGGAGAGTACCGATCGGAGTCCCAGTTTAATCGCTGGGGCTCCGATCGGTAACCATGGCAACCAGGACGCTACTGCTGTCCCGGTTGCCATGGTTACTTAGCAATTTGTAGAACCATTATACTTACCTGCGAGCTGCGATCTCTGCGTCCGGCCGGGAGCTCCTCCTACTGGTAAGTGACATGACCTGTCACTTACCAGTAGGAGGAGCTCCCGGCCGGACGCAGAGATTGCAGCTCGCAGGTAAGTATAATGGTTCTACAAATTGCTAAGTAACCATGGCAACCGGGACAGCAGTAGCGTCCTGGTTGCCATGGTTACCGATCGGAGCCCCAGCGATTAAACTGGGACTCCGATCGGTACTCTCCGCTGCCACCAATGATAGGGGGGGAGATTTTAATTAGGAGGGGGAGGGAGGGGAGAGGGCCCACTGGCCACCAACGAGTTAACTACAGGGGAGGGAGGGGGGGGGGGCGGCCGCACTGGCCACCAATGTGTTAACTAGGGGGGGGGGCACTGGCCACCAATGAGTTAACTACAAGAGAGCGAGGGGGGGGGCGGCCGCACTGGCCACCAATGTGTTAACTACAGGGGGGGGGGCTGCCCCCTGCTGCCTGGCAGCACCTGCCAGGCAGCAGGGGGCAGTCATGTACACAGTTCTTTTAGTATATTCTAACCTGAAGCGTCCCCATCACCATGGGAACGCCTCTGTGTTAGAATATACTGTCGGATTTGAGTTTCACGATGTAACTCAAATCCGACGGTATATTCTAACATAGAGGCGTTCCCATGGTAATGGGGACGCTTCAAGTTAAAATATACCATCGGATTGGAGAAAACTCCGATCCTATGGTATATTAACTCCTGACTTTACATTGAAAGTCAATGGGGGACGGATCCGTTTGCAATTGCACCATATTGTGTCAACGTCAAACGGATCCGTCCCCATTGACTTGCATTGTAATTCAGGACGGATCCGTTTGGCTCCGCACGGCCAGTCGGACACCAAAACTACTTTTTTTTCATGTCCGTGGATCCTCCAAAAATCAAGGAAGACCCACGGACGAAAAAACGGTCACGGATCACGGAAAAACAGGACCCGTTTTTGCGGACCGCAAAAAAATACGGTCGTGTGCAGGAGGCCTAAGGTTACTTTCACACCAGCATTTTTGCTGGATCCGTCATGGATCAGTAAAAACACTTGTCATGATAATACAACCATCTGCATCTGTTATGAACGGATCCAGTTGTATTATCTTTAAAATAGCCAAGACGGATCCGTCATGAACTTCATTGAAAGTAAATGGGGGACGGATCAATTTTCTATTGTCTCTGAGAAAACAGATCCATACTTATTGACTTACATCCGTCTTGCTTTGCATCTCAAGACGCACTCAAAAATGCTGCTTGCTGAACGCAATGAAACAGAACGGAATGCATTCTGGTGCACTCAAATCCCTTCAATTCAGTTTTGTCCCCATTAACAATGAATGGGGACAAAACTGAAGTGTTTTCCTCCGGTATTGAGATGTGCGAAAGTAGGCTATTAAAGCCACCTAGTGGCATATTAAACTATTAACATAGCAATGTTCAATAAACTACCTTCATTCCAGCAAGGGTCTTCTTTGTTTTATTCAAGTTGTCATTTTGATAAAAAAGCTATTTTCCAGATATGCTAATTAACCTTCAAGGTGCCCAGAGGGGCGTTATTTCTCTCCTCTAGTGCACAGTAACGCCCCCTGCAGTGCCCACCCCGCCTTTATTTCAAGCCCAGCATGCCTCCTTATAAATAAATGTACTTCCACATCTGAGCCGAACAGTGCCGCCCCCTCCGCTACGTCATGTAATTTATTCACCCCACGATCCTTGCATCCTCCTTCCATGCCCATGAAATCTCGCGCAGCTGCAGTATCGCCGACTGCCTGGACCTGTCCGTGAGGGCAACAGCCTCAATAGTGTCACTGGGCATGCGCAGAGCCCAGTGACCTAATCAGAGCGCTGTTGCCTCTGCGGCTGCGCGAGATTTCATGGGCATGGAAGGAGGACGCAAGGATCGTGGGGTGAATAAATTACATGACGTTGTGGAGGGGGCAGCGCCGTTCGGCTCAGATGTACATTTATTTATGAGGAGGTGTGCAGGGCTTGAAATAAAGGTGGGCTGGGCACTGCAGGGGGGCTTACTGGGCACTAGAGGAGAGGAAAATAGCCCCTCTGGGCACCTTGAAGGTTAATTAGCATATCTGAAAAATCGCTTTTTTTTATCAAAATGACAACTTGAATAAAAGAAAAGACCCTTGCTGGAATGAAGGTAGTTTATTGAACATTGCTATGTTAACAGTTTAATATGCTCAAACTAGGTGACAGATTCCCTAGTTAAAGGTTATCATGTCATTAATTAGTGCACAGTTAAACCTTATTTGAAAGTTTAAAATGTAACTGTCATTTTATTTTTGTAATGTATCGGGGCAGTGATACTGACCATTTTTGTAATATAATTTAAATTGTACATTTCTATTAGAAAATTAGCTCTAAAGTGGCCCTTTCTCAGCCTTATCAGCGCTCCTCTGTCTTCTGCTTACATAACACAGTCAGTGTTGAGCGCGTCTCCACAGTTATATAAACAGAAGACAGAGGAGCGCTGCTAAGGCTCAAAATGGGCCACTTTAGAGCTATTTTTCTAATAGACAATTTCAGTAATTAAAGTATATTATAAAAATGGTCAATATAACTGCCCTGATACATTACAAAAAAAAATAAAAAATGACAGTTACATTATAAATTTTCCTGTTCCTCAACCTATATGTGATATGTTTTTCACAGATCTGAGACAGCTAAGGGTCTTTGCTGCACATACCTAAAATGGATGCTGCAGGCAGTGCAAAGAAGAGAAAAATTACAGATGAGAACAGGAAATTTAATGAGACCTGGACAGAAAAGTTCTTCTTTATTGAAGAAAGAGGAAAGCTAGTTTGCTTAATTTGCAAAAGTGTAGTTGCAGTGCCGAAGGAATTCAATGTTAAGCGGCACTACGAAACCAAACATTCCAATTTTGAGCAATTTAAGGGAGAATTGCGCAAACAGAAGATCTTATCTTTACAGCGCAGCTTAACTGTACAGCAGACTATGTTCACCAAGATATCTAAAGAAAGTGAAATGGCTATGGAAGTTAGTTATGAAATATCAGAATTAATTGCAAAGTCTTCCAGACCATTCACAGATGGTGACTTTGTAAAAAAGTGCCTCGTTGTTTCTTCACAGAAACTATGCCCAGAGTCTGTTAAAAAATTTGAATCTATTAGCCTAAGTCGTATGACTGTTCAACGCAGGATTGCTGATATGGCTGCAGATGTTTCAGGACAGACAGAAGAAAAGGCAAAAAAATTTCTTTTCTTTTCTCTGGCAGCAGATGAGTCAACAGATATCAGTTCCACTGCTCAACTACTGGTTTTTATTCGGGGGATCACCACAGATTTTCATATTTTTGAGGGATTACTTGGAATGATCTCATTTCAAGGGCAAACAAAGGGAAGTGATTTGTTAAGCGGTATATTGGAATTATGTGCCAAGATGGATCTAGATTTAAGTAAGCTAGTTGGAATTGTTACTGATGGAGCTCCAGCCATGATAGGCTCCAAAAGTGGTATGGTTTCTTTGTTAAGGCAACACCTCGGAGAGCACAAGCACCATCTGATTCAGTTTCATTGCATCATCCACCAACAATCCCTGTGTGGAAAAGAGCTTGGATTTGAAAATGTAATGAAAGTTGTTGTCAGTGTTGTCAACTTCATAAAATCGCGAGGACTTAACCATCGGCAGTTTAAATCTTTTCTAGAAGAGATTGATGCTGAATATCAGGACCTAGTTTTTTATACAGAAGTAAGGTGGATGAGCCGGGGGAAAACCTTGCAACGTTTTTTTGAATTGTTGGAAGAAATAAAATTATTTCTTGTTCGGAAGGATAAAATAGTTGAAGAACTACAAGATGACAAGTGGCTGTGTGACCTTGCTTTCTTGGTAGACATCACACAACATCTGAATGCACTGAATGCAAAACTACAAGGGAAAAATCAGTTTGTTAGTAATCTTTGTAACTATATCTTTGCATTTCAATCCAAACTAAAATTGTTCCAATCTCACCTTGAAAATGGCAATCTTGTGCATTTCCCAGCATGCAGACAAAAATGTGTCAGTGGCGCAAACATGTCTGAGTATGTCGCAAAACTTGCACATCTCCAGTCCATATTTGAGCACCGCTTCACTGATTTTAAAAATGAGAAAAAGGGTTTTGAAATGTTTGCAGACCCATTTTCAGTTATTCCTGATGAAGCACCCCCAGAATTCCAACTGGAACTCATTGATCTTCAGTCATGTGACAGTCTACGAAACAAGTTTAAGGAAGGGGATTTACTTAACTTCTATAAATGTGTGCCAGGAGATGAATATCCCAAATTGTGTGAAAGAGCAGCTATTTATGCCTGCCTGTTTGGGTCAACATACTCTTGCGAGCAGGCATTTTCTATTATGAACATTAGCAAATCAAAATTTAGGAGTAGACTTACTAATGAGAATCTTCAGTCAATTCTGCAACTAGCCACAACTGAACTGAGACCTAACATCCAAAAACTTGCGAAAAATATGCAACCCCAGAAATCACACTAACTCCTCTTTCACAAACTAAAATTTGGTGAAATCAACACCCAGTTGCTTTTATATTTGCAGTTCTAAAGTTTATTTTACTAATCTCTAATTAACATTTAATTAGTACTGTACTGTGCAGTATATGTTATTTAACTGTTACTGGTATGTAAACCTTGTTCTGTTTATTGTGAGCAGGATACATAAATAAACTGCATAACACAGCATATATTTGTACTCCCAATCCTGTTATGAGGAATTTTCTCATATTTTTCATGGCTTTTTAGTAGGCCTCTGTGCCATTCAAAACATGCAGTGGTGCATGAAAATTGTAGTATGAATTAATTGGCAATCCAATGGCGGGTTTACACAGCCTGATTGTAGGTTATCAGGTACGAATGTTACTATGAATGCTTGTTCCTGATAATCGGCCTATGTAAGTGTGCTGCCGATTGGGTGAATTGATCTGTCATGCAGCACATTAAATCTGTGAACAAAGCTCTGCTGTCCAGAAACAATGAATCTGTATGAGGATGAGAGATGGTAGTAGCAATGTAAATGAAGCTTTTCACCTCAACTGATGAGCAGGCAGTTATTGGGAAGGAACCGTTCATAATCAACTGCTCCATCTGCTCCTGTGTGGTATTGCTATATGAATGCATCAATGTATACTAAATATTAATGATGCAAAACAAGTTATAGTTTTCATGCAGTAAACTTTTACAGTTTAAGCAGCTCAATTTTTTTTTGTGGCCCCAGGAGACAGAACAATGCGACAATGCGGCCCTCAGACCAAAATAGGTTGTGCACCCCTGCCTTAGAGGAATTAAGTGTGGCCTGATATGCACCATTTTGTGCCAAAATTGCACCAGAATTCTGGCGTAAAAATCTGTCTCGAAGTAAGCCAACCAATAATGGGTATAGAGTCAGAGAAAAGTGTCTCTCCCTGCACCACATTTATCCTCCAGACTGAGCCCCTGTGAGAAATCTGCTGCAGGTCTAGACAGCCTGTCTAAGCTTACACCATCTTTACAATTAGTAAATTTGGGACAGTACTTGCATTCCAGGTAAATAAGGCAGTGGGTAATTTACTCAAATTAAAGGGGTTGTCCCACGAAAAATATTTTAGTTTTCAAACCAGCACCTGCGTCTGAATACTTTTGTAATTGCATATAATTAAAAATTTTGCATTGCCACTGAGTTATTTAATAAAATGTATCTGTATGGCGCCACCTGCTGTTTGTTTTTTCCTTATTTCTTTGTCCTGCACACTGAGATGGCCGCACATGCTCAGTTTCATCCTTCAACTGCCTTCTGAGCTGTGATTGGGAGAACTGAGACACGCCCCCTTAACGGCAGCAGAAAAGACACCTGAGCGGTCAGCTTGATATAAATCTAACAGAGCAAAGAATGGGGAGATCTCTGGACCCATGTGAGGTACAGGGCTTGTTCTAGCTTTGTTAGAAAAAGGTTGTCATGTACTATATGATGTCTGATTTTAATTTTTTACATTAGTCATGGGATAACCCCTTTAAGGCAAAATGTAATTAGAATTTTGAGTTTCCCTTTAAATATACTGTCAAACTAGAAGTCAAAACATTGATATAAATAATTTACGCCCTAATCATGTCCATTATACAGGGGTGCACCACCAATGAGGCAAGGTGAGGCGATTGCCTCAGGCACACCAGGTAGGGGCAAGAGGGGGGCAGCGGAAGGGGGATTATCTGTTTCTGCAGTATAGTATTGGGAAGCACAGTGGGCACAGTGTGTGGTGCTTTAGCTCTGTATGTAATGTTTTCCAAGTATGTCTTTAACAGTAGGGCTGGAGGGAAGGGGTTAGGTTAAGAAAATGGCATCGGGGGGGTTGGGGCGCTGTTTCAGTTTTTGCCTCTGGCAGCAGAAAGGCTAGATGCACCCCTGCCATTATATATAGCACGCAACCAAATACGTTTTGCCTCATCTCAAAGCAAAAAGGGGTTTCTTTGCATATTCTGAGACCTTATGATTCCTCGATTTGGAGCCCATTGATATTTTTGGGTTAGCTTGCACAAGTGAATTGCTTCAGGTCCATTCAACTGAGCTAAGTCAACCAATGTCAAACGTTTTTCCGCTTCAGCCATCCTGTTGTAGATTTGCCTGAGTGCTCAAGGGCATTGCTCAATATGAACCAAATTCTTTCAGGTCAGCTCATACCAGAATCCCCGGCCCCTCGTCTAATTTTAAGTTTTCTGTTTAATCGATGACTACTAAAGCCGGCCATACCCTTTAGAAAGCAACCAATCCCCTATAACATGTACACACTTGGCCAACCATGCATGTGTTCTCAATATGGAGAGGACAAGAAGGAGTTGCCAGACACCTCAACAAAGAATCTGTCTTGTTGAAAGTTAACATGCTCAACCCTTCTTTCCCCTGACATCTGCCTCAAGACAACTTCATATAAAGTAGATGGTCAGTCAGTTCGGCCAAAATTGACATTCATCTAATATGATTGACCATCATAACTCTTCAGGACTTGGTAATGTGAAGCAAATAATGAAACTCTTAATAGAACGCCATGAGCAAGACCTGAAGATTGGATTACTCTTGGAGGATCCCACCATTGATGTAAGAATCTGGCAATCTGATGTCTACATAAGGTCCACCATTTTGAATTTCCTCTAGAATGATATATCTCGTAGAAGGTATTTTACCAATCCTATCTCTATAGGCATTTCTCATGCCCCACTCTGACGATGTGCGGAGGTCAGCCAGGATTGCAGCACGAGTTTAGTTTTTGTTTTGATGCCGTGCTGGATCCGCCTCGCATCAGGTGCACTGGGTGGAGTCATTAGTTTAAATGGTCTCCAGCTAAGTGCTCTGAGCGGATTATACTGTTCATTTTGGTCTGGGAAGTTTGGAGGGAAGGTTGGCTGTCAGTTCCTGCTCTCAGCAGATAAGTATCATTTCTTGTTTGGTTGTTTATGTCATCTATCCCATCCAGGTTCTGTGCGAGCAGGCTGCTCCTTTCTCCCCACTTCACCATCTCAGGGAGTTCAGGGTTTTGTCAGTCCAGGCTGGAGGACACAGAAAACCTACCTTTAAGGTCTGTCTGTGGGCTGAGCAGTGCAGGGAAAGAGGTCAGGGATAAACTAGGAGGTGACCCTTCCCCTGTCTCTCGTCCAGAGCCTGGTTGGTGTGTTATCTGTTATACTGTGCACGTCCACCGTGACAGCATTATTGCCATCAATAAGCCACCATAAATGTATTATGGGGGAACTGGAGCAGTTAATGGTTGACTGAACTAATCCTATATCTATGATCAGTTCATACACTAATCCCTTGTTAAAACATATACTAGTATCATAGTCTTGTCGATGATACAGGTGGTCTAGGGTAAATTTAAGACAGTTGGCAAAGTTCTACATTAGGAAGTTTCCGCTTGTAAAGGGATTTTCCCACAAAAAAACACTTACGGTATTCACTATCAACAGGATAGGAGTGTCTGATAGCTGGGAGTCCATTTGCTTGGACCCCAAGAGATCACGAGAATGGAGGTCCTCTAGCCTCCTTTATGAATGAATCATTAGTGCCCATGCGTGGCCACTGCTCCGCTCACTTCTATTGGGACTGTTAGAGATGGGCATTTAGGCACATATCTGTAGATAGGGGATAATAACTTTTTATGGGGAAGAAACCTCCAAATGGATCAACAAGTCCGGAAAACAGGTTCACTATAGTGATAATAAACCACAACGCTGATACCCCTTCTGGATGATGGTTGCTCTGTACTATACACACCAAAAAATTGCTTACATGTTCTACCTATAAGGATTTAAGGACTTAAAGACCTCTATGTATTACCTAAGAGGGCACCAGTATTATACATGTCACAAGGTAGCTGTGGGGCCTGTTATAGATTTTGTCTGGGATTTTGATACTGACTACCATCAACTTCTCATTGGTGGGGATTCGACTCCCGAAACCCCCATCGATCAACTCTTTTCAGGGGCTGTGGTGCTCCGTTGAGTGCTGCTTCCTCTTCTTAGGCCAGTGACGACACATTCAATGATCACAGGGCCTAGGCGCAGTTCAGTCCCATTCAAATGAATGGGCCTGGACTGCAATACCAAGCTCAGCCACTATAGAATGCATAGCGCTGTGAGGAGGCTGCAGCACTCACTAGAGGGAGGCAGATATCAAAATAATGGACAGCCCCTTTAACGTTATATCTCTGGTTCCAGTCATACTCTCACGGGCAGTGGACAATGTCCATGCTCTGTTGCTGAATATTAGAAGACTTCGACAGCTAATATCGTTAGTGGCAAAGATCATCGTAACCAGCAATGTATTTATCAAGGCAGAAAGGTTTCATCACCGGTATTAATAGCATTTAGGTACAAAGTTCTTAGGATAGGATTAGGAACACTGAAACGAACCGTAGGTGGCGCTATTAACAATTCCAAAGAACTGAAAAGGCATAAGACTTGTTGCTTTCCGAATACCCAGCATCCTCTATTTTTTGAGACTATGCTTACAAAGAGGCGGGGGTACAGACACACAGTTTTTCCGTGTTCTCATGCACACCCCAAGCGTGGTTAATCATTTTCTAACTTTGTAATACTCCCTGGGCGCCTGTTATCAGAACGGTGCAAAGTCCAAGGGCGAGGCGGTTTCAGGAAGTGCGCCGGTTAGCTAGGCCAGTATTACCCAGCACGCAGGGTATTGCATACACTAGGATTTCCACAAATTAACAAAAAAAAGGGAAGAAATTATGTCATCGCGTCCTTTAAAAATAAAATGTTGAGACCTTCCTCATTGTCAGAAATACCTACAAGCTAAAGTAGTATCGAAATGGCATCAATGATTACTGATAATCCAGCAAATATTAAAGGTCAGGCCTCAGACGTGATAAAAGCACAAGTACATCAAAGCTCGTTGAGATAAGACCACTGCAGACAATGGAAAATGTTTGTAATATTGCCTTATAAGAATTCCAGATGCCAACAGCTTGATAGCCACCAAGAACTGTAAAGGTGCCCATATACCGTCGGCTGAACACTGGTTCGGTTGATAGCTATCTCTCCTGACTCCCGCACATACAAGTGTCAACATGTCAAGTGTGTTTTCAATGGGGGGAGAACCGCTGCCAGACACCTAAGGCGGCGGCTTATCTCCCGGGAAAACAAAAGGATCGGGGGTCAAAATTCTAAGCACCTTCTTTACCTCAAAAGATGATGTCACAGAAGAGTTCAGAACTCCCAATACACACCTAATGTGGAGTGTAGTCTTAAAGGGCATCTGTCAGCAGACTTGTACCTAGGACACTGGCTGACCTGTTACATGTGCGGTTGGCAGCTGAAGACATCTGTGTTGGTCCCATGTTCATATGTGCCCTCATTGCTGAGAAAAATGATGTCTTAATATATGTAAATGAGCCTCTAGGAGCAACGGGGGCGTTACCATTACACCTAGAGGCTCTGCTCTCTCTGCAACTGCCGCACCCTCTCCACTTTGATTGACAGGGCCAGGCAGTGAAAACGTCATCACACCTGGCCCTGTCGATCAAAGTGCAGAGGGTGTAAAAGTTGCAGAGAGAGAGCAGAATCTCTAAGTGTAATGTCAACGCCCCCGTTGCTCCTAGAGGCTCATTTGCATATATTAAAACATAATTTTTCTCAGCAATGCGGCCACATATGAACATAGGACCAACACAGATGTCTTCAGCTGCCAAGCGCACATGTAGCAGGTCAGACAGTGTCATAGGGACAAATCTGCTGACAGATACCCTTTAAGTTATGGGTATAATTGCAATACCTAGCTAGAGTGCTCCCTCGTACAGCATAAATAAATGTCCTATTGCTATCTGGAACTCATCTAAAAAAATCTGATGTAAGCAGATCTGATATTATGTGTCTAATTTCGTACTTGTAATGGTTTCCTTGAAGTTGGGCTGATTTGGCCTAAATCAACCGAGCTCAGACACCTTCAGAGATGGCGCCACTCTTGCCCACGGCCTGTATCAATTATTGCAGCTCATCCCGACTTAAGTGAAAGGGGCTGAGATGCAATACCAAATTCAGCTATGGACTAGAGCGGTGCCGTTTCGGGCAGTAGGTAGTCATGTTTTTATAAATCTCATAAACACAGTATAAGGCCTCATGCACATGACCATGTCCGTTTTGCGGTCCGCAAACTACGGATCTACAAAACACAGATGCCGGCCGTGTACGTTCCACATTTTGCGTAACGGAACCTCCGGTCCTCAATAGAGCAGTCATATCCTTGTCCGTGATACGGACAAGAATAGGGCATGTTCTATTTTTTTTTTGCGGGCCAGTGGAATGGACATGCGGATGGGACAGCACATGGAGTGTAGGATAGGTGATCAGTTTTTGATTGTTGGGGGTCCGACACCCAGGACCCCTGACGATCAGCTGCTTTAGAAGGCACCGGCACTCCTGTGAGCGGCGCGCCCTTCTACATGATTACCAAGCACAGCGGCGTACATTATATAGCAGCTGTGCTTGGTATCGCACTCAGCCCCATTGAGGTGATCTTCGACACGAAGCACAACCGCTATACGGCGCTGTGCTTGGTAAGCTGCGAGAAGGCTGCGGCGCTCACAGGAGCACCGTTGCCTTCTCAAACAGCTGATCGATGGGGGTCCCAGGTGTCAGACCCCCCCTCCGATCAGATATTGATGACCTATCCTGAGGAAAAGTAATCAGTATCAAAATCTCGGAAACCCCCTTTAATACTGGAGGCAATGTCATGCATCGATATGCTCATCCTTTGAATAGTCATATGAGCTGTAGTGTTTATACCATAACCAACTTAAGATCCGTCAACAGCAATAGGGCTGCTTGTGGATTCTGTCCAGAAACAGGTTGTGTTCCTATAAGTCACAGAGAAAAAACTAACTTGCAAAAACAGAGACAAAAACGGATTATTCACGTGTGTCCCCAGTTATCACCGGTATGTTATCTCTACAAGGACACGATCTTCTTAGAGGAGATAAAAAATCACTTATTAGCACTGGGCTGAGATAAACATTGCTAACTGTAGTATTTGGAGAGCGATCCTGCACAAAATAAAAATAAAAATAAATAAATTTGTATTTAAGTTGACCGGCTATAATAATGTAAAAAAAAAATGTTTTATTGTAATTGGGAATGTAATATACCCCCAAGTAACTATAGTTTGATGTATCACACATAATGTTATAGGTATATCAATATACCACAATAATAATCATAATGTAATACTTTTTTTTTTAACCTAAAACGAATATGATCGTGGTCCAATCAGCTGCCAGTGTGGCGCCCACACTCTTTATGGCTTCTGAAATACTGCTAAAATAGGTTAAAAGCAGGGCTATAGCTAATTCATAGCTGATATAGTACAATATATCAACTCCAGTCTAATAAATAGTAGATCACACACATATATAAATGGCCCCATATCAATCCAATACTGATGGCAAATTGGATAACATTGGATTGATATTGGCCCATTTGTGTATGTGGATTGCGAATATGCTCACAATGTGGGACTAATACTAAATGGATTGCAATTATAATTATATAGAGATGACACTACACAGTAAGAGAAAAAGTGCAATCTGCTACTGTTATTGGATGAAATATTCATTACAGTAGATATATTTTACTATGTTAGTTACGAATTACCTGTAGCCCTGCTTTTAATTTAGTTTTGCAGTATTTCAGCAGCCATAAAGTGTTTAGGCGCCTGGCAGCTGATGGGGCTGGGATCACATTCGTCTTAGGTTCCTTCCACATCTGCGTCGGAAGGAGCTTCCATCACAGGGTTCAGGGTTTCCATCATGGAAATTGTCAAAAATAGCGGAGAGAAAAGTCCCCCGTAGTGTTGAGCGAACTTCTGTTTTCAAGTTCGGCGTACAAGGTTCGGGTTATCTAAGAATTCCGTTATGGATTCCGCTACCACAGACCATAAGGTCCGTAGTAACGGAATCCATAACAGAATTCTTAGATAACCCGAACCTGAACCTGGTACCTCGAACTTGAAAACAGAACTCTGCTCATCCCTAGTCCTCCATGCTAAAAAAACGTTCTCCCGAATGGAGACCGAACAAATCCCATTATAGTCATTGGGATATGTTAGGCTCTGTTCCTGCCAGTCATGCGCCAAATCCAGCATTATCATTTATTTCAAATGCAAAGCACTGATGTGAAAGCAGCCAAAGGTTCTATTTTGTTATTTTATGTTTTTTATTATATGATGATTAATATTGTGATATATTGATATACCTATTACGGTATATTATTTGTGATACATCAACCAATGGTTACTTGAGGGTATATTAGATTTCCAATACAATAAAAAATTTTTTTACATTATTACATGTAGAGCCGGTCAATTTAAATACATTTTTATTTTATTTTTGCTGTGGGTATACAGTAGACTGAGCTCTGGTGAGAAGTGTCTCAACTGTGAACCGATTTATTTGGATTTTAAAAAAAAGTGTTCTTTTCTTGAATCTAAAAATAATCTACATAATACCAAAAAGATAATATAGAAAGGTATAATAAAATATTTGATGAATACTGTTTTTAAGAGACGAAAGCTAGCTATACGCAAGAGAAGAATCGTCCAGAATACGGCTGATCGGTTATCAGTGGGATCGTTCGTACAGATTATCCCACCAGTAACATAGCAGAGTGGCTGGCTGATCCCACCAGTAACATAGCAGAGTGGCTGGCTGATCCCACCAGTAACATAGCAGAGTGGCTGGCTGATCCCACCAGTAACATAGCAGAGTGGCTGGCTGATCCCACCAGTAACATAGCAGAGTGGCTGGCTGATCCCACCAGTAACATACCAAAAAACACACTATAAAAATACTATGTGTGAAAGAAGGTTAAGAATCTGCCTTTGTTTCATGAACTTAAATAAGGGCTCATGCACACAACTGTTGCCTGTTTTGCAGTCCACAAATTGCGGATCTGCAAAACACGGGTATTGGCTGTGTGCATTCCGCATTTTGCTGAACGGAACATCCTGCCCATAATAGAACTGTCCTATCCTTGTCCATTATATGGACAATAATAGGACATGTTCTATTTTTTTTTTTTTTGGGGGGGGGGCTATGCAGACATATGGAAACAGAATGCACACAGAGTAAATTCAGTTTTTTATGCAGACCCATTGAAGTTAATGGATCCGCATACAAGCCCCCCACAAAATGGCACGGAAATGGAATAAAAATAAGTTTGTGTACATGAGTCCTAATGACAGTAAAATCTGGCATTTTTTAGTAGGACTGCATCAGTCCCATGACCCACAGGTTTTTTAGAGTACATGTACATTAAAGATACCCCTGAGCTCTATACCAGTCTAATAAAATCTACCCCAAAAAGTTACATATATGATAAGTTGCACATGCACAAAATTGAGCAGTTGGCCACAGCAACCAATCCAGTCTAACCTCTTAGGAAAAATTAGAACATAATTGGGTTCTTCACTTTGGACAAGACCTGCTTGCTAGATGGGTAACTATCCGCTGATCGAAAAGTGTACCCTTATAGGGACCCCCAGCAATGAGTTGTAATCTTGGAATACCTGGCAGTAACTGTTCCAAGTGTCCTACAGTGCCACTACAGAGGAATTGAAGTATTTGTAATGTAGAAAAGGACAGGCCCTCCAGAACTAGAGACACTCTTGATAACCAATCTTCACATGAGGATCCAGAACAGGGCACTTCATCTCTCTAATGGGGTATTGGAAAATGTTCTGTTTTCTAAACTACACCCCTTTACCTTTGGTAGGCTGCAATCGGTAGTTGCTCAAATTTTTGCATATGCGGCTTTGCTTTACTCATGAGGTTTGGTTTCCCTAATATGTCCTCAAAGACAACCTACACTACTCACAAAAAGTTAGGGATATTTGTCTTGTGGGTGAACTTTTAGGATGAACCTAAAATACACTCTATCCTTTACAGGTGAACTTAATGTGACCTTCTGTAAACTTGCACGTGTCCAACTGTTCAACATTTCAGTACTTTTTGCACAACTTGCTGTTCTCTAACAAGGAGCCTAACGACAAAATTCACAACAGGTGTTTGATCCATGAATTGCCCAATAAATTTCCTGGTTCAATTAGAATGGTCTTTTAAACAGTCCTCCTCATCATTCTGTTCACATTTTGACATCATGAGACCAAGACGACACCTAACAACTGATCAACAGGCTTCAAACAGGATGTTCTCAGGTGGAAGTGGCAACTGAGATTAGAGTGTCACAGAGTGTCATCAGGAGGTTGCAACAGAGATACAGAGAGAGACTAGAAGAGTCATCGAAAGGCATAGAAGTGGACGTCCTTTGGCCACATCCCACACTGATGACTGCTTCATTGTGAACAATGCCCTGTGGAACCGAATGATGAATGCCACACAACTCCAGATACATTTAATGGAGGTGCGAGGCACCCAAGTGTCACGTCAGACCATACAAAACTGTTTACATCAGCGTGGTCTGTGTGCTAGACGACCTACAAGGGTACCTGACCACTCCACCAGGCACAGGCATCATCATCTTGCATTGGCCAGGGAGAATCTACGCTGGACGAGGGACCAGTGGGCCTCAGTGCTGTTCACTGATGAAAGTCGATTCACGCTGAGCAGAAATGATGTCCGCCGATAATGTTAGAGATGTCAAGGAGAGCACTATGCATCAGCCACTGTTGTCACCAGACGAGCCATTGGTGGTGGTGGTGGTGGTGTTACAGTGTGGGCAGGTGTGTCTAGTCAATACAGAACCGCCCTACACTTTGTGAATGGTACAGTGTCAAGCCCATACTACTTGAAGAACATCAATAATCCAGTCATTATACCTCTACATGAACAACACAGGCCTAATTTCACCTTCATGGACGACAATGCGCCAGCTCATCGAGGTCACATCATTAGAGAACGGCTGCTCAAATAGAGTGGCCTGCACGTTCTTCAGACGTGAATCCCATTGAAAACCTATGGGATTCCCTAAGTCGCTGTGTAGAGGCTTGTAACACTGTACCCCAGAACCTCAATGAAATGAGAGCCACCCTTCAAACAGAGTGGGATGCCATGCCTCAGCAGACAATAAGTCGACTTGTAAACAGCATTAGAAGTCGTTGTCAAGCTGTAACTGATGCTCAAAGCCGCGTGACCAGTTTTTGAGACACTGACATTTTTTGTGGGCGTATACCCAGCACTGGTGTTGGGTTTTGTTTCAATAAATAGTTTGAGATGAGGAAATCACCATTGCTGCTTCTTTCATGATATAATATCACTGGAGCGTGAACTTTTTATGTTTTCCATAAATTTCACCCGAAAGCCAAATATCCCTAACTTTATGTGAGTAGTGTATGTCAGTAAGAAGTGTGAGCGAAAAATAAAATGGTAGAAGGAAACCCATCAACTAAAGGAGAACATTCAAACTCCACAAAAATGATACCTTGGTTGAACTCAACTCAACCCAGTGTAAGTGCTGCAAGTTAAGAGGGTCAACCAATGTTCCACCACAATGTGGTAACCTTGGGATTTCATATATAAAACACGTCTTGGAGAAAGCTGAAAAGCTGGAAACCTGTCTGCTTTGGAAATGTGTTGTCCCTTTTCTTTCTTGTACAGTAGACTATGTCAACATACTTACCTTCCTTATCTCTTGATCAAAGCAGTGATAACTATCAGGGAAAGTGGAAACGTATCACCTTGATGATGTGCAATTCGTGATACTTCCATTGGGCTTACCATTACTTTTTTCGGTGCTGTAAACAAGATTTTGATGACAGATAAGATCTGATTATGGAAAATGTTCAAAAATCCCACGCAGTGAAATATGCTATATGGATTCTAGGAATCTAGGTTACATTAGGTTAAACGGCAAATAACACAGTCTCCTGTGTGGTTAGTCCATGAGGTCAAACCTAATAGTCCCACTAAAGGATCAACTAAGATTTTACTCTGATGACCTATTCTCTGGATAGGTTATCAGGAGCATTGCTGCCTTTTCAAAACAGTTGATCGGCGAGGTCCCGAGTGTCGGTCCCCCACCAATCAGATAATGAAAACCTATTCAAAGGATAGGTCATCAGTATAAAAATCCTGGACATTTTTTAACCAATATGCACTAAGACACTCTTTTCTAAAGCTGGCCATGCATTAGAAATTTCAGACAGTGGTTTTCTGAATGACTTCTTGAGTATGGTTGACCTGGGAAGTTTGTCAGTTAGGTTAACAAAGCCATAAGTTAAGATGTTAAATTGCAAATTGATCTCTGTTGTGGTCCATGACCTAGTCTGGACCTGGCTTCGCATGATGCTAGTACCTGGTTTAAGCACCGGTTTTCATCTTTGACCTGCTAGCTATTAGCACATTGCCAATTTGCCCAGTGAAATATTAAAAAGCTTTGTACTGGTTTTATGCAACTGAAACATTAAGAAGCCACGAGGAGCACAAACACTGAGTCATACTATATGAATGCAGTTATAGAGCAAATATATACGAAAATATGAAAGAATACATAAAAGTAAGCAAAAGCAGAGCGATAACGTAGCAAATAAAATACTAAGTACAACATGTTGTGTGCAAGGGTCACGTACACACTCACTAGATTGCTCACACTATATGTGGTTTCATTACCAACCTAAAGGGAAATTCTCGTGAAAAACAAAATTCTGGTAAAAAACTAATCTGTGCTTGCTAAACAATTAGGCAGTCAGCAGTCGGTGACACCCCTTGATCTCCACACTCTGGAGATGTAGTTTTGTCACAGAATAACGCAGAAGGAACGGTGATGATACATTTTTTTAATACTGGATCTGGGTGGATGGAGGAAGGAAAAGGAGGACAAAATTTTTGAAACTGTCCTGTCCAAAAAATAATCTGTCTATCTCATCCACAACAACCAATCATTTGCTATGGTACTCTTGAAATATGGAAGCTGTCCTGTGACTGGTTACTAGAGGCAACAACAACAGTTTTTCTATTAGAGAGTTTTCATAAATCTGCCCGATTGTGGGAGATTAATCCAGATTAGCATAGAGGAACACTTGCCCATATCAACCAATCAGGCTGCAGCTTTTGGTTTCTAAAGTTTCAGTTTTATGACTCTATGTGGTGCCATTCCTTTATTATTTCCACTAGAAGTTTATGAATGAATTGCTAGCAGTCTGTAGTAAAGGTACAGATGGATGTTACCAGTTGGGGGTGGTGTCCCTGTACAGTCTGACTTTATCCAATCAGTGCTGCCATCATCAAAACGTGCAGGGGCACACCTCCAGCTGGTAACACCCATCTGTACTCTTAATGCAGGCTTCTGGAAATTCATTAATAAACTTCTAGCAGGAATAATACAGAAATGGCACAAGATAGAGTCATTGGCATAGATGCCCTAGAATTGTTATTACAGATATGCCAGGAGTTTATCGTATCAAGCATAGGCGGAAACAGACAGAACACTGCCAGGCCCCATTGACAATAATGGGCTCCGACAGGATTCCACCCTGTTTCCGGCATTACCTGAAAACAGTTTTTTCTCTGGCCGAATCCTGGCACTCATCTGGGAAACAGGTCGGATCCCCGCTGGGTCCCATTACAGTCAATGGGCTCCGACAGGGAAAAGCAGTATCCAGCTATGCTAGATACGATGAAATCCGGCAGGCTGTTCCTCTGCCAGAACAGCCTTCTGGATAGTTTTAATGCTTGTGTAAAACTAACCCTAAACGGAAAGCAGGATTTAATTTTACATTACTAATCAAAATTATCTACCGTATTTTTTGGCCCTATAAGATGCACTTTTTCCCCCCCAAAAGTGAGGGGGGAATATCAGTGCGTCTTATAGGGTAAATACTAATGATCATCATTAGTACAGTAGAACCGGGAGCGGTGAATACAGCGCTCCCTGTACTGGCTCTGTACTCACCGCTCCCTGGTCTTCTCCTGCAGGCACCGCACGCTGTGCTGCGACCTGCTCACAGTGTGAGGATGTAGGTGCACTCTGTGACCTCAAGCTGTGTGATGTCAGGTCACAGCGCAGCAGGAAGAGCGCAGAATTTTCGGAGCGGCGGTGGCGCCTGGAGCAGGAGAGGTGAGTTGATTTACTTTTTTTAATCTGAGGACTGATTAACTTTAGGGGTCTGATTTGGGGTCTTATTACCATTGGAGGTCCGCTCTGAGGTCTGATTGGGGGTCTGAGTTGAGGTCTAATTGACATAGGGGCTCTGAGCTGAGGTCTGATTTAATATTGGGAGTGATTGGGGCTCTGAGCTATTTTTTTCTTATTTTCCTCTTCTAAAACCTAGGTGCGTCTTATAGGGTGAAAAACACTGGTGTATTTTCAATCAGTGCATCGTTTCATTATAATGTTTTTATATTTATGTTCTACTGTGAGCCATGTTATGCCACAGGAGTGTCGGGGTTAATTATACCGGTGCTCTTAATTATCTACATATGACCAACTCCTCCTCTGGTCTACCTAAGTAACATGGAGTTTGTTTGCCGTTATGTTACGACCAAGAGTGTGTTGCACACTCGAAACGCGTCAGAAGCTTCACTGCTTGTGCATTGTGTGTCCTGCACCTAAGGATCCGAATAAGAATCAATAAAAGAGTCTGTGTTTTTATCCAGTGGCTGAAACTTGTATTCCTTGCTGTTCTTCTGGTGTTCCTCACCACTCCCAGGCCCTGGATTACCCACTAGAGCTGACCATTACTTGTTTGATTGCTACGGGCAATGGATATCCACGTTTAGCTTGCACTAGTTCTGCTGAATCTGTCTGCTCATGTCCAGTGTCTTTCTGTTGCAGGTTCAGACAAGTGATAAGACATGTCCACCAGATCCGAGCACAATGGAACTTTCACTCATCCCAAGAACTAAAGTTTCCACCGAGTTCTTTCATTGAGGTGTAAATTACTATCGTGAGGGAAAGGACTACTTATGCTCAAGGAATCAGTTGCTTCCCATCTCCTAGAGCCGGAGATCACGCTTTTTATGATATGTCTGCATCTGCACAATATATCATAATATGATTATCGTTCCTAATAGTAAAACATCTAAACCTGGCACATAAACGGCAAAAAGAATCTAAAGTGTTTCTAAAACAACATAACATAGCGGAGGCTGCAGAATTAGACCTTTATAGTACACATCATCAAATCAACAGAATGGCATCAAATAAGCAAAATATAAAATGCAGCAGTACAAAGAAATTATTCTATAAAAGGTCTCTGTCAATAGCACATAGTACAACCAGCCGTGGAGTCAACGTAGAAGAGCATGATCTGCAATTCGGCACCACTTATTGTGATGTAAAACTATCACTATGCACAAAAAGAAAATGTCATTGGACACAATTTACTGTAAGAACACGATGAGCTCGAGTGCAGTAGGTAAACCTAGGACATTACATCAGCTAAAAGGGTGAGCACGATGCACAAATCCAGCTCTTACATGTCCTATGAGCCAAGGATGCAAAATAAGCCACATCATTAGACAGAAAAAAAGTCAATAAAGTCTAAACTTGGGTAAAACACAAGGTCTGCTCTGCTGCTCATGCATGAACCCAATCAAGGGCAACCGTTCAAGAGCCACTGCCTTATAAAACAACACACACAGATCATAGTAATGGAAATAAACAATCCCATAAAAATTCCTGTCCGCAGGGTCGTTGACCCCCGTTACCTGCTCTGATCCAAAGCATCCTGGCCTACACATCAGGTTCTCTGACCTCTCTCCCACACCTGCTCTCAGCTCTATCATCCAGGCCCCCTCCAGAGGGTAGTGCTGCTACTGCTGCCGCCACTTGTTCCTGGGAGAGGATTGGAGTTTGGGAGGGGATTACATTATGGGCAGTCATGTGTTAGAGCTGTACCAGGACGCCCAGGTTCCCTCTGTCACCAGCTCACGCCGAGAGTACGACTTCTCAAACAAGCTTCTTAGGGACAGAGCAAGACCTTACTTTACTAAGAAGAAGCCTTAGGTGACCATGCCAACTGCAGAACACTGCGGTGGAAGAAAGCTATGATATTGGGAAGACCCCACTACTTTTCCTTCTTGTAAACTATGCATTTAGAAAAATACAGTTTTCTCCTTAGATTGAATACTTTAAGGCCATGAATGCAAAACATATAAAAATAAATTCTAATGAAAAGACATAATAAATATCTGTAAGACTGCAAACATTGCGTGCTAAAAAATAGGAAAAACAAGAAGCAAAAGCAACAGGAAAGGGATGAAATCAGTGGACCATCTGTGTAATGTAAAAGAGGGAGAGAATATCCAGCAGGTGCAGGATAATGTATAACTTTACACAAATTTCCCAGAGGGAAAAAATAAAATAAAAAATGCTATCAAGGGCGGACTGGATATTTAAAGTAGCCGGGAAAAAAAAATCAAAAACTTAAAAGTGGCCCCATGCTGTAGCTGGGTCCAAATTGACATAAAATACTGCCCCAGCAGAGCCAAAACCCACAGTGCAGCATAAAATATTGCCGTATTTTATTGTATGACTGTTCTATGGATGGCGATACGGTTGCAGATAGGAAAGCACCTGCAGCTGCCAGTACCTGTTGCTGCTCGCACTGATTAATGCTGAGGGTATTGGATCATTATGTACCCGGCCATGAGGAGCGCTTGGGCAGGCCCGTGGGGCATTGGTCCACCAGGCAATTTTCCTGTAGGCTCTAGGCCAGTCCTGGCCATTAAAGGGAACCTGTCACCGGGATTTTGTGTATAGAGCTGAGGACATGGGTTGCTAGATGGCCACTAGCACATCCACAATACCCAGTCCCCATAGCTCTGTGTGCTTTTATTGTGTAAAGAAAACGATTTGGTACATATGCAAATTAACCTGAGATAAGTCCTGTCCCCGACTCCTCTCACGTACAGGACTCATCTCAGGTTAATTTGCATATGTACCAAATCGTTTTTTCCCCACAATAAAAGCACACAGAGCTATGGGGACTGGGTATTGCGGATGTGCTAGTGGCCATCTAGAAACCCATGTCCTCAGCTCTATACACAAAATCCCGGTGACAGGTTCCCTTTAAGATTGATTGATTGATTAAGTCATCAATACCTGATCGGTGGGGGTCCGAGACCCAACAACCTCACTGATCAGCAGTTTGAAGAGGCGCGCCGTGGCTTCCTCTCGGCTTAAAAGCACAACCACGTCCATTGGATAGCGGCCATGCTTCATATTGCAGCTCAGTTGAATGGGGCTAAGCTGCCATCATCGGCCTAGGAAGTGACTGCGGCGCTTGCTTCTAACAGCTGATCGTTGGGGTGCTCGGAAGTCGGACCCTCACCGATCTGATATTGATGCTCAATCCCGAGGATAGTTCATCCATTTTAAACACTCGGAAAACCCCTTTAATGGTGGTTATTCTCTCCATGTATTCTGCTGTATATTGTTTCTTATCAAGACTGTTAGAGAACGCTGTGTCATTACTCACACAGCACTATTGTACCTTAATCCAAATCTACGTACAACGTCGGTGTGATAAGATTTATTTCTCATGTAACCGCAGCAATACTGTGTGTTTTATTTTCATGTAGCACTGCAGCATTCCGTTACTATGTGTAAGATCAGCTCCGGCTAGATTATAGGTTTAGAAACCCCTATTGTCTATGATACCGAGGGTGCTGAATCTCCTTAGGGTAAATGCACACAATCAGGATTTATGTGCAGAGAAACTGCACTGAAATCTGCAGGGAAATCCGTGCGGACAATCCACATCAATTGGTGCGGGTTTTACTCTCCCCATTGAAGTGAATGGAGAAAATCCAGTCAGGAAAAATAAATGGACATGCCACGGATTTTAAAATCCGCGCCGCAGGTCAAAATCCGCAAGGAAAAATTCTGCATCGTGTACATGAAAATTAAAAAATTCTCATAGAATACAATGTGCATGACCTATGGTGCAGATTTTCTGCATGCAAATCCTGTTTGTGTGCATTTACCCTCAAAGAGACCAGTCCTGTATGGAGACTTATTGGCCATGCTCCATGGGAAACAAATGTGCCAAGAGGCATCTCCCAGGAAGAGAACCATCTCGCCAGTGCCACCTAAACTGCGTTGACGGCATTGTAGCCAGCCAGCCAGAATCCTACTCAGTATTGACGAGGGTTAAGCACCCCGAAACAACTGTCTATGGATGGATATCTGGCTTGGCTATATTCCCTTGTCAAATCCCCAAATTTTTGGGGAAAGTCATATTTTGACTCATAAGGAGCCACTTCCAAGAGCTGGTGCTGGCCAGATGGTTCTCTCTCCTTGGGAGATAAGACTTGGCACATGCCTAGCTATTGAAAGGGATATGCTTCCTATTCTAGACTCACTGAGTGGATATGTCATAGAGAGTGAGACATATCAAAAGTTCTGACCGGTGGGGGTCTGAGTGCACCCGCTCTGGCACTTAGCTTGGTGATTACAGTCTCTACTGGGCACAAAGCTTGATAGCTGTAGTCTCTGATGGGTACAGCTCAGTGGTTGCAATTTCTAACAAGCAAAGACCTTGGCAATTATAAGTGAGGGCACAAAGTGGGTGGTTACTGTCTCTAATAGGCGTACAACCTGGCAGCATAGTCTCCACCACGTTCACAGGGCAACTCAGGGTACAAGTTCATATACAGCCTCCACGGCCTGGCGGTTACTCAGTCTCTGGTTACCCTCTCAGGCTGGGGTGGGCATGGCTACCACCTCTGTACATAAATGCAGAATATACATGGCCTTCTCCACTGGTCTTGGGGTGCTCTCACCGATGGGCCCGGTAGGATTAAGGTAGTTGAAGCAGCCTGCTTCAGGATTCTCAGGACTTTTTAGGATACAAACAGAATTTCCAACGATTTTCATGTGGATTTCTCAAATCTGCAGCAAAATCCATGTGTTAATTGCTGTTTTTTTTTTTGCAGATTTGCTATAGATCTAACCCTTTGAGTGGCACAAAGAATCTGCACATTTGGCATGACATCTCTGTGCATACATCTGTATGCAGATCAGATGTAGACCAAAAATAAGCTCATGTGCATGAGGCCTCGGCATTGCATGCCCTTTGCGGTCTTCCGGCACATTCACGTTGTTCTGTTCAAGTGACTGGGACAGTGCCGCGGCTGGCCGGGAGTTATGGTGTGCAGGGTACAAAATTTAAAGGCAAATCATGTTGTCAAATCATACAAAACTTTAAAAAAAAATAATTTTTTTTACCATTCACTCTTTAGCCTGTATCGCTTGTTAGCGATCATCTGGCAGTGTAATACTGCCGCCGATTACCCGATGAACAAGCAATGCTCGTTCATCTGGCAATCCACATCTTTTGACAGGTTTAAAAATTATTGTTTATAGGCGGCAGATTGTGGTGTCTAATCACGATCTGCTGCCGGAAAACAATGATTCCGTATAGGAAAGAGCGATGGTATAACGATCACTCCGCCCTATACCGTGGAAGAGATTGCTGCATGTAAATGCAGTGGTTGCCTCCGCTAGTGAGCAGGCGATTGCCAGGAAGGAACGTTTCCTTCTCGATAATTGCCGGCAGAATCTGGCTGTGTAATACAGCCTTTAGCCAGCATTTAGTGCATTATCAATCATGCTACAGATACTCACTTCGTAGCCCCTGGGTTTCTTGTTATCACCAGGCTGCTGTATCATCCACTAAACACAGATAATCTGGCAGATATGACCCTCCTGAGTAATATTCTGCATACAACCTCATCAAGGCCTCCTTTACACACATACTATTTTTTCAACGTTTGTAAACAGTTGTAAAACATTTGTCACATTTGTAGCATTTGTTTCTTTTCGGAAATTTTTGGAGTCCTTAAGAGAAGCCTATGTTAAAGAACATACACTGAACAAAAATATAAACGCAACACTTTCGGTTTTGCTCCCATTTTGCATGAGCTGAACTCAAAGATCGGAAACATTTTCTACCTACACAAAAGACTCATTACTCTCAAATATTGTTCACAAATCTGTCTAAATCTGTGTTAGTGAGCACTTCTCCTTTGCCGAGATAATCCATCCCACCTCACAGGTGTGGCATATAAAGGTGCTGATTAGACAGCATGAATATTGCACAGGTGCGCCTTAGACTGCCCACAATAGAAGGCCACTCTGAAATGTGCACAGATTTGCCTTACTGGGGGGGGGGGGGGGGGGGGGGGCAAAAAACCAGTCAGTATCTGGTGCTGCCACCATTTGTCTCACGTAGTGCAACACATCTCCGTCGCATAGAGTTGATCAGGTTGTTGATTGTGGCCTGTGGATTGTTGGTCCACTCCTCTACAATAGCTGTGTGAAGTTGCAGAATATTGGCAGGAACTGGAACACGCTGTCGTATACGCCGATCCAGAGCATCCCAAACATGCTCAATGGGTGACCTGTCCGGTGAGTATGCTGGCCATGCAGGAACTGGGATGGTTTCAGCTTTCAGGAATTGTGTACAGATCCTTGCAATATGGGGCTGTGCATTATCATTCTGCAACATGAAGTGATGGTCGTGGATGAATGGCACAACAGTGGGCCTCAGGATCTCGTCACGGTATCTGTGTATTCAAAATGCCATCAATAAAATGCACCTGTGTTCGTTGTCCATAACATACGCCTGCCCATACCATAACCCCACCGCCACCATGGGCCACTCAATCCACGACATTGACATCAGCAAACCGCTCACCCACACGACGCCACGCACTGTCTGCCATCTGCCCTGAACAGTGAAAACCAGGACTCATCCGTGAACAGAACGCCTCTCCACCGTGCCAGGCGCCATCGAATGTGAGCATTTTCCCACTCAAGTCAGTTACAACGATGAACTGCAGTCAGGTCCAGACCCCGATGAGGACGACGAGCATGCAGATGAGCTTCCCTGAGACGGTTCCCGAATAGTTTGTGCAGAAATTCTTTGGTTATTCAAACCGACTGTTGCTGCAGCTGTCCGGGTGGCTGGTCTCAGACGATCATGGAGGTGAACATGCTGGATGTGGAGGTCCTGGGCTGGTGTGGTTACACGTGGTCTGCGATTGTGAGGCCGGTTGGATGTACTGCCAAATTCTCTGAAACACCTTTGGAGACGGCTTATGGTAGAGAAATGAACATTCATTGCACGGGCAACAGCTCTGGTAGACATTCCTGCAGTCAGCATGTCAATTGCACGCTCCCTCAAACGTTGCAACATCTTTGGCATTGTGCTGTGTGGTCAAACTGCACATTTCAGAGTGGACTTTTATTGTGGGCTGTCTAAGGCAAACCTGTGCAATATTCATGCTGTCTAATCAGCACCTTGATATGCCACACCTGTGAGGTGAGATGGATTATCTCGGCAAAGGAGAAGTGCTCACTAACACAGATTTAGACAGATTTGTGAACAATATTTGAGAGTAATGGGTCTTTTGTGTATGTAGAAAATGTTTCAGATCTTTGAGTTCAGCTCATGCAAAATGGGAGCAAAACCAAAAGTGTTGCATTTATATTTTTGTTCAGGGTAGAAAAAACAAAAACAAAACCAGAGCATAATGTGTTCTAAAATTAATGGCATAAACCCTAAAAATGTCATCAAAACATTGCAAAAGAGAATCACTTTTTAATACTTTGCTGTACACTACAACATAGCATCTGGCCATTTTAACACACTTAAAAACGGCAATGAAAACCGTCATGACAAATGTGTGAAAGCAGCCTTGGGTTTCATCCAGGATTTTTGTGAAAAAGGCACATTTTTTCTTTGTATTTTAATGGCATTTTTATCAGATTTTTTTTTTTTTTCTGTGCAGCAAAATGTTTAAGTTTATTGTGAAATACTAAATACACCACGAACAAAGCATTTTTGGTTGTGGTGGTCGGCATTTTGTTAAAAAGAAATATGTATTTATATATATACTTTGTGTGTGTATATACAGTTGCAAGAAAAAGTATGTGAACCCTTTGGAATGATATGGATTTCTGCACAAATTAGTCATAAAATGTGATCTGATCTTCATCTAAGTCACAACAATAGACAATCACAGTCTGCTTAAACTAATAACACACAAAGAATTAAATGTTACCATGTTTTTATTGAACACACCATGTAAACATTCACAGCACCTCCACCAGCCTATGTTCATATAAAAAACTTGTTAGATTATTTATTATATTTGAACGTATCTGTATGGTGGGCCCCCAAAATAAATTTTACTGGTGGGCCCTAGGTCCCCCAGTCCGACTCTGGTTCTGAATAATAAATCTGCCTAGTTGTGCTGCAGTTCATCCCCTGCGCTTGTGCTGCTCATGTAAACTAGGTGACGCTCCCTCTCGTAGCCACGATACTCAGCTGTAACTTAAAGGGGTATTCTCATCTCAGAAATTGATGGTACCAGATAGGTGCATGTCCCACCTTTGATACCTGTTCCTATCTCCACAATGGCCCCCGAAGTGAAGGACAGCGCACTGTACAAGCACGGCCACCCTCCATTCACTGCTGTGAGAGTGCCGAAAATAGCCAAGTGCTGGCTCGGCTATTTATGGAGAGGTGGCTGTGCATGTGCGGTGCGCTCTCCATTCACTTCAGGGGCTCCGTTCCGGAGACAGGATTGGGTCCCAGAGTTAGGACCCGTACCTCTCGGATATTGATGGCCTATCCTCCTAGCAATAAGCCATCAATGTCTGAGGTGAGACAACCCCTTTACGCCTTGCCAGGAGGCAGTGAACTGCAAAGGATTTCTGGGAAAATACTCATGGATGATACTGTCCTAAGAATTCTACAGTCAGAAGCTGAAGAATGTGTGAAATGAAAACAGGACCCGGAGCCACTCAACTAAAACCTAAACAGCTGAGCAGTTTACTGAGAAAATATCCCCTGATCCCCCCCCAGCGACCCGAGTGCTCGCAAAGAAAACAGAGCAACGACCTGAAGTCTTCTTATAATTTACACTTTTCAATGCGTGCACATGTAAGTAAGGCCTCTATCACATGGTCCGTATTGGGCCAGTATTTTGCATCAGTATTCGATCAGTATTTGTAAGCCAAGACCAAGAAACCTGGAACCTAAAGAGATAACATGTAATGGAAATATCTGCATCTCCTCCTGGTTTTGGCTTACTAAGGGCTCATGCACACGACCGTTGTTGGTTTGCGTTCCGTTTTTCACAGATCCTTTGTTCCGTATCTGAGTTTATTTTTTTTTCTGATTTAAGTCCCCTTCCGTTCTGTTATTCCACAAAACATATCCGTATGGTTTCCACATGCGATCCGTTTTTTGCGGATCGGAAACAGTAACTTAATATTCACCAAACACATGAGCAATATGAGCTGGGCATAGCATTTCTACAGTACGGATCCGCAAAATACGGATGACATACGGATGTGTTCCGTGTGCGTTCCGTATTTTTTGCGGACCCATTGACTTGAATGGGGCCTCGGACCGTGATCTGCGGACGATAATAGGACATGCACTACTTTTTTGCGTAACGTAAATACAGAAACGGAATGCACACAGAGTACCTTCTGTTGTTTTTGTGGACCCATTGAAGTGAAAGGTTCAGCATACGGTCCGCAAAAAAAATGGAATGGAAGCGGACCGTATGTGCATGAGCCCTAATACTGATGCAAAATACTGACCAAATACTGACCGTGTGAAAGAGACCTAACCAAGATAAAAACTTGGAAATGATTAACAGATTAAAGGGCATCTGTCAGCAGTTTTGTACCTATGACACCGGATGACCTGTTACATGTGCACTTGGCAGCTGAAGGCATCTGTGTTGGTCCCATGTTCATATGTGCCCACATTGCTGAGAAAAATGACCTTTTAATATATGCAAATGAGCCTCTAGGAGCAACGGGGGCGTTACCGTTACACCTAGAGGCTCTGCTTTCTCTGCAATTGCCACGTCCTCTGCACTTTGATGATGTCATCACACCAGGCCCTGTCAATAAAAGTGCAGAGGGCACGGCAGTTGCAGAGAAAGCACAGCCTCTAGGTGTAATGGTAACGCCCCCGTTGCTCCTAGAGGCTCATTTGCATATATTAAAAGGTCATTTTTCTCGGCAATGAGGACACATATGAACATGGCACTAACACAGATGTCTTCAGCTGCCAAGTGCACATGTAACAGGTCAGCCATGGTCATAGGGACAAAACTGCTGACAGATGCCCTTTAAGAAAGGATCTCACAGGGTGACTACTGACAACATATTTTTGGCTGCGCTTCATTTAAATACAATATACATCGACAGCTTCCGGGGGAAGGACTGTGACATTTTTTGTAACAATAGGCATGGTATTCCGATCTGCCATTCTACAACTTTCTAATACACTACATGTTTCAGCACCTTAGTTGCTATCAGTGAATGGGAGCATTTTTGGGAGTACATATCGAATCCAGATCATTGCCTAAACTAGATACAACTGTATCCATGTCTCCGCTGGGAGCAAGTCTACCTATACACAGGATGGCATCCACTGAAAGTAAATGATAGTGTTCCCATTCACCGACAGCAAACCAATAGGGGAGGAAATGACAAACTGGGAAACCGCTTTGAGGTTGGGTATGTGGTCATCTTACAAGGGGAAGGTTGCCCCGAGCTCAGGGTTATCAGGATTATTGACGCTGAACATCTTGATTTCATTCTTCTTATTAACATCGCAGTGCACCAAATCACTGGTAAAACAACGTAGTACTTGTAGGATCTAGGATCCTCCACTGGGTCCAGATTTGGCAGCTGACTTTGGAACTTATCATTTACCATCGGGGTCTGGTTCTTAAAGCTTGATTTATCCTAAAGGGGTATTCCCATCCGGGACAATGGTGATGGCATATCACTAGGATATGCCAACTATGTCAAATAGATGTGGGTTTCACCAGTGGGACCAGCTCCTATCTCTAGAATGGGGCCCAGAAGTTAGAAGAGAGCACACTGCGCATGCGCGCTCAACCTTCGTTCGCATCTATGGGAATTCCAAAAACAGCCAAACGCTGGCTCAGCTATTTCCGGCAGTCCCATACCGGTGAATGGAGAGGTGGCCAGTCTTGTGCGGCTTGCTCTCCATTCACGGCTATGGGACTTCCAAAGGCAGCCAAGAGCACTCAGTAGGCTATTTTGGGAGTCCCATAGCAGTGAATGGAGAGAATACAGCACTGTCCTTCACTTTGGGGGCCGTGTTCTGGACACAGGTGTAGGTCCCAGAAGTGGGATCCACACCTATATGACATTTGTGACATATCCTAGGCAGCCTAGCAATGGCCACCAAGTCTGGCGTGTACGTACAGTATTCCTATTAGGCCCTGCCAGAGAGGATGCCTGTATCACACTGACGGGCATAATACCCTGCAATACAGAAGTATTGCAGTGTGCTATAACAGTGATCAAGTCCCACTGAAAAATGAACTTAAAAGAAGTTTAAGGGTGCATCCACACGGGACTGAAATAGCGTGGACTTGCCAACTCGGATATGCATGTAAGAAAATTCCATCCATCAGTTGCAAATTAAAAAATCTGCAGCATAAATTGGCCTGTGGTGTGGATTTTGAATCCATATCATGTAAATTTTTGTTAAAGGGAACCTGTCACCGGGATTTTGCCCGTTTCCGTGTTGCGGACCGCATTTGCGGATCCGCAATACACGGGCACTGTTCCGTGGCCATTCCGCATCATGGATGCGGACCCATTCATTTCAATGGGTCCGCAAATCCAGAGATGAGGAACGCTGCGGAAGGGTAGAACGGAACACTACGGAGTGCTTTCTGGGGTTCCGTTCCGTGCTTCCGCACCACAAAAAGATAGAACTTGCTCTATCTTTTTGCGGAACGGAAGGATCGCGGACCCATTCAAGTGAATTCATGCGCCATTCATGCGCCTGCCCCACGGACGGTTCACGTGCATTGCGGACCGCAATTTGCAGGTCCACAGCACTGGCACGGGCTTCACACGTTCGTGTGAACGAGCCCTTATAGTAAGATTTTAAATAAAAATACCGTAGGCAACGCAACGTTGAGTCCCGTCAAAGGAAAGACAGCGAGCGCACTGGAATGAGTTTGTATCCCCAAAAATCTTTCGCTTTTTATTTACAGCGAGGTTTACAATTTCATATTTAAGATGCATAGAAATACAGCAATTGTGTCTATCTGTGTTGACCTAATTATCAGGAAAAAAATCTCAAATACAATATATGGAAGATGAAACCGACCAAATGTTTTCTGCTTTGTAGAACGCGTTTCGAGCCGGGCACCTTTTGCAGGTTTTCAAAACAGTGTTTACATCACAGGAGACTTCCATGACACAAAGGAATGTGCGAGGAATCCAGACCCTCAAAGTAATAGCCTGTCAGCAGCGTCTTCAATCATGTCTCTGTATACACTCACTATTTCATAAGACATTGACATCAAACAAAGCCACCTGGAGTATGTTACAGAAGTAAGGAATCCCAGCCCCGTCTGTCCACCGCTGGCAGCCCAGCCACCACTGGCACCAGTACCTGTGACGAAGATAATACTCATCATGACTGTACTGCGGATGGTACAGTCACTGCTCACAGATTGCTATGTTTCATGTGAGTTGTCTTCTACTAGATGGACCATTTCATAGACCAGCCATCGTTCACCGCCTTTAAATGAGCAGCATTCTAAGGCCACCTGCACAATTGCGGAATATGCGCGTGTAGTAAAAACCGCAGTGTAGTACAGAACCAGCAAATCTCATGCACACTTTGCAGATTTTTTTCTGGGCGGAAATTGACCTCCATTACGGATTTCAACTGTGTTTGCGGATTTCAACCTTTTCAATGGAAGGGTGAGATCTGCTGCCATACCGCATCTAATCCGCACCGAAATCCATTGTGGATATGCTGTAGAAACACACAAAAATCTGCGCTGATCCTATGCGTGTTCACCCGCACCCGTGTGCAGGTGGCATAAGATGCAGCATGCCGATCAATGCTCATTTAATAAATTTAAATGGGTTGTCCAGCTTTGGCAGTTTTAGGTATATTATATGCAAATGAACCTCTAGGAGCAACGGGGGCGTTGCCATTACACCTAGACTCTGCTCTCTCTGCAACTGCTGCGCCCTCTGCACTTTGATTGACAGGGCCGGGCAGTGTAAACGTGATCACACCAGGCTGTCAATCAAAATGCAGGGGTTGCTGCAGGTGCAGAGAGAGCAGAGCCTCTAGGTGTAATGGTAACGCCCCCGTTGCTCCAAGAGGCTCATTTGAATATAATAAAACATTATTTTTCTCAGCAATGTGGGCACATATTAACATGAGACATCAGCTGCCAAGCGCACATGTAACAGGTCAGCCAGTGTCATAGGGACAAAACTGCTGACAGATGCCCTTTAACAAGCAGGGAGCGAAGCGCCAAGACTGCAGCAGTAGACCCGAGGAGCCGGAACCCAGCAGCAGGTAAGTATGCTTCCCACTGCAGGTCTGGTGAGGTGAAGGGGAGAGCAGGCATAAAGGCTGCCAAAGCTGGAAACCCTTTTAGAAATAAAGCAATAATTGTACTGTATAGGAAGGAATGATCATTAGTAACATCGTTGGTTCCCATACAATTTGCAGACTAATATTGGTTTCTTCTTATATTTGGCTCTAGGTGCGACTTCTGTCTCTACGTCACTATAGCTGTGCCCCTGGTATAGTTCAGTCTACTCGAGTTCATTGGGTAGAATTTATCAACCCCTGTGTGGCATTAGGTGGCGTCAAATTAGCAAGTTTTTGTGGGGAAAAAAAATGCAGCTTTTTGAGGGTATACACTGTACTCACCAGAGGGTGGGCATGGGCAGGGCCTATCGGGAGGGAGGGTCTCCTGTGTCCTGGCAAATTTATTATAAATTAAACCAGAAGCTTAAATTATAGCTTAATTCTACGCCCCCTCATAGCTGGTGTAGATTTGACTTTCTAATTTATTAAGAAGCCAGCTCCCCTTAATACTGTACAATAGATGCATCTCAGGGGATAACTTATAACAACGGGAATGCCCCTTTAAGGGCTCATGCACACGACCGTTGTTGTTTTGGGGTCCGTTTTTTCACGGATCTGTTGTTCCGTATTTTTTTTCTCTGATTTAAGTCCTCTTCCATTCCATTATTCCACAAAAAAATATCCATACGGTTTCCGTATGGGATCCGTTTTTTGCGGATCGGAAACGGAAACGGAAACAGTCACTTATTAATCACCAAACACATGAGCAATATGGGCTGGGCAAAGCATTTCTACAGTATGGATCCGAAAAATACGGATGACATACGGATGTGTTCCGTGTGCGTTCCGTATTTTTTGCGGACCCATTGACTTGAACTGGGCCTCGGACCGTGATTTGCGGACAATAATACTTTTTTGCGGAACGGAAATACGGAAACGGAATGCACACAGAGTATCTTCCGTTGCTTTTGCAGACCTATTGAAGTGAATGGGTCCGTAAAAAAATGGAACGGAAGCGGAAAGAAAATACGTTTGTGGGCATGAGCCCTTAATCAAATTTGTTATGAGTATACCGAAGAGATACTACTTCTAAGCAGGGGCGGATTGGCCATAGACCTTACAGAGAAATTTCCCGGTGGGCCGATGCCAGGGGGCTGCCTGAGCCCTCCTCACGGCCGACCAGTGGGCGTTTTTGGGGATGTATTTTGCGCTGCTGGCAGGATTTTGTAATGGACTGTGGTATTTGGCTTTGTTGGCGTGGTATAATGTGCCACAATATGGTATTGCTGGCCCTGCCTTCCATCAACTTGGACCCACTTTAAGGTTCCCAGTCCGCCTCAGTTCTCTTAGAACCGCACAGAATCTGACGGAAATACATTTCATATGAAATTGAAGGTATACAGAAATACTGTAGAAGCCTCATGGGCCTCAGTACAAAACGACTGTGCGTATAAGCCCCCTAAAAGAGTGTAAAAAATTTCCAGGATTTTTAAACTGATGACCTATCTTCAGGATAGGTCATCAGTATCTGATCGGTGTGGGTCAGATACCCAAGACCACCGCCGATCAGCTGTTTGAGAAGGCAATCACAGCTCGCCAAGTACAGCGCCGTACATTGCATAGTGACCGTCCTTGGTATCACGCTCAGCCCTATTCACTTCAGCGGCAAGCGACTGTTACTTCTCAAACGGCTAAACATTGTACTGAGTGAGCACCAATACAGTCTAAGGGCTCATGCACACGACAGTATTTTGCGTTCAGTATACTGGCCGTTTTTGTAGTTCAGTATGCGGAACATATACTGAACCATTCATTTCAATGGTTCAGCAAAAAATACTGAAGTGTCTCCGTGTGCATTCCGTTTCAGTATTTCTGTATTTCCGTACCGTGAAAAGATAGAACATGTCCTATTCTTGTCCGCAAATCACGGTGCTTGGCTCCATTCAAGTCAATGGGTCCGCAAAAAAAATACGTATACATATGGAATGTACTCCGTATGTCTTCTGTATCCGTTCCGTTTTTGCGGAACCATCTATTGAAAATGTAATGCCCAGCCCAATTTTTTCTATGTAATTACTGTGTACTGTATATGCCATACGGAAAAACGGAATGGAAAAACGGAATGGAACCGGAAACACTACTGAAACAAAAAAAGGAAAAAACGGATCCGTTAAAAATGGGCCGCAAAACACTGAAAACGCCATACGGTCGTGTGCATGAGCCCGTAATCTCAGAAAACTCCTTTAACTACTTAAAAAATTACGCTAGGTTCACGTTGATTTAAATTCTGGTCTTCTATTCCGGCATAGGAACAGAGTACTGGAATTGCCGGATCAGGACACCCCGCCAGCATAAATACAGACTGAGAAAATACCGCTGCATGCATTCCTAAATGGGATCCGTCAGGCACCAGCAGTGTCTGGCATGTGCCAAATCTGTCAATTCTGGTCATTTGTTCCTACGCCGGAACAGAATACCGGAATTTAAAACACTGATGTGAACCTAACCTAATGGGGAACATACCAGTGTGATAGATGGTGGCTCAGCCACTGAATACCTGGCCTAACAGAGTAAAGGCCCATTGACACCACCGTATTTTTCTTTCCGCATCCATTACTCAGATGCAGACCCATTCATTTCTACGGGACCGCACACCGCGTGCTATCTGTTTCCGTATGTCCGTTCCATATGTCAGCATAAAACACAGAATATGTCTTATACTTGTCCACAAAATGCGGTCCGTGTCCCCGTTGAAATCTATGGTACCACAAAAATGCGGATTGCACACAGAATGTGTTCCATATGCAATTTACATTTTGCGGATCTGTGCCTGGAAACTTTAACGCCCATGTCACCTTTGAATCTTTATTAAAAACCATACTTTCCTTTTTTTTGGCGGATCCGCCAAAAAAAAAAAACAGAAGACACACGGAAACATACCTTCTGTATTTTGCGGACATGAGGAACGGATGCAGAAGTATCACCCAATAGACTTTAGAGATTTGTGTGGAACAACGGATCCGCATTTTGCGGACGGCAAACAACATGCGGTCGGTTGAATGGGCCCTGACTGACAGATCACTAGTGTCTACAGATTACTAGTATCCAGGTCTGTAAAGCCCAACCTCTGTTATTCCAGAATGTTAGTTTATGGCTTCGCTATAGCGCTCTGTTTCTCTAGCTAAGAAAACACAATAAAATGAACAAACAGAGCGACATTTGTTCGGCTCAAGTCACAAAACACGAGCAAATGATTCTGCAAATGTCCATTAACTTATCACACCTGCCATCTGCAGAGTGCCATACGGCAGATAACCGAAATCCCTCAACACTGCCCTGTCTTGTATGGAGTATGTGTAATGTGTGCTTAACCTAAAAGGGCAAAATGTGTTCTCAGAGAGGCAGATTTCATACGACTGGGACAGTCTGCAAGGTTAACCCGGCCATATATAATACTGATGATCCTTCCTCAGGATATGTAATCAATATCGAATTGGTGGAGGTCCAACTCCGGCCCCCCATACCGATCTGCAGTATGAAGTGCCCGTAGGGCTAAAGTCAGCACCACAGCCTTTTCCTAGGCCAGTAATGTCATATTCATCAGTCACAAGGCCCAGACCAGTGGTGGTGAACCTATGGCACGGGTTCCAGAGGCGGCACTCGGAGCCCTCTCTGTGGACACCCACGCCCTGGAAAAAGTCTAAGGTGTACCAATGTGCCTTAGGCTTTTCTTGCCATTCATCAGCGCAGGGCGCGCTATGAACAGCACAGGCAGCGCACTGAATGCAGGGGTGCACCACCAATGAGGCCAGGTGAGGCAACCGCCTTAGCCAGCACAAGGAAGGGGCAAGAAGGGGGGCAGCGGAAGGGCCATGGGCAATGAGCGCTTTAATTGTGGCAAAGGGGTTAGGTTAAGAAATTGGCATGGAGGGGGTGCCGTTTCAGTTTTCGACTCAGGCAGCAGAAAGGCTAGGTGCACCCCAGATGAATATAGGCAGGCTATTGTAGCTAAATGATAAAGTACATAGAAGATATACTATACTGGACTGTAGTATTCAGGGTAAATTTGCATGTTGGCACTTTGCAATAAATAAGTGGGTTTTGGGTTGCAAGTTTGGGCACTCGGCCTCTAAATGGTTAGCCACCAATGGCCTAGACGCAGCTCAGACCCATTCAAGTGAACGGGCCTGAGCTGCAATACCAACAATAGCCACTATACAAAATACGGTGCTGTGTTTGGTATGCTGTAAAAAGGCTGCGGCGCTCATCTTAGTTGATCGGCAGGGGTGCTGGGAGTTGGACTCCCCTCAATCTGATATAGATTACCTTCATGACTGTCAGACAATCATCAGCACTCAATTGTCTTGGTGCTTCAGGAATGAATATGGAGGGACAGTTCCTTCTATTGACATCCTCTTTATGGTGCATCTTCTATATAACCGTATCAAAATTCCAGAATGATACAGTACCCAAATAAAAGTGCCGTAAAGTTGTATAAATAACACTGCCCAATCAACGAACTACGAAATTTAGCTATATCGTGTACATTGTAGACATATGAAAACTTTGGATGGTGGTGGTCTGACTGCTGAGACCCCCACCACCACCACCAATTCCTAGAGCGAGGACGGAGAAGAGCTCTTATATGTGGGTCTCTCTCCTCACTGCAGAGGATGGAATTGGGACGGTCCATAGACTTCTATGGAGCTCATCCCCTGCCGTCTGGATAGAGAATGCGCTATGTGATCTCTTCTCTTGACTCATTCTAGTGATCGGTGGGGGTCTGTGCTTGATATGGTGTGAGGAGGGCGCGGCGCTCAGACAGTCTTCAAACTGCTGATTGTCTGGGATTCTAGGAGTTGGACCTCCACCGTTCAGATATTAATGACCTATCTTGTGGACAGGTCATCAATATTGTATTCCCAGAAAACCCCTTTAATTTAAAATACACAAGCATATTTTTGACAAGTGAGGATAATATCATGATAACGGACTGTTCCTATGTTTTGGTTATTACTGTCACTGGATGAGTTGTATGAAGCGATAATACGGTACCTATAGAAGTCTAGGGGACCCTTCTGTAACTCCATACATATCCAATTTCATACGGTGGCAATGGCACAGCAAGGTTTCTCCTGCTGGCTTCCATATAAATCTGACAGAAAATCATTCCATGTTCCTTTAGATGCCGTATTACAATTTTTCTTCTCTAGAAGTATGCAAAGCGGTATCTCCTAAGAAAGAGAACCATCTCCCCACCTCGTCAGTCGGATCTTGACTCATAGGGACCCACTTCCAATAGATGGCTTTGGCAAAATGGTTCTCTTTCTTTGGAGATACCTCGTTCCATATTTGTTCCCATGGAGCATTGCCAATAAGTCTCCATACCATGGAATGCTTCCAGGAACTCTCCATATGGGACTGGTCCCTTTAGGGCGTATTCACACGGATCTGCAAAACACTGATACCGGCCGCGTGCATTCCGTATTTTGCGAACTGCATTTTGCGAACCGCACGTGGTCGGCCCTATAATAGAAATGCCTTTTGTCGTGCGCGATTGCGGGCAAGAATAGGACATCCTCTATGTTTTTGTGGGGCCGCAGAATGGAACTACAGATGCGGACACCACGTGGTGTGCTGTCCACATCTTTTGCGGCCCTATTGAAATGAATGGGTCCGCACCTGTTCCGCAAAATTGTGAATTGGATGTGGACCCAGAACTATGGATGTGTGAACGGAACCTTAAGGAGATCCAGCACCCTGTCTAAGTCTGCTCTAGAAACACAACTTTCACGTACAGTCAGGTCCATAAATATTGGGACATCGACACAATTGTAAAATTTTTGGCTCTATACACCACCACAATGGATTTGAAATGAAACGAATAAAATGTGCTTTAACTGCAGACTGTCAGCTTTAATTTGAGGATATTTACTTCCAAATCAGGTGAACGGTGTAGGAATTACAAGAGCATATTTTGCTACCACTTGTTAAGGAACCAAAAGTAATGGGACAATTGGCTTCTCAGCTGTTCCATGGCCAGGTGTGTGTTATTCCCTCATTATCCCAATTACAATGAGCAGATAAAAGGTCCAGAGTTAATTTCCAGTGTGCTATTTGCATTTGGAATCTGTTGCTGTCAACTTTCAAGATGAGATCCAAAGAGCTGTCACTATCAGTGAAGCAAGCCATCATTAGGCTGAAAAAACAAAACAAACCCATCAGAGAGATAGCAAAAACATTAGGCGTGGCCAAAACAACTGTTTGGAACATTCTTAAAAAGAAGGAACGCAACGGTGAGCTCAGCAACACCAAAAGACCTGGAAAACCACAGTAAACAACTGTGGTGGATGACTGAAGAATTCTTTCCTTGGGGAAGAAAACACCCTTCACAACAGTTAGCCAGATCAAGAACACTCTTCAGGAGGTAGGTTTATGTGTGTCAAAGTCAACAATCAAGAGAAGACTTCACCAGAGTGAATACAGAGGGTTCACCACAAGATGTAAACCATTGGTGAGCCTCAAAAACAGGAAGGCCAGATTAGAGTTTGCCAAACGACATCTAAAAAAGCCTTCACAGTTCTGGAACAACATCCTATGGACAGATGAGACCAAGATCAACTTGTACCAGAGTGATGGGAAGAGAAGAGTATGGAGAAGGAAAGGAACTGCTCATGATCCTAAGCATACCACCTTATCAGTGAAGCATGGTGGTGGTAGTGTCATGGCGTGGGCATGTATGGCTGCCAATGGAACTGATTCTCTTGTATTTATTGATGATGTGACTGCTGACAAAAGCAGCAGGATGAATTCTGAAGTGTTTCGGGCAATATTATCTGCTCATATTCAGCCAAATGCTTCAGAACTCATTGGACGGCGCTTCACAGTGCAGATAGACAATGACCCAAATCATACTGCAAAAGCAACCAAAGAGTTTTTTTAAGGGAAAGAAGTGGAATGTTATGCAATGGCCAAGTCAATCACCTGACCTGAATCCGATTCAGCATGCATTTCACTTGCTGAAGACAAAACTGAAGGGAAAATGCCCCAAGAACAAGCAGGAACTGAAGACAGTTGCAGTAGAGGCCTGGCAGAGCATCACCAGGGATGAAACCCAGCGTCTGGTGATGTCTATGCGTTCCAGACTTCAGGCTTTAATTGACTGCAGAGGATTTGCAACGAAGTATTAAAAAGTGAAAGTTTGATTTATGATTATTATTCTGTCCCATTACTTTTGGTTCCTTAACAAGTGGGAGGCACATATGCAAACTGTTGTAATTGCTGCACCGTTCACCTGATTTGGATGTTAATACCCTCAAATTACAGCTGACAGTCTGCAGTTAAAGCACATCTTGTTCGTTTTATTTCAGATCCATTGTGGTGGTGTATAGAGCCAAAAATGTTACAATTGTGTTGATGTCCCAATATTTATGAACCTGACTGTTTACATGAGGCTTTGCACTGACTTACACATATCGGGGTAGATAAAAAAAAAAATTTGTAACCCCATAATAGTTCTATATCTACTGTAAATCCAATATAATAACCAAGAATAACCCCTAGTAAAGTGCCCATTTTTTGACATGTTTGCCTACATTTATTGTTCTAAAACCAGCAACTTTTTCCTTTTGATCAATGATTTTTTTCTTTTACATTACACAGGCTTTCATGTACAGAACAATGAGGAACAACATTGTAAATATCAGTCTTTGTAACGCGTTATCCAATGGTTAATATTTGCTTCGTACTTTACTACAAAATCAATATAATCGCTTAACCCAACAGGAAAAAAGTGTAAAATGTGGTGGGTTAGTGTATGTAATGGACATCCATTTTGATCCAAGGTGTATTTATAGCAAATGGTATTTGCTGTTTGTTTTTTCCCTTATTTTTTGTCCATCTCACTGAGGTGATTGAGCATGCTCAGTTTAACCCATTAGGGACCGGGCTTATTTTCACCTTAAGGACCAGGCCATTTTTTGCAAATCTGACCAGTGTCACTTTATGTGGTGATAACTTTAAAACGCTTTGGCTTATCCAGGCCATTCGAAGATTGTTTTTTCGTCACATATTGTACTTCATGACACTGGTAAAATGAAGTAAAAAAAAAAATCATTTTTATTTATAAAAAAAATACCAAATTTGCCCAAAATTTGGAAAAATTAGCAAATTTCCAAGTTTTAATTTCTCTACTTCTATAATACATAGTAATACCTACAAAAATAGTTATTACTTTACATTCCCCATATGTCTACTTCATGTTTGGATCATTTTGGGAATGACATTTAATTTTTTGGGGATGTTATAAGGCTTAGAAGTTTAGAAGCAAATCTTCAAATTCAAAAACCCACTTTTTAAGGATCAGTTCAGGTCTGAAGTCACTTTGCGAGGCTTACATAATCGAAACCACCCAAAAATGACCCCATTCTAGAAACTACATCCCTCAAGGTATTCAAAACAGATTTTGCAAACTTTGTTAACCCTTTAGGTGTTCCACAAGAATTAATGGAAAATAGAGATACAATTTCAAAATTTTACTTTTTTGGCAGATTTTCCATTTTAATAATTTTTTCCAGGTACAAAGCAAGGGTTAACAGCCAAACAAAACTCAATATTTATGGCCCTGATTCTGTAGTTTACAGAAACACCCCATATGTGGTTGTAAACTGCTGTACAGGCACACGGCAGGGCGCAGAAGGAAAGGAATGCCATACGGTTTTTGGGAGGCAGATTTTGCTGGACTGTTTTTTTGACCCAATGTCCAATTTGAAGCCCCCCTGATGCACCCCTAGAGTAGAAACTCCAAATAAATGACCCCATTTTTGAAACTACGAGATAAGGTGGCAGTTTTGTTGGTACTATGATCTTGGCACTGTTTTTATTTTTTGTTATTTACAACGTTCATCTGAAAAAAACGTTCTAACCTGATCATGTGGTATTTTTATAGAGCAGGTTATTACGGACGTGACAATACCAAATATGAAATTTTTTCAGATGAACGTTGTAAATAACGTTGGGCGACTGTCTTGTGTATGGGCTCATTTTTTCGGGATGAGATGACAGTTTGATTGGTACTATTTTAGGGTGTATATGACTTTTTGATTGCTTGCTATTACACTTTTTGTGATGTAAGGTGACAAAAAATGGCTTTTTTGACACCGTTTTTATTTTATTTTTTTACGGTGTTCACTTGCCATATTTTTTTTTATTTTCTGGGCGATTGTCTTAGTTAGGGTATCACTTATTGGGGAATGAGGTGACTGTTAGATTAGTACCATTTTGGGGCCATACGCCTTTTTGATTGCTTGGTGTTGCACTTTAAGTGATGTAAGGTGAATTTTTTTTTTTTGTGGGATGAGGACGGTTTTATTGGCATTATTTTGGGGTGCATATGATTTTTTGATCGCTTGCTATTACACTTTTTGTGATGTAAGGGGACAAAAATTGGCTTTTTTGACACTTTTTAAAAAAAAATTATGGTGTTCAGCTGAGGGGTTAGGTGATGTGGTATTTTTATAGAACAGGTTGTTACGGATGCGGCAATACCTAATATGTATACTTTTTTAATATACTTAAGTTGTACACAATAACAGCATTTTTTAAACCAAAAAAAAGTAAACAGTGAGAAGGCCGCGGCGCTGCTGGAGCGCCGCTGCCTTCTCAAACAGCTGATCGGCGGGGGTCCCTGGTGTCGGACTCCCGCCGATCAGAAGCTGATGATCTATCCAGAGGATAGATCATCAGTTAAATGAAAGTGCAGAATCCCTTTAAGCCTGTACAGGTCTCTGAATGTAAAAAACAAAACAAAAAACTGTAAATTCATTGTACATATTTAACTATATAATTGAGAGATATAGGGATCTTGAAATTAATCAGAAATTGGAACAAAATAATACAAAGTTGTAAAACTTTCCATTGCACAATAAATACTTTAAATTTACATAAAACAAAATCTCCTGTTATATTTTTAGTCAAGGCTTAGTTACAACCTAGTCTCCGGCAATGAGATCTTCGAGGTCCTTTTGGGCTGATTTCTCCAGATGATGTCAACCTGGTGGATTACACAACGGTGTATCATGCCTATCATTTGAGGTAAGTCATAACAATAATATATGCAGCAGGGGCGTCGCTAGGTCAAAACATTCGGGGCTGGAGCCCCGGATGTTTTGTCCAGTGCCCCGAATGTTTATGCTGGTAGGATTTTTTATTTTTATTAGGCTATTCCTAGCCATCTGGGCAATCCCACAGATCATCCCCCAACCCCCCTTGTACTTGTTCCGCTACTTGCAGGCTGGGCTGGCATGAGTTCAGAACTTCAGTCACTTCGGTCCGCAATTCTGTTCTGCGAAGCGTGATCCCGCGAGACCCGCCGCGGGAGGTCAAGGGTTTCGCGGGATCATGCGCCACAGAACAGAATTGCGGACCGAAGTGACTGAAGTTCTGAACTCATGCCCGACAGCCTGCAAATAGCGGAACAAGTACAAGGGTGGTTGGGGGATGATCTGTGGGATTGCCCAGATGGCTAGGAATAGCCTAATAAAATAAAAAAAATCCTACCAGCATAAACATTCGGGGCACTGGACAAAACATCCGGGGCTCCACCTCTGGTATCTGCACCTGTCTTAAGAACAGGGGTCCCCCATCCCTGTCTTGTGACTGCTAGAAATGGAGAGGTGGTTGTGCATGAACTTCTTTCTCTCCATTCACCTCTATGGGAGTTTCAAAAGTAGTCAAGATAGTTTTGGGCCTGAAGAGAGATGGAACCAGCACCTATCAGACATTTCAGGCATAGCATTGAGAACAGAGGAATATGTGAAGTGCACATAGAATAAAAGAGAATACAGAAAAAAGAGAGACCCTGACGTTGCCACCAGCACCAAGGAGAAGAATTAGGAGCAGCTGCAGGGACGGTGTAGAGTCCCTAATAATGTCATAACGTATTCAGCAAATATTAAATCAGCAAATTGTAGAACAATGAAAGCCGACAAAGGGAAAAGGTGCAGCTTCAAAGCAACTTCTACCCTTATCTAGGATTACACCAAGATTGTAGGGGCATATGGTGGACATTGTCAATTCCCAATATTGTCATCCAGCTGCTTTTAAAAGGGAAGTTGCATCTTTTTTTTCCCTATGATTAACTTCCTGCTGTGAGAAAGTAGTGAGGGCCTCGTATGAAGATGGTCACTGGAATAGCACGAAGGTCTCATTGGTATGATACAATTTGGTCATCAGATCTTGCGGTTGCTGTGAAGGGAATGTGCTTCTTTCCAGAAATCTTGCTTGGATAACGAAGAATATGGCGGTAATGTGATCCGGGGACTAGCCCTTGTGATGTCCGAAATTAAAGTTTTCCTCCTTGTATTGGAGGTTTTTGCTTTGGATGTAATAGCTTACATCCATGAGATGTAAGTGCCATAAATGTCATGACCATGAAGTTAATTAAAACGTTCCCTCCCACCATCAACCATGATACATGGGATCCGTGCTTAAAGGGTTTCTCCGGGAATAATTTAAAATGGCCGCCAACAACCTGTCCTAGAATGTTAGCAGGACTGGTTGCCTCTACTTTCAGAGCTGCCTAGGCAGGGGAAGGGATGGGACCTCACTACAAACTACGTTGTGGGTATTACCTTTCCACTCCCCCACTGCTCTGCTGCTGAAGCTTTTCCGGCCCCCCTCCGGTTACTGTTCCTACTGCACTGGTAATGGATGTGTGACCACTGCAGCAGTGACCTCCGTGGGTCGACATAATTAACGCAAGTAATTGGCGGCAGCGGTTACATGTCATGTTGAAACATCATTGCTGGAGCAGAAAGACAGAGACTGGCAGGGGACCGGGTCGCACAGAAATGGTAAGGTATTACTCCTTTGGCAATTTTACACCATTGTGAACTGTTTTTTAAAAAAGGAATGGGGATGGACATCCTCTTTGAGGGGCCCGGTATTGGAGGGGTCATTATAGGGGTTGGATAACCCCTTTAATCCATACTGTTTTATTATTGAGGTCAACAAATCAAAAGTCACCAAATAAGGTTGATTTTTCTGGGCTTATTTGCACAAAAACTTTTTAACTTTCTGCATTTTTACATCACTCACTCCAGTTTGAAAAGAGGGTAGGAAAGTGGATGTGATTTAAGCTGCAGAGCTTTTTTAAGCCAGATTTATCAATTGGGACTTTTCATAAAGTTGTAAAAATTGGCACACTCTTACTAAAGTAATAGGGTGGTGTAACATCTCAAGGCAGGAGTGTTAACATTAAAGATGCACCAAATTGATCAAACATTAACATTCGATAAATTTGGTGCAAATTACTACAATGCACACTAAGTTTAAAAATATCCCTCAAGCTAATTTTATCTCTTCCTATGTCTATGCAGGGGATACTGAGCTCTCTATCATAAAAGAGCACTCCATCCATTATACAGATATATTAAAGGGGTTGTCAGCTTTTACTAAGTGATGGCCTATTCTCAGGAATGGCCATTACTAGCGGATCAGAGGGGGACCAACAGCCCTCAATCTCGCCAATCAGATTTTTGGGTGTAGCTTCATTGCTGGAAGTTAGCACCATCAGTCTTGTAGTGGAGGGAGCTTGTTACCACAGCACTGCTCCCACGGACTTCAAAGGGAACAGCGCTGTAGTAACGAGCTTCCTCCACTACATGGCTGATAAAGCAACACCTAATAAGCTGATTGGCCGGAGTATGTGGTGTTGGACCCCCGCCAATCAGCTAGTGGTGACCTATCCTAAGAATAGGCCATCACTTAGTATAGGCTGGACAGCCCCTTCAAGGAATTAATCAGCACAGAATGTTGGGTTGAAAAAAAAAAAACGAATTCACTGTAAAAACAAAGTTATAATATTAAATTACAGCATTTCTAGCATTAATTTATTTGAAATATATTTGTGTATTTATGAGATCCAGTTTTAGCCAAGTGCCTCAAGTTTGATGTCCTTCATCAGTCTCATAGATCTATCTATGATCCTCAACATGTCTGCAGCAAAACAAAGACTATTATAATAGCAATTATCAACATGGCCACTTAAAGGAATTGTCCCAGAATAGGTATCTACGACTCTCATTAATTTCCACAGAGAATGAGCGGACACATGCAGCCTCCTAGGTTGAGACTGGGTGATGGTCCCAGCTGAAAACCTTATATCATAAATCATATTTTTATGATGTGTCTTGGACTTTTTATAAAGGTCTATTTCGGGGCAAAGACAATCAAAATACTCTGTAAATTGTCGGAATTTGGAGATATTTTTACACTCCAAAGTTTAAATCTCTTGAGAATTTCCTTAAATCTGACAAATCCCCTTTAAAGGACCCTCTAGCTTTTGTTCTATAAACAACATATGATTTACGTGGTTTATATAAGCAGGCGGGCATTGAGGAATCCATTAATCTGGGCTGATTCCATGTTGTTATTTTATAGAGTCCAAACTTGGAGATTTTCAAACAGCTGAAAGAGGGAAAAATAAGGCGTCTTAGAGCTAGGGCCGGACTGAAGGGGTTACACTTTGTACACATGGCCTCTCCTGGAAGATCCAAGCTGTACACCTCCCCCAACTTTTCTCTTTTTCTCTAAACATTTTTTCCAATACCCATTTTTTTTTACAACCTCTTATCTCATAAATTAGCTGAGAGCTGGGGGTGCCACATATTTGCAGACTGCTGTAACTCTTCCCCTCCAGAGGGCCCAGTTTCTATTGAAATGCCAGCCAAGGGTCATCCAAGCTCACCTCGAGCTTCTCCAACAATATGATGCAGCCGGTGAGGTACTATAAACAGTCACAAACAACCTGAATTCCCAAAAAACACCTGAACTCTGTCAGTTTCGGACAGCCCTTCTGCAGTTATAGGAACACCCCCCCCCCCCCTCCCCAACCCCCATCCTCAGGATGTGAATCACAGGAGAGAATTTACAGAAAATGCAAAATGTTCCTGTAATTTATCAATTCATTTTCCTAATGGGATAGAAAACATCTACCTGGTCCCTGGAGCAGCCTTATATGACATATGCAAAAATGGCGGTTAGGGCCCCATAGTGAGGATTAAACTGAGCTCCCTTCATAGTCATGGGTTTTGCCAAACAGGACTGGTGGTTTTCTCTCCCTCCACTGCCTTTGCATGACCCTAACTGGAGATGGGAGTCCTGAACAGGTTCTTACCACATAATAGTGAAGTAGATGGGACTAACCAAGACTTGGACCTTTTCTCCCAGGGCCCCATAGCAGTTACATGGATAGCCTCTGTGGTATGTACATCCTTGAATTCCTTGGTGATGAGGTCCTACACAGTTTCTCACTGCCTAGTAGTAAAGTAGATGGAACAAACCAAGACTTGGACTCTTTCTCCAAGGGCCCGATAGCAGCCACATAGGTTGGCTCTGTGGTATGTATATCCTTGAGTCTCCCTGAAATTCCCCTGGAGATAATGGCTTGCACAGGTTCTCACCGCCTACTAGTAAAGTAGATGGGACCAACCAAGACTTGGCCCCCTTTCTCCAAGGGCTCATAGCAGCCACATGGGTGGCCTCTATGGTATGTACATCCTTGAGTTTAAGTTTCTCTAGAGATAAGATCCTGCATAGGTTCTCACCACCTAATTGTAAAGAAGATGGGAATAACCAAGACTTGGTCCCAGGGATGGACTAGAAACTTAAAGTGGCCCTGGAAAAAAAGCTTTAAGTTGTAGGGGAGTTTGAATTGAAAGAAGGCAGTGCAACACAAGTAGGCATGGCCAACACAAGCCGAAAGTAGGCAAGGACAACACGATTAAACGTGGCCAGCAATACCATAGTGCAGCACAAAATACCTCCCCAGCTAAAACAAATACCACAGTGCAGCATAAAATACTGCCATGTTACAAAGTTTAATTTCTTGAGGGCACTTGCGGCAGCTGGCCAGGTGCATAAGTACCTGATGCTCCTAGCATTAATTAATGCTGAGAGTATCAGATCGTTATGTTCCTGGCCAGCGGCCGTGAGGAGGGCTTGGGCGCACCCCTAGGCATCCGCCCACAGGGAAATTTCTCTGTAGGATATATGGCCAGTCCCAACCCTGCTTGATCCCCTTTCTCCAAGTGACCTATAGAAGCCACATGGGTTGGCTCTGTGGTACATACATCCTTGAGTTCCTTGACATTCCTCTGGAGATGGGAGTCCCGCACAGGTTCTAACCACCACTAGTAGATGGGAATAACCAAGAATTGGTCCCCTTACTCCAAGGAACCCATAGTAGCCACATGGATTGCCTCTGTGGTATGTGAATCCTTGGGGTTTTTTATGGTGCTTATATGTGGCTCACCTGAAATTGCTCTCAAAGCTCTTTTCACACTGTGCCTGCCATTGGGAGGATTTCCCAACAGAAACTTTGAGTGAAGTGAATTTAATGGACGCTACTAAGTGGCATCCTTCACCCAAAGACACTCCTGTTAAAAAGCATATACCGCCCAGTGTACAATTCATTGTTTTTATTTTTTTTACTGGTTACTTCCATAGGTAATAGAGAATTCTGCCGTGCTATTCCATGCAGTACAAAGATTAGAAAGCCCATCGGATACCACCAAACGAACGCTCTCTTAGTCTCTGTCACTATAATAGAGGGCCTTTCTTAAAGGGATTTTTAAGAACTAATTTAACATTAACTACAGTCTTCCCACGCTGACACCAAAACAATTGCATCCAAACGGGCTATAACTACATACTTCCTACATACAGTAGATGTCTATAAGGAACCAAAGCTCTTAGTCAAGGTAGAAGATGTGTCCTACAAGGAACTACTTCTGAATTTATTTACAGTGCAGATACTATTTGGTAAAAGCCTATAACCTCAGATTTCTGGTTTTCTGATGATTACCTATGGCATACAGTTTAAGTAAGTCTGAGTTTCTTTCTAATGTGTTACTCAGCTGTCAATTTTTGCTTCATGACTCGTGATTAATACAACAGCTTTGACTGACACGAAGATCAGGAAAACCTTTGAAGATCTGTCATCTCACATCAATAAGATATCTGTACCTTCAAATCCATACAAGACTCTGATTTCACCTGAGACAAAAACAAATCGGCTGGCAAGGCACAGTCTGTCCTCCTCTAGTCCAATGCTGTTGGTTAGAGGAGGTCCACCTCTTGACATCATCGTGCACAGTTTACGTACTGGATTTCTAGTAGATAAGGTGCGGTGCAGGAAGCATACCATGCAGAAACAAAGAAGTCATGCGCTTCCATCTACAGCCATATTTATAAGCTTTGAGGAAGTATCCACCTGTCGCCTAACACCCTAGGGCCCCTTGCTACGGAGCGGTAAACTTGCCACATGTTACCGTATGGTGCTTCCACGCGGAATCCGTTCCTTATTCTCTGCATGGCATCTGAAGGAACATGGCATTACTTTTCCATATGAGTTCAACAGAAGAACCCACCATGTCCCTTTATATAAAACCTTATTCATATCCACCATTGGGCCTCACTTTTATGTCTGCCGTATTACAGTGGTGTGTATGAGCCCTTACAAAAACATTAGGAATGTCCAAATTATAGGTTACATTTTATTCCCTTTCCCATATCATTACTGTTACGGCATTATTGTTCGGCTGCCGGGGTTATACTATGAAGTATGAAGAACTGCTGTAATGCCATTCCTTGGCAACTCCACCAGTTGGGCCAAAGAGCCTAGATGCGGGTAAACTAGAAGGAAGGTTAGACCTTTTTTGACCAAAGTAAAAAAAAAAAAAGTGTCTATTTTCCCTATATAAATATGAAAGAGAGAGGTGGAACAAGGGATCCTACTGTCAAATGCCGGAGTCAAACTTCTCCACTAATGAAAGGAATCCCTCAAATTACAAAACTGAAGAAACCGTTTAATGAGGACCTGTTACTCCTGACATGTCTGTTTTAGTGACCACTTGCATTCCCCAAGTAATAACAATTCTGGAGCATCTATTCTTATGACTCTATGCTGTGCCGATCCTCTATCATTCCAACAAGAAGTTGGAATTCTAATTGGAATAACAGAGGAACGGCACAACATAGAGTCATGAGATGAAATGCTCCAGAATTGTCATTCCATGTGGAATACAATTATTTTCTAAAACAGGCATGTCAGGCATGGTGACAGGTCCTGTTTAAGATTTGGTCTTAAGTTGGGGCCAGGAAACATAGACGGCACTAACGAGATGGTTCTCTTTTTCTGAGAGATACCTCTTTGCAGGAGTACTCCGGAAGCAAAGATACCCGATTAACTCAGTCCTACAATGCTGGGTTTTCATAGACGTTCCACTGTAGGGAATATAGGCACATACAGAGTTTACTCCAGACATAACGTTATATCCTGTGCATAAATGCTTAAAGAGGTTTTCCAGGCTTTTAGGGGTCCGACACCCGGCACCCCCACCGATCAGCTGTATAAAGAAAAGGCACGTGCCGTCTCCTGTCTATCTTCCTGCTCACTGCTATGTCTATGGCGAGCAGGAACAGAGACAGGAGACGTCATGAGCACACGGCACGTGCCTTCTCTTCATACAGCTGATCGGTGGGGGCGCCGGTTGTCGGATCCCCGACAATCTGATATTGATGACCTATCCTGAGGATAGGTAATCAATATTAAAAACCTGGAAAAGCCCTTTAAAGAGGATCTGTCCCCTCTCCTCACATGTATGTTTTAGTAACTACTTGCATTCCCCATGTAATATGAGATCTGGTGCATCTCTTCTTATGACTCTGACATGCCATTCCTTTATTATTCCTGCTAGAAGTTTACAAAGTGCCAGAAGTCTGCAGTAAAGGTCTAATAGAAAGTCATGGTTTCCCGTTCTGTACAGGTAAGGCTACTTTCACATTAGCGTTGTTTGAATCCGGCGTTCAATTCCGACACCGGAACTGCCCGCCGGATCTGGAAAAACGTGTGAAAACGGATTACATTTGAATCTTGATCAGGATTTTCATCACAATGAAAAAATGCATTTGAAAAAACGGATCCGCCATTTATGGACTTTTTTTTCACATTTTTAGGGTTTAACATGCAAAAGCCTGATCCGGTTTGACGGAACACACGGCGCCGGATCCGGCGTTAATGCAAGTCAATGGGAAAAAGGCCTGATCCGGCGTTCAGTCAAAGTGTTCAGGATTTTTGGCCGGAGGTAAAAATACAACATGCTACGGTTTTCTGAAAAGCCTGATCAGTCAAAAAGACTGAACTGAAGACATCCAATGCATCCTGAACGGATTACTCTCCATTCAGAATGCATTAGGATAAAACTGATCAGTTCTTTTCCGGATTTGAGCCCCTAGGACGGAACTCAGCGCCGGAAAAGAAAAACGCTAGTGTGAAAGTACCCTAACTTTTCAGTAGTCATTATCAGCACAGACAGAATTACAATGACAAGTAACACCTTTGTATAGAAACACAGGATCCACCATTCACAATAGGTGATATCACAGCTTATCTACTTCCCCCTGACCTCTGCACAGATCACAGAGCATGCCTAGATAACTCTCCCATAGAAGTCATTGGGGGTCCGCTCCTGACCATTGTGTCTATGGCCCATGAAGCTGCTCTGAAAAACTAGTGAAATATTAAAGGCACTACAAACAATAGGCATGGATTTTTTTCAGCAGTTTTCCCATAGTCTTCTCTCTAGTTTCCCACAGACTTCGATGCAACACCTGGAGCTGGTGTTCACTAAGGGTACAACCACACTCGCAGTTGAGACGCGGCCGCGCTGCGGTTGGGTACCGTGCAGCCTTACAGGCCACAGCTGACTCTTGTTAAACCAAGGAGACCACACTCTTTAGTCAGTTTGCATTGTTAAAGGGTTTGTCTTATCTTGGACACTGGGGGCATATTGCTATCCTTAAAAACGGAGGGTGCACCGTGCATGCTCGACCATCCTCCATTCATTTCTATAGGAGTGGCGAAAGTAGCCGAAGTTCCATTGAAATTATTGGGAAGTGCACTGCGTAAGCGCAGCCACCGCTTCATTCACTTCTATGGGGTTTACGGAAATAACCAAGCCAGCGCTCAGCTATTTTCAGCACTCCCACCCACCGGCACCCTCCGGCACGAGCTCGGTTCTAAGGATAGGTGCGAGTCCCAGAGGTGGGACCCACACCTATCAGACATTCGAAGTACATCCCAGTGATATGCCCCCAATGTCCAAGATGAGACAACCCCTTTAGTGGCTGCGAAGCACCTTCAATAACGCACACCCATTAACAATGCATACTGCGCGTGGTACTCGGCCGCGGTGTGGCTGCGTCGTAACGGTGAAACGACCGTGCCATATGGTCCTAATCTTAAAAATGTTGCACAAAATGCTTGTGAAATGCCTTAAAAAATGTGTTATACCAGCCAACCGTGGAAAGGGATGGAGCTAATAACTCCATGTAACTAGGATCCATTCAGATTTCCATTATCCATTTTACAGATTTACTTCCTCTGAATGCAGTTCTAGATATAAGGAGCAAGGTGACTCCATTATACCGAACATCACTGTTCTTTTACTTTAATTTCAAATGGAATTAAGAGTCCAAAACGCGCAGGTCTCATGGTGTTACAATCGTGAGGGCCAGCCTTACACTAGATGGTGCCCTGTACTCTACCATCTGTTGGTGCATACCTATCCCCATATCGGGCACTGTCCAAGGCTAAATCACAGTTTTTGCCTTTTTTATGCTTTTTTGGTACCTTGTTTTACATGCCTTTTTTGGGTTGTTTTCTTGTGGGAAAAGAGACAACTTTACGTGTCAGCTAAAAATCTATGGGACTATAAAACACAAGACACCCATGCAATTTTTTACTATTGGAATTTTTTCAATATAGGTGGGTTTTTTTTATGTCCGCTGATTTTTTAAAATTTTTTTTTTATTTTAAAGCAGCATTATTTCAGGTGTTTTTCCATCCTTCTGTATAGAGAAAAAGATATCTGAAAAAAGCAGTGCAAGCAATTCTGAAGAGAAAAACGCCACTAAAAAGGGTCATAAAAATGCATCTGATGTACATGTGTGCAGAAGTGATGGTCACCCCTGGACCCTGGTGCCTCAGTGGGCCCACAGCGCCCTTTGCCATGTAAGAATGCATCGGTATTACAACTGGTACATGATAGGGTGGTAAGAGATTTGCACTGGGGCCTAGGGGCTTCAAATAATGCCTCCGTTCAAGGGGAACTGCTACGGATTTTGTCAGCATGTGTTTTACACCCATTAACCAATGAGAAATAGCTATAAAAAAAACTATCCCATGGTATCTAATCAGATTGCTTCTTTCATTGTAAAAATGGCCTCTGGAAAATAAGAACTGTGTTCTGATTGGTTGCCATGGGCAACTGTTCTACTTTTCTTTGGTGGCAGCTTGGATAACTCTCACCCAATGGAGGAGGTTTATTAAAACTAGTGTAAAGGGAATGTTCAGATGTTTCACATAGCAACCAATGAAGTTTAATGTCCTTGGAATATAAAAAGCAATGACCGGTTGCTATGGAAACCTCCTTTGTGCTAGGTTTGTAAGCGTCCCAATGTGTTTTCATATCTAGGGGTGAGGCGCACATAACTTTCTCCAGAGGAACTTTCCAAGTCAAATTTCACCTGTACAGATAAAGCACTACACAGATAAATACAGTACAATTCATTTAAACCTGGACCTGATGGTCCAGAATCTCTACTAGTATATATAATACTAGCATTTGGGTCTGTCTCTCTGGAAGTCCTCTTCCCTTAAAGGGGTTGTGCAGGCAGTATATAGTGAGGACCTGTCCTTAGGATAGGTCATCAATATCTGATCTGCGGGGGTCCGACACCCAACACCCCTGACGATCAGGCGGCAGCCCATGCGAGCGATACTTCCTTTTCATTATACTGCCGCTGCAAGGAAGAGGACACGTAATAAAGAGGCAGTATCGCTCGCATGGAGCGCCGCCTCTTCAAACAGCTGATCGGCAGGGGTCCCGGGTGTCGAACCCCCACCAATTAGGTATCGATGACCTATCCTCAATATAAAACCCCTGCACAACCCCTTTAAGTGTATGTCCACAGGTGACTGGAATTACAGCGGAAAAATTTGCTGCCGTTTTTTGCTGTGATTCAGCACCAAAAACAGCAAGTATCACATGAAGTTTTTTCCGCAGAAGATGACTGTGGATTTCACTCTCTCGATTGCAAAGGATGAAATCCTCGGTGGAGATCCGCAGCATAAATTGACATGCCGCAGATTTCACATATATAGGACAATTTGCGCACCGTTTTTTTTAACGCAGTGTGTGGATGAGGTTTCCTAACTGTTCTTTACATGCTGTACAATGCTGCGGGTTTGCCGTGCGAAAATAAGGATGGGTTCACATCGCATCATCCTCACGTCATCTAAGGATACAAAAACGCAGCACACCACGTTCTTGTATCCTGCACAATCCAGTAAAAAACAGTATATGTTTTTATTTTTTAAGTGGAACTCTACTCGACTGTATGGCATCAGTCTGAGGCATCCATTTTACGTACCCTATACGTTAAAAGGATGGGAACAATCTGCAACGTTTCAGTCACATGTGCACATAGCCTAAAAGTAATCTGAAACTATATGATAATCCAGAACACTGAGCCCCGTTAAATTCAGATTATTATTTGGAATATCTAGAAGCACATTTACTAAAAATGTTTAAAAATGTCGAAAAATGGACTTAAATCCGTGAAAAGCTTTCAGCTCAGATTTCTAGAATATTCCTACAACACATAGCCCATTCAAGTGAAGACAATGGAACTTGCGCATTGAGCCACATCTATAGATCCTTCATGTATACACAGCGAGGGCGTTGAGTCAGTACTGGCGGCGGCGCTTTTACAAAATGGCGCACTCTTCACCTGCCATATTCCATGCAATGCCTCTTGATTCAGCGCCCCGCTACAATAGTCTCATAGACATGATGATGTCAACTATAGCCTGTCATTCCTATGGGCCAGTCAATACATAGCTAATCACTCTGATAAATACACTGGCATTTAATGAGGCTAGACAATGTTAAAAAAAAAAAAAGGCGCCACCAGCAGGTGCCCGATATGGTGAACACATCAAGCAAAATTTTTTCATGGTACGTTTTCGTTTTTAAGAGTGCAAAGTGTTCATAGAGATGTATTGTATATAACAAAGCAAGTTGTGTGCTGTGTTATAAGACAGGTGCATACAGGTGGCCCATACCCAAATAACAAACCCATTATCATATATATATATATATATATATATATATTATATATATAAAAATATATATCAAGATATCATTATATTTTTGACACCATTTTTATTAGATTGAAAAATTCTATTTACATATTATTTAGAAATTTCTATATATTCTTTGTAATTTTTTAGTTATAATTTTATTGTTTAGGAAATAAAATGTATTTATACTGTATATGTGTGTATAAATATACCGTACATTTATATATGCTGTTTATATGTATGTATATATATCATATTTTTTTTCAGATATTTAGTTATAATTTATTTATATTAATAACAATAATTTATTATTATAAATAATATTATTGACTGTTTAATTCTAGATTTTTTTTTTTCAAGAGAAACCCCCTCCCCCCCAAAAAAACAACAAAAAATTTTAAAAAAAATCGCCCTGTTTTCATGATGAAGTGCAAAATGAACAGTAATGTGAGTACAAATTACATTTCAAAATTGCAGTGATTTTGCACACATGCATTTATTATAAGCAACAACATATTCTTGCCAATAACAAATTTTCTCCAGATTTAAAAAAAAATAACATTTAAAAAAATTCCCATATGAGTACACTTAGCACTGGGTTTATTCGCTTTCATTGCTGAGAAAACGGAATTTTCCAAGAACGTACATTATGGAATCGAATACAAATCCACCTTGCAATCTGGGAAGACTGGAAAAACAAAGGTGAGATCCTACCACATGTTTTCTTTTGAAGTGGTGGCCATTTTTTTTTTTTATCTAATGAAATCGACAAAGCAGCAGATGAACCTTTTTAATACATAACTTAGCCATAATAACAGTCTAAAAGCATATACTATAGGTAAGAAACCATGAAAAAGGAAAAGTTACATAAAAAAATTATATCTTGAGTAGATATATCGATCTTAAGACTAATCTGCTCTAAAGAATGTCACTACTTCCATTATGAATTTAAACTTTTAAAAGGAAGCCATATAAAATTGGTTGTTCCTCACATTCCTTCGAACTATTATGCGGAACAGAATTGACATAAGATTTTCACCATCATTCGCTCTTGTGAGAGTAATCTCAGTCATGTACGGTTGGTCATGGCGAATATCATAAAAGGCGGCTGTGTATGTTAGGTGTGATATATGTATTATTATCTGAGTCGCTGTGCTTGTCCTTCGAGAGCATGACCACAAATGTCCCCAGGTGTATTGCGTTACACTGAACTATGACCATGTGAGAAAGATAAAGATATGTCCTTGAAGAACAAATTACATTACGTGGCCATAGGTGTGATTTGCCACTTGGATTGATGATCTTTAGGACGAACGGAAATGTGTTTCATCGGTACAAAAGTTTACCATAAATTAGTTCTTGGGGACTACTACTGACATAGACCAAGACTTTTGCCTGTTGGTCATTCTGTAGGACAATATCTCTCCATAAATTGTTCTACCAGGCACATGGTCTGATGTTTTAGGCATTTTTAATCGTTTGTGTCCTTATGCTTATCTATAAAGTGAAGACGCTTGTATCTCATGAGAGGAACCTGAAGAAGGTGTCTCCACTATAACATTTAAGCTCATTGTGAGCAGTCACCATGTTTAGGTCTACAGATTTTATCCACAGACACTCAATGCCATTGTCCTTACCTTCAAAGAAGCGTTGTAAAGCCTCTGTCTCATCCACAACTTCCATGGCTCTGTCCTAGAGGTTATCCCACAGTCCTAGGAGTGTACAGTCCAAACTGCCATGAAGCTACAGCTCATTAGCCTTGCCCAGAACCAGGCAGCAGATATTTTCAGGAAAGGTGTGAGACTGCTGACAGTAGGTTACACAGGTCACACTAGACCACGCTACAGAAAAGGATCAATGCAAGGATCTCAGCTGTCCACTGACACTCTTCTCCCAGGGATGGGACCCTCTGCTTCCAGGGAAGGACTTCTCCTCTTACTCCAAACTTTTTGTCCTCAAAACACACACTGGAAAATGTCCATGCAGGACACTGAGCATGACTCTCTCTTCCTCTGCTTTCTCTAGGACCTTGAGAACTATTCTTTCTCTCCTTTCTTTGGGCAGTGTCAGGGTTAGTGTAGTAACTTGTCTCCCTACTGCTCCTTCCCAAGGGAGGATGCTTCCAGCAAGATGTTTTTTTGTCTCCCTCTAGTGGATACTCTGCAATATAGTCTAAAGCTCACATAGAAATGTTATCAGATCTGCATTGGGTAAGTATCTAACTTTTAAACGCTGTGTTATGTCCTTATGAGTCATTGGGGAGACATGTGAATAGGCCTAATAGAAAAACTTGTAAAAAATATTTAAACAGGATAAAATCATAGTATCACTCACAATGTCTTAAAGGGGTTCTCCGGGAATTAAGAAAATGAAAATACTTAAATATTACTTTATTATAAATATATTCTCAAATAACTTTCATTATTTAGGCTACATTCACACGACCTTATGTGTTTTGCGGTCCGCAAATTGCGGATCCGCAAAAAAAACTGATGACGTCCATATGGCATCCGTTTTTTTTTGCGGATCCTTTGTAACAATGCCTATCCTTGCCGCAAAACGAACAAGAATAGGACGTTATATTTTTTTTGCGGGGCTACGGAACGGACATAGGGATGCGGATAGCACACTTTGTGTTGTCCGCATTTTTTGAGGACCCATTGAAATGAATGGGTCAGCATCCTATCTGCAAAAAAAACCCGGAATGGACACGGAAACAAAATACGTTCATGTGCATGAGGCCTTATAATGGCTCGTTTTGTCTGGGGAGCAATCATCAGGGGAAACAAAATGGCCGCTGTCCCATTAGTTCACACAGAACCTGTCCTGATCACACATGAGGACAAGTTACTTTACAACACTGAGGTAAAGAGCTGCCTCATCCTCCTCTCTGCTCTGCTTGTCAAGGATTATGATCCTGAATACAGATGATAAGAACTTTAGCTTAATCTCTGGAGAATTTAGTTCATGAGGAGACATGAAGTACAGAGATGATGGACAGGACAGACTGTGGTAATGTGTTGCTGTGGTAATGGAGACTGTAAACAAGTGCTACTGCTCATTAGCCACATCTCACCCTCCTCTCATGTCTCATCATCTCCATTCCTACAGAGATTCACCTGTATTCAGGATCATGATTCCTGACAAGCAGAGCAGAGAGGAGGATGAGGCAGCACTATGGATCAGGCCTCATGCACACGACCGTTGTTGTGTTCGGTGTCCGTTGTTCCGTTTTCCGTGATTTTCTGCGGACCCATTGACTTTCAATGGGTCCGTTGAAAACTCGGATAATGCACCATTTGTCATCCGCGTCCGTGATCCGTGTTTCCAGTCCGTGAAAAAAATATGACCTGTCCTATTTTTTTCACGGACAACGATTCGCGGATCCATTCAAGTCAATAGGTCCGTGAAAAAACACGGAGGCACACAAGATTGTCATCCGCGTCCGTGATCCGTGTCCGTTTTTTTCCTATCATTTTCAAGCCAAACTTGACTTAGATTTTTTTTTCACTTTTCATGTCTGGTGATCCTCCAAAAATCAAGTAAGACACACGGAAACAAAAACGGAAACGGATCACGGAACAACGGAACCCCGTTTTGCGGACCGTGAAATAATACTGTCGTGTGCATGAGGCCTCATTGTGGTGAAGTAACTTGTCCTCCTGTGTGATTAGGACAGGTTTTGTGTGTACTGATAGCACGGTGGCCATTTTATTTCTCCTAATGATTGCTCTCTAGACAAAACAAGCCATTCTGAGTAATGAAAGGTATTTGTGAATATATTTAATATAAAATAATATAATATTTAACTATTTTCATTTTTTTAATTCCTGAAGAACCCCTTTAAACCACATCCATATGGAATTGCAGGCTTTACGAGTAGGAGGTTCCAAATCCACAAAAGTAGTAGTATAAAATCCTGCGTCCAACTTCGGTTTGCTAAAGAAGTAAAAGCTGTATAGGGTTTTCCCATAAGATTTTCCATAGGACATCATACTGCCACCACACTGCTCAAGGTAACAGTTAATGCTGCAGCTTGAGTAGATTTAGATGTTTCCTGACACGCAAAGAAAACAAATACGGTAATAGATTTCTTAGTCTATAAAAAAAAATTATTTGCCTTTTTTTGTTCTGTACTAGCCAGTATAAGTAACATTTTTATTTTATACCCATCTTATTATTACGATTTTACTAAGTATGTCTATTTTTTATACCCTTATTCAATAAAAAAAAACTAAAAAATAAATACATTTTCTTTCTCTTCAGTAATTTTGTCCCACAGCACTGTACGAGCCCCAAAGGGTCTTATAATCTAATTCACTCTAAAGGGGGGAGTGGGGGCGTCAGGGCAATTTTGTAGTAACCTATCAGTATGTTTTTTGAAGTGTGGAAGGAAACCCACAAAAACATGCACTCAGCTCAGTAGGTGGACATTCACATTGTTATTTACTTTGAACACCAGGTGGCGCCATACTATGTAAGCAAATTCACTGGATAATTTTTTAACAGCATGTATACTTATCATGATGCAAAAAGTAAAATTCAGAACATTTAGGCCCTGCCCCTCAGATCACCCAAGAATGCCCCCAAATCGCCCTGAGATGCCCACAAAATGCCCACCCCCTCTTTTTTGTCCCAGTTCCTGGAATTTTTCCTGGCAAATATGAGCATGTAGGTCAATTCACTGGATACAGGAAATGGTAAACATTGTAATTTTTCTTATGATCTACACAATGAATTTTTAATTGGTGGGGACAACCCCTTTAAAAGAAGCTTCAAAATACCTACCTATAAGAATGTCTTTACACAGCTAACTCGCACCGCGATAACAACTAGATAGTGAAGCCTTGTTAAGTGGACTGAACACGTGCTAACTCAGAAGCATGCTCAGCTTTATCTGCCCTTGAATGGATTAGAGAATGAACAGACCAGATATCAAAGGGGTTGCCCTATCAGTGCATACTGACACCACAGAGGGGATTCCCCCACTCTGCACATACTGTCTATTGCTACATCCCCATCAAAACCATTTCAGGAGTTGTCACGGTGCAGATACTGTGTGGCGGTAACAGATCATTTGAATAGGTAGAGCAATTCATAACTACAAAGTACTAAGCAGTTGTATGGTTAGATTGTAAGCTCTTGCGAGCAGGGCCCTCATTCCTCTTGTTTTAATTGTAGACTAGTTTGTTGCTATGTACACTACTCACAAAAAGTAAGGGATATTTGGCTTTCAGGTAAAATTTATGGAAAACATAAAAAGTTCACGCTACAGTGATATTATATCATGAAAGTAGGACATTTAAGTAGAAGCAGCAATGGTGATTTCCTCATCTCAAACTATTTATTGAAACAAAAGCCAACACCGGTGCTGGGTATACCGCCACAAAAAAGTCAATGTCTCAACTTGTCATGTGGCCTTGAGCATCAATTAAAGCTTGACTACAACGTCTCCTGCTGTTCACAAGTCAACTTATTGTCTGCTGAGGCATGGCACCCACTCTTCTTGAAGGGCGGCCCTCAGGTCAATGAGGTTCTGGGGTGCAGAGTTACGAGCCTCCACTTAAGCTCGGGTTGGAGTTCCTCCCAAAAGTGGGACCTGTAATTAATGCTCACCACAGGTCCTGTTCAGCAAAGGAGACAGAAGGAGATGCCGGCCTACGCGATCAAGTGGATTAAGGTGAGTTGTATTCAGAATGATATTATTTTCCCTTATAACCATGTTATAAAGGAAAATAATAATGATCGGGTCTCCATCCCGATCGTCTCCTAGCAACCGTGCGTGAAAATCGCACTGCATCCTCACTTGCTTGCGGATGATTGCGATTTTCACGCAACCCCATTCACTTCTATGGGGCCTGCGTTGCGTGAAAAATGCAGAATATAGAGCATGCTGCGATTTTCACACAACGCACAAGTGATGCGTGAAAATCACCGCTCATCTGAACAGCCCCATTGAAAGGAATGGGTCGGGATTCAGTGCGGGTGCAATACGTTCACCTACCGCATTGCACCCGCGCGGAAATCTCGCCCGTGTGAACGCAGCCTTAGAGAGGTGAAAAAGAAATCCAAGGATCACCAAGGCCATTCTGGTGAATCTGGGCTCTGCTGGTGGCAATGTCTCAAGGCAGCCAATCCTACAAACACTGCACACTGCTGGGTTCCACGGATGCAGACCAAGGAGGATGCAGATAAGGCACACAAAAGCTTGCTTGGCCTTTGCAAAAGCTCATCTGGACAAAGAAGAAGACTTCTGTTCTTCTGTATTATGGTCAGATGAAACAAAAATTTAATTGTTTGGTCACAATGATGTTTCCTTCATTTGGTGTAAAAAAGGAGAAGCCTTCAACCCAAAGAACACCATCCCCATTATCAAACATGGTGGTGGAAACCTAATGCTTTGGGGGTGTTTTTCAGCCAATGAACCTAATCACAGTAAACGGCACCATGAAAAAAGAGCAATACATGAGGATTCTCAACGACAACATCAGGCAGTCTGCAGAGAAACTTGGCCTTGGGTAGTGATGGGCGAACATCTGCCGGGACGGTTCGCGAACGCGATCAAATGTTCGCAAACCGCAAGTTCGCGGCGGGTCCCATTCATTTTAATGGCAGGCGAACCTGAAAAACCTTCAGCTCATATTTGCAGCCAAGAAATAAATACTAAAAGTGCACAAATAGTCCCACAACATGGACAGTAACATACCAGATGTATTATTCGAATTTGCGATCTCCATAAAAAAAAAATTTCAATGCAAAATATCGGCAATATAATTTTCGCATACGCGCATGCGCAAATGCACTATAAAGAAAGTATATTGGTATATAACACCCCGCTTCAATCAGTTTTTTTGGGGGACGACTGGTATATCACACCAGTAGAAATTGTTTGTTCCAATAGCGTTTGTCCCTCTGTATACCTGCAGTATCGCAGCAGAACTGCACACAACTGCCGCACAATACAAATGCACTATAATATACTTTATAACATTGTACAAGGAAGGCAATCCATTAGAATATACATGAAGATAAAACGTAACCTTTAATAATGTTACTATGAGGGTCCATTCACACGTCCGTAAGTGTTTTGCGGATCCGCAAAACACGGACACCGCAATGTGCATTCCACAATTTGTGGACCGCACATCGCCGACACTATAATAGAAAATGCCTTATCTTGTCTGCAATCCGGACAAGCATAGGACATGTTCTATTTTTTTGCGGAAACAGAAGCACAGATGCGGAAGTGCGGATCCGCAAATGCAGATGTGGATCCACATTGCGGATGTGGATCTGCAAATGCGGATGCGGACAGCACATTCCGGCCCCATTAAAAAATAAATGGGTCTGCACCTGTTCCGCAAAATAATATGTTGGAGGGGGGTGAAGGTGGGGATTTAAAGGGAACCTTTCATGTGGATATTTGATTATAATCTAACTAATTACACTGCTCAAAAAAATAAAGGGAACACTTAAACAACACAATGTAACTCCAAGTCAATCACACTTCTGTGAAATCAAACTGTCCACTTAGGAAGCAACACTGAGTGACAATCAATTTCACATGCTGTTGTGCAAATGGGATAGACAACAGGTGGAAATTATAGGCAATTAGCAAGACACCCCCAATAAAGGAGTGGTTCTGCAGGTGGTAACCACAGACCACTTCTCAGTTCCTATGCTTCCTGGCTGATGTTTTGGTCACTTTTGAATGCTTGCGGTGCTTTCACTCTAGTGGTAGCATGAGACGGAGTCTACAACCCACACAAGTGGCTCAGGTAGTGCAGCTTATCCAGGATGGCACATCAATGCGAGCTGTGGCAAGAAGGTTTGCTGTGTCTGTCAGCGTAGTGTCCAGAGCATGGAGGCGCTACCAGGAGACAGGCCAGTACATCAGGAGACATGGAGGAGGCCGTAGGAGGGCAACAACCCAGCAGCAGGACCGCTACCTCCGCCTTTGTGCAAGGAGGAACAGGAGGAGCACTGCCAGAGCCCTGCAAAATGACCTCCAGCAGGCCACAAATGTGCATGTGTCTGCTCAAACGGTCAGAAACAGACTCCATGAGGGTGATATGAGGGCCCGACGTCCACAGGTGGGGGTTGTGCTTACAGCCCAACACCGTGCAGGACGTTTGGCATTTGCCAGAGAACACCAAGATTGGCAAATTCACCACTGGCGCCCTGTGCTCTTCACAGATGAAAGCAGGTTCACACTGAGCACATGTGACAGACGTGACAGAGTCTGGAGACGCCGTGGAGAATGTTCTGCTGCCTGCAACATCCTCCAGCATGACCGGTTTGGCATTGGATCAGTAATGGTGTGGGGTGGCATTTCTTTGGAGGGCCGCACAGCCCTCCATGTGCTCGCCAGAGGTAGCCTGACTGCCATTAGGTACTGAGATGAGATCCTCAGACCCCTTGTGAGACCATATGCTGGTGCGGTTGGCCCTGGGTTCCTCCTAATGCAAGACAATGCTAGACCTCATGTGGCTGGAGTGTGTCAGCAGTTCCTGCAAGACGAAGGCATTGATGCTATGGACTGGCCCGTCCGTTCCCCAGACCTGAATCCAATTGAGCACATCTGGGACATCATGTCTCGCTCTATCCACCAACGTCACGTTGCACCACAGACTGTCCAGGAGTTGGCAGATGCTTTAGTCCAGGTCTGGGAGGAGATCCCTCAGGAGACCGTCCGCCACCTCATCAGGAGCATGCACAGGCGTTGTAGGGAGGTCATACAGGCATGTGGAGGCCACACACACTACTGAGCCTCATTTTGACTTGTTTTAAGGACATTACATCAAAGTTGGATCAGCCTGTAGTGTGTTTTTCCACTTTAATTTTGAGTGTGACTCCAAATCCAGACCTCCATGGGTTGAAAAATTTTGATTTCCATTTTTTTATTTTTGTGTGATTTTGTTGTCAGCACATTCAACTATGTAAAGAACAAAGTATTTCAGAAGAATATTTAATTAACTCAGATCTAGGATGTGTTATTTTTGTGTTCCCTTTATTTTTTTGAGCAGTATATATACAATCATTAACTACTAAAAAGTACCTTAGATGTATTCACTAACTGGTGTGACAGATGGTTACCTCATAATATACACACAAAGATGCCGCATGCTAATGAGCTGATTGGAGTCCAGCGTGATGTCAGTGAGTTCAGCGTATATTTAATTCAGAGCTATAGCCACTCCCCTGCCCACCTGCTGCTGATTCCTATGGAAACAAACTGTCAATCAGCAGCAGGTAGGCGGGGAGAGTCAGGAACTCATGAATATTCAGGACTCATCATTATCAGCTGGAGCTTTTCAATACAAGATGTTGGCAGATTGACTGGGTCAATTAAAGAAAGTGACCCAGCATTTTGTTAAGAGAATCGGTCACTTATTTATGTTGCCCTTAGTTAGGACACCATAAAACTGGTGACAGGTTCCCTTTAAGTTATTTACATGGGACTGTATGTTATAGAGAACTGTAAGGAAGAGAAGTTATTTACATGGGACTGTAGGGAGAGGACTGGTGTTATTTACTTGGGACTGCATGGTATAGAAGACTGAAGGGAGAGGAGTGAAGTTATTTACATGGGACTGCATGGTATAGAAGACTGTAAGGAAGATAGGTTATTTTCATGGGACTGCATCATATAGAAGACTAGTGGGAGACGACTGGTGTTATTCACATGGGACTGCATGGTATAGAAGACTGGAGGGAGAGGACGGGCATTATAATTTATGGGGGCACTACAGAGATGATTATAACTCCTGGGGTTACGGCAGGAGGTATTATAATTACAAGGGCCACTGCAGGGAACATTATAAATACTGTGGGCAGTGGTGGAGGGCATTACTACTACTGAGGGCTCTATAGAAGTGCCTTATAGGTTATAAAAGGTGCCCTATATGGAGTCCTTATTGGTACTGAGGGCACTGTAGGGAGCCTTATTACCACTGGGGATACTATTTGGGGGTGGCTTCCGCCTGGCAGTGAGCCCGGTGATGTCACTGGCACTAATGGACATGCTTTAGCGCTGCCTTAGCCTGTAAAATGGCTAGGGCAGCGCTAAAGCCACCCATCAGTGCCGGTCTGTGCTGGGCCCATGTTTATATATGCCTGCATGTTTTTAGAGAAAAAAATAATTTTTGAATATATGCAAATGACCCTCTAGGAGCAATGGGGGCGTTACTATTACACCTAGAGGCTCTGCTGTCTCTCCAACTGCCGCTCCTTGTCTACTTTGACAGGGCCTGGCAGTGAAAATGTCATCCCACTGGGCCATGTTAAAGTGCAGAGGGCGCGGCAGTTACAGAGAGAGCGGAGCCTCTAGGTGTAATGGTAACGCCCCCGTTTGTATATAATAAAACATCATTTTTGTCAGCAATGTGGGCACATAAGAACATGGTACCAACACAGATGCCTTTAGCTGCCAAGCGCACACGTAACAGGTCAGTCCTTTAATTGTCCAAGTGTATGAGGGAGTCCTGAGGGATAGCTGAAGTCCTAGGGAGCATTTTACCATCAGCTATGGACTTCATTGGGGGGGAGGAAGCTGGCACTAAAGGGCCTGGGGCAGCATCAAATCTAAATATGGCCCTGGCTCCACAGCAGTAGCAGGATGTAGTGTCACCCATCACACTGCTGGTCTGTGTAGGAGGAGCAGCGGTGCGGCCGGGAATCTGCTGTGCTCCTCCTCCTACACAGACCAGCAGAGCAATGTGTGACACTACATCCTGCTACTGCTGTGGAGCGCCAGCGGCTGAACTGTGATCATGAGGAACTAGGTGAGTATATTTTTTAAACTTCCTGTGAAGGGGACACATATCTGACCATTGCTACTGTGAAGGGGCACATATCTGACCATTACTAATGTGAGGGGGCACATATCTGACCATGACTACTGTAAGGGGCACATATCTGACCATTACTACTGTGAAGGGGCACATATCTGACCATTACTACTGTGAAGGGGCACATATCTGACCATTACTACTGTGAAGGGGCACATATCTGACCATTACTACTGTGAAGGGGCACATATCTGACCATTACTACTGTGAAGGGGCACATATCTGACCATTACTACTGTAAGGGGCACATATCTGACCATTACTACTGTGAGGGGGCACATATCTGACCATTACTACTGTAAGGGGCACATATCTGACCATTACTACTGTGAGGGGCACCTATCTGACCATTACTACTGTGAGGGGGCACATATCTGACCATTACTACTGTAAGGGGCACATATCTGACCATTACTACTGTAAGGGGCACATATCTGACCATTACTACTGTGAAGGGGGCACATATCTGACCATTACTACTGTGAAGGGGCACATATCTGACCATTACTACTGTGAAGGGGCTCATATCTGACCATTACTACTGTGAGGGGGCACATATCTGACCATTACTACTGTGAGGGGGCACATATCTGACCATTACTACTGTGAAGGGGCTCATATCTGACCATTACTACTGTGAAGGGGGCTCATATCTGACCATTACTACTGTGAGGGGCACATATCTGGCCATCACTACTGTGTGTGAGGGGGCACATTTCTGGGCATAAGTACTGTGAGGGGGCACAATGTGAGCATAACTACTGTGAGGGGGCAGATAAGTTGTCATAACTACTGTGAAGGGGCACAATATGGGCATAACTACTGTCAGGGGGCACATATTTTGTCATAACTACTGTGAAGGGAGCACAATGTGGGCATAACTACTGTGAAGGGCACATATCTGGCATAACTACTGTGTGGTGGCATAAATGAGGGATTATTACTATGTGGGGGGCACATATCTGGACATAACTACTATGTAGTGGCACAAAGGGGGAATAATTACTATGTGGGGGCATTATGAGGACTGGGTGTGTATAGTTATGCTTTGGGCAGAGTTAGAGACTTGACCTAGTATGAAAAGAATATATACATACTGTAAATATATTCACAAGATGTTTTTTATTTGCACATATATGTTTATATTTGTATGTGTGGTTTGGGGGGGGGTGGCCCAGGTACATCCTTTGCACAGGGGCCCTTTGCTGCCTGTGTCCGCCCCTGATGGCCACCACTGCAGTGCGGATACCATGTGGCCGGGATGCGCGCCGATGTGAGCTCCCATAGTCCCGGCCACCAGAGAGGCCAGAGCTTTTTCCTATAGCGTGCAAGCACGACCACCGGTGCTGGAATCAGGCAGAATTTCCAGTGTCCTGTCTATATTTCGATATTTTCCCATCAGGACACATATGATTTTATTTGACTGGCTGCCTTGGAAGTTTATGTTATCTGTATATTGAGAGCAAATGTAATATTTGTCGATCAGTCGGCCATTGTATACTGCATACATGAGTTTATGGAGAAGCAGAACATATCATTAATTGTAGTATATTATATCATCACTGCAATTGGTAGAAAAGATGAGCGATTCGATTCTAACAATTCGATTCACAAATTTTCCAACAAGTTCAGATTCTAACAAACTTTTTGTGATTCACTGAGAGAAAGGGGAGACTACTATGCTATTCTGGGTTTCTGGGCAATATATATGCATTGTCTGGGGGTACTCGCTGTCATTACGGAGAGCACCTAGTATGTGTAGTATGTGTGCAGAGTATTGTAAGTCAAGGCAACGCTCCTCTGGGTTTCTGGAAAAGATATTCAAATTAACTTTCCTATGCCGGCAAATGCAAAATCTGCTAAATGGGTTTTCTGAGATTTTTATACTGATGATCTATCCTCAGTATAAAAATCGCAGATCCGCAAAACACGGATGGCATCTGTGCGCATTCCGCAATTTGCGTAACGGCACGGACAGCCTTTACATATAACTGCCTATTCTTGTCCGCAAGGCGCGGACAAGAATAGGACATGTTATATTTTTTTTTGCGGGGCCATGGAACGGAGCAACGGATGCGGACAGCACACGGAGTGAATTGAAGTGAATGGGTCCGCATCCGAGCCGCCAAAATGGCGGCTCGGATGCGGACCAAAACAACGGCCGTGTGCATGAGGCCATATTCTGTGTCACATTATTTTGAGTCACCAAATAAGAGTCTTTGTCACAAAAATAACAAAATGTAATGAAACGAATAATTAACCACCATAAATAATACATTTAAATAACCCATATTGATGACACAATTCTGTAAAAATAATGCTATAAATGAGAGATTTCTTGAGTCCGATTTTGCAAATTTTGGAAAAAAATTGATTTGGGTACAAATCAAATATGACCTCAGATTTGGTTTATAACACTCTCTGGTCTTTTTTCCTCTGGAAATACTCTAGTATATGAGAGAAAGAGAGAGAGAGAGTATTTGCATACTAGGCCTAGTATGTGTAGTATGTGTGCGTAGTACTGTGAGCACCGCTACCTTCTCAAAACAGCTGATCGGCGGGGGTCCCGGGTGTCAAACCCCCACTGATCAGATACTGATAACTTGTCCAGAGGATAGATCATCAGTAAAAAAAAAAATAATAATCAGAAAAACCTTTTAATTTTCATACATTTGTCCCAGAAACCCAGAGGAGCATTGACTGGATTACAGTACTACACACATGCATACTGTATATATTGCCCACAGACCCAGAGCAGCAAACTAGTCTCTCTCATCCTTGAGTATTTCGAGTGGGAAAAAAAAGACTAGAGAGTGTTATATACCAACTCTGAGGTCATACAGTATTTGATTTGTATCCAAATCAAATTTTTTCAAAAATTCGCCGAATCGGACTCAAGAAATTTGCAGCATTATTTTTACAGCAGAATCGTGTTCATTTATTCAATATGGGTTATTTAAATGTCTTATTTTTGGCAGGTAAAGTAATTATTCATTTCATTACAATTTGTTTTGGTGAGGGCTCACAAAAAATCTGAACACACACATATAATATTAATTCATTCTTTATTGTTTAAAAAATATAAATACATAATATTAGACAAAATACATATAATGGCAGCAATGCAGGACAATACTACGACAAGAAAGAATCCCCCCTAAACTGCCGCTATCAATTTTACAACGTCTGAGAAATCTGTGCAAAATCTATGCATCATCATTGTACAAGACCAGTGTAAAAAAAAGTGCAAATTGCACACTGTATATTATGCCATTGAAACAGTGGTTATCTCACTATTATAATATAAGTGCTGAGATTGTTGACATGTACTGGGAGTCTCACTAAGAAATTCTCCCATGTACACATACAGTATAATCACCAGCATAAAAAATAAATGTGACACAGAATATCACATCTTTATTACAAACACGTTTTGGAACAGAATATCCATTTGTGACATATGATATTACTTTTTAACATCTGTCCTGCCTGGAGCCTAGAAAATTTTTATTTTAGGCCATGGGAGTGGAGGCCCCAAACATTAGGCATTCACCGGACAGAAAACATCAAGTGATTTATGTGGCTGGAGGTATATTAGACGGTCATTGGATATCTATTTTACGGCAGGCCAGTACAAATAAATGGCAAATACATATGTTTAAAAGAACTAAAAATATAAAATTGGATTAAAATCATGGCTAACAAAATCCCCCCTCTTGAAAAAAACCCAAATGATAATAGGTTGCATTTGATAACAAGTGGTCATCACAGGTGTTCAATTCCTCCGAGGCCCCAACAATTAGGCATTCACCGTACAGACAGGGCCGGCTCTATCATAAGGCAGCCCAATCGGCTGCTTGAGGGCGCAGAGAAAGGGGGGGCGGCGCCGGGGCAGAAAACATTTAACTTGCTAACTTACACTTTCCCCGCTGAGCCTGTGTGCCAGAAATGGACATGAATCATGAGGGGCAGAAATGTGAAATGATAATGTGGCTGGAGGTACTTTAGGCGTTCACCAAATAACAATTTTACTGTTGGCCAGTTAGATTACAGGCCCCAAAAATTATGCATTCACCGTACATAAAAGATCAAGTGATTATGTGGCCGGAGATATATTAGACGGTCAATGGATATCAATTTTACTGCAGGCCAGTGGACTACAGGCCTCAAAATTGATTCGTTCACCGTACAGAAAAGAACAATTGATAATGTGGCTGGAGGTACATTAGGCGTTCACCGTATAACAATTTTACTGTTGGCCACTTAGATTACAGGAAATCACAGAAAAAATGCACCAAACGGATATGCCACTGACTATACTGGCTAGTCATAAATGCAGATATTAAAAGCTGAGACTTTCGCCAATATATTCCTGTCAGGAAAATATCGGAGCCCATCATTGCACCACGTCACGGTCACTCAGCATGGCAAAGGGTCCTACCACTACGCTACCTATGGTGTGAACACGGTCTGAAGGCGATGTAATCCAGCTCGCAGCCAGGCTTCCACACAAACGCCTAGCAGGACAACTAGTGCAATGTGAACAAAGCCAAGACTGCAAGCCACGCCCATATCAGACCCTGTGATGGAGGTCACCAGGTGCAAAAGAGTGTTTGAATGCCAGGTAACGGCACATACACTACATATAAAACAAGACAAAAACACAGAAATATAGTGGCAATACTGGAGGAGCGGCTCAACCCCTAACACTGTAGCGTGTTTTACATTGGGGGAGCAGCCCCACCGCATGTGGACCGCAGCAAACGACTATCCCCAGCAAAAAATGCATACGGTGGAGGATGTCGGCGCGGTCCACATGCACCACAAGAGCATCCTACACAAAACGGAGCATTGTGCGGATGTAAATACAATCATATAAATCACAGAAAAAATGCACCAAACGGATATGCCACTGACTATACTGGCTAGTCATAAATGCAGATATTAAAAGCTGAGACTTTCGCCAATATATTCCTGTCAGGAAAATATCGGAGCCCATCATTGCACCACGTCACGGTCACTCAGCATGGCAAAGGGTCCTACCACTACGCTACCTATGGTGTGAACACGGTCTGAAGGCGATGTAATCCAGCTCGCAGCCAGGCTTCCACACAAACGCCTAGCAGGACAACTAGTGCAATGTGAACAAAGCCAAGACTGCAAGCCACGCCCATATCAGACCCTGTGATGGAGGTCACCAGGTGCAAAAGAGTGTTTGAATGCCAGGTAACGGCACATACACTACATATAAAACAAGACAAAAACACAGAAATATAGTGGCAATACTGGAGGAGCGGCTCAACCCCTAACACTGTAGCGTGTTTTACATTGGGGGAGCAGCCCCACCGCATGTGGACCGCAGCAAACGACTATCCCCAGCAAAAAATGCATACGGTGGAGGATGTCGGCGCGGTCCACATGCACCACAAGAGCATCCTACACAAAACGGAGCATTGTGCGGATGTAAATACAATCATATAAATCACAGAAAAAATGCACCAAACGGATATGCCACTGACTATACTGGCTAGTCATAAATGCAGATATTAAAAGCTGAGACTTTCGCCAATATATTCCTGTCAGGAAAATATCGGAGCCCATCATTGCACCACGTCACGGTCACTCAGCATGGCAAAGGGTCCTACCACTACGCTACCTATGGTGTGAACACGGTCTGAAGGCGATGTAATCCAGCTCGCAGCCAGGCTTCCACACAAACGCCTAGCAGGACAACTAGTGCAATGTGAACAAAGCCAAGACTGCAAGCCACGCCCATATCAGACCCTGTGATGGAGGTCACCAGGTGCAAAAGAGTGTTTGAATGCCAGGTAACGGCACATACACTACATATAAAACAAGACAAAAACACAGAAATATAGTGGCAATACTGGAGGAGCGGCTCAACCCCTAACACTGTAGCGTGTTTTACATTGGGGGAGCAGCCCCACCGCATGTGGACCGCAGCAAACGACTATCCCCAGCAAAAAATGCATACGGTGGAGGATGTCGGCGCGGTCCACATGCACCACAAGAGCATCCTACACAAAACGGAGCATTGTGCGGATGTAAATACAATCATATAAATCACAGAAAAAATGCACCAAACGGATATGCCACTGACTATACTGGCTAGTCATAAATGCAGATATTAAAAGCTGAGACTTTCGCCAATATATTCCTGTCAGGAAAATATCGGAGCCCATCATTGCACCACGTCACGGTCACTCAGCATGGCAAAGGGTCCTACCACTACGCTACCTATGGTGTGAACACGGTCTGAAGGCGATGTAATCCAGCTCGCAGCCAGGCTTCCACACAAACGCCTAGCAGGACAACTAGTGCAATGTGAACAAAGCCAAGACTGCAAGCCACGCCCATATCAGACCCTGTGATGGAGGTCACCAGGTGCAAAAGAGTGTTTGAATGCCAGGTAACGGCACATACACTACATATAAAACATCCTCCACCGTATGCATTTTTTGCTGGGGATAGTCGTTTGCTGCGGTCCACATGCGGTGGGGCTGCTCCCCCAATGTAAAACACGCTACAGTGTTAGGGGTTGAGCCGCTCCTCCAGTATTGCCACTATATTTCTGTGTTTTTGTCTTGTTTTATATGTAGTGTATGTGCCGTTACCTGGCATTCAAACACTCTTTTGCACCTGGTGACCTCCATCACAGGGTCTGATATGGGCGTGGCTTGCAGTCTTGGCTTTGTTCACATTGCACTAGTTGTCCTGCTAGGCGTTTGTGTGGAAGCCTGGCTGCGAGCTGGATTACATCGCCTTCAGACCGTGTTCACACCATAGGTAGCGTAGTGGTAGGACCCTTTGCCATGCTGAGTGACCGTGACGTGGTGCAATGATGGGCTCCGATATTTTCCTGACAGGAATATATTGGCGAAAGTCTCAGCTTTTAATATCTGCATTTATGACTAGCCAGTATAGTCAGTGGCATATCCGTTTGGTGCATTTTTTCTGTGATTTATATGATTGTATTTACATCCGCACAATGCTCCGTTTTGTGTAGGATGCTCTTGTGGTGCATGTGGACCGCGCCGACATCCTCCACCGTATGCATTTTTTGCTGGGGATAGTCGTTTGCTGCGGTCCACATGCGGTGGGGCTGCTCCCCCAATGTAAAACACGCTACAGTGTTAGGGGTTGAGCCGCTCCTCCAGTATTGCCACTATATTTCTGTGTTTTCCACTTAGATTACAGGCCCCAAAATTATGCATTCACCGTACATAAAAGATCAAGTGATTATGTGGCCGGAGGTATATTAGACGGTCAATGGATATCAATTTTACTGCAGGCCAGTGGACTACAGACCTCAAAATTGATTCGTTCACCGTACAGAAAAGAACAATTGATAATGTGGCTGGAGGGACATTAGGCGTTCACCGTATAACAATTTTACTGTTGGCCACTTAGATTACAGGCCCCAAAATTATGCATTCACCGTACATAAAAGATCAAGTGATTATGTGGCCGGAGGTATATTAGACGGTCAATGGATATCAATTTTACTGCAGGCCAGTGGACTACAGACCTCAAAAATTATTAATTCACCGGACAGAAAAGATCAAGTGATTATGTGGCTGGAGGTATATTAGATATACATAGGCAAAAATGATATACCAGCATATACCAGCAATCTGTATATGCTGGTATATCATTTTTCCCTATGTCTTGGCTACTCAGTGGACCTGTATGTGCTGGTTACACATTTATTGCATACCGCACTTTGCTCTAATTGTATACAATTTTTTAATGTGTCTGTTGGTGTGTCTAATAAACTTTATATATTTTTGATACGGATTTATTGTCGGATGTGCATTTATAAGGTGGTTCTAGCGGCTCTCTCTTGGGTCAATACTGTTTAATGTTCCCTTTCACCGCCTTTTGCACTCCGTTTATTATGTGGTGTGCCCCCTGACTTGGTTATTCGATAAAACAGAGACCATTATATGTTCTGGGTGGTGGCGGATATGTGTGGGCTGGCATGAGGAAATTCAATTAAACGTGGTCGTCACAAGTGTTGAATTCCTCCAAGATCCATGCCTCATTCATTTTTATAAATGTGAGGTAGTCCACATTGTCGTGAGCTAGGTGAGTGCTCTTATCAGTCACGATCCCCCTGCTGCGCTGAACGTCCTTTCGGACAGGACACTCAACGAGGGGCAATCCAAGAGTTCCATGGCAAATTGTGCCAGCTCTGGCCACAGGTCAAGCCTGCACACCCAGTAGTCAAGGGGTTCCTTGCTTCTCAGAGCATCCACGTCGGCCGTTAACCCGATGTAATCGGACACCTGTCGGTCGAGGCATTCCCTGAGGTTGGATCTGGAGGGTGGCTGTTGATGGGTTGGCTGCAAGAATTATCTCATATCCGAAGTGACCATCACATCTTCAAACCGCCCTCTTCTTGCATGAGCTGTAGGATCAACTGTTTCTCTGTGGGTGGAAATTCCTCTGCCAGCACCCGCAACAGCAGAATGCAGCATCTCTCAAAGCAAGGCCTGAAAATGCTGCATTCTGACAGCCCTCTGTGATGCTGGTAACATGTCCGCCATTTTGTGTTTGTACCGGGGGTCTAAGTACGTTGCCACCCAGTACTGGTCCTTGCCCTTTATGCTTTTTATACGGGGGTCCCTCTTCAAACACTGGAGCATGAAGGCCCCCATTTGCACTAAATTGGAAGCGGTGGAGCGGCCTGGCTCCTGCTCATCGTCCAAAAGAATGTCGTGCTCTGTCTCCTCCCCCATCCACGGACAACACCAGGGATCCCAGAAAAATTTAAAGCATGCTCTTCTTGCTCCTCCTCCTCCTCCCCCCAGGCACCATCCTCCTCTGACTCCTCTTTAGACTCCTGCTGACTTGTCTCAGATGGAGTAGCCCCCCTGGGAATTCATTCAGCATTGCGACTTCCTCATCTTCCAGCTCCTGCTCCTAGATGGCTTGATCAATGACACGACGCAATGCATGCTCCAGAAAGAAGGCTCAAGGTACGATGTCACTGATGGTGCCCTGGCTGCAACTGACCAGTTTGGTGATCTCATCAAATGGCCGCAGAAGTCTGCATTAGAGTTGAGCGAACACCTGGATGTTCGGGTTCGAGAAGTTCGGCCGAACTTCCCGGAAATGTTCGGGTTCGGGATCTGAACCCGACCCGAACTTCGTCACGAACCCGAACCCCATTGAAGTCAATGGGGACCCAAACTTTTCGGCACTAAAAAGGCTGTAAAACAGCCCAGGAAAGAGCTAGAGGACTGCAAAAGGCAGCAACATGTAGGTAAATCCCCTGCAAACAAATGTGGATAGGGAAATGAATAAAAATAAAAATAAAATATATAAAAATAAACCAATATCAATTGGAGAGAGGTCCCATAGCAGAGAATCTGGCTTCACGTCAGCAGAGAATCAGTCTTCATGCAATAGCAGAGAATCTGGCTTCACGTCACCCACCACTGGAACAGTCCATTGTCATATATTTAGGCCACGGCACCCAGGCAGAGGAGAGAGGTCCCGTAACAGAGAATCTGGCTTCATGTCAGCAGAGAATCAGTCTGCATGTCATAGCAGAGAATCAGGCTTTACGTCACCCAACACTGGAACAGTCCATTGTCAGATATTTAGGCCCAGGCACCCAGGCAGAGGAGAGAGGTCCCGTAACAGAGAATCTGGCTTCATGTCAGCACAGAATCAGTCTTCATGTCATAGCAGATAATCAGGCTTCACGTCACCCACCACTGGAACAGGCCACTGTCACATATTTAGGCCCAGGCACCCAGGCAGAGGAGAGAGGTCCCATAACAGAGATTCAGGCTTCATGTCAGCAGAGAATCAGTCTTCATGTCATAGCAGAGAATCAGGCTTCATGTCACCCACCACTGGAACAGGCCACTGTCACATATTTAGGCCCAGGCACCCAGACAGAGGAGAGAGGTCCCGTAACAGAGAATCTGGCTTCATGTCAGCACAGAATCAGTCTTCATGTCATAGCAGAGAATCAGGCTTCACGTCACCCACCACTGGAACAGGCCACTGTCACATATTTAGGCCCCGGCACCCAGACAGAGGAGAGAGGTCCCGTAACAGAGAATCTGGCTTCATGTCAGCACAGAATAAGTCTTCATGTCATAGCAGAGAATCAGGCTTCACGTCACCCACCACTGGAACAGGCCACTGTCACATATTTAGGCCCAGGCACCCAGGCAGAGGAGAGAGGTCCCATAACAGAGATTCAGGCTTCATGTCAGCAGAGAATCAGTCTTCATGTCATAACAGAGAATCAGGCTTCACGTCACCCACCACTGGAACAGGCCACTGTCACATATTTAGGCCCAGGCACCCAGGCAGAGGAGAGAGGTCCCATAACAGAGATTCAGGCTTCATGTCAGCAGAGAATCAGTCTTCATGTCATAGCAGAGAATCAGGCTTCACGTCACCCACCACTGGAACAGGCCACTGTCACATATTTAGGCCCAGGCACCCAGACAGAGGAGAGAGGTCCCGTAACAGAGAATCTGGCTTCATGTCAGCACAGAATCAGTCTTCATGTCATAGCAGAGAATCAGGCTTCACGTCACCCACCACTGGAACAGGCCACTGTCACATATTTAGGCCCCGGCACCCAGACAGAGGAGAGAGGTCCCGTAACAGAGAATCTGGCTTCATGTCAGCACAGAATAAGTCTTCATGTCATAGCAGAGAATCAGGCTTCACGTCACCCACCACTGGAACAGGCCACTGTCACATATTTAGGCCCAGGCACCCAGGCAGAGGAGAGAGGTCCCATAACAGAGATTCAGGCTTCATGTCAGCAGAGAATCAGTCTTCATGTCTTAGCAGAGAATCAGGCTTTACTTCACCCACCACTGGAACAGGCCACTGTCACATATTTAGGCCCCGGCACCCAGACAGAGGAGAGAGGTCCCGTAACAGAGAATCTGGCTTCATGTCAGCACAGAATCAGTCTTCATGTCATAGCAGAGAATCAGGCTTCACGTCACCCACCACTGGAACAGGCCACTGTCACATATTTAGGCCCAGGCACCCAGGCAGAGGAGAGAGGTCCCATAGCAGAGATCCTCATCCTCCTCTACCTCCTCGTCCTCCTCGTCCTCCAGTAGTGGGCCCTGTCTGGCCACATTTGTACCTGGCCTCTGGTGTTGCAAAAAACCTCCCTCTGAATCACTTCGAAGAGACTGGCCTGAAAGTGCTAAAAATGACCCCTCTTCCTCCTGGGCCACCTCCTCTTCCATCATCGCCCTAAGTGTTTTCTCAAGGAGACATAGAAGTGGTATTGTAACGCTGATAACGGCGTCATCGCCACTGGCCATGTTGGTGGAGTACTCGAAACAGCGCAACAGGGCACACAGGTCTCGCATGGAGGCCCAGTCATTGGTGGTGAAGTGGTGCTGTTCCGCAGTGCGACTGACCCGTGCGTGCTGCCGCTGAAACTCCACTATGGCCTGCTGCTGCTCGCACAGTCTGTCCTGCCACAGAGTTCGTACAGGTAGTCGTTAACGGCACGTTTCTGCTGGAGCAGCCTATCAAGCATTTACAAGGTGGAGTTCCAGCGAGTCGGGCAGTCACAAATCAGACATCTAACGGGCAAGTGGTGTCGTCGCTGAACGTCAGCAAGGTGAGCCATGGCCGTGTAAGATCTTCTAAAATGGCCAGAGATTTTCCTGGCCTGCCGCAAGACGTCCTGGACCCGGGGTATTTGGCAATGAATCACTGCACGGCTAAGTTCAGGACTAGTGGCATGTTTCAGCGCTCTCAGCAGATTGGCACCATTGTCGCACACCATTTAGATTGGCACCGTTGTCGCACACCATTTTACCAACTGTCAAATTGAGAGTGGTTAGATACTGATCGGCCTGTGACCACAGAGCTGAAAGGAGTGCAGGAGCGGTGTGGCTCTTAGCTTCCAGGCACAACAGCTGCAGAACAGTATGGCAACGTCTCACCTGGCATGTCGAATAGGTTCTGGGGAGCTTGGGGGTGCAGCGGAAGAGGCGGAAGCAGTGGAAAAGGAGGAGTCAGCCGAGGAGGAAACAGAGGATGGAGTAAGAGGAGGAGAAGAAGAGGCAGGCCTACATGCAATCCGTGGCGGTAACACCAAATCCACAGGGGTGCCACGGGTTACATGCTTGACAGCCATCAGAAGGTTCACCCAGTGGGCAGTAAAAGTTATGTACCTTCCCTGCCTGTGTTTGCTAGACCACGTGTCTGTGGTCAGATGTATCTTGGCACCGACACTGTGTGCCAGAGATACATTCACTTGCCGCTGAACATGGCCATATAGCTCAGGGATGCCCTTCTGGGAGAAATATTTCCTTCGGGGGACCTTCCATTGGGGTGTGCCAATGGCCACAAATTTTCTAAAGGCCTCTGAGTCCACCAGTTTATATGGCAGTAGTTGGCGGGCTAACAGTTCCGACAAGCCGGCGGTCAGCCATTGGGCAAGAGGGTTATCCGGCGTCATCAACTTTTTAAGTTTGAACATTTGGGCCACGGAAGCCTGCCTTTTGCCAGATGAATGCGACGATGGCACGGTGGAAGGTGGAGTAAAGGACAAATGGGAGGAGAGAGGAGAAGGAGAAGTAGAAGAGGCAGGACCTGGAGCGCCGGAAGTGTGGATTTGTGGGTTCTGACGGCGTTGCTTCCACTGGGCTCAGTGATGGGAGACCAGGTGCCTTCTTAAGGCGGTCGTCCCTAGGTGAGTGTTGGGCTTAACACGACTTATGCGTTGACAGCACAGGCTGCAGATGGCAACAATATTGTCAGAGGCTGACACGTTAAAAAAAGCCCACACTGCAGAGCCATGTGCCGGCGTCCTGGGAGCGCCAGATGTGACCATCCATGGTGGATGGCTCGCTCCAGATACATTTGCAGTCTGCTTTTTGTCTCCTGTGCACTGCGAGTTCTGCCTGCTTCTCCTCCCTATCTGTTGCTCCGTCTCTCCCTCTGAACTCCCCTCCTCTTTTGTGGGAACCCACGTGACGTCCATCGACGCTTTATCATCGTCACCTTCACCACCACTGACATTAGAGATCTTGGAGTAGGCAGCAACAGCGGGGACCACCCTCCTTGGGCTGATGTCAGACCGCTGGCTGGCGGCTATTGCTACCTCCTCTTCCTCATCCGATGCGAAGAATGGCTGTGCATCGGTAAGGTCTGGAAATTAATGGGAAAATAATTCCTCTGACTCGAGTGGAGGGGCTATGGTGGTGGTGTCTTTGGGGGTGCACACAGCAGAGAGTGAGGAGGGTGCTGATACAGAGGATGAGGAGGGTGCAGAAGCGGAAGGCTCAACCAACTCTGGTGCGTCCTTTGACGTAATCACACGCACCTTCTTCAACTTCCCACTTAGACTCTGGCCTGGTGCACCTGCCCGACCCCTACCACCCCTGTGGAATGGCCTGCCTCTTCCTCTGCCTGTCATTTTCAAAATGACCCTGTGACAAAGTCTCTATTGAAGAGCAGTATTTGTGGAAACAGGTATATAGAACCCCTTAATGAGTATTTGCTGGAAGCAGGTATATCAAACCCCTTTAATCAGTTTATTTTGGGGCAACAACAAGGATTATCACACCAGTTGCAATTAGTTGTTCCAATAGCGTTTGTCCCTCTGTATAGCTGCGGTATCTCAGCAGAACCGCACACAAATACTGCACATGCACTATATATAAATTATATTATAGTTCTCCAAAAAAGAGGCTGCACTCCGATGTAAAGGTAAAATGACCCGCTTTTATTCCCCTCTGCAACGTTTCAACTGCTCAATACAGTCTTTATCAAGCATACAAACTGGTGTCTAGGTATCCACATTTATACCCACAAGCCTTGTGGGTCAATTGGTGAGTTAATTAGTGACAATTACATAATCAAATATACAAAATATTACAAATACATGATCCAGTGTAACAAAAAAGTACAAAAGATTACAAAATATATAATAGATCAATAGTGTACATATCTCGTGAAGCCATGGTTATGGATCTTCAAACATCGCATACATCAATACATATTTTCATAAGTGCCATGTGTATCAATCAGAGTGATCACCTGTGTGCGTTAAATAGCGGTCAATAGGCCGCATAGGTTATACAGAAAATAACTTACACAGCGGTGTACTATGATGGCGTCTATCTCGGCATCCCCTGGCCGTCATTGCGCATGCCCGGTTGCCTGGAAACCAGTACACACAGATCCCGTGACACGCCACCTGATGCGTGACGTCAGTCACGAGACGTGCCCCGGCAACCAGGCTCCTCCCCTGCAGTGTGATGAGCCAGAAGGTTACGTCCCAGCAGCCAGGCCACAGGATCACGTGAACAAATCACATGAGCCGTAGCTCGGCAACCGGAAAGCGTCCCAAGACCGGCACATCACTACCACCCAGGGCAGGACAGGGCACCGCAAATTCAAACCAAAACTGGGAACGAAAGTCTCATGTAGGGCATAATCAGGTTGCGTAACACTAGTAAATCAGGATGTCAAGTCGTAAATCTCAGAAGCTGATTGGGTCATAAGTCCCTTAATTATATTATAGGTATATCACACCCCTGCCTCAATCAGGTTTTGTTGGGGTCAACTGGTATATCACACCAGTTGAAATTAGTTCCAGTAGCGTTTGTCCCTCTATCTAGCTGCGGTATCGCAGCAGAACCACACACAACTGCTGCACAATACAAATGCACTATAATATACACTGCTCAAAAAAATAAAGGGAACACTTAAACAACACAATGTAACTCCAAGTCAATCACACTTCTGTGAAATCAAACTGTCCACTTAGGAAGCAACACTGAGTGACAATCAATTTCACATGCTGTTGTGCAAATGGGATAGACAACAGGTGGAAATTATAGGCAATTAGCAAGACACCCCCAATAAAGGAGTGGTTCTGCAGGTGGTGATCACAGACCACTTCTCAGTTCCTATGCTTCCTGGCTGATGTTTTGGTCACTTTTGAATGCTGCCGGTGCTTTCACTCTAGTGGTAGCATGAGACGGAGTCTACAACCCACACAAGATGCTCAGGTAGTGCAGCTTATCCAGGATGGCACATCAATGCGAGCTGTGGCAAGAAGCTTTGCTGTGTCTGTCAGCGTAGTGTCCAGAGCATGGAGGCGCTACCAGGAGACAGGCCAGTACATCAGGAGACGTGGAGGAGGCCGTAGGAGGGCAACAACCCAGCAGCAGGACCGCTACATCCGCCTTTGTGCAAGGAGGAACAGGAGGAGCACTGCCAGAGCCCTGCAAAATGACCTCCAGCAGGCCACAAATGTGCCTGTGTCTGCTCAAATGGTCAGAAACAGACTCCATGAGGGTGATATGAGGACCCGACGTCCACAGGTGGGGGTTGAGCTTACAGACCAACACCATGCAGGACGTTTGGCATTTGCCAGAAAACACCAAGATTGGCAAATTCGCCACTGGCGCCCTGTGCTCTTCACAGATGAAAGCAGGTTCACACTGAGCACATGTGACAGACGTGACAGTCTGGAGACGCCGTGGAGAACGTTCTGCTGCCTGCAACATCCTCCAGCATGACCGGTTTGGCATTGGGTCAGTAATGGTGTGGGGTGGCATTTCTTTGGAGGGCCGCACAGCCCTCCATGTGCTCGCCAGAGGTAGCCTGACTGCCATTAGGTACCGAGATGAGATCCTCAGACCCCTTGTGAGACCATATGCTGGTGCGGTTGGCCCTGGGTTCCTCCTAATGCAAGACAATGCTAGACCTCATGTGGCTGGAGTGTGTCAGCAGTTCCTGCAAGACTAAGGCATTGATGCTATGGACTGGCCTGCCCGTTCCCCAGACCTGAATCCAATTGAGCACATCTGGGACATCATGTCTCGCTCTATCCACCAACGTCACGTTGCACCACAGACTGTCCAGGAGTTGGCAGATGCTTTAGTCCAGGTCTGGGAGGAGATCCCTCAGGAGACCGTCCGCCACCGAATCAGGAGCATGCACAGGCGTTGTAGGGAGGTCATACAGGCACGTGGAGGCCACACACACTACTAAGCCTCATTTTGACTTGTTTTAAGGACATTACATCAAAGTTGGATCAGCCTGTAGTGTGTTTTTCCACTTTAATTTTGAGTGTGACTCCAAATCCAGACCTCCATGGGTTAAAAAATTTGATTTCCATTTTTTTTTTTTTGTGTGATTTTGTTGTCAGCACAATTAACTATGTAAAGAACAAAGTATTTCAGAAGAATATTTAATTAATTCAGATCTAGGATGTGTTATTTTTGTGTTCCCTTTATTTTTTTGAGCAGTGTACTTTCTATGTTAGAAAGTATATATAAGTATATCACACCCCTCAGTATGTCACACCTATCGATAGCACACCTATACCAGTCCTTAAAAGGTCTTTTGTGGCCCTATTAGCTAGCATTTGGTGTCTCTAACAGTCTGTCCCTGCTCCACAAAGCAACCTCTCTCTACACTGGCAAAAGACTGAATGTAAAACGGTGGCCAGATCGGGTTCTGTTATAGGGTGGGGGTGTGTCCATGTGCTGAAACATCTCAATTGGCTGTCCTGTACCACCTGATGGATGTCATGGGTCAAAGTTCAGCACAATGCAAAAGAATATTGCGCCGGCGGACATCGCCATATGTTCGCCTGTTCAGCGAACCGTGAACGAGCAAAGTTTGTTGCGAAACGACCGTCTCTAGTCATCAGTATATGGCCGGTGGGGGTCCGAGTCCTGGCACCCCACTGTTTAGCTGTTCAATGAGGCCGTAGTGCTCCCTGAGCTCCTAGACCTCTTCCTACGCCAGTGACATAATGTTCATCGGTCACGTGACCTAGGCGCAGCTTAGTCTATTTCAAGTGACTGAGGCTGAGTTGTGATACAAAGCACAACCACTATCTAATGGACGGCAGTCTGCTCGGTAAGTCTACTTTCACACTCGCGTTTTGGCTTTCCGTTTGTAAGATCTGTTCAGGGCTCTCTCACAAGCGGTCCAAAACGGATCAGTTTGCATTCTAATGCATTCTGAATGGAAAAGGATCTGCTCAGAATGCATCAGTTTGCATCAGTTCAGTCTCCACTCCGCTTCGGAGACGGGGGCACTTGCTTAAAAATCTTAATTACCGGGAAAACCCTTTAAGGCTTTGTTCACATTCTGTTTGAGCTTCTAATCGGAGGAATACTGTACATATGTCTGGAGTATTTTCCAACGTATACCTCTGATAGAAGGCTTTATGGGTATAATGTGGCACTGTATATCCCAGCTATAGGCACCTGTTTTTTTACTGTATTGCTCTGTATGGAGTTGCGTAGTCCACTACGTTATGCTATACAGGATGCCGATGCATACTGGCATTTGCCAGAAGGAAAACTTGTTTGGCACCTGCCGCCAGGTGAATTTGGCCCTGTGGATTTGTTCACGGTGCACACACTGAAAATAATTTGCAAACATAAAAAGTGAAGTCTTGGTTGAGCGTTCAAATGAAGGGATCATGTTGACCTGCAACAGATAACTCGCACAAATGTCTAAAATCATGAAATATGACCTAATTTATAGAAGTACTAATAAGGGAGGTTCTCAGCTGAACTAGACATTAGTTTAGACCCATTCTAAGAAGTATGGTAGAGGTACGCAGTTACTGAAAACACCTTTATCACTATGTAAACCGGAAGCTCGCACGTACAGTATGGCGGAGAACCAAACGTTAGATATAAACTATTTACAAATAAAAGCAATTACAAGTATGGTAATTTGTAAATTGTTTAAAAATAAAAAAAGGGAAAGGAGGAGTAATGTTACCTGTTGTCAAACTGAGAATTTACAGCAGCAGTTATCCAAGATTTTCATATTGATGTCCTATCCTCAGGACGGGTCATCAATATGTGATTGGTGGGGGTCCAACTCCCGACACTTCCACCAGTCGGCTGTTTGAAGAGATTGCAGTGCTCCGGTAAGTGATGCAGTTATTTGCTATGCCATTGACGTCACGTTCACCGGTCACACAGCCAAGGAGGTGCCCCAAGGTGGTCTCCAATCATTCCGGATTGGCACTACCTTTCTTGTAGTGGTAGCAGGCAAATTGTAGAAGCATTGGGGAACGTAAATGTAGTGGTCTCAAATACAACGCGTTTCAAGGCATAGGGCCCCGTGAGACGTAACATAAGGTAGCGCCAGTCCTGGATTCTTCTCGGCCTATCTTCTGTGAATACTGGAAGGCAATGATGAGACTACGGAAGGAAGGGTAGACACTGCCATGACTATTGGGAGAGACAAAAACGTTCCTGAAACCACTGGGGAAAAGGGTTGCCCCTACTGGATAAAGTTGCTGGTGTGGAGAGGGGGTAGGGCTGGGCATGGCTGTTAGTATTTGGGAAGGATAGAGGGAAGTCGCTGTATTAATTTAGAGATATGGGGTCAATGGAGTGATCACTGTTCAGGGGACCCTATATTAACAATTCTTTTACTATTGGACGGGTGACGGGACTGTGGTATTTGGCTGTTGGGGTGGGACAATGTGCCACAATATGGTATTGTTGGCGCTGCCTTCCATCAATTTGGACCCAACTACAAAATGGGGCCACTTTTAGTATTTTTTCCAGGGCCACTTTAAGTTTCCAGCCCGCCCCTGAGCACAGCCATAAGAATTAGAGAAGACGGACTCTGTTGTGAATCACTAAAGTCTGCTTAGATCCCTTTCCACCAAATGGCTGATGGACCTAATTATATAGGAGACTTGTACCATGTGCCATGTGAAACCACTCCTGATTGGCCGGTCAATCTTTCTTCGTGTCATAAGCGTGAACTAAAATGTCATCTAGTAAGTATTCTCAGGTTTTCTGTACATTCGACACCTTCAACTGAAGGCACTTTATTATGGTGTTGACCGTCCCCGGGTTTTGTGGTCCCTGTGAAATCTTTGTTTCGCTGCCTGACGACATGAAAGGAGTGCCCTATTTGTCTTATTGATTAGGGATATAATGGGAAAGTCAGTACACAAAGCTATAGGGGTGGAAGGTGCATTCCTGTACGAAGCATGAGACCGTCTGTAAAGGGACGGTAACGATTTTCTCTGAATGAATCATGAGTTCAGACAATCCCAACCTCTGCTGCAGAGACAGGTCTGCACTTTATTACTATCAGGATGACTAATCCTGCAGACGGTATTATCTTGATTATTTTTCACATCTTGTTGAGAAATATTTCTAAACCGTGTTGTAAGATGGAAATTTTGCAGCTTAAAGGGGTTTTTCCTGGAGTTGGATATTGATGACCTGTCCTTGCGATAAGTCATCAATATCAGATCGCGGGGTTTCGACTCCCGGCATCCCCTCCTGCGGTGCTTCTGTGAGTGCCGAGCAGTCTACTGGATAGCGGCTGTGCTTGGTATTGCAGCTCAGACTAACTCACTTGAATGGGACTGAGCTGTGTCTAGGCCACGAGACCTATGAAAGTGATGTCACAAGCCTAGGAGGAGGCCACGGCACTCACTGGAGGACCATGGATGTCACAAGCCTAGGAGGAGGCCACGGCACTCACTGGAGGACCATGGTGCGTTTTCATTTTTCTTCCCTGTCTTCCCGAGTCATAACTTTTTTATTTTTTTGTTCACCAAGCCGTATGAGAGCTTGTTTTCTTGCGGGACAAGATGTACTTTCTAATGTCACCATTTAATATGCCATACAATGTAGTGGGAAGCAAGACAAAAATTCCAAATGGAGTGGAATTGGAAAAAAAAACGCAATTTCGCCACAGTTTTATGGGTTTTGTTCCTACGGCGTTCTCTATGTGAAAAAAAAACTGACCTGTGGCCTTCGCTCTCTGGGTCAGTATGATTACAATGATATCACATATGTGTAGGGTTTTTTGTGTTTTAATACTGAAAATATTATAAAAACTTACCAATATTTTTTTTTACATTGCCATATTCTGACACCCATAACTTTTTTATAGTTAGGTCTACTGAGCTATTTAGACGCTCATTTTTTTTTTTTTTGCGGGATGACCTGTAGCTTTTATTGATACCATTTTGGAGTGTGTGTGTGGATGTGACTTTTTGATCATATTTTATTCTTTTTATGGGGTAAGAGAAGCGATGAAAAAATGTGTGATCACGTTTACACTGCCTGGCCCTGTCAATGAAAGTGGAGAGGGCGCAGCAGTTGCAGAGAGAGTAGAGTCTCTAGGTGTAATGGCAACGCCCCCGTTGCTCCTAGAGGCTCATTTGCATATAATAAAACATAATCAGCAGTGTAGGCACATATGAACATGGGACCAACACAGATGTCTTCAGCTATACATGTAACAGGTCAGACAGTGTCATAGGTTCAAATCTGCTGACAGATGCCCTTTAATAGGATAAGGCCTCATGCACACGACCGTTGTTGTGTTCTGTTCCGCAAAATGGGGTTCCGTTGTTCCGTGACCCGTTTCAGTTTTTGTTTCCGTGTGTCTTCCTTTATTTTTGGAGGATCACCAGACATGAAGGAAAGTAAAAAAAAAGTCTAAGTCAAGTTTGCCATGCAAATGATAGGAAAAAAACTGACGCGGACGACAATCTTGTGTGCCTCCGCGTTTTTTCACCGTCCCATTGACTTGGATGGGTCCGCGAACCGTTTTCCGTGAAAAAAATAGGACAGGTTATATTTTTTTGATGGACTGGAACCCACGGATCACGGATGCGGATGACAAACGGTGCATCAGCCGAGTTTTCAAGGGACCCATTGAAAGTCAATGGGTCCGCAGAAAAATCACGAAAAACGGAACAGTGGACACGGAATAAAACAACGTGTGGTGCATGAGGCCTAAAGGAGGTGAGGAGTGGGAGCAATAATCCCTCCTGTCCTAGGAAAAAGGGGGTATTAATAGTCTAGAACCAGTATGGGACCCTCATTTTTAATTACTTCTATGGACCCCCTCTCCTCTCTATATGCCCCTGAGTATAACATGCAGCGTATAGTCTTCCGGACTTGGCATTCTTGTCAATAAGACAAAGGAAGAGCAGTTTATACAAGACCCTTTTTGTCGTGCTGGTCCAACGCAGTGGTGGGGGGGGGGCACGGAGGACAGAAACACAATAGTCTGCAGAGAATAACAGAGTGCCATCTAAAAGAATAGACCCATTACTACCCCGAATAACTCCTCCCTGCACAGCTGTGAGAGGGGCACAGATCTATAAATATATATATATATTTCTGTCCAGAGGACACGAGCGCTTTGGGCCCTGGACAAAACCTCATTGTTTCTTTTTCATCTGTAGGGAATAGAATAGCTGCACAGAGTAAAACTCTCACCCTCCCTTCCCCTGGCGGGGGGGGGGGGGGGGGGGGGGTAGTATCTTCAGTAGATATTACAGGGGCTGTTATCCTTTATGAATCACCCTCTGCATCTGGCCGGGAAGAGCTGAGAGTCTGTGACTCGTCCCAGTGTCCTGCCGCTTAGACAGATGCAAGAATACTGCAAGGCTGTTAACTCTGGCGCTGCCTGTCAGAAGGATGGATTGCCGGTCCAGCGTCCAATTCACAAAGCTAAGGCTCGTGGCAACAATATGGCAAGAGAAACGCTCGGAGCCACAACACCGGTTGTGTTCTCAAACCCGGCAAGATTTTAAAATGTTTCCTGTATTATTCCTGCTAGAAGTTCTGAATGAATTACTACTACTTCATAATGAAGGTCCAGGTGGGTGCTTCCAGTTGGGGGTATGTTCCTGCACAGTCAGATTGTGCAGGGATAAACTGAATACACCCATCTGGAACTTCATTTCAAAGTGCTAGTAATTCATTCATAACTTCTAGAAAGAATAATAAAGGAATGGCGCATCATAGTGTCATTGGAATAGATGCACTTGGCAGATCAGCTGCAGCCCCCTCGCACTTTACCAAGCACAGCGCTGTCCATTAGATAGTGGTAGTGTTTGGTATTGCAGCTCAGCTCCATTCACTTAAAGGGGATTGAGCTACCCCCAGGCCATGTGACCGATGAATGTGATATATCACTGACCTAGGAAGAGGCCACAGCACTTAGGCCTCAGGAGTCGGACCCCCATCTATCAGGTATGTAAACCCCTTTAAATGTTTCTAGCAGGCGAACCATACACATTAGCTAAAAAGGTAAGTGAGATGAAAGACTTCCAACTTTTCCCTGATCGGCCATGCTGGATTTCCAGATGGCCAAAATTTTGGATGCACCGCACAGACCTGTCACTTACCAGTAGGAGGAGCACCGGCCGGCCACAGACAGCGCATGTAAGTATAAGCTAAGTAACCATGGCAGCCAGGACTGCAGTAGCGTCCTGGCTGCCATGGTAACCGATCGGAGCCCCAGCGATTAAACTGGGACTCTGATCGGAAATGCAGCTACGCTGCCACCAATGATGGGGGGGGGGGGAGGGGGGTTGTTAGCCTGTGGCCACTGCCACCAATGCTTTTAATACTGGGGACGGAGGGGGGGGGGGGGGGGGCCCGCACTGGCCACCAATGCTTTTAATACTGGGGTTCTGCACTGGCCACCAATGCTTTTAATACTGGAGAGGGAGGGAGGGAGCCGCACTGGCCACCAATGGTTTTAATACTGGGGAAGGAGGGGGTCTGGCCCCTGCTGCCTGGCAGCACCCATTCAGGGGGCTGAGATCCGCACAATTAACCCCTCAGGTGCGGCACCTGAGGGGTTAATTGTGCAGATCACAGCCCCCTGTAAGAGATCGGGTGCTGCCAGGCAGCAGTTATGTACACAGTTCTTAGTATATTCTAACTTGAAGCGTCCCCATCACCATGGGAACGCCTCTGTGTTAGAATATACTGTCGGATCTGAGTTTTCACGATCGTGAAAACTCAGATCTGAAAATGCTGTTATGCAGACGGATCCACACTGAACGGATACCATCGTTTGCATTTATAGGTGCGGATCCGCCTGTGCAGATACCAGACGGATCCGTCCCTAGACCAGGTGTCAAAGTAGCCTTAGCCTTACCCCTTACTATATAAGAACCTCCCCAGCAGCCATTTTCTGCAGTTTTTTGCAGTTCTGAGAGAGAGAGAGAGAGAGAGAGAGAGAGAGATAGAGAGCAGTGTCATTGCTGTGCTCTGTGCTTTCATCTGGATCCTATTCCTTATCCAATCACATTAGATAGTTAGTTAGCTCATATATATATAATACAGATAGTGGGAGATAGTCAGTGTAGGTTAGATAGTGATATATAGTGTAGCTGATAGGTTCCAGTGCAGGGTGTTAGGTAGTGTCATAGGAATTAATGTTTCTCTGCTGTCCATACATACATGCTACAGACAGTGCATAATACTTAGTGCACCAATCAGTAATATCTACTCAGACCTGATAAAATGTGAAGTTGCATGTATTGCGCAACAAAATGCGCATCATTAGTGCCGATTTGCGCAAATCGCGAAAATAATGACTGGAGATTATGAATTCTAGAATTCACAAATTTATTGCGAATATTATGCAAAAAATTTGCAAAATATCACGAAAACTAATATTGCCTATGCCGCTCATCACTAGTTGCTGGTTTGAAGAATTGCTGTGGGTATCTGATGGACACAGTACAGCCATTTAAACCCCCAATGAAGGTGTTTAAGCCCACATCAAAATGAGTATACCAAAGAAATAAAGTTATATTTCCTTTATTAAATTCAATTAAAACATGATCACATTAAAATAAGAGAGAAGAGAGAACAGGTTAAAACAACCAAACTAGTAGGGGACTAACATGCAGACCAGGGCAAATTTATATGTAAACATACAAAAGAAAGATATTACAATGGCATCAAATCCAAGTGAAATCTGCCTAAGCGTCCAGACACCTGAAGTATATCGGCATCACAAACCATAAAGTGGTGGATACTAGAAAGAAATACATCAAAGACCTGATGTCTGCATGAAGGTCCCCCACTTACTCAATGCGTTTTGCCAACGGCTTCATCAGGGGAAAAAGTGAATAAAAGAAATAGTAACATCCACCTATATATACCTGTGCCGCACTAATTATTCCAATTGGTCAATATCACACGAGTATCCAAAATGGCTCCGCAAATCCCGCGAAACCAAAAGGACACATAGGACCATACAAACATCGCGAGAGAGAAAGCAGGCACTTGATCCCCAATCAAGAGGGGAACCACGATACAACAGATCACCAAAAATATGACTATACCTAAACTCTCGCGGGAGATCACAGAGCCGAAAATCTCCAATTAGAAAACCAAATAGCCGCACAGGTATACATATCATAACTATAAGGACACGAGCAACTCAACCTCATATACAGTCATGTGAAAAAATTAGGACACCCTTTGAAAGCATGTGGTTTTTTGTAACATTTTTAATAAATGGTTATTTCATCTCCGTTTCAACAATACAGAGAGATTAAAGTAATCCAACTAAACAAAGAAAACTGAAGAAAAGTCTTTTCAAGATCTTCTGTAAATGTCATTCTACAAAAATGCCTATTCTAACTGAGGAAAAAGATAGGACACCCTCACATGTATTCCCTCTTAAATTGGCTCAGATCTCACACAGGTATATCACACCAGGTGCACATAATTAGTAGATCGTTACTCTGCATGTTGAATGAGGCTTGCCCTATTTAAACCTCAGACATTTAGTTTGGTGTGCTCCTGACTGTTGAAGTGAGAGTGAGCACCATGGTGAGAGCAAAAGAGCTGTCAGAGGACTTCAGAAAAAAGATTGTAGCAGCCTATGAGTCTGGGAAGGGATTTAAAAAGATCTCAAAAGATTTTGAAATCAGCCATTCCACTGTCCGGAAGATAGTCTACAAGTGGAGGGCTTTCAAAACAACTGCCAACATGCCCAGGACTGGTCGCCCCAGCAAGTTCACCCCAAGAGCAGACCGCAAGATGCTAAAAGAGGTATCCAAAAACCCTAAAGTGTCATCTCGAGAACTACAGCAGGCTCTGGCTACTGTTGATGTAGAAGTACATGCCTCTACAATCAGAAAGAGACTGTACAAGTTTAACTTGCATGGGAGGTGTGCAAGGAGGAAACCTTTGCTTTCCAAGAGAAACATCGAGGCCAGACTGACATTTGCCAGCGATAAAGTTGACAAAGACCAGGACTTCTGGAATAATGTTCTTTGGACAGATGAGTCCAAAATTGAATTATTTGGACACAACAGCAGAGGACATGTTTGGCGTAAACCAAACACAGCATTCCAAGAAAAGAACCTCATACCAACTGTGAAGCATGGAGGTGGAAGTGTCATGGTTTGGGGCTGCTTTGCTGCAGCAGGACCTGGTCAGCTCACCATCATAGAATCCACGATGAATTCTACTGTGTATCAGAAGGTGCTTGAAGAACATGTGAGACCATCAGTTAGAAAATTAAAGCTGAAGCGGAACTGGACCATGCAACATGACAATGAACCAAAACATACTAGTAAATCAACCAAAGATTGGCTGAAAAAGAAGAAATGGAGAGTCCTGGAATGGCCAAGTCAAAGTCCAGATTTGAATCCCATTGAGATGCTGTGGGGTGACTTGAAAAGGGCTGTACGTGCAAGAAACCCCTCAAACATCTCACAGCTGAAAAAGTTCTGCATTGAGGAGTGGGGTAAAATTTCCTCAGACCGATGTCGAAGACTGGTAGATGGCTACAAGAACCGTCTCACTGCAGTTATTTCAGCCAAAGGAGGTAACACTCGCTATTAGGGGCAAGGGTGTCCTATCTTTTTCCTCAGTTAGAATAGGCATTTTTGTAGAATGACATTTACAGAAGATCTTGAAAAGACTTTTCTTCAGTTTTCTTTGTTTAGTCGGATTACTTTAATCTCTCTGTATTGTTGAAACGGAGATGAAATAACCATTTATTAAAAATGTTACAAAAAACCACATGCTTTCAAAGGGTGTCCTAATTTTTTCACATGACTGTATGCACACAGTATATCAAACAAATAAATACATAATTAATAAATACCATCTGATGTATACAATTTTCTATATTAAAAGGATAATATCAAATCCATGTCCCAAAATTCATAAACTATATCATTCTGAAAAATATTATAACTATATATAAATATAAATATATATATAGCATTAATTGCATAATAATATTCTTAATAAAGTGAACAACATAAATTGTAAAATAAGTGCGAAAAATACATTCTAATAAAATACTAAAGTGCTCATTGTGCAAAAGTGCAAATAGTGCAAACTTGCAGTGACTTAGTGAGATATTTCAAAAATAAATGTCAAAACACACATATAATTAATTACGAAAAAAACAAGACTGACCACACAATCGTGCATTATTAGTGTAAAAGGAAGAAGAGCAGATTGTGCAAGGGCACCCTGCGCCCAGATGTCCCCACACAACTCCCCACTCCATTAATAAGGACAAAACAATAAAAACAATTTGAATGTGTAGATATAGAGACTAAAACCAATATCCAAATATTTATCAAAAACTGTACAATTGATATGAATCAGAGTCAACAACAACACAATTGATATATACAGTATATAAAAATGATAAATTAATAATATGAATCGAATCAATGAAATAACAAATTGATAAATACATCAATAGTATACATCAAATCCAAGGAGTATCCCGGGACAAGTCGATATTATCCATTGCAAATAAAACCATCAAAACGGGTATCCTTCACTCAGTGTCATCCAGAGAATACAATAAAGTGGAACCTAAAAAGATAATAATAGAAATAAGAATAAAAGTAAATATAAAAATCCTCAAAAGTAGAAACACCACATCCGGCATCAAATGGGGCCACCCAAACTATTCAAAAATAAGGGGGAACCAAGAAAATAAAAAGAATCTCAATTCCACCGATTTTTTGTTCATTTCACAGGGAGTTAGACTCAGACAAGGAGGTATTCCCATCAGAGGAATGGGGCAAAACTATTATATTTATTAAGACCCCTAGGGGATAGCGTACACAGTTTATGAATCCATCAGGTTTCTCTGTGCTAACCGTCGTTTCCAGTCACCTCTTCGAATGTCTGAGGGGATCTGGTGGATTTTGGTAAAAGAGTAGAAGGGTACTCACCCCTTTTGTGTTCCTCTTGTTCCTCCAAAAGCTCCCCCAAGACCCGAAGAGCTTCCCGTTCTTGAAATGATTCCAATCCCATTCAGATGGGATTACAGCAGTGGCTCGTACGGTGCAGATGAGCAGTCTAGATTCAAAACTCGGTGAGTTTATTTGTCGAGCATTGGAGTTTGCCTTAACACATAAACTTGTTTGTGTTTAAGGAGAGTTTTTACCTTCAATTACAGGGTATGGCCTTTGCGCCGTCGTATGCAAATTTATTTTTGGGCCAATGGGAACGTGAGATTTTTATGTACAATCCGGTATAATCAATTGATAGGGTCCAATTTTGGCCATAACTACTTTGAGGGGGCACCTATCTGGCCATAACTACTGTGAAGGGGCACATATTTGAGCATAACTACTGTGAGGGGGCATATAACTGGGCATAACTAATGTGAGGGGGCACATATATGTACATGACTACTCTGAGGGGGGCACATATCTGGGCATAAGTACTGTGAGGGGGCACAATGTGGGCATAACTACTGTGAGGGGGCAGATAAGTTGTCATAACTACTGTGAAGGGGCACAATATGGGCATAACTACTGTCAGGGGGCACATATCTTGTCATAACTACTGTGAAGGGAGCACAATGTGGGCATAACTACTGTGAAGGGCACATATCTGGCATAACTACAGTGTGGTGGCATAAATGAGGGATTATTACTATGTGGGGGGCATTTAGGGGACTGGGTGGGATTAGGTGTTCAGTTATGTTTTGGGTGGAATTAGAGACGTGGCCTAGTGCTGAAAAAATTTGTGACTATCTACTTTTCAAAAGTTGGTAGGTATGCTATTGGACACTTCTGACCTCCATACAGGTTAATGGGGTTCCTTACTGATGACCTATCCTCTGGGGGTCTGACACCTGGGACCCCTGCTGTTCTGCTATTCTGCTATTTGAGAAGGCAGCGGCGCTTGCAGTAGTGCCGCGGCCTTCTCCAGATTTTTCTAGGTCATGTGGCCTAGTTGCAGCTCAGCCCCATTGAAGTGAATGGGGTTGAGCTGCGATACCGAGCATGGCCACTATACAATGTACACTCCTGAGAGCACCAATGACTTCTGAAATAGCTGATCGGCAGGGGTCCTGGGTGTCGGACCCACTACCAATCGGATACGGATGACCTGTCTAGAGAATAGGTCAACAGTTAGAAAATCTCGGAAAACCCTTTTAAACTCTCCCTCCTGTGGCATGGGCTTCTGGTCACTCACCATAGGGTCAGCGCTCTCTGCTCCTTCCTGAACAGTGTGCTGACCTCATGAACAGGAGACTATTGATCTTCATAGGTCTGTGCTCTGGAAACCTCCTCACCGCGTCAACAGACATCACCGTGTAATGGAATCATAAATATCTAAGGTCATTGGAAGTACGTGGGAAAGTAACACAAAATAAATGAGACAGGTGTAATACTAGACAGCCTATAGACAAGAGACAAGCTTAGAAGACTGCTGGGGTAGCTGTTTCAGTTTGGGCAGGAAGAAGCCAGGCAGCGTGCTTCTGGAGGAGAGGTGCGAGTCCTGTACACAGGAGCTTTAGAAGGAGTGTCTGCAGAGTAAGACTAGTTTCACACTATGGTGTATTCTCTGGATCCACCATAGCTGGATAGTGCCGCCATCCCGCCGGACCCTATTGACTGGATTGGGATGGGGCTGGGATTTGGCTGGACAAAGACCGTTGCGTGCAGCAAGGCTGATATGTCGGGGAGCAGATGGATCCCTCACACAACCCATTATAGTCAACGCGGTCCGGTGGGCGTGTGGCACTCTCAATCATTGCCATGTAATGCAGAATGCAAAGTACAACAGCCAATATTTCTTACGAATTTACATTTTTTTATTAAGCGGACTTCTTTTATTAAGCAGCGTTTTTTGCTGTTAAAGTGGAACGGGTGCTTCATAAATACGGCAATTGCTCTGACCATTATATTTCTCAATGTTTTCACACCTGTCATAAATACATTAATAAATCTCCTGCTTCCCCTCTATTACAAAGCAGGCAGCCTGTAGCCACCACTAGGGGGAGCTCAGTGTTTAGGAATTTATGCAGTTACGATTGACTGAAATGACAGCTGTAATAATCTGTTTGCGCTCAGCTCTCTGTAGTGGTGCCTGCATGAAAATACAGTGTTTTCCCATTGGCAAGAGAAGTTCAGCACCAGGCTGTATCAGTCGTGTGGTCTGACTCCATTGAAGGTACCCCTTTTCTATACACTACCGGAGAATGAAAAAAAGAACACCTGGAAAACAATGCAATTGAGCTGAAATTGCCGAAGTATAAACTGCTAGTGGTGCTTGGTCAATGATCACACACCCAAAGTGGTGCCCCCTTTATTTTGGGTTCTGCTGCAGGTTATATGATGAGGCTGGGACACATTAATACAGGGTAGCATCTTCTGAGGTACAGCCTGCCACTCTGGCATAGTGACGGTCATACACATGCTGGATATCCTCATGTGGTACATCATTCCACCTGTAGTTCAGCCATGGTGGTTGTTGGCTGTCGTACATGGGAGATTAGTTGCCTCACCCAGTCCCGGACATGGGGGAGAGATCTGGTGGTGGAGCTTACCAGAATCGCTGCTGAAAACCCTGAAGAATACATTGTGTAGCGCGGGCAGTGAGTGGACAGGCATTATGTTGTTGGAACACCATGTCTCTTGAGTCAAAAAAGGCAGTAAGACTGGTTCCCCAATGTCCTGGGCATACCAAAGGATGATCAATGTTCCCTCTGCAAATACCAGACTGGAAAGGCCATGGTAGCTTTATTATTATTATTTTTTAATACTTTATATTAATATTTTCAACAAAAAATAAATACATACTGTCAGGGCTAGCCTTAGGGGTGTGTGACCACACAGGCTGAACTCCCCTGCACTCCTGAAGGAGGCGCAGGTAGTCCTCTTTTCCAGGCACCCAGTCACCGGAATGATTTGCCCAGTTTCCGGGGCGCCCCTGCATTTAACAGATCTGCATCCAGGGGATGCAGATACAGTTGAATGCCATGGTGAAGCAGGGAGCTGTCAGCTCCCTGCTTCACCATAAACTCAAACTAGCCTGCGCTCTTGCAGTGGCTGGGTTTGGGGTGGCCCCCAACGCTATGCTTGGTCCCCCGTACACCGTCGAGGTGTCACCTCGTGTTGCTGCTCTCCAGAAGGGATGGTAAGGCGTGGTGCACCCCAATGGGAAATAAGTCCAGAGAGTTAGGGTCTGCAGTTAACCAGTGTACTTCTTTACTGGAGAAACTCAAGTGCAAAATAATCCAGGCGAGGCTCAGGGCTGGCTTCTCCAGTCTCATCCCTGGCAGAAGAAGGGTTTGATGCTGAGGAAAGGCCTAAGCTAGCTGTCCCTCTCTCTCAGAAGGCTGGTACCCTGGTCAAAGGCTGGAGGCTCAATAGTACTGGTGGCTCCTTGGTCACAGGGCTGGTGACCCATGGTCTGTGGCTCAGCATCCCCATCTCAGCCTCTTCTTCTGGTCACTCATGCAGACTGGCAGGTGCTTTGACTGCTCTCCTTATATACAGCTTCTAGCTAAACTAGAACATTCTAGTGGGAGGAGTGGAGAAACTCAGCACAAACAGATACATTGTTACACTTTCCGTCTCTCATAGACTTACATTAGAGTTTCAGTGATACTCAATGGCAATAACACAGCAGTTTTTCCAGACAAAAATAAGTTTCCAGACATAACAACTAAACCAGACATTCAAAAGGTCAGTCTGTCTGGTTCTGGTGGTAAACAAGTCTGGCTTTTTCCCTCCAAAACATGCTCATCTTTAAACCTTATGGTAGCTGTGGAAAATTACCAGCTTTGAGTCCCAAAAGTCTCTCAGTATTCATTAACTATTTCCACAGAGCCTCACAAATACAGTGCAAATGAACAGGATATACACTCACCTAAAGAATTATTAGGAACACCTGTTCTATTTCTCATTAATGCAATTATCTAGTCAACCAATCACATGGCAGTGGCTTCAATGCATTTAGGGGGGTGGTCCTGGTCAAGACAATCTCCTGAACTCCAAACTGAATGTCAGAATGGGAAAGAAAGGTGATTTAAGCAATTTTGAGCGTGGCATGGTTGTTGGTGCCAGACGGGCCGGTCTGAGTATTTCACAATCTGCTCAGTTACTGGGATTTTCACGCACAACCATTTCTAGGGTTTACAAAGAATGGTGTGAAAAGGGAAAAACATCCAGTATGCGGCAGTCCTGTGGGCGAAAATGCCTTGTGGATGCTAGAGGTCAGAGGAGAATGGGCCGACTGATTCAAGCTGATAGAAGAGCAACGTTGACTGAAATAACCACTCGTTACAACCGAGGTATGCAGCAAAGCATTTGTGAAGCCACAACATGCACAACCTTGAGGCGGATGGGCTACAACAGCAGAAGACCCCACCGGGTACCACTCATCTCCACTACAAATAGGAAAAAGAGGCTACAATTTGCACGAGCTCACCAAAATTGGACTGTTGAAGACTGGAAAAACGTTGCTTGGTCTGATGAGTCTCGATTTCTGTTGAGACATTCAAATGGTAGAGTCCAAATTTGGCGTAAACAGAATGAGAACATGTATCCATCCTCTGATGGCTACTTCCAGCAGGATAATGCACCATGTCACAAAGCTCGAATCATTTCAAATTGGTTTCTTGAACATGACAATGAGTTTACAGTACTAAAATGGCCCCCACAGTCACCAGATCTCAACCCAATAGAGCATCTTTGTGATGTGGTGGAACGGGAGCTTCGTGCCCTGGATGTGCATCCCTCAAATCTCCATCAACTGCAAGATGCTATCCTATCAATATGGGCCAACATTTCTAAAGAATGCTATCAGCACCTTGTGGAATCAATGCCACGTAGAATTAAGGCAGCTCTGAAGGCAAAAGGGGGTCCAACACCGTATTAGTATGGTGTTCCTAATAATTCTTTAGGTGAGTGTATATCACAACATACATATAAAATGCAGTTACACAGTATTAAAAAGTGCAAGTTAACCCTTTCAAGTGGAATAAAGTAAAATGTTTAAAACTTTGCAATGGGGAAACAGGGGCAAATGTCCACAAATGTGCAGACTTCATAGTACCCCTGCTCCAGGGCACTACACACTCCAGCAGCAGGCACAATAAATGTATTGCTTTGTTTTCAGGGGGCATAGTATGTGACATGGGGCACAGTGTATGCTGATATTATAGATGATTTTATGTTAGTATGTAGGCGGCTGATGCGTTGGTGAAGCTGAAGACATTTGGGCAGAAAACTCTGCAGAAACAAGTCACGGCAGGGAGAAGTCTTAAAGGGAACCTGTTACCTTCCAAAACCATCCCAAGCCGCCGTATGTTTCTGATGTTGCCTTCCCTGCCCCTTCGCTTTGACTGACAGCGCTTATGCAGAGAGTTCGGCTGTCAGTCACGGCGAAGGGGCAGGGAAGGGGGCACGGTTACCGTGACTTGAAGCAAGGAGGCCGCTGCCTCTGTGACTTAAAGCATGTGTGGAGAAGCGCGCCGGGGCAGGGGATAAAACAACGTTTTCAGTACTTTTGCTGAATGTGACTTAAGGAAGAAAGGCATCATCAGAAACACACTGCTGGCGGCTTGGGATGTGACAGGTTCCCTTTAACATTGTATAAACCAGACGGGGGGAAAAAGGAAGAGGGGAACTCCGGAGGGGACGTCACCTGTAAGTCACTAAATGTAAATGTTTATTCTGCCACCGACTGTGTCTGATCAGTGCTGTAGTCATTTGTATGGTGTACAGCGTAATGATAGGTGGTAGCATTCTCTTTTGTGAAACTACCACTCCCAGCATAACTTTACATCTGTTCAGGCCATTTTGGGAGTTGTAATTTCCCACTTTACATACTTATATGTGAAGGGCTAACTTGAATATGCAAATTATATATATGTACTGATCTGTCTTTGAGCTGGTGCTGTATATATGTCGTGTATTGGTTCTGGTGCTGTATTTATTTACCACACTTTGTTTTAGTGCTGCAATTATGACATGAGCTCAGTTCTGTATTTATTATGTTCCTTACTTGGTTCAGGTGTTTTATATATGTACCGTACTTGAATCTGGTGCTGTATTTATGTACCGTACTTGGTTCTGGTGTTGTATATATGTACTGCACTTGGTTTTGGTGCTGAATTTATGTGACAAGCTGGATTCTGGTGTTTTATATATGTACCGTACTTTGTTCTGGTGCTGTATATATGTACCGTACTTGGTTCTGGTGTTTTATATATGTACCGTACTTGGTTCTGGTGTTTTATATATGTACCGTACTTGGTTCTGGTACTGTATTTATTTACCATACTTGGTTCTGGTGTTTTATATATGTAATGGAAAAATAACTAGGTGGGGCGATATCGTTTTGGAGTCCAAATATTCCCCATTTGCCAGAGCAAACACTGACTTCACAACCATATATGACAACACGGCTATGATATTGCCTTATATATGTATTATACTTGGTTCTGCTGCTGTATTTATGTACTGTATTTGGTTCTGGTGTTTTATATATGTATCATACTTGGTTCTGCTGCTGTATTTATCTACTGTACTTGGTTCTGGGGCTGTTTTTATGTATAATGCTTGGTTCTTGTGTTGTATCTATGTAATGAGCTTGGTATGGCACCACTACCACTGTGCATGCACCGCGTCCTCTCCATTCACTGCTATGGAACTTCCCATAGTGGTTAATTGAGGGGTGGTCGCACGTGGCTGTGAGGTATGTGTTGGTGCCTGAAAGACTTCTCTCACAGGGTGCCATGTAACCTAAGTCCAACCTTGCATACTGTACATGTAATTCTCACTTATCATGGAAAATTACTATTGCCTAAAATAGTGCCCATCCCACCTATCCCCACCCTAGGTTCAAAAGAGAAAGGAGAGTAAAAAAATAAATAATATGAATATATATAATAAAATATTGCTCCATTAAAATCTTATACCTATCCTGTCCTAATCTGTGGGCAGGAGATAAGTGTTTGTCGTGGGACAACCCCTTCAAGGCCCAGAATAATCCATTCTTTACAGAGTTAAACTTTATCAAAGTTTTTCATGTTCTTTATTCTGTGCCAAAATAATCAGTGCAAAAGGCATTGAACTTCCAAATGAATCCTAGGTGCTTATTAGAGGTCACTGAACTTGTAAATGGCTTTTATTTCCAAATACAATAACATTGCCAATTTAGATTTAAAGGGATCACAAGTTGATCGGAGGGGGTCCGACACCCGCACCCCTGCCCAACAGCTGTCAATAGCAATAGGCTCTGGGAGCAGACCGCTCCATCCACCTTGTAGTGGATCACTGTGGCGCTGCCCCTATTCAGGGTATGGTGCAGGCTCAGGTGCCAGCTGGTTTTTACAGCCGACAATTGCCTAAAGGGATCAATCCCTGACATTTAACCCCTGAAATGCTGCAGTCAATAGCAATGGCAAGTGAAAGAGATAAAAATACATGCCACAGTTGTATAGTGTGTACAGGAAAGATATTCCCCAAAGCTGGCCAAATGCGCAGCTCTAGTGAACGTTTGGTCAAATTTGGAGTCTTGTTGGCCGCACCTTAGGATAGATCATCAATATCCTTTAAGGCCTCTTTCACACGGGCGTCCCGGATTTGCTCCGGATGCGTCGCGTGTGCATTGCGGGAAACCCGCGCAAGTAGGCACGCAATTGCAGTCAGTTTTGACTGCGATTGCGTTCCGATGTTCAGTTTTTTCAGCACGAGTGCAATGCGTTATGCACGCGCGTGATCAAAAACTGAATGTGGTAACCAGACCCAAACCCGGACTTCTTTGCTTAAGTTCAGGTTTGGGTTTCTATTCATTTTATTATTATTTTCCCTTATAAGGGAGGGGTTGAAAAAGGGGTTAAAAAAAAGAAATAAATAATAAAAAAAAAAAAATTTTATTCATCCAATTGATCGCGCGGGTGTCTTCTTTCTTCTTCTCTCAGGACCTGCAAAAGGACCTTTGATGACGTAATCGCCCTCTCCACGTGGTGATCGCGGTGACGTCAGCGCAGGTCCTGCTGAATGAAGATAGAAGATCCTTCTATCTTCATTCAGCAGGACCTACGCTGACGTGGTGAGCGCGATTACGTCATCAAAGGTCCTTTTGCAGGTCCTGAAAGAAGACGATGCCGGCTGCGCGAACAAGAGGATGAGGCGAGTTAATTAATTAATTTTTTTTAACCCCTCAAGCCACATTTTAGTAAGCATTCTGTGTTAAGAATGCTATTATTTTCCCTCATAACCATGTTATAAGGGAAAATAATACAGTGATTAGACTTTAATGGGGTTGCTCATCCCTATCTCCTAGCAACCATGCGTGAAAATCGCACCGCATCCGCACTTGCTTGTGATTTTCACGCAGACCCATTCATTTCTATTGGGCCTGCGTTGCGTGAAAAACGCAGAATATAGAGCATGCTGCGATTTTCACGCAACGCACAAGTGATGTGTGAAAATCACCGCTCATCTGAACAGCCCCATTGAAGTGAATGGGTGCGGGTGCAATGCGTTCACCTCACGCATTGCACCCGCGCGGAATTCTCGCCCGGGTGAAAGGGGCCTAATACCAAACGGCATCTGATTGGTTAGACAAAGGGAGGGAGTATCATGCTCAGCGTTAGGGTCCATTCACATTGCAAATTGCGGATCCGCAAAACACAGACACCGGCCATGTGCGTTCCGCATTTTGCTGACCACACCTGGCCGCCACTATAATGGAAATGCCTTTTCTTGTCCGTGGTTTTGGACAAGAATAGGACATGTTCTATTTTTTTTTTACAGGGCCATGGAACGGAAGTGCTGATGCGGACAGCACACAGTGTGCTGTCCGCATCTTTTGCTGCCCCATTGAAATTATATGTGTCCGCACCCGTTCTGCAAAATTACGGAACAGATGCGAACCCATTTTGCGGACGTGTGATTGGACCCTTATTCATTGCAGACTGCTGATGGATGGGTTTGGTCACGTGCCCCTACATCAGTGGCCATGTTCGGACTGGACTTTAGAGAATACAGGGGAACAGACCGTAATAAACAAGGGGGTGATGCTGCTGAGCGGGGAACATCGGGGCTGAAGCTGTAATAAATCTATACTGTGCTCAAGCGCAAAAGTTGAGTTAATGTGGCCAAACCCTTTACGTTTTTCAGAGTGCTGCATCATAAAACAGTTAAAGTTATACTACAGCAAAGGCATTTTTTTTTTTTTATAATTAAAAGTTAGGCCGACCATATGCATTAAATAGCTGTCAGCTAAATGTTCGTTCGGCTGAAATCTATTACCCGAACACCCCCCTTGCCATACACATGCCTGCTGGGTTTGGCTAAGTGCAAGTGTCTTGAAAGGTGAAAAAGCCTCAGCCACCGCTGGTAGCATATTATGTGCCCAACAAGAAAAGATTTCAACTACCTGATCCTCAGTAGATGGTTAGGCGGTCTGTTTGGCCTGCGTATATCTAGGGTGTATGGCCAGTAGGGCTGCAGTAAACGATTATTTTAGAAATCGAGTAGTCTATCGATTATTTTTTAAGATTAATCAAGTAATCTAATAAGCAAAAATGAATTAATAGACTGTTTTCCTTTATAAAAACTCATCAGACCCCAACACCCTTTATTCCCCCCCCGTACGATCAGCCCAAGTGCATCAGTTCCCCCCCGGTGCCATCAGCTCTCCCCCACCCCAGTGCCATCAGCTCCACTCCCCCAGTGCCATCAGCTCTCCACTCCCCCAGTGCCATCAGCTCTCCCCCACCCCAGTGCCTTCAGCTCCACTCCCCCAGTGCCATCAGCTCTCCACTCCCCCCAGTGCCTTCAGCTCTCCCCCACCCCAGTGCCTTCAGCTCCACTCCCCCAGTGCCATCAGCTCTCCCCCACCCCAGTGCCTTCAGCTCCACTCCCCCCAGTGCCTTCAGCTCCACTCCCCCCAGTGCCTTCAGCTCCACTCCCCCCAGTGCCTTCAGCTCTCCCCCACCCCAGTGCCTTCAGCTCCACTCCCCCCAGTGCCATCAGCTCTCCCCCACCCCAGTGCCATCAGCTCTCCCCACCCCAGTGCCTTCAGCTCTCCCCCACCCCAGTGCCTTCAGCTCTCCCCCACCCCAGTGCCTTCAGCTCTCCCCCACCCCAGTGCCTTCAGCTCTCCCCCACCCCAGTGCCTTCAGCTCTCCCCCACCCCAGTGCCTTCAGCTCTCCCCCACCCCAGTGCCATCAGCTCTCCCCCACCCCAGTGCCATCAGCTCTCCCCCACCCCAGTGCCTTCAGCTCTCCCCCACCCCAGTGCCATCAGCTCCACTCCCCCAGTGCCTTCAGCTCTCCCCCACCCCAGTGCCATCAGCTCTCCCCCACCCCAGTGCCATCAGCTCTCCCCCACCCCAGTGCCTTCAGCTCTCCCCCACCCCAGTGCCTTCAGCTCTCCCCCACCCCAGTGCCTTCAGCTCTCCCCCACCCCAGTGCCTTCAGCTCTCCCCCACCCCAGTGCCTTCAGCTCTCCCCCACCCCAGTGCCTTCAGCTCTCCCCCACCCCAGTGCCTTCAGCTCTCCCCCACCCCAGTGCCTTCAGCTCTCCCCCACCCCAGTGCCTTCAGCTCTCCCCCACCCCAGTGCCTTCAGCTCTCCCCCACCCCAGTGCCTTCAGCTCTCCCCCACCCCAGTGCCTTCAGCTCTCCCCCACCCCAGTGCCTTCAGCTCTCCCCCACCCCAGTGCCTTCAGCTCTCCCCCACCCCAGTGCCAGCAGCACTATACCCCTGCTCCTCCTGACACCAAGAGTGCACAGTGTCATTGGTTGCTATGACGCTGTGCACTTCGGGCGCCCGGTCTTATTCGCACCAACTTACATTTCCAGCAGGGGCGCCTCCGAAAACTCCATCGTTCCGCGCTGCTCCATCGTTCGGCGTGCTTACGTCAGGAGGTCAGTGCAGCGCGGGACCATGGACGTGCTGTGGAGTGTCCGGAGGCCCCCTGCTGGAAAGGTGAGTATTCCGAGCGCAGCGGGAGACCACGGAGCGGGAGTAATAGCAAGTGCTTCACTCCCGCTCCGTGGTCACGTGACACGGATTACTTGATTTAGTCGAGTACTCGTTGCAGCCCTAATGGCTAGCTTCATGCAATTTTCTTTCAGCCATCTTTCTGTATCTGTTCCTGCGGTAGGACCGCTCCCTCTATTGTATCTGGAGATCATGTGAATTCCAGGCCTCCCCCCATGGCAAGGCAGTGCTAATGAGTATTAGCAGACCCACATCAGCATTACCAGTGACTGATATGATTACAGAGGGCTGTTTTCCCCTATAACTGAAGCTCCTATGGATGCCCCACATACTGGAAAACTACACAACCTTTTAGGACCTTACAGGGGATATATCATGCAAAAAATAACCAATAAATAATAAAATACGAATAAAGTAAAAAAAATGGAGGACCTCACAGGGATATAGCATGCGAAAAATCTTGATCACCTGCAACCGATACACATTATTTTTGTGTACATTTGCAAATAAAAAATAAAATAAAAAAAAGTTTAGAGCAAAATCGCGAAAATGTGGTCATTTAGGACCAAAACCGTCTGGTCGTTAAGGGATTAAGAATTGCTTATACACTAATGTCATCCAAAAGGGGCATGTTTGGAGCACCAAAAAGTGTTATTCTGTGGTGTCATTTAAGATAAATTATTCACAGTTTTTTTTAAAAGTACAAGAAATATTTAACAAAAAATTGCGGAGATTATCAAAAATTTTACGTCAAATCGTCTCCATCGAAGTATGTGGCCTTATAACATCTCTATATACAGTGGATATAAAAAGTCTACACACCCCTGTTAAAATGTCAGGTTTCTGTGATGTAAAAAAAAATGACAAAGATAAATAATTTCAGAACTTTTTCCACCTTTAATGTGACCTATAAACTGTACAACTCAATTGAAAAACAAAACTAAAAATCTTTTAGGTGGAGGGAAGAATAAAAATAAAAAAACGAAAATAATGTGGTTGCATAAGTGTGCACACCCTCTTATAACTGGGGATGTAGCTTTGTTCAGAATTAAGCAATCACATTCAGAATCCTGTTAAATAGGAGTCAGCATACACCTGCCATCATTTAAAGTGCCTCTGATTAACCCCAAATAAAGTTCAGCTGCTCTAGTTGGTCTTTCCTGAAATTTTCTTAGTCGCATCCCACAGCAAAAGCCATGGTCCACAGAGAGCTTCCAAAGCATCAGAGGGATCTCATTGTTAGAAGGTATCAGTCAGGAGAAGGGTACAAAAGAATTTCCAAGGCATTAGATATACCATGGAACACAGTGAAGACCGTCATCATCAAGTGGAGAAAATATGGCACAACAGTGACATTACCAAGAACTGGACGTCCCTCCAAAACTGATGAAAAGACGAGAAGAAAACTGGTCTGGGAGGCGACCAAGAGGCCTACAGCAACATTAAAGGAGCTGCAGGAATATGTGGCAAGTACTGGCTGTGTGGTACATGTGACAACAATCTCCCGTATTCTTCATATGTCTGGGCTATGGGGTAGAGTGGCAAGACAAAAGCCTTTTCTTATGAAGAAAAACATCCAAGTCAGGTTAAATTTTGCAAAAACACATCGGAAGTCTCCCAAAAGCATGTGGGAAAAGGTGTTATGGTCTGATGAAACCAAGGTTGAACTTTTTGGCCATAATTCCTAAAGATATGTTTGGCCCAAGAACAACACTGCCCATCACCAAAAGAACACCATACCCACAGTGAAGCATGGTGGTGGCAGCATTATGCTTTGGGGGTGTTTTTCTTCAGCTGGAACTGGGGCCTTAGTTAAGCTAGAGGGAATTATGAACAGTTCCAAATACCAGTCAATATTGGCACAAAACCTTCAGGCTTCTGCTAGAAAGCTGAACATGAAGGGGAACTTCACCTTTCAGCATGACAACGACCCAAAGTATACATCCAAATCAACAAAGGAATGGCTTCACCAGAAGATGATTAAAGTTTTGGAATGACCCAGCCAGAGCCCAGACCTGAATCCGATTGAAAATCTGTGGGGTGATCTGAAGAGGGCTGTGCCCAGGAGATGCCCTCGCAATCTTACAGATTTGGAGTGTTTCTGCAAAGAAGAGTGGGCAAATCTTGCCAAGTCAAAATGTGTCATGCTGATAGACTCATACCCAAAAAGACTGAGTGCTGTAATAAAATCAAAAGGTGCTTCAACAAAGTATTAGTTTAAGGGTGTGCACACTTATGCAACCATATTATTTTATTTGTATATTTTTTCTTCCCTCCACCTAAAAGATTTCAGTTTGTTTTTCCATTGAGTGGTACAGTTTATAGGTCACATTAAAGGTGGAAAAAGTTCTGAAATGATTTATCTTTGTCTTATTCTTTTACATCACAGAAACCTGACATTTTAACAGGGGTGTGTAGACTTTTTATATCCACTGTATGTTCCACTTTATGAGAACATAAGATTTTTTTTTCATCACATCTCTCCAATGATTACATGGCTCATACATGAGAAGACAGGGTGTGCGATGAAACCTGCCTTGTGTGAACATGATGGCATTTGGGGTACAGTAGAGGCCATGTGCACCTCTATGGAAGCCCTATTATGGCTCAGTCCCAAACTGAGCCGCAATATGGCCGTTTACATGTCATTGTCCTATATTTGAATCCCTGCAAAACATATTAATCTGATGCAAATACTGTACTCGTGAGCCATGCCGCGGTACTCCGGGGTCGTGTGACACAGATATGTAACTGGTTCCTTTTAAAAAACCTGGGGGGAGAGTGAAAGGGGGAAGTTGAAAGGTTTCAGAGGTGGAAAACTCCCAGACACTTTACTTTTGTTCGTTATCTCCTGTCTCCCAAGCAACAGCTCTGGTAAATATCTGCATTATTAATAATTAACCAGGAATATGACATTAGGTATGAAGAGGGACACGCGGCGCAGCTTAAATTCGTAGCCCGCAGTGGTATGGATTTCTCCATAAGTCACCTGTCATTGTGATCAGAGGAACAATAATGGAGATTTTCTTCTTCTTTCTCAGGCTACTTTCACACTGGCGTTTCTGGGTCCGCTTGTGAGATCCGCTCAAGGTTCTCACAAGCGGCCCAAAACGGATCAGTTCAGCGCCAATGCATTCTGAATGGACAAGGATCCGCTCAGAATGCATCAGTTTGGCTGCGCTTAGTCTCCGTTCCGCTTTTGAGGCGGACACCAAAACCCAGCTAGCGGCGTTTTGGTGTCCGCCTGACGATGCGGAGCCAAACAGATCCGTCCTGACTTACAATGTAAGTCAATGGGGACGGATCCGTTTTCACTGACACAATATGGTGCAATTGAAAACGGATCCGTCCCCCATTGACTTTGAATGTAAGTCAGGACGGATCCGTTTTGACTTAGGCTTTTTTTTTTTTATAGAATAATGCAAACGGATCCGTTCTGAACGGATACAAGCGTTTGCATTATCGGTGCGGATCAGTCTGTGCAGATACAAGACGGATCAGCACCGAATTCGCCTAATTTGCTTAGAGAATCAAAATAACTTGTCCCGGCCCTGTGTGCAGCCATCTGATTGGCCAGCAGAAGTTCAATGGGATGAAGCAAAGAAGATATGAAGCAGCAATATACTGATACCAAAGCAGGCTTCATTAATAAAAGGGGCTGTGGTCATGAAAGAACCCCTTTAAATTTGATCACCCACCACACAGTGGGCAGATTTACCAGTTAGGTGCAGTGGCTTTTTCTAAGACTACATGTGCCAAAAATGCTCCAAATTTTGGTGCAATATCCAACAAGATCTAGGTGCACTCACTTTAGTACCTGGACATTGAATGGGCACATTGGCACAGTTGGTGCCAAATGTGCACCAAATCCCAGAAATGTTGTATGATCTGTTGTTCCTTTATTATTCCTGCTAAAAGCTATGAATGAATTACTAGCAGTTTGCAATGAAGGTCCAGCTGGGGGTTACCAGTTGGGCGTGTGTCCCTACACTGTGATACTATCCAATCAGTGCTGTCAGCATCAGGGACACGCCTCCCCAACAGGTAAACACCCAGATGGATATTTATAGCAGATTGCTGGCGATTTATTCATAACTTCTAGCAGGAATAATAAAGGAAAGGCACAACAGTCAGGGGAGGTGAGAGGTCCTCCTTAATGGTTCCTCCTTCATGTTTTGGATCCACTTCTGGTTTTGGCTTACAAAAGCAGCATTGTAAAACTGCTCAAACCTGGGATAGACTGATGTTTTTTCCTTAAAAAAAAAAATTACACGTTTTATAAATTTGCACCATATCATACTACACCCCTAAGAAAAACTAATATCACAGCGGTGAGGGATCTTTACGTGAAGCAACGATGGTACAAACCTTTGTTCTGCCCAGTGATCAGACGATAAACGATCACACCCGATTGTCCTCGACCACGCGCTTTATCGTTTGTGGGCAGCGCCTTCCCCTCGTGTAAACAGGTGCTGTGAAGTCTATGGGGGTTAGGGGGAAAATGATCGATTGTACAAGTCGCTCACGATAAACGATCGCCCCTTCCATTTGCTCATTCTGCCCCACACGGGTCACGATTTGATTACAGGAGAACGTGAAGTTGCTAAACAGGAAATGAGCAATGAAAATAACATTAGGACTTTTTTATTCCCACTATAATGCTACAGATATAAAAGTGAATGCACATGACCGTCTAGCGCCACTTACTGGTCATGGTTAGAACAGAGGATACTGGCAGTGACCGAAAATATCTCTGTACATAGGAGTTCAGCTGAAAATACTCTAAATATCTCCAGATTAAATCGGAGGCATCCAGAGGTACAGCAGAGGACATCAGTAGTCCTAACAACCAGGTCTTCTACTGATAGGTGGGTTTAATGTGCTTCACACTAGGAAGTCAGACAGTCACTGTCCACTGCTGTACAAGCTCCATGGACATGGCTCTGCGGTGCACATGAGCTGATGATTTTAGAGGACCCAAAGAGTTACCTTTATTTCATAGGGTGTTTCCCCATGCAAGTTTTTCTGGACATTTTTAAATCCCAGCTGGAGCCTTTGGTGCTGTTATTTCTGGTCACCAGACCTTTGGTATCTCAAAGAGGTTCTGCGTCCACTACTGGAGCAGCAACTGCGCATGTGCTGCTACATTTCTGGGCAGCAGCGCATGAACAATCGCTTTATAGCTTGTGGAAGTGAAGCCTCTGCGCTTACACCACTACTTGGAGCAGCAGCGTAGGCGCAAAATTGTTAGGGCAGAGCTGAGATGTCCAGTCGTTTAAATCACGCAGCAGAACTCTTTTGAATCGATTTGCTCTACTTCTAACGTGTGTGTGTGTATATATATATATATATAAATAAAATACACATGAAGCTTGCTTAAAATGGACAGCTGTTTATGTGCATGCCCACCACATGCAATACCCCATTTCACCTTTAGTGGGCACTGCAGGGAAAAGGAGCAGCCACTTGTAATCTGCCCCAGCAAAACCAGCTTGTCAGGGCTTGGCCGTGATGAGACAACCACTTTAAGAATATCCTAAAGAGTTACTGTACTTTCACACAATTACATTTTATACAAAATGGTGTAACTAGCAAATTTCTAAATCACTTAATTAAAAAAATATGCCTGCATCTACCTGAAAAAAAGCTGCAAAATCATGGCCACTAGGGGTCTCACTTCCACCTAATTTGCAGTCCACTGCCTGTTTTCCGGCAAGATCCGTCCCTAGTAAAAGAGACTCAGAAAACAGCTGAGAGGAGATCGTGAGCCTGATAGAAAAACTGCTTCTACATTGCTTCTTATCTGTGAGCTGTGAGCTGAAAACAAACATTGCGGGAAGTAAGGCAAAGGATGTCACAGCAGTACAGTGCTGGCAGATTTCTGCTTATGAGAGAAATGCATCTAGCTGTGCAGCTGAAACAAGGAATAATATGGCTGAAAAGACATTGATTACAGAAGCCCCCAAAGACCTGTTCCTTCACAGTTATGATCACACAAGGAAGTGCAGCTATTATGCAACTTTTTTTTGAAAACTTTAAAAACTCAAACTGTATCACAGAAATAAACACAAGCAAATGAGTAAGTGTCATAATTTTTTAATTAATCTTCAGTGCCATTCCAAAATGCAAACTTTTTTTTTTTCTTTAGTGTTAACATAGTGAGTCAGGAATTGAGGGTAATACCCCTCCCTCCATCCCATAACTTGGCAGGCTCACCATGAAGGTTATAAAAATGATGGTCCATATTACAGGGATCACACGCAGGCATAGTGTTAAAAAGATCGCCACGGCGGCCTCGAATTAATATGCAGGCAGGAAGTCTTGTAATTAAGACTGCAGACAGATGAGGGAGCGGTGAGGAAATACCTTCATACTCCTCGGTGTGTGGCATTATAGCATTAGTATCAGCGACAGACTGCTTCGTAATGCATGACGACATAAATGATGCTGTGCAAATGACCATTTTTAAAAAGCAGTGTATAGGACGCACATTGCACCCTTCAATCTTCTTTTAAGACCGAACAATTGTACAACAAACTACGCAAATCCATTTGGAGCCAATGTGACAGACATAGATATATATTACTGGGTAGCAAGATAGATCACAATTTAAAGTGACTGTCCAGTCTGAACTTAAACAGGTCAGCACCTATAGGTGAGGACTGCCTAATATTTATTTTCCTCTGTGTTACTTGGCTGATTTTTTTTCTCCCTTTAGATCTATTAGGCCAGAGCTGTGACCAGTGACTACACTTTGCCTACAGGAGGAAGTCTGAGACACACCTCCCGTCTCATCATTGGTTAAGGCTGCAGCTCTGCCTTCTCTGATTGGCTGCTGTGTATAAACAGAAGTCTATGATAGGCTCACCAGTCAGAGCATGGAGAGTTGATATTCATATCAGCAAGGGCAGAATGATTATAAAGCACAGATTACTAAGGATTAATTATCTGGTCACATATAAATAAATGAAGCTTAGAAAGGAGAAGACTGGAAAGTCACTTTAAAGGAGTTGTCCAGCTTTGGTGGGTGTTTATGCCAGACCCCCCTACTTCGCTAGACTTGCTCCCCACTGCTGGCTTCCAGCTTCCTCAGTCCCTGCTGCCAGTGATGTACTCAGGTCCCCGCTCGTAAACTAGGGGGACATGTCAAAACTGTGGCCAGTCATTGGCTGCAGCAGCACACACGACCCCTATCAGACTGGAAGTTTACAAATGGGGACCAGAGGACATCAAGAGGTCCAGAGAGGTAGAGGTCTCCTCCAGAGGCCCCCAAAGCTAGACAATCCCTTTAAGGATTGCTACTGAGTGCCAATTTCTATTATTTATAAAGACAGGCATGTTATATATTCTCACCACAGTCTTCTCTAAGGACCATACCAATAATGGTGCAGAAGTAGTGAAGAAATAGCAATGCAGGATAAAAGGCTGTCCTGCAAGGAATGCTAACCACAGTGGCAGGACCTTTCTATAGGGTTTCCATTAAATACCTATATCTATACATAGCCATTTCAGAGTATATCGATTTTTTTTTCAAATAAACTATTTATATCAAATACCCACAGTGCCAGGTGGGGTACTACTGGCGACACTGGTGGTATGGAATTGAACCGAGGCCATCAAACGTAAATGGAGAGTACTGCAGTAAGTAGGACAACACTAAACTATAGAGAGTCATCCCCATCGCTCCAGTCCACGATGATTACGGACTGCTACCAATGTGCATGAATGCATGCAGCAGTGCCTCCTGGTGGGCTGGAGGGGAATGGAAACCACAGCAGAATGAAAGCCTGTCTACTGATTGCAGGCATCAGGCCCAGTAAAACCTAAGGGGGAGATTTATCAAACTGGTGTAAAGTAGAACTGGCTTAGTTGCCCATAGCAACCAGTCAGATTCCACCTTTCATTTTTCACAACTACTTTGGAAAATGAAAGGTGGAATCTAATTGGTTGCTATGGGCAACTAAGCCAGTTTGATAAATCTCCCCCTAAATCTGTTGCAGCCAGTACATATTGATGACCTATCCTCAGGATTGGTGGAGGTCTGACTCCTGGCCCCCCCGTCGATCAGCTGTTTGAAGAGGAGGTGGCGCTCCTATGAACACGGCTCCCTCTTTATTATACTACTCGCTGCCTCCGTTGCAGCGGTGGCGCAGTGTAATTACAAGTGCTTGTCCCATTCAAGTGAATAGAGCGAGTACTTAATAATAATATAATTACACTGCGCCGCTGAAACTTCAGAGATGACAGGCAGTGTAATCTTGAAAAAGGAAGTAGCGCCTGCACAAGCGTTGCCTCTTTTTAAACCAGCTGATCGGCGGGGGGGGGGGTGCCTGGAATCGGACCTCCAACGATCAGATATTGCCGAACTATCCTGAGGATAGGTCATCAATATCTTATCAGTGGACGTCTGACTCCTGGCACCCCCCCCCGCCGATCATTTTTTTTTTTTAAAGAGGAGGTGGCGCTCTTATGAACACGGCTTCTTTTTCATTACACTGCCTGTTGCCTCCCTTGCAGCGGTTTTTACAAGTGCTTGTCCCATTCAAGTGAATAGAGAGAGAGTACTTCAGAGATGACGTGCAGTGTAATCTTGAAGAGGAAGCAGCTCCTGCACAAGCGCTGCCTCCTCTTCAACGGTCAGATATTGCCGACCTATCCTGAGGATAGATCATCAATATGTACTGGCTGCACAACCCCTTTAAAGTAACCAGATGGCACAGATTTTGGCACAATCTTTGACATTAAGGGCATAGCCGCACGGTCAGGCGTCCTGAAGCAGCTTTGGAAGCCAAAATCAGGAGTGGATCATAAAAGTAGAGACGGTATAAAAGGACAGATACGAATTCTCCTCTTTTTTTTTTTTTATTGGCTTCCACAACTACCCCAGGTAACCTGACCGTGAGGCGGTACCCTAAAAGGAAAACATGTCTTGCCATCAAACGTATCCCTGACGGAGACGGTTTTAATGATACCGTCCCTGGTGTCTCCCTCATCTCTGCATTGAGGCCCCTTTTTGTGGTTCAATGATGCAATGAAATATATACAGCCTGGAATACAAGGGGGTGGATTGTACACCCTCCCTGGGCATGGAGCAGCCCTTCCCTTTTATACAGTCTGTAAAGAATATACAACAACATATGTATATATTTATATATTTATAGGATATGCTATATCTTTTTTATATGCTTTCTTTACAATATTAAGTTTTGTATTTTTACATAAACTACAAATGACGCTGGGCAATGGCACAAACACAGCAGCGGGTGGCGACTAGAACATGCACAATAGCTTGCCTCTTAGCAAGACGTCAGTCCCTCTGAGCCCTGCAGGATGGCAGTAGTCTATAAACAGTGACGAGAAGGCAAGGGCTTAGAGGAGGGAGCCGGGCCTAGAGGTCATCCAGAATTAAGGCATTCTTATTTGCACAGAAAAAATAAATAATTCAGCCAACTACTCGGAAATCAATAGCCCGTAAGGCACTCAGGCAGAGGGTTCAATAAAAATCCCCCATATTGTAAGAGACGTCCTGAGTGCCCACTGCCCCGGCAGTGATATAATGCGAGGGCGCCAGCTTCCCTATTAAAAGTACATACACATCTATGTTTACAAGATGACACAGCACGATGGTGCATGTCAAGCACATGGGTCCAAATGCCCTCGACGTTGGCCAAGTCAATACCTTTCGACGATCTTGGCAAAAAACTGAAGGCTTAAAGGGGTATTCAAGTAACAACAAGCTATGAATGGACCAGTGATCTCATTGGGACCGCCGTAAAGAGTCAAGGGCAGCATTCGGCTATCTCAGGTGGCCTCCTAGAGTTTGAATGGAGCGGTGGTGTGCACACTTGACTGCCACTCCATGAAAACACTATAGAGATCGGTTGGGGTCCCAATTTAGCAGTTAGGAGTTACTTTTTGTAACCGGAATAAGCCTTTAAAGGTCCCAAGGAGGCACTTGCCTAACCATAATTGAAATTGTACTCCTTACAAGAGAAGAAAAATTTTGAGGACCTCTCACCTCTTCTGACATGTCTGTTTTTGTAACTACTTGCAATTTCCCCGTGTAGTAAAAATTCAGGAGCATCTATTCTTATGACCTTATATCCTTTATTATTCCTGCTAGAATTTATGAATGAATTGCTAGCAGTTTGCATTAGTGTTATGTGTGCTGGCCGTTCCATCCATTGGGGACCATCCGTGTGGCTGCCGCAGACGGATCCAAACCCATTCAACTTGAACTGTTTGCGGGCCACGGGCACGGCCGTGTGCATGATCCCTTAGACTGGTAAAACCCATCAGGACCTTCAATGGAAACTGCTAACAATTTATTTGTAACTTCTAGCAGGAATAATAAAAGAATAGCACAACTCAGAGTCAAAGGAAGAGATGCTCCAGAATTGTTATTAGAGGAGGAATGCAAGGAGTTACTAAAAGAGACACGTCAGGGGAGAGGACGGGTCCTCTTTAAGCAGGGATCAGTGGCAAAAAACGTGCATTTGGAAACACCGTATACTGAGCAAAATCTAACACTCATGAAATAGCTACTGTGCAAAGGACACAAACTAACTCCAGTGTCAAGATGTCCCCGGCAGTGAAGATAACCCAAAGGAGGACCACACGACAAGGGCCGACGAACAGAAAACATGTATGTAACAGGGGAACAATAAATACACAATTAAAAAACCAAACAAAAAGGCAATAAAGTTCTAAAACACCACAGTAAAAGCTGTAAAACCAGTGATGGGGGGTTGGGACTTCAGTGCAACGTGTAGGCCGTTTCGGCCTTCCTAGGACGCCTCAGCCCCAAACGACTTTGACACATGAAGGCATCTTTCAAAGAACCCATTATTGTGTGAACGACGTACCTTGCGATGAACAGTTCAATGAGAGGGACAACATGGCTCTTCTCTGTATTTGAAGAGAGAGGAATCAGCGTCATTTCCTTCCCATACAAAAAGAGATCAAGAAGACTTTGGATTTTTAACCCATCGCTGCTAGAAGAGTCTCAAGGACGTAAAAGTGCCAACCACTATGGCTCCCATAGGGTACAAGTCTTGCGCTCCGCACTCTACTACTACTTGCCAGGCCCGCTGTTTCCTGAAGCAAAGGAACTGGTGCCATCCCAGATGGCATTGCACATTTGTATCCCTCCCATCCATGATACGGAAGAGAGGCTATCCCTCCAATATCCTTTTTGACACTTACACAGTAGTTTAACACATTATCTGGCATTTTTTTTTTAAGCTTGTACAGCTACATTCCTTACATATGGAGGTCAGTCAATCAACATCCTTAGGTGATTCACTCCTTTGGGGCATATGCCACTATGAACGACAAATAAGTGTTTATTAATTGGCACAGGATTTGACTTAAGACAGATATATGTTTGGCCGTGTGTATGGCGTACGTGTGTCACAGAAGAAAAAAAAATACTGCAATGTGAGTACTTGAAGAACCATCTTCATATCTACCACCGCTTATTCTAAGGAATCTGTATAGCAAGTGCGGGAAACACAAATCGGCTGGGGAAGGGGGTATGGTGGTGCCGATCAGCCATCGACTTTCCTTTTGTAAACAGGACAAACTAAAAAAATAAAAATCTGGTCGCCATAGTGAAAAAACAAAAAAGCTTTTTTCAGACTGCATGGCAATAGAGGGGTTCTCTTCCTTTTGTACATATAGTAAAATACGGTCCTTAAACGGGTTGTCCGGTTTTAGGAAGAGACTGGACAACACAGGGGATCCTCCACTGCAGCCGGTTGAACAAACCATGGCCTTCAGGTCTGCTCAGTTCTTTTTGCAGGGGGATCCCACGTGTTGTCCGTTTTCTTCCTAAAACCAGACAACTCCTTTTAAAGGAAATGGACACAATTTTTTGGGATGACTGCATTTTACGCTAAAAGTCATTTGCTCAATTGGTCTTTATTAAAAATGTTCAGCCGTTTTTGAGACACAAGGGTTAAAAAAAGCAGTCTGTTTGCAGAGTATCAGTTCTCAGAGTTTAGCTATAGTGAGTGTTTATGAGGTCAGGAGATCAGAGGTAAGGCTCCACATGAGCCTCAGGACTGGGAAGAGAAACAGACAGATTTCTTTTAACCCCTGTATTTCAAAAACAGCTGAACATTTTTAAGAAAGACCAATAAAAAAAGATTTTTTGCCTGAAATGAATAAAATGCAGTCATAAAAAATGTGCCCCAAAGGTGTCCATAGCCTTTAAAGGGGTTGTCTGACTTCAAGAAGAAAACTGACAACACATGGGATCCCTCTGCAGAAAAAACAACAACTTAGCATTACTTACCTGATTTCGCGCCAGTGCTCTGGTTATCCCGGCTGTTCTCTGTTCAACCGGCTGCAGTGGTGACGTCACGACAACATGTAACTACAGGAGTAACCCCTGTGTTGTCCGGTCTCTTCCTGGCCCAAAGGTGTCCATAGCCTTTAATAGTAAGGTGCTCTGACAGCCAGTGTTTTCAGTAGGTCTCCCATGGATACAGTCATGAATGGTATACGTATGGGGTGCTGGTGTGATTGTATATAACCATTATAGATTTTAACATCCTGCACGTCACAAGAAATGGGACAAGGTTGTAGTGTTAGTATTTATGCTGGCTACTCAGTACTGTCTGCAGATCCCAAAGATTTATGGGTGAACCCACCAATGATCTATCCAGGTCTATGGATTCCGCCCAACAGTCCCACAACGTCGCCTGTCAGGGGAAACAAGGGTCAGATAAGACTGGATCGTGACCTGCCCAAACCTCTGTCACCTCCACCTTCCATAGGCCTGGTTTGCTGAGATGACCAGTCAAGTTTAGAATCTGTTGGAGGTACATGATGGGAGGACCTTGCGATGGACACCTCTGATGGAAGGCATGCAGTAGGCTACACCATTCCATCATGGAAAAGGATAAGGAACATTAACATATACTGTCCTAACGAGGACCAAAATATATAAATATATGCGAACTGTAATGTAAACATAGCCCAAGAAAGTTGGGGAAAGATAGTTTCAACTAGTGTTTGGCAAGACTAAAAGGGGTGATTACTTTTTAGTAAAAATTATCCTAACTCATATGTGTCAGTAATATCTGTGCCATGGTGGAGGACCCCTTTAATTCCCACCACTGGAACCCTTAAAATTACAGATAAGACAAGGCCAAATGTATAAAATACAATCATAGCCGACACCATGGCAGGAGGAAATTGTGAGGCAGTACTTTGTATAGTGTATGGTCATGAGAAAAGCTCATGCTTTACGATAAGCTAGAGCAAAGCATGTCTAAGTCTTCTAGATGTAAGCTCTAAGGAAGATCTGAAGGCTAGATGGTTTGCCTAAGGCCTCTTTCACACTGGCGTGTGCGGCCCGTGGTCGTGCTGCGGCCCGCAAGATGCACGAGCACAGTCCGTGGGGCAGCCGCAGTGGATCGCGGACCCATTCACTTGAATGGGTCCGTGAATGGAAGTACGGGACGAATCCCCACGGAAGCGCTTCCGTAGGGTTCCGTGGTTCCGTTCCGCATCTCTGGATTTGCGGACCCATTTAAGTGAATGGGTCCGCATCCGTGATGCGGAATGCCCACGGAACGTCGCCCGTGTATTGCGGCCCGCATTTTGCGGGCCGGAATACGGCAACGGGCCGCACACGCCAGTGTGAAAGAGGCCTAAAAGTGATGGTGAAAAGGTCCGATCTTACAGCCTGGGAAACAATCAGGTCGTATAGAAGCACAACTTTGTGTGATCTCACTGCTAGTGGGATCCATGGACTAGATAGTAGGACACAGGATCTGAGCATCATAAAAAAGGGACTACATTTCTATGGCTACCTTGAAGAGAATGTCACGATAGGAAGTGTAACTGTATATGTACCTGCAATGATACAAACAAGAGATCTTAAAGGGGTTGTCTCATCATGGACAATGGGGGCATACCGCTAGGATATGCCCCCATTTTCTTACAGGTGCGGGTCCTGCACCTATATTGAGAACGGAGCCCTGCAAGTGAAGGAGGGCGCACTGTGCAGGCGCAGCCGGCCTCTATTCACTTTCTATAAGGCCTGCGAAAATAGCCGAGCGCATGTGCGGTACACTCCCATTCACTTCTATTGGGGGCCGGCTCGGTGGTGGCCGGACCGCAGTCCTCCAGCCACCCCCTTGGTGGGCTCCGTTCTCAATATAGATGCGAGTCCCAGCGGCTATTTTCGCCGGCCCCATAGAAAATGAATGGAGGGTGGCTGCGCCTGCACAGTGCGCCCTCCTTCACTTGCGGGGCTCCATTCTCGATATAGGTGCGGGACCTGCACCTTTAAGACAATGGGGGTATATCCTAGCGATATGCCCCCATTGTCTATGATGAGACAAACTCTTTAAAATGAGTTCCCACACTACATCAGCTATACCGGGGAGAGGTCCAGCCTACAGAGATTAATGAATGATGCCCCTTTTTCTCAAACATTTGTCTTTTTAAACATGGCACCTAAATGTAATGAAGGCAGAAGGGGTGTCCTTGTTTGCCCCAGCTGGTACTGTACCTACACACCTCCGCAATAGTATGATCCAATATAAATACCCAAATGCAGACCAGAGGTAAAACCACCCCGAAAGCCTACACAGTTTGTCTGTCGTCAACCACACCATCTGAACAGACTCCTGAAGCAAGGTTGGCAAGTAATCTTGGCTGGTAAAAAGACAAGCCACGCAAGACTGCCAATGTAGTGGCATCTTCTTAGTGCAATGTATCACCTTCCTTGGTTTGTGATCTTCACAAAAAGGTCTGAAAATCCCTTTCAGCTGTGCAAAGTCTGTAACACAGTGGTGCCACAGGCATAAAAATAAAAATTGATGGTGGGAGGGCAGCTCTCCCTACGACTCAATTACCACAGGTAACTAAGCTCTGGCTTATCTCTTCCTATTGTAAGCTTGCATTATTCTACTCCTAACGCTGCATTTCCATCAAAGATCCTGGACTCAATTGCTTATGTGCGTTTTGCTAGAGAGCGGAGATGAGTAGTTCTTCCGGTTTGCCGTGAGTTGGTCCTGTAGGTGTGGCAGTCCGTGTGGGATCAGGGGTCAGGCACTCCTGGCTGCTCATACCTGTCGGTGTAAGGTCCATGAGTTCACCTGAAGAGCTAAGAGGGAAAGAGGCAGAAACAGATATGCCAGATGATGGATCTGCTGAGCCGGCAAAAAGGCGGGGAGGCTTCGGCACCAGATTTGGCTCAAACTGTGCTCTTAAGAGTATCTCTTGATCACTTATAGACTTGGGCATTTCACGGTCTGTTCCTTCTGACACCATCATATGATAAAGGTCCTGCAAAGAGCCACTTTTACTGTCTAGATTGAAAAGACTGTCTATAAATTCTGCAAATTCTAGTACTTGAGGGCTTGGAACTTCGGTGAGGCGTCCATTCTGTAAAGCCAGTTCCTCCTGGGCTGGGGTCTGCACCCTGGTGGTCTCTGCTCCTGCAGCCGCTTCTTCATCCCAGGGTGGCAAATCTCCGGGCGAGGACCGACCACTATTATGGATAATCTCAGTGTGCTGGCTCTCTTGAGAGTGCTTTGAAAGGGCATCTGCTCCAAGCAGCTCAGTACGAGAGCTCAAGGATGGATTCTCCTCTGGAATGGTTGGGTCAATGAAGAAGCAGTGCGACTCATCCCGCTCCAAGACAGCCCGCAAACTGGGCGAACCGCGAATACTTCGGAACCCAGAAGAACGCCTGGAATCGAAGCTGTAAACTGACTCGTTGTCTGAGAGGCTCTCCATTGTAGCTAATGGCGCTCTGCGGTCTTGCAGTGACACCGCTAGGCAATCCTTGGTGCTCATCAATAAAAGCTCAACGGGATCCTTCAGCACCGGGGACAGAAGACGGGAGTCATAAAATCCCTCGAGGCTGATTTCAGACTGCTTACTCCTGCAGAGGTTTGGGCAACAGAAGAATAATATCAATACAAAGATGGAGATAAAAGAAAACGGCAGTATGTCAAAGGTAAAAAGATCCAGTATTTTTTGGACTATAAGACCCACCCGACCATAAGACCCCTCCCAGGTTTAGACAACAGGAAATTAGACAATAAATATTTTTTACTAATTAAAACTAGGCCACCCTGACTGTAGACCATAAGACTCCAGATTCTTTACTGCTAAAAAATTAAGTCTTATAGTCCAAAAAATACGGTCATTAATAGTGTCATTATAATGACTGCATTATAGTAGGGTACATTTTTAAAGGGCATCTGTCAGCAGATTTGCACCTATGAAACGGTCTAGCACGTTTTATGTGCGCTTGGCAGCTGAAGGCTTCTGTGTTGGTCCCATGTTCACACGTGCCTGCACTGCTGAGAAAAATCATGTTTTAATATATGCGAATGAGCCTCTAGGGGCAACCGGAGCGTTGCCTTTACCCCCGGAGAATCTGCTTTCTCCAACTGATGCTCCCTCTGTGCTTTGATTGAAGGACACAGCAGTTGTAGACAGTAGAGCAGATAGGTGTAACATCAACGCCCCCGTTGCTCCTAGAGGCTCATTTGCATATATGAAAACATGATTTTTCTCAGCAATGCGAGCACATATGAACATGGGACCAACACAGATGCCTTCAGCTGCCAAGCGCACATGTAACAGGTCAGCCAGTTCCATAGGTACAAATGTGATGATGGTGCCCTTTAAGCTCCTCTGGCTCCTTAACAGTGTTAACAAACTGGCGGGCCTCGGACTATATGCAGCTCTCATGCACCTGAAATGGTCTATCTTCTCCTATGTTATGAGGGCACTGTCGCATCTTATTCTCCCCCACAAGATCTGTTATGTGTGTTTTTGTATATACCTCTACGTAGGGACCCTAGAAAGTGTCTGAGGAGTCCAAGCAAAATAAAATATATGGAGAAAACTTGGTCGCAAAAAAAGTCACACAAGTATGTCAGCTACCCCTTTAACAGACCCTAGCTGAATGTAACGTTCGAAAATTATATTAAAATCTGTCAGCAGATTTGTACCCACGAAACTGCCTGACCTGTTACATGTGCACTTGGCAGCTGAAGACATCTGTGTTGGTCCCATGGTCATATGTGTCCACATTGCTGAGAAAAATGATGCATCATATGCAAATGAGCCTCTAGGGGCAACGGGGGCGTTGCCATTACACCTAGAGGCTCTGCTCCCTCTGCACTTTTATTGACAGGACCAGGTGTGATGAGGTTTTCACTGCCTGGCCCTGTCAAAGTGCAGAGGGCATAGAAGTTGCAGAGAGAGCAGAGCCTCTAGGTGTAATGGCCACGGCCCCATTGCTCCTAGAGGCTCATTTGCATAGAATAAAACATAATTTTTCTCAGCAATGCGGACACATAGGAACATGGGACCAACACAGATGTCTTCAGCTGCTAATGACACATGTAACAGGTCAGCCAGTGTCATAGGCACAAATCTGCTGACAGACGCCCTTTAAGTCAGGTTGACCACCACTGCTCTAAAAGTCTGTTACACTGTGAGACTATTTTACGTATGTTCTAATATTTACAAGGCCAAATCTACAAATTTGAAGAGTTTTTCAGTGATTTTTTTATTTTATTTTTTCATTTTCTCTTACTGAAACAGTACAAAGCTCGTTCCTTGACTGTGTCGGGTACTGCGCCTTTTACTTGGAGAGCACACTTGCAATAAGAGACGCAATCCAGGGACAAAAGTGAACCTGTCACTAGAGCTATAAAAAGGGGAAAAAAAAAATCCTGACCTTCACACTATACAGGAACGTCCACATGGGATGTGTTTTGGGTCAGAAAATCCACAGATTGCCACTGATTTCAGGGCGATATCCACAGCATAACTTGACATGCAGATTTTATTTTAACCAGTTTAAGACCAGGCCATTTAACACCCTATCTGACCAGGCACATTTTCCATTTTTCTTTTAGTAAATGGGTCTTTGAAAGTCATAACTTTTTTTTCTGTTTGGTTCTTTGAACAGTTTTTGCAGTAATTTTTTTTAGGTGATACATGGGGCTTTATATTTTGTCATTTTTATTTTAGTATTTTTTAGAGTTAGCAAAAAAGTAAAAAAAAAAAAAAAAAAAAAAAGCCTGTTTTCCCTTTTTTTAAATGTATTTTTGATGCATTGGTTATGGTTTCCAGTGGTGAAACTAAAAGGTGTGGTGGTGGAGAAGTCAAAGATAAAGACAGATATTAAATATTGAATTGTCGCTGTCATTTAGAACCAACACACAGGCCCATCAAGAATGGAAAATTATTCCAAAAAATTGCCATCTGAACTCTCATGCCGAGACCGCTTATCTTCTGTATGTCAGTATGAACCGTGGGCGAGAACTGACCCAGGATTTCAATCCCAATGATAAATGTCTCCTTTCCAAACCCTTATATCAGTATATAGGGAAACCTATAAAAACACAGGCAGACATTCAAAGGAAGAGCAATTCCAGATTCTAATCAGTAAGGATTTATGCCAGAGGAGCCATCAACCTACCGAAACGAGGGACTGACGAAAACTAGGCGGGGAGGGATACTCACAGGCAACTATGACAGATAGAGATGGATGAGGAAAAACAACAGCGTAAATGTAAATATGATAAAGATTGAAAAAAAGACTCACAGATGAGAGATTACTAATCACGACAAACAGGCCATGGTAATGCAAGAAAAACCTGACAGGACAGTGTCCATTACACAGGCGAGCAAAGAGAAATTACACGACCCTGAATAATGAGGACAAGAAACATGCGTAAGGAAATGGGGGAGAAGGGCGAGGCACAGAGGGAGAAAAATAAGAAATCAACAAAATATGAGGCACAGAATTAAAAAAACACATCAACATTTGATGGGTCAAGAGAAACCAGAAATGCCACAAAATAATTTCCCAAAGAACTCAACTCATGGCACAACCCCTCACTGGTTTTCCCGCAAGTTTCCCGCAACTTACTTGGTGCTGCTGTTCCTCCTGTTGGCATTTGTGCCAGGCATGATGGCAGGGATCACCTCCAGAATAGGAGGCGACAGATGTGGCGGCTGACTGAAGATCAGTTCTGGGTTCAGATCAACTTCTGTTGGACTCACCATCACTTTGGCAGCTGAAAGCAGGGCGGTTTTGCCCTTGTTATAATTTTCCAACACCTGTTTAGGAGAGAGAGATATAAAGGGTATCGGCTCTGTACGCGTGGCTCCTTGTACCTTGTTATTTCAATGGCTGCCAAGTAATACAAAATCAGCAAGTCTAAAAGGGGTTGTCTCTGGGATTAGAAACAGGGTCTGCTCCCCCCCCCCCCCCCCCCCCAAGATACATGGTCACTATTATGTATGGATTATTCTGGTATTACATTTAAAGGGAATGTGTCATCAGAAGATGACCTGTCGTTTAAATAGTGTTTTTATGTTATATATTTAAAGAATTTTTGGTGGTTATTTTTAATAAATAAAACAAACAATTCTGCAGTTTTAACACTAATAAAAGGTGCCACTTCTTGGTCTGTACAGATCACTTTACTGCAGTTACCTGCTTATCACTACCGGCGGGATTGGAATGACAGATATCACCTATATACAGTTAACACGGGATCCACCGGTCATCATAGGTGATATCACAGCTTATCTTCTCCCTCCTGACCTCACTGAGGTCCCTTCTGTCCATTGTATCTATAAATCATACTGGCTGCTGAAAGCCTATTTCTAAATGCTGTTAAGAACAGCTCAGGCAAGATGGCCGCCCCATTATTATTTTCAGAAAGTAGAATAAAAAAATTACAAAATCAGAAAATAAAAACATGTCAGAAAGAAATTGGTGTCACTATCAAGTTTTAACTAGCAGAAAAAAAATTCAGCGACACATTCCCTATAAGTAAATGGAACTGAGCAGCAATACTGGATAAAAAAAAAAGGACAAAGACAACAGATCACAGGTTCCCCCCCTTCCCCTTTAAGAAATCTCACGACATATAGTTATCCCCCTAACCTTATTGAGGCCTTCCATTACCACATGTGGAAGGTGTTCATGCAGCATGGCTGGGGAGATGATTACTTCTTCAAATGCTTTGTTGTCTCCCCAAATGGCAAAGTAAGTGGGTTCCTCTTGATCCCAGAAACTGTGAAAAAATAAAGTTTTGATGATCTGTTCATCATCAGCATCACAGAACAGCCTCCTGCAGCCCCTACAATACCCGCACTGAGACTCACCAGCACTGCTCTGCCGGGTGATTGTGCACAACATGAATGATCCGTCCAGGAGGGTAGAGCGGGGTGCTGGCTGACAGCGCTATGGTTAGATCACTGGGGTGAGTCCACAGCCGATTACTGGGCACCGTTATCCCCTCGGATTCATCAGGAAGTTCTGATTTAGGTATACACTTAGTGCCCCCTAGAATTATCCGCCACTAGAAAAGGAGGATGCATTTAAATACAGCAGTGCAATAAAACCAGCCCACGTCAGCAAAGTAATCTCTCCACATCTAACCTTTGGCTTGTTGCTCCTCTGGAGAACATCTAGGAGATGCCTGCGGAATCCTTCAAGTTGAGACAAACCAATCCTAAAGGAAAAGAAAGATCAATGTACATTCAACTAGGAAGGTTACACTACAGAAAATCTTTTTTTTTTTTTATTACCTGGGTACTAAGTCTTTCCCAAGCACTACAGACGTAACAAACTCCTTGGAATACTCCATGGCATCCTCACTGAAAAAAAGCGCATGGTGCATTAGTTAATGAAGCTTATCCATTGGCATCTTGTAAATTAAAACATGTATAGAACACGTACCTTAGGAGGCCCCCTGGTGGAGAGTAGGCAAAACACTTTAGGGAAGGGTACTGGGGACGCAGAAGGAAGGACAGAATAGCAGCGGTGCCGGCTCCAAGTGAGTGGCCCACTACAATTAGGCCATAGTGTTTGGTTCCACGTCCCTGGGAACACAAGAAATTGTCCGTGTGACCAAGTCAGCAGTAGCTTAATCTACGAAATGTTAGAAACTTTTACAGAAACTTTATGGAAGGGGTCAGCAAACTTCAGTTGTAAAACTACAACTCTGAGAATGCATGAATGAAGCATGCTGGGAGTTGTAGTTTCACAGCTGGAGTGCCAGAGGTTGCAGTCCTCTGCTTTAGGATGCGTCATTTATTTTGCTGCAGATTGGCCACGGATTTGACACTATGCTCTGCAAAGGGTGAAATCACGAGACATACCCATAGGCAGACCCCCACTGATCTGTAATTGATGACCTCTCCTATGGATAGGACTGTCACCTGGAAAACCCCTTTGAAGGTGGCAGTATATTTTAGACCTTATACCCGACTGTCCCCCTTATTCACAGAGAGGAATAAGCGGCTGCCGGACCCTTTATTTGGTGGCTCAGGCTACTTTCACATCTGTGCCGGTTTGGAGATCCGGCAGAGAATCTCAAAACCGGAATTAAAGGGAGTCTCTCACCTACTGGCCACGATTTAAACTGATTATAAAGCTGTGTGGGACACAAGTACATGGCGCTAATGTTACCTTTGTCAGAGTCTCCAAAGTGCCAAAAATCAAGTTTTAAAGATACGCAAATGAGCCATCGCAAGTGCCCAGGGGCGGCTCATTTGCTGCAAGTGCCCAGGCTCCCCCGGCCTTACTCGTGACTAACTCCTCCCCTGTGTATCCTCCGGCCAGCCCTGTATGCGCGTGACGTCATTCTTTTTCTGCAGCCGAAATCCGGCGTCTGTGGGCAGAGGCATAGTGATATGCAGTGCGCAGGCGTGAAGGTGATGCGCGCAGGCACCGGAATGGTTTCCCCACCTCTTGGGACCCTATTTTGTACTGCTGTAAATGGAGAAGTGGTCTTGTATGCACGGCTCTGCCCATCCACTTCTACGGGAGTTCCAAAAACAGCGTAAGAGTTGGGACCCATTCAGACAGTCGTAGATCCGCAAAACACGGATACCGGCCATGTGAGTTTCCGCAATTTGCGGACCGCACATGGCCGCAACCATAATAGAAAATGCCTATTCTTGTCCGCGAATGCGGACAAGAATAGGACATGTTCTATCTTTTCTGCAGAGCCGTGGTACGGAATAACGTGTGCTGTCTGCATCTTTTGAGGGCCCATAGAAATGAATTGATCCGCAGACCTTCCGCAAAATTATACGGCCGTGTGAATGAGCCCTAAGAGTGACTTACTAGTTTCAGAACTCTCACAGAAATACACAGAGAGCTGCGCATGCGCGGTCACCTCCCTATTCACAGTGGAGCGAGTCAGTGCCTCAAGATAGGTGTGGCATCCATACTTATCGGACACTTATCCTGTGCATTTGCCATAAATGTCCATAATGAAATACCACTAGAACGGTGCTTAGCTTTCATATATTTTCCGGGATTAGCCTGAAAACGGACCCACTCTATACCGTGAAACATGACATGGAGGGAAGATGCCCTTCATGTTGATGACACTTATCTTTAGTCTGTGCATCTTACCAGATCTCTGCCAAATGCCTGAGACAGCACCATTTCCTGCTCCAACTTCTTCTTAATATACTCAGCAGAAAGAACCATTCCCTGAAAACAGCAAGACAGCAGCATGACATCACCGCGTCTGATCATAAAGGTGGCATGACAGGGAGACATTACTGAACGGCAAAGAGGACTTGCCGCTCATCTACTTCCAAGGGGTCATGGCAGCTTGCAAAACTGTGTGCATGATGTAACGAGCATGACTAATACGGATGGTGCCAGAGTCACATAGAGGTTAAGAGATAAACGGGGCACTAAACTTATTACGTGTTGCAAAGTCAAAAGGAATTATTTGAATGTATGTAAGCGTATGAGCCCGAGGTGGTGACTTCTGCAAACACCATGATTTCAGAAAACATCTAATGGAGTACTGATCGTGATCACTGATTAACTCCCATAAAGAGCATTAGGATATCTGAACACATCATGGAGATCTTGGAGATATATGAGGGAGAGCCAAGCCAGGCAAAGGGTCTGCGCTCTACACCCTCCATGAGCCTGAGAGGAAAGCTGATGCAAAAAAATAAAATAAAAAACGGACCCATACCTTGTGCCCTAACCATGTCCCATGGTGACCCTCCACTGGCAAGCGCTCTGCATCTCCCGTGAGGTCTGTCAAGGCATCCTGGGAACATGAATAGTGAGAAGTTTGGGACGTCTTACAAGACACACACTACTTGTTCTTAGAGGGTTTAAAAAAATAAAATAAAAAAAACCACTTAACACCCTATCCACAGGATGCTCGGCAGGGGCGACTCGTTCCGCAGTTTGAATGTAGCGGTGGTCTTGTATGTCTGCTGCAGCTCTATTCAGTTCTGTGGAACTGCTGGAGAAGGTCGAGTACAGAGCTTGCCCGTTTCCAGACGTCCTATACAGCCGAATGAAGGGGCAGCGGACATGTGCAACTGCTGCTCCATTTCAAATAGGAACGTGTGATTGGCTAGGGCCCCATCTGTTACACCCCTGCCATAAGACACGCCTCAAACCCTGTATGGGGTTAATTTTTTTTTTTTTAAGGGAGAACCCCTTTAATAAGAAAGCATGCCTACCTTTGGAGAGAGTGTGCCACGTATACTAATCACCACTTTCTTCTTATCGTGATCAACAGCCACAAAGAATGGGGTTTCATAGACCTGGAGAAAGAGAATAAGTGATGAACGCCAATGACACCACATTAAAAATATAGATGAAGGGGGAAAAAATAACTTTCTAAAAACGCCTAACTGGTTAATTCTGTACCTACCATAGACTGTAATGGCAGCTGGCATGCCTGGCATCCTGCATCATGAAACACTACTGATTGCAGAAGAGCCAGGAGAAGGACCCCCCACAGGTCTCAGCTACATCATGGCCAGTGTGGTGTACAGACAGCCATAGGGTCCCTTCTAGGTCCCCAGGGATAACTGCTGCTCCATTCAACCCTATTGACCTGCTAAGGACAGCCGAGCACTTGCACTCAGCTATCTCTGGCAGCCCCACCGAGTGAAATAGAACGTCGGCAGTTCAAGTGATCGATGGGGGCCTCAGCAGTTGACCCCCACCAATCAGACTCTTATTCCCTATTGCTGTCATGGGGCAACCCCTTTAACCCCTTAACGAACAGGCCCATTTTTTTTTTTTCCTTCTCACATTCCAAGAGCCATACATTTTTACATTTTCCGTTCATATAGCCATAGGAGAGCTTATTTCTGTGGGACAAGTGGCACAATATAATTTACCATATCTTGTATTAGAAAACGGGAAAAAAATTATTTGTGGGGGAAAATTGACAGCCATAAATTTTTATATATCCGTCTAAAGAGCTGTATGCGGGGCTCGTTTTATGAAGGGCAAACTGTAGTTTTTATTGGTATAATTTTTGGGGAACCTATAATCACGGTTATTAAATTTTTTGGGGGGGACAAGGCGACCAAAAATGGTGAATTGCATGTTTTTTGTTTTTTTTTACACAGTGCAGGAAAAATATAATTTGGGCATTTTGTGAAATGACAATATCTGTTATGGGTTTTTTTTTTTTTTTTATATGTAAAATTGGGAATGAGGGGGCAACTTGAATTTTCTTATATTTCAGTGTTTTATTTTTGTACTTTTTACACAATAACTTCTAGTCCCCTCAGGGGTCTAGAACCCGATATCTTCTGATCTCTTGTCCTATGGACCACAATAGAATACCATTGCAGTCTATGAGATTCTGACACTCTGAAGTTTACCTGGGAGGAGGGCTCTGACATATCGGTCGGTAATCCATTTACCTTCCCTGTATGTCTTCATGTGTTTACTAACTCCCATAGGAGTTTATTTATTCAATAGGATTGGAAAATGGACCCGAAGTCGGCTTCGGTACAGACTGGTACCTCGGTACCGAAGCCAACTTCGGTTCCATTTTTTTAAATGGTTTTAAGGTTTAAAAATTGAGGTATTCATCGAAGTCTCGCGATAACTCACTTCGCCTCGCCGGAGTCCATACATTTGAATGCTGTAGGGAGACGAACCTCCGTACAGCATTCAAACGAAACCCTAATTCTAAATGACTTGATATCTCAGCGCCCTCTTGTGTTCTCTTTGGGTTAGTACCTGTAGCCACTTTTCATGAATTTTTAGATTTTTTGGTGTTTTAATTAAAACTTATATTGATATTACCTATGAAGTGTTTTTTATGTCCTATAGGGTACAACTGCACTGTAACGTGTCGCGCAACATTCATGGATGGATTTTTTGTGACTGCCGCGTGTCAGCATGTCGCAGTGCGACACCATAGACTAGCATTACAAAATATGTTGCGCGACACGTGTCGCCGTATAGCCCGAGCATTACTCCACAGGTGCCGCTATTGACTGCAGCATCTGTGGGCTTAAATGACCCAGGGTCAGCGTCATCGCTGATCCCATTGATTGCGGACGGGTGCCTGCTGTATTATACAGCCACGTAGAATGGGCTCAGCACAGCAACCCTCTCCATACAACACCTTACACGTAATGACGTAGATATACGTGACTATGCATTAAGGGGTTAATGATAGGGGACACCACAGATCTCTACACCATCCGCAGAGATAACACTGCCACAGTAATGGCAATGCTGATGGCTGCTCAGGAGCTGGTGATGTGATACCTGTGTGAACGAAGCTCCGAAGAAGATATCATTTAAGCGGTCAGGTCGGCCATCACCGGCTACCATGGGTAACGGCTCAATCTCCTTACTATGGTCTTCATAAACGAGGCCACTGACCATCAAGAACAACGCGACTGAGGAAAGGTATATGAAGCAGACAGGAAAGAAGACTAACCGCATCATGACATGAAGTGTACACAATGTCCACCATGTTCATGTTCTCATCCAGGAAGTGACGCTTTATAGCAATTGCATTACAACCGCAGCAGTTATCCTCCTCGATGGTAACTCCAGGGGCAAAGCGAGGACGAGAAGAGCAGAGACAACAGCAGCTGCTGCAGATGTCAAACCAAGAACATAGAGACAAGGAAGTTAGACAGACAAGGCCAAGCTGTAAAACTAACATGTACAGCAATATATACACAAGGCTGAGGCCTCATACACACAAGCGTATTTGGCATCCGTATCACACAGACCCCAGATAGGGCGTTACCGAAGCTATGCATAGCGCCGTGGCGGTAAATCCAGGCAGGGTTTGATGGTATTGGCTGAACTGCAAGTTCTATATCATATTGAGTTCTAGGAGCTCTGAATTCATGTTTTTCTACAGGTAACCTTAAAGGGCTTTGGCATTATCTTATGGAACTTCTAAAATGCCATAAACTGCTGTCACCTGGTATTAAAAACTCTACATTCCCCCTCCTTCCCTACCCCTGACCCTTCCCTGCAAGGATATGGTTGGCAAACACTGGACAGAGGCAGCTGCCGCGTCCACACCACTCAAGATTGTGGCAGTCACGTGATTCACTGACACGACCGTTTCCCCGGCTGAGCCCTCTTTTGCGCAGGTGCTAAAAGCATTCAGTGCAAGCGCATATACAGCAGATTCTGATCACTGTGCCTCGCTATACGCTGAACGTTTTCAGCGCCTGCGCAGGAAGGTAAGCAGTCACATCAGTAAATCATGTGAGTGCCACCATCCTGAGGGCTTTGGACACCGCAGCTACTGCCGTCCAGTGTTTGCCTGCCATATTGAAGGGCAGCGGGGGACCTAGAACTGATGTGTTGCCGTATAGGCCCTCACATTAGTGCATTGGTAGCTGAACCTGTCGAGGGGTACGGCCGACAGTCTGATGTGTTCGCAGAACTCCCGAGTCCCCCCCGACAGATGATGTTGGGGGAGAGAAGGATCGGGCAATGTGAATATTTTCGTCTGATGCTTTTGCTCTCCCAAAGGTAGTGGCGGCAGCGATCTCCCTCCCCCACTCAATACACATACATGTTCGGCCAAGCAGAACGTGCATGTGTACGAGGGAGTCCGGAGACAAGCGCTCGACCGACAGATACCGAAAGAGGGATTTAGAGTTTTCTTCGCTGGTACACACACCTGTTTATGGCATTTTGGAAATTTCACCAGAAAGTGGTCAACCCCTTTAATCTTTGAAACAGAGCCCCACTCAGGACTAAGTGGCCGTAATACACGTTTATTACACAGCATGCACACGCTTGTGTACACGAGGTCTTAGCATAGAAAACAATAGGAATCTTAGTATAACTCACGAGCACGCGCCCGCCAATCGGCAGATGCCACAAGTCGGTTTCCGGATGAGGTACATGGGCCAGCCATATGCCGCCAGTGCAAACAGCATGTAATAACAGACCTCCTTGTACCGCTGCATCTCTTGCTGTAGTAAGACAGAAAGGACATTGTGAGAAGAGGTGAACCAGGACAGGCCGTACCTGCACAGGGCGCGGCAATACTCACTGCATTTTTCAGGTCCAGATATTTTGTTTTTCTAGTGACTGGCATGCCCGACAAGAAAGCCAATATATCATTATTAGCCTGAAAACAGAGAAAACGCAGAAAGTTAGCGATTTTATTTCAATAGATAACATATCTACATTGCATTAACCCTCGTCTTTGCTGTACCCCATCACCACATAGTCTTTTTTCTGATGCATCATCAGACCTATTATTTAAATCATGTTTTTATCTTAAACATTTTTTCTTTAGAATGTTTGGTGAGATTTTTTTTATTTACATTTTTCCATGTCACTATCTATATAAAAACAATTTATAAACCGGTAATCCTGCAATTTTCACACTGGCGTTTCGGGAATCAAGGTTTCCCCTTCATCAGGAGCAAGTATAATACTTGCTCCTGATGAAGGGGAAACCTTGATCCCCGAAACGCGTTGAGCCATATATTATACAATAAAGGTGATTTGATCAGAAGCGCTGTGCCTCGCTGCCATCATTCACTGAGATTCTACACACAATCCTGGCCAGGGGGGAACCGTCACACGTGTTACGTGCTTATCCTGCTGACGACCCCCCAGTGAAGTAAGTGCCGCACTGGATGTTTTTCCATCCATTTTATCTCATATTTCTTGTTTTTAACCCCTTGTTTTTAATCTCCTGCCGATACCGTAGCGGGAAGTGAACTTTATCTATCGGTTTCAATCTACCTTGTACTTTTATTTTATTTTTATTTTACTTTATATTGTGTACTACTGTACCACCAAGACATTACATTACATTCTCTACCCACTCCTAGCTTGGTTTGGCGCTTTCGTACGTTTCTCCATCTCCCTTGGTCAGTTGAACTCCGTTCAATTGACCTCCCCCCCTTGTGTATCTCATTTCTACATAGAGTGCCTTCATTGGACACTTCTTTAGCTGCCTTCCTTGCGTTACTCGGACCTACTGGACCGCCACTGTCGGCGCCTACTTTCACACATTCTGGGGATTTTTCCAGATCCTTGAGTGAACCTCCCTGTCAGATCAGGATAGCCTTGCCTAAAGACTTCTTTAGGAGAGGAATCTGATCCACACATGCCTCTGAAGACCTGGCTTCTGCATGAAGCCATAACACGATTGTGTGAACCCAGCTGAAGGTTGTATATGGGCTTAATCAGTCCGCGTCAAGCTCATATATTTTGGTGACCCAACACCAAACCCAGAAAACCCCTTTAAAGCAGGCACACATACTGAAAGCATCCACAACATGGAAAGACAAATAGTAAAACCTGTTGGGGTTCCTGAAAAAAAAAGTTCCCCAAACTGCTCCTATGGGGGAAAAAAAATGCAACTAGTCCCCAGTAAACTTATGGTACTTCAGGGATCAGCAACCTTCGGCACTCAAGCTGCTGTGAACCTACAACTCCCAGCATGCACACGTTTTTGTAACTCCCATAGACGTGAAAGGAAGATTCTGGGAGTTGTAGTTTTAGAACGGCTGGAGTGCCCGGGGCTGCTGATCCCTGTGACATTTGCTGCTTACTGTGGATGTGAACAGAGCCTTATATTTTAACTAGATTTTTACTGCAGAGGTCTGCACCAAAAACATGCAATTATTTCATTGCACATGAACATGGCGTGAACAGGAAATTCCAGCGAAGACCTCACTGGGATTTCCTGTACTTCCACAACCACCATTAAAAGGGATTCTCATCTTGCCATTCGTAAGGCAAGAGGAGACTAAACCCTGACCACCAGGCAGCTGGGAAACAGCGCAGTGCTCCGCGGGGATGGGATGGACTGGGAACTTAAAATGGCCCTGAAAAAAACCTCAAGGCCTCATGAAACTCGCACCATTTAGCAAGCAAGTTCAGTCAGTTTTGTCTGCAATTGCGTTCAGTTGTTTTTTCCGCACAAGTGCAACGCGTTTTGATGCGATTTTCACACGCTTGATAAAAAAAACTGAAGGTTTACAGACATCTACTAGCAACCATCAGTGAAAAACGCACTGTAGCCGCACCTGCTTGCGGATGCAATGCGTTTTTTCACTAAAGCCCCATTCACTTCTACGGGGCCAGGGCTGCGTGAAAACCGCAGAATATAGAACATGCTGCGTTTTTCACGCAACGCAGAACTGATGCGTGAAAAAACACACTCATGTGCACAGACCCATTGAAATGAATGGGTCAGGATTCAGTGCGGGGGATATGCGTTCATGTCACGCATTGCACCTGCGCGGAAAACTCGCTCGTGTGAAAGGGGCCTAAAAGTGGTCCCATATTGTATGCAGGTCCCAAATGACAGAAGAAGTAGGTGGGGCCAGCAATCCTGTAATGCAGCACAAAATACCACCCCAACAGAATGAAATACCACAGTGCAGCATACACTGCTGCCCCCGCTGCAGTATTCAACTGTATCACTGTCTTTAAGATAGTGATATGGTTGAATTCAGAAGGAGACCTTCACCCAGGTGCATAAGTATCTGATGTTTCTAGAATTAGTTAATGCTGACACCATCAGATCATTATGTTCCCAGCTACCAGCTGTGAGGCGCGGCCCCTGGGCATAAGCCCACCGGAAATTTTCATGTAGTGTCTATGGCCAAACTGCCCCTGGCGCCTCGCTGTTTCAGCAGCTCCCATTGCTGCGCAGCGCAGGGCCGGCCCAATGAGCTGTTTCCTGGCCGTCTGGGTTAGGACTCATCTTGCCTTAGTAATGGAGAAATGAGACAACCCTTTAAAGGGGACAGTGATCTCATCCCTTTGGTGCAGACAGTGATCAGCTGGTCACACGTACACTTGATAACGTCTCAGGTCGAACTTATTTCTATATATTTTATATATTTTTTCTTTTGTCACGCATTTATTTCCATAGTGAGCCGTATAGGTCGCCGCGGCTAAAGGGACCTTACCTCGTCCAGCACTGCGTTGCGCTTTGCTCTCTGCCTTTGGCGCAGCAGAACTAACCCAGCGATGATGTCAGATGGCACAATATCCAGATCTCGGAAAAACTCTGCAAACAAGTAAGCGATTTCTGAATATGCGTCCTGAAAGAGAAGGCGTAACTTACTCTGTGCACATATACTCCATTCTTACATATGAATACGGTGCATGTTATTGCGGATTGCACTGCATATAAGTATAGGATGGACACAGCGTCAGGGATAAGGACCGCCTTATTCCTAGTTACTAAAACGTTTGCTGTGATAATATAGGTTTTATGGTAACATGTTCTGGTGTGATTCACATTCATATGCATTTGTGTTGCCAGCCAGCAGCCAGTGATGAATTGGTTTAAGGCTGCATATAGGCCGAGATGTCTGCCTCATACCTGGGTAAACAGGGGGGTAGTTAGCACAGAGATGCTAATGAGGATGGGCCCGTTTGCTGGTCAGACTCGGGACAGGGGACAGCAGACTCGCCGGCGCCTTGTGTCAGCATGGGGGCTTCCTAACCAGAGCATGAACCATAATCCATAATCCTTCATAACTTGTTCAGGAGGGATCGGATGTCCCCAAAATCTAGCTTATCATCTTTGGTATGATGGGGGCATCGCATGGACACCAGACATGGCGTATCAACTCGCCTTCATCTTCTTATTAAAATAAGGATCTCATCTTCAGAGCGTCCTGGATGTGTAGCGTTTGATAGGCTAGGACTCGGAACGATGAGATATGAATTATGAAGAAGGGCTGGGGTCTGTATCTTCACCAGGGCAACTGGGAAACTATCTTTTTGATATTTTCATACCCGTTCCCTAGTTGGCCAGGGGGGGCCGGCTGCATGGGTAATGAAGCTCGGCCCAGAGGTGGGAGTGAGAATCGCCCTCAGGCCTGCCCCTGGAGGAAGGGCATAAACATGCAATGCCTGGATATTTGGGAGTCACAGAGTGGGAGATGTAATCGAATTGGTTTCTGCACCATTACTCTGCCCAAATCTCCTGGGAGGAAAGGACTTTTACCAGACAAATGTTAAAAGGAACCTGTCACCGGGATTTTGGGTATAGAGCCGAGGACATGGGTTTCTAGATGGCCACTAGCACATCCGCAATACCCAGTCCCCATAGCTCTGTGTGCTTTTATTGTGAAAAAAATGATTTGATACATATGCAAATTAACATAAAAAAAGAGTCATATCTTACTTGTGTGACCAGAGAAGAGTCATATTTACAAGCTCTGACTCATCTCAGGTTAATTTGCATATGTATCAAATCGGTTTTTATACACAATAAAAGCACACAGAGCTATGGGGACTGGGTATTGCGGATGTGCTAGCGGCCATCTAGCAGCCCATGTCCTCAGCTCTATACACAAAATCCCGGTGACAGGTTCCCTTTAAGCATTAGAACTTTCTATGTTTTCTCCATTTTATTTTACCATTGTTTGCCATTTATGTAGGTCTCTTGTTCATCATTTTCTGTAACCAAGTGCTGTCTATTTTTTATACATTAAACCTAAAAATTTGATGGTTTGTCTTGTAACCTTAAAGGATAACTGTTGTATTTTTTTTCTTTTGGGAGTATTGGATTGTGGGGATTAATATCACCTTGGTGGCCCTATTTGCACTTTTCACTGTGTATTCAATTACCCCTTAATTCCACAGTTTTGTTCCCTGCACTGCCTACTTTTACCTGTGCTTAAAATAGGGTTGCTAGGCATGGAAGGACGGAGGACGCAGCGTGCAGGGTCAGATTACTGACAGCCAGGGACTGTAGGTAAATGATTAAAGCCAGGTCCTCCCCAGCAGCTGATAACAGTGCCTGGGCTGTGTGCACTTCTCCCTGTCCCTGCGCTTGGCAGACGCTCCCTCACTCAGCAGAGCTGGAGAATGCAGAGTTGGAGCAGCGCAGAGCAGGGAAGGGAGATCTGCCGTCTGCTCAGTGTATAAATGAAAGCAACATGTGGTAAGAGGACCCCTCTGTGCTGCAGGAGATTAACCCTTTAGGGGGAGGGCTCTGGTTACTGACACTTTTGGGGGGCTATTGTTACTGCCTAGTGAGGGCAGGCAGGATTAGCCTCAGGGTGAGGGCAGTGGCGGCCATCTTAACTGAATAGTGAGATTGTAGTTTTATGCAGACTGGTTGCTAAGGGCTGAATCTTATTAAATATGGGGTAAGTCAGTTTAATAGTAACTGATTCTGGAATATCATGTTATTAGTAACTACGTATATGAAAATTGAAATTAGGGTCTAAATGTGACAGTTATCCTTTAAGAACCTGTTGGCTCCATGAAGAGTGTGTGTGCAGCCTGAGGACGTATGTTGTTTTTCCGTGAGGCTTGCTATCATGTGGGTGTCCGCTTGAGAGTGGAACACTCAGGGGTGTCCTGTCGACCTCATAGCTGACGGGTGGTGGCAGTGAAAGTTTCGTGTTAGTGAGTGGGTGTGCTTGCAGGCTTCAGGTGGACGATTTATGCTCGAGTTACGGCCCGGCATGGGGCGTAACAGCGTGTGAGGGCGTGAGGTGAATCGGCCTGAAGGGCTTGGGCAACCCTTGTCACGTGGCGCGGTGGGCCGGTCTGGTCCCCGGTACGTGACACACAGTTTCTCGTAAACAGAGCAGAGACCGTATACTGGTCCCATCTTATTACACAAGAACCGATTCCCTGGAGCAGTGTCAGTATGGTACCAGGAACCGGGACCCCCCCAGTGGACAAATGGTAAAAGTGACTTTTTATTTTAATACTTCTAGCTCAACTCTACTATGAAGGCCTAAAAGGGGGATTTACACCGCACATATGTTAGGCCAACGATCGTGGATCCAAAGTTACTACGAATCCTGTGTAAATGTGCCGCCAATCACTCGTTCATCGGGTGAATTCATCGTTTATGCAGCAGGTTAAATCATCGTTTCTGGGCAGTAGAATATGCAGTAGCCATCGCTTGTCCCCATACAATGGAGGTGATCGATGCATCTAAACGCAGCTCTTTTCTCCACTGACGACCAGGCGATCATCGTGAAGGAACGGCCCTTCCCGATAATTGCTGCTCCGTCGGTGTCTGTAAATGGGCCTTCAGACCATGAACTAAATCATCCGCATTGCTGAAAACATATGGATTTCAGTGATCTACTCAAGACTAGTGTTGATCACGAATATTCGAATTGCGAATTTTAATGGCGAATATCGGCACTTCGAGAATTCGCGAATATTTAGAATATCGCAAAATATATTCGTAATCGCGAATATTCTTTTTTTTTTTTTTTTTAATATCAGTTTATGCGAATATTCGCAATCAAGAAAATAATGCCTGGAGATCACGAATTCGCGAATTCTCAAATATATGGCGAACATTCGCCCAAATATTCGCAAAATATTGCGTATTCCAATATTGCCCCTGCCGCTTATCACTACTCAAGACCAGCTGAAGGCCTGAAGTCCTAAGCTGCACATGATACTCTGGAGAACAAGAGACAGTTCTCTGCACATGCCATAATAGAGGAGCAGCTCATATGAAGATCCACACAGACGTCCAGATCACTGGGGAGCAGGAGCAGGACCAGTAAGGGGGGGGGCGCACCACTTTCAGCGTTCCTCCAGAGAACTGAATCTCAGCAGAATACAGCTTCCTAGGCTTGTTCAGAGAGACGTCAATGAGTGCTTGACTTTCTTTACACGGCAATCTGGGAATGGTGGAAGGTCCCTGGGGGGCTAGAAACGCGTTAATTATGCCAGTAATGCTCCATAACCTCCTCTAATTGTATTAGAAATGAGGCTGAAACAGATTACAAGTAGTAACGACGCCCAGCAATCCGCATCCATCTCTGCAATGTTACCAGTGCTAGCGTGAAATCAGCTAAGGCCATGTACAACCTCTGCACCTGGAATCTCCTCTTTACACTGTCTAATGGTAAAGACACTGCATTTCCAGCCAAACGACAGAATGTGCATAAAAACTGGTGTAGTAAATCCCTTAAAGGGCATCTGTCAGCAGATTTGTCCCTATGACACTGGCTGACCTGTTACATGTGCACTTGGCAGCTGAAGACATCTGTGTTAGTGCCATGTTCATATGTGTCCGCATTGCTGAGAAAAATGATGTTTTAATATATGCAAATGAGCCTCTAGGAGCAACGGGGGCGTTGCCGTTACACCTAGAGGCTCTGCTCTCTCTGCAACTGCCGCGTCCTCTGCACTATGATTGACTTTAGGAAAAGTCAGGGCCAAGCGTGATCACGTTTACACTGCCTGGTCTTGTCAAAGTGCAGAGGTCCTGGTAGTTGCTGAGAGAGCAGAGCCTCTAGGTGTAACGGCAACACCCCCGTTGCTCCTAGGGGCTCCTTTGCATACATTCAAACATCATTTTTCTCAGCAATGCGGGCACATATGAACATCGGACCCACACAGATGCCTTCAGCTGCTAATGACACATGTAACAGGTCAGCCAGTGTCATAAGGACAGATCTGCTGACAGATGCCCTTAATGGACGTTAGCATAACAGTCACTCAAAACCTAGCCCTCAATTCATGTAAGTAATTGACAGAAGAAAAAAAAAAAAGCTGCTATTGGTAAATGGACAGGACAGGTGACAATGACAATTTAGAGTAGGTCATTACCTAGATAAAAAGTTTGCACTAAGGGAACAGTCGAGTGACTATTTCTGGTCTGAGTTCCACCCAAATATCGTTTCGTGAAGGATATCATTACAGGAAAGTAGGCCAGGTCACCGCTTCTCTTAGGGAAAAGATTTGTTTTAATAGGATCCGTTTTCTTTAGACAAAACATGGACCATAAACATGGTTCAGCGATTTCACCCCACCAAAGGTTTCTTCTAAAATTCTGGAGGAACAGGGTAGCCTCAGGCCACGTCAGCTTTTCAGCAAAACCACAACCAGGACCTGTGTACAAAGTAGCAATCTGCAAAGTGCAGAACAGTCTGGCTTGAACTGCAGAGAATTGCAACATAGCTCCATTCAAGGAGCCCCCGCCGATCCCATATTGATAGCTTATCCTATGGAGAGGCTATCAACATGAAAATCTTCAAAACCCCTTTAAAGTGCGAATAAAAATAAAATAAAAAAATGCATGAAGTGAAGGGTGGTCCTAAAAGCGTTTTCTGATATTTTTTACTGATGACCTATACTCTGGATAGGACATCAGTATCTGATCGGTGGGGTCCGACACCTGGGACCCTGCCGATCAGCTGTTTTGAGTAGGCCGTGGCACTCCTGTGAGCACCACTGCCTTCTCACAGTTCACCAAGCACAGCGCCGTACATTGTATAGTGGCTGTGCTTGGTATTGCAGCTCAGCCCCATTCACTTGAATGGGACGGAGCTGCTCCTAGGCCACGTGAACGATGAATGTGTTGTCACTGGCCTAGGAAAAGCAGATAGAAAGCCACGGCGCCCACAGTAGTGGTGTTGGACCGCCACCGATCAGATACTGAGGATAAAATCTTGGAAAACCCCTTTAAAGAGCCTCTGTCAGCATGGTCAACCCTATTAAAGCAAGCATACTGCCTGGTAGGGTTGATCATGCTGATTAAAATGATACCTTTCTTTTGTCTGTATGTTAAACAGCTGCATGGTGTTTTTATTCATTTGCAAATTATCAAGTTCAAGCACCAAGGGGCCGGCCTGAGTTCTTGGAGCACTACCTTTGTAACTCCCCTCTGCTCTGCACCCTCCACCGTCCCCTTGATTGACAGGGCTAGACATCAAGTACGGTAAGGGCAGAAGCAGCAGATGCAGTCATCCTTCTCATATCAGTGACATGCAGCTCTGGCTCAACCTTTGCCTTTACATTAGGGAGTATTTTGTATGAGTATTAGGAAAGAAGTAACGTTCATCCCAAAGCTGTGTCATAGCACAATATCATATACACTGCTTACAGCATAACAAGTACAGCATTACTTGCATCAGGCCATTTTGCCATTCACACAAGATTTTAACCCCTTAGTGACCAGCCTGTTTTGGGCCTTACTGACCAAGCGTTTTTCTTCCTTTTTTCATCGTCGCCTTCCAAGAGCTATAACTTTTTTGTTTTTCCGTCTACGTAGCTGTAGGAGGGCTTGTTTTTATACAGGACAAGTTGTAGTTTTTAATGGTGTCATTTTGGGGTACACATAACTTTCTGATTAACTTTTATTAACTCTTACTGGGAGAGAGATGGGAAAAAACTGCAATACAGCCAGTTTTTACATTATACATTTTACAGTTTTTCGGTATAAATATATTTATTCTCTGGGTCAGTACGATTACAGGCATTCCAAATACATAGTTTTTTACTTTTACTACTTCAGTGCAATAAAACCTCCCTTTTTAAAAAAAAAAAAAAAAAAAAAGGAAGAAAATTTTTGCATCGCAGCTTCCAAAGACCCATAACTTTTTTATTTTTCTTTCTATGGAGTTGTGCGAGGGCTTGATTTTTGACGACTTGTAGTTTTTATTGGTATCATTTTGGGGTAAATTACGCTTTTTGACTGCTAATTATTACATTTTTTCTGTGGTGACTAAGATTATATTAGAAATTCTTTTTACGGTATTCACTGTAGGGGATAATTTACATGATATTTGTGTAGTGGGGGTTGTTATGGACGGGGTGATACCAAACATGTGGGGGAGATTTTATTTTTGCAATTTTTGTTCATTGAAAAGTGTATTATCAATGGAAAAAAGCGGATTTTTTTTTATTGGAATTTTTCTTATTTAATAATTTTTTTTTTTTTACCGCTTAATAGTCCCACAATGGGATTATAACAGGCAATATTTAGATTGCTTTTAAAATACAATGCACTATCCCTATAGTGCATTGCATTTTATTGCCAGTGCTATACCGACATTGACCAGCAGACTGGTCAATGTCAAAAACTTGTAAAAACTTGCAAAAAAAAAAAAAAAAAGTACAATTCTCTCTTGGGATTTTAACCCGAGACCCTCTAAACAGAAGGCAGAACATTTACCTCCAAGGCTAGGGCCCTACCATGTTGAGAATACTGTTTTTTATACTTGGAAAGCTAATACATATTACTGGTTTCACAGGGGTTGTTCAGTACTTTTATATTGGTGAGGTCAGGGGCTTCGCTGAGTTTGGAAAATCGACCCATTCCTTCTAAAAATCAGTGGGCTTCCAGGCAGTGATTATCTGGTTTCCGTGCATCTGCATGTACTTACAGACTGAGAGTCCTTAGTGCGAGTGCAGCACAGGAAGACTTTCAAACGACGGGTCCAGCTGCTGGCCTGACCTTCCTCCAGGCGATGTCTAAGACCACGCAGAAATAAAAAAGGGTGAGGCTGTAGCAAGAGAAATATATAAAAAAAAAAAAAAGAGGGGTAGGAAGGGCATTTACCGCAAGTTGTAAGTGCGCAGGTTCCGTTGTCTTCTTTTCGTTGCACGCAGCTTCACAAAGGTTCTTCCAGTTGGATCAAACACACAGAGAACAGTAATGCAGACGCTAAGGATGACCACCCAGTTACATACCACCATCCCTATAAAAAAGTAAAGCATGAAAGACTTTGCAAAACGGCCGGTGACACACAATAGACAGATAGGCAAGTGTTAGCTACAGACATCGACGGTCTTCATGTGGCAGCCATGTAAAGAAGTTGATTCCACTTACCCAGGGTGACATTTTTTGCGGTGACATCATTGCAGGACGTGTAATACTGAGCGAGCCAGACAATACCCACGATGGCATACACAAACTCAATCACCAGGATTGCTACAAGGGATGGAAGACAGTGTAAATATATATTATTTCCACGTTACGCATGCCGAGGGAAAGCTTACCTGGAAATCTTACTCACCGAGCCGGACGTAGAGCACATACTGCATGGAGTCTCTAGGTTCGGTGTACAGGATTCCCCCTCTCATGCTCAACCAGATGATGGCCACCTCTGCAATCATGCAGCTGAGCAGAATACCCAGGTACCCACGCCCGTGATCCACCAGATTCAGGGAACATGTCTCATGCGGGTTATAGGTCAGGCCAAAGAGCACCACGGATAGGATAACAAACCTGTGAGAAGTAATTAAGAATCAAATATTCGGAAGTACAATATTGTCACAGCTCTGCTTAATGCCCAACGCAAGTCTGTGCTACCCTAACTCAAAGTCATGGTAACCAAAAAATGCCCGAATCATGGGTATAATTGTTTATCAGCAAGCCAAAAGCACTCAATGCCATGCAGGAGCTGTAAAGGAGTGTCAAATTTTAAAGGGATTCTCCGACACTTTCACATTGATGGTCTATCGCAGGCATGGCCAACCTGCGGCTCTCCAGCTGTTGTGAAACTACAACTCCCACCATGCCCTGCTGTAGGCTGATAGCTGTAGACTGTCCGGGCATGCTGGGAGTTGTAGTTTTGCAACAGTTGGAGAGCCTCAGGTTGGCCACCCCTGGTCTATCAGAAGGCTGTTGCCATACAACTCTGGCAGCGGCTCATCGCCTGCTGGAAGAAAAGGATCAGGCATTGAATTTAAAGGGGTTCTCCAGGAATTCAGAAAATGAAAATACTTAAATATTACTTTATAATAAATATATTTCCAAATACCTTTTTTTTTATTTATTATGGCTTGTTTTGTCGGGGGAGAAATCATCAGGGCAAACAAAATGGCTGCTGTCCTGCCAGTACACACAGAACCTGTCCTAATCACACAGGAGGACAAGTTACTTTACAACACTGAGGTAAAGAGCTGCCTCATCCTCCTCTCTGCTTTACTTGTCAGGAATTATGATCCTGAATACAGCTGATAAGATCTTTAGCTGAATCTCTGGGGAAGGGTTGAAGTACATAAAGTACAGAGAGGATGGACATGGAAACTGCGTACAAGTGCTGCTGCTCATTACTCCCACCCTCCTCTCTGTACTTCATGTCTCCTCATCATTTCCATTCCCACAGAGCTGAGAGGAGGATGAGGCAGCCCTTCAGTTCAGTGCTGTGAAGCAACTTGTCCTGCTGTGTGATTAGGACAGGTTCTGTGTGTACTGGTAGGACGGCGGCCGTTTTATTTCTCCTAGTGATTGCTCCGTAGACAAAACTAGCCACTAACTAAAGAAAGGTATTTGGGAATATATTTATTATAAAGTAAGATTTAAAGGGTTTCTGTCATCAGTAAAATCGTTATGTAGCTGGTTGACATTAGCGATGTGCTAATGTCAGCAGAACATAACTCAATACAGGGTCCGGCTGACTAGGGGTTAGGCAGGAGGCCCTCCATACAGGCTCCAGGATGACTAGGGGTTAGGCAGGAGGCCCTCCATACAGGCTCTGGGCTGACTAGGGGTTAGGCAGGAGGCCCTCCATACAGGCTCTGGGCTGACTAGGGGTTAGGCAGGAGGCCCTCCATACAGGCTCCGGCTGACTAGGGGTTAGGCAGGAGGCCCTCCATACAGGCTCCGGCTGACTAGGGGTTAGGCAGGAGCCCCTCCATACAGGCTCCGGCTGACTAGGGGTTAGGCAGGAGGCCCTCCATACAGGCTCCGGCTGACTAGGGGTTAGGCAGGAGGCCCTCCATACAGGCTCCGGCTGACTAGGGGTTAGGCAGGAGGCCCTCCATACAGGCTCCGGCTGACAAGGGGTTAGGCAGGAGGCCCTCAATACAGGGTCCGGCTGACAAGGGGTTAGGCAGGAGGCCCTCAATACAGGGTCCGGCTGACAAGGGGTTAGGCAGGAGGCCCTCAATACAGGGTCCGGCTGACAAGGGGTTAGGCAGGAGGCCCTCAATACAGGGTCCGGCTGACAAGGGGTTAGGCAGGAGGCCCTCCATACAGGCTCTGGGCTGACTAGGGGTTAGGCAGGAGGCCCTCAATACAGGGTCCGGCTGACAAGGGGTTAGGCAGGAGGCCCTCAATACAGGGTCCGGCTGACAAGGGGTTAGGCAGGAGGCCCTCAATACAGGGTCCGGCTGACAAGGGGTTAGGTAGGAGGCCCTCCATACAGGCTCTGGGCTGACTAGGGGTTAGGCAGGAGGCCCTCAATACAGGGTCCGGCTGACAATCTCTGTGTGTATCTGAAATAAAGCAGAGATGCAGACTCTTATCTGCTTAGGAGAAATCAGTCAGCTTTGTACTATCCGTCCTCGGGGATAAGGCTCTGATTAACCGGATAGCCCGGGATTATCATGGATACATGAGAAGCCTTCTTTACTCACCACGTGCTGTGCAGTACAAAGAGGAAGATTCCCGGCAACACCAAATCATCGCTGCCCACAGACCAGCGCCGGCGGAACACCACAATCCCCGGCATGGTGAGCAGCAAGCACTACGTCACCGCGGCCTGCCCTTACTGTCTGTGGAGGGGGAAAAAGAAAAAAGAAAAAAAAAAAAACACATGAGCTGTGGTATATGGACTGGGAAACGAAAAGGAAATATGTCTATACAACCAATATGGCTGCCATAAAAAAGCCCTAGAAGAGATTGGCCGGCGTTGAATGGCGATTCTGCCCAGCTTATACTAGGCACGCTTCATTCCAGAGCAAGGACGTGAGCTGATCTCCGACTTATTAGGTAATATAAGGAGCAGGCACCCCAGTACTTGCTGCAGCATACTAATAGTTAAATATTACAGTCCTATTATACTAGCAGACATTACGTCAGCACCACAGGCCGCAGGAAAGCGCTCTTCTCCGCAGAGCTTACAATCTGGCCTTTCATAGCTGTACGAGACTATACATCCAGCTTCCAATGTGCCCCTCGGGCTCCGGCCTCTTCTGCCGCCCCAGGACACGACCAGAACAATTGTGAATGTACAGCAAAGTCCTCGTCCGCCTCCATATAACAAGCAGCCTCTGTTCCTACTCGCATCAGCACCCACCAGCGACCATTCCTAGGACGTCTACAGCCGCGGCACCTGCTCTCACGTCCACCTGCCAGAAGGGCAGCCTCGTGTAGTCTGACCACTGTCCTAATGGGGGAGGTTTATCAAAACGGGTGCCAAGGAAAACTGGCTTAGTTGCCCATAGCAACCAATCAGATTCCACTTTTCATTTTTCAGAGCTCCTTTGGAAAATGAAAGGTTGAATCTGATTGGTTGCTATGAGCAGTTTTCCTTTACACCAGTTTTGATAAATCTCCCCCAAAGAGTGCGTAGATCTCATCTTATCTGAGGCGTCATAACCCTGTTCAGAAGCCGCCAGAGCCGTCTGCGGAGCCCCCACATATATAACCCTGTTCAGAAGCTGCCAGAGCCGTCTGCGGAGCCCCCACATATATAACCCTGTTCAGAAGCTGCCAGAGCCGTCTGCGGAGCCCCCACATATATAACCCTGTTCAGAAGCCACCAGAGCCGTCTGCGGAGCCCCCACATATATAACCCTGTTCAGAAGCCGCCAGAGCCGTCTGCGGAGTCCCCACATATATAACCCTGTTCAGAAGCCACCAGAGCCGTCTGCGGAGCCCCCACATATATAACCCTGTTCAGAAGCCACCAGAGCCGTCTGCGGAGCCCCCACATATATAACCCTGTTCAGAAGCCGCCAGAGCCGTCTGCGGAGCCCCCACATATATAACCCTGTTCAGAAGCCGCCAGAGCCGTCTGCGGAGCCCCCACATATATAACCCTGTTCAGAAGCCGCCAGATCCGTCTGCGGAGCCCCCACATATATAACCCTGTTCAGAAGCCGCCAGAGCCGTCTGCGGAGTCCCCACATATATAAGCCTGTTCAGAAGCCGCCAGAGCCGTCTGCGGAGCCCCCCATATATAAGCCTGTTCAGAAGCCGCCAGAGCTGTCTGCGGAGCCCCCACATATATAACCCTGTTCAGAAGCCACCAGATCCGTCTGCGGAGCCCCCACATATATAACCCTGTTCAGAAGCCGCCAGAGCTGTCTGCGGAGTCCCCACATATATAAGCCGCTCCATCCTTCGAAGATTTACTACCATGATTCCGGTTGCCCTTGGTTTACTAATTTGTGGCAAACTCATGAGACCACTGCTTGGCTGCATTTTATTTATTTTTTTCTGCCATTTGAGCGTCCGGCAATCTAAAGCCATGACCACACAAAGGAGAGACACGTCCCTTCTTGGCGCAGTGTCTGGAGGGCGTCCGCTCTAGGTTTAGCGGGTGTATGGCATTCAAATTGAAAAACCGTGGTGGGGAATACGCTGCAGAGGCAAAGTCCACCACCATGTGAGTGGGCCCCTGCACCTCTCTAATCAGATCTTAAAGCGACCACACACCTTTAATAGCGGTCAGCCAAACGCGAGTTCATCCGACCTCCCCCATACACACGCACGCTCAGTTCAGCCAGGGAGAGAGGAGTAAGCTGCTGCACAACACCTCTGGCTGCGGCTCATCTTCCTTAAAAACTAAAGGATCGGCTTTGAAATTAATTGGAGGTTATTTACTAAGACCGGCTATTCACGCCGTTCATAGATTTCCCCCTACACTGCTGTAAGACCTGGCTAATTTAGGACGACCTTGCCATAAATTAGGCGCATCGTTGGCAGTCCTAACGTAAAAATGACTCCAGTCCCTGAATGGAGTTTTTACTTCTCCCCATAAAAAACTGGTGTAGAAATCTTCGTAAATGACCTCTACTGAGTGCAGTGTGAACACGGCCTTACCTAGCAGCTCTTCGCCCCGGCTCCCACCCCCATCGGGCCCCAGGTTGGCGGATTTCACCGACATTCATTTTTCCAATACGGATATGATCGCGCCAGTTGCACGGGAGTCCGGCTATTGCCTTAATCAGGGTTTCTCTTCGGATCACCATTTACCAGATGAAGAAACTTTTGACTAGTCGCGCACACGATCGAGGCAACGACCGTGTAAATCCGGCAATCATTCCTTGGGTTAACCCTTGGCGTCTGCGCAGCGTCTTAAGAGATCTCAGAAAATGGCTTGCTCCCAGGACATGGACCATCTGCCCTGCTTACATAACCTGCTGCCTCGCACCGTGTTCTCCGCTCACAAACCATCCGAATTTAAATCTGGCTTTTTTTTTAAATTTATTCTTAACTACTCAAAATACACTATATTCATTCTGCACAGACGGCTGAGATGTAGGGTGCTGTTTGCTGGGCTCCTTATACTGTGTGGCCCTCCCAGTCACCTCATTTGCCTTCCCTTTTCAAAGGGCTTGGGTCAATGAGTCAAAATTGATCCCCCCTCCCCCATTTGCAGCAGAGTTGTTATTTCGTCTTCATGCCTGTGACCACCATGTTTCCTCTAGGTCGCACGGTAAAGAGACACCACAAAACACCCCCCCCCCAAATCTAGGTTTCCTGGATCTGTGTGTGACATGGGGCAACCCTCGCTACGCTGGTCCTGAGTGTGGGCCTCAGTACTCAGTACATTACCAGTCGGCACCACAGCATGGTCATATCTCCAGCCGGAATGCCCATGACAAATGACCAGACGCCTCCGTCTTCCTCCCCCCTCTGTCCAGTACCTGCTGCGCTCCTGCGGGTCCTGCGCTGCGCTCTCCGCCTCGTCTCTCCCTCTCTCTGGACTATTGACTTTACAAATCAATATTGACAGTTTGATCTTTGCCTGGTGCCGCAGGTGGAAATGGGTGAAATGTCCTGTGCCGTCATTTTCTACAGGCGTTTAACCCCTTCCTGGGCAGAGCCAGTCTCCTAATATCCAACTCTATGGGGTTCATCTTTTATCCTGAAATACGCCTATTTTAGGCATATTTCAGAAGCAGATGGCGGTGCAACGGTTAGGTGTTAATAAATGACCCCCTATATTTCTTCTCTACTCAACACTTGATCCAACCTGGACGCCATGTGCAGCCCGGCCAGGCATCCGACAGCTATGACTTCCTCGTAAACGTGCACTTTCAGAATTGCCATATATACAGATTTTTCAACGTGAGGCATAAGCGGCTGTTCGGAATCCCTGGCAACGCTTATCTCTCGGTAAGGCCTTATGCACATGACCGTAAATCGTGGATCTGCAAAACGACGGATACTGACCACCATTTTTTTCCCCCCTCACATCTGCACAACGGACAAGAATAGGACATGCCACCTCGAATTTAGAGGCCACGGTGCCAAAAAACATTGGGTGAACGAGCCCCAAGGGTACCTTGCGACATCGGTGTGGGTTTAAAAACAGATTTTCCGTGTTCACGCGCCAGAGCCGCGCCATAATCTGCTCATGTTACCTGCGGATTTTGATGCGGATTTGCATCGCGAAGGGTGACATTCGCCCTAAACTTCCGCAGAAACAATTGACATGCAGCGGATTTCAAAATCTTAAAAAAATCTCATTCACCTTGCTGGTACTGTACTACCCTGGGGTTTTTCCGCAGGAGAATCTGCGCAAAAAATTGCACGTAATCCGCAACGTGTGCAGGTGGCCCATTGTAGGGCCATAAGGACGATCCTTGATAAAACAAGATGATCAGCGCTAGTGCCTTCAACTGACGGACACGGTATGAGGATGAATGATCCCCGGGGAGCTCACATCACGCTTGTCATGCGGACAGACGGATCCGTCTCGTATCTTTTTTCACATTTTTACCGGTCTGCGCAGACCGGAAGGACGGATCCGGCATTCCGGTATTTTGAATGCCGGATCTGGCACTAATACATTCCTATGGGGAAAAATGCCGGATCCGGCATTCAGGCAAGTCTTCAGTTTTTTTGGCCGGAAATAAAACCGTAGCATGCTGCGGTTTTCTCTTTTGCCTGAACAGTCAAAAAGACTGAACTGCAGACATCCTGATGCAAACTGAACGGATTGCTCTCCATTCAGAATGCATGGGGATAAAACTAATCAGTTCTTTTCCGGTATAGAGCCCCTAGGACGGAACTCAGTGCCGGAAAAGAAAAACGCTAGCAGATCCTTTTCCATTCAGAATGCAAACGTATCCGTTTTGGACCGCCTGTGCGAGCCCTGAAGGATCTCACAAATGGAAAGACAAAACGCCAGTGTGAAAGTAGACTAATAAGGTCCAAACTAAGTGGCAAAATCCATCATTTTGGAGAAATCCGCCAACATTTGCTTTGGTATTGTTCTTACGAGACCCCGTTGGGGCTCCGAGGAGTCACCATTCGCTGTCCAACCTACTCGCCCATAAGCGCGCACTTTCTGAATTGCTAAAAATTCTGGCTGCTTTAATAAGAGGGGGGTCTCTAGGACCGCTTATCTCTCAGGAAAACCAAAGAGTCAATCATCCTAAAACCTCGATCGTCTGATCCATGTCTCCACTTTACATCCGGCTCCATATTTGCAATATAGTGAGAAATGTCAACATGCTGTAGGGATATTTGGTCAGGGCGGTTTATAAGGTGGCAGAAAAGAAGTACGAGAGGTGCCATAGCAAACAGCAAAAAGGGGTTGTCTGGGATTTTGACACTGATAGCCCACCCTTAGGATAAGTCCTCAATATCTGATTGGTGGGGGGGGGGGTCTGACTCCTAGCACCCTCGCAGATCACCAAGCACAGCGCCATACATTGTATAGTGGCTGTGCTTGGTATTGCAGCTCGGGCCTATTGACTTGAACAGGACTGAGCGGCTACTAGGGCCACGTGACCGATGAATGTGACGTCACTGGCCTAGGACGAGGCCACAGCGCTCAACGGAGCACCGCAGCCTCTTCAAACAGCTGGTTGTCAGGGGTGAAGGGAGTCAGACCCCCAACAACATCAAAATCCCAGAAAACCCCTTGAAAATACCCCCCCTCTCCTGGTCTATAGATACCATCACGTCACATTACATACGCTTATTCGGCCATGGGACTTGCCCCCCATGCTTTATTTGTTAGGGCAATCATAGGTGATCGTTTATTACGGAGGATAGTGCAGCTAAAAGCAGCTTAAAGGAATTGTCCATAATTACAAAAAAATGCTTCCTCTCCTGACACGTCTGAGCAGCTATTCTTATGACTCTACGTTGTGACAGTCCTTTATTATTCCTGCTAGAAGCTAGGGATTCATTACTGGCAGTTTGCAATGATGGTCCAGATGGGTGTTACGAGCTGGGGGGGGGTGTTCCTGCACAGTCTGATACTATCCAATCAGTTCTGCCCAAAAAAATGGTGCCAACACTTTTTAGCACTGTTTTTTTTTTTTTTTTTTTGTTCTGAAAAAAATGGCAGCTCCAGACATCAGCCTATGGGAAGTAAGTTTTTGCTAGGGGTGCCATTCTCAATGTGGTGGACTTTAAAAAAAACAATATGCAACATGTTGAAACAATGGAATTTTTCAGGTCTTTTTCCATCTCCTACTCCGGTGCGGGAAAAAAAAAAAAAAAACACCGTCCATGCACTTGTCTTGAAGAAAAAAAACTAAAATAATACATGCGGTATGGAAAGAAATGCAAGCAGCTTTTATCGCGTATTTAGGGGTCAAAAACGCCAAATGAAATCTCTGCATAAAAAATAATCCAAAGGCTACAAACCATCCACATGAAAACAGCAAAAAAAAAAAAAAAAAAAAAAAAAAAAGCTGATTTTCTGCTTAACATCTCCATTGAAGTCTATGGGGAAATCCGCTCTACAGAAGGTGCGGAATCACACAAACAATTCATATGCTGTGAATCATTTTCCATGTGTACAAAATACACAATGGGGGTCATTTACAACGGGGGTGCCATGCCAGTTTTTGGTGTGAAAAAAAGTTGCAAGGGGTCGGGCCATTGGGCTTAAAACATTTAATATCTTTCACACCTGGAAACAGGTATAAAAGCGGAGCGAAGACTGCGCCAATCAGGGGCTGGTGTCGTTTTCACTCCAGGCACAAGGACTAATAATTTAGGAGGTGGCCTGAGCCTCATCCGCCAGTGTTGGGGGGGGGGGGGGGGGGGGGGGGGGGATAAAGACACTGCTTTTAGTAAATTAACCCAGAGAAATTTGGCAAATCTCATTCACTTTGCTGGTACTGTAGTACGCTGCGATTTTTCAGTACGGAAATCTGGACGGAAAAGACGTTAACAACCTGCATTGTGTTAAGCTACCCTTAGGGTATGTGCAGACAGTGCGTATCGTGCGTGGATTATCGCGTGTAAAATCCGCAGCATAAACACAGTACCGCTAAGTAGGTGGAATTTTTTAAATCATATCTACACGGTGCTGAAACTGCGGATTTTGAAATCTGCAGCACACCAATTTTGCAGATTTTCAGTGCGGATTCCACCTTTTGCAATGCAAAGTGTGAGACTTGGGGCAAATCTGCGACAAAATACGCAAGTAACACGTGCGGACTGTGGGTGGGTTTGGTGAGGAAACGCAGCGAAATCCGCATGACAATCCGTATTGTGTGTGCAGCACCCTTAGGCAGCATTCACACGTCCGTGGCGTGTTGCGGACCCGCAAATTGCGGGTCCGCAACACACCAGCCCGGCACCCCCATAGAAATGCCTATTCTTGTCCGCAAGCTGCGGACAAGAATAGGACATGCTCTATCTTTTTGCGGAGCTGAGGACCCAAAGATCGGGGCCGCGCACCGCAAATGCGGATGCGGACAGCACACTGTGTGCTGTCCGCATCCATTCCGTCCCCATAGAGAATGAATGGGGACGGATGAAAAATTGCGGAACGGATGCGGACCCATTTTGCGGACGTGTGAATAGAGCCTTAGGCCACCTGCACTCGATGCGGGTGAACACACACAAGATCCGGGCAGATTTCTGTGCTTTTCTACAGCATATCCACACCAAAATTCGTAATGTCTAACAGTGTTTTGCGGTCTGCAAATTGCGGATTCGCAAAACAAGGATGCCGGCTGTGTGCGTTCTGCAATTTGTGGAATGGAATGGAACGGGCCGCCCTAACAGAAATGCCAATTCTTGTCCGCAAAACGGGCCACGGAATGGAGAAACGGATGGGGACAGATGCTGTCCGCATCTTTTGCAGCCCCACTGAAGTGAATGGGTCCACATCTGAGCCGCAAAAAATGGTCGTCTGACCATGGGGCCTCAGATGCGGTTTTGCCACAGATCTCACCCTTCCACTGAAAAGGGCGAAATCCGCAGCTAAAACCGCAAACGTAATAGACATGCTGCAGATTTGGAAATCCGTGCTGCAGGTCAATTTCCGCACTGAAAAAACCTGCAAAGTGTACGTGAGATCCGTGTAATATCAGACACTTTGCAGGTACATAAATACGTCGAGTTTTTTCTGCATGGGAAGCCGCATGGAAATACCAAACGTATTGTGCAGCGTGCGCAGGCAGCCTAACCGTTTTCTTCCCAGCATTTGTAGGACGCTGGAAAACACCTCTGAATTGAAATATTCGTAAGAAAAACCCATCATCGCTTATGAGAGAGAGAGAACAGCAGCCCTCGCGTCAGGCCCCGCTCATTCTGAAAACCGCCCTGCCCGGCGACGCTGACTAATTTACCAGCGAACTCATGAAAAATTAAAAGAACAATTATGAGGCAAGAGGCGGCGGATAGAAAGGGCTTAGCAGTGGGCGACAGGAGGCGCAGGTGAACGAAGCAAGAAACCCGAGGGGTAAAATGTCAAATCTGCGCTTAATTAGGATTTTTACGTGCAACATTTTTCTAATTTTTTTTTATTCAGGAAAAGGAAGATGAATCCCGGAAAGGGCATCAGGACAAAGCGCATTCTCGCTTATAGTCTTCCAAATAAATGTCACGAGAGTCATAACAGGATGTCCTATGCAGCCGTTAGTCATGTCCTATTTATTCTCCATATGACGGCACACTGTCACACCGCTAAGCGAGGTCCAGCGGCGCTCGGCCTCCTGAGTTCAGCTCCGGGGGGGGTAATACAGGACTAATCTCCAGGAGCACTACTCCGACGGCAATAAAATCTCAGCTAATCTGTTTATGAGACTGTAATTAAAGACAAGAGGATCTGGGAAGAGCCGGGAGGCGCGGAAAGAGGCCAGGGAGCGGCATCCAGAAACTTTATGAAGGTGGAGCTCCACCTTAAGAGGCACTTAATAGTATATACAAGGCTAGGCGCCCGCGCGAGGCTGGCGGGGGCTAGGCGCCCGCGCGAGGCTGGCGGGGGCTAGGCGACCGCGCGAGGCTGGCGGGGGCTAGGCGCCCGCGCGAGGCTGGCGGGGGCTAGGCGCCCGCGCGAGGCTGGCGGGGGCTAGGCGCCCGCGCGAGGCTGGCGGGGGCTAGGCGCCCGCGCGAGGCTGGCGGGGGCTAGGCGCCTACGCAGGGCTCCAGATGGCGACCAAAATGGTCGCCAATGCGACTTAGAATTTACAAATGGCAACAAGACTTTTTAGTCTTGTCGCCATTTGCGACTAGACCCGCTGCCGCAGCTCTGCTCAATACAGCGGCGGGGCACAGGAGATGATCGAGCAGCGCAGGAGGAGTCTCTCCCTCCCCCCTGTGCTGCCGCTGCCAATAAGAAGAGACGGGAGGAGGAGGGGAGGGGCTGTGGCCACTGCGCCACCAATGAAGATAACTGACCTGTAATACAAATGCAGGAGGCGGGTGCTGGAATCAAATAGCCGGCACCCGACCTCTGTGACAGGGAGCTGCGATCAGCTGCAGTTGAATTAACCCTTCAGGTGCGGTACCTGAGGGGTTAACTGTAGCTGATCGCAGCTCCCTGTCACAAAGGTCGGGTGCCGGCTATTTGATGTTGGTGGAACAGTGCGCGTCCCCCCCCCCGTCCCCCCTCAGTATAATAAACATTGGTGGCACAGTGGGAAGTGCCAATGAGGGTTAAAAATAATTAACTCACCTCCTCCAATTGATCGTCTCCTGTTCTTTCTTCAGGACCTGTGGTGACGTCACTGAGCTCATCACATGGTCCATTACCATGGTGATGGATCATGTGATGAGCTCAGTGACGTCACCACAGGTCCTGAAGAAAGAACAGGAGACGATCAATTGGAGGAGGTGAGTTAATAATTTTTTTATTTTTTAACCCTCATTGGCACTGCCCACTGCACCACCAATGTTTATTATATTGAGGGGGGGCGCAGATGACACTTCAAATCCTGCTCCTGGAAAATGAAAGCTGTGTTGTGATTGGTTGCTACAGGCAACAAAGACAGGTTTGCTTTTTGACAGTTTCAAAAATCTCCCTCAGTCGCTATTTTGGCATTTTTAGGAGATTTGCATCTTCTGGTGTGGTTTTTTTCTGTCTTTCTTTAGGCAAAAAAAATATATATATGCCACCTCCTAATATTGGCTGTAAGTCTATAGAAATGGTTAAACCCAGGACAAACATGTCCTTTTTAGTTTCACTTCTTCACTTTGTGAGGTTTTTTTTTGGTCAAAGACGCTACATTGCAATCGCAGCACGTCCTCGCGGGGTGTTTGTTTCCTCATTTTCTGTCATTTTTGTCCTATAGACAAAATAGGGGGGTTTTTTTTACACCGCTTGAGAAACACACGAGCGTCAATGTGTTGCGTAGTTTTATGGCATGTGTTAAAACAGACTGGGGGAGATTGATCAAAACTGACTTCGCCGCCCATAGCAACCAATCAGATTCCACCTTCTATATTTCAGAGCTCCTTTGGAAAATGAAAGGTGGCATCTGATTGGTTGCTATGGGAACTAAGCCAGTTTTCCTTTACACCAGTTTGTTAAAAAAAAAACACCACAGAAAGAGGAACAAAAAAATGCCGAAAAGCGCAGCATAAGGGCTCAGGCAGACAAACGTAAGGGCTCTGCGCCCATACTGCGAACCGCAAAACGGCAGGTCTGCAATATACAGGCGCCGGCCGTGGGCACCCATTGACTTGAATGGGTCCGCGATCCGCAAGATACGGCAAAAGATGGGACATGTCCTTTTCTTTTGCGGATAGGAAGCCCATGGAAAAACGATGAAGCGATTCCGTCGGATTTACGGTCCATGTCCCAGGCAAGTCAATGTGGTCCGCATCTGCAGCGCGGAGAGCACACGGCAGGTGCCCGGGCATTGCAGACCGCTTTTTGCAAACCGCAGCACGGGCCCGGAGCCCTTACGTCTGTCTGCAGCAGGCTAAGGCAGTACATAGCATGGCCGCAGCCTGCGAGGGCGTCATGGGGCTGTAATACGCCTATTAGCACGAGTCATTATGCACACGACCGCTTACTGGGTCCGCGTCCGGACACGGACCCATTCATTTCTACAAGGCTGCAAAAAATGCGGGCAGCATACGTGTTGACCGCATCCATGTGGCCGTTGCGCAAATTTAGAGCACATGTCCTATTCTTGTCGAGAGAAAAAAAAAAAAGGAGCGATTCCGATCAGCACACTGTATTATGGGATTGCTATTTAAGCGATTTCCCCAAAGAAAGAAGGCCACGTCAGTGCTTAAAGGGACGCGTCATGCCAACCTCCGGCTTACCGCACACGAAAAAAAGAGATGTCACCTCAAAGACGGCAATATATCTGACACCACAGACAGGATTATTCGCGGCCGGAGGGCAGGACGGGCCATCTTGAAACAACGGAAGCGAAAGCAACCTGAACATCTTCCAAGTCGTGCATGCCAGTGCAGACCTGTCCTACAAGTTCTAACCGAGGAGCATCCCTTCCGGCACCAGTAAAGCATCCGCCACCGCCCCAGTACATACACACCTTGAGAACCAAGTGTTTACATAGGTAGCTGCGGAATTTCGTAAGAAGCCTTAAAGGCACAAGGATTTCTACGGCGGCGTGAAACAATCGGATTCGCGGCGGCTCCGTGGTAAAGCGCCAGCCAGTGGTACTGGACATTACTCTGTGCCTGACCAACACTGGCTGCTGCAAAGCAAGAGCGACAGCTATAAGGGCGCTGCCACATACAGCGTGGCATTGGCCAATTCACGCCAAAAACGCACGCAGACCTTCTCCATTGATTTCAATGGGAAATTTGCCTGTTAAACCGTACAGCGCTTCAATTTTTTTTTTTTTTTGCTTTTAAAAAAAAATAAAAATACAAAACCGCACCAAAAACTGCGACAGGCCTCATTCACATCTCCCCAAGCGGTTCTCTGCCGCAACAACCTACTGAGTTTCACTGACACTGCTGGATCCTCTAGTTCACCGCCGCATCCCCACTGACCGTAATGAGGTCTGGCAGTTTTTCGGCATAAATGCCGGGTTTCGGCCGGACAGAAAACGTTGCATGAAATATATATTTTTTTTTTTGTCGGGCCGACAGCTGTGGCATTGGTGCCGGATCTGTGACCCTCATGGCCACAGTTTCTGTCCGCATTTTTTGCGGATCCATTAATTTCAATGTCCGTTTTGCGGACTTGTAAAAAAAAATTATAATAAAAAAAAAATAAAAATTGACAATTCTACAGACATAAAAAAAAAATATATATATATAAAAATAAAATAATGAATGGCGGCGTGCACTCAGCCAGAATCCACAATTTGTTGACCGCAAAACACTTACGGCCGTGTGCATGAGCCCTTAAAAAACGCTTCAGGAAAAAAAAACTGAAGGAAAAAACCTGAAGTGGATTCTGACTCCTCAGAAAATACTCAGTGTGAACGCAGCCTGAGCGCGACCACCGAGTGCAGGGCGCGGAGGCTCCCATTGGCGCGGTGCATTAAGCTGACCACAGGCTGTTCTTAGGTCCAAAGTGCGAAAAAACAAAACCCAAAAAAAAAAAAAAAAACATTGATGCCACAGGAGGGGAAGAAATCATTGCCCCTTTAAAAATAAGCCCGACCTGTGATCTGGACCCGCGACCTGCTGACGGTCTCCCCGGCTGCTCCATCTGTAGTCACATCTATCACACATTCCTGAATGCTCCGACCATCACACTACATGACAGCGATGGGAACAGCACTGCCTCCCGCTGCTGCGATCGGACACGATCTCCAGAAGGATCGGGCGGACCGGAGGTGATCAGGATGACAGATGTCACAGCAGCGGGAGGACATGGCTGCGGGTATGACCCCCCCCCCCCCGGTGACATCATGCACAGCTGTACACCAGGCCGGCCCTGCTCCTCTCTGGGGGTCGCACCTGCCCCGGACGTCCACCTCCATCACTGCTCTCACCTCTCGGGGGCTCCATGCCGCCTACTCTCTTGCTCCTTCTTTCCGTGATCCCGGCGCAGAGGCACGTCCGCACCGGGGCGGGACCTGACGTCACTTCCGGAACCTCCTCACCCCTCTCTCCCCTCACAGGCGGTATGCATGGCAACTGCTCCACCACCGTGACGGAGCGCAGGGATTGTCGTGACGTCATGGTGCAGCGGGGAAAGCCCGGATGAGTGATATCAGACGTGATAACGGATGGGCCTGAGGGATGACAGACTGGAGGGGTGCAGTTGCCCCTAGCAACCTATCACATCCCTGCTTTCATTTTGTAACCTCCGTTAGTAACATGTGCTGGCTGCTGATTGGTTGCCATGGGAGACACCTGCACTCCGGGGAATCCCGCCCACATCTACGGGTCACACCCTCATAATGGTACCCAAAGTGGTCATGTGACAGCCGGGTGCCCAAATAACTGCTGGTGCCGGTCAGTCAGTACCACAATTGTAGGAGAATTCTGGTAGCCAAAGCTGACTTGTATAATTATGGCTGCCTGCAGCCACCACAAGGGGGCGATATTATAAATTTAAAGGGGTTTTTCCAGGATTTTGTCTTTTTTTAAAGGCAGATTTGTACCTATGACACCGGCTGACCTGTTACTTGTGCACTTGGCAGCTGAAGACATATGTGCCTGCACTGCTGATAAAAATGATGTTTTAATATATGCAAATGAGCCTCTTGGAGCAACGGGGGCGTTGCCATTACACCTAGAGGCTCTGCTCTCTCTGCAACTGCTGCGCCCTCTGCACTTTTATTGACTTTAGGAGAAGTCGAGGCCAGGCGTGATCACGTTTTCATTGCCTGGCCCTGTCAATCATAGTGCAGAGGGAGGAGCAGAGCCTCTAGGTGTAACGGCCACGCCCCCGTTGATCCTAGAGGCTCATTTGCATATATTAAAACTTCATTTTTCTCAGCAATGCGGTCACATATGAACATGGGACCAACACAGATGCCTTCAGCTGCCAAGCGCACATGTAACAGGTCAGCCAGTGTCATAGGGACAAATCTGCTGACATATGCCCTTTAACCCCATAGGGATCGGGCTCATTTTCACCTTAAGGACCAGGCCATTTTTTTGCAAATCTGACCAGTGTCACTTTATGTGTGAATAACTTTAAAACGCGTTTACTTACCCAGGCCATTCAGAGATAGTTTTTTCGTCACATATTGTACTTCATGACACTGGTAAAATGGAGTAAAAAAAAATTCTTTTTAATTTATAAAAAAAATACCAAATCTACCAAAAATTTGCAAATTTCCAAGTTTCAATTTCTCTACTTCTATAATACATAGTAATACCTCCAAAAATAGTTATTACTTTACATTCCCCATATGTCTTCTTCATGTTTGGATCATTTTGTGAATGCCACTTTATTTTTTGGGGACGTTACAAGGCTAAGGCTCCTTTCACATCACCGTTTCTTCTTTTCGTTCTCCGGCTCCGTTGAGGAGCAGGAGAACGGAAAGGACGGATTCTGCCGATAACTGAGACCTAACTGAGCGTAACGTAGCCTAAAGACCCCATAGACTATAATAGGGTCCGTTCAGAAGATGATTTTTGAGTGGAGACGAAAGTCCTGCATGCAGGACTTTTCGTCTCTGCTCAAAAATCATGTTCTGAGCGGACACCGAACGGACCCCATTATAGTCTATTGGGTCTTTAGGCTACGTTTTTTGCCAAATTTTCCATTTTAATCCATTTTTTTCCAGTAACAAAGCAAGGGTTAACAGCCAAACAAAACTCAATATTTATTTCCCTGATTCTGTAGTTTATAGAAACACCCCATATGTGGTCGTATAACTACTGTACGGGCACACGGCAGGGCGCAGAAGGAAAGGAACGCCATATGGTTTCTTGAAGGCAGATTTTGCTGGACTGGTTTATTTACACCATGTCCCATTTGAAGCCCCCTGATGCACCCCTAGAGTAGAAACTCAAAAAAAGTGACCTCATTTTGGAAACTACGGGATAGGGTGGCAGTTTTGTAAGGACTATTTTTAGGGTACATATGATTTTTGGTTCCTCTATATTACATTTTTGTGAGGCAAGGTTACCAAAAATAGAAATTCTGAAATTTTATCTCCCATTTGCCATAAACTGTTGAGGAACACCTAAAGGGTTAATAAAGTTTGTAAAAATCTGTTTTGAATACCTTGAGGGGTGTAGTTTCTTAGATGGGGTCAGTTTTATGGGGTTTCTACTCTAGGGGGGCTTCAAATGGGACATGGTGTCAAAAAACCAGTTCAGCAAAATCTGTGTAATGCAAGGCACCAACGAAACAGACCAGTGAGGATGAAGTAAAAAGGGGTTTATTAACAAAATAAACAAAGTCCAGGTAAACTTCACTGGGCAAACAAAAAACGAAGGAAAGCCAGGAGTAGTCCTGATCCGTGCATAAGTCTCTGTGCAACTTGCCAGGTAAACGGATGCGTCACGGAAAGTCCCGGGTTCTGGGTCCCAGCAAACGTCCGTCCGTCAGTTGCTAGCAGTACTGACCTGCACCTGGATAAGGAAGGATAACAGTGGGCACTGACCGACCTGGGAGGCCACCGTTTATGTGCCTGCTAACAAATCCCAGGGCGCCAAGTGTCCACTCCCCATAGGTCATGATCCTGCCCCACACCTGTGTACAAGGCTTTGGTCGGTCATTAGTCAATTAGACCAATGCCGGCCCCCTAATCTGCTTTGAACTTGTGGCCAAGTGCTATTACCTTTGCTGGTCGGCGAAGCGCGTACACGCGACCGCGTATTCCCTTGCAAACCCGTTTTCAATCTGGAATCCGCAACAGGCACCGGAGACAAGCTCGGCCGCAGAGTACTGCCACTAGCCCAGCCTAGCTGTCCCCGAAAGTGATCCCATCTGGCGCACATGCGAACGCATCCCCTCGTCGGTTCGCAAAGGGGTCGGAGATGGTGTATCAATGGAGACACGGGTAACCTGTCCCGCAGCTCCACGAGGACCCTTTTTGGTCACACCGGAGTGTGAGACAGGTGAGGATCTTACAATCTGCATTCCAAAAACCACATGGCGTTCCTTTCCTTCTGCGCCCTGCCGTTTGGCCATACAGCATTTTATGACCACATATGGGGTGTTTCTGTAAACTACAGAATCAGAGCAATAAATATTAAGTTTTGTTTGACTGTTAACCCTTGCTTAGTTAACGGAAAAAATGGAAAATTTGGCAAAAAATAGCTGTTTTGGCACCGTTTTTATTTTATTTTTTTGACTGTGTTCATTTGAGGGGTTATATGTTATTTTTATAGAGCAGATTCTTACGGATGCAGCAATACCTAATATGTCTACTTTTTTAAATTTATTTAGGTTTTACACTATAATATCATATATTTTTTTTCAATATAATTTTTATTAAATTTTTCATAGTATATCCTCTGTACAGAAAAGAATAACATTGATTCTAGATACACGTGTTATAGCATAATGAATCATAGTCAGTGCAGTACAAAGGTGGTACATAGCATAATATCATAATAACTGGATGCAGCCAGTGCCTGAGTATGCAACGTTTCGCCGCCAACAGAAGAACATGGATCACTGGTGGCATCGTAGTCCTCCCAATCTGAGCATGAAAGAGGATCAACTCAGGAGAGATGGAGATTGTTTTTTTTAAAAAAAATTGCGACTTGACCACTTTCCAGAATTTTACTATGGCTGGGCCAGGGCTTTTTTTTCTGGCGGAACGCACCGGAACGGCGTTCCGCCACCTTTTGACATCGCAGCCTGCCATGCTCCAGCATCGCAGGCTGCGATGTATCAGCGGGGAGGGACTGGGAGGAGGAGCTGGGGGCCGGTGCGTTCACTGTGCTCCAGCCCCGCCGCTTCAGTACAGTTATAAAATGTGTAATTCAATTAATAATGATTCATGCTGCCCCCTCTGTAGTATAACATTCAATATATCCTACTCACAGGGCTACTGTTATATCGTAATGCAGGCCGGCCGGGCAGACGAGCGGCAGAGTGACTGACTGACGTCACGTGCCTGCGCCGCCTACTTTATGAATGAAGCAGGCGGCGCAGGCGCATGACGTCAGTCAGTGACTCTGCCGCTCGTCTGCCCGGCCGGCCACAGATCCCCACAGATCCCCTATAACAGTGCCATCCACAGATCCTTCACCTCATAACAGTGCCATCCCCAGATCCCCCATTAACAGTGCTATCCCCATCTGGGGGGTTTCTTTGCTGGGCTGGACTTTTATAGCCCCCCCAAATTTTAGTTGCATCCCTGTTCTCTAAAGGGGCGGTTTTAAGGGGGCGTTCCTAGGGGTGGGTAGGGGCGTGGCCAGGGGAGGGGGGGGGGGTGAGTTCCACCACCTTTTCTCTGAGAAAAAAAGCCCTGGGCTGGGCATGACCACAGTCCATGACTAAGGTCGGTTTTGTCTTTTTTGTATTTTGGACATTGTTGTAACCTATCTGGGAATCGCGCATTTGGAGGGAACTGAAACCCATAAATGGCCTTGTGTAAGATTCTGAAATGGGTTTCTCTCCAATTTTGGGGAACAATAATCTTGTTTATGAGCCGCCACCCCTGGAGTACTGTCGTCTCCGTATCCATGAATGGAAAGTCCTTCTTCCAATGAGAAAAAAAGTCTGTCCACCAAGGTTTTCTGTTTATCGTCTCTGAGTTTCTGGTAGATCTCGGAGATGGATTGTTTTCTGCGCCCTGTTCCCAGGGATTGGTCAAAGTTATTAAAGCCGAACTCCTCAATTAAACTTGATGCCCTGCGTTTGAGGAAACTAGTATTCTGAAAGTAAGCTAGCTAGTGCTGTTTAGCCAGCGAGGGATACTTCTCCTTGAGTTCAGTGAAGGAAAGGAGTCGTTTGTCCAGAGGATTCCAAAGGTCCCTCACTTTGGTCAAACCCACTCTCTTCCAGGTTTTGAAGTGCGCGGCCTCTAAACCTGCTTTAAATTCTGGATGTCCCCAGATAGTCATATGTTTTGAGATCGCGCAGGGAAGTTTGAATAATTTCCTTGTTCCTTTCCAAGCTGCAACGGTATCTTTTACCAGTAAACTAGACTTAATCAAGGAGGGTAGAGCCCTGAATTTGGTATGAAGTAGGGCTGATAAGTTCCATGGGCGCACCAACTGGGATTCCAGAGGATGGTTGGAGAAGTGGTTTGTGGTAAAGGTCCAGTCTATGGCGTGTCTCATGAGACTGGCTAGGTTATAGTCAGGGATAGCTAATCCTCCTGAGTCCCTGGGGATTTGTAATTTTGCGGTAAGCTATACGTGATCTACGGTTCGCCCACAAAAACGCTGTGTCTAGTTTGTCAATGTCAGAACGTTTGAGGAGAATAGGGATCGTTTGGAGGGGATAAAGAGTTGTCCTCTGCCCCCTAATGAGAGCGGATAACTCATCCAACGGTCCAGATCTGATTGTATCCTTTTAATCAAGGGGGGGGGGGAGTAGTTCAAGGAATATAGAGATTCCGGTTGTTTGCCTATATGTATGCCTAGGTATTTTAAAGAGTTAGAGGCTATCTGAATGGGGATGTCTAGCTGTCGGCCAGTTGCTTTGGCAGGGTCCCGACCCAGGAACATTATCTCTAACTTTGACGCGTTCACCTTAAACCCTGAAATACTTCCAAACTCAGATAATAAATGAAATAGATTGTTTAAGTCGCGGTGGGGGTGTTCTAGAAAGATTAACATGTCGTCTGCAAAGAGAATATGCTTAACCACTTCACATCTGGGCCATTTGCCCCCTTTCTGACCAGGCCTAATTTTGCAAATCTGACATATCTCACTTTATGTGGTAATAACTTTGGAACGCTTTTACTTATCCAAGCCATTCAGAGATTGTTTTCTCGTGACACGTTGTACTTCATGATAGTCATGAATTTGAGTCAATATATTTCACCTTTATTTATGAAAAAATCCCAAATTTACCAAAAATTTTGAAAAATTCTTAATTTTCTAAATTTAAATTTCTCTGCTTTTAAAACAGAAAGTGATACTTCATAAAATATTTATTACTTAACATTCCCCATATGTCTACTATGTCTACCCATCCAGACCTTGGACGCATTTGTCCATGGACTTTATCAGGGATTTACAGAATTTTTCAGGAAAAAACGTGATCCTGGTGGTAGATGATCGGTTTAGCAAAATGGTGCATTTTATAGCATTGTCTGCTCTACACAATGCCAAGACTCTTGCACAGGTGTTTGTCGATAACATTGTGAAACTACATGGCATTCCCTCTGATGTGGTGTCTGATCGGGGGACTCAGTTTGTTTCCAGATTCTGGAAAGCGTTCTGTACTCGACTGGGGGTACAATTGTCCTTTTCTTCGGCTTTTCATTCTCAGTCGAACGGACAGACGGAGCGCACCAATCAGAATCTGGAGACTTACTTGAGATGTTTTGTTTCGGAGAACCAGGAGGAGTGGTCTTCATTCTTGTCGTTAGCTGAGTTTGCCATTAATAACCATAGACAGGTTTTTGGGGCATATGGATTCCATCCACAGTTTGGCACATTTTCTGGTTCTCAAACTTCCGGTATTCCTGAGGAGGAACGATTTTCCTCTTCTTTGTGTTCGATTTGGCAGAAAATTCAAAATAACCTGAAAAAGATGGGCAACAGGTATAAGCGTGCAGCTGACAGGAGACGTGTGAATGGTCCGAACCTGAGAGTGGGTGATTCTGTGTGGCTGTCCACAAGAAACATTAAACTTAAAGGATAACTGTCACATTTAGACCCTAATTTCAATATTCATATATGTAGTTACTAATAACATGATATTCCAGAATCCGTTACTATTAGACTGACTTACCCCATATTTAATAAGATTCAGCCCTTAGCAACCAGTCTGCATAAAACTGCAATTTCACTATTCAATTAAGATGGCCGCCACTGCCCTCACCCTGAGGCTAATCCCGCCTGCCCTCACTAGCCAGTAACAATAGCCCCCCAAAAGTGTCAGTAACCAGAGCCCTCCCCCCTAAAGGGTTAATCTCCTGCAGCACAGAGGGGTCCTCTTACCACATGTTGCTTTCATTTATACACTGAGCAGACGGCAGATCTCCCTTCCCTGGTCTGCGCTGCTCCAACTCTGCATTCTCCAGCTCTGCTGAGTGAGGGAGCGTCTGCCAAGCGCAGGGACAGGGAGAAGTGCACACAGCCCAGGCACTGTTATCAGCTGCTGGGGAGGACCTGGCTTTAATCATTTCCTTACAGTCCCTGGCTGTCAGTAATCTGACCCTGCACGCTGCGTCCTCCGTCCTTCAACAGATAGACGGACCATGCCTAGCAACCCAATTTTAAGCACAGGTAAAAGTAGGCAGTGCAGGGAACAAAACTGTGGAATTAAGGGGTAATTGAATACACAGTGAAAAGTTGAAATAGGGCCACCAAGGTGATATTAATCACCACAATCCAATACTTCAAAAAAAATACGACAATTATCGTTTAAGGTACCTTCTTGGAAGTTGGGCCCAAGATTTATTGGTCCATATAAGATCACTGCCATTGTTAACCCTGTAGCCTTCCGTCTTGAACTTCCTCAGGCTTTGAAAATTCATAATGTATTTCATAAGTCGTTGTTGAAGAAATGTGTCGAACCTGTTGAGCCGTCCTCCTTGCCTCCCGCTCCTGTCATGGTGGACGGTAATTTAGAATTTTCAAATCAGCAGGATTGTGGACTCCCGAGTTTTCCGTAGATCCCTCCATTATCTCATCCACTGGAAGGGTTACGGACCAGAGGAGAGGATGTGGGTTCTAGCGGCCGATATTAATGCAAATCATCTGGTGAAGGCCTTTCACAGAGCCCATCCTGATAAGGTCGGTCCTGGGTGCCCGGAGGTCACTCGTAGAAGGGGGGGTACTGTCACGGTCTTTCAGGTGACTGATGTCAGGAAATCAAGGAGACTGGCTGAGCGTGGAGGAATCTAACAGCCTCCTTGATTTCTCTTGATTCAGTGTTGATAGGGTTAATGACCACTTCCCTTTTCTCAGCTGTTGCTCAGTGGTCATCACTTCTACCCTTTATAGTCTCAACCCCCACCCTTCTGACTATGCAGTTGATAGCTTCATTTGGGTTTGGCTGAGCTGGTGTGAGATCCTCTCTGTTCTTCCATCTCTACAGAAGTTAAGTGTTGCATTTGTTTGTATTTGTTATATTCCCTGTTGTTGTATCTGGGCCTGAGACAGAGACTTCCATTCGTCCATCTGGGGAGGAATGGGTTGTGTCTGGTTCTATACTTATTCCAGGGCCTTATAGGGAAATCAGGGCCTAGGTATCCTGCATATGAATATTCCTACCTTCAAGGTCTATTCATATTGATAGGTAGTCATGGCCCAGATTAGAGTTGTCTAGTAGGTGACCTGTTTCTTCCCTAGTTTCCAGGCCTAGTTACTGTTCCCCTTCCCTCCTGTGTTCAGTGTGGAGCCCCCCCCCCCCCCCCCCACACTGATCGTGACAGATATGTGCCCCCTCACAGTAGTTATGCCCAGATATGTGCCCCTCACAGTAGTTATGCCCAGATATGTGCCCCTCACAGTAGTTATGCCCAGATATGTGCCCCCTTCACAATAGTTATGCCAAGATATATGCCCCCTTCACAGTAGTTATGCGCAGATGTGCCCCCTCTCAATAGTTATGTCCAGATATGTGCCCCCTTACAGTAGTTATGCCCAGATATGTGCCCCTTCACAGTAATGTGCAGCTGTGCCCCCTCTCAATAGTTATGTCCAGATATGTGCCCCCTTACAGTAGTTATGCCAAGATGTGCCCTCTTCACAGGAAGTAAAAAAATAAAACGGTAAATACTCATCTGGTTCCTCCGATGATCACAGCTCACCCTGCGCTCCACAGCAGGCAGGATACTGTCACACATCGCGCTGCTGTGTAGGAGGAGCACAGAGGCTTATTCCACCGCTCCTACACTGACCAGCAGCGTGATGTGTGACAGTATCCTGCCTGTTGTGGAGCGTCGGCTGCTGAGGGACATGGTGAAGCAGGAGCGGATGGCTTCCTGCTCCACCATTACAATCAGCTGAGATCGGACTGTCCCGCTGGATCTGGGACGGTTGGGAGGTATGCTTAAAGGGCTTCTACCACCAGAAATACTGTTATGTAGCTGACTGACATTAGCGATGCGCTAATGTCAGCACTACATAGCAGTATGTTTCCAACATTTGTCCCTGCAGCCGTTTTTGTAAAAAAAAGCACTTTTATTATATGCTAATGAGCCTCTAGGTGCTATGTGGGCGAAAAATCAGCACCTAGAGGCTCCGTCCACTCACGCTTTATCCCGCCCAGGTCGCCTGTTCTGCCCGCCCCACTCCTCTTGATTGATGCCACGGTCCACCGCATCGTTGACGAAATCCCGCGCCTGCGGCGTTCACTTCTGTCTTCGGCGCAGTGAGTAAATGATGCACTCCTGGTGCCGGATTCCTCACTGCGCCTGCGCCGACTACGTCACAGTGAGGAATCCGGCACCAGGAGAGCGGCCTTCACTCACTGCGCCTGCGCCGAAGACAGAAGCGAACGGCGCAGGTGCGGGATTTCGTCAACGATGCGGTGGACCGTGGCATCAATCAAGAGGAGCGGGACGGGTAGAACAGGCGACCTGGGCGGGATAAAGCGTGAGTGAACGGAGCCTCTAGGTGCTGATTTTTCGCCCACATAGCACCTAGAGGCTCATTAGCATATCATAAAAGTGCTTTTTTTTTACAAAAACGGCTGGTGGTAGAAACCCTTTAAAGGATTTTTCCAGAATTTTTATATTCAGAGGCTGTTTTATGACTGTTATACTTTGCAAACACCAGTAACATGAATGAGTCACATGAAGCCTTGTGTGTACTGTAATAAGCTAGGTATGATATGCCTTGTGATGTTCTTTATGCCTCAGCCAGCTTGATGGATAAAGTAAGGCTTGGGAGACAATGGTCTACCGAGCTGTGCTGAGTAGAGACAGTCATTGTGAGCAGAATGCATAAGCAAAGAGTGTGCCATGCTGGACGACTGTAAGCGTGTATGTGTGCCAGGTGGAGAAGACTTGGGGGGTAGTATCTCTCCTTGGGGAGAGCGCCTTAACCACCTCCGGACCGCCTAACGCAGGATCGCGTTCCGGAGGTGGCAGCGCTGCGCACAGTCACGCATATACGCGTCATCTCGCGAGACGCGAGATTTCCTGTGAACGCGCGCACACAGGCGCGCGCGCTCACAGGAACGGAAGGTAAGAGAGTTGATCTCCAGCCTGCCAGCGGCGATCGTTCGCTGGCAGGCTGGAGATGTGTTTTTTTTAACCCCTAACAGGTATATTAGACGCTGTTTTGATAACAGCGTCTAATATACCTGCTACCTGGTCCTCTGGTGGTCCCATTTGTTTGGATCGACCACCAGAGGACACAGGTAGCTCAGTAAAGTAGCACCAAGCACCACTACACTACACTACACCCCCCCCCCCCATCACTTATTAACCCCTTATTAGCCCCTGATCACCCCTAATCACCCCTGATCACCCCATATAGACTCCCTGATCACCCCCCTGTCATTGATTACCCCCCTGTCATTGATCAACCCCCTGTAAAGCTCCATTCAGACGTCCGCATGATTTTTACGGATCCACTGATAGATGGATCGGATCCGCAAAACGCATCCGGACGTCTGAATGAAGCCTTACAGGGGCATGATCAATGACTGTGGTGATCACCCCATATAGACTCCCTGATCACCCCCCTGTCATTGATTACCCCCCTGTCATTGATTACCCCCCTGTAAAGCTCCATTCAGATGTCCGCATGATTTTTACGGATGCACTGATACATGGATCGGATCCGCAAAACGCATCCGGTCGTCTGAATGAAGCCTTACAGGGGCATGATCAATGACTGTGGTGATCACCCCCCTGTCATTGATCACCCCCCTGTAAAGCTCCATTCAGATGTCCGCATGATTTTTACGGATGCACTGATAGATGGATCGGATCCGCAAAACGCATCCGGACGTCTGAATGAAGCCTTACAGGGGCATGATCAATGACTGTGGTGATCACCCCATATAGACTCCCTGATCACCCCCCTGTCATTGATTACCCCCCTGTCATTGATTACCCCCCTGTAAAGCTCCATTCAGATGTCCGCATGATTTTTACGGATGCACTGATAGATGGATCGGATCCGCAAAACGCATCCGGACGTCTGAATGAAGCCTTACAGGGGCATGATCAATGACTGTGGTTATCACCCCATATAGACTCCCTGATCACCCCCCTGTAAAGCTCCATTCAGATGTCCGCATGATTTTTACGGATGCACTGATACATGGATCGGATCCGCAAAACGCATCCGGTCGTCTGAATGAAGCCTTACAGGGGCATGATCAATGACTGTGGTGATCACCCCCCTGTCATTGATTACCCCCCTGTAAAGCTCCATTCAGATGTCCGCATGATTTTTACGGATGCACTGATAGATGGATCCGATCCGCAAAACGCATCCGGACGTCTGAATGAAGCCTTACAGGGGCATGATCAATGACTGTGGTGATCACCCCATATAGACTCCCTGATCACCCCCCTGTCATTGATCACCCCCCTGTCATTGATTACCCCCCTGTAAAGCTCCATTCAGATGTCCGCATGATTTTTACGGATGCACTGATAGATGGATCGGATCCGCAAAACGCATCCGGACGTCTGAATGAAGCCTTACAGGGGCATGATCAATGACTGTGGTGATCACCCCATATAGACTCCCTGATCACCCCCCTGTCATTGATCACCCCCCTGTCATTGATTACCCCCCTGTAAAGCTCCATTCAGATGTCCGCATGATTTTTACGGATGCACTGATAGATGGATCGGATCCGCAAAACGCATCCGGACGTCTGAATGAAGCCTTACACGGGCGTGATCAATGACTGTGGTTATCACCCCATATAGACTCCCTGATCACCCCCCTGTCATTGATCACCCCCCTGTCATTGATCACCCCCCTGTCATTGATCACCCCCCTGTCATTTATCACCCCCCTGTCATTGATCACCCCCCCTGTCATTGATCACCCCTCTGTAAGGCTCCATTCAGATATTTTTTTGGCCCAAGTTAGCAGAATTTTTTTTTTTTTTTTCTTACAAAGTCTCATATTCCACTAACTTGTGTCAAAAAATAAAATCTCACATGAACTCACCATACCCCTCACGGAATCCAAATGCGTAAAATTTTTTAGACATTTATATTCCAGACTTCTTCTCACGCTTTAGGGCCCCTAGAATGCCAGGGCAGTATAAATACCCCACATGTGACCCCATTTCGGAAAGAAGACACCCCCAGGTATTCCGTGAGGGGCATATTGAGTCCATGAAAGATTGAAATTTTTGTCCCAAGTTAGCGGAACGGGAGACTTTGTGAGAAAAAAATTAAAAATATCAATTTCCGCTAACTTGTGCCAAAAAAAAAAAATTTCTATGAACTCGCCATGCCCCTCATTGAATACCTTGGGGTGTCTTCTTTCCAAAATGGGGTCACATGTGGGGTATTTATACTGCCCTGGCATTCTAGGGGCCCCAAAGCGTGAGAAGAAGTCTGGTATCCAAATGTCTAAAAATGCCCTCCTAAAAGGAATTTGGGCACCTTTGCGCATCTAGGCTGCAAAAAAGTGTCACACATCTGGTATCGCCGTACTCAGGAGAAGTTGGGGAATGTGTTTTGGGGTGTCATTTTACATATACCCATGCTGGGTGAGAGAAATATCTTGGTCAAATGCCAACTTTGTATAAAAAAATGGGAAAAGTTGTCTTTTGCCAAGATATTTCTCTCACCCAGCATGGGTATATGTAAAATGACACCCCAAAACACATTCCCCAACTTCTCCTGAATACGGCGATACCACATGTGTGACACTTTTTTGCAGCCTAGGTGGGCAAAGGGGCCCATATTCCAAAGAGCACCTTTAGGATTTCACAGGTCATTTACCTACTTACCACACATTAGGGCCCCTGGAAAATGCCAGGGCAGTATAACTACCCCACAAGTGACCCCATTTTGGAAAGAAGACACCCCAAGGTATTCCGTGAGGGGCATGGCGAGTTCCTAGAATTTTTTATTTTTTGTCACAAGTTAGTGGAAAATGCTTATTTTTTTTTTTTTTTTTTTTTCATACAAAGTCTCATATTCCACTAACTTGTGACAAAAAATAAAAACTTCCATGAACTCACTTTGCCCATCAGCGAATACCTTGGGGTCTCTTCTTTCCAAAATGGGGTCACTTGTGGGGTAGTTATACTGCCCTGGCATTCTAGGGGCCCAAATGTGTGGTAAGGAGTTTGAAATCAAATTCTGTAAAAAATGACCTGTGAAATCCGAAAGGTGCTCTTTTGAATATGGGCCCCTTTGCCCACCTCGGCTGCAAAAAAGTGTCACACATCTGGTATCTCCGTAATCGGGAGAAGTTGGGGAATGTGTTTTGGGGTGTCATTTTACATATACCCATGCTGGGTAAGAGAAATATCTTGGCAAAAGACAACTTTTCCCATTTTTTTATACAAAGTTGGCATTTGACCAAGATATTTATCTCACCCAGCATGGGTATATGTAAAAAGACACCCCAAAACACATTCCTCAACTTCTCCTGAATACAGAGATACCAGATGTGTGACACTTTTTTGCAGCCTAGGTGGGCAAAGGGGCCCACATTCCAAAGAGCACCTTTCGGATTTCACAGGTCATTTACCTACTTACCACACATTTGGGCCCCTAGAATGCCAGGGCAGTATAACTACCCCACAAGTGACCCCATTTTGGAAAGAAGAGACCCCAAGGTATTCGCTGATGGGCATAGTGAGTTCATGGAAGTTTTTATTTTTTGTCACAAGTTTGTGGAATATGAGACTTTGTATGAAAAAAAAAAAAAAAAAAAAAAATCATCATTTTCCACTAACTTGTGACAAAAAATAAAAAATTCTAGGAACTCGCCATGCCCCTCACGGAATACCTTGGGGTGTCTTCTTTCCAAAATGGGGTCACTTGTGGGGTAGTTATACTGCCCTGGTATTCTAGGGGCCCAAATGTGTGGTAAGGAGTTTGAAATCAAATTCAGGAAAAAATGAGGAGTGAAATCCGAAAGGTGCTCTTTGGAATATGGGCCCCTTTGCCCACCTAGGCTGCAAAAAAGTGTCACACATCTGGTATCCCCGTACTCAGGAGAAGTTGAGGAATGTGTTTTGGGGTGTCTTTTTACATATACCCATGCTGGGTGAGATAAATATCTTGGTCAAATGACAACTTTGTATAAAAAAATGGGAAAAGTTGTCTTTTGCCAAGATATTTCTCTCACCCAGCATGGGTATATATAAAATGACACCCCAAAACACATTCCCCACCTTCTCCTGAGTACGGAGATACCAGATGTGTGACACTTTTTTGCAGCCTAGGTGGGCAAAGGGGCCCATATTCCAAAGAGCACCTTTCGGATTTCACAGGTCATTTTTTACAGAATTTGATTTCAAACTCCTTACCACACATTTGGGCCCCTAGAATGCCAGGGCAGTATAACTACCCCACAAGTGACCCCATTTTGGAAAGAAGAGACCCCAAGGTATTCGCTGATGGGCATAGTGAGTTCATAGAAGTTTTTATTTTTTGTCACAAGTTAGTGGAATATGAGACTTTGTAAGGAAAAAAAAAAAAAAAAAAAAAATCATCATTTTCCGCTAACTTGTGACAAAAAATAAAAAGTTCTATGAACTCACTATGCCCATCAGCGAATACCTTAGGGTGTGTACTTTCAGAAATGGGGTCATTTGTGGGGTGTTTGTACTGTCTGGGCATTGTAGAACCTCAGGAAACATGACAGGTGCTCAGAAAGTCAGAGCTGCTTCAAAAAGCGGAAATTCACATTTTTGTACCATAGTTTGTAAACGCTATAACTTTTACCCAAACCATTTTTTTTTTACCCAAACATTTTTTTTTTATCAAAGACATGTAGAACTATAAATTTAGAGCAAAATTTCTATATGGATGTCGTTTTTTTTGCAAAATTTTACAACTGAAAGTGAAAAATGTCATTTTTTTGCAAAAAAAAACGTTAAATTTCGATTAATAACAAAAAAAGTAAAAATGTCAGCAGCAATGAAATACCACCAAATGAAAGCTCTATTAGTGAGAAGAAAAGGAGGTAAAATTCATTTGGGTGGTAAGTTGCATGACCGAGCAATAAACGGTGAAAGTAGTGTAGGTCAGAAGTGTAAAAAGTGGCCTGGTCTTTCAGGGTGTTTAAGCACTGGGGGCTGAGGTGGTTAATCAGCGTGAGGAGACTTATAGGCCATTCATGCTCCTCTGGAATTCTGAGAAGAAAGGGATGGAAATCTTAACAAGCTCGGCCTCTACTGCCACCAGATGTAAGGCAGCTATTAGTGTTAGGCCTCATGCACGCGGCCGAGAGCGGTCCGTGGTAACGCGGCCGGGATTCCTTCTGACAGCAGGAGCGCACGGCGTCATTGGTTGCTATGACGCTGTGCGCTTCATGCTGCTGTACAGTGATACACTCATATGATCTATACGAGTGTATCACTGTACAGCAGCGGCGGCATGAAGCGCACAGCGTCATAGCAACCAATAACGCCGTGCGCTCCTGCTGTCAGCAGGAATCCCGGCCGGGTTACCACGGACTGCTCTCGGCCGCGGAACACGGCCGTGTGCATGAGGCCTTAAGTGAATCGAAGTCCACGAAGTGGACTTTGATCTGAATTTCAGGGAAAATTAAATTCGTCGCAAAGCCGTATTTCCTTGTGCTTCGTGGTAACAAATCGATTTTCCCTGAAGGGCGGTAAAAAATAAGAAAAATCATACTTACCTCATCCATTTGAGTGTGAAGAGCCGGCCGCCGGCATCTTGATTGAAGATCTATTATTGGTGATTTCTTACTACACATGCGTATTGTATGCTGCAAGATCCTATCTGGAGTTATCCCAGTCCTCCGTATAGAAAGCAAAAGAAAAAAGGTAGCGGATGTGCGCAAACTAGACAAGTGGTAAAGGTGAAACCATCAAAAGTGCAGTCTGTCAGTATATGCTCAACACAACTAACAAAGTCTGCGTGCTGTCTCTTAGACCACGGGTGTTCACACTTCTCTTGGTTTGGCACTGGCGGATCCAAGGGGGGGCAACGGGGCAATTGCACCCCCCCTCGAGATGCTTAGAAGTGGGGGGCGGCGGCAGGGCACAGGGAGATGAGCGCTTCCATTGTGGAAGTGCTCATCTCCATAGTCATCTGTATCGCCGTCCTCAGGACAGCGATACAGATGACTGTGCTGAGAAAGGGGAGGGAGAGGCGTGTCCCTTCTCCTTCCTCTGATAGGCTGCAGGCACTAGGCTTGCAGCTTATCAGAGGCCGGTGCAGGCGGCGCCGTATTGGGGGGGCCTCTTGTTACTGGCACATTGGGGGGGCCTCTTGTTACTGGCACATTGGGGGGGCCTCTTGTTACTGGCACGTTGGGGGGCTCTTATTACTGGCACATGATGGGGGGGGAGCTTATTACTGGCACATGATGGGGGATGCTTATTACTGGCACATGATGGGGGGATGCTTATTACTGGCACATGATGGGGGGGCTCTTACTACTTGCACATGATAGGGGGGCTCTTATTACTGGCACATGATTGGGGGGTATCTATGTGGGCACTTATTACTGGCACATAATTGGGGGCACTTATTACTGGCACATTATTGGGGGCACTATAGGGGCATCTGCTGAGGCCACAAAGAAGGGGGATTTTATATGGGGGGCTCTGTACAGTAGCATTTTATACTGGGACACATTATGGTTGGTACTATGGGGAAGGGGGGAGAGGAGTACTTTGGGTCATCTACGGGGGTCACTAAGAAGCGGTATTTTATACTTGCAAATTATGGGGGGCACTGAGGGCATCTACTGGGGCACTATATATGGGGCATTTTATACTGGTACATTATGGGGGCACTAGGAGGAAGGGGGGAGAGGAGCACTATGGGGGCATTTACTGGGGGCACTATATGGGGTATTTTATACTGGCACATTATGGGGGAACTATGGGGACATTAGCTCACCTGGGGGCATTACAAGGGGGTATTTTTTGCACTGTCTATTATAAGGAGAATTATTTCTACTGGGGGGCATTATGGTGGGCTTTATTACTCCCCCATGGTATGACCCCCTAGTAGCAGCACCAGCCTCTCCCTGCTCTGCTATCCCTCTGCCCCTTCTCCAAATCCTTATTATGAAATCTTTCTCATTAGGATAAAACACAACATCAGCTCCGCCGAGCCCCCGGCCAAAGTGTGGAAGTGGTGTCCGAGATCCCCAAGGGCCAAGCCAAGTAACTGTAAGTTTTCATGTGAAATATGTTATACACATATAGCATACACTGTGCCACACAATATACAGTATACCGCTACACTGTGTAGTCTGTTCTATAACCACCATTGTTTTGTGGCGGCGGACAGAAAATAATCTGGAAGTGCCCTTCCCGAGAACAGGCTCTGGATCCGCCACTGTGTTACGGCGATATACATCAGTGCTGAATGAAGGTACCGCAAAGCTCGTTTTTGCCCATTATTCCAGTGCTGCAGCCTTAAGAAAAGATGCATACGGCAGTGATATTTTATGTGATATGATTAAGACAACAACTTTGTAAGTACAATAAAGTGCGACTATTTTTATCTATACGCGGGGAGCACTGTTTGCATCTTTTATGGAAGCAACGTAGCTTGTTCTGCGGTGCTGCATTCAGTACAATGAGAGTTATGGAAACAGCAGAGCACCGACACTCTCTGATGTCTCCATAAACCCGGCCACCTAGGGTCGGTCCTTAGTCCTATCTCCCTGTGGAAACGGTGAGATGGGATAACTCCTTTAAGTCTTCTGCACAGTGCAGGAGAGTTATGCCGCCCTCTGGTGGCAGTAGCTAGTAAAGCATCAGGACTAAGGGTACTTTCACACTAGCGTTTTTCTTTTCCGGCACTCAGTTCCGGCACAGGGGCTCAATACCGGAATAGAACTGATCAGTTTTGTCCCCATGCATTCTGAATGGAGAGAAATCCGTTCAGGATGTCTTCAGTTCAGTCAGTGAACGGCGTTTCCGGATCAGATGCCGGATCCGGCATTAATTTACATTGAAATGTATTAGTGCTGGATCCGGCATTAAAAATTCCGCAATACCAGATCCGTCCTTCCGGATGCATGCGCAGACCTTTAAAAATGTGAAATAATAGAAACGGATCCGTTTGTCCGTATGACAAACAGAGAGACGGATCTGTTCTTGCAATGCATTTGTGAGACGGATCCGCACTGTTTGCCGGATCACTTTGCCGCAAGTGTGAAAGTAGCCTAAGTGGGACAGTAGAGTCACAGCTGAGGCTCTGCCTGTTTCTGAGGACTACACTTTATCCTAGTGTCACTACCAGAGCTTTGGGACGTTCTCACAGCTCTGTTTCTCCACCCCTGTGATGATGTCACTACTAGAGCTGGGAGGAGTTCTCACTACTCTGTTTACTTTTGGTTTCTTTCACCACAGCTGTCCTTCATGTGTTTGATTTTCCTCTCTTTATATCACCCCTCCTCCTATGATAGGATGTGGATTATAGTTCTCACTTCAGTTGTAGCTCTGGCTTTAGTTTCTTCACTTGTAGCTATCAGTTCACTGGACCTGTGTTCTGCTGCAGCTAGCACTCTGGATATTGCCAGCCTGTCCTTGGATCCGTCTTCTCTGCGGCTGCAACACCGTCAGCTAAGTGTGCAGACATTGTTGTGTTCCTGTTTATTTTCTGACTGGATCTGAGGTGGCCACGGTTCCCTCCATATACTGAGTAGGGCACTGGTGGCCGTGCCCCTTCCACTATTGTAGGGGTTACAGTGGTCATTAGTCTTAGGCACGTGGGCATGCCTCTTTCCGCCATTTGGATCCGGGCATGTGCTTTAGCAGAATAGGGAGAGCGTTGAGGGTCGGACAGGGGTCACCCGTTATCCTCCCTAGTTCTGGGTCCAGTCAGTAGCTCTGTACTGTGTATAACTATTGTTGCCCACATACAGCCGTGACACCTAGGGTATGACCACACGGTGCAGTCATGTCACAGTTGTGGTCAGGTATGGGCTGCAGTTGTTCCTAATTAAACTAATGAGACCGTGCTGTTTATCCTTTATCCACATTGTTAATGGAACCTTCAATAGCACGCGTCCTATAACAATACAGACCGAAACAATGTAGTCTTCATTGGAACCCACTGCAGCCGTATGTTATCTAACTGCAGCGCGGCCTTGTGGCAACCACTGCTGCAAGGTTGTACCCTAAGACAAAGTACAGTCCTCAGCTGTGACCTGGTCATACCTTAAAGAGGTTCTCCGGGCTTTTTCACATTGATGACAAGGGATGAGCGAATCGACTTCAGATGAAACATCCAAAGTCGATTCGCATAAAACTTCGTTTGAACACAATTAATTTCTACTGTTAAAAACCTTTTCCCGAACTCGGGTTCGGTTCCTAAAAATTTATTTTTTAGGTTATTACCCGAAGTCTCGAGAGACTTTGCGAAGTAATAACTTCGGCTCATCTGAGCCAATACATTCTAACACTGTACAGTATTCAAACTAAGTTTTATGCGAATCGACTTTGGATGTTTCATCTGAAGTCAATTCGCTCATCCCTATTGATGACCCATCATCAGGACAGTGTAAATCGCAGAAATAGACGGCAGCATCTCCAATCCAAACAAGCTTTTATTCGCACATAGTGCATGAGACAGTACACACAATCTTGATACAGCAACGTTTCGGCTACATCTTTAGCCTTTATCAAGCTAATACAGAAGTGTATAGACTGGATATATACAGTACAGACCAAAAGTTTGGACACACCTTCTCATTCAAAGAGTTTTCTTTATTTTCATGACTATGAAGGCATAAAAACTATGAATTAACACATGTGGAATTATATACATAACAAACAAGTGTGAAACAACTAAAAATATGTCATATTCTAGGTTCTTCAAAGTAGCCACCTTTTGCTTTGATTACTGCTTTGCACACTCTTGGCATTCTCTTGATGAGCTTCAAGAGGTAGTCCCCTAAAATGGTTTTCACTTCACAGGTGTGCCCTGTCAGGTTTAATAAGTGGGATTTCTTGTCTTATAAATGGGGTTGGGACCATCAGTTGCGTTGAGAAGTCAGGTGGATACACAGCTGATAGTCCTACTGAATAGACTGTTAGAATTTGTATTATGGCAAGATAAAAGCAGCTAAGTAAAGAAAAACGAGTGGCCATCATTACTTTAAGAAATGAAGGTCAGTCAGTCAGCCGAAAAATTGGGAAAACTTTGAAAGTAAGGGCTATTTGACCATGAAGGAGAGTGATGGGGTGGTGCGCCAGATGACCTGGCTTCCACAGTCACCGGACCTGAACCCAATTGAGATGGTTTGGGGTGAGCTGGACCGCAGAGTGAAGGCAAAAGGGCCAACAAGTGCTAAGCATCTCTGGGAACTCCTTCAAGACTGTTGGAAGACCATTTCAGGGGACTACCTCTTGAAGCTCATCAAGAGAATGCCAAGAGTGTGCAAAGCAGTAATCAAAGCAAAAGGTGGCTACTTTGAAGAACCTAGAATATGACATATTTTCAGTTGTTTCACACTTGTTTGTTATGTATATAATTCCACATGTGTTAATTCATAGTTTTGATGCCTTCATAGTCATGAAAATAAAGAAAACTCTTTGAATGAGAAGGTGTGTCCAAACTTTTGGTCTGTTCTGTAAATATTGTGTCTATCATCAGGACAGGTCATCAATATCAGATCGGCAGAGGTCTGGCATCCCTGCACATCAGCTGTATGAGGAGACGGTGTGCGCAGTGTGCACGTGCCATCTCCTGTCTCTCTTCCTGCTCCCTGCTGTATGTCTATGGGGCGGCAGCAGCAGCGGACAGGAAGAGAGAAGGGACACAAGCACAGCGCGCGCCGTCCCCTTTATATAGCTGATCGGTGGGGGCCGGGTGTCGGACCCCCGCCGATCTGATATTGATGACCTATCCTGAGGATAGGTCCGACTCCCAGCACTCCTGCCGATCAGCTGTTTGAAGAGAAAATAGCGCTTATATGAGCACTGCCCTCTCTGTTCTATTTACCTGCTGACAGCAGCAATTGCGGTGGTGAGAAGATGTAATTACAAGTATGGCGTCCTCATTCACTTCTATGGGATGCTCTGTAGTATTCACATAAACAGACAGAGCTGTCCCATAGAAGTGAATGGAGACACCAGACTTGTAATTAATTGCCCACCACTGCAATTGCCTCACCGATCGGGTAAACAGAGTAGTCAGCACTCATATGAGCGCTGCTTTCTCTTCAAACAGCTGATTGGCAGGGGTGCCCGGAGTCAGACCCCTGATGTTGATGACCTATCCTGAGGACATCAATAGTAAAAAGCGGACAACCCCTTTAGGCGGGTTGTCCCATCTCGCCATGGAAACAGCAAGGTGGGACTAAGCCCTGGCCCTAAGTGGGCTTTTAATAGTTTCATCCCAAATATATTGTACGTTTTTAAAGGGAGTCTGTCACCACATTTGGGCATATTAGACTGATCAAATAGCGTTATATGTGCCACCCAGAACTTAAAAACGGTACCTTTGTTGTATGTAACGGAGTTTTCTTTTAGCCGAAAATGAACTTTTAACATTATGTAAATGAGCCCTCTCAAGTGCCCAGGGCGGCGTCTCAATCCTCCGAGCCCCAGGCAGCACCTCCTCAATGGCTCATAACTGCGCTCTCCGTGTGCCTCTGCCCGCCCGTTTACTCCCCTCCTCTGTCCTTTTCCACTGCAGCTGCGCGGTCAAATTCGTAGCGGCCGCATGCGCAGTAGGTATTGCGATGCCCTGCCAGGAGTGGGCATCGCATTGCGCATGCGCCCGCTACGAATTTGACCGCGCAGCTGCAGTGGAAAAGGACAGAGGAGGGGAGTAAACGGGCGGGCAGAGGCACACGGAGGGCGGGGTTATGAGCCGTTGAGGAGGTGCTGCCTGGGGCTCGGAGGATTGAGACGCCGCCCTGGGCACTGAGAGGCCGCATTTACAGAATCTTAAAAGTTCATTTTCGGCTAAAAGAAAACTCCGTTACATACAACAAAGGTACAGTTTTTAAGTTCTGGGTGGCACATATAACGCTATTTGATCAGTCTAATATGCTCAAATGTGGTGACAGACTCCCTTTAAATATAAATTAGTTTTGGTCCAGATGGTAAAACTTATTGAAATAGAATTTATATATTTAATTACATATTTCTGAATACCTTTCCACGTATGGCGAGTTCCTTAGTAATAGGTACATTCTTGTCAGTAATTGTTCGGTGAAGAGCCCCCTGGGAAAACAAGCCATGGCAATTGCTAAGGAGCAACTGTTACCAGAAAAAGATCTCAAAAGGCAGAGAACGATGGATACAGCAGCAATGAGGGGGACGTACAGTTTTGCAACCAATGTTTGTCATTACGGGCGCCAATCATCAAAAAGAAAAACTAAAGCGACCAGTGAACTATTTTGTTCTGTGTACACAGCTCCTGTGCAGACCTATGTGCTGCATCTCCCAAACTACAAACCAACCCTGCGTGTGGCTGTGATTCTTCCAGTACTCTGCCCCCTACAGAGAATGGGATAGGGAGCAGATGAAGTAGGGTAGTGCACAACTGCAGGATGACACTACACAGAATTTGTAGTCTGTAACCATGGAGACACATCGGTCTGCACGGACACAAAACAATGGCATTTTTTTTTCCCGCTGGAAAGGGAATGTATGATTAGAAAATGACCTATTTTGTTTAGTTTTTAGGTTTATTTTGTTAAAGAGAACCTTTCATAAACTTTATGCTGCCCATACTAACGGCAGAATAAAGAAGAGACAGGTGAGTTGATTTAAGCAGTCTGGCATTTAAAAGTAAGTGGTTGCTGAGAACCAACATCACAATCATTGCAGCCCAGGCCTGGAAAAGAGTCCCGGCCACCTGAGAAGAGTCCTGGTTATTCATGAAGTCCTGCTCTCCTGCTGATGACTGACCGGCTCCTACCTAGTTTTCTCCCTTTCTCTCTAGGAGAGAACTGTCCATCATCAGCAGGTGGGGAGAGCAGGAGATTAGGAATAACCATGACTCTTCTCAGGTAGATTTGACTCTTTTCAAGGCCCGGGCTGCAATGATTATGATGCTGGTTCTCAGCAACCACTTACTTTTAGCTCATGAGTGACACACCGCTGACATCAGCATTTCTGTCACTACTTTATGCTGCCCTCAGTGAGGTCAACATAAAGTTGATGACAGGTTCCCTTTAAAGTTTTGATGTTATGCATATATTTTTTTTAGAATTTTTGGTGATTTAAAAAAAAAAAAAAAAACATCCCTATCTATATTGTCATGCACTTTTTTCACACTGACCACTAGGCCTTAAATATGTCAAGGCTTCCTGTTCTTTCCGAGCAGCCACATAGGCCTTAAACACAATGGACAGGTGAGGACCCCATTGACTTCAATGGGAGAGTTTTCTAGGCATGCTCTGTGACATGTCAGGAGGGAGTAGATAAGCTGTGATATTGCATATTGAGGGTAGTAGATCCTGTGTTATCTATACAGAAGTGATACCTGTCAATGTAATTCTGCCTGTCATGATAATGTGATGGCTACTGATAAGTTACCTGTACAGGACAGGAAGTCTTAACATACTAGGATTTTATTTTTATTTTTTTCGCTTTATAAGACACACCTTTTCCCCCTCAAACATGGAGAAAATGTCATGAGGGTCTGATCTGAGCTCTGATAGGGGTCTGATCTAAGCTCTGATGGGGGTCTGATCTGAGTCTGGATGGTGGCCTGATATGGTTGTATGATCTGAGATTTATTATGGGGATCTGATCTGAGGTCTGATTTGGTGGTCTGATCTGGGGTTTGATATGGGGCTCAGAGCTGAGGTTTGATTTGGGGATCTGATCTGATATGAGGGTCAGATCTAAGCTGTGATAGGGGTCTGATCTGAGCTCAGAGGGTGGTCTGATATGGTTGCCTGATCTGAGGTTTATTATGGGTGTCTGATCTGAGGTCTAATATGGTGGTCTGATATGGAAGTCTGATATGGGGGTCCGATCTGAGATCTGATATGAGGGTCTGATCTAAAGTCTGATGAAGATTGGGGGTCTGTTCTGAGGTCTGATTTAAAATATTTTTTTCTCTCGTTTTCTTCCTCTAAAACCTAGGTGCATCTTATCATCAAGTGCGTCTTATAAAGCAAAAAATACGGGATAGATAGATAGACAGATTGGTAATAGATAGATGATAGATAGTGATATGAAAAATTAAAACAAAAATCACCAAAAATTCTAAAAACAAAATATGTTGAACATAAAAGCATGATTTAAACAATAGGTCATTTTCTGATGCCACATTCCCTTTAAAACAAAGATGACATCCAAAACTGAGAGGGTGAATTGTCTGGTAGTTGATCGCAGTAATGTCTCCTATATTAAAAAGGGTTGTCTGTGGTGAGATCAACTAGTAATTATTATCATACAGGTAGTTAGTTGCTCACTTTTATATAAGTAGGTCCATCAGTTCTAGAGCAACAGACACCAATGATCTTACCACCCATGATTCATTTTGGGTTTTGCTGTAAGTGGTAAAATGACCACTAGGTGGCACACCAGGTCTGTAAAACTTTCTAGTGCTGGATGTGCTGACATTCACATCGGGATAGATAGTTATACAGAAGTTGGTTGGTATAATTGGTGCCACTGCAAAAATGTTGGTGAGAATTTTCCCCCATCAGAAGCACCTGCATGGCTGCATACCTCCGACCGCAAAGGGTACTCAACACCCCCGATAAGCCTACACTAGAGTTGTGCCTACATTTAGCACAACCACATAAGGTGAGCCTCCATCTTTGGAGACATTTTTTATTGTACTGTACTTTATCACCCTATGGTGCGTCTTTTTGTGTTTCCTAGCTAAACACCGCCTGCAATATCTATTGAGCTCCCTGAAGTGACTGGGGCTGAGCTATAATTCCACATAGAACCTGTGGACAGGTGTGGTGCTGTTTTAGGAAGAAAGAAGTCATGTTTTTTAAGTCCTGGACAATCTTTTTAAAGTTGTGGTCCACTGGTGACTGTTTGGATACGTTAGTTGATGTCTCCATTACAGCATCATGAAATTTGATATTGTCCTCTGTTTGTTTTTCAGACTTTCACATAAAGGGTGGATATTGATGACCTATCCTCAGGATAGGCAGCGGTGTACCTACCATTAAGCCAGATCATGCAACTGCTATGGGGCCTGGAGGAAGCCCAGCATTGAACTCCTTCCAACATGAAAACATTTTCATGCAGCCACTACTAGGAAGAGCAAATGCCAAGCAATTATTTATTTCTTTTTTTACAGTTTCTATTGCAGTTAATGGTTAATGTTTGAATTCCTGTGCATTAGAGTTCCCCCTAGTGGTGGCTTCAGCAAAACAGTTTTATAATACAGTGTATGATGCAGATGTAGAGCTGCATGTGCAGTGTGCTCTTTACTTTGGTGACTCCGTTCTTTAGATAGTAGGTGGGACCTGCACCTATCTGATATTGATGGTATATCCTAGCGATATGCCATTAATGTCCCAAATGGACCATCCCCTCTAAAGGAAGTTTACTATATGTACTTCCTGCAGTGAGGGCTCACAATATATGAAGACATACAGTACAGACCAAAGGTTTGGACACACCTTCTCATTCAAAGAGTTTTCTTTATTTTCATGACTATGAAAATTGTAAATTCACACTGAAGGCATCAAAACTATGAATTAACACATGTGGAATTATATACATAACAAACAAGTGTGAAACAACTGAAAATATGTCATATTCTAGGTTCTTCAAAGTAGCCACCTTTTGCTTTGATTACTGCTTTGCACACTCTTGGCATTCTCTTGATGAGCTTCAAGAGGTAGTCCCCTGAAATGGTTTTCACTTCACAGGTGTGCCCTGTCAGGTTTAATAAGTGGGATTTCTTGCCTTATAAATGGGATTGGGACAATCAGTTGCGTTGAGGAGAAGTCAGGTGGATACACAGCTGTTAGACTGTTAGAATTTGTATTATGGCAAGAAAAAAAGCAGCTAAGTAAAGAAAAACGAGTGGCCATCATTACTTTAAGAAATGAAGGTCAGTCTGTCAGCCGAAAAATTGGGAAAACTTTGAAAGTAAGGGCTATTTGACTATGAAGGAGAGTGATGGGGTGCTGCGCCAGATGACCTGGCCTCCACAGTCACCGGACCTGAACCCAATCGAGATGGTTTGGGGTGAGCTGGACCGCAGAGTGAAGGCAAAAGGGCCAACAAGTGCTAAGCATCTCTGGGAACTCCTTCAAGACAGTTGGAAGACCATTTCAGGGGACTACCTCTTGAAGCTCATCAAGAGAATGCCAAAAGTGTGCAAAGCAGTAATCAAAGCAAAAAGTGGCTACTTTGAAGAACCTAGAATATGACATATTTTCAGTTGTTTCACACTTGTTTGTTATGTATATAATTCCACATGTGTTAATTCATAGTTTAGATGCCTTCATAGTCATGAAAATAAAGAAAACTCTTTGAATGAGAAGGTGTGTTCAAACTTTTGGTCTGTACTGTATAAGTAATTACCCCTTGTTTTATGAGCAGTTTTAAGTTGTAGTTTTAGGATGGACAGCGAGTACTGTTCCAGTGTGTGTGCGTATGTGCAGAAAGCAGGTGTGCAGCTCAGAGCTAGAGAGGTGAGAAGGTACGGCCTTATGGTCCTAGTTAGTGATGAGCGAAGTGTTGAAAAATTCGATTCGGAAGCTTCGCCGAATTGCATTTTTTTGTAAGTTAGTGGGTGCAATGACAGGGAACGGTGTTTCTGCCACTCCCCGTCATTGTACCCCTCAGATGCCACGTTCATAGCTGATTGCGGCATCTGATAGGAATAATACAGTGTAAAATTTAAAATAAAATTTATAAAATCATACTGTACTTTCATCATTCATTTGATCGCGAGAAGCTGTCCGCCATTTTTTTGATTGAAGATCTAGTGTGAAATCTTGCACAGTCCGTGATGACATCATGACATCGGCCGGCGCGGTGACGTAATAATTCACAAAGCACGGGATTGTGCACAAGATATTCAATCAAGATGGCGGCGGCCGGCTCTTTGCACTCAAACGGATGATGTAATTATGATTTTTTTTTTTTTACCGCCATTCAGGGAAAATCGATTCACTACCACGAAGCACAAGGAAATTCGGCTTTGTGGTGAGAGATAGATACCAGAGGAGCTGGCAGCAAGCGAAGCTTAAAGACGCTCAGGAATGTACACAGTGCTGCCTGAAAAAATAAAGGCAAGTCGCATCCCCGGGACAGACATCCTCAGAAAAGGGCACCTGATGTATGCAGAGGCTAATATGGGTCTGGACTGGAGTCGTCATCAGCTCTATCAAGAGTGATTGCTGAGTGCAGAAACTGTTCAGGTGTTATATTATCCTGATTGCCTCGGTGAGCCATATATAGGTTGTTCTGTAAGTATATACAAGTTACATCTAGCCTTATTTTACATTATTCTCCTCAGTAAAGAAATAGTTACTCGCAAACCAGTCCGTTTGTCCCTCCACCTGCACCTTGCAACTTGGTGTAGTCAGCAAGTTGGATGTAATTATGGTGACTGCAGAAGTGAGATCATTCTCCAGCCAGTACATCCAGTGGTACCTTGGGTCCCAAGCAAAGTTATATCTAGGGGACGCTGTCACCCTGCTAATCTCTGCCCTGCAACGCAGGTAAAATCTGCCCTATAGCACTGCTAAACTCTGCCCATCACACTGGTAATATGGTGATGCCATATGTTCCCCCCACACTGTATAACACAGTATGAAGACGCTTATGTGCTTCATGCAGTATATTATATTACAGCTAAATATTTATCAGTTTGATAAGAATTTATCTTAAATGAGTGTTGATGATCTGTCATGAGTTCAGACGTAAGGGCTAAAGATCAGGCTGCCAGAGCAGCCCCCTGATGGATTCAATGTAAAACAGAATGCCCCTGTGGATAGGGGATAACTTTATATAACCAGAATACCCTTTTAAATCAGTGCTGATAAGCTGTCAGGAGTTCAGACATAAGGGCTACAGATTTAACCTTCAAAGCAGCCATAACACAGATGAAGCCCCTTATGTGCTTCATGCAGTATATTATATTACAGCAAATTTTTTATCAGTTTGATAAGAATTTATCTTAAATGAGTGTTGATGATCTGTCAGGAGTTCAGACGTAAAGGCTAAAGATCGAGCTGCCACAGCAGCCCTCTGATGGATTCAATGTAAAACAGAATGCCCCTGTGGGTAGGGGATAACTTTATATAACTGGGATACCCTTTTAAATCTGTGCTGATGAGCTGTCAGGAGTTCAGACATAAGGGCTACAGATTTAACCATCAGAGCAGCCATCTGATGGATTCACTGAGAAGCAGAAGCAATAGTCTGCAGATATACTGAGCATGAAGGCTGTAGAGGCAAAACTGTTGAACATTTTTAATGAAGGCCAATTGAAAAATTGATTTTTTTGCCCAAAATGAGGAGAATGCAAGAATAAAAACAAATTGCCCCCAAAGGTGTCCATAGCTTTGTGATGGAAATGGTGTGAACTATGGTAAACTGTAGCTTTAAGGCCGGACAGATTCTGTTCTTTCTGACTTTTATATGATGTTGCTAAAGAATGCTAACCTTGAGATAAGGTGCTGCAGAAGCATTTTAACTACTAAGATGCCGTTAGTATGGTCAGGCAGTATTGCCTTATACAAATAACTAATCAAATTACTAGTTTCGATTTCCACTCCCTTGGCGTTGTGCCTTCTTTGTTTTGTTGCCTATGAAACTTGCTTGAGACCATAGTGGGTCTTGTATGTTTCCTCCGAGCTTGTATATTCTTTTATCTAATCAGGAGCCATGCTAGGAAGGCAGAAAAGCGCGGATTGCGCTCACAGCTTTTACAAGTGATGTTACATGTCATGTCGATACAATATTTATACATTGAATTTAAAATAAATCTGAGAAATGAAGCTGGGGCAGGCACAGCAAACAGAAAAGGCAAAAACAGCTACATGGTGACCAAAATGAGTACGTAGTGAAAAGGACCCTGTAATAGAAGCAGGGAGGGGACAGACGTAGCTTGTGTGGTGATGTGTATAAAGAGGACATACATGACAATCCTTCTCTTCCCAGACATCTGTCCAGCTGGCAGCTTCCTTTTCTTCATCTACTGCATTTATCATTTTTCCTTCTACCTACAACTAACCACCTGCTCCTACATCTAATACATGTACAATCCTTTCCCATTTATCCCTTGCTCACCTATCACACTTTATCTTCCACTTGATCTACTTGGCCTACATTAACTCATCTCCTCTCCAGACATGGACACCTCCTACCCCCGTGAAGATATTTTCACCACCCACCCCAACAAGCCAGATAATGCCCATACTGTTGTCGATATTGGAGCCCCCATAACTCCCAGAGATCATCTTCTCTGGTCCTTGTGTAATACCGTGTACCTGAACCTCTTCTGTCTTGGCTTCATGGCTTTGGTCTACTCTGTCAAGGTGAGAGAAAGCATGTAATGGGTTATGGAAGGGGGCACTGTTATAACTTGTAAAGATGTGGACTTGGTACAGTGTACATATGGTTTTTTATGATTGCTGAACCTATACCCTAACTTTTTTACTGGGAGGGTGTTACTCATATTCAGCCAATTAACATTTCACATTTTTGGTGTATGCTAAGGATTGTGGAGCAAGTCAATGGCAATCTGGGGTCAATGGGGCTACAAGACCTAATATATTAGTGATAATAGCTGTTCTATTGTTTTCCCTCTGGCAGCTGCTCATCTCTTTTTGTTCCATAGAATTAGTTTTAGAGGTGTGTATCATTCATATAAATGGGAAATTATACATGAAAGATCCAATCTTACAGAATGACCAGAAAGAATATCAGGATACATTTTGAAATAGAAATAGGAATATCACTGGTGCTGTCTTGGGTATACCATAACATATTTGGTTTTACAGATTTTTAATTTGAAATCTCCTAAAGGTTCATGGGCTTATACAGTTCAACTCGTTTTCCACTTCATTGTATACGTTCCGTGGAGTAATATCCTTTACAAATCTCTTCCACCTCGCCCATGTCTTCTCTCAGGTTTGGTCTACAGGACTCGCTTGTTTTGCAACCTTAATGAACATTTTGAGAACTTGAAACAAATATTTCCCTATTATCTTCTTTTCTTGCCTACAAAAATCTCCCCATAAAAATTTCCACTCCTACTGACTACAAAAGAACCTACAAAAGATAACCTAAAAGCAAGAAAGGGACATACATGTAGCCATAAATCATTACTACCTACCCACTGGTGGAAGGAGGAGGAATTAAATATCGATGGCATGTTCATACAATGTCACCTATCTTCTTAATTCATGAGCTTTATTTTCATACAGCAGATTTATGTTTTTCCTACTTAATCCCATAGTTTTTTCCCCCAATCTATTAGTGAAAATGCTGCTTTATATTTCCATTTTCTTGGAGTCAATAATCTGGCCTGAAACAGTACTTTGCTCGGCAACATCCTATGTCTGTGATGGCTAACCTCCGGCACTCCAGCTGTGGTAAAACTACAACTCCCAAGATGCACACTTGCTTGGCTGTTCTCAGAACTCCATAGAAATAAATGGAGCATGCTGGGAGTCGTAGTTTCACCACAGCTGGAGTGCCAGAGGTTAGCCATCACTGCTATGGGATCTATTATATCTTATAGGGTGAATGTATTATTCCCCCCCCCCCCCCCACCAAACCTCATGTTTCCAACTTTTTAAACGCCATTACACCTAGTGTCTTTTCTACGCCGCCCTCACCATTAATCCAAGAAGGGAGCGTGCCCTGCGCCCCTGCATATTTATCTTCTTTTACAACAGTTTCCTGGCGTAAAAGAAGACTGAAGTCTATGCCAGCTCTGAGCTATTTCACTTTAGGTGTACAAACTGCCGGAGTATGCACCTAATTTACGATGAGGTCTGCACCTCAGCATAAGGGCTCGTTCACACGACCGTTGGTGTCCCGTTCCTGTATTGCGGACCGCATTTGTGGATCCGCAATACACGGGCACCATACAGAAGCGGACCCATTCATTTCAATGGGTCCGCAAATCCGGAGATGTGGAACGGAAGCACGGAACGGAACACTACGGAAGCACTACAGAGTGCTTTCTGGGGTTCCGTCCCGTTCCATGCCTCCGCACTGCAAAAAGATAGAACATGCTCTATCTTTTTGCGGAACGGAGGGATCGCGGACCCATTTAAGTGAATGGGTCTGCGATCCCCATGCGGCTGCCCCACGGAAGGTTCCCATGCATTGCGGACCGCAATTTGCAGTCCACAGCACGGGCACGGGCTTGTCGTGTGAACAAGCCCTAAATTAGATATAATCCTCTGGCAGTGTAGGGGATATCATGGAATGGCGTAAAACACTGGTCTATGATAGTTTACCCCCCCATATTTTTAAAACCTCCCAAAATACATAACACCAGCTTTGGCTCTAAAGTAGTACAAAAAATACCGTTAACTAGAGATGAGCAAATTGAATTTATTACAGGCTTTTAGCAAAAAGATTAGAATTTTTGGCAAACCCAAACTTTTCTGATTTGTTGAGAAGACATCTGCCACAAAAAAGGTGTATATATTTTTTTTTTTAAAGCATTAAAAAATCTACAGCGCAGGGTGTTATTAAACAGGCTGTTACCACCCGCTGCCGTCCATTTACCCGTAGTCATACATGTCACTATAACATTGACTAAAGCTGCCTTGGTATTGAAGAGCATGAAAGGGGTGGGACACAGTCCTATGAGACCTCAGAGCGTCATACATGACTTTTCAGGGCACTTTCAATACAGATCAAATTTATTTGGACCAAATCAAATCTGACGTCCAGACCGACCAAATCAGACCCGAAACCGGTTTTACCGTCTCTGTCCAGTACCATCGTCTGGTGAGACTACTTCTGTGGTTTCAGTTTTGACTAGCTCACAGTCAGTTTTCACTTGTCTTTTTTTCTGTACTCATATTAGGACATTTTATACAATCTAATGCACTTGTAAATTAAAGGGAAAGCAAGAAGCGGCAGCAAGGGGTCATTTTTAGCAACTTCAGTGGCATGTCACAAATATAGTCCTGTGGAATACACAAGCTTTAATTACAGCAGTGTGCTGTCCTCTGGTTTTACTTCTCTGTCATCTTGTGGCTGCAGTATATGCTCCAAGAACCCAGCAATCTTCTGTATTGTAGGCTATGTGACCCGTATACCAGCAAGAAGGTGCATCGCCCACTGACCTTGTAATTGCCACTGAGAGCAGAAGACTCAGATCGCTGGATCCCCAGAAACCAGTGGAGCAAAATAAGATTTCAATCTTAGCAGCTGCTTATTTATTGGCTTAGTTGCCCATATTAACCAATCAGATTCCATCTTTCATTTTCCAAAGGAGCTCTAAAAAATAAAAGGTGGAATAGGATTGGTTGCTATGGGCAACTAAGCCAATTTTTCTTTACACCGGTTTTTATAAATCTCCTGCAAGAAGGTGTATGTTAGTCTTCGGCATAGGCGCCTAGTAAGCAAATTTAAAGGGATTGTTTCAGGATGACAACCCCTCTCCATGTAATACTGCATTTCACATGCAGTGGCCACTGGCCAGAACTTTAAAGAGAATCTGTTACCCCTGATTTTGGACTATTATCTGCAGTAGGGTTGAGCAAATTGAAGTATCCGAAGTGGAATTCAGGGAAAATTCGATTCACCGCAAACCCGAATTTCCTCGTCCTTTGTGGTAAAGAATCCATTTTTCCTGACCTGGCATAAAAAAAAATTATGCACCAACAGGCCGCCGCGGCCATCTTGATTGAAGATCCCACGTGAAATCTCATGTGTGGTGGCGTATGACATCACCACCCCGGCCAGTGTGATGACGTCATCACGCACAGCGTGAGATTTCAATCAAGATGGCCACGGCGGCCTCTTTGTGCTCAAACGGATGAGGTGAGTATTATTATTATTATTTTTAACCCCTGGAAGGCCTTCCTTTTTATATCACATGCCGCGATCAATGATGAACGCGGCATATGACGGGGGAGCACTCTGGGAGTTGTAGTTTCAGAACACCTGGAGTGCCGGAGGTTGCTGATCCCTGCTGTAGATAATTGTCCAAAATCATGGTGAAAGATCCCCTTTAACCAGGGGTAGCAGCCGTCTGTCTGGGGATTCGGGAACCAAACCCGTGTCAATCAGCTGATCAATGGGTTGGATTCAATTCAAGAAGATCTTGTCTTCATGGGACAACTCCTTTAAAAAGGCTCCATTAATTCGTATGAGTTTCATTAGTGTCCTTTAGCAATCTTTTATCTGCAACACCTTAAGGCTACATTCACACGTCAGTATTTTTCTATATCCCGATTTTCGGTCCGTTTTTTGCGGATCCGTTGTTCCTGAAAATGTTTCCGTATGTCATCAGTTTTTTGCGGATCCGCAAAAAACGGAAACATGTATAAATTTCAATAAGCAAATAAAGTTTTTGGATTTCTTTGAAAAAAAATTGAAAAAAAAAAAGTGAAAAAAGATGACATCCATGTGACATCTGTGTTTCATTCGTTATTTGTAACAATGCCTATCTGCTAAATGGAGAAGAATAGGACATGTTCTATTTTTTGGGGGGAACGGACATGTGGAAATGGAATGCACACGGAGTCATTTCAGTTATTTTGCGGACCCATTGAAATGAATGACTCCAGCATACAGACCTGTAAAAAAAACAGAACAGAAACGGAAAAAAAAAATATGTGTGCATGAGCCCGTAGAAAGCTGTGACCAATTAACATTAGGGCTCATGCACACGACCGTATGTATTTTGCTGTCCGCAAAACAAGGATCCCCCAAAAAAACAGATCACATCCGTGTTGCATCTGTTTTTTTTTTTTGTGGATCCATTGTAACAATGCCTGTCCTTGTCCGCAAAATGGACAAGAATAAGACATATAAAAAAAATTTGCGGAAGGGACATGCGGACATATGGAAACAGAATGCACACAGAGTCATTTCAGTTTTTTTGCGGACCCATTGAAATGAATGGTTCCACATACAGACCTGTAAAAAAAACGGAGTGAAAATGGAAAAAAATTAATTGGTGTGCATGAGCCCTTAGGCTACTTTCACACTAGCGTTCGGGTGTCCGCTCGTGCGCTCCGTTTGAAGGGGCTCACGAGCGGCCCCGAACGCATCCGTCTGGCCCCAATGCATTCTCAGTGGAGGCGGATCCACTGAGTATGCATCCGTCTGCCAGCGCTCAGCCTCCGCTCAGTGAGCGGACACCTGAACGCTGCTTGCAGCGTTCGGGTGTCCGCCTGGCCGTGCGGAGGCGAGCGGATCCGTCCACACTTACAATGTAAGTCAATGGGGACGGATCCGCTTGAAGATGACACTATATGGCTCAATCTTCAAGCGGATCCGTTCCCCATTGACTTTCAATGTAAAGTCTGGACGGATCCGTTCAGGCTACTTTCTGACTTAGAAAATTTTCTAAGTAATAATGCAGACGGATACGTTCTGAACGGATGCAAACGTCTGCATTATAGGAGCGGATCCGTCTGATGAAACATCAGACGGATCCGCTCCGAACGCTAGTGTGAAAGTAGCCTTAGAAAGCTGTGACTAATTAACCTTAGAATGTGTTTTATTTATTGTGTTTTAGATATTTCATACCATATTTACCCACCATATACTGCATGTAGCACCACATAGAAAAGGTAATACATTCAGTGTACAAGCTGCTAGTTCATCATGTGTCCATGTCTTCAATAAGAAACCTCTGAGTTATTTTTGGCACTGGGAACTGTATGTTCCTCTTGTGTGGCTAGCTTGCAGCAGAAACTAGTGATTTTTGGGTAACTCTAAGGTTGTAACACCAGAATAAACAAGATGGTCAAAATAGCATTTAAATGTCAGGTTTATACATGAAAATTTTCGATGTGAAAAAAGTTATGATCTAATATAAAAATTGAGCAATGTTGCTTTGATATTCTGCTGTTTTTTATACGCAGTTCCTGCACAGACCTATGCGTTTCCATAGTTACAGACTACAAACAAACCCTGTATGTAGTCTGATTATGCAGTCACTGTGTTACTCCCCTCCGCCTGCTCCTTCTTCTTGTTAACCTACATCATAGGAAAGATTTCAGTGTGGTACAGTGAGAAAGTGGGTCAAGATTTTTACTTTATCTTAATGTGTCATGTATTTTCTCCTAGGCGCGAGACCAGAGGGTGCAGGGGAACGAGCTGGGCGCTCGACGGTATGGTCAGAAGGCTCGATGCTACAATATCCTGGCCACGGTGTGGAACATTGCTCTCCCCGCTTTGGTCATGGCTCTGGTGATCACAGGCATTGTGCACCTGTCACAGGTGGTAAATGCTTCCCTTGAACTCTTCAGCCTTCGAGGCTACTTGGACAATACAGATGACGACAGTAATTGAACAAGAGAAAAGTAATAGTTGCACACTGACCAAAAGAAATATATTAAAAGATTCAGAAGATCAACCAAGGATATTCATGGTACAACCCCAAAGATCACTTGCGAAAGCATTAATTCCTGAGAAGAACAATTATACATCACACGAAGCTTTGATTTAGTCCTTCCCACCGATGGCAGTCTAAGGCAGGACTCCTTATAGTAACTGTAGGACTGGTTTTCCCTGTCCTCGGCTTGGATCAGACTCCTGCTAAGTCTTGTTCTGATAGAAGGTAACAAGGCCCAGTGAATCAAGACAGGCTAATTAGTTCAAAAGAATATTGAGATATTTAGTATATGACGATGCCAAACAATGGACAACTGAGAAGAGCATGGACATCTAAGAAGATACAGAACGATGCCCACGTGGTTATTAAATAAAAAGATATAATCTCAAGATGAAAATCACTTCAACATGTCACCAGCAATGGGGTGAACAATATTATTGATTTCACATATCATCCTTATGTTAATATACTTTATCTAATAAAATGAACTTTATGTTTGAAGTTGTTGCTGCTTATTGCGTGTTATGGGATAGACTTAAAGGGCATCTGTCAGCAGTTTTGTACCTATGACACTGGCTGACCTGTTACATGTGCACTTGGCAGCTGAAGACATCTGTGTTAGAGGAGCCGCCACACAAAAAAAGTGTTCTCCAAGTAGACAACCACTTTAAGGGGCATCTATCAGCAGTTTTGTACCCATGACACTGGTTGACCTGTTATATGTGCACTTGGCAGCTGAAGGCATCTGTGTTGGTCCCATGTTCATATTTGTCCGCATTGCTGAGAAAAATGAAGTTTTGATATATGCAAACGAGCTTCTAGGAGCAACGGGGGCGTTACCATTACACCTAGAGGCTCTGTTCTCTCTGCAACTGCCACGTCCTCTGCACTTTGACAGGACCAGACAGTAAAAACATCATCACATCTGGCCTTGACTTCTCCTAAAATAAATCAAAGCGCAGAGGGCACAGCAGTTGCAGAGACAGCTTAACCTCTAGGTGTAATGGCAACGCCCCCGTTGCTCCTAGAGGCTCATTTGCATATAATAAAACATAATTTTTCTCAGCAATGCAGGCACATAGTAACATGGGACCAACACAGATGTCTTCAGCTGCCAAGTGCACATGTAACAGGTCAACCAGTGTCATGGGTACAAAACTGCTGATAGATGCCCTTTAACCACCTCCGGACCGCCTAACGCAGGATCGCGTTCCGGAGGTGGCAGCCCTGCGCACAGTCACGCATATACGCGTCATCTCGCGAGACGCGAGACTTCCTGTGAACGCGCGCACACAGGCGCGCGCGCTCACAGGAACGGAAGGTAAGAGAGTTGATCTCCAGCCTGCCAGCGGCGATCGTTCGCTGGCAGGCTGGAGATGTGTTTTTTTTAACCCCTAACAGGTATATTAGACGCTGTTTTGATAACAGCGTCTAATATACCTGCTACCTGGTCCTCTGGTGGTCCCCTTTGTTTGGATCGACCACCAGAGGACACAGGTAGCTCAGTAAAGTAGCACCAAGCACCACTACACTACACTACACCCCCCCCCGTCACTTATTAACCCCTTATTAGCCCCTGATCACCCCTAATCACCCCTGATCACCCCATATAGACTCCCTGATCACCCCCCTGTCATTGATTTCCCCCCTGTCATTGATCAACCCCCTGTAAAGCTCCATTCAGACGTCCGCATGATTTTTACGGATCCACTGATAGATGGATCGGATCCGCAAAACGCATCCGGACGTCTGAATGAAGCCTTACAGGGGCGTGATCAATGACTGTGGTGATCACCCCATATAGACTCCCTGATCACCCCCCTGTCATTGATTACCCCCCTGTCATTGATTACCCCCCTGTAAAGCTCCATTCAGACGTCCGCATGATTTTTACGGATCCACTGATAGATGGATCGGATCCGCAAAACGCATCCGGACGTCTGAATGAAGCCTTACAGGGGCATGATCAATGACTGTGGTGATCACCCCATATAGACTCCCTGATCACCCCCCTGTAAAGCTCCATTCAGATGTCCGCATGATTTTTACGGATGCACTGATACATGGATCGGATCCGCAAAACGCATCCGGTCGTCTGAATGAAGCCTTACAGGGGCATGATCAATGACTGTGGTGATCACCCCCCTGTCATTGATTACCCCCCTGTAAAGCTCCATTCAGACGTCCGCATGATTTTTACGGATGCACTGATAGATGGATCGGATCCGCAAAACGCATCCGGACGTCTGAATGAAGCCTTACAGGGGCATGATCAATGACTGTGGTGATCACCCCATATAGACTCCCTGATCACCCCCCTGTCATTGATTACCCCCCTGTCATTGATTACCCCCCTGTAAAGCTCCATTCAGACGTCCGCATGATTTTTACGGATGCACTGATAGATGGATCGGATCCGCAAAACGCATCCGGACGTCTGAATGAAGCCTTACAGGGGCGTGATCAATGACTGTGGTGATCACCCCATATAGACTCCCTGATCACCCCCCTGTCATTGATTACCCCCCTGTAAAGCTCCATTCAGACGTCCGCATGATTTTTACGGATGCACTGATAGATGGATCGGATCCGCAAAACGCATCCGGACGTCTGAATGAAGCCTTACAGGGGCATGATCAATGACTGTGGTGATCACCCCATATAGACTCCCTGATCACCCCCCTGTCATTGATTACCCCCCTGTCATTGATTACCCCCTCTGTCATTGATCACCCCTCTGTAAGGCTCCATTCAGACATTTTTTTGGCCCAAGTTAGCGGAATTATTATTTTTTTTCTTACAAAGTCTCATATTCCACTAACTTGTGTCAAAAAATAAAATCTCACATGAACTCACCATACCCCTCACGGAATCCAAATGCGTAAAATTTTTTAGACATTTATATTCCAGACTTCTTCTCACGCTTTAGGGCCCCTAGAATGCCAGGGCAGTATAAATACCCCACATGTGACCCCATTTCGGAAAGAAGACACCCCCAGGTATTCCGTGAGGGGCATATTGAGTCCATGAAAGATTGAAATTTTTGTCCCAAGTTAGCGGAACGGGAGACTTTGTGAGAAAAAAATTAAAAATATCAATTTCCGCTAACTTGTGCCAAAAAAAAAAAATTTCTATGAACTCGCCATGCCCCTCATTGAATACCTTGGGGTGTCTTCTTTCCAAAATGGGGTCACATGTGGGGTATTTATACTGCCCTGGCATTCTAGGGGCCCCAAAGCGTGAGAAGAAGTCTGGTATCCAAATGTCTAAAAATGCCCTCCTAAAAGGAATTTGGGCACCTTTGCGCATCTAGGCTGCAAAAAAGTGTCACACATGTGGTATCGCCGTACTCAGGAGAAGTTGGGGAATGTGTTTTGGGGTGTCATTTTACATATACCCATGCTGGGTGAGAGAAATATCTTGGTCAAATGCCAACTTTGTATAAAAAAATGGGAAAAGTTGTCTTTTGCCAAGATATTTCTCTCACCCAGCATGGGTATATGTAAAATGACACCCCAAAACACATTCCCCAACTTCTCCTGAATACGGCGATACCACATGTGTGACACTTTTTTGCAGCCTAGGTGGGCAAAGGGGCCCATATTCCAAAGAGCACCTTTAGGATTTCACAGGTCATTTACCTACTTACCACACATTAGGGCCCCTGGAAAATGCCAGGGCAGTATAACTACCCCACAAGTGACCCCATTTTGGAAAGAAGACACCCCAAGGTATTCCGTGAGGGGCATGGCGAGTTCCTAGAATTTTTTATTTTTTGTCACAAGTTAGTGGAAAATGCTTATTTTTTTTTATTTATTTTTTTTCATACAAAGTCTCATATTCCACTAACTTGTGACAAAAAATAAAAAGTTCCATGAACTCACTATGCCCATCAGCGAATACCTTGGGGTCTCTTCTTTCCAAAATGGGGTCACTTGTGGGGTAGTTATACTGCCCTGGCATTCTAGGGGCCCAAATGTGTGGTAAGGAGTTTGAAATCAAATTCTGTAAAAAATGACCTGTGAAATCCGAAAGGTGCTCTTTTGAATATGGGCCCCTTTGCCCACCTAGGCTGCAAAAAAGTGTCACACATCGTGTATCTCCGTAATCGGGAGAAGTTGGGGAATGTGTTTTGGGGTGTCATTTTACATATACCCATGCTGGGTGAGAGAAATATCTTGGCAAAAGACAACTTTTCCCATTTTTTTATACAAAGTTGGCATTTGACCAAGATATTTATCTCACCCAGCATGGGTATATGTAAAAAGACACCCCAAAACACATTCCTCAACTTCTCCTGAATACAGAGATACCAGATGTGTGACACTTTTTTGCAGCCTAGGTGGGCAAAGGGGCCCACATTCCAAAGAGCACCTTTCGGATTTCACAGGTCATTTACCTACTTACCACACATTTGGGCCCCTAGAATGCCAGGGCAGTATAACTACCCCACAAGTGACCCCATTTTGGAAAGAAGAGACCCCAAGGTATTCGCTGATGGGCATAGTGAGTTCATAGAACTTTTTATTTTTTGTCACAAGTTAGTGGAATATGAGACTTTGTAAGAAAAAAAAAATAAAAAAAAAAAATCATCATTTTCCGCTAACTTGTGACAAAAAATAAAAAGTTCTATGAACTCACTATGCCCATCAGCGAATACCTTAGGGTGTGTACTTTCAGAAATGGGGTCATTTGTGGGGTGTTTGTACTGTCTGGGCATTGTAGAACCTCAGGAGACATGACAGGTGCTCAGAAAGTCAGAGCTGCTTCAAAAAGCGGAAATTCACATTTTTGTACCATAGTTTGTAAACGCTATAACTTTTACCCAAACCATTTTTTTTTTACCCAAACATTTTTTTTTTATCAAAGACATGTAGAACTATAAATTTAGAGCAAAATTTATATATGGATGTCGTTTTTTTTGCAAAATTTTACAACTGAAAGTGAAAAATGTCATTTTTTTGCAAAAAAATCGTTAGATTTCGATTAATAACAAAAAAAGTAAAAATGTCAGCAGCAATGAAATACCACCAAATGAAAGCTCTATTAGTGAGAAGAAAAGGAGGTAAAATTCATTTGGGTGGTAAGTTGCATGACCGAGCAATAAACGGTGAAAGTAGTGTAGGTCAGAAGTGTAAAAAGTGGCCTGGTCTTTCAGGGTGTTTAAGCACTGGGGGCTAAGGTGGTTAAAGTGGTTGTCTACTTGGAGAACACTTTTTTTGTGAGGCGGCTCCTCTAACAATAAGCTGATGACCAGTTGTCCGTAGCTGCAATCAGCTGCGAAAATCATAAAAATTCCCCTGTAGCGGCACCACAGGGGAAATTAATCATCACACAGTTTCAATTAAAATCTATGGGCTTTCCCTGCAAAGCACAGATGTATTGGGTCCTCCAGAGCGAATGTGGGGAATGTTAAATATGATGTAATATTGACCAACCCAATCCTCAGCTGCTTTGGGTGCCCACTGAACCAGAAGTGGCTTGGTCCTTTGACTGGTGTGGGACCAAGCCCCCCTCCCCCCGCTTTTTTTTTTTTATTGGGCACAGGTTCCAAGGATTGGATTGGTTGTCTACACCTTTAATGTAAAATGGTGTTCAATGGGTTGTCTGAGTTAAACATAAACTCGGGCAGCCTCTGTAAACGTGATAACATAACAAAAAAATCAATGCTGAGTTCCAGTCCTCCTTGCCAATAACATCATCTTCCTGGCAGCAGCAGTGAGGTTCCATGTACTTGGGTCACCATGCTGGCAATCACTGGCCTCAGCAGTACATGTGATGTCAATCCTGCAGCTAATCACTGGCCTCAGCAGTGCATGTACGATGCACTGCAGCGGCAAGGGGTCCCTTTTTAAGATGATGGTATAAGTGTTTGTCGTGACGCCAGTTACATTGCAGCAACGAGGGCACAAGGCCCCCTTAAGTAGATGGTGTTGGTGGTGGGTACCCAGTATAGGAATGCCAGAGTGGTGTAGGGTGGCCTAATGTCCCTTAGTGGTATTCCACTTGTAACGGTGCTCCTACCTGGATATCCGGGAACCCCAGGTGTTGTCGTCCGTTGCAGGAAAAAGGGATAGTTGAATGAGTCCAGACCTTGTGATGAACTTGATAACAGCTTTACCTGAATAAACTTTCATCAGGCAACAATCTTCCAACTTTATCTTGGTCACCAGCAGGCTTTGGCATAAATTCTGGCAGTCAAACACACTCGGCTCTGCTACTTCAGTTGCTATCTGGCTCTGCTGTGCTAACAGGGTTAAATGGGAACTTTTCCTTTGCTGTATGCTCAACTCTCTGTAGTCTGACTTTCTCTCTTTATCTTTAGCTTTATCCAGGGAACGTTTACTCCTGGCTCCTGAGGCTTGTAGCTTGGGCCTTCAGGTCCAGCAGAGCTGATGGTGCTCTGCTGGCTTTAGCAGGGCTTGTCCAGCAGAGACAAGGGCCTGCTTCCTTCCCCTTAGATGGGGTAGTCTCAACTGAACTTCACTAACTAAACTCCTCCCTCTCTAGAGAGGGCTAGAATGGAAAAGAAAGGCTCCATTCCAGATAAAAACAGCTCTGCCAAGCTTGCTACCACCTGCTGATGAACCTGATGAGGCACATTACATGTTAACAGTTACAAAATCAGGAATGCAGATACACAATGTGCAGGACCTGGAATAAATACGCATGATGACATTAAATCAACCATAGAAGATAGTGGGGGTGTAAAAGGTGGTAATGCACCTCTGGGGTGTTACACATGAGATGTCATCATGGCCTCAGCAGTGCGCGGGATCTCACCACTGCAGCCTATCGCTGGCCTCAGTAGTGCACAGGATGTCACAGTGCAGGGGATGTCACTGCTGCAGCCATTTACTGGCATTAGCAGTGCACGAGATGTCACCATTGCAGTCAATCACTGGCCTTCACATGGGACCTCACCGCTGCAGGCAGGAAAACAAACAGCAGTGGGGAGGAACGCAGCACAATGCTGAAAGCAGTAGGGGAGAAAAAGACTTTATTATTTTACTACATGTACAGGGGGGCTTGTGTTTTTATTTAACTTTATTATATTTAACAACCTTTTTAACTATACACTTTGACATTCACAGTTGACAACAAAGCATATACTATCTGTTTTAGTACACAAATTACTGTACAGGTATGCTAAGCCTATATTTGTAGTCTTCCATACAAGTTGAGATAAAAGTACCTAAATATCCAAGACTCATCTACACTCACCTAAAGAATTATTAGGAACACCATACTAATACAGTGTTGGACCCCCTTTTGCCTTCAGAACTGCCTTAATTCTACGTGGCATTGATTCCACAAGGTGCTGATAGCATTCTTTAGAAATGTTGGCCCATATTGATAGGATAGCATCTTGCAGTTGATGGAGATTTGAGGGATGCACATCCAGAGCACGAAGATCCCGTTCCACCACATCCCAAAGATGCTCTATTGGGTTGAGATCTGGTGACTGTGGGGGCCATTTTAGTACAGTGAACTCATTGTCATGTTCAAGAAACCAATTTGAAATGATTCGAGCTTTGTGACATGGTGCATTATCCTGCTGGAAGTAGCCATCAGAGGATGGATACATGTTCTCATTCTGTTTACGCCAAATTCGGACTCTACCATTTGAATGTCTCAACAGAAATCGAGACTCATCAGACCAGGCAAAATTTTTCCAGTCTTCAACAGTCCAATTTTGGTGAGCTCGTGCAAATTGTAGCCTCTTTTTCCTATTTGTAGTGGAGATGAGTGGTACCCGGTGGGGTCTTCTGCTGTTGTAGCCCATCCGCCTCAAGGTTGTGCGTGTTGTGGCTTCACAAATGCTTTGCTGCATACCTCGGTTGTAACGAGTGGTTATTTAAGTCAACGTTGCTCTTCTATCAGCTTGAATCAGTCGGCCCATTCTCCTCTGACCTCTAGCATCCACAAAACATTTTTGCCCACAGGACTGCCGCATACTGGATGTTTTTCCCTTTTCACACCATTCTTTGTAAACCCTAGAAATGGTTGTGCGTGAAAATCCCAGTAACTGAGCAGATTGTGAAATACTCAGACCGGCCCGCCTGGCACCAACAACCATACCACGCTCAAAATTGCTTAAATCACCTTTCTTTCCCATTCTGACATTCAGTTTGGAGTTCAGGAGATTGTCTTGACCAGGACCACATCCCTAAATGCATTGAAGCAACTGCCATGTGATTGGTTGACTAGATAATTGCATTAATGAGAAATAGAACAGGTGTTCCTAATAATTCTTTAGGTGAGTGTATATGATTGGGTATACAGTATATGATGGACAGAGACAGACAAGGAAGTGGTCACTGGATCTCCGGGTCATGAAAGACATGACGATAACTGCAGCAGTATTCCTGTAACTACTAGAACCTTCATGACGAAATCTTCGTCCACCTGTTATAACCTGAATGAGTATTTAAAGGGGTTGGCTCACAAACAACACTTATCATCTATCCTATCCTGAGGATCGGTCATCAATATAGGAGTCCCAAAAACACTCCTTAACCTCTCGACAATGTGCCAGCATTGTTTCTATGAAATACTAGAAGTTTATAATTTAAAATGGATGATATTGCACATCTTAGAGTACATGCCCCTGAATGACCAAAGCGCGATTCACGTCTTCCTTTGTTCCACCATTGACATCTAGTTTGCTCATCCTTCCGCATGTCCTCTATCTGTTAGCTTTTGGTTAGAGCAAGGCATATAAAAAAGCATCACCCTTCTACTGCTGCAGAAATACTTCCCGCACATTTGTCTTCAATAATAATACTACTAATAATAAAAATCATTGCAATACTCTGGTTAGAACAATCCACTCAAGTCTTATACACTGGATAGGAGGATAACTGTTAGTTTGATGGAGGCTCGGATTCTCGGAGGCATGAGCACCACCGCTCCATACAAAGTAAGTTTATGGGACTGTGGGAGAAGGAGCTTGGCATCTCCAGCATTCTCATGGAGATAAATGAAGGGGGGGGGGGGGCTAGACCAACGCTCCATTCAATGTGGGACACTGGTCCTCTGTTCTTGTGATCAGTGAAGGTCCCAGTGGTTATACCCCCACCAGTCTTCACTCTAGTCTTATACACTGGATGGGGATAATGTTAGATTGGTAGAGATCCAAATGCATGCGCACCACTTCTCCATTTAAAGCCTATTGGACTTCAGTTAAGTCCCATAGAGAAATGAAAAAGGAGTATGCATGGTCGTCCAAAGCTCTGTTCAAATGAGGAACACTGGTCGTCTATTCTTGTGTTCGGTTGGGCTTCCAGTGGTCAGTATCCACCGCGGTCAATTATAAAGAGATCTGCTAACAATGTCATATCTATAAGGATGGCCATTTCCCTCAATAGAAATAACCCCCTTTAGATATGGTTATGAAGGTTGACCAAAAACAGATATCCCATCATTGCAGTCTTTCCTGAGGATAGGCCATCAGTATTAGAAAGATAGAAACTGATTACAACTTATGATGGCTGCCCCTTGTTTTCCTGCAACCCTGGGATTTCTTGCTGCCTGCCCTTTGCCATGAAAATAACTACACAGACCCAGACCAGGAAAGTATCAAGTCCATACAGGGGTGTTCCAGCCTGAAGCATTTATCACCTCTCCACTAGATAGGTGGTGAATGCTAGAATCCCAACAATCTCTAGAATGAGCCCCTCATTTGCCCCCATTGAAAGAAAGGGCTCGGAAGAGTTTGCATGGAGTGGCAATCAAGCCCTCTGTTGCTCCATTCAAAGTGTATAGGGCTGAAGGAAACAGTCGAATCAAGTCCAGTAATCAGCTCTACAAAAAATTCCTATTGAATCCATGTTAAAATCTTCCAAAGCTGCAGCTGTATCTCTACCAACAATGCATCTCTACTGCTGCGGCTCTACCTCTACCAGTCCTGCAGCTCTATCTCTAACAATGCAGCGGCTCTACCTCTACCAGTCCTGCAGCTCTATCTCTAACAATGCAGCGGCTCTACCTCTACCAGTCCTGCAGCTCTATCTCTAACAATGCAGCGGCTCTACCTTTACCAGTCCTGCAGCTCTATCTCTAACAATGCAGCGGCTCTACCTCTACCAGTCCTGCAGCTCTATCTCTAACAATGCAGCGGCTCTACCTCTTCCAGTCCTGCAGCCCTACTTCTACCAATGCTTCAGCTCTACCTCTACTAATGCTTTGGCTCTATCTCTTCCAACACTGCTGCTCTATCTCTACCAAAGCTTCAGCTCTACCTCTACCAATGCTGCAGCCCTACCTCTACCAATGCTTTGGCTATGCCATCTACCAACACTGCAGCTCTACATTTACCAATTCAGCGTCTCTACCTCTACCAACCCTGCGGCTCTACCGCTATCAGTCCTGTGACTCTACCTCTACCAGTCCTGTGGCTTTAGCTCTACCCGTGCTGCGGCTCTACCTCTGCCAGTGCAGCAGCTCTAGCTGTACCAATAGCTGCAGCTTTACTGCTGGACTTCCCATCATGCCAACATTACAGTATTCACCAATCTCAATCATGGACGCCATCAATTTCAATAGTAGAGAATAGTGACAGCCCCAGTTCCCCGTACTGACAGCTATAAATTTGTGTGTGACCGAAAATCCTCCTTCTTCCATGTTCTTGCTTTACCATCTCATTTATTATTATTTTTTGCAAGACAAGCATCAATTTGGGAGGCATACGCCATTTTGATCATTTTATAGTACATATAGTGTGGTGATCAAAAACAGCAATTCTGGCTTAGAATTTTTTTTTTCCATTACAGCAGGCACCATACAAGATACATACTTTTATATTGTAATAGCTTGGATATGTTCAGATGCAGCACTACCAATTATGTTTATTTTTTATTTATTGATTTGTATATTTAAAATTTTTATTTAAATTTTTAATTATTTTGTTTAATATTCTCTTTTACTTTTTTTTTTAAACTTTTATTATTAGCCCCATCCCCAGGATACTTGTAAGGCGTCTGACGTCATCCCATGTGTGTGTGGGGTAGCTACTATAATTTGAGATGTATATCACTTTGTGAAATGTTTGCTGACGAAGGCTGGAAGGGGCCAAAATGCGTCCAATTACTGTAAGGATTTATGGAATAAATACTAAGCATATGAATTGAAGAAGCCGCAGTCCGCTAAGATTCCTTTTCTATTGGTCTGGAGTTCGCTCTTTTCTCGTGCGGGCAATAGGTCGAGTGCTGATCTTCCCTATTTGCTCCTCTTGAACTCTACCACAGGGAGATCACTATGGCAGACCTGAGAGTCTTCACAAGGCCCAGGCTGCCATAACAACTTATCGGCACCCTTCAATTTCATGGTGGAGAGGATAGAGCCATCGAGGGTCTGAGGAAGCACCCTCTGTAACGGTCACGTACACACTCACACACACAGGGGGGAGGATAGTGACCACTGCGCTCCACCCTCACCCCTGGCCCTGCCTACTTGCCTCATGAGTCCTGATGACAGGGGACAACTGGACGGCAGTCCCTAACTTAGGATACGTGCGGGAAGGACAGACAAGACAAATAACGGATAGTGAACGGACCGGGTCAAAACCAAGAGGACAACGCAGTACAGAGGGATAAGCAAAGAATGGTCAGGAGAAGCCGGGGTCATAAATACCAGGAGAGTCGAGAAGTACCAAAGGAGTCCGCAAAGAATAGTCAGGTGGAAGCCGAGGTCAAAATACCAGGAGGGATGCACAGTACAGGAGAAGCAGGCAAAGGATCGTCAGGGAACAGGATCAGGTAAGTATACAGGTATCCAACAAACGCCAGGAACCTAAATTAACAGGCAACCTGTGGCCAGTAGGCTGCCTGTATTTCTAGTGGGGAGTGAGGGTCATGTGACGTGGCCAGCGTCACATGACCGACAGACCGACCAGTCGAGCACCGAGTGATCAGCTCGGCGCTCAAGGCAGACCTAGGAGCAGGGAGCCTCCCAGCTAGCAAAGCCGCCCTGGGAACGAGGTCAAACACAGATCCTCGCTCCCGAAGCTAAGCAGCAGGTCTGCGGCTGATGGGAGACCGAGTGCGCCTTCGGCACCCCGTTACACCCTCCCTCTAACTAAACAATCAGATTCTGTGGCCCTGTTAGCTGCTGTGAACAGCTGATTTATGGGGGGTGCTGGGTGTCAGACCCCCACTAATCTGATATGGATGACCTATCCTAAGCATTGTTCCTCTATATATCTATAGCCTGGAAAACCCCTTTAAAAAGGTATAATGAGATCCCTGAGGGCAGTGTACTCTGAGGAGAGCTGGACCCCAGAGGAACATGAGAGTTGAATAAAGTAGGTCTTGAGGGATATGTACTATTGTCAGATCCTATCAAATCAGTTTATTGCATTAGGCCAGTGAGTCGGCTTGTGTATGGCATTTGGGTGCAGTTGTAATAGGCTTTTCCTTCACCAAGACAAAGCTTGAGTTCAATGTCCTAGCCCAGTATGTAAATATCTGGACAGAGGTAAGTGCCTTGTAGCTACCCCCTGGTACCCATCACCCAGGACACACACCCTGCTAGCTCCCCCCACTATTTATACCTCTGCCCAAGCGAGTATTTTAGTAATGGGCGACCAGACTACTCTACAGGTCCACCATTCTGCATATGAAAGTTGAGCACCTTTTTCTGGCATCTCTAGAAATCAAACCCATCCAGTTAAATTTTTTTAATTTCTTTTTATTCTTTTTGAAATAAAAGGCAAAAATCCATATAAAAGTGATAGTAGTTATACTGCGGTACATACCTTATGTACCATATATTTATAGCCAGGATCCCACCAAGTGTGAAGTTTCTGCAAATAGATGATTGAAGTCTTCAGAAAAACTGACCAAGATGGGAGCCCTGTGATTATAGGTGAAGAAGCTTGTAAACATTTTTTCTTTTTTGTTCCTGCGTGTTTCAAACTGGTCCTGTACCCGGTATTTTAGGAGGGGTCTCATGCTGGTGGTTGTCTTAGGGTGCACACTATGAAGACCATGGATGCCTGTTCTGTAATTAAAGAGCCGTCAAAGCTATATATTCCCTCTGTAAGTGCTCCCACATGTGGTCTACTCGCCACAGCGTATGGTTATTTTTTTACGAGGAAGATTGATTCTATGTTTCTTGGATTCTTAATCCAGATTAAAGTGATTTAGTGGAGAAGAATATGAGAACAGCACAGAAAATGTTGACTGTCCTCAAACCTGTGAACCCCAATTTCTCCAAAGGTTCATATATACATATGTAGTGCACATAGTATAAATCAGTAAAATAGTACCTACCCTTTAAAGAACCAGTCTAATTTTGGACTTTACAAAAATGTTTGTCTGCACCGTATGACCCAAAAATGTAGGGCCCACCCTGCCTCAAAGATTGCAGTCACCAAGCATGTGTCTTTTGAACAGGGACATCACCGCTTGTCTCTCCGAAGAGGGCGTGTCTTGGACTACCAAAGCACACGCTGCATAGGATTGTCTGAGAGCCTGGCAGACATTTTAATTAATGGCGTTTTCCCGTTTGAATCAACATCCTGTAAAATAATCATTTACCTTTATAACTCCGATCTCCTGCTGTGGGCTGTAGTCACATGACCATGTCCATGCAGCTCTTTCTTATTTCCTGTGATGCCATGTCTATGAGGCGGTAATAGGGGAGTGTCTATGTAACTAGCTGATGGGCGGAGCTATAAACTGGATTGGCGTTGTTAGGGGCCGTGATAGGGGAGTGTCTATGTAACTAGCTGGGTGTTGTTAGGGGCAGTGATAGGGGAGTGTCTATGTAAATAGAAGGTGGGAGGAGCTATAAACTGGATGGGCGTTGTTAGGGGCGGTGATAGGGGAGTGTCTATGTAACTAGCTGGGTGGGAGGAGCTATAAACTGGATGGGCGTTGTTAGGGGCGGTGAAAGAGGAGTGTCTATGTAACTAGCTGGGTGGGAGGAGCTATAAACTAGCTGGGTGTTGTTAGGGGGAGTGATAGGGGAGTGTCTATGTAAATAGAAGGTGGGAGGAGCTATAAACTGGATGGGCGTTGTTAGGGGCGGTGATAGGGGAGTGTCTATGTAACTAGCTGGTCGGAGGAGCTATAAACTGGATAGGCGTTGTTAGGGGCGGTGATAGGAGAGTGTCTATGTAACTAGTTGGGTGGGAGGAGCTATAAACTAGCTGGGCGTTGTTAGGGGCAGTGATAGGGGCGTGTCTATGTAACTAGATGGGTGGGAGGAGCTATAAACTAGCTGGGCGTTGTTAGTGGCGGTGATAGGGGAGTGTCTATGTAACTAGCTGGGTGGGAGGAGCTGTCAACTAGCTGGGCGTTGTTAGTGGCGGTGACAGGGGAGTGTCTATGTAACTAGATGGGTGGGAGGAGCTATAAACTGGATAGGCGTTGTTAGTGGCGGTGATAGGGGAGTGTCTATGTAACTAGCTGGGTGGGAGGAGCTGTCAACTAGCTGGGCGTTGTTAGAGGCGGTGACAGGGGAGTGTCTATGTAACTAGCTGGGTGGGAGGAGCTGTAAACTAGCTGGGCATTGTTAGTGGCGGTGATAGGGGAGTGTCTATGTAACTAGATGGGTGGGAGGAGCTATAAACTAGCTGGGCGTTGTTAGTGGCGGTGATAGGGGAGTGTCTATGTAACTAGCTGGGTGGGAGGAGCTGTAAACTAGCTGGGCATTGTTAGGGGTGATGCTGGAGCTGTGGCAGTGAAAGGAGAAGTACATCATGGGTTTGGTTAGATACAGCAACATGAAGTGCTACATATAGGATGTAAACAAACCAGATGGGGTGGCTTGCATGGTGAAAACGGGTCAGTTTGTGTGGTAAGCAACTACATGAGCAGATCTGTTAAAAATCAAAGAGTAATCCCAGGGAACCCCTTTAAAGGGGTTCTGCAGTTTTTTTAAACTGATGATCGGCGGGGGTCCGACACCCGGGACCCCCGCTGATCAGCTGTTTGAGAAGGCAGCGGCGCTGGCAGTAGCACCTCGGCCTTCTCGCTGTTTACCGCAGGCCCAGTGACATCACGGCTAGTATCACTGGCCTGGGCGGGGCCAAGCTCCATTCAAGTGAATTCAAAGGATAGATCATCAATTTAAAAAAAACTGCAGAACCCCTTTAACATTCAGTATTAAATGCAAAACTCTGATCCCATTAGTGGCTACAGCATCTTAGTGGTTAGACAGATGGAGGGACCTCAGCCAGAAAGTGAATTTTTAGTTTTGCAGTCCAAAAATCAAATTGGGGCTGTAAGATATATTGCAAATACTTTGATTATTTTATGTCTCCTTAGTAGTTATGGGGCCCCGTGACTGATTGCTCTTCACAATATGTCTTTATGTACAGTGTAAGTTCTTAAGATGAGGGTGTTTTGCAAGCTTTTACCCCTAAATGATGATACTTTTTTTTTTTTTTAAATACTTGCCATGTACAGACTCAAGCACAGCAGCCTCTTCAAACAGCTAATTGGCGGGGATGCCAGAAGTTGTACCCCCACCGATCAGTTATCGATGACCTTGATCATAAATATAATTTTTTTTTCTCTGCTTAATTAAGGCGAGTGCCTGGGGCAACCAGGTGCTATAAATTGAGCCACTTATACTCTTCAGAGCCTGCTCTTTCTGAGGCTTGCTCTACTAAGTGGCTTCTTATTAAGTGGAGTTAAAAAATAAGGAGTTTAAGAAAAGGAGTTTGGAAACTAAGGTTGGATATAATTTCCTTGTGTGTTGTTGGCTTAATTTTACGTGGTCCTTCAACTACAGCAGACAGGGTCTAAATCTAAATCATTTATACTGTTTTACTTTTTTACTGTTGTAATCCCCATTTAGTATGTGTTGCACAATTTACAACGCGGTCCAGTGCACATCTTGCATGATGTATGCAGTCCTGGAACAGCCGTTCGAGGGTGTATATCTTTGTTCTAGATGTGAGCAAATTACCCGTTTGGAATCGCAGATCGAGTCTCTAAATGGGCAAGTTGCAACACTGAGAGGCATTGATAATTTGCAAAAGAGTTTGCTTCTCACCGAGCAAGCACTCTTTGGGGTAGATGAGGGGGAGGGTGACAGAGAGGAGGCTGAGGAAAGTGAGGTAGCTAGCTGGGTAAAAGTTAGAAAGCGGGGTAGAGGGAAGAGTGCCAGGGAGGCTAGCCCTGATCTGACACACCCCAACAAGTTTGCACGTTTGGCAGATGAGGGGGATGTCAGTCCGGGGACGGCACTGCTGCAGCCAGACACTTCCTCTGCCAGTCAGGGGAATGTCAGCTCCAGTAAGCAGGGAACCAGGAGAGCAGGGCAGGCCAGACAGGTGCTGGTAGTGGGAGACTCCATTATTAGGGGAACAGATAGGGAAATCTGTCACAAAGACCGTGATCGCCGAACAGTGTGCTGTCTTCCTGGCGCTAGAGTTCGACACATCGCGGATCGGGTTGACAGATTACTGGGAGGGGCTGGAGACGATCCAGCGGTCATGGTCCATATCGGAACCAATGACAAAGTTAGAGGTAGGTGGAGAGTCCTTAAAAATGATTTCAGGGATTTAGGTCAAAAGCTGAGGGCAAGGACCTCTAAGGTAGTATTTTCTGAAATACTGCCTGTACCACGAGCCACACAAGAAAGGCAATGGGAGATTAGGGAGATTAGCAAGTGGCTCAAGAACTGGTGTAGGATGGAGGGGTTTGGGTTCCTGGAGAACTGGGCCGATTTTCTATCGGCAACAGGCTCTATCGTAGGGACGGGCTGCACCTCAATGGGGAAGGGGCAGCTGTGCTGGGGAGAAAGATGGCTAGAAGGTTGGAGGAGTGTTTAAACTAGGGACTGGGGGGGGGGTAATTACGTTATAGGAGGGGAAGATAGTGCAGATAGAGACCGGGGGCAAGGTAATAAGAATGGGGGAGGAATGGAAGGAGGACTAGAACAATTCAGAAGGAAAGGTGTAGGGTAAAAAATATACATAAACCTCTCAAATGTATGTATACTAATGCCAGAAGCCTGACTAATAAAACTGGTGAACTGGAATTAGTGATGTGTGAGGAGGACTATGACATAGTGGGAATAACTGAGACATGGCTGGATGATAGCTATGACTGGGCAGTTAATGTACAAGGTTACAGTCTGTTTAGAAAGGATCGTCAAAACCGGAGAGGGGGGAGGGGTCTGCCTTTATATAAAGTCCTGTCTAAAGCCCACAGTCCGAGAAGATATAAGTGAGGGACATGAACATGTGGAGTCACTATGGGTAGAGATACATGGAGCTAAAAACAACAATAAATTACTAATAGGAGTTTACTATAAACCACCTAATATACCAGAGTCTACAGAAAATCTACTACTAAACGAGATAGACGAGGCGGCAAATCATAATGAGGTGGTTATTATGGGGGACTTCACTACCCAGATATAGACTGGGAAACTGAAACTTGTATATCTCATAAGGGAAACAGGTTCGTGGCTATAACCAAAGACAATTACCTCTCCCAACTGGTTCAGGACCCGACTAGAGGGACGGCCATACTGGACTTAGTATTAACCAATAGACCTGACAGAACAACAGACGTGCAGGTCGGGGGACACCTGGGAAATAGTGACCATAAAGTAATAACCTTCCAATTATCATTCAAAAGAGCGTTTCAACAGGGAGGAACAAAAATACCAAACTTCAAAAAGCTAAATTTAGCCAACTAAGAGAGGCCATAGGCCAAACTAACTGGGACAAAGTCCTCACAAATACAGACACAAAATGGGATATCTTTAAAAACATCCTAAAAACTCATTGTCAGAGGTACATACCGTATGGTAATAAAAGGTTAAGGAACAAAAAGAAACCAATGTGGATAAATAGAACTGTAAAGAAAGCAATAAATGACAAAAAGAAAGCATATAAAACACTAAAACAGGAGGGTTGCACGGAAGCACTGAAAAACTATAAGGAAAAAAATAGAACATGTAAAAAACAAATAAAAGCGGCCAAACTAAGACCGAGAGATTAATTGCCAAAGAAGTAAAACCAACCCTAAAATGTTCTTTCAATTATATAAATGTTAAAAAGTATAAAGCTGAAGGTGTTGGCCCTTTAAAGAGTAATGAGGGGGGGAGTCGCAGAGAGCGACGAGGAGAAAGCAAAGCTGTTAAATATTTTTTTCTCCAATGTATTTACTGAGGAAAATAAATTGTCAGATGACATGCAGAATGCAAAAATAAATTCCCCATTAAAAGTGTCCTGTCTGACCCAGGAAGAAGTACATCAGCGGCTTAAAAAGATTAAAATAGACAAATCGCCAGGACCGGATGGCATACACCCCCGTATCCTAAAGGAATTAAGTAATGTCATAGCCAGACCCTTATTTCTGATATTTGCAGACTCTATACTGACAGGGAATGTCCCACAGGATTGGCGCATGGCAAATGTGGTGCCAATATTCAAAAAGGGGCCAAAAACAGAGCCTGGAAACTATAGGCCGGTAAGTTTAACATCTGTTGTGGGTAAACTGTTTGAAGGTTTTCTGAGAGATGCTATATTAGAGCATCTCAACGGAAATAAGCAAATAACGCCATATCAGCATGGCTTCGTGAGGGATCGGTCATGTCAAACTAATTTAATCAGTTTCTATGAGGAGGTAAGTTCTAGACTTGACAGCGGCGAATCAATGGATGTCGTATATCTGGACTTCTCCAAAGCATTTGACACTGTACCTCATAAAAGGTTAGTATATAAAATGAGAATGCTCGGACTGGGAGAAAACATCTGTATGTGGGTAAGTAACTGGCTGAGTGATAGAAAACAGAGGGTGGTTATTAACGTACACATACAGATTGGGGTCACTGTCACTAGTGGGGTACCTCAGAGGTCAGTATTGGGCCCTATTCTCTTCAATATATTTATTAATGATCTTGTAGAAGGCTTGCATAGTAAAGTATCAATTTTCGCAGTATGACACTAAACTGTGTAAAGTAATTTACACTGAAGAGGACAGTATACTACTACAGAGGGATCTGGATAGTTTGGAGGCTTGGCAGATAAGTGGCAGATGAGGTTTAACACTGATAAATGTAAGGTATGCACATGGAAGTGAAAAATGCAAGTCACCCCGTACATACTAAATGGGTAAAACACTCGTTAACACTGACATGAAAAGGGAACTATGTGAAGTTTAATAAACAGCAACTAAACAGCAAAACCAGTGTCAGGCAGCTGCTGCCAAGGCCAACAAGGATAAAGGGTTGCATCAAAAGGGCATAGATTCCCGTGATATGAACATAGTCCTACCACTTTACAAATCGCTAGTCAGACCACACATGGAGTCTGTGTACAGTTTCTGGCTCTCCAGTAAACAAGGCAGACATAGGCAAGCTTGAGAGGGTTCAGAGGAGGGCACCTAAAGTATTAACTGGAATGGGGCAGATCTACAGTACCCTGAAAGGATTATCAAAATAGGGTTATTCACTTTAGAAAAAAGACACTGAGGGGAGATCTAATTAATATGTATAAATATATCAGGGGTCAGTACAGAGATCTATCCCATCAGCTATTTATCCCAGGACTGTGACTGGTGACGAGGGTACATCCTCTGCGTCTGGAGGAAAGAAGGTTTGTACACAAACATAGAAGAGGATTCTTTACGTAAGAGCAGTGAGACGATAGAACTCTCTGCCTGAGGAGGTGGGTTGATGGTGAGTACAATATAGGAATTCAAGAGGGGCCTGGGATGTGTTTCAAGAGCGTAATAATATTACAGGCTATAGCATCTAGAGAGGGGTCGTTGATCCAGGGAGTTATTCTGATTGCCTTATTGGAGTTGGGGAAGGAATTTTTATTCCCCTAAAGTGGAGAAAAGTGGCTTCTACCTCTCAGTGGTTTTTGCCTTCCACTGGATCAACTTGTTAGGATAACAGGCCGAACCTGGATGGACAAATGTCTTTTTTTGTTGGCCTTATGTACTATGTTACTATGTTACTATGAATCTGGGGTTAAAAAAGACTGCTTTCTTCGACAAATGCAAGTGTAGATGGCATGCACGCTATATGCATGTAACTGTGTACCGTATTCCGGGACCAGTTGAGTGGCCTAGTGGTCACCGAGACCTCCAGTAGAGTCATATATCATTATTATAAGAGGCTTGTGCAACCCAATGAGGTAAATGTGGTAGGGGGTAGCTTCCTTTAGACCCATAGCGGCACATAAGGGTCAAGAGCCATCTTGGGCACAACTTGACCCCTGTAAGATTCATGGTGTGACGCAGTCCTCTAGGTGCAGTAAAACTCTACGTAAATTTCTCCCAATGTTCTACTTTTCCTCTGTACAAAAGAAAGTTACCCAGGTATGAGAGTTAACATCGAGCTATTGTGCCTCTTCTAGAGTCTGTAACCTTCAAGCTTGTGCTACAACTAAGGTGAAAGTAACCAACAAGAACAATATTAATTTCCTGTTTCACCAAAAAGCACCTGTGACATTACAGCGGGGCATAATACAACTTCAAGGTTATCTCACAAAAAAAAACTATACCAGATGGTATACTTTCTTTTACAAACTATTCTGAATTGGCTTGTTCACTGGATATCCATGTTGGATTGACCAACTTAAGCTGGCCATACACATTAGATATAGACCTAGCCCGCAAGTTATCCAATATGTATGGCCGTCCTCTTAATGTTGGGGCAGATAAGGATTTGCCAGTTGGGTTTCTCAGGGAGGTAAGTGCCCCAACGGAGGAGTCTTGCAGAGATTTTTTCCCCTATTCCTACTGAGATCACCTGCACACACGGCTAGACGTCTAGCTGTATTTTTGCCTACCAGTATATTACTGGAGTGTAGGAGGAACAAACTACTGTGACACAGTGAGGGGTTGTGTCAGGCAAGGGAGGTATTTTCCTCCCAGCATGTGCAGCTGGTGAGGTCAAATACCGGACCGGAGTTTAAGTGCTGGTCCGGGTTTTGGCAGCACCTGGCTGTTCTTAAATAGGCAGCTGGGCTCAACAGAGATGTCTCTGTTTTTGGGATCTGAGGCTTGTGCCGTGCTGGAGGGCTGAGAGCTGCTCTGGACTACTGGAGACAGAACTGCCAGCAAGGTGACTTGTGTTATATGAACTTTCCATTGTGTGTGAATTAACACCAAGACTGCAAAGTTACGTGCTGTTTTGTGCAATTGCCCCTCAAGTTGAATAAACACTGATGTTTTGAGTTAAGAACTTGTATTTTTGCCTCTGTACTGGCGCCCGCTTACCTATCTATCTACCAGAGCGAAACCCCAAACTACTCAAAATAAACTGGGGTGAAGACTAGGGTTTCCTGAGGGCCCACAAAGAGGAAATTATTCTTGAGACAAAAGCACTCTATATCATCAATTAGTTTAATATTGTTTTGAGTCAAAGCAGGGTGCACCTAGCCTTTCTGCTGCCTGAAGGCAAAAAACTGAACTGCAGGCCCCCCCATTGCCAATTTCTTAACCTAAACCCCTTTGCCACAATGAAAGCGCTCATATCACCCCACTGGTCCTTCTGCTGCCCCCCCTCTTGGCGTTTGCCACACCGTGGCCTCATTGGTGGTACACACCTTAGTCAAAGTAGATATCCTCAATGGCAAGTGATTGGCTTCAAATGCAGCCAATAGTTTGTTATTTTCACCTAGATCTTTGGGGGCCTACGATGGTATCAGAGTCTGAGCCCACTGGAGAATCATCTAATACTCTGGTAAATGTTATGTCCTAACATCTCTTTGTCAGTTTTCTGTACGTAAATGAGTGTATATCCAACAATGATCCTCTTGATTTTATTTTTTCTTATGTGCCTGTTATGTACAGGCAAGAAAAATCAAACAACCGTGAAAGGAAACAGAAAAATCCATAGCATATTTATTATTACAATCATTACTTTTATTATAATGTTGTCTTTTATTTAGCTTCCCGCTTTAAACATTAGAGGGTGCTGTGTGCCCATTCAGCAATTCTAGCAGTGGAGAACTTTTACAGGTTGTTGGAGTCTTTGGAGTGTGGGAGTGAAACCGTAGAACCCGGGAGGAAACCCACGCAAACACAGGGAGGACATACAAACTCCATGCAGATGTTGTCCATAGTCGGATCACACTTAGGACCCCCAGCGCTGCAAGGCACCAGTGCTAACCACTGAGCCTCCGTATAAAGCTGATAGTGGCTGCATTTTAGAGTCCTATAATTCAGTTTTCATGACCCCAGAAGCTTGGGATATAATACTTCCAATCCTGGAGGAATCTCAATACCAGATTAGGTATCCAAAAAGCGCTTCTGGATTCAGACACCTTGGGCCCACTGTCCATTGCACATGGTGCTGTATGGTATGCTGTAGTGCTATGCCTGTGGGGTGGCCCAATGCCCAAAAAGACTTAGCCTGACAGCAGAGTTACTGTCAGGCTGCTGGGCTCTCACCACCTTGCAGTTGCTGTGACATGGTTGACATGTGGTGTCAGGCCACATTAGTGTAGGGACCCACTTGAAAGGAGCCACCTTGACTCGATGACTAGGTCTATGCATTTTGATGCAAACATATACAATGGGCTTCCTACACAGGTTTATAAATTATGCTTAGCAGCAATAGATCGATGCATGATTTCTTCTACATTTTGGCATAAGGTTAAAAGGGTTTTCCAAGATTTTAAAAACAAATGTCCATAAGATGAAACCATCAATATTAATTGTGGGTGCCGGACTCTTATAACCTCATGCCGAACAGCTTTTAAAAGGGTCCGTAGTGCCCTGGTCAGTGGCATATCCCCTTTTATTGATACCAGGCACAGCTCCATACTTTTAGTAGCAATAGTACCTGGTATTACAGCTATCTACAGCTTTTAAAATAATGGAAGTGTACTGTAATAACATTTACAGTCTCTACAGAAAGTATAGAGGTGAAGCGGATCAGAGGGGGTTAGAAACGTCAGAACCCTCACTGATCTAATATTGATGGCTTAACCAAAGTGAATCATGTTTCTGTCTAAACTTATGTTACAGACAGCAGGGATTGTCCTATTGTCTTGTCTTCTCCTGTTTACTAGCATTGTTTAGAGCAGTTGCTATGCAACTGCCTAACACGCACCTTATTCCAGGGTCAGATGATCACCTTGCTCAGCTTGGTTTATATTACGGAGGAGGTCTTGATTGGTTGTACTCAGGGCCGCTGATAGAAATCATGGGGCCCCGTACAGCATACATGACGGGGCCCCCTTCAGCTCCACCCCCCTGATCCCTCCTTCAGCCACACCCCTGGCCCCGCCCTTGGCCCCTCCCCAGACGCCGCCTTGAAACAACATGCAGATTTGTCTACAAGTGATATTTATGGCGCTGGGGGGTCGTCTGTGAATGGCGCTGTTATGGAGGGGATCTGTGAATGGCACTGTTATGGAGGGATCTGTTGAATGGCACTGTTATGGAGGGGATCTGTGAATGGCACTTTTAATGGAGGGCTCTGTGGATGGCACTGTTATGGAGGGGATCTGTGGATGGCACTGTTATGGAGGGGACTGTGGATGGCACTGTTATGGAGGGGGATCTGTGGATGGCACTGTTATGGAGGGGATCTGTGGATGGCACTGTTATGGAGGGGATCTGTGGATGGCACTGTTATGGAGGGTATCTGTGGATGGCACTGTTATGGGGAGGGATCTGTAGATGGCACTGGTTATGGAGGGGAGATCTGTGGATGGCACTGTTTATGGAGGGGATCTGTGGATGGCACTGTTATGGGGGATCTGTGGATGGCACTGTTATGGAGGGGATCTGGTGGATGGCACTGTTATGGGGGGATCTGTGGATGGCACTGTTATAGAGGGGGGATCTGTGGATGACACATACCGTATATAGCATCTTATGCTATGTGTCATCCACAGATCCCCCCTCCATAACAGTGCCATCCACAGATACCCTCCATAACAGTGCCATCCACAGATCCCCCCCATAACAGTCATCCACAGATCCCCCCCATAACAGTGTCATCCACAGATCCCCCCATAACAGTGTCATCCACAGATCCCCCCCCATAACAGTGTCATCCACAGATCCCCCTCCCATAATGGTGCCATCCACAGATCCCCCCCATATGTGGTCATCCCAGACCCCCCGGCCCCCCCCCCATAAGTGGTCATCCACATGACAGACCCCCCCCCCATTAACAGTGGCCATCCACGGATCCCCCGCCCCTCCCTATAACAGTGCCGTCATGACGTCATCCATATAGATCCCCCCCCCGCCACTCACAGTAGTATACATTATAAATCGGTGCAGCCGTGCAGGCTGCAGACAGTAACTTAATTTTAGCACAGGCACAGCGCTCATCTCTTTACTAAAATACTACCTTACATTCAGCTCCTGCCTCCTCCTCCACCCTCCAGTAACAAGTGCGGGCGGCAGCGCTCACTCACTGACGTCACGCGCCTGCGCCGCCTAGTGGGAGGGAGCAGGCGTGTGACGTCAGGAGTGAGCGCCCGCCCCCACACTGCCTGCTGTTACGGGAGCCAGCCCACTGACAGCAAAAAAATTAAAATGGCTCGGGAGTAGGGTTGCCACCTTTTCTTCAAGCCAAACCCGAACAGAAGGGAGGGAGGGCCCCCTTCCAGGCCCCGCCTCCAGCCACGCCCATGTCCCGCCTCCAACCATGGTCCCGTCTCCACCCTTGGTCGCTGTCGCACCGCGATCGTTATGCCCCTGATCCCACGGCCTGGCGCCGTCCCGTTTAGTATTCGCGCAGGCGCGGGATTTACGGGACGAAGAGGAGAACTCGGACGTCAATCAACTGGACATGGGCGTGCCACTGCCAAAGGGTGAATAGACGGAGCCTCTAGGTGCTGCAGGAACGCCCTCATAGCACCTAGAGGCTCATTAGCATATGATAAGTCTTTATTTTAAGAGAACGGCGGCAGCGGCAGGCAGGGAGTTATGTACTGCTGACATCAGCACATCGCTAATGTCAGTCAGCTACATAACATAACGTTTTTTCTGATGATTGACAGATTCAGAAACCTGTTTAAAGGGCTTCTGTCACCCCACTAAACTCTTTTTTTTTTTTTTTTTCGGCTTCTTATAATCCCTATACTGCGATATATGAATACATAATGTTATTAGTCATTTTGGTTCAGTAGATAATGAATAAAACAGATTTTTATAATATGTAAATTACCTGTCTACCAGCAGGCAGGGCGGTTACTTGCTGGTAGCATCCGCATCCTCCTATCATAATGACGCCCCCTCCTCATGTTGATTGACAGGGCCAGCGAACGCGATCGTCCTCTGGCTGGCCCTGTCTGCTATCAAGTTATTGCGCCTACACCAATGACGTCACATCTACACCCGGCGCAGGCGCACTGAGGAAGGAGCGGCCGAGCGAGCGTCCTCCTCTCAGTGCGCCTGTGCCGACTGAAGACCGCTACGGCGCAGGCGCAATAACTTGATAGCAGACAGGGCCAGCCAGAGGACGATCGCGTTCGCTGGCCCTGTCAATCAACATGAGGAGGGGGCGTCATTATGATAGGAGGATGCGGATGCTACCAGCAAGTAACCGCCCTGCCTGCTGGTAGACAGGTAATTTACATATTATAAAAATCTGTTTTATTCATTATCTACTGAACCAAAATGACTAATAACATTATGTATTCATATATCGCAGTATAGGGATTATAAGAAGGCAAAAAAAAAGAGTTTAGTGGGGTGACAGAAGCCCACACTGTTACATACAATTACACAATTCAAATGTTTTATATTTCTACCTTTTTAGAAGTGAGTGACAGACTAGGACAGGTGTCAGGACTCAGGAGTCAGGACTGTCTTGGTCAGGTTGTCTGCAGGCAGGGCACAGTGGGCACTACAGGGCAGGCTGCTGGAGCTGGACTGGAGAGGAGAAGAAGAATGATTTCTCCCACGGAGCTCCCTCTGCCTCTCTCTCTGATGTCATCACTTCCTTATCAGAGAGAGGGAGGGAGGGACTAGGAGGCAGGGGAGGAGCGAGGGGAGGAGCCTGAACAGTGAGTGAACACAGCGCTGCCTGGCATCACTGTACTGTAGTGTGTAGACTGGAGGAGGGAGGAGGGAGGAGGGAGGAGGGGAGGCTCGGGAGCGCTGCGCTCAGCTGATCACCCGGAGTGACAGCTTAAATATGCGATCGGAGTCTCGGTCGGACCACACTGCAGTTTGAATGAATAATCCTGTGCCCGGGTCTAAGAAAGGCTTGTACCCGGGCACAGGATTACAAACCCGGACTGTCCGGGTGAATCCCGGACGGGTGGCAACCCTACGAGTCGGGAGTCGGCAGCCCGGGCCCCCCTGCCAGCCGGGCCCGGTACAACTGGGCCAGCTGTACTGGCCTATCAGCGGCCCTGGTTGTACTCATTGTTCTTTGTTGCCTGTTTGGTTTGTTTTTTGGTTTCTCTCTTGGTCCTAGATCCTTCTTGTTGCCTTGCTAGAGTAGATCCGGATCAGTTTCTGTCATTGTCATTTATACTCTGTTCACTATCATTTATCCACTCTCAGTCTGTATAATGGTCACCATCTTCATCTGCTCCATAGACTGTCATCTCTTTTACCCTTTTATGCAGTCATCCAACATCATTCTGTTCCTGATGCCTATCTTTTAGATTACATCTGTATATTTGTTAGGTGCCACTGTTAGTACATCCTACATAATATTATTCTTGTGACTGTCCGGTTGTTATATATTTCGGCTCTACTGTTGTCACGCTTTGCCCTGTGAATGTGCGGAGGTCTGTCAGACTGGCTGCACATGTCTGACTTCTCTGTTTGTTTTGGTTTGAGCTGGATCCACCTTCCCTCAGGTGTACTGGGTTTGATTGTTAGTGAGGCTATTTATCCCTCCTTTCCCCAGTGGCCTGTGCGGGTTATAGTTCTTTCCTGTGAGCTCTGGATGTCTGGTGGATCGTCTGCTCCAGCTCTGCTCTAAGATAAGTCCTCTCCGTTATTTCCCATTGTGTCTTTTATCTAGGCCTCTAGGGAGACGCTTGCTTCCTCCGGGTTTGATGAAGCAGGTTGCCTCTTCCCTTTTCCCTACTGCTTAGGGTTTGCCCAGGGTGTATAGGTTTAGGCACGAGGGCATGTGCATATCCACCATTAGGGTATGCACATGGGCACAGCAGTTTAGGGGAAACTTTTAGGGATCGCTAGGAGGTGACCCTTTTCTCCCTAGCTTTTGGGTCTAGTCATTTGTTCTGTTTGTTTTCCTGTGTTTGGTTATTTCCCCGCTTACCTACCTATCGTGACAACTGTCAGTCCTGGTGGTATCTGAGTACCAGGAGACACTGTCAGTTCCTGGGAAAGACTACTCCTATAGGTGAAGTCCAGTCTAGTGTACAACCAGTGTTGTTAATGGACGTTCACAAAACTGATTTTACAGCAGAATTTTAATGCAGACAGCCGCACCGAAACTTCACAAAAAAAACTGCTAGCGGCCATATCCTTTCTGCTGCCCATTCATATCATGGGAGGCATTGCTAAGGATCGAGGAGCGGCGGGTTAAAGCCATGGCCATTCAAAGAAGGGTCATGTCTACATGGGTATAAGAGGCTACTCCATGATCCTCAGGTGTGCCTCCCATTGAGATGTCATCTATGCCCCTTTTGATGCAACCCATTATCTTATTGGCCTTGGCAGCAACAAGCTTGTGTGTTACCTAATTCCATGGCTTCAGTGTTACAAAGTGAAAATAATTCCCAGTATCCCCTGTAAGTCCCAGTCCTCTGGCATGATTATTATGATTTTCCGGATCTGTTCTTTCATGTATGCGTTAGCATGTACCTTACGTGTCTCTGCAATCTTCCATAATATCCTTCTTATTCTATATGATCCACTGCTCTGTGTCCATGTCCAGTACGTCATGTATGATTGTCAGTACATGGTGTGGGCATGTCTGCCTACTGTATTATTCTCCAGCCAAATATTAAAAGGAACCTGTCACCAGGATTTTGGGTATAGAGCTGAGGACATGGGCTTCTAGATGGCCGCTAGCACATCCGCAATACCCAGTCCCCATAGCTCTGTGTGCTTTTATTGTGTAAAAAAAACGATTTGATACATATGCAAATTAACCTAAAAGAGTCATATCTTACTTGTGTGACCAGAGAAGAGTCATATTTTCAAGCTCTGACTCCTCTCAGGTTAATTTGCATATGTATCAAATCGGTTTTTTTACACAATAAAAGCACACAGAGCTATGGGGACTGGATATTGTGGATGTGCTAGCGGCCATCTAGCAGCCCATGTCCTCAGCTCTATACCCAAAATCAAGGAGAAGTGAACAATAAAGGACAACATGGCTGGTTTGAAAATAATTCTCCAGTTCAGCTCACTTTCCGTTTCAGTTATGTTGTCCTAGATTGTTCCCTTCTCCAAACTCTTCACCCTTTTGTGAATAAGCTTGTGAGCGTCTGTTCATTGGTCTTCTTCAGTGACATGTTTAACATATGGGATTATTTACACAGCCCTGGTGTTTGCTGAAACTGCTTTAAACTATAAAGAAAACTTTTCGAGAGTGTTTCTCTCTTTCTCAGGTCTGAAGCAAAACCGAGGAAGAAAGGAAAACTCTTGAAAGCTTGTCTTTTAAGTATTAGGTTAGTACAATAAAAAGGTATCTCCGCATACCGCAATACTCTCGTATTTTGTAATCTTTTTTATATATACCGTACTTATTTAGTTTTTTTCAGTAGTATGATTAAGTGGTGAAAAAATCTAAATCATGTAGATACAAACATTCTAAAGTTACTACCACATAAATTAACATCAGATTAACATCAGATTTAAAAAGTGGAGCTTTGATGTATGGACCGAAACTGTCTGGGGTGGCAAGGGCTTGAAGTGTAAGGCCCCTTTCACACCGGCAAGAATTCCGCGCGGGTGCAATGCGTGAGGTGAACGCATTGCACCCGCACTGAATCCGGACCCCTTCACTTCAATATGGCTGTGCACATGAGCGGTGATTTTCACGCATCACTTGTGCGTGGCGTGAAAATCGTAGCATGTTCTATATTCTGTAATATTTTTCACGCAACGCAGACCCAATAGAAATGAGTGGGGATGCGTAAAAATCGCATAGCATCCGCAAGCAATTTAGTAAGCATTCTGTATTAAGAATGCTCTTATTTTCCCTTATAACCATGTTATAAAATTAATAGAACACCTAACCCAAACCTGAGCTTCAGTGAAGAAGTCCGGGTAACACATTGAGTTTTTTCTCACACGCGTGCAAAACGCATTGCTCTCGCGCGGAAAAAACTGAACATCGGAACGCAATAGCAGTCAAAACTGACTGCTATTGCGTGCCTACTCGCGCGGGTTTCCTGCAATGCACACGCGATGCATCGGGAGCAAATCCGGGACGCCCATGTGAAAGAGGCCTAACTGTTTTGAGCTGAGCCATATGGAGAGAGGAGATGCCTCCAACTGGAATCCAAGATGGTGTTCTAGCTCCTGAGTGAGATGGGGGTCGACATAGCAGATTGTAAAACTAGAAGATGGACTGAGAAATGGTGACTGGAGTTCATGAGAAAGAGGGACATTTTTGCTCAGAAAAGACTTCAAGGTAGGTACAGAGATTCTACTACCAGAAGAAAGACAACTTGCTAGACTATGTAGCAGAACTGGTATTGCTGTACCACAATGCAGTCCACTCCCCTACTGGATATTCTCCATTCCTGAAGATGTTCAGGAGAAATCAGTGCTGCCTTTTAACATTTTATGATGCCAACATGCACCAAAGAGGAGGAATGAATGTTCCAAGCATTGAGGAACCTTGTAGAAGAAATTAATGATCTGGTGGCTAGTTGCTTGAGCCCTCAAATGCTCGCTCTTACATAGAGAATAAGAGTTCTGATTACAGGTGAAAGACAAATAAGCACACTTTTTTCCAGCTCACCTTGTATCTAGCCTTTCTGCCCGTATTCAGGAGCCTTGGGTGAGTCCCCAGGTACGGTAAAGTAGAAAATTTGGGAAAACTTTGAAAGTAAGGGCTATTTGACCATGAAGGAGAGTGATGGGGTGCTGCGCCAGATGACCTGGCCTCCACAGTCACCGGACCTGAACCCAATCGAGATGGTTTGGGGTGAGCTGGACCGCAGAGTGAAGGCAAAAGGGCCAACAAGTGCTAAGCATCTCTGGGAACTCCTTCAAGACTGTTGCAAGACCATTTCAGGGGACTACCTCTTGAAGCTCATCAAGAGAATGCCAAGAGTGTGCAAAGCAGTAATCAAAGCAAAAGGTGGCTACGTTGAAGAACCTAGAATATGACATATTTTCAGTTGTTTCACACTTGTTTGTTATGTATATAATTCCATGTGTTAATTCATAGTTTTGATGCCTTCAGTGTGAATCTACAATTTTCATAGTCATGAAAATAAAGAAAACTCTTTGAATGAGAAGGTGTGTCCAAACTTTTGGTCTGTACTGTATGTGGGAAGCACCACACGAAAATAAAAAAATAGGGTATTAGAACACCTCAATTATATTGCTAACTCCGCTCTGATAAATATCTCTAATGCGGCCAAACACTTTGGTCAGGTTCACGCCCGCCGAACTAGATCCTTTTGTGCCTATGGGATAGAAAAAGTGAGTGCACCCCTACGCGGAGGAGATTTTCGTCAAAAACTTCTCCTCCGTGAAGCATATTGGATTTTTAGGTTAAACACGAGGGTTTCTGCGGGCCTGAACCTGAAGAAGGAATTAATGCAGGCATGGCCAACCTGCGGCTCTCCAGCTGTTGTAAAACTACAACTCCCACCATGCCCTGCTGTAGGCTGATAGCTGTAGACTGTCCGGGCATGATGGGAGTTGTTAGTTTTGCAACATCTGGAGAGCCTCAGGTTGGCCATCCCCTGAATTAATGTATATATACCAATGACTGCAATATTTGGTATGGATCCCCCCCAGCATTGCGACATCATGTCATGTCCAATGTAGTTAAAATGTCCCCCAACCACCACTCCCCAAAACCCAATGTGGTGGAAAACCAAATGTGGGTTGTTATTACCTGTGATTTTATTTATGTAACATGTAGCCGTTCACACTGCGCGTTTTCTGGTCCTGACCATGCACTAATTTGTGCATGTCAAGCCCTTAATGTGTTACGTAGAGGAACAAGAGTGGCAGAGGTTAATAGGGTGCAGGATGAAATCCCAGTGTGAAGGAAACATGAAATCCAATATGCAAATGGATAACAGGTGTTACCATGGTGGATTAACCAATGAAGGATATCCCCCCCCCCCCCCCCCTTCCTGCAGGGAGGTGGGACAAGTGTAACATTTAAACCATGTTTTCCACCATGATACCATGTTACGATTAAGGACGTATTGTCTGAAACGCGTAAACGAGCACTGCATATGAAGTGACTGTATCTGCTGTTGAATATTATGAATTAAAGGAGAAGTTTTTAAGAGGACAAAAATCGCTTTCTGAAAGACAAATAGTGTGCAACAAGGCCACAAGGGGAGCAGATAGCCTCAAGTTGAATTGGGAGGCCATTGCATATGTGGTGTGCCAAACTCAAACCCATCAGCTCATGTTTGCAGTGAAGCTTGATTCTGGTCTATTGTCCCTGGAGTATGCTGTCCCACACAGTGTTACATCCATTGTCACAAGAAGATGCTGGACCATTGTGACACGATCATTGTTCCAACCATTGTTCCTGTAGGATACTGATCCATTGTGACATATGTAGTGTTCCGTCCATTGTCATAGGAGCATGCTGGGCCATTGTGACATGTGCAGCGTTCCATCTATTGTCTCTGGAAGATGCAGGCCCATTGTGATAGGAGCTTTGTTCTATCTCTTGTCCTTGGAAGATGTCAGACCATTGTGACACGCCCCGAGTTCTTTCCATTGTCTCTAGAGAATGCTAGCCCATTGTGTGAGGCACAGTGTTCTGTCCATCGTCCTTGGAGGATGTTGGATCATTGTGACACGCCCCATGTCCTGTTCATTGTATCTGGAGGATGCTCGCCCATTGTGACATATACAGTGTTTTGACCATTGTCACAGAGTGATGCTGGACCATTGTGACACGTGCAGTGTTCCGTCAGTCGTCCTTGGAAGATGCTGGTGTTCCGTTTATTGTCTCTGGAGGATGCTGGTCCATTGTGACATGCACAGTGTTCCATCCAATTTCCTTGAAGGATGTTAGCCAATTGTGACACACTGTGTTCCGACCATTGTCCATGGAGGATACTGGCCAAATGACTTATGCAGTGTTCTGTCCACTGTCACAGGAGGATGCAGACTATTGTGGCACGCGCAGTGTTCCAACGACCATTCTCCCTGAAGAATGCTGACCTATTCTGAGACATACAGTGGTCCATCAGTTGTCCTTGGAAAATGCTGTCCGTTGTGACTGAAGGATGCTGGCCCATTGTGACATATACAGTGTTCCATCCATTGTCACAAAAGAATGCTGGCCCAATGTGACATGCGCAGTGTTCTACCAGATGTACTTGGAAGATGCTGGACCATTGTGACACATGCATTGTTCCATCCATTTCCATTGTCTTTGGAGGATGCTGGGTCATTGTGACATATACAGTGTTCCATCCATTATCACAGGAGGATGCTGGACCATTTTGACATGTGCAGTGTTCTGACCATTGTTCCTGGAAGATACTGACCCATTGTGACATCTGCAGTGTTCTGTCCATTCTCACAGGGGAATGCTGGCTCTTTGTGACATGGACAGTGTCACGATGAAAATGATGATCAGCCGGCACTCCGTAACCAATGGCGTGGTGCTCGCGTCCGAGATCACGATCTCATAAATATAGTAAGGAAAGACCGGCACTCACTGTAGCTTGAAGAAAAGGAAATCTTTATTGTCACAAAATGGGATATCTTTAAAAACATCCTAAAAACTCATTGTCAGAGGTACATACCGTATGGTAATAAAAGGTTAAGGAACAAAAAGAAACCAATGTGGATAAATAGAACTGTAAAGAAAGCAATAAATGACAAAAAGAAAGCATATAAAACACTAAACAGGAGGGTTGCACGGAAGCACTGAAAAACTATAAGGAAAAAAATAGAACATGTAAAAAACAAATAAAAGCGGCCAAACTAGAGACCGAGAGATTAATTGCCAAAGAGAGTAAAACCAACCCTAAAATGTTCTTCAATTATATAAATGTTAAAAGTATAAAGCTGAAGGTGTTGGCCCTTTAAAGAGTAATGAGGGGGGAGTCGCAGAGAGCGACGAGGAGAAAGCAAAGCTGTTAAATATTTTTTTCTCCAATGTATTCACTGAGGAAAATAAATTGTCAGATGACATGCAGAATGCAAAAATAAATTCCCCATTAAAAGTGTCCTGTCTGACCCAGAAGAAGTACATCAGCGGCTTAAAAAGATTAAAATAGACAAATCGCCAGGACCGGATGACATACACCCCCGTATCCTAAAGGAATTAAGTAATGTCATAGCCAGACCCTTATTTCTGATATTTGCAGACTCTATACTGACAGGGAATGTCCCACAGGATTGGCGCGTGGCATATGTGGTGCCAATATTCAAAAGGGGGCCAAAAACAGAGCCTGGAAACTATAGGCCGGTAAGTTTAACATCTGTTGTGGGTAAACTGTTTGAAGGTTTTCTGAGAGATGCTATATTAGAGCATCTCAACGGAAATAAGCAAATAACGCCATATCAGCATGGCTTCGTGAGGGATCGGTCATGTCAAACTAATTTAATCAGTTTCTATGAGGAGGTAAGTTCTAGACTTGACAGCGGCGAATCAATGGATGTCGTGTATCTGGACTTCTCCAAAGCATTTGACACTGTACCGCATAAAAGGTTAGTATATAAAATGAGAATGCTCGGACTGGGAGAAAACATCTGTATGTGGGTAAGTAACTGGCTGAGTGATAGAAAACAGAGGGTGGTTATTAGTGGTACACACTCAGATTGGGTCACTGTCACTAGTGGGGTACCTCAGGGGTCAGTATTGGGCCCTATTCTCTTCAATATATTTATTAATGATCTTGTAGAAGGCTTGCATAGTAAAGTATAAATTTTCGCAGATGACACTAAACTGTGTAAAGTAATTTACACTGAAGAGGACAGTATACTACTACAGAGGGATCTGGATAGATTGGAGGCTTGGGCAGATAAGTGGCAGATGAGGTTTAACACTGATAAATGTAAGGTTATGCACATGGGAAGGAAAAATGCAAGTCACCCGTACATACTAAATGGTAAAACACTCGGTAACACTGACATGGAAAAGGATCTAGGAATTTTAATAAACAGCAAACTAAACAGCAAAAACCAGTGTCAGGCAGCTGCTGCCAAGGCCAATAAGATAATGGGTTGCATCAGAAGGGGCATAGATGCCCGTGATGAGAACATATTCCTACTACTTTACAAATCACTGGTCAGACCACACATGGAGTACTGTGTACAGTTCTGGGCTCCTGTAAACAAGGCAGACATAGCAGAGCTAGAGAGGGTTCAGAGGAGGGCAACTAAAGTAATAACTGGAATGGGGCAACTACAGTACCCTGAAAGATTATCAAAATTAGGGTTATTCACTTTAGAAAAAAGACGACTGAGGGGAGATCTAATTAATATGTATAAATATATCAGGGGTCAGTACAGAGATCTCTCCCATCATCTATTTATCCCCAGGACTGTGACGAGGGGACACCCTCTGCGTCTGGAGGAAAGAAGGTTTGTACACAAACATAGAAGAGGATTCTTTACGGTAAGAGCAGTGAGACTATGGAGCTCTCTGCCTGAGGAGGTGGTGATGGTGAGTACAATAAAGGAATTCAAGAGGGGCCTGGATGTGTTTCTAGAGCGTAATAATATTACAGGCTATAGCTACTAGAGATGGGTCGTTGATCCAGGGAGTTATTCTGATTGGAGTCGGGAAGAAATTTTTTATTCCCCTAATGTGGAGAAAATTGGCTTCTACCTCACAGGGTTTTTTGCCTTCCTCTGGATCAACTTGCAGGATAACAGGCCGAACTGGATGGACAAATGTCTTTTTTCGGCCTTATGTACTATGTTACTATGTTACTATGTTACATATAATCCGTGACGCGTTGCGACTCACATCTGGAGCCTTCCTCAGACGTATAGGATATGGTACAAACAGAAATAAGCACACGGCATTTAAATAGCCTGCCAAGGCGGAAATGACATCACATTACCATGGTGACGATATCAACAAAATAATTAAACAATTAAGATGTAGCAGGTGAAGAAAATGAAGAAAGGATCCCAGCCGCAATCAATTGACAATTTAAATAGTAAGTATTCCATAATAGCAGTGATAGGGTTAAATGAAGTTTCAAAATAATGATGCCGCTGGGATGTCTTCAAGTTTTCTAAAAGTAAAGAGAAAACAAGTTATTTAATACATTGGTTTGCAACAATGGTACATGTTATTCTATACAAAAGGGTTATACAACAAAAAATATATATATATCTCACGCGAACTGGAGATTCACAAAAAGCTGTGGAGGTCGTACTCGCGGTTCAAGCCCTTGGGTTCCAATGTTTGCAAAGTGTGAATCCAATAAAAAATATGGAACGCTTCACGAATTTGGACAGTGTCACATCCATTATCCCTAGAGGAAGCTGGCCGATTGTGACATGCATAGTGTTCCATCCATTGTCCCTGAAGGAGGCAATTGTCCTTTGAAGATGCTGGTCCAATGTGACACGTGCATTGTTCCGCCAGATGTCCTTGGAAGATACTGGACTGTTGTGACATGCGCAGTATTCTAAACATTGTCCCTGGAAAATGCTGGTTCATTGTGACAGGCAGGGTGTCACAGGAGAATGCCGACCATTGTGGCACATGCAGTGTTATGACGACCATTGTCCTTGAAGAATGCTGGCCTACTTTGACATGTGTAGAGTTCCAGCCATTATTCCTGGATTATGTTAAGGGTGTGTTAGACTGGCAAATATGCAGGCAATGGTCGGGAGGGAAGCTTTCCTTCTCGGCAATCGCCTGCTCGGCAGCGGAGGAGACCACTGCATTTATATGCAGCGATCTCTTACTCATTATATGGACGAGCGATCGCTAATCCGATCCCTCGTCCCCATACTGAATCATTGTTTGCCAGCAGCAGATCGTGATTAGACACCATGATCTGCAGCTGGGAAACAATGATTTTAAACCTGTTGAAAGCTTAGGATTACCCAATGAACGAGCTTGGCGGCAGTATTACACTGCCAGATCATCGCTGACGATCGTTACTACGAACACTCGATGGGGATGATCTGGCAGAATATCTGCCTGTCTAATACAGTCTTGGGTCCATTGAGACATGCACAGTATTGCATCTATTGTCTCTGGAGAATGCTGGACCATTGCGACACACGCAGTGTTCTCTCCATTATCCTTGGAAGATGGCGGCTCAATGTGATTTGCAGTGTTCCGTCCATTGTCTCTGAAGGATACTGGCCCATTGTGACATATACACTGTTCTGTCCATTGTCACAGGAGGATATTGGCCCATTGTGACATGCGTAGTGTTCCGACCATTGTTCCTGGAGAATACTGGCCCATTGTAACATATGCAGTGTTCCAACCATTGTCACAGGAGGATGCTGGCCCATTGTGACATGCACAGTGTTCCGTCCGTTGTCTCTGGAGGATACAGGCCTATTGTGACATGCAGTATACCGTCTATTGTCCCTGGAGGATAATGGCTCATTGTGACATATACAGTGTTCGGTCCACTGTCACAGAAGGATACTGGACCATTGTGACATGTGTTCCATCCATTGTCTCTAGAGAATGTTGGTCCATTGTGACACACACATCCATTGTCTTTGGAGAATGCTGGCCATTATGATAGGCGCAGTGTTCTGTCCATTGTCCTTGGAAGATGTCGGACCATTCTGACACACCTCATGTTCTGTCCATTGTCTCTGAAGGTGTCACGGATGGTGTTGCAGAAAAAAAGAAGTAACAAAATAAAGATCCAACTGACTTGATCCCAAACTAAAGAACAAAAGGGTGAGCCCTATTAAAGCCCTAGAGCTCTCCCTGACTGCTCAGCCCATGCAAAGATCTCAATGATAGAAAGTTGCATGTCCACGTACCTCGACTGAGTGACACCTGAAAACCCTATAATAGTGAGGGGACACGACCACCGGCTCCCTGCACTTAACACGGAGGGAGTCAGGGTCACCTAGAATAAAGCCAACAGGAAAACACAAACAAAGGGATAGACTTATCTGAGGAACCAGCAGTAGCAACCTCTAGCAGTGAGCACAATCCAGGAAGTAGTATAAACCGCAAAGTGATGCAGTATGGGAGGGAATATAAAGGGATGCAATCAGTGCAACTAGATGACAGCTGAGAGAGGGAAACAAAATGACAAAACAAAAGCAAAACAAAAGAACCTCAAGCAAGAGGTACTGAAGAACGTCTGTCAGAACTTCTCAGATATCTGGCGGTGACAGAAGGATGACATATACAGTGTTTTGTTTTTTGTCTCTAGAGGTTGTTGGTCCATCGTGACACACTCAATGTTTTGACCATTGTCCCTGGAGGATACTGACCCCATTGTGACATATGCAGTGTTTTGTCCATTGTCAAATGGGGATGCTGACTGTTGTGGCACACACAGTGTTCCAACGACTATTATCCCCAGAGAATGCAGGCCCACTGTGACTCGCACTGTGATCCATCCATTGTCTCTGGAGAATGCTGGTCCTTTGCGACACACACAGTGTTCTATCCCTTGTTCTAGGAAGATGCCGGATCATTGTGACGCACAGTGTTCCGTCCATTGTCTCTGGAGGATGCTGGCCCATTGTGACATATACAGTGTTCCGTCCATTGTCCCTGGAGGATGCTGGCCCATTGTGACATATACAGTATTCCGTCCATTGTCCATGGAGGATACTGGCCCATTGTGACATACACAATATTCCATCCATTATCCTTGAACTATGCTGGACCACTGTGACATGAGCAGTGTTCTGTCTATTGCCCTTGGAAGACGCTGAGTCATTGTGACGCACAGTGTTCCGTCCAATGTCCCTGGAGGATGTTAGCCCATTGTGACATGTGCAGCGTTATGTCCATTGTCACATTTGGACGCTGACCATTGTGGCACTTGCAGTGTTCCAATGACCATTGTCCCTAATAAATGCTGGCCTATTGTGGCACAGTGTTCTGTCCATTATCCCTGGAAGATGGCGGCTTAATAGGATTTGCAGTGTTCCGTCAGTTGTCTCTGAAGGATACTGGCCCATTGTGACATATGCAGTGTTCTTTCCATTGTCACAGGAGGACGTTGGGCCATTGTGACACGTACAGTGTTCCAACAGTTGTCATTGAAAGATGCTGGACCACTGTGACACGTGCAGTGTTCCGACCATTGTTCCTGGAGGATACTGGCCCATCGTAACATATGCAGTGTTCCATCTATTGCCACAGGAGTATGCTGGCCCATTGGGACATGCAAAGTGTTCTATCTATTATCCTTGGAGGATACTGGTCCATTGTGACATGCACAGTGTTGCATCCATTGTCTCTAGAGAATGCGGGCCCATTGTGATAGGCGCAGTGTTCTGTTCATTGTCTTTGGAAGATGTCGGACCATTGTGACACGACCCTTGTTCTGTCCATTGTCTGTAAAGGATGCTGGCCCATTGTGACATATGGAGTATTTCAACCATTGTCACAAGAGGATAATGGCCCATTGTGACACATGCAGTGTTCCGTCAGTTGTCTTTGGGAGATGCTGGTCCATTGTGAAATACGCAGTGTTCCGTTTATTGTCTCTAGAGGATGTTGGTCCATTGCGACACGCGCAGTGTTTTGTCCAGTGTCCCTGGAGGATACTGGCCCCATTGTGACATGTGCAGTGTTTTGTCCATTGTGGCACATGCAGTGTTCCGACAACCATTCTCCCAGAAGAATGCTGGCCTATTGTGAAACGTACAGTGTTCCATCCATCTATCATCTCTGGAAAATGCTGGAAAATACCAAAAACCATTAGGATTTATTGAATGGATACTCTGTCACGTATATATCAAAGGGGATTTAATCAACTAAAGAAAGTGACTTTTTAAAATGATCTTTCTGGAAAATGCTGGCCCATTGTGACTCGCACTGTGTCCATCCCTTGTTCTTGAAATATACTTGATCATTGTGATGTGCTGTGTTCCGTCCATTGTCTCTAGAGGATGCTAGCCCATAGTGACATATACAGTGTTCTGTCCATTGTTCCTGGAGGATAATGGCTCATTGTGACATATATAGTGTTCCGTCCATTGTCTCTGGAGGATGCTGGCCCATTGAGAAATGCAATGTTCCATCCATTGTTCTTGAAAGATTCCGGATCATTGCGAAACTCAGTGTTCCATCCATTGTCTCTGGAGGATGCTGGCCTATTTTGACATGCATAGTGTTCCATCTATTATCCTTCAAGTATGCTGGACCACTGTTACATGAGCAGGGTTCTATCAGTTGTCCTTTGAAGATGTTGGACCATTGTGACACGTGCAATGTTCCATCCATCTAATATCCCTGGAGCATTCTGGCTCGTTTTGACATATACAGTGTTCCGACCATTGTTCCTAGAGGATACAGGCCAATTTTGACATATGTAGTGTTCGCCCATTGTCACAGAAGGATGCTGACTAATGTGTCACACGCAGTGTTCTTCTGACCATTGTCCCTGAAGAATGCTGGCCTATTGTGACATGTACAGTGTATTATCCATCTATTATCCCTGCAGATTGCAGGCCCATTGTAACATGTGCAGTGTTCTGTCTATTGTCTCTGGAGGAAGCTGGCCCATTGTGACATGCACAGTGTTCCTTCTATTGTCTCTGGAGGATGTTGGCCTATTGTTACATATACAGTCAGGTCCATAAATATTGGGACATCTACACAATTCTAACATTTTTGGCTCTATACACCACCACAATGGATTTGAAATGAAACAAACAAGATGTGCTTTAACTGCAGACTGTCCGCTTTAATTTAAGGGTATTTACATCCAAATCAGGTGAACGGTGCAGGAATTACAACAGTTTGCATATGTGCCTCCCACTTGTTAAGGGACCAAAAGTAATGGGACAATTGGCTTCTCAGTTGTTCCATGGCCAGGTGTGTGTTATTCCCTAATTATCCCAATTACAATGAGCAGATTAAAGGTCCAGAGTTCATTTCAAATGTGCTATTTGCATTTGGAATCTGTTGCTGTCAACTCTCAAGATGAGATCCAAAGAGCTGTCACTATCAGTGAAGCAAGCCATCATTAGGCTGAAAAAACACAACAAACCCATCAGAGAGATAGCAAAAACATTAGACGTGGCCAAAACAACAGTTTGGAACATTCTTAGAAAGAAGGAACGCACCGGTGAGCTCAGCAACACCAAAAGACCCGGAAGACCACGGAAAACAACTGTGGTGGATGACCGAAGAATTCTTTCCCTGGTAAAGAAAACACCCTTCACAACAGTTGGCCAGATCAAGAACACTCTCCAGGAGGTAGGTGTATGTGTGTCAAAGTCAACAATCAAGAGAAGACTTCACCAGAGTGAATACAGAGGGTTCACCACAAGATGTAAACCATTGGTGAGCCTCAAAAACAGGAAGGCCAGATTAGAGTTTGCCAAACGACATCTAAAAAGCCTTCACAGTTCTGGAACAACATCCCATGGACAGGTGAGACAAAGATCAACTTGTACCAGAGTGATGGGAAGACAAGAGTATGGAGAAGGAAAGGAACTGCTCATGATCCTAAGCATACCACCTCATCAGTGAAGCATGGTGGTGGTAGTGTCATGGCGTGGGCATGTATGGCTGTCAATGGAGCTGGTTCTCTTGTATTTATTGATGATGTGACTGCTGACAAAAGCAGCAGGATGAATTCTAAAGTGTTTCGGGCAATATTATCTGCTCATATTCAGCCAAATGCTTCAGAACTCATTGGACGGCGCTTCACAGTGCAGATGGACAATGACCCAAAGCATACTGCAAAAGCAACCAAAGAGTTTTTTAAGGGAAATAAGTGGAATGTTATGCAATGGCCAAGTCAATCACCTGACCTGAATCCGATTGAGCATGCATTTCACTTGCTGAAGACAAAACTGAAGGGAAAATGCCCCAAGAACAAGCAGGAACTGAAGACAGTTGCAGTAGAGGCCTAGCAGAGCATCACCAGGGATGAAACCCAGCGTCTGGTGATGTCTATGCGTTCCAGACTTCAGGCTGTAATTGACTGCAAAGGATTTGCAACCAAGTATTAAAAAGTGAAAGTTTGATTTATGATTATTATTCTGTCCCATTACTTTTGGTCCCTTAACAAGTGGGAGGCTCATATGTAAACTGTTGTAATTCCTACACCGTTCCCCTGATTTAGATGTAAATACCCTCAAATTAAAGCCGACAGTCTGCAGTTAAAGCACATCTTGTTCCTTTCATTTTAAATCCATTGTCGTGATGTACAGAGCCAAAAATGTTAGAATTGTGTCGATGTCCCAATATTTATGGACCTGACTGTACAGTCTTTGGCCCATTGTCCCTGGAGGATACTAGCCCATTTTGACATATGCAGTTTTCTGCCCCCCATTATCCCTGGAGGATGCTGGCCCATGGTGAAATGCACAGTGTTCTGTCCATTGTCTTGGAAGATTCTGGATAATTGTGATGCATGGTTTTCCATCCATTGTCTCTGGAGTATGTAGGCCCATTGTGAGAAATAGTTTATGAAGGAGCAATTTAGTAAATATATTAATGCACATTTATTTCCCAGGTTAAAAGATGGATATTAAAAAAAAAAAAAAATTCATGGAAAATGATGCACTAATACAATAGATTATATATATACAGTACAGACCAAAAGTTTGGACACACCTTCTCATTCAAAGAGTTTTCTTTATTTTCATGACTATGAAGGCATCAAAACTATGAATTAACACATGTGGAATTATATACATAACAAACAAGTGTGAAACAACTGAAAATATGTCAAATTCTAGGTTCTTCAAAGTAGCCACCTTTTGCTTTGATTACTGCTTTGCACACTCTTGGCATTCTCTTGATGAGCTTCAAGAGGTAGTCCCCTGAAATGGTTTTCACTTCACAGGTGTGCCCTGTCAGGTTTAATAAGTGGGATTTCTTGCCTTATAAATGGGGTTGGGACCATCAGTGGCGTTGAGGAGAAGTCAGGTGGATACACAGCTGATAGTCCTACTGAATAGACTGTTAGAATTTGTATTATGGCAAGAAAAAAGCAGCTAAGTAAAGAAAAACGAGTGGCCATCATTACTTTAAGAAATGAAGGTCAGTCAGTCAGCCGAAAAATTGGGAAAACTTTGAAAGTAAGGGCTATTTGACCATGAAGGAGAGTGATGGGGTGCTGCGCCAGATGACCTGACCTGTCACCAGACCTGAACCCAATCGAGATGGTTTGGGGTGAGCTGGACCGCAGAGTGAAGGCAAAAGGCCTAACAAGTGCTAAGCATCTCTGGGAACTCCTTCAAGACTGTTGGAAGACCATTTCAGGGGACTACCTCTTGAAGCTCATCAAGAGAATGCCAAGAGTGTGCAAAGCAGTAATCAAAGCAAAAGGTGGCTACTTTGAAGAACCTAGAATATGACATATTTTCAGTTGTTTCACACTTGTTTGTTATGTATATAATTCCACATGTGTTAATTCATAGTTTTGATGCCTTCATAGTCATGTAAATAAAGAAAACTCTTTGAATGAAAAGGTGTGTCCAAACTTTTGGTCTGTACTGTATGTATATATATATATTTATTTATTTTTACATCTATGATTAGCTCTGTATGCTATTTGCTTCAGAATGCAAAGTGCGAGGAAACCCTTGAGATTCTTTGACATTCTTTGGAAGCCTCCAGACGTCGCCGCTCTGCATACAGTGCAATCAACCAGATTCCATCACCAGAGGAAGCTCCTGACGTAGCTTGGTAATAAACAGACTCCTGGTGGTTTGAAGGGGAGGGGGGGGGGGGGGGGGGGGGGGGGTGAGGGACTGAGCAAGCCCAGGCACGGTAAAGTGCAAAGGAGGAAGAAACACTAAAAGAAAGTGCAAGCGAAAATAAGCACACAAAAAAAAGCAAATGCCTTGTGGAAGCGCATAGAAACGCGTGGAGATAATAACAGATGGGAGCAGCAGGAGATGCTGAGTGACGGGCACAGCTGTCATCGTAACCTGTTCTGCAGCGAAGAAAAAAAACAACTAAAAACCCAAAGCCGTTTCAATCTAAAAGAGACGTAACGTATCCAAAAGGAGAAAACTGCGAAGAAAACCAGGAAGATGATTCATGCTTATCAGCAAGGCGTGAAACTTGTAGCATGCACCGATGTGCATGGAGCAGATATAAAGGGCTGATCATCAACCTCCCCTTGACTTTAACCCCTCCCTATTCTATAAATATAGAGATCAATGTACGTGCTGCACACAGCGTCTCGCGTTAACCCCTGCATTGCCAGGATACCACTCACCAATTGGAGACTAGGACAAGCAAAACCACTCCCTTCTCCAAGCCTCGAGAGCTGCAGAGTGGACTTTACACCTGTCTCCGTCGTAGAGAGCAGAACCTACACCCACAGAGCGCAGCCATGCCACTGTTTACCCGCGCCCTCGGCCTTCTGCGCCAGGCAAGATCCCCCCAAGTTATGAACAAGGCTTGGTCATCCAAGAAAGCCCAGACTCATGAAATCTCCGCCGGGGTAAGTAGAACTGGCATGGGAGATTGAACCATTGATTGGACCGTTGAAGTGGGTCGAAAGGCCATTTTTGAGTTTCAAAAACCACTTTTTTTTGTCTCCCTGCAAATTTATTTATTAGTCATTAGAGAATTTTTTATTTTTTTTATAAAATATTTCTGGCTGATAATTTGTGAGAGCTTATACTGTTCTGAAAAATGTTCTTCTATGCGAGGGCCACCACGACTAACCAACGCTAGCTTCCGTCCAGGCATATGGGCTTGGCGTTTTCCACTGTAGGGGTTGTAGTCCCTCACATCATGGAGTGTGCTTTATGTCCATGTCTTTTTAAGAAGTTCTGTCTCATGGTAAGGTTAAGATAAGGGTCTGAGACGGTTTGTAAGAAGTCATTCTAAGGTCAACTGGTGCAACCACCACCACATGCAACCCAACTGTAGCTTTTCCTTCGGCCCGCACGTCTGTGAGAATGTCCCGGTACGGAAGGATGCTTTATTCCTGGCCTTAATCTATGTAATTTCATAATTATCCAGACCGATCGTAAACATTTTGCTTACAGAGATGATGTTTGTCATCTTGAGATCAACATGTGGTATCTGTGGTTGCTCATAGAGCTGCGAGCTGCAAACCCCCGATACGTTGGTCTACGTAGGGGAATATCATTTATACACAGCCGTCCAATTAATACCACCAGTGGTTCTATATTATTACGCTTTCTATATACCAGGCAGCCTCAGATCCCCACAGTCTCCTTATAATAAACTCTCACAACACGCCGCGTATAATCCTCCCCCAGAAGTCTCTGTTAATGTTCAATGGAAATGGGGGGGGGGGGGGGAGGAGGGTGTAGGACACAAGGCTAACGACCTTGGGAAGTGTCCTGGTCACCGAGCTGAGGCCTGCAGCTGCCACGGGACACAGTCGTGATAAATCCCTATAGACGGCAGCTACAGGCATTGTAATTTAATTTATTCCAGGAAGACATGTGTTAATTAGCAAGTCACGGCTATTCATTTATGTCATACATAACATGCAGACAATCCAATTATGGTAACTAGAAGGGATGCCTCGTCCACTGCCGATGCTGTGTATTCTGCAGGAGCAGCAAGGTGCCGAATTAATGGACATTAGGGTTAATCATGCAGCCTTAAAGGGGTTTACGTGAAGTTAAATACTGATGACCTATCGGGTAGGTCATCCATATCAGACTGGTGGGCGTCTTCCTTGGCCATTCAGCTGCGTGAAGAGGTGACGTCTTTGTTTTTATACTCAGCACAGCGCCATACATCGTATAGTGGCTGTGCTCGGTATTGCAGCTTAATATCATTGAGGGTGCCTTCACATGACCGTATGTTTTTTTGCGGATCTGCGAAAATACAGATGATGTCCGTGTGACATACACGTTGCATCCGCAAAATGGACAAGAACATGTTCTATCTTTTTTGCGGGACTATGGAACGGGCATACGAATGCTTACATGTCTGTTTTTTTTTTTTTGCGGACGCCTAGGAATTAATAGGTCCTTGTGCCATCTACATAAAATGCGGATTGGGCGTGGGCCAAAAATAAGGTCGCGTGAATGGGTCCTTACTTGAACGGGACTGAGCTGCAAAAAGACCATGGGGGTCATTTATGATGTGAAGTACGCCACTTTTTGGCGTACTTTTGTTGCAGATTCGGAAAAGGACTTTTCCCCGCTTGCGCTATTTTTTCTACGGGGATGTGGTGTGGGCGGGGAAAGGGGCAGGCTGGCCGGCCTGTCTCATTTATCATTTTCTATGCCTGTTTTTGGTGTAGATTTAAGCAAGTTGTATGACCAGCGCTTAAGTTATGTCTATATGTAAAGTTATGTTTTAGAACTTAGCGCCAGCAGATATGGACTAAGACTGGCGTCTAGATCGCCGGTCTTAGGCCTCTTTCACACGACCTTTTTTTTTCCCCGTTTATGGGCCGTTTATTGCCTTCCGTATACTGTCCGTATACAGAACCATTCATTTTAATGGTTCCGCAAATAAAACTGAATGTACTCTGTATGCATTCCGTTTCCGTATTTCCGTTCCGTTGAAAGATAGAACATGTCCTATTATTGCCTCAAATCACGTTCCGTGGCTCCATTCAAGTCAATGGGTCCGCAAAAAAAAATGGAACACATACGGAAATGCATCCGTATGTCTTCCTTATCCGTTCCGTTTTTTGCAGAACCATCTATTGAAAATGTTATGCCCAGCCCAATTTTTTCTATGTAATTACTGTATACTGTATATGCCATACGGAAAAACGGAACGGAAAAACGGGACAGAAACGGAAACACAACAGAAACAAAAAACGGAACAACGGATCAGTGAAAAACGGACCGCAAAACACTGAAAAAGCCATACGGTTGTGTGCAGGAGGCCTAAAGTAAATGTCACCATATGTGACTGATGGACGCGATGGCACATACCGAAAAAGAGGCTGCAGCGTTTGTCTGAGTGCTGCGGCCCCTTCCAATAGCTATCCTACAGATATGTCATCCATATTAGCTCCCAGAAAAGCTCATTCATTTAACGTCTGACCTGTAATCTCGCCAGACGTTCTCCACCACGTCCTCTCCAACCATGTCCTCTTTATGAGGCTTGGATGCTGCAAGTCCAGACCCTGCATTAAAGGAGTTGTATTAGATTAGGAAGAAATGATTGAATTTCCTCCTTAGACAGCGCCGCTCCTGTCCATTGTCTGCCTCTGCAGCTTAGACCCATTCGAGTGAACAAGGCTTGGGCTGCAATACCACAAATATTCCATGGACAAGAGAGGCACTGTTTTTGGAAGAAGGCAGCCCCCTAATCACATACAGCCCCTTTATGATTGAGTTTTGAACAATTTTTTGACACCTGGTGATTCCTTGAGTTAGGGTATGGCTACATGGCGGTTTTGGGGTGCTACACGTGTCGTGTCCAAGAATTGCAGTGTGGCAAGGTGGCTATAGGAATGAATGGGTTCGGCAGACTCCGTGATTTTTATTTACTGATCTACGGTCAGTAAAAGAAATACTGAAATACGAACAGACACATTTAAATCAATGGGTATGTGTGCTATGAAAATGCGGACAGCACACGTCCTTTTCAGAAAATGCGGACAGCACACGTCAGTGAAAAACGGAAATGTGAACGAGGCCTTAGCCCTCTTTCACACGGGCGTCACGTTTTGGCTCCGGATGCGCCCCAGGTGCATTGCGGCAAACCCGCGCGAGTAGGTACGCAATTGCAGTCAGTTTTGACTGCGATTGCGCTCCGTTGTTCAGTTTTTATCGCGCGGGTGCAATGTGTTTTGCACGCGCGTGATAAAAAACTGAATGTGGTACCCAGACCCGAAATTCTTCACAGAAGTCCAGGTTTGGGTTCAAGGTTGTGTAGATTGTATTATTTTCCCTTATAACATGGTTATAAGGGAAAATAATAGCATTCTGAATACAGAATGTTTAGTACAATAGGGCTGGAGGGGTTAAAAAAATAATTTACCTCACCTTAATGCACTTGTTCGCGCAGCCCGGCTTCTCTTCTGTCTTCACCTGCGAGGAAAAGGACCTGTGGTGACGTCACTGCGCTCATGGCATGGTCCGTCACATGATCCATCACTATGGTAAACGATCATGTGATGGACCATGTCATGAGCACAGTGACATCACCACAGGCCCTTTTCCTCGCAGGTGAAGACAGAAGAGATGCCGGCTGTGCGAACAAGTGGATTAAGGGGAGTTAAATTATTATTTATTTTTTTTAACCCCTCCAGCCCTATTGTACTATGCATTCTGTATTAAGAATGCTATTATTTTCCCAAAATAATAATGATCGGGTCCCCATCCCGATAGTCTCCTAGCAATCGTGCGTGAAAATCGCACCGCATCCGCACTTGCTTGCGATTTCCACGCAGCCCCATTCACTTCTATGGGGCCTGCGTTGCGTGGAAAACGCAAAAAGAGGAACATGCTGCGATTTTGACGCAACGCACAAGTGATGCGTGAAAATCTCCGCTCCTGTGCACAGCTCCATAGAAATGAATGGGTCCGGATTAAGTGCGGGTGCAATGCGTTCACCTCACGCATTGCACCCGCGCGGAAAACTCACCCGTGTGAAAGGGGCATTACTGTTGTCATGTGCTGGTTGACATTATGGCTCTTTGCATTTACTAGGGCGGGGAGAGACTCTGATTTTACCATGCACGTCTCATTGACTCATCTTATGAGGAAAATATGAGGCCATGGTAATGGTTATAAATGCAATTTCCTCTTTCCTCATATAAGCAGTTAAGTGCGGCCACATAGACGCTGCGTGGATCCAAAGCTCAGCCGAGCATGCATGTGTATTTCAATGGGACGGACGGACTCAGAAACACCTCTCACAGAAGAACAAAAGGATCAGGAGTTGAGATTCAAAGCACCCGATCCATCTTTCATTATTTATCGGGGACGTTACTGGAGCTTCCCATACGTGTAGAGTTGTTGGTCGGATCCACCGGAAACAGGTTCATCCAGCAGTTCTGTAATATAATGTGTATGAGGGCCATAAAGATGCCCATACACCTTCAATAGCTGTCAGCTGACTGCACACTTCTTCCCAATCTCCCCACATGCATACCTGCTCAGCTTGGCCGAGTATGCCTGTGCTGTCGATGGGGAGTAAACTGCTGCCGTACATATCTTTCCTGAGAACACCAGATAGTCAGGTGCCGGGTTCAGCTGACTTTTCTCTTATGTGTATAAAGTCTTAAGTCTATATTGATTTTTTTTAGGCCCTGGGTGTAAACAAGAGCTTTTTCATTCACTGACAGCAAACACGTGTAGAGGATGGTAATGCAATATATACAATACATAACTTTTCATTTACATATAATTGTGACGCCCTATTTAGTGCTTCCTGGCTACATGCCTTGCCTTGTGTATTATAGCAATTGAAGGGGTTATCCCATGGTAAATGTAAAAAATGAAAATCAGTATAATATACTACATGACAATCTGTAACAAAGCTAGAACCAACCCCGTACCTCACATGGATCCTGAGATCTCCCCATTCATTGCTCCAATTACTCTGCTGGATTTATTTCCAGCTGGCAGCTCAGGAGGCGTGTCCTTTCTGCTGCAGCTCTCTCCCTGTAACTGTCACAGCTGCCTACAAACAGTAGATACAGCTGGTGGCAGTTAAAGGATGGAGCTGAACATGTGCATCCACTACAGCGATGTTACCGAGGTAGACACAGAAATAAGGAAAAGAACAAACAGCAGGTAGCCATATACAGATACATATTATTGAATAAATAAGTATTCAGAGCCTAGTGGCGGTATGAAAAATGTAGAATATTTTTGGATAACCCCTTTAAAGAGAATGTGTCATCAGAAAATGACCTGTTGTTCAAATCACATTTTTATGTTAAACATATTTTTAAAGAATTTTTGGTGATGTTATTATTTTTTTTTCCATGTCACTATCTGTATTGAAAAAAACAACATAAAATCCTGCAGTTTTCGCACTGGCCACTAAGCCTAATAATAGGCGCCACTTCTTGGTCTGTTCAGATCACTTTACTTCAGTTATCTGCTTATCTGTCATTGTAATCCTGCCTGTAATGATATCACCTCTGTGTGTAGATAAGACGGGATCCACCATTCACAATAGGTGACTGTCAGAGCTCATCTATTCTTCCCTTCCCCCCTCTGCACAGGGCACAGAGCATGCCTAGAAAACTCTTATAGAAGTCACTGAGGTCACTATTGTGTCTATGGTCCATGGGGCTGCCGTAAAGCAATTTTCCTAATGCTTTCTAAATGCTGTTAAGAACAGCTCAGGCAAGATGGCCGCCCCCATAATAATGTTCAGGAAATAGAATAAAAAATCTGTAATCAGAAAAAATAAACTGATTAGAAAAAAAGGATATATGTTACTATCTGGCTTTAACTGGAAAAAAAATATTTGGTGAGACATTCCTTTTAGCAGATCACAGATCCAACAGGTATTAAAGGTATAGGTAGAGCTATATCCATGCCAGCTTTTGGATCACCTAAAGACATCACTATCACTTCTATTATACATTGAATTATGACATCACTATCACTTCTATTATATATTGAATTATGACATCACTATCACTTCTATTATACATTGAATTATGACATCACTATCACTTCTATTATATACTGAATTATGACATCACTACACTTCTATTATATACTGAATTATGACATCACTATCACTCCTATCATACACTAAATTATGACATCATTATCACCTATGTCATACACTGAATTATAACATTAATCATAATGATCCTTGCAAAATTCATGCGTTGCCACTTGAATTATTGATCAATGAAGAAGGACTTGCATTCAGTTTTGTTCTGGAGCATTATCTTCATGAATATTGTATATTCCCCATGGTCAGTGAGGATTGCCATCCAATTACATTGCATCAGTGCTGCCTGTGGGGATGTGCTAATGGCAGAGCAGGGAATAAGGTGTCTGCTTGAACGGCACTACCTAATACATCAGCAAAACATCAAAAAAGGGAATAATAAATATATTATATTACAGTAATTGGGGCCTTTTACCATTCGTCGACATCCAATCCCTAAGGTTACGGCTGCACAGTGATTATGGGCACGACCCATGTTGCGCCCAGTATTGCAGTGTGGCAGCGCAGTCACAGGAATAAATGGAATTGCAGTACAACTTACAAAAACTCAAGCAGTGTTAGATTTTTTGCGATTCGTGGTCGCAGCGAACTTCTGAGCCACACTGCGAACCCCAGGGGCGTTGCTAGGGTCTGAAAACATCCGGAGCACAAGCCCACTGTACCACGCCCCACCCCATTAAGCCACGCCCCTATCGGGGGGCCTTCACAGTAGTTATTAACTCTTTTCAGCAGTCCCCTCTTCAGTAAATGGGGGACTGCTGAAAGGGGTTAATAACTACTGTGAAGGGCCTAGACCTCTGGGCAACCCCACAGATCATCCCCCGACCCCACTTGTACTTTAACCCCTTTCAGCAGTCCCCCCTTCACAGTAGTTATTAACCCCTTTCAGCAGTCCCCCCTTCACAGTAGTTATTAACCCCTTTCAGCAATCCCCCTTCACAGTAGTTATTAACCCCTTTCAGTAGTCCCTCCTTCACAGTAGTTATTAACCCCTTTCAGCAGTCCCCCCTTCACAGTAGTTATTAACCCCTTTCAGCAGTCCCCCCTTCACAGTAGTTATTAACCCCTTTCAGCAATCCCCCTTCACAGTAGTTATTAACCCCTTTCAGTAGTCCCTCCTTCACAGTAGTTATTAACCCCTTTCAGCAGTCCCCCCTTCACAGTAGTTATTAACCCCTTTCAGCAGTCCCCCCTTCAGTGAATGGGGGTAGTGGCATTGCTAGGGTCTCAAAAGATCAGGGGCCCAAGCCCCAATGAATATGGCCCAATTCTCTAAGTCGACCAAAAGCACCCCACCTCCCCCCCCTACCTCGCAAACACTAGCACTGAAGACATAATTTTGCTGTACTTGCTATACAGCAGCACCTACCTCTCACATCCAGGGCCTCCCAGGTGACGTCTCCTCCGATGTAGATCTTCTCTGTCATCATCTTCTCCATTGGGTCCAGACAAACAACTTCTCTCAGCCGCCTCGTCTCTGCAGAGTGTGACACACAGACAGCTGAGCTTCCTCACTTTTCTGTACCCCCAAATACTATCCTGAAGAAAAATGAGTGCCCCCCATAATAACAGTACTCCTCATAGTCCCATCAATAGTAATTCCCTTCTAGAATGCCCTCACTAGTAATACTGCCCCCTACAGTACCCCCAACAGTGATAGTGCTCCCCAAGAGGGCCTCCATTAGTAGAAGAGCCTCCACTGTTAACAATACCCTCAGAGACCCCTCAGTAGTAATAAGGGCCCCCACAGTGCTCTTAGTAAGAATAAGGCGGATCTATAAGTCTCTCCTATAGAGCCCCCAGTAGTAATAAAAATGCCTAATGTCCCCTGGATTTAAAAGCCCCCCCCCCCCCCCCCCACAGTTTTTATAATGCTCACCCTGAAGTGCCCCCAGTACTTCTATTGCCCCCTACTGTTATAATGCCCCCTGTAGTTATATTCCTCCGTTTAGTGTCCTCAGAAATTATAATTCCTCAGCCTCTCCACCATACAGTCCCATGTAAATAACATTATTTCCCTCCCTCCACCATACAGTCCCATGTAAATACCATCACACCATTTCTCTAGCCCCCTCCAATATACAGTCCCATGTAAATAACATCCCTCTCTATCTACAGCCCCCTCCAAAATACAGTCCCACGTAAATAACATGAACCCCTCCCCAGCCGCCTTCGACATACAGTCCCATGTAAATAACATCACCCCCTCAATATTCAGTCCCATGTAAATAACATCACTCCCTCCCCCAGACACCTTCAGCATACAGGCCCGTGTAAATAAAATCACCCCCTCCCCAGCCATTTCCAACAAGCAGTCCCATGTAAATAACATTACCCCTCAACATTCAGTCCCATGTAATAAATATCACTCCTTCCCAAAGCCGCCTTCAACATATAGTCCCATGTTAATAACATCACCCTGGCCCAGCCACCTCCAACAAGCAGTCTCATGTAAATAACATCACTCGCTCGACTTTCAGTCCCATGTAAATAACATCACTTCACCCCACTGTTCCATGTTAATAACTTCCCTCCCTTTAGCCCTAACATACAGTCCCAGTTAAATAACCACAGCTCCCAGCATTGCTCTGCCTCTCCTTCCTCATGTATCAGATCTCACCACAGCTTCTTCCCAGGACTTCACTGCTGAGCCCTCCTCTCCTCCAACGGTCACATGATGGTGACATCATCGCAGGTCCTTTTCAGCTACTGCATTAAGAACTGATCACATGGACTGTGATGTCACCACAGGTCCTCTTCAGCTCTTCCAGTGCTTTAGATTAAATTGTATTGCCGTCCTGAGGATGGCAATAAAGTTTGGAGGCAGGACATTCGGGGCTGGGGACAAAACATCAGGGCCCCAGGCCCCGAATGTTTTAACCTAGCAACGCCCCTGTGGAGACATGCACTACTCGGACCAAGCATGCCCATTAAAGTCTATGGGTCTGTGAAAATCACTGACACACATCCGTGTTGTGTCCGTGTTGCATCTGTTTTTCACTGAAGACTAAGGCTCCATTCACACGTCCGCAAAATGGGTCCGCATTCGTTCCGCAATTTTGCGGAATGGGTGCGGACCCATTCATTCTCTATAGGGACGGAATGGATGCGGACAGCACACAGTGTGCTGTCCGCATCCGCATTTGCGGAGCGCGGGCCCGATCTTTGGGTCCGCAGCTCCGCAAAAAGATAGAGCATGTCCTATTCTTGTCCGCAGCTGCGGACTAGAATAGGCATTTCTATAGGGGTGCCAGGCGGGTGTGTCGTGGACCCGCAATTTGCGGGTCCGCAACACACCACGGACGTGTAAATGGAGCCTGATAGGAGATTCTTTGGAAATAAATTTTTAGCTGAGCAACGTCAGAGAATTATGGATGGCACACAGATGGTAAAAACGGACACACGGACCAACCACGGATCCTTCACGGACATCTTCACGGATGAAACATGTACGTATTTTTTCACGGACGTGTCACTGACAAGGAAATGTGAATGAGGCCTGATGAAGGCAAATTACATTCTACTTGTGACTGCACATGGGTGCAAGGGTGAGTGTGCACGCACAGGGAATTTTATTTCCCACACTTGTGATCCCATATTATGTAAAACACTTCCGACTGCAGTGTAAAGTATGGCGAGAGACAGATCATCATTGGAAGCTTCTGGAGATGCAGGAGACAGACTACCCCAGAATCCAATAAGACAAGTTATAAAGTGGAGGCATGAGTGACTTTACCCGTCTCCCTCCAAACAGGAAGCATAAACCAACCAATTCGCTCAGATAATCAGCAGGACACGTATGACGAGAAGCAGATACATGAACTTGGCCACATATAGAAAAGACTTCCTGACAGAAGCCTCATGTTTACAGAACAGGAAGGTAACGCTCATTAAGTGTATTCTGTACAAGGAGCCTCAGATAATCTTGGTAAGGGCTCGTTCGCGAACGTGTGAAGCCCGTGCCCGTGCTGTGGACTGCAAATTGCGGTCTGCAATGCACGGGCACCGTCCGTGGGGCAGGCGCATGGGGATCGCAGACCCATTCACTTGAATGGGTCCGCGATCCTTCCGTTCTGCAAAAAGATAGAGCAAGTTCTATCTTTTTGCGGTGCGGAGGCACGGAACAGAACCCCAGAAAGCACTGCGTAGTGTTCCGTATCTCCGGATTTGCGGACCCATTGAAATGAATGGGTCCGCATCCGTGATGCGGAATGGCCACGGAACGGTGCCCGTGTATTGCTGATCCGCAAATGCGGTCCGCAATACGGCAACGGGCGTGTGAACGAGCCCTAAGACACAGTGTAGTTCTGTATTTATGGGCGATGATCGGTAACAAACGTTCTTATGAATGTTTTTTATTCACATCCAGTAATGATCATGGCTGTATAAGGCTCAATGATCTTCACTATGATCATTCATCCCCCATACCGTTTCATTGTTTTGCGGCAGCAGATCCCCGTTCACATAAGATGATGTGCTGCCTCCGAGCGAGGATTTTATGTGATCACCCAATGAACGAGCTCATTTGTCGGTGATCAGCAGCACCTTTACACGGGGCAATTATTGGGAACAAGCATTCCTACCAACGCTCTTCTCCTTGATCATGTAAAATTGCTCTAAAATTCAGGATTGGAACACAGCCCATCAATATCAGATCGGTGGGAAGCCCACTCTTGGGATCCCACCGATTGCCCCCAATTGCTGCTGACCTCAGACCATCTACCTGCACGTTGTACATATCGTAGCGGTGATACCCTTCCACAGATATATTAGGTTTTAACCACCATGGGGCACCACAGATCTTACCCGTTACATATCTCGTAGACCAGAGATATTAGATATTAACCACTCTTGACCACCAGGGATATGGTCACTAACCACCAGACCACCCTTTAAAAAAAAATAAAAATCTGTAATTTAGCAAAGTGAGTATGGAGGCATTGTGATCTTGGTCACTCGCATCAATGAATTTGGAAAGCCCCTTTAAAAGCTTGCATCTGTGCTTGAAGTTCTTTCCTGTTTGAAACACGATGGTGGCTTTTTTTCTTTCGCTCTATTATCTGGCACTGCTGTTTCCATTCCTACGGTATACTGGTGGAGGACTTTTGGCCAAGGAGACCTATGAATTCCAGATGTTCCTGCCTTTGACTAAGGGTACATTCACACGACCATGCCGTGTTTTGCGGTCTGCAAATTGCGGATCCGCAAAACGTGGATACTGGCCATGTGCGTTTCACATTTTGCAGAATGCACAGGGCCAGTGCTATACAGAAAATGCCAAATTTTGTTCATTTTTGCGGAGCCACGGAAAGGACTTGAAATGAATAGGTCCGCACTTGTTCCGCAAAATTGCGGAATGGATGCAGACCCATTCATACGTTTACATAGTTACATACTTGATACGGTTGAAAAAAGACATAAGTCCATCAAGTTCAACCAAGGGATCGGTGGGGACGCGAATCCCAGAAGTTAATGAAACTAAGATTTCTACAAATTTTCATAAGCATTAATGTTGTTTACTTTTAAGAATTCGTCTAAACCCTTTTTAAAACTGTCCACTGTTCCTGCTGTGACCACGTCCTGAGGAAGTCTATTCCACAGATTCACAGTTCTTAGGCCTCTTTCACACGGGCGAGTTTTCCGCGCGGGTGCAATGCGTGAGGTGAACGCATTGCACCCGCACTGAATCCGGACCCATTCATTTCTTTGGGGCTGTGCACATGAGCGGTGATTTTCACGCATCACTTCACATCGCAGCATGCTCTATATTGTGCATTTTTCACGCAATGCAGGCCTCATAGAAGTGAATGGGGCTGCGTGAAAATCGCAAGCAAGTGCGGAGGCGGTGAGATTTTCATGCATGGTTGCTAAGGTGACGATCGGGATGGGGACCCGATCTTTATTATTTTCCCTTATAACATGGTTATAAGGGAAAATAATAGCATTCTTAATACAGAACGCTAAGTAAAATAGAGATGGAGGGGTTAAAATATAATAAACAAATTTTACTCACCCCATCCACTTGATCGCGTAGCGGATCTCCTCTTCTTTCTTCAGGACCTGGGTAAAGGACCTGTGATGACGTCACTGCGCTCATCACATGGTCCATCACCATGGTGATGGACCATGTGATGAGCGCAGTGACGTCATCAAAGGTCCTTTACCCAGGTCCTGAAGAAAGAAGAGGAGATCCGCTACGCGATCAAGTGGATGGGGTGAGTTAAATTTGTTTATTATTTTTTAACCCCTCCATGGACATTTTACTAAGCATTCTGTATTAAGAATGCTATTATTTTCCCTTATAACCGTGTTATAAGGGAAAAAAATAAAATCTACAGAACACCTAACCCAAACCCGAACTTCTGTGAAGAAGTCCGGATTCAGGTCTGGGTACCAAACATGCCGATTTTTCTTACGCGTGTGCAAAACGCATAAAAATGCTTTGTACTCGCATGGAAAAATCGCACATTTTCCCAAGATGCACCCGCATCCTATCCGGCCCTCACACGCGACGCCCGTGTGAAAGGGGCCTTACAGTAAAGAAGCTTTGACGCTTCTGGAGACTGAACTTTTTCTTCTCCAGTCGGAGGCAGTGCCCCCTTGTCTTTTGAGGGCATTTTACAAGGAACAGTTTTTCACCATATTTTTTGTATGGTCCATTTATATATTTGTATAGGTTAATCATGTCCCCCCCTTAGACGTCTTTTCTCAAGACTAAATAAATTCAAATATTTTACTCTTTCTTCATAACTAAGACCCTCCATGCCCCTTTCAGTTTAGTCGCTCTCCTCTGTACTTTTCCAGCTGCAGTGCGTCCTTTCTATGGACTGGTGCCCAGAACTGAACTGCATGTTCCAGATAAGGCTGCACCAACGCTTTGTAAAGTGTTAATATTAGATCCCTGCCCCGCGAGTCCATGCCTCGTTTAGTGCATGACAATATCCTGGTGGCCTTAGAAGCAGCTAATTGACATTGTGCTGTTAATTAATCTACCATCTACAAGGACACCCAAATCCTTCTCTATAAGTGACTCTGCCAGTGTTACATCCTGGACATATGAAGCACGGAGATTATTACTACCAAGATGCATAACTTTACATTTGTCCACATTGAACCTCATTTGCCAAGTTGATGCCCAATCACTCAGAGTGTTCAAGTCAGCTTGTAGTTTATGGACATCTTCCATAGACCGTACAGTACTACATAGCTTAGTGTCATCTGCAAAAATAGAAATGGTTCTATTAATCCTGTTCTGTGAAAATGTAGTCTAAAAGGGGTTTTCCAAGTATTTTTTTTTTACTGATGACCTATCCTCTGGATAGGTGATCAGTATGTGGTCGGTGGAGGTCCAACACCCGGAGTCCCTGCCGATCAGCTGTTTGAGAAGGCACCACCGCTCACAGTAGCACCATGGCTTTCTCTCTGCTTACCAATCACAGAGCCGTACATTGTATAGTGGCAGTTCTTGGTATCACAGTCCCATTCCCTTCAATGGGGCCGAGCTGCACCTAGGCCACGTGACTAATGAATGTGATGTCACATTGCCTAGGAGAAGCTGGAGAAGGCCACGGCACTGCTGCGAGCACACTGCCTTCTCAAAACAGCCGATCAGCGAGGGTCCAATAAAAAATGGTTTAAAACGTGATGAATTCTGATGCCATATTGTCATCCCCCGTCTAATCTCCATGACTCAAGGGCAAGTGTCGTAAACTAACCCCATGGATACTAATGTCTCTACAGGAGCAATTGATCGGCCTTGGCGTGCTCTTCTCGGTTTTCCTGATTCCCTCCGGCTGGATCCTGTCCCACTTTGAAGACTACAAGAAAAGACCAGAATAAAGGAAGCGACCTGTCCTATGTGGATCAGTCTATGGCACTGGATGACGGTGGAATGTTGACCGCTTGGGGCTGAATAAACTGCATTGTCCATATCTGCTCCTGGGGTGTCCTGTCCCTCTTGTGTATTTTGTACTTAATAAAATTATTCTAAATCTACATTTTCGTACTGAAGTATGCATATTAGAGAGTCTGCAGCAAAATCTGCACTATTTATTGCAGTTTTGGCACATTGTTGTGTATTTTTAGGCATTTTTTGCTGCAGATGTAATGCAGAATTTCCGCAGATCTCACCCTTCCGTTGAAAAGGATGTAATCTGCACAGAAAATGCAACAATGGACACGCTGCAAATATCAAAATCCACACAGCAGAACAATTTCTGCACCTAAGAAAAAAAACTAAAGTGCACGAGATTTGTCTAATCCCATACACTTTGCTGGTACTATATTACCCTGCGTAATCCGCAACGGGTGCATGCACCCTTAAAGGGGTTGTCTCATCATGGACAATGGGGGCATATCGCTAGGATATGCCCCCATTGTCTTATAGGTGCGGGTCCCACCGCTGGGATCCGCACCTATATCGAGAACGGAGCCCCGCAAGTGAAGGAGGGCGCACTGTGCATGCGCAGCCGCTCTCCATTCATTTTCTATGGGGCCGGCGAAAATAGCCGAGCACTGGCTCGGCTATTTACGTCGGCCCCATAGAAATGAATGGGTGCGGGGGGCCTCTGTTCTCAATATAGTTGTGAGTCCCAGCGGTGGGAACCGCACCTATAAGACAAAGGGCGCATATCCTAACGATATGCCCCCATTGTCCATGATGAGACAACCCCTTTAAGGCCCCTTTACACTGATATATTAAGCAGACAATTGTTGGGAAGACAGTGTTCCTTTCCAGCAATTGCCTGCTCGTCAGTGCAGGAGACCGCCACATTTACATGAGGTGAACTCCTTCACGGTATGGGGAGGAGCGATTGCTAATGCCATCCCTCTTTCCCATACAGAATCATAATTTGCCGGCAGCATAGGCTGTTTAGACACCATGATCTGCTGCCAACAAATAATGATTTTGGTGAGCACATAAAAGATCATATTACCAGATGAACGGGCATTCTGCTTGTTCATCGGGTAATCGGAGTCACCTTTACACCGGCAGATAATTGCTTACGAGCGTTCCCACGAACCCTTGTTAGAAATTATCTGGCTGATGCTCGGCAAGTGTAAAGGGGCCTTTAGTGTTTGCGAGTGAGAGATCTCCTTTATATAAGGAGGCACTGTGGTAGGTTGAAGTCTACAGAAGAGATGATTTACCTGGTATAGAACAGTAAGGTCGGGGGTCAGGACTAGTGTTGGGGTGTTTTCTTAAAAGGTATAATCTAAACAGGGGAACCAGTCATCCTAATGCTAGTTTCTATCCTCTATGCCTTTTCCCTACCAGGCCAACTAATATTTCATCACGAGGTAGCTTTGTCTACAGTACCGGCTTAGCACAACCTGATTTAAACCTTACATGGGCCTTCCAGGGTTTTTTGTTTTTCATTTCCACCCCAGTCTGCAGTACCTGTGAAAACTCCATAATCCCCTGCTCCTTTCCAGTTCCCTGGCTCTTTTCTCTGGAATTTAAAGTGGCCCCATGTTGTAGGCAGGCCCCAACTGACAGAAATAGGGGCAAAACAAGTAGCCCGGGGCAGCAATAACATAGCGTAACCAAAGACAGGCCTCACATGTCGTCTGGGGACACGTCACTTGTCAGGCCAGTCATTGGTTGCGGCAGTGCACGTGATTCCGTCCATTAGGAATTTTACAGATGCGGATTGGAAGACAACCAGTGAAGAGAGCCAGGGAGCAGACTTGGATGGACATAAAAAATATACAAAAAAAAAGCTGAAACACCTGAATTTGCTGCCCTATGTCAGGGCTCTAGGGTTCCCCTAAACCACAGAGTCACTACCTCAATAAAGTGAAGACTTGGAACAGTGGGGCATCTTCCAAGGAGTTATCTCAAGGAAAGAGGACTCATCCAGAAAGTCTCAAAACATCTCAGAGGAACATCTTCAGAACGTAGCTACAGCTCAGGTCAATAGAAAATTCCTCGTGATGAGAAAGACACACCAAGTGTTTGGCTGTGAGTAGGTGGTGATGATAAACTCAAGGGAAAGTTACATGGGACGATACAAAGGGTAATGTCCCCAATGATTGCCCGCTTGTCCAGTGCATTTCCATGCAATTATCCCCACTGTATGGGGATCAATGATCGTTACTTCCGTTGTTCATCCTCATACAGATTCATTGTTTGTCGGCAGCACATCCCTGTTTACACAGAGCGATATACTGCCTACAATGATTTTATATGCCACATAAATGACAGATCACTCAACAAATGAGCATTTTGCCGGCATCCCCACCATCAGATGTTCAGGGAAGCCGCCAGCACCGGAAACTATACACTGGATGGAGTCAGAAGCAGAAAGCTCCGTCCACTATGTGGTGGTTATGGTGGGGTACTGCAGCCCAGCTTCCATTCAAATGAATAGGAGCAGAGCTGAAGTACGCGCTGGTGCTAGAAACTACACAGTGAATGGAGCCTTCTGCCATCAGTGGCTTCCCCGAACAGCCAGGGTATGGGCACCACCAATCTGATAACAGGTCATCAATATCTAAGCACCAGAAACTTCTTGTAAGTAACTTCATGCAATAACATTACTGGCAGCGCCTACATCAATTACTTTTGGACATACAAAACTAGAGAACCACTTTAGTAGCTCTGCTTTCTCATGATTCCCAGTGGTCATCTCCCCATTACTATTATTGAGAGGTCCTACATTCTCCGATATGATTTTTAGCCTTTTTTGGATTGGTTTTCCTTTCATGATGTATTTTAGCTAATTTTATTACGCTCTTCATAATTTCAAAGGTTAAAGCTGATCCCTCAGATTTGTATTTTGCCCTGTTACCAGTAGCTGTAAGCCACACAGAGTTTTGTATTTTTTTTAGTCATTTATACTTGTTACATATTGCTGTGGGTTTTAAGTGTTTTTCATCCGGCCCTTTGTTGTTTATTAACGGTACTTTTACACTTTCGTTAGAGCATTCCGGCAGGCAGTTCTGTCGCCCGAACTGCCTGCCGGATCCGAAAATACGTATGCAAACGGATGGCATTTGTCAGACAGATCCGGATGCGGATCCGGATCCGTCTGACAAATGCATTGAAATACCGGATCCGTCTCTCCGGTGTCATCCGGAAAAACGGATCTGGTATTTATCTTTTTCACATTTTTGAAGGTCTGAGCATGCGCAGACCGCAAAAACTGATCTATTTTGCCGGAACACTTGGGGCCGAATCCGGCATTAATGCATTTCGATAGAAAATAATGCCGGATCCTGCATTCCGGCAAGTGTTCCGGAATTTTGGACGGAGAAAATACCGCAGCATGCTGCGGTATATTCTCCGTCCTGAAAAGGTAAAATGACTGAACTGAAGACATCCTGAACGGATTGCTCTCCATTCAGAATGCATTAGGATAAAACTGATACTTTTTTTTTCCGGTATTGAGCCCCTAGGACGGAACTCAATACCGGAAAAGAATAACGCTAGTGTGAAAGTACCCTTAAGTATAATAACGATTAAGGGAAGCATTTACTATGCCTTTTACGTCAGAATTCTGTTGTTGAAAACTCGCAAATATCATTGCACGCTGGCAAAGTTTGCGGCTTTTTGGCCCTCACGTCACTTTTGAGGGCCATAGTGAGGGCGGGTCAGGACATACAGAGCTGTCTTTATTTGCACCAGTTTTCTAGCATAAATAATAATAGAGACCTACAGTAGCTAGGAGGCTGCCGTAGATTTAATTATGTCGCACAGCCTACCAGAAGATGCGACAAATTCATGAAGCCTGCACCTCAGCATAAATTTGTTGCATCCTACACAAGCTCAGAAGGGATCAAGACCGGCGCATTAAACACCGGCCTTGATAAATATCCCCCTAAATGTATATTTCTGATAAAATCTTTTTATATGTGTGCAAAGTTTTGGTAGTGTATTGTTTTTTTTGGATGCTATAAAAAATTTTGAAGATCAGAATCCATTAAGTAGCCTAGATATACTAATTTGTCCGCATCTAGAATCTAACAAGTGGAGCAATTTGGCACAACTAGGGCTTCTGGACTTCTTTTCCCAACTTGCTCACTATGGGGAGTGAACATTTTGCGCCACAATTCTATCTCAGGGTAAGTCAACCACATTTATCATCCAGCCTGAGCCCCTGTGATCAATATGGTGCAGGTCTAGATAGCCTGTAGGAGTTTACACCATCTAAAGGATTAGTAAATCTGGTCCACTCTGTGTGCCCTGGTACAGATGGTTTAGCATTGTGGTTAGGTGGATATTCATGCACAAGCATTCATAAATGCACATGAAAATGCGCCACCTAGTGGTGGAATGGAGCTTTACTTCCCAACATGTTATCGAGAACCAAAAAAGGCACCAATGGTTAAAAAAAAACAAGTACAAACACAAAACAAAACATAAAATATACAAAACAAAAAAAATATAAAACAAATACCCACACGTCCAGTGAATCTTCTAATGTTCTGACGTGAAAAATAGGCCAGCCCTTTCCTAAGACAACATGCACACATGGCCCATTTTGAAGTGCACCAGCTAGAAAATTAGATTTTCACCGTAAAATCCTTTTCTCGTAGTAGGCATTGGGGGACACAGCACCATGGGTATATGCCCAGCTGCCACTAGTAACAAAAAAAAGTGTTGGCTCCACCCAGATGGGCTATACCCCTCTGCCAGAGCCGAGAGAGATCAGTCGGTACAAAAGCAGTAGGAACGCCACACCTGAAACAAAAACTGAAAAGCCAACAAGTCTTCAACGGGGGAAACCCGACAACCAAACCAGGCAAAAGCCGGAACTTCAAACAAGAAGAAACTCAAGAAGGCAGGGATCTGTGTCCCCCAATGCCTACTACGAGAAAAGGATTTTACGGCGAGTACAAAAAATTTTTTCTCGTGCATGGCATTGGGGGACACAGCACCATGGGACGTCCCAAAGCAGTCCCCGAGGGAGGGAAACAAGAAAAAAGCAAATGCAAACAATCTAAAGCACAGCAGCTTGCAGAACCTTGTGTCCCAGACTGGCATCAGCAGAAGCCAAGGAATGAATATGGTAGAACTTAGAAAAAGTATGAACCGATGCCAAGGTGGCGGCACGGCAGACCTGGGAAGCTGATGCCTGATGACGCACCGCCCAAGAAGCCCCAACCGCCCTAGTCGAGTGTGCGGTCAACCTGGAAGGGGGAGCCCGCCCCTTCGCGACATAGGCCTCCTTGACGGCCGACCGAACCCAGCGAGAAATGGTGGCCTTGTAGGCAGGCAAACCTTTACGAGGGCCCGCCGGGACCACAAAAAGAGTCCGAACGACGGAAGGGTTCCGTGAGGCGAAGATACAGGCGAAGAGCCTGAACCACATCCAGGCAATGGAGGGATTTCTCCCGAGAGTGAGAAGGATTGGGGCAGAAGGAAGGAAGGACAATCTCCTCATTAATATGAAACGAGGAAACCACCTTCGGGAGAAAGGAGGGAACAGGACGCAATACCACCTTGTCCTTATGAAACACTAGGAAAGGCGAACAGCAAGAAAGCGCCGCAAGTTCGGAAACCCGGCGGATGGAGGTGACAGCCATGAGGAAGGCCACAATAAACAACACAAAACGACAGAGGGATCTCTGCCAAGGGCTCGAAGGGCGATGACTGAAGGGCGTCCAGGTTAAGATTCAGGTCCCACAGCTCCACCGGAAAGCGAAAGGGAGGGGCTCGGCAAGCAACACCCTGGAGAAAAGTCCTAACCTGGGCCCGCGAGCCCACAGGACGCTGGAAGAGGACCAAGAGGGCCGAGATCTGCCCCCTGAGAGAAGCCAGGCGAAGACCCTTATCAAATCCGGCCTGAAGGAAAGCCAGAATGTTAGGGACAGAGAAACGGAGAGGGCGAAAACGACCAGATTCGTCCAGCAAAATACGCTCTCCAGGTCCGATAGTAAATGCGGGCCGACTGGGGCTTGCGAGCGTGAAGCATCGTCCGGATGACAGAGTCCGAGGGACCACGGGACTTCAGGACCGCGGTCTCAACAGCCACGCCGTCAAACAAAGCTAAGGTAAATTCGGGTGGAACAGAGGGCCCTGGCAAAGGAGATCGTGGCTCGGAGGAAGTCGCCACGGGACGTCGGCGAGCAGAAACACCAAATCCGCGTACCACGCCCTGTGGGGCCGATCCGGAGCCACCAGGATCGCCGGAACTCGAGCTGCCTTGAGGTGCTTGAGCACTCGGGGAAGGAGAGGAATGGGGGGAAAAAAAGATACAGAAGATCGAACTGAGACCAATGCAGAACTAGGGCGGCGACCGCGAGAGCCTGAGGGTCCCTGGACCGCGCAACGTAGCACGGGAGCCTGCGGTTGAGGCGCGACGTAAAGAGATCCACGTCCGGAGTTCCCCAACGGTGACAAAGTTGGAGGAACACTTCTGGGTGGAGAGACCATTAGCCCGGATTGACCAGCTGACGACTGAGAACGTCTGCCGCCCAACTGTCAACCCCGGGAATGTGCACGGCGGAGAGGACAGGAACGTGCTCCTCCGCCCACCGCAGGATACGGGAGGCTTCCTGTAGGGCCATCACACTCCTGGTGCCCCCTTGGTGGTTCAGATAGGCCACAGCGGTGTAATTGTCCGTCTGAATCTGGATCGGGAAGTCCAGTGAGAGTTCGAGGACGTTGATCTGCAGGGAAGACTCCTGAACAGACCAAAGACCCTGGACAGTGAGGGACCCGAGGACCGCCCCCCCCAACCCGAGAGGCTGGCATCTGTGGTGATCACCCGCCAACGGGGGGGGGGGGAGGAAAGACCGGCCCAGGGACACAGTCCAAGGATCCAGCCACCAGGAGAGATCCTAGCACAACTCGGGAGGGAGGCAGGTCCGGCGATCGAGACCTGCCCCACCTGGATAGGATGAACAACTGAAGGTCCCGGGAGTGGAATTGGGAATAGGGAATGGCCACTATCCTGCCCAGGACGCGCATACACATCCTGATGGTCAAGGGAGACGGGTCGCGGAGACGAGTCACCCCCGCCTGAAGAGAGGCAATCTTCTCTGAGGGAAGGAACACCCGCCCGAGGCGAGTACCGAAGATCATGCCCAGAAAGGGCATCCTTCGGCATGGGTTGAGAGAGGACTTGGAGTGGTTGATGAGCCACCCGAATTGGGCAAGAGCCGAGAGGGTGATGCGTAGGCTGGACAGGTTGTCCTCCAAGGACGGAGCCCGGATCAGGTCGTCCAGGTAAGGCACCAATGCGACCCCCATGGCACGGAGAAGTGCCACGAGAGGCGCTAGCACCTTTGTGAAAACCCTCGGGTCAGAGGCCAGGCTGGAGGGCAGGGCGACGAACTGAAAATGAAGAGAACCCACCGCAAAGCGAAGGAACCTTTGATGGGAGAGGGCAATGGGGACGTGGAGATAAGCGTCCTGAACGTCTTTGGACGACAGGAACTCGTCCGCCTCCAAGGAAGCGATCACCGACCGGAGGGACTCCATGCGAAAATGACGGACACGGACGAAGTGATTGAGCGCCTTCAGGTCCAGGATTGGGCGGAGCGAACCATCCTTCTTGGGAACCGTAAACAGGTTCGAGTAGAACCCCTGAAAGCGTTCTGATTCCGGAACCGGAACGATGACCCCCGAGAGAGCGAAGGGAACGAATGGCCCGAATAAACTCGTCTGCCCTGGCGGGGGACTTGAGGGGTGACATCAGGAAGAACCGACCCGACGGAAAACCGGAAAATTCGATCTTGTATCCGGAGACCACCTCCAGAACCCAAGCGTCCTCCACACTTGCTTGCCAGATATCCTGAAAAAGCGAGCAGGCGCCCCTTCCCCCCCCACCTTGACCGGGGCCGAGTCATGCGAAAGGTGGCTTAGTGGACTGGGGCGAGCAGGTTTGGGCTTGGCATGCCAGGAGGGCTTGGCCTTAAAAGGAAGGCCTAGTGGACTGCTTGTCTGGTCGGGCGGAAGGGGCCCGAAAGGAACGAAAAGACTGCGCCCGAAAGGACGACCCAGGAAAGAGACTGCGGCGAGGCTGGTTCTGGGGGAGAAGGGAGCTCTTACCGCCAGTGGCCTCAGAGATTAGCTCCTCCAAACGCTTCCCACCGAGGAAGGGAAGGGAGATTAGAGCCTTCTTGGAGGCGGATTCCACCGCCCAAGAACGAAGCCAGATGGTGCGGTGTATGGCCACAGAGTTATTACACAGAGAACATGCATAATGAGTAGAAATCCCGGCAGGGGGAGTGGGGTCCCAACCAGAGGAAGACATGTGGCTTAGAATGGAGCCTGCAAGGAAAAAAAAGTCAGCCGGAGGGCCGCCTACCAGACCCAAAGGTGCTGTGTCCCAGAAGAAGAAGCCGCAGCGCAGGAAAGGAGCAGCAAGATGGCGACCGGCTGCAGGAGAGGAAAGAGTCGGCAGTTAGAAGATGGGAACGCCCTCCATGACCGGCAGAAGCCCGCGCTGACAGAGGATTAGTGAAAACAAGCGCCTCCCAGGGCTCCCCCCACGGAAGGGAAAAAAGGTGAGCCCGGGAAGCGAGGAGTGGGCGGAGAGAGAGCTCCGCCGCACGTGACCTGCGGCCTAGCAGGCCGGGGCCTAAAGTAGACGGAGCTACCGGGAGCGGACGCCCGCGATCGCGGAAGTGACCGGAAGCAGCCGCGGAACGGGAGGGACACAGCGCTGAGGGGAACAGGAGCCCTGCTCAAAGAAGCACCCCAAATGAACTCCGGAGTCGGCCCCAGAACGGAGAGATGAGCCACCTTGCAGGTACCCCGGTCCATGGGAGAAAGGGGGGGGGGTAGAGCAGAAGAAGCGCCCCCCACACCATGTTCCTCCAGCTACTAGCCAAGAGAGGAGAAGGTGGAAAGAGAGAGAGGGGAAGAGGGGAGAGAGAGAGAGGGGGGGGGGGGGGGAAGGGGAGGAGAGAGAGGGGGGGGGGGGGGAGAGAGGGGAACCACAGGGCCCCCGCAACGGATTAGATCCCTACTCACCTTCCGAAGTCTTCAGGCGCAGCAGTGACCACCCCTTCGGCGGACTCAACACAGGGACCGTGGGACTACCAGAATTCCAATGCGGAAGCAGCTTTAACTGGGGACTGGGTGGCTGCCAGGTACCTGAGTACGCACCCGCAGGGGGGCAACTAAAGTGGAACACGATGAAGCCACCCCTGCAGCAGGCCGAAACCTGCAGAGATAAAGAGAAGAAAAAATAAAATAAATAAAAAATTAGCAGGATGACCTGCGAAAAAAAGATAGCAGGTCATGTCTGCCTCCTACGGACACTAGAACAAGACTGGTCTCTCTCGGCTCTGGCAGAGGGGTATAGCCTATCTGGGTGGAGCCAACACTTTTTTTGTTTGTTTCTAGTGTCAGCCTCCTAGTGGCAGCTGGGCATATACCCATGGTGCTGTGTCCCCCAATGCCATGCACGAGAAAGTAGGCTGTAGTGCCCTATAACAGGCGACCCCCAATGTGTAAGCCGCTGCCCCTTCACGTCCTGCAGTCTGAACTTGGACGAACAAGACTGCTCAGTTTTTGATCTCACTGCATGTCCTGTACACAGGTTACAGAAGCAACTGGACCCTTACTACAGAGAGACGCTTAACATATAAGATTTAGTGTATGGGATATGTTTTTTGTGGTTGCCCTTTGTATAATAAAGCACAGTCTGCAGTGCGTTACTATACAGCTGAAAATAGAATGGTCTGCAGACGCAAACTGACCAGATGGAGGCCAAAAAGACTGGGGGACTATAGAAATATTAAAGGGGGTTTTCCTACTTTTTTATACTTAGCAGCATCTGATCTGTGGGCGTCCTACACTCATGTCCCCAGCTAATCAGCTGTTTGATTTGAGGAGGCTCAGGGCAGTCTTATATTTCTTTCTTCATTTGTGCCCCGAAAACAGGCACAAATGAAGATAAATAAGGCCCACCCTTGCCACGGCCATTTTCAGAAAACGGCGCAGGAATTCCACTTGCGGCAAACTTCTCCGGGCCATCATCCATCTTTCTATCCAGCTTCCTCTTTGATTCCACATATCTTAATTATTGTTAAGTTATATGGAAGCAAATCAAGTATCAAGTCAAATTAGCGAGATTTTCTTGCCCACAGACATTTTCAACGTTCAAAGAGAAAAATACAGGAAAGTAGTAGTGTCCTTGTGGCACAGGCTTGGCGGTATGCATCGTCATACCTTTCCCCCCTACACTGTATGAAAGAATATTGTACTGCCCTGTAAATTATTTTTTTTACAATAGGAGTCTATGGCTGGTGCATGCCACTATGTCTATACAACAGCATACATTGGTGGGATAAATCAGGGAATATTCAGAACATATACCTCCAATGTAACAAAAAAAAAACGAGGTGTAAACAGCTTTAGATGGTGGGAATTTGGCAGATTTGATTTCTTTTTGTAAATGAAAGCAGATACATTTTTTGTATTCAGCAAGTTCTACTGCATTGTACGTGTATTTAGAGTATTATTACTTTTTTTCAATGTAAAAGATCTGAACTTGTACATGGAGAATGACGAGTAAGGATTTATACAAATAAATGTGAAACGTCAAAAGGTGAGTTTTTTTTATTTTTTACGATTTGACTGGTAAACTAAAAGACGTCAGAACATCAGTTAAGAGTTTACAGAAATTGGTTTATTTGCGAATTGCCATTATCAGGGCGGGCACAAACCCTAGAACATAACATAAGAGGCTGCATCTTCTAGATAAAACCAGAGAACAGGTCAGATGTGTCAGGCAGTGGGAGCTTTAATCCCTCCCAAACGAGTCCTGCTATAACCCCTACACTGTGCTCACTAAGGCAGCAGCAAACGGTGATGGAGGAGGGACTGGTGCGATCTCCGAACGGAAAGTGGTAGGAATTCTACGTCAGGATGTCATGGGCTTGATGTTCTACCAGCATCTCCATGCTCTTCACATCTGTGCACCAGAACTCCAAGCGGTCTTTCATGCCTTTGATCTGAATAAAAGATAAACAAAAAGCATAAAATTAACTAAAACTTAATGGTAAAGATTTCCTAATACTGTCTAAAAGCAAGACAGTGTAAACCGCAGGGTTCATGCACACAAACGTATTTTCTTTCAGTGTCCGTTCCGGGGTTTTTTTTGCGGACCGTATGCGGGACCATAAAAAAAAAAAAAAACGGAAGTTACTCCGTGTGCATTCCGTTTCCGTATTTCCGTGCCGAAAAAAATAATAATAGAATATTTCCTATTATTGTCCGCATTACGGACAAGGATAGTACTGTTCTATGAAGGGCCAGCTGGTCCGTTCTGCAAAATACGGAATGCACATGGATGTCATCCGTATTTTTAGCAGACCGCAAAATATATACGGTCGTGTGCATGAGGCCTAAGATAAATAGTCTTAAACTGCACCAGATTTAACACAGAGGCCGACGATAAATTATAAATCAGACCGTATAATAGTACTGACACCCCGCTGCAAGGGAGATAACTACAATGAGGTTCGCTGTCCCCACCATCGGACAATGACTGGCAGGTTTCTTTCCTGTTGTGCATGGGATAGAAACCTGTCCATCTTCTTGAAGCAGGAGCAGCCAGCCCTTATTGGACGCCTCTCCCTCCTGTGGGGTTCAGCATGTGAGTACTATAAAAAGTACAGAAGTGACAAATCTGCGGGTCCACCACTAAGCTATGCAGCCCTGAGTGACAGCAGCATAGTACAGGTGACAGGTTACCTTTAAAGGGATTGTCTTGCTTTAAAATTAAATGACGGGGGGTGGGACACATTGTAAAGAGCACCTCCCACTTTAGAGGACCCTACAAGTCTATGTCTTACACATACTGGGGATCATTTATGCCAGAAACTGGTGTAAAAAATATTTTAAATGCAATTGTGCCACTGCCCCTTTTCAGAAAGTGCCAAACGGTGGGCGATCGACCTCAAAATATTTACTTTTATGCCAGTTTACTGGCATAAATGACTACAGAAATCTACCCAACTATGAGCTGGATTAGATTTTAATCTAGGCTCACAGACTGCCAGAGGATGCACCTGGTCATAAATTCAGTGCCTTCTCTGGTGGCACAGGGTATTGCAGGGACGCTGGTCTTTGATAAATCGAGCCCCACTGTCTATTGCTTTCAGTGAGAACTGAATAATGTTAACAAGTGGTTTCCCAATGGAATTGTTTATGGCATATCCATAGGATACGAGAAAATCTGTAATTCAATCTCTGCCCAGATGCGGCAGCCACCTCACCGGGCGGGCCAGAGGGCATATGTGCAGGTACCACAGGTGGGATCCACATTTATGCCATAGATGTCTGTTACCACTTTCTCTGTGGTGACACTGCAAGGGAGTTGGACAATGTCTGTCTGCTTTCCCACAGATTACAGCTGATTTTTTGGGGGTCCCTGTAGCAAGAATATTCTGTGCTCAGATTTTTTAAATCATAAAAAAATAAATAAAAAAAAATAGATTGTCCAAAGAGGACAACCCTTTAAAGCAGCGGTTCTCAACCTGGGGGTCGATCGGCCATTTCCGGGGGGTCGCCTGAGGCTTCCTATTGTGGGTCGCCCGCACAACGGCAGCGGCCCCTTATCCTCGCGCACAGGAAGTGATGTCCTATCACTGCCTGTGCTTGAAGGAGCCTGACGTCTGGACGGGTAAGTCGGGCCGCCTGTCTGCTGAGGTCCGAGTTTTTTCGTTAATGACACCGCCGCTGAAAACCACTGCCACCAATTATTTAATTGAGCCTGGCTAATTTTATTTTAATTATTTGGCTGAGCAAGGCTTAATTTATTTGGGGGGACATGAAGCACCGCTGATTTATTTATTTGGGGGGGGGACCTGAAGCACCGCTGATTTATTTATTTGGGGGACCCTGAGCACTTCTGATTTATTTATTTGGGGGACCCTGAGCGACATTGATTTATTTATTTGGGGGTACCCTGAGCACCGCTGATTTATTTATTTGGGGGAGACCTGAAGCCCCGCTGATTTATTTATTTGGGGGACCCTGAGCACTTCTGATTTATTTATTTGGGGGGGACTTGAAGCCCAGCTGATTTATTTATTTTTGTGGGGGGGGGGGGTACTGTGAGCACCACTGAGTTATTTATTTGAGGGGTACTGTGCGCACCACTGATTTATTTTTTAGGGGGTATTTGTTGTTTATTATTTATTTTATCTTGTCTTTGTGATTAAATACTCTGCTTTAATTATGTTCAATTTGTAGCAATAAAAATACATCCTGCATATCAGATATTTACATTACAATTCATAACAGTAGCAAAATTAGTTATGACGTAGCAAGGAAAAAAATGTAATGGTTGGGGGTCACCACAACATGAGGAACTGTATTAAGGGGTCACGGCTTTAGAAAGGTTGAGAACCACTGCTTTAAAGCATACAATGAAAGCAATAACATCTTTCATTCTGAAGTAGATGATGTGAGGATACGGATATAGCAGAACTAAAAAGAAGTGTGATAACTAGGGACGAGCGAACTTGTGTTTTAAGTTCGGTGTACAAGGCTTAGGTTATCTAATGGTTCCGTTATGGATTTCTCTACCACGGACCATAAGTTATGGTCCATGGTAGCGGACTTCTTAGATAATCCGAACCTTGTACGGTGAACTTGAAACACAAGATCGCTCATCCCTAGTGATAACACGTCACAGAGAAATCCCGTGACAAAAAACATTAAAAGCTACTGAAAAAAAATCAATATTTTCTTGCCATTTTTTACTTAACATGTAAATTTTAGCTCTGCTACATCTGTATACTGTATATAAGCCCGGATATGTATATCTGGGAAATGAGGTTGAGCTGCAATAAAATGGCACTATTTCTATACAAAACGCGGACCGGCTTTCACATTCTCCAAACGGTTGTACAAAACTGGAAAAACACGCTGATTTTTAACCCTGAAACAGCCTAACACCTGCCCATGGGTTGTGTTTGGTATTGCAGCTTCGCTCCAGTGAAGCTGAGCTGTGACACCACACGCAACGTTCAAATCCTGAGAACGGACATGGAACAAGTTAAAATGGCAGAATTTTCAATATTGGGAGAAGCTGAATATACCTGCTGCAAATCAAGAACCCGAGGCTGAACCCATGTGATGTGTACTTTCTTATCCACTTCGTCAATGCTTCCCCGCAGCAAACCCACAGATAACGCCTTCATGACAAGAAGCTCCACCTAGGATAAACAAAGAGGTAGAATAGCATGGGACCCACTTTACCTCCCCTATGTACATTATATTGCTACTATGAGAGATTTCCCTAGAAAACAAGCAGCCACCTCTGGGACCTGCACCTATCTCCAGAACAGACCCCAAAAGTAAAAAAGAGTGCACTGTGTTCTCCATTAATTTTGCTATCTTCATAAGTCCCATAGAAACGGATGGATAGCGTACCTTGCAAGTGCGGACACCACTCCATTCAGTTCTATGGGACTGCTGGAGATAGCCGAGCCAGCGCTTAGAAATGAATGGAGGGCGGCCTCCCACGAGCGTTTGCACTCCCCTCACTTCGGATGTCCCATTGTGAAGATGGTGGGACCTGCAGCTATCTGACATTGATGGCATATCCTAGCCCATATGTCAGGGATGGCCAACCTGCGGCTCTCCAGCTGTTGCAAAACTACAACTCCAAGCATGCTCAGACTGCCTACAGCAATCAGCCTACAGTAGGGCATAATGGGAATCATAGTTTTACAACAGCTGGAGAGCCGCAGGTTGGCCATCCCTGCCATCAATATTACAGATGGGAATACCCCTTTTCATTTTCTGGCCAGGTTTTACAGTTTCATGGGTCACTTTACCGACGATGATCTTAGTCACGGTACAGTACCAATTGCATCACGGAGATGATCAAATGTGTGCAAAATGGTTGGATTTAGCGCGTTCATTTATGAGGCAAACTGGCAATTTGGAAAAGATCATTTGCAGAATTAAAAGGAATCGGTCATCTCTGAAACTAGAGAAAGCAGGGAATAGTTTAAGTGCTGCCAGTTACGTCATTTTTATCTTCATAGTCGCTGTGCTCCCCACAAACCAGCAGTAAGATGCACTGAGGACCCCCGAGCTCATGCACATAATGGAGTGCATTTTCTTGCTGGTTTGTGAAAGCCCAACTCCCGAATGCAAGTGAGCATGAAGATAGAAATGACATAACCGGACTTGGCGTCACTTACACTATACACCGCTCAGAGCCGACATATTTCCTTTAGACATTGGGGCAGATGATACTTAGATGAGACAGTCTAAAGAGGAAACTCATTTATTAAAGTGGCTTGCGTTGAAAGATAAACCATGAAAGATCCTCCCTACTATAATTGTGCAGTTACTCTACTCACATCATTTACGTTGACCTGTGCACTCTTTGCAATCTCTTCGAATGTCAGCTGACGATGATTTGCCGGCCGCGTGAATGTCATCTATGAAGATACGAGCACCAGGCAGTCATTTAAACATACTACAGTCAAAGATTGTGAATCAGTATACATTATTGCGATTAACATTTTGCAGTAAAAGTTTGGTAGACATCTGATGAATACCAGGAACATTTACAGAATCCCTCACCTCCATTAAACAGAGCAGCTGAATCTTCTTAAGTAAAAGATCTTCATTGGCAGCCAGGTCAGGCTGAAGGAATAACGAAACATGGTAAGAGACAACATAGGTCAGTAATAGAGTAGCTGTAGACTATAGACGAAATGCAAAACTGGTTTCAAACCTGTTGTCCCCAGGCGGTTTTCAAGGCTCTGAAGGTCTCTACGTTGCCGCTGTTGAAGGCATAAAGGGTGTCTATCAGCCACTTTCGCTCAGAGCTACGCAGGGATTCCAAAACTGGGTGCATCAGCTGAAGAAAGAAATCACAATGTCACAGTACGTAACGATTTCTAAAATGTAAAGCCTCCTGCACACGAACGCGTGCTGCAGACCGCAAATTGCGGTCCGCAATGCACGGGCAACAACCGTGGGCCAGCCGCATGCAGATCGCGACCCCATTCACTTGAATGCGGTCAGCGATTGTTCCGTTACGCAAAAAGATAGAGCAAGTTCTATCTTTTTGCGGTGCGGAGGCCCAGAACGGAAGCCACAGAAGCACTCCGTAGTGCTTCCGTTCCGCATCTCCGGATTTGCGGACCCATTGAAGTGAATGGGTCCGCATCAGTGATACGGAATGGTGCCTGTGTATTACGGCAACGGGACACCTACGTTCGTGTGCAGGAGGCCGAATTCTGATGTAACGACTGGAGGAATTGTATAATTACATTGTCATTTGAACATTGTTCTCAGGGGTTTTCTGAGACCTCAGGAAAATCCATCAATATTAGGCCTCCTGCACACAAACTTTTTTTTTTTTTCAGTTTCGGTTCCGTTTGCAGTCAGTATGCGGAACCATTCACTTCAATGGGTCCGCAAAAACAATGGAGGGTACTCCGTATGCATTCCGTTTCCGTATTTCGGTTCAAAGATAGAACATGCCCTATTGCCCGCAAATCACGTTCCGTGTCTCCATTCAAGTCAATGGTTCCGCAAAAAAGAAATAAATACGGAATGCATCTGTATGTCTTCCGTATCCGTTCCGTTTTTGCTGAACCATCTATTGAAAATATTTTGCCCAGCCCAATTTTTTTTATGTACTTACTGTTTAAACATTATTGTATGCTTCCGTTTCCGATCCGCAAAAAACAGATCACAAAACGGAAACCAAATGGAAAAACGAAACGGCAAAACTACTGAAACAAAAAAAAAAAAAAGATCAGTTTAAAACAGACCGCAAAACCATACGGTCGACTCGTGTGCAATAGGCCTTAGACTGGTGGAGGTCAGACTCCTGGCAATCACATCATAGACTGACTGACGGGGCTGTAGAACCACATCATGATTTAGCAGGGACAGGATCCGTGCCTGGTCAACAATAAAGGAGACATGGCGCTTGTTAGAGTGCCATAGTCCCAGCAGTCAGAAGTCGAATAGCGGAACCACACACCTTTTTGGGATGGGTGCTGCTGCGGTTCTCCCAGCCACAGAAATATGAAAAAGAAACCATGGAACTCGAATTCGACGGAAAAGAGTCTCACACACGTTTATTGATAACAGGAGGTTATCTTCAGTGAGCAGATTAATGGGGATGCCACGAGTCTCACCCCCAACAATATCCCAGAAAATCCCTTTAAGGGCAGTTTCACTTTATACTCTCAGTACGGCCTTTTTTAATCAGATGTTTTCCCACTTACTTCTCAATAGGAAAAAAAAAAAAAAAAAGGATGAAAAAAAATATGCATATATTTCAAGGTGGAACAAGTGTTAGGGACCACTCAAATGAGACGACCTTGACGCGGTGAGTGGCTTATTACGCTTTGGCCAAAATGTACACCAATGTTTCATCCAGCATGGAGGCAGGGCAGAATGCTGGATGCAGAGTGCGATCACATTTGCATTTTCCGTTTGTATATGTATTTCGCCATAGTGATATGCACCTACATACGGGTTGTGCGGACTCAACCCCCCATATTTCAAGGTGTGTTTTAGTGTCCTGCTACACGGCGACATCAAGTCGCACGTTACAGAGGGATATGGCAACATGGCGGCATGTGTTGCACAACATTGGATATAACGTATTTCACTGGTGTCACAATTCGACACGCCACATTTTGCACTGCAACAGTAGCAGAAAAATCCGACTTGTATGGATTTTTTGTGATGCTTGTGTCGCAGCATGTCCCACAGCGACACCATTGAAATGAATTGAATCAAATGTTCACAACACATGTTGCGGTGTAGCAGGTCCCTTACAAAAAAAAAAAACAAAAAAAAAAAAAACACACAGCATTGTAAGCATTCTAAGCCTTAATTCTGACAGGTGTATTTTGCCAGGGTTACTATTCTACCGAGTTATACTTAATCCAAAAATAGGATTATTTGTGCTCACCTGTAAAGACCATGGGTATAGCTGTTGCCACTAGGAGGCGACACTAAGCAAAAATATTTTAGCTCCTCCTCTCAGCTATACCCCTCCTGCAGACACTGAGCTAATCAGATTGTACGAAAGCAGTAGGAGCAGCCAACAATAAAAAGTAAAACGGAGATGGGTCAGAACCAAGAAACGGAGGGACCCATCAAGGAGAGCCAGCAATGTACTTACTGTGTCCCCCAACGAACTTAGCGAGAAAAGGATTTTACAGGTAAGCACAAAAAATCCTATTTTCTCGCTTGTATCATTGGGGGACACAGAAGAGCAGTACCATGGGGAGGGAACAAGACCAGAATGAATCCAAAACCTTTCATGAGGACCCGCACAGAATTGCGGGGGAAGGACACACCAAAAAACCCTGAAAAAATGGGCAGGAAGAGCCATTCCCAGGAAGGCCAGCCAAAGGGGGGCTGAATACACAGAGACCCCGGCTGGGCAGAAGAAGAACAGCACAGGGGGCATAAGCCACGGCTTAGGAGACTTCGGAAGAAGTGGAGAGCATACGGAATATCCACAGATAGACCAGAAAGAAAACAAGTCAGTCACCAGAACAAACGGAGCGACTGCAGGAAAACATGTCTGCCTCCTACAGACACTAAGCTAAAACTAATTAGCTCAGTGTCTGCAGGAGGGGTATAGCCGAGAGGAGGAGCTAACACTTTTTTGCTTAGTGTTGGCTCCGAGTGGCAACAGCTATACCCATGGCCTTCTGTGTCCTCCAATGATATGAGCGAGAAATACAGCCCCTTAGGAGTCTTATGGCGTTATATGTTCAGTTCAGTACATTGATCTATCCGGGGTGCAGGTCTTACATCAGGAATACAGATTGCTAAATACAGTTATTCTGATAAAAGCAGCTTCCGGATAGCAAAAGGTTTTGCAAAAGAAACTCACCAGTTCTCCAAAGTTATAGACCCCATCTCCAAGCAAACCAGCCAGGCCGAGAGTGAATGCTCTGTCCTGCTGTTCTGACACTGCAATTAAACATAGAACATGTAAGGAAAGATCTTCAGGTACTGCTGTAACAATGTATTAATACACTGCGGCTGATTTCTCTGTATCGGGACTTCCAGAGGTACTAAATGTATAGTAAAAGATCTCAGCTTCTGTGATGGTGCTACTTCGTAAACTCGACTAGAAAAGCAAGAGGAGGCCCGGGGAATAACTAGCTGACAGCACACGGTGGTAGAACAAGAACAGCCAGGTTCTGATTTCTGAGCAAAGATCTTCTTTTACTGGGTTTTTCTAGAACGCAGGAGGTTGGACAATTTTCTTGGAGAGAAGCAAAGAATAGTGTTGAGCGAACTTGTGTTTTAAGTTCGGTGTCTAAAGTTCGGGTGATCGAAGAATCGAGTTATAGATTCCGCTTCCACGGACGATATCGGAATTTAGAATCCATAACGGGATTCTTCGATAACCCGAACCCGAACTTCAGACGCCGAACTTAAAACACAAGTTCGCTCAACACTAGCAAAGAAGAGTTTGGGGAATTTACCTGGCAGGTCTTTTAGTTCTGTGCAACCCAAGTATCGAAGAGCATCTTTATAATAGGAGGCATGGTTTCCAATTGTCTGATAATACTTGCTAGACAGGTCATAGAAGCGGCTGTGCACAGACGTCACACCGGGCAACCCTCCAAGCATCTCGTCCACAGCTTCTATTGTTTCCTGCAGATTGATAACAAAACAAGCAGAGAATGAATCTGAAAGGCAACGGCTACCAAGATTCATCAATCCAAAGTGAAGTACAGGCCATACGCACCAAGAACTCCTGATGAGTGCAGAGACGGTGGGTTTGTAAAGCTCGACCAACACCCATCATTACTTGCCCAAACTCATAATGAACTTGTCACTTAGTTACAATATCATCTTAAAGTTCCCCTAAATGTTCAACTAAAAGGCTACTTTCACACTGGCGTTTTGGCTTTCCGTTTGTGAGATCCGTTCAGGTCTCTCACAGGCGGCCCAAAACGGATCAGTTTTGCCCTAATGCATTCTGAATGGAAAAGGATCCACTCAGAATGCACCAGTTTGCCTCCGTTCCGCTTTGGAGGCGGACACAGCTTGCAGCGTTTTGGTGTCCGTCTGACGAAACTGAGCCAAACGGATCCGTCCTGACACACAGTTAGTCAATGGGGACGAATCCGTTCTCTATGACACAATCTGGCGCAATAGAAAACGGATCCGTCCTCTATTATCTTTCAATGGTGTTCAAGTCGGATCCGTCTTGGCTAGGTTAAAGATACAGTAATACAAACGGATCCGTTCTGAATAGTGATGAGCGGCAGGGGTCATATTCGAATTTGCGATATTTCGCAAATATTCGCACATTCGAATATTCGTTATATTTCACAATTTTTCTTACTCGAAATATATCGACAAAGTAATGATCGCGTAATATGCGAATTTTCATAATGCAAATTTTCCAATTGCCGAGCAAAAACATGATTCCTCCCTGCTTCTTGCTTGTGGGCTAATGAGTCATAGCACTATTTCGAATATATTTGTTTTTTAGAATATTCGTAATATTCTAAAACAAGAATATATAGCAATATAGCGAATATTTGAAATTTTTATTTTTTTCAATAGTTGAATTTTTTTTCCAATCTGAACTTCAGATGAGAAAAAAATTACAACTATTAGACAAAGATTATAGCACTATATTAGCTAAATTACTCTATATTAGCGAATATATATATATATTCTTGTTTTAGAATATTACGAATATTCGAAAAAAACGAATATATTCGATATAGTGCTATATATTCGTTTTTTAGAATATTTATCATTTTTCTTATTTAAAGTCATGATTCCTCCCTGCTTCTTGCTTGTGGGCCAATGAGTCATTGGCCCACAAGCAAGAAGCAGGGAGGAATCATGTTTTTACTCGGCAATTGAAAAATTTGCAATAAAAATCTGCAATAAAATAAATCTCGAATATTCGAAATTACGAATACATCACTATATTCTAAATATTCGCGAATTTTCGAAGTACCTATATTCGCGATAAAAATTCACAAGTCAAATATTCGTGATCAACACTAGTTCTGAACTGATGCATGCGGTTGTATTATCTGAATGGATCCGTCTGTGCAGATCCATGACGGATCCGCACCAAACGCGAGTGTGAAAGTAGCCTAAAAGGTTTTCAAAAAGTGTTAGAAATACCCTAACATATTTCTTCTAATATACTTTATTTAGTGATATTCAAATTTTACCACCAAAAGAGGCCCCTGAAATTCAGGCCTAATGAAGCGCCATTCAATACAGCGCATACAGATTCTGTACACTGCAGCCGTACGGATTCTGATTTGTACAATATGCTCTGCAGTGAGCGCTGTCCTGAATCCTCTGCATAGTACATTGGTGCGCTACTCTTCTAGGGCACAGCTTTTTTTCGGAGGGCACAGGCAGGAGCAGCAATATGCGCTCCTGCCAGGACAGCGCACACCGCGGCCATATTGTACAAATCAGAATCCACACACTGCATACATGGCTGCAGTGTACAGAATCTGGATGCAATGTTGTGATGAGCGCTTCAGGAGGCCCGAACGTCAGGGGCCGCTTTCAGCGGTAAAATGAGATCAATAAAGTATATTACTAAAAATTATTTTTAGGGCGTTTCTAACACTTTGAAAACATTTTAATTGAATGTTTAGGTAAACTTTAATGTTTTATCGAGAATATTCAACCAAATAGTGGTACAAGGCTTGCTTTCTGCAATGGAGTGCTCTTGTAGAATATGGACATACACGCCCTCTAGTGGCTGCAGCACATCATATATCATCTGTCACCAAACAGACACTAATGACAAACAAAGAATTCATTGGGTACAGATAAATGGCTTTTCAAATCGTGATCTATTCAAATGCTTGTTTAACTGGTGCAGGTGACACTCCTGCCATATTCTTAAAAGATCTTAGAGGCATTTTCTGAGACTTAAAAATTGGCATGGAGCAGCGGGCTATCTAAAGTAAAGAAAAGGCCTTACCCACCTTTTAAACGTCTTGCTACTCTGTTCCCCACTGTGTCAGAAGCAATGATCTCACATGCATAGTCCACGTGACTGCTGCCAATCACTGACCTCAGAGGTCACGTGCTATTCCTGCACACATGACCACTGAGGCCAGTGACTGGCTGCAGCAGTCACTTGAACGTCACATGGGTGCTGGGGGCCCACAACGTGGATCAGAGCGGCAGGACAATTAAAAAGGCTTCTTAAATTTATTTTATACAGCCTTTTGTTCTGTTACAATGTTTTAAAGGGCATCTGTCAGCAGATTTGTGCCTATGACACCGGCTGACCTGTTACATGTGCGCTTGGCAGCTGAAGACATCTGTGTTGGTCCCATGTTCATTTGTGCCCGCATTGCTGAGAAATATATATAATATATGCAAATGAGCCTCTAGGAGCAACGGGGGCGTTGCTATTACACCTAGAGGCTTCACTCTCACAGTAACTGCTGCACCCTCTGCAATTTGACAGGGTCAGGCAGTGGAAACGTCATCACACCTGGCCCTGTTAATCAAAGTGAAGAGGACGCAGCAGTTGCAGAGAGAGCAGAGCCTCTAGGAGTAATGACAACGCCCACGTTGCTCCTAGAGGCTCATTTGCATATCTTAAAACTTCATTTTTCTCAGCAATGCGGGCACATATGAACATAAGACCAATACAGATGCCTTCAGCTGCCAAGCGCACATGTAACAGGTCAGGCAGTGTCATAGGGACAAAACTGCTGACAGATGCCCTTTAAAAATCATCATCAACCTGCTGATCTGGAGCCTTTGTGAAACTACAAGCCAAAAGGTGAAGACCACTGTTATGGAGCATTTGTCTACTGACAGATATCCTTACAAAGGGTATTTTGGTCATAACAATCAATCAGTTATCCTCCAGATAGTTGATTAATGTTAGTTCGGTAAGAGTTTGATGGCTGTAACCCTCACCAATCACCAACCCACAGACGCACATCCCTGGTGAGGACTCTGAATGGGGCACAGTTTTAATAACTTCAGTAGAATCTGACGGCTGCTCCATTGTACTCCTCTTCACTGCTGGAGGGAAACTGGAGTCCCCTGTCCAAGCGACTGCTGAGTGTCCTAGAAGTCAGACCATCACTTATCTAGCATGTATCAACTATCCAGTGGATAGATGATAAAGATCTGTGGTCAATATACCGCTTTAAGAACCTAAAAATGTACTGCTAAACCTAGAGTTTTTGTTTTCAGATAAAAGTCTGAACTAATAAAAGGTGTCTGAATATGCAAACTTCCGACAACGGAAAATAGGATCTTGGCTTTATTTTCTCTCATATGGTAACAACGCAAGATTTAAAGAACTGCGTTGCAGAATTTTCTTCCCCTACCTTGGTGGCTTGTAAGTCTCCAATGTTCAGCTTTAAAGCTCCAATGGCCGTCCTGCAGAGTATCACGGCCTCATCACTGCTTTTTACCTGGGAGCAAGAGTTGGAAAAACAAATAAAAAAGCTGTAAGAGATCACTGGCAGTGATATTAAATGTTCATGTGTATGCAATTTCAGATAACAGTAACAGGTTCTTGGGAGCACTACTGTATGAAAAGATAAACGATAGATCTTATGGAGCCAAGTTAATCCAAACAGCCTATGTTTGCTTTACTACAATATTCTGGAACGACTGTCCTGTCGGGTCAGGTGCGTTAGTCAAGGTGGAGGTTTAGGCCTCTTTCATCACACAAGCGTGTCCGGATAAGGCCTTAGCCCTCTTTCACACGGGCGTCACGTTTTGGCCCTGGATGTGCACCGGGTGCATTGCGGCAAACCCGCGCGAGTAGGTACCCAATTGCAGTCAGTTTTGACTGCGATTGCGTTCCGTTGTTCAGTCTTTATCGCGCGGGTGCAATGTGTTTTGCACACGCGTGATAAAAAACTGAATGCGGTACCCAGACCCGAACTTCTTCACAGAAGTTCAGGTTTGGGGTCAAGGTTGTGTAGATTGTATTATTTCCCTTATAACATGGTTATAAGGGAAAATAATAGCATTCTGAATACAGACTGCATAGTACAATAAGGCTGGAGGGGTTAAAAAAATATATATAATTATTTAACTCCCCTTAATCCACTTGCTCGCGCAGCCAGCATCTCTTCTGTGTTCTTCTTTGAGGAAAAGGACCTTTGATGACGTCACTGCGCTCATCACATGATCTTTTACCATGGTGATGGATCATGTGACGGACCATGTAATGAGCGTAGTGACGTCATCAAAGGTCCTATTCCTCAAAGAAGAAGACAGAAGAGATGCCGGCTGCGCGAACAAGTGGATTAAGGGGAGTTAAATTATTTTTTATTTTTTTTAACCCCTCCAGCCCTATTGTACTATGCATTCTGTATTCAGAATGCTATTATTTTCCCTTATAACCGTGTTATAAGGGAAAATAATAAAGATCGGGTCCCCATCCCGATAGTCTCCTAGCAACCGTGCGTGAAAAATCGCACCACATCCGCACTTGCTTGTGGATTCTTGTGATTTTCACGCAGCCCCATTTACTTTTATGGGGCCTGCGTTGCGTGAAAAACGCACAATATAGAACATGCTGCGATTTTCACGTAACACAAAAGTGATACGTGAAAATCACCACTCATGTGCACAGCCCCATATAAATGAATGGGTCAGGATTCAGTGCGGGTGGCAATGCGTTCACCTCACGCATTGCACCCGCGCGGAAATCTCGCCCGTGTAAAAAGAGGCCTTATGGTTGTAAAATGACCTGACCGGGTGCCTTTAAGGGTTCGTCTACACGAAGCACCAGCATTGCTGTTGGAATGTCGCCGCCTTGTGGCTGAGCATTTATTGGGTAAAACTGTGCGACCATTAAAAGGGTTGTCAGGTTACCGCTATTGATGACCTATCCTCAGGATAAGTCATCAATATCAGCTGGGGTCCGACCACAGCGCTTGTGCAGGCACTGGATTCTCTTCACTGTGTACCTGCTCACCATTGACATTGCAGCCTAAGTGAGTGGGACGCAGGAGCTGTAATTAACTCTTTGCCTCTGCAGACAGTTTTGGCCATAAATGACCAAGCTCTATTTTTCAAATCTGACAGGTCTCACTTTATGTGGTAATAAAACTTTGGAATGCTTTTACCTATTGTACTTCATGTTAGTGGTAAATTTGAGTTGATATGTTTTACCTTTATTTAAAAAAAAATATCAAAATATATCAAAATTTTACAGAAAATTTGATAAAAATTAGCAATTTTTCAAAATTTGAATTTATCTGCTTTCAAGACGGAGAGTCATACCTCACAAAACAGTCGTTACTTTACATTTCCCATATGTCTACTTTATGTTGGCATCATTGTACCCCATTTTAAAAGCGACACCACCCAAATTATTCAAAACTTACATTTTGAAACCTTTAGGTGCTCCACAGGAATTAAAGGAAAGTGGAGGTGAAATTTAAAAAGGTAATTTTTTGTGCAGATTTTCCATTATAATCCATTTTCTCCCGTAGCACAGCAAAGGTTAACAGCAAAACAAACCTCAATATTTATTACCCTGATCCTGCAGTTTATAGAAACACCCCATATGTGGTTGTAAACTGCTGTATGGGGACTTGGCAGGGCTCAGAAGGGAAGCCGCACAATATCGTCTTTGGAGGGCAAGTTTTGCAGGAATGGTTTTTGGGCACCATGTTGCATTTGAAAAGACCCTGAGGTACCCCAACAGCAGAAACTCCCAAAAGGTGACCCCATTTTGGAAACTACACTTTTAGTTCATTTTTTATAAACGAGCAGATATGCGAAAAAGCAATTTTCCGGGGCTGTGACCCTTTATAGTGTCACAGCCCCGTTTAACAGGTCGGATGTAGCACGTCCAAATCTTTGATATGTATGCTGGATAGGGGGCTTTTTTTTTACCACTACCTGGAGACGTGCACCCACCACATTGATACTAAGGAGTGCTGTCCATCCCTACATTGCTCTAATTGGATGTAGCTGTACGTCTGACTGCAGAAAGTTACATGCTATCTGGACGTACAGCTACGTCCATTTGCAGCGAAGGCAATGTCAGCAGAGAGCAGGTAAACAGTGAAGTGAATGCAGTGCTCGCACATGCGCTGTGGTCTGTTCAAACAGCTGATTGGCGGGGGTGCCGGGAGTCGGACCCCCACTGATCTGATATTGATGACCTATCCTGAGGATAGATCATCAATATCAGAAACCGGACATCCCCTCTAACAATGAAGGCCGAATAAACAATGCAGTTCTAACGAGTTAATATGATGCTGTTGTGGCTCACATGGCCAGGCAGCACTTGGCGGCAAGCTTGGTTAGTCTGCAGAATGGCCGCTCGTGTGGCTGATAAAATCAACCAAGGGCTGTTTTGTTTAATAGTACAAATACAATACAAAAAAAAGCCCATACGTCTTTTAACTATGAGGGGAAGGGGGGGCAATCAATCAATGACATGCAACAGTGTAGTTAGGGTGATGGCCTGAGCTCAATCACATCACTTAGATTAAAATGCCACCTTCTCCCGAGTTTTCTCTAGAAAGTTGAGAGCCACGGTGGGATCTATGAAGGAAAGCAAAATCAAAAAGAAAAGTTCAGACACTCAAAAACAAAACAAAAAAAACCAAAACATACAAGCCTCCCATCTCATCATCACCACATCCAACCATCCCTACCTGTCATCTGCCGCACCACATGGAGGACTATTTCAACCAGAGATAAAGGGTTAATTCTGAAATGAAAAACTTGAGTTAGAGGAAAAGTAATATAGGAGGCACAGCCACACATTTTTGGCGTTTTAAAAACACCAAGTGCTTTAGGTATTTTTTTCAGAAACCCCCCCAATAATGACTTCTATAGGAAAAAGCCTGAAAAAAATCCATTCCCAGGAAATACTACAGTTTGAAAAAAACAATAGTTATTCATGGATGTAAATAAGTGAAATGTACAAGTTCCGATGCCAAGCATCAAAGCCGCTATATAAAATTTTCATCAAGTCAACCTATATTTCAAAAAGATAGGAGAAGACAGTCAACTCCAACAAGTCCAGGATATAGGTAATTAAAAGTGTCAGGGAAAGACCTTCCTCAATGATTTATATAGAAAGGTCAACGAGGTCCTGAGAACGTATTAGGTATTTAATTTTAATGCTTAAAAGTTGTGATGTTCATCTACAGTACCGCAGTGCCATCTGGAGGCAGATGGACAATATTATATTATTTGTTCTATACCATATTAGGAGTTTGATATGACATCATGATGTTATTAGCATGCGAATACACCCACCTTACCTGATTGGGAATCCCTAATCTAAAGGGGATGATTCTTAGATAAGGGGGGGAATAATTACTCGTGTGCGGAGTAGCATAAGGGGAGCTAGAGAAAAAGATCCATATATCCATTGATCCATCCATTCAATCAAAAAAGAAAAACTTTACCAGAAGAAACTTGGATTATTCCTTTTGTATTACTAGGAAAGTTCTTCAGAACTGGTCCCATCTGAACTCTGTCTACCTTTGACCCGGTAACGTATATTTTGTCTACTACTCGTGATATTAATAAGATATTTCTCTCGGTATATAGCCAAGAGTTCCCATATTGTGGGAATATATAGTGTTAGGCGCCTCCATAATGCTGATTATTCTCTTAGCAAAGATGCATATTGTTAATGGAAGATCTGACATTATTTGAAAAGAGGACTAAACCCTTGGAAAGTTATTTTCCCTAGTCTGATTGCAGAGCTGAATATTTTATCATATTAATATCATATATTTCTGATTGGTCAAAGGAAAACAGAGTCAAGGGATAACAGTTATTTTCCTGTAAATCCGTGTTTTATTGTTATAGCCTGTTTGATAACAGAAGATCCTAAGTTTCTCTTGGTATATGAGTCCGTTTGTTAAAAGTATGACACTGGTTGTCATAAATCATTAAATCATACTGTGCTGATCAGATAGGGGTGTGTGAACACCACCGTGTGGTACATTTTGGGTGTTACTTTGTAACTTCATCATTTATTTTGCAATTGTATTGTTTTTATATTCTTTGTTTTTATAATAAACGATTATATATTTTTGCATATACAATTGTCCCTTTGTTTCACTGCTTGCACAAATCAAATTAAGATACTTGATAAAAAGAACTTAGAGGCGTTTTTTTTACGTCCGCCTGAAGAATAATATAATTATTATTATTTTTTATCCTCTCTTTTATATGAAGATTCTTTTTCATATAGAAGATATATGACAATGGAGAGGGGAGGGAGAATCAACTGCAGTGAGATGGAGGCCGAGACACAGAGAGGACACTAAAGGCTCTGGTAAGTTCTCTCTCACCCCAGAGCTGGATTCACAGATACACTCCCCAGTACTGCTGTATAAAGTTCTGGATGCTGCTGCTCATGAGTGAGCTACAGAGAGAAGGGGGAGAAGAATGTCCTCTTCTCTATGGGCGGTGTATGGGAGACATGACAGTCCACTGTTTCCCTGTCCCTTCTCCATAGGCAAGTGTTACCTGATCTCTCAGTGAAGTGAAGGAGATGAGGAGGAAAAAAAGACAGCGCCATTTTATTAAGATTTATGACATAGTTTTTTGTCTTTGCTTGTGCCACTGATTTATGGTAGTTTTTTTTATCATCAGAGATACTGTAAAATCTATATACCTGTGTATTTTTTTTCAAGACAGGAGTTTTATTTCCAAATGCTGCTTGCAATAGCTGTGGCCATCTCTGGTATTTTTTTTTCCATATGCTTCAAAAACACCAAATAAACTGAACAGAAAATCACAGCTCATCTGAGCAGGAAAAGAAACAGAAATAAAAACCTATTTTTACCTGTGCTCGAAATCATTGATGAAGTTCTCATAAAGCTGTAAAGCAAGAAACAAACACAATCATTATACTCTCTAATGACGTAAAAAAAACAACAACTAAATGATGTCACTATTTTAAAGGGAACCTGTCACCTGGAATGTGTATAGAGCCGAGGACATGGGTTGCTAGATGGCCGCTAGCACATTCGCAATACCCAGTCCCCATAGCTCTGTGTGCTTTTATTGTGTAAAAAAAAGATTTTATATATGTAAATGAGGCTACTAACATTTACGGAGCCCAGCCACGTCCAGTGTGAAGGAGCCCAGCACCGCCCCGCATCTTACGAATCTCCTCCTTGCTCCACATGCGCAGTGTCGGCATAGAGTTCCTTCCTTGTGCTGGCAACAGCCTCAGGGAACGAACTGTGCATGCGCTAGCTCGCGCATCGCGAGATTACGGCGCTCTAGCTTTGAGATGTCAGGGAGCAAGAAGGAGATTCGGAGGATGCGGGGCGGTGCTGGGCTCAGAGTCAAAGAACGCTGGACTCGTCTCTCAAGCATGGAGGAGACAGGACTCGTCTCTCAAGCATGGAGGAGACAGGACTCGTCTCTCAAGCATGGAGGAGACAGGACTCGTCTCTCAAGCATGGAGGAGACAGGACTCGTCTCTCAAGCATGGAGGAGACAGGACTCGTCTCTCAAGCATGGAGGAGACAGGACTCGTCTCTCAAGCATGGAGGAGACAGGACTCGTCTCTCAAGCATGGAGGAGACAGGACTCGTCTCTCAAGCATGGAGGAGACAGGACTCGTCTCTCAAGCATGGAGGAGACAGGACTCGTCTCTCAAGCATGGAGGAGACAGGACTCGTCTCTCAAGCATGGAGGAGACAGGACTCGTCTCTCAAGCATGGAGGAGACAGGACTCGTCTCTCAAGCATGGAGGAGACAGGACTCGTCTCTCAAGCATGGAGGAGACAGGACTCGTCTCTCAAGCATGGAGGAGACAGGACTTGTCTCTCAAGCATGGAGGAGACAGGACTCGTCTCTCAAGCATGGAGGAGACAGGACTCGTCTCTCAAGCATGGAGGAGACAGGACTCGTCTCTCAAGCATGGAGGAGACAGGACTCGTCTCTCAAGCATGCAAATTAACCTGAGATGAGTCCTGTCCCCGACTCTTGTCACATACAGGACTCATCTCAGGTTAATTTGCATATGTATCAAATCGTTGTTTTTTTCCCCCCACAATAAAAGCACACAGAGCTATGGGGACTGGGTATTGCGGATGTGCTAGCAGCGATCTAGCAACCCATGTCCTCAGCTTTATATCTAAAATCCAGGTGACAGGTTCCCTTTAAAGACCCTACCCAAGAAATTGCTAATATTTTCTTTCTAACTGGGGTTTGCCTCGCCCAGGCCTACAGCCAAATGTAAAATTATATGCTGGCCACTGAAATTAAGAGGGATTTTCCGAGAATGTGATATTGATACCAAGCACAGCCACTTTACAATGTACAGCGCTGTGCTTGGTGAGCAGAGAGAAGGCCGTGGCAATACTGCGAGCGCCGGTGCCTTCTCAAACAGCTGATCCCTGGGGATCCCGGGTGTGGGACCCCCACCGATCAGATACTGATGACCTAAAAGTCTCAGAAAACTCTTATTTGTGTCCATGGACCAGGTACATATCAGCCCCACGTGTTCTCTTAGGGCTGTATCCAACAAACGCTCCTGCTGCCCACACAGAGAACACCTTCACAGCAAATGACCTCCCCAGCCACGAGGGACAGGACGACACTGAGGAGTCGTCAAGGAGAGTCAAACGTAGTCTTCTTCCTGTCCCCGCCTGGTTGGAGGAAGGTGTCACTCATAGTAATGCCGTCATGGAGGACGAAAAGGAAAAACAGACACACAGGTCCTTCACGGACATCGTCATGGATGAATCACCGACCATTTTGTCACTGATGGCATCACAGACTTGTTACTAAGCATGGATTTGGTTTCATGGTGCCAGGGGCCCCCCCGACAGGTATACACTTACTTTGATAAGTCCATCTCCTTTTGCACATTCAGGATCCTCTACAAAATCCAGAAGCTGAAGAGTCAACTGATGCCAGAGCCTGTGAACGAGATCCACAAAGGATACTGAATCGAGATCTCTACATCTCCCATAAGCATCCTGTCATTTTGCTGACAAGCTAACCCTGTATGGGCACAGGCAGATCCTATCCACTGGATGTGCGACAATGCTTGGTTGGTTTGGAGGCCGGCCCCTGGTTATTACCCTGCCAATTGCCAGAACAATTATTACCTGAAAGGAGTCTGGCAACTTCAGACGCATGTGCAGATGAAGCTGAGGACAGCGCATCTCCTTAGGCTAGGTCTGCGCGACACATAGGGCACAACTACACTGCAACATGTGTCGCGCGGCAATTTTTATAATGGTAGTCTATGTTGTCGCACTGCGACATGCTGCGACAGTCACAGAAAAATCCATCTTGAATGGCTTTTTGGCGACTGTCGTGTCGCAGTTGCATGTTGCAGTGCGACACCATAGACTACCATTATAAAAATTGCTGCGCTACATTGGTGCGACAAAATGTTGCGCGAGAAATGTCGTCATGTAGACCTAGCCTTAAGGCTGTAGTACACAGCCCGATGTGGCAGACGATTGTCGAGAGGGAAGTGTTCCTTCCCAGCAATCGTCCGCTCGCTAGTGGAGGAGACCAGTGCTATTACATGCAGCGATCTCCTCCACAGCATGACGAGTAATGATCACTATGCCATCGCTTGTCCCCATTGCTGTATAGTGGTTTGCCAGATCATTATTAGACATCACGATCTGCCGCTTGCAAATGAATATTTTTTTTAACATTTGGATTGCCCAATCGGCGGCAGTATTACATTGCAAGATGATCGCCAACGAGGGATCATACGAACGCTCGCTAGCGATCATCTCCCGAAAAGATGGCAGGTGTAATATAGGCTTTACACTGCGCAGGTACTCTGTTCTCTGCTTCGCCTGTGCAAGTGCCCAACCCATCTCAGGTAAGAGAGAAATTATTTTACAATATAATGCTAAAACGTCCATCGCTACCGGGATATCTTTGGAAAGCTAGACCCCAGTTGCAATGGTTGTGGTCCTAAACCTAAAGGGTTTTTACAACCCATGACTTTTTTTTTTTTTTTTTTTACAAACTGCTTATAATAAAAGCCACAAAACCCACCTTTCCAGTCCCCTGCCACTCATATGCTGACACTTGGATCCTCTGCTGATTTCTATCATTACGACATGACCACTGCAGCCAACCAGCGGCCTCGGTGGTGCTAAAAACTTGATGTAATCACTGCAGACCAGTAAACGGAGACCAGCAGGGGGGTGATGGATGTGTTGGCAAAAGGGTGGTAGGGATGAGCAAATCAATTCAAATAAATTTGTCTCATTAGCAGGTGTTCTTCACCGGTGAGGACCCACAGGTGAAGAATCGCTCGCCTGCTTGTTGATAGACAGGAATAGACATCTTGCGCCTCTGTTTCCTGAGCAGCGACTGTTCAGGCGCGGCTACCGGGAAGTGTGGTGGTTCATCCACAGTCATTTGTCCTGTATAGCAGCGTTCCTCAGGGCCCACCTGGCGGTCAGGATTTGTGAATATCCCACAAAATGAATACCTGCGGTAAGTCTTGATGCAGGGACAGTAATTATATCACCTGCTTAAGGGTGCATTCACACAACCACGACCATACGGATGCCACGGTGTGCTGTCCGCATCTTTTGCAGCCCCACTGAAATGAATGGGTCCGCACACGTTCTGCAAAACTGCGGCATGGATGTGGACCCCATTCATATACGGTCGTGTCAATGAGCCCTAAGGACTGGAGTTGAGGAACACCGCAAGATTGTCAGGGACTGGCGAGACGTCCGGGCGTTTCTTCACCGGTGGGGACAGCCTGAAGAGCTCTTGCTAAACACACAAATCGATTCACTCATCCGACTCCTTTTGTTTTATCATTTTAAGAGATTTGTCAGAAATTTCATGGAGTTAGAAAACCCCTTTAAAAGGAGTTGTGAAAGAATGGGTCTCCCATTGGGTCGGACCTGTAAGGGAAGATTACTTACCTGCTTCCCCGCTCCTCCAGGCCTGCGGTGCTCGGCTGGGCTCCAATCATAGGATGCAGCCTCTGCCAATGATGTTGACATGGATGGAGCCTAAGGAGCATCGCCGACCTGGAGGAGAAAGAGCGGGGAGCCAGCGCCGGGAAGGGGAGGGGGGTTGCCAAACCCACCCCCATTCTTGCACAACCCCTTTAACGTGTTATAGCAACACATCAGAGGTTTTAAAGGGAACCTGTCACCGGGATTTTGTGTATAGAGCCGAGGACATGGGTTGCTAGATGGCCGCTAGCACATCCGCAATACCCAGTCCCCATAGCTCTGTGTGCTTTTATTGTGGGGGGGGGGGGAAAAACAACGATTTGATACATATGCAAATGAACCTGAGATGAGTCCTGTATGTGACAAGAGTCGGGGACAGGACTCCTCTCAGGTTCATTTGCATATGTATCAAATAGTTTTTTTTCCCCACAATAAAAGCACACAGAGCTATGGGGACTGGGTATTGCGGATGTGCTAGCGGTCATCTAGCAACCCATGTCCTCAGCTCTATACACAAATTCCCGGTGACAGCTTCCCTTTAATCAGTGAAGGTCTGAGCGCTGAGACCCCCACTGATCGATAGAAGAGCGTCGTCTCCTCATTGCAGGAGACAGACTCACTAGAAAGTGTATGATTCTGTCCAGTCTGTCTCCTGCCGCTCTATGTGAGCGCTTCTCTCTCCTCGTTCTAGCGATCAGTGGGGGTCTCAGCTCTCCGGCACCCACCAATCAAAAGATTTGATATGTCACTATGACATTACCCCTTTAACAACATTAAATACATTGATTTGCTGTGTTGTGACCCAGAACACTATAGACTTAGGGTTACCTGGACACGGCCAGGGGTCAGCCATTGTGAAACTACAACTCCCAGCATGCTCCATGCATTTCTATAAAAGTTCTAAGAACAGTTAAGCAAGTGTGCATGTTGGGAGTTGTAGTTCTGCCGCATGTTGGGAGTTGTAGTTCTACCACAGTTTGGGTGCTGCAGGGTTTCTTGTCACTTCTGAGCAGAGCTCTTCTTGCTGTCAAAATGATCGAAACCTCACTGGAAACCCACCACACCTCATGATATGTCCATGAGGGGCCCAGCAGAGGCTTGGGGCCCCGCGCCATGTTCTACCTTACAAAGAGAAGACAGGGAGGCAGTGTAAATACAGCCAACAGGTCTCATTACTGAGGGCAAACGGAGGGCCCCCAGCAGCCAATCAGATCACTGCTATCATCTCTTAACCTGAGCTGGAAATATAAAAGGTGGATTCTGATTGGCTGCTAGGTAAGGAAACCATTAGTCTGCGTTTATAAACGAGCTCAGTGTGCGAGTGCCATTGTGCCGTAAGCCTCTGTCACCCTGCACTCACTTCTTGTTGTACAGCTCCTCCATTCGGTGCCATATTGCCGCCGTCTCGGGCGTTGAGCTCTGACTCTGCTGCTGCTGGAGGAAGGCGGTCACGTCCTTCATTTCGCTGAATGAAGACAAATCTGGATAAAGGTGAGGGAAAAAAAGAGCGTGCAAGAAACACCGGCCGCCACTACCGGAAGTGTCAGAGCAACCTGCACACTCACTTCCGCTGCACAGAGTCGTAAAGCATCAGCGATAAACTACATTTCCCGGCGTTCTGTGCGGCAAGCCTCTCCGCGGCCATAGCGACTGTTACTATGCGACGTCGGAGGGGACGTCTGGTAACTACAGGGGCTGTTGTGGGACAAATTACCTGAGCTCGTGTGTTATGTTTGTATTCCATCTGAACAATAAAGCTTTGGCAGTGTGATAGATAAGGTTCTAGGTGTTCAATGGCTCCATTGTATGGTCCCTGGGGCTAGAACATGCAGGGTCGGTTTTAGACAAAATGTGGCCCATGGCAAAATCAAAAGTAGGGCCCCAAATCTTGTAATAATAATCACAGTTACATTCTGTCGATTCTGGCGCTCCCTCACAGATTTACACCCCCTAAAGCTCCTCACCCTCATGGCCCCAGACTATGCCACATAGGGTGGCCAGACATCCGGTTTTAGGCTCCCTGTCATTGTCCACTGGCTAGAATCTCACTTGTGTGTCTACGCCAACTGAAGTGTGTAGTAGGTTTTCTCTCTTGCGCTTGGCAAATTTTTGTCTGGCATTTTCTGTTGAACATGAGTGCTCAAACTAGAATTTTTGAGTCTTCTATGTGTCCCTCATGATAGCAGAGAGGACATTGTCCCTCATAACATCAGAAAGGACCTCAACAGAAAGAGGCACCGGCCCAGTGAAACAACTAATGGGCTTAATGTGGTGGCCTCGAATCCCTTCAGAAATGAAAGGGAAATAATGAGGATCAGAGGATAAGGGATTAGACTCCAAGTAGGAAGAGGAAGTGTAACATCGAAGAAGAGGGTTTGGCGAAATCTCAAATCTTGGCCACAAAGAAACCCAGAAAAACCAATGAGGAGATGAATAATAAAATCAAAAGGAAAAGAGACAAATTAGAGGAGATAAAACATCAAGATTGTGCCTCTGTAACACCCCAGAGTTGTGTTATGAAACTCTTTTACCCCGCTACAACCTGTTAAGGGCATTAACTTTGTCATCTAATGTAATTTCACATCATATTCTCACAAATGTGCATTCTAAGCCTTGTAAATATACAGTATATTGTTGTCATTCTTCATGTTCACCAGCAGGTGACAGCAATGTTAGCAGGGACGTAAGCCAGTTTAGTGTTTCTGAACTGGAATAGTACATTCCAGTTTAGCTCCCCCCTCTGTGAGCAGAAATGGGCTCGCCCACATCCTGCCTCATGGGTGGAGAAGGAAGTTAAAGTTAGTGTGCCAGCCACCCCTGCTAGGGGAAGGCTGTGCGAGTAGGAGCTGCCAGATATAGGGATCCAAAGTCAGGATCTTGTCTCGGCTGAGACAATTGATCATCATCCCCAGCCTAAGCCTTGCAGCCTCAGCTGGTAGAAGCAAGCAGCCACCTCCAGTTACAGGAAGAAGCATACCCTGAGACAATAACTGTGAGTCAGAGACCCCAGGAGAAGCCTTATTCCTCCTCAGCTAGTCAGTCCCAATTCAGCAGAAGGTAGTAAGTGCAGAAGCCAAATTCCTGCCACATTACAGAGCTAACAAGCAGACGTCCTTTTCCTGCAAAATCTCCAGGTACATGATAGAGCAGAAGATATATTCCTGCCACACATTGCCAATACCTGCTGGGACCAAAGACTATTGCTGTACCTTGTTTGGATGAAAGCTACAACCAGTAAAGACAAGTTTGTACTTCACCCAAAGTCTGGATCTCAATTTCTGCTACCAGTTCCTCTATTACTCCTACTAGCACAACACTCATTTTATTGCAAGTGAGCCAGGATCCAGGAGTCCAGCCGTACCCAGGTAGGAGACACCGTTGACACTATTGCCACTACCACACAGAGACATTACACCACTCTGGCATTCCTAACCTGGTACGTGAGCAATTGGCTTCACGAACAAACAATAGACTATAATACACATATCCTGATCCTGCATAATTTGGCGTCCATGTAACTGTACCACGGTCCTGCTCATTGCACCTCCAGAGTTGAAAGGTTCAGTCTATCCTATAAAATAATCAAGAAAGGTTAGGAGAGAGATCCAAGATTCACCCTCTAAGCCAACACCAGCTTCTGGAGGAGGCACAGTCCAGTCAACCACCCTTCTACATAACGTCTTAAAGCCACTGTCCTTGGATAGCTTCATTTTCCACAAGAAACTTGGACAAGGATCTTTTGGGAAGGTTTGTGTGTTCATCTCCTTAGATAAAAGATCAGCAACCACCATCACTCCAAAGTCGTGTGACTACAACTCCCAGCATGCACACTTGTTCAGTTGTTCTTGCAACTCCTGTTGAAGTGAAAGGAGCATCTTGGGAGTTGAAGTTTCACAACAGCTGGGGTGCTAAAGATTGCTGAAATGTAGCTTAGGTAATCCATCTTTTTTTTTTACTGGTGATCTGCTTTGTATATGGAGCTGTTTGCCCCCCCACCCTATCCAATAGTGAATATTTTCTCATGTGTCTTGCTTCTGTATCTTTTTTAGGGCTCGTTCACACAACCATATGGATTTTTCAGTGTTTTGCGGGCCGTTTTTTAACGGATGTTTTTTGTTTCAGTAGTGTTTCCGGTTCCGTTCCGTTTTCCCGTATGGAATATACAGTAATTACATAGAAAAAATTGGGGTGGGCATACAATTTTTAATAGATGGTTTCGCGAAAACGGAACGGATACGGAAGACATATGGAGTACATTCCGTATGTGTTCCGTTTTTTTGCGGACCCATTGACTTAAATGGATCCACGGAAACGGGATTTGTGGGCAATAATAGGACATGTTCTATCTTTGAACAGAACAGAAATACGGAAACGGAATGCATATGGAGTACATTCCGTTCTTTTGCGGATCCATTGAAATTAATGGTACCGTATACGGAACTCAAAAAACGTCTTGTATACGGAACGCAAAAAACGTTCGTGTGAACGAGCCCTTAGGTGTTTCTGGCCTCAGATTGCGCCAGAGGACATCAAGTGGCAGTGAAAGTGGTGAAAAAGCGTCCAGTTCTGAAAAACAACCGCATAGAACAAGCGATGAATGAAAAAAGGGTGCTGGAGCTGGCCGGGGGTAGCCCATTCCTGACCTTCTCGTACGCCACCTTCCAGACAGCTGTAAGTGATCAGCCCTCATGCATTATGGATTCCTCACAGCCCATTACCCATGTGTACTATAGAATCCCATATACAGTCCATAACAATATGAGGGTCATATACAACGGTCATGGATCCCAGTTACTCCATTCCTTTGGGGCATTTCCTGTCACAAAGAGAAGCTCAGAAACCTCCCATAATGCCTGAAAGTCAGAAGATTTTCTGGGGCTTCTCATACACCAGCGACAGGTGGAGACAGCTCCAACATCAAGTAAGATCAGCTTCCCAGTCCATCGTACCACCCAGAAAGATAAGAGTCCTGGAAGTCCGGGTGAGTTCTCTTGAACCTTAATGCCTAGTATGACATCTAGTAGTGCTCATGTCACATCCAGATCTTGTGAGGAACATATTCCTCTTTATAGCAATGGTCTCCAACCTGTGGCTTTAGTAAAACTGTAAGGGCACATTCATTTTGGGCACGATGTGTTGCACACCCAAGTGGATTGAGGTTTATATTGACTTATTGTCGGATGTGCATATATGGGGTGGTTCTTGTGACTCTCTTGGGTCCGGTGATATTGTTTGTTGCACACCCAAGTATCGCAGTGTAGCAGGGCAGTCACAGAAATGAGTGGGGTCGCAGCGTAACTGTCACGTTTGCTGCCACTTCGACCCCAGAATTGCAAAAATTCCAGCAGTGTTGGATTTTTTTGCAATTCTAGGGTCGCAGTTGTGGCAAGCGAGCAAGTCACGCTGCAACCTCATTCATTTCTATGGCTGCCCCGGTACACTGTGATACTTGGGAGCGTGACACATGTCCCACCCTAAATCGCCATGTAGCCGTACCCTTACTCTAAGAATGTGGATGTTGTGGCATTCTGAGAGTTACTGTTTCGCACCAACTGGAAGACCACAAGTTGGAGATCGCTTCTTGACACAATATACAGATATAAAGTAGACACTTGAAGCTCTTAGACCTCAGTTCATTTCCTCACAGCAGATGTCATCGACATCATCCTCATCATCGTCCTCCACTTCTTCATCTTCGTCCTCATCATCAATATCTTCCTTCTCATCCAAAACATCGCCCTCATCATCATAATCCTCAGTTATGAAGATCTAATCATCACGATTCTCAAGAATCCTCATCACTTTGACCATCATCCATCTTGGTCTGATGGGCAACACGGTGGCTCGGTTTACTGCACTGTGGCCTTGCATCGTTGGGGTCCTCGATTCAATCTGCCCAGGACAACATCTGCATGGAGTTTCTATGTTCTTCCCGTGTTTGCGTGGGTTTTCCCTGGGTACTCCGGTTTCCTCCCACACTGAAAAATATAAAAAGAAAAGATAAGTCATAAATTCACCATGACTTATCAGCTCCTGGTCTTGAGTGGTAATTGATGTGGTCAGTCTATGTGGTGATGTGGTTAGCAATGGTGGATTATAATATGGATACGCTGGGTGATGCCCAAACACTTTATGGAAACATACAGACATACTCATTGTGGCAGAAAAAGCAACAAAACTGCACTCAGTAGCACCAAGACTTAAAGGGAATCTGTCACCAGGATCCTGGACTATTATGTGCAGTAATAAATGACTAGTACTGCACGCAAAGGGGGTCATTTACAAATACTGACTTTTTACACCAGTATCTTCCTCCCCTTTTGTGCTAGCTTGGCTAGAGGGAATGCCTAATTTATGATGAGGCGTGTGCCTCGTCATAAATTAGGTGCAGCTTCAGCAGACTGTTTGCCCGTTGGAAAAACTAGACCAGCCCTGGCTGGAGTAGTTTTTTGCCAACATTTACTTCTGTTTCCAGGCATAAATGTTGGTAAATTTGTCGCTTCCGGCCTGGCCCCCAGCATCAACACTCTGTATTTGCACTGAGTACGACAAATAACTCATGCAATAAAATATTCAAAAAGTTGGAAAAAAAAGAAAGGGGGACGGGTGACATTTTTACACCAAGGGCGTAAAAGGTTGGTAAATGACCCCCCAAGGAGTCCAGATTGCTACTTTTTGTTACCCTACTGCTCCCATTTCATAGCGATCAGTCAGTGGCATAACTAGAACTGACTGGGCCCAGTAGCAGCTGCTTCTCCTGCTTCCATTATAGGTGCTCCCCTGCTATTAGCGTTCAAAGGGGTTATCCAGGATTTTAATATCGATGACCTATCCACACCTACTGCCGTAACAAGGGGGTAGTAGGAGAAAAAAAAATGGTTATCTGAACTCCTTATCTGTAGTACTACGTATATAATACTGCAGATAATAATCCATAAATGTGGCGACAGATCCCCTTTAAAGCACATTACAGTTTTATTGAGTATTACAGATTTTTCATTGGTTGGGCAGTCCCTTTAAAGAGGGGTTCCTAACACCCCTCATCATGCATATATATGCCCCCAATACCTGTTTTTCATGTCTGTGATTTCTTTCCCCCTGTCTGGGCTTCAGACTATCCTGGAAGATCTATTTATATTCTTCACTTCCTGTTTTGTTGAATACCTAACTTTATTGATAAAACAAGCCTGGCTCCACTGCAGTGATGAGTCACAGGCTGGCCCCGTCCCCACACTGATCAGTATGCAGGAGCTACACCCACTACACCTCCTGTGGCCATCTTACTACACCCACACATGAATCCTGCTAGTGTCTCTACATCACATCACTGACAATCCACAGGCTCTTCCCTCACCATCTAGGAGTGCAATAAACAGCAAGCACATCCAAACACATCTGTATCTAATCTTATGTACGAAACAGCCTGCTGTGCCTAATGCAAAGCCTGCTGTGTGCGATGCTGCCTGCTGAGCGGTGTATCTAATCCTATCTTGTACTATACTGCCTGCTGAGCTGTGTAGCTAATCCTATCTTGTACTATACTGCCTGCTGAGCTGTGTATCTAATCCTCCAGAAATTTCTGAACAAAAATAGGCCACTCTTTTCCTGTGTCCGTGAAAAAAAATAGATGCGTCCATGATTTTTTTCAGGCTGGTGGTACTTGACTAGATATTTTGGTGGTAATTAACATCATTTTACAGATCACAGTAAATGCTGGTAATGAGATCGTATCAGTACACTGAGCTATACACATGTATTGCTTATAATCTTTATTATTTATTACGGTTTTCCAAATTGTCCGTAAAAAATATTGGCAAGTTGTCCAGAAAAAAACAAAAATTCTGGTTGGCAACTCTGACTGTGTCTCTAACCCCCTCTTGTACTATACTGTCTGGTGTGGTGTGTATCTAAGCTTATCATGTCAGATACTGTCTGCTGTGCCTTTGTATCTAAACTTATGGTCTGCGATACAGTCTACTGTTCCTATATCACTTCTCATGTGTGATACTGCCTGCTGAGCTGTGTACCTAATCCTGTCTTGGAAAACACATGGATGTCATTAGTGTACTAAATGCATCCGTATGTCAGTTCTGCAAAGGATAGAACATGTCCTACTCTGGATCCACAACTTGCAGACCACAAAACAGATATGGTCCTGTGCATGAGGCCTATTCTATCTTTATTTGGTCCTGCTGAAGGGTTTATTTTGGCCTATCATGTGTGATACGACCGTGATCAGGCCAACCACGCTCTTCTGACCCAAACTGACTGTATGGCAGTAATTTATGATACAGCCAGTCTCTCTCTAATTGGGGGATATGTATACTTGATGAGGTGAGTGCATCTATAACACTGACATCCACAGTGCTCCTCATTACAGTGACATCCACAGTGCTCCAATAACAGTGCCATCCACAATGTCCCTCATTACAGTAGTGCCCCCATACCATAATTGGGGGATATGTATACTTGATGAGGTGAGTGCACCTATAACACTGACATCCACAGTGCCCCTCATTACAGTGACATCCACAGTGCTCCAATAACAGTGCCATCCACAGTGCCCCCCAAGTGCCATCCACAGTGCCCCCAAGTGCCATTCACAGTGCCCCCCAAGTGCCATTCACAGTGCCCCCCAACTGACATGCACAGTGCCCCCCAACTGACATGCACAGCATAGCGATCAGCCTCTGTGGCTGATCGCTATGCTGTGACTCATACCCAGCGCTTACATTGTGCTGTGTATGAGTCAGTACAGGTTTCACATAGAAGTCTGTACACTCAGAAGACAGCCCGGCAGTCCTGGCGCATGCGTACTAGTGTTCAGGCGTCGGGATCAAGGAAGGTTGGCAGGAGGCAGCAATGTCAGTGTTGAAAAGAAGAAGGCCGTGCTGGAGCAGAAGCGCTGGAAACACTGTAGGAGCGGTCACATAACCGTGAAGAGGATCGTGGAAACATAAGAGCTGTAGAGAGTATTAAGGCTCATGCACACAAACGTACCGTATTTATCGGCGTATAACACGCACTGGCGTATAACACGCACCCTTCATTTTAAGGGAAATTTCAGGAAAAAAAATTAAATTTCAAATTGTACTGCTATGGGGTGGGGGGATCTGTGGATGGAACTGTTATGGGGGGGATCTGTGGATGACACTGCTATATGTCATCCACAGATCCCCCTCATAACAGTGTCCCCCAATACACCGGGCCTCTGCTCACCGAAGTATTTATAAACGTGAATCCTTATCCTGTTATTAAGCTGCCCTCTCCCATTTTCCCATGTTCCCCTGTATCCCCACAGCACTTACGATTCACACGCTACCATAGCAGGCAGGGCGGACGGCAGCAGGAATGTCACTCACTGACGTCGCGCGTCTGCTCCGCCTGCTTCATTCATAAAGTGGGCGGAGCAGGCGCTCAACGTCAGTGAGTGACGTTACTGCTGCCGTCTGCTCTGCCTGCTATTGAAGCTTAAGTAAGTGCTATGGGGATACAGGGGGAACATGGGAACATGGGAGAGGGCAGCTTAATAACAGGATAAGGATTCACGTTTATAAATACTTTGGTGAGCGGCGGGGCCCGGTGTAAGAGTACAGTGACTGCACCGGGCCCCGCCCCTAGTTACGGACTCCAGCCCCTCCTCTCTCCCGGCTCATACAGCGCAATGAATATCGGCGTATAACACGCATACATGATTTGCCCCCTATTTTCAGGGGGAAAAAGTGCGTGTTATACGCCGATAAATACGGTATTTACATTCCGTGTCCGTTCATTTTTTTTTGTAGACCGTATGCAGAACTATTCATTTCAATGGGTCCGCAAAAAAAAACGGAAGTTGCTCCGTGTGCATTCCGTTTCCGTATGTCCATATTTCCGTTCCGCAAAAAAATAGAACATGTCCTATTATTGTCCGCATCACGGACAAGGATAGGACTGTTCTATTAGGGGCCAGCTGTTCTGTTCCGCAAAATACGGAATGCACACGGATGTCATCCGTATTTTTTGCTGATCCGTTTTTTTGTGGAGCGCAAAATACATACGGTCGTGTGCATGAGGCCTAATTGTAATAATGTTCTCTACACAGATTATTTTTAAGGACAAATTTTAAAGAAGGGACCGGAGAACCCCTTTAAGGCAAGGACCTCTTTCCTGACAAATAGTAGGCTTTAGGAATTTACAGATGTGTGTGTATATAAAGATATGTACATTGATTGCTGTAAATGCTGTGGTCTGTCCACAATGTAATATTGTCCGGTCAGATTGTTAACTGCAGCAGAGCTTAGATTAGATAGATAGAGGAATCGGGGCAGCACTGTAAGTATTGAAGTGGATGGAGTGCCAGCGACGTTTCAGTCCTCCTGCTGCAACTTGAGAACAGTCCCAGCAAGAGGACTGGAACATCGCTATATGGGTGAATAAAGGACACTACGCTTTTTTTTACAGAAAAATTGATGTGCTGCAGCTTTTTTAGATCGATAGGTAAATACACTGAACAAAAAATATAAACACAACACTTTCGGTTTTGCTCCCATTTTGCATGAGCTGAACTCAAAGATCTGAAACATTTTCTACATACACAAAAGACCCATTACTCTCAAATATTGTTAACAAATCTGTCTAAATCTGTGTTAGTGAGCACTTCTCCTTTGCCGAGATAATCCATCCCACCTCACAGGTGTGGCATATCAAGGTGCTGATTAGACAGCATGAATATTGCACAGGTGTGCCTTAGACTGCCCACAATAGAAGGCCACTCTGAAATGTGCACAGTTTTGCCTTAGGGGGGGGGGGCACCATTTGCCTCACGCAGTGCAACACATCTCCGTCACATAGAGTTGATCAGGTTGTTGATTGTGGCCTGTGGATTGTTGGTCCCCCCCTTCTTCAATAGCTGTGCGAAGTTGCAGAATATTGGCAGGAACTGGAACACGCTGTCGTATATGCCGATCCAGAGCATCCCAAACATGCTCAATGGGTGACACGTCTGGTGAGTATGCTGGCCATGCAAGAACTGGGATGGTTTCAGCTTCCAGGAATTGTGTACAGATCCTTGCAATATGGGGCCGTGCATTATCATGCTGCAATATGAGATGATGGTCGTGGATGAATGGCACAACAATGGGCCTCAGGATCTCGTCACGGTATCTCTGTGCATTCAAAATGCCATCAATAAAATGCACCTGTGTTCGTTGTCCATAACATACGCCTGCCCATACCATAACCCCACCGCCACCATGGGCCACTCGATCCACAACGTTGACGTCAGCAAACCGCTCATCCACACGACGCCACACACGCTGTCTGCCATCTACCCTGAACAGTGAAAACCGGGACTCATCCGTGAACAGAACGCCTCCCCAACGTGCCAGACGCCATCGAATGTGAGCATTTTCCCACTCAAGTCGGTTACAACGATGAACTGCAGTTAGGTCCAGACCCCGATGAGGACGACGAGCATGCAGATGAGCTTCCCTGAGACGGTTCCCGAATAGTTTGTGCAGAAATTCTTTGGTTATGCAAACCGATTGTTGCTGCAGCTGTCCGGGTGGCTGGTCTCAGACGATCATTGAGGTGAACATGCTGGATGTGGAGGTCCTGGGCTGGTGTGGTTACACATGGTCTGCGATTGTGAGGCCGGTTGGATGTACTGCCAAATTCTCTGAAACGCCTTTGGAGACGGCTTATGGTAGAGAAATTAACATTCATTGCACGTGCAACAGCTCTGGTAGACATTCCTGCAGTCAGCATGCCTATTGAACGCTCCCTCAAACGTTGCGACATCTGTGGCATTTGTGCTATGTGATCAAACTGCACATTTCAGAGTGGTCTTTTATTGTGGGCAGTCTAAGGCACACCTGTGCAATATTCATGCTGTCTAATCAGCACCTTGATATGCCACACCTGTGAGGTGGGATGGATTATCTCGGCAAAGGAGAAGTGCTCACTAACACAGATTTAGACAGATTTGTGAACAATATTTGAGAGTAATGGGTCTTTTGTGTATGTAGAAAATGTTTCAGATCTTTGAGTTCAGCTCATGCAAAATGGGAGCAAAACCGAAAGGGTTACGTTTATATTTTTGTTCAGTGTAGATGCTCAAAATAACTGTGTCAAACAAATGGGGAAGCATCTTTTTTTTATTTTAATTATTTTTCTGTTCTTCTCATGGATCACAATAACAGAAAGCTTCAAAAACTGCTGTCAATATGCTCCTGTGTGAACTGTAGAGCGTATTTCCCATTGAAAGCAATAGAGATTTTGAAGCTTAATACGGTTATAACCGCTGTTCTACATACCAAAATATGTTGTGGATTTCGCTGTGTGAACATTGTCTGAAACCTGGAACAACAAATGGCAGTGGACTCTGTTTACAGACACGTGTGATGCAATGAAAGACTAAGGGCATAGTCTAAGCGTACGACCACGCGGTCAGGTGTCCTGATGCAGTTTTAAAAGCCAAAATCAGGAGTGGATCATAAAAGGAGAGAAAGTATAAAGGACAGATACAACTTCTCCTCTTTTTTGAATTCACTCCTGGTATAGGTTTCCATAACTACATCAGGAAACCTGACCATGTGAATGCATCCGTTCCGTTAGTATGCGATTGTGTGAAATCAAAATGGAAAAAAAACGGATCCAACACTAAATACATTGAAAGTCAATCGGTGACGGATCAGTTTTTTTAGGCTCCTAAAAAAACGGATCCGTCACCATTGACTTACAATGTTTTCAGTGACTGATCGTTTTTTTTCCCGTTTTTATGACCGGACACAAAACCGCAGCTTGCAGAGGTTCTATGTCCGGTCACAAAACGGAATGCTGCCGGAACAGAAGACATCCTGATGCATCCTGAACGGATCTCTCTCCATTCACTATTTATGAGGACTAAACGGAAACATTTTTTTTCCAGTATTGAGATCCTCTGCCGGATCTCAGTACCGGAAAACAACAACGCAAGTGTAAAAGTAGCCTTACTTTACATCTCATTTCTGCACTTACTGTCATTGAACAGAAACATATATCAGCCTACAGGTAAGTGAACTTAAAGGCCTCGCTCACACAGACTGGGGTAGATTTATCAAAACTGGTGTGAAGAAGAACTGGCTTAGTTGCCCATAGCAACCAATCAGATTCCACCTTTCATTTTTCACAGCTCCTTTGGAAAATGAAAGGTGAAATCTGATTGGTTGCTATGGGCAACTAAGCCAGTTTTACTTCACACCAGTTTTGATCAATCTCCTCCATATTTAAGTTGGCTTGACAGACGTGCCCAGGAGCTATGGCAGCTATCTGTCTGGTTGTTTTCTTCCAGCAGCACAGAGGTTAAACAAGGCAGCCTGCAGTCAAGGTTAGAGCTTCCAGAGGACACGCCCACCAGACTGACTGGACTGGGAGCCTATTGGGGTGTGTACACAAGGAGGAGGACCCGGGCGGCTGACACACCACAACCCAGCATAGGAAGCATACAGAGCACAGAACATGTACCAGCTCCATGCATAGGTGTCCCCCGCAGTGGCTGATGCCCGTCACCTGCTAGGCACCGTTATATGTACTTATATTCACAGCAAGCAGCTATAGGGCTCTATTTTGCAGTAATATACGCAGTTTAGGGTATAGTGCACAGTCTCGGGGTGAGATAACATGGCTCTGCTTTGTGTTTCCTACCAATCGTCCATTAAGAAGATGGTTCTGGTGGCATCATCACAACTACAGAGAGGTAAGGGCGATTCCCAGTATTCCTGAAGTACCTGAAGACAGTGGGGGGGGGGGGGGGGGGGTTATTTATCACGCTCATCTGTTTTTTAAGAGTGCGATCAGATCGGTGCGGTGGTATTTATAAGGAGTCACACAGCAGGCGATGAATGAGGTGATGCATCGTTGCATTTGTCAGGGCGCAGGCGGATCTTGTGCAGTTAGACTGTTCATTGGTCGGCTCATGAATTAGGTGCAAAAGTGCAGCCAAAAAGTTGCATATTAGATATAAATAGTGTTGAGCGAACTTGTGTTTTAAGTTCGGCGTCTAAAGTTCGGTTTCAGGTTATCGAAGAATCGCGTTATGGATTCTAAATTCCGTTATGGTCCGTGGTAGCGGAATCCATAACGCGATTCTTCGATAACCCGAACTTTAGACGCCGAACTTAAAACACAAGTTCGCTCAACACTAGATATAATGTTTTTATTTTATTTTTTTACATCTAATATGCAACTTTTTATATATAATTTGAAATTAGATATAAAAAGTTGCATATTACACATAAAAAAGTTTCATATTAGATATAAAAAGGTTGCATATTAGATATAAAAAGGTTGCATATTAGATATAAAAAGTTTCATATTAGATATAAAAAGGTTGCATATTAGATATAAAAAGTTTTATATTAGATATAAAAAGTTTCATATTAGATATAAAAAGGTTGAATATTGGATATAAAAAGTTTCATATTAGATATAAAAAGGTTGCATATTAGATATAAAAAGTTTCATATTAGATATAAAAAGGTTGCATATTAGATATAAAAAGTTTTATATTAGATATAAAAAGTTTCATATTAGATATAAAAAGGTTGAATATTGGATATAAAAAGTTTCATATTAGATATAAAAAGGTTGCATATTAGATATAAAAAGTTGCATATTGGACATAAAGAGTTGCATATTGGACATAAAGAGTTGCATATTGGACATAAAGAGTTGCATATTGGACATAAAGAGTTGCATATTCGATATAAAAAGTTGGAAATTAGACATAAAAAAAATTGCAAATTAGATATAAAAAGTTGCAGTTGTATTTCAAAAGTTGCATCTTACCGGTATATAAAAAAAGGCATAGTTATATGCGTGTGTTTGTGAAAAGGCGCACATCTACCTGCCTAACACAAAGCAGACGCATAGGAATACCCCATCCCTTGAGTGGAGTAAAAAAATGTGAATGTTTTTGCTCCTAATGCATGTGTAAAAGGCACCTACATAAATAGGCCGAAAGAGAATCGGGGAAAAAATGCCACCAGAATTCATCTAAAACTGAAAATTGATTAAAAAAAAAAAAAAAAAAAAGCAAATGCCTCCAAAACACTCTTACTTTCATTAGTAAATGCGCCTAAAAAAAACTAGACCGTGTAAAATAGAAAAAAATAGACTAAAATAGGTGCAAAGCACTATAATAAATGACCCCCAGCGTGTTACAGAGACCAGCCAGGTCCTTAGGTTGTTACTTCAGCACCGTTTTAATCTTTAACTCTTTCATTCAGTGCGAAGGATCAATGACAGCCCATTCCAGCTGCCGTCACATACTAGTGGGCACAGAACATCGCTGCTCAATGGATGCGAATCTAGACTTCAATCACGCCCAAGGCAAGTAGCATGTACTGTAAAATTCCATCAATCCAGATGCTGGATTATCAAATGTTCTGGATTATCGAATATAAAACTTACTTGGAAGGTGGGGGGGGTCCATATCTTAAAGGGTCCAGAAATAAGATCTTAATCGCCATAAAATATAAAATAACTAGGGTGCCCATATTTTTGTTTTAAAAAAAGCGGACACAGCGCTCCATGTCCGTTATGAATGACTGAGATGGGATTAGGCTAATTTCACACTAGTGTTAGATATCTGGATGCGGCACTGCCAGACGCTACCTGATACCCAACCACGGCCCTGTTCACTATAATGGGGACCAGGGGAGGTCCGGCCACAAGCCTACAGACATGCCGAGAATTGGCCGGACTGGCTGATTCTAGGCATATTTTCCAGGTTGTGGCCGAATCTCCACCGGTCTTCATCATAGTTAATCGGTCCGGACGGCAATGCCGGAATGCAGAGAGATCCAGCAGCCTGCTGGATCTAAAAGTGCTAACCTTACTCCTTTTAAGGGGCTGTCTGGGATTTTGATATTGATGGCCTATCCTCAGGATGGTTCATCAATATCTTATTGGTGAGGGTCTGACTCCCGATACCCCTGCTGATGAGCTGTTTGAAGAGGTAGCGGCACTCTGGTGAGCGCTGCAGCTTCATTGAATAGCAGCTGTGCTCGCTATTGCAGCTCAGCCCCATTCACTTGAAAAGGACCGAGCTGCGCCTAGGCCATGTGACTGAAAAACGTGATGTCACTGGCCTAAAAGGAGGGCACAGCGCTTATGGAGCTCCACAACCTCTTCAAACATCTGATCATCAGGATGGGAGCCGAACCCCCCGCCAATTTAATATTGATGACCTATCCTCAGGGCACATCTGTTGCCCTCCATAAGCAAGACATTAAAATCTACAACAGTTTCTGGCGTAAATGATACTAAATTCAGAGGTCTGGGGCTCCCCCCCCCCCCCACCCCATTTCTATCTACTTTAGAAAAGGGTCGAGAAACATAAAAAGTTGCAAATTAAGTCTCAAACTTGAGACTTTGGCGTCAAAGCTTTGATAAATTTACCTTGATACTTAAAAGGGTTATCCCATAATTGATGTAAAAATGAAAATCTGACATCATATAGGACATGGCAATCTTTTTCTAACAAACCTAGAACCAGCCCTGTACCTCACATGGATCCAGAGATCTCCTCATTCATTGCTCTGCTACATTTATATCAAGCTGGCAGCTCAGGGGTGTGTCTTTTCTGCTGCAGCTCAGGGGGCGTGTCCATGCTCACCCTATCACAGCTCAGGAGGCTGTTGAAAGAGGAAACTGAGCATGTGCGGCCATCTCAGTGAGCAGGTCAAAGAAATAAGAAAAAGCAAACAGCAGGTGGCGCTATACAAATACAGAATGTATATTATGTGAAGTGTATATTTTACCAGAATTCATTTCAGTCTGTGCTTTCTCACAGCTGGGTGCGGGCTCACAGCACAAAGAGCAGCTCTCTGTCCATCACTGATGTGGCCGAGAAAATAAAGGAGGGCTTTTACCGCCGTATATTAGTCATGGCTGGCGCTGGTATCAGTACGGACAGTGGGATTCCAGATTTCAGGTAAATATAAGAAAATATGGAGCCTGGTGCAAGTTTGATATAGACATAAGATTCTGATCCTCCTAGGGAATGGGAAACCGCACCCTGTGCTACATAGTGAGGGGACATTATCAAGCTCCTCTTGAGCAGAAATTTACAAATTTTTGATGGTTTTCACCACTCTAGGAGCGCAGATGTCAGTTTCTAGCGCATGGACCTCCTGAGCTGTGCCAAAATTATTAAAGAAGTTATCCCCTGATTAATGTAATAAAAGACATCATATAGGACATGACAATCTCTTTCTAACAAAGCTAGAACCAGCCCTGTACCTCACATGGATCCAGAGATCTCCCCATTCATTGCTCCAGTGGCTCTGCTAGATTTATTTCAAGCTGGCAGCTCAGGAGGTGTGTCCTTTCTCAGGGGGTGTGTCCTTTGTCAGGGGGTGTGTCCTTTCTGCTACAACTTTCACCCTATAACTTCACAGCTTCTAACAGGAAGTAGGGCTGCTGACAGTTGAAGGATGGAACTGAGCATGTGGATCCAATTCAGTGAGGTGGGCAGAGAATTTGGAAAAACAATAGACAGCAGGTGGCGCTATACAGATTGATGTTCTTGAATAAATATGACTATAATAAATAAAAAAAAAACATTTTTAATCACATGGAATTACAAAAGTATTCAGATCCAGGTAGTGGTTTGAAAACTGTTAAAATATATTTAAAGGGTCAACTCCTTTAAGATAGAAAAAATAAAGTAGAACAGCACTACCTTCTGAGTTGTCTCAGTGAGTCCATTCGGTGGCGGTGCCTGTGGTGTCGGATCCCAGGATGTAGAAATAGAAGGAAAAACCGCGACACTCCAACTTCTCAAATCAAGTCCGTGTTTATTTTTCACCCAGCGTGCAATGTTTCGACTTGATAAAGACTCAGTGGAGTCGAAACGTTGCACGCTGGGTGAAAAATAAACACGGACTTGATTTGACAACTCCTTAAAGAGTCATGCGTGAAAGAAACACCAGTCTTTATAACTTCCCCCACGTCAGCACAATATAAGTAATATCTAATAAACATATAAATGAATACTGTCGGCAGATTTGTACCTATGACACCGGCTGACCTGTTACATGTGCGCTTGGCAGCTGAAGACATCTGTGTTGGTCCCATGTTCATATGTGGCCGCATTGCTTAGAAAAATGAAGTTTTAATATATGCAAATGAGCCTCTAGGAGCAACGGGGGCGTTGCCGTTACACCTAGAGGCTTTGCTGTCTCTGCAACTGCCGCACCCCATGCACTTTGATTGACAGGACCAAACAGTGTACACATGATCACTGCTTGGCCCTGTCAATCAAAGCGAAGAGGGCTCAGCAGTTGCAGAGAGAGCAGAGCCGCTAGGTGTAATGACAACGCCCCTATTGCTCCTATAGGATCATTTGCATATATTAAAACATCATATTTCTCAGCAATGCGGTCACATATGAACATGGGACCAACACAGATGTCTTCAGCTGCCAAGCGCACATGTAACAGGTCAGCCGGTGTCATAGGTACAAAACTGCTGACAGATGCCCTTTAATATTTTGTCCTCTACATAAAGTAACTGATCGCTGAGCTCTGAGAAATTATTCTGGCTGTCTATATAAATGTATTACACGTGTGGTTGTTTAGATCATTGATAGCTTGTAGATGACCTATAGTGGATCTAACTGACCTTTTATCTCCTTTGCTCCCGTCTTGCTCCAGGTCTCCTACTAGTGGACTGTACAGTAAATTGCAGGATTATTCCCTCCCATACCCTGAAGCTATATTTGATCTAAGCTACTTTTTACATGAACCCAGTCCCTTTTTACGCCTTTCCCAAGAGCTGCTCCCAGGGCGTCATCCTCCCAATTCAGCGCATTACTTTCTACGCCTTCTCCATGACAAAGGAATATTGCTACGTCTCTACACGCAGAACATTGATGGACTGGAGAGAGGTGAGGTGGTTTCGGATCCTTACAACGCATGAATTTAGCACCAGCGTTTTATTACCAAGAGCTCCATGTTTTGTTTTTTTGAAGAGAAGCAGGAAAGACAAAAAATGCCATCTAATGAACAAAAGTATCAGGAACAAAAAAAACTTGCGTGTCCTACGTTTCATATTTTTCAAAGGATAACATCTAAAGCTGGTATTTTTTACAGCAAAAAAAAAAAAAACACAACGAAACCTGCCAGTGCAAAAAAGCCATTGAAAATGAAAAAAGTGCAAAAAAAAAAAGGCCACAAAAAACCTAGGTGTGAAAGCACTCTAAAAGTGACTTGGAAAGCTGGGTTTACACTTTGTCTTTTTGTGACAACATTGCATCTTGTTTTGCATTAATACTCAAGGGGGAAGATTTATGATGACGGGAATCTTTAAAGGTGTCGTCCGAGTTGTATAACAACTCGGGCAACCCCTGTAAATGTCCTAATATAACAAATGAATGGATACTCACCTGGTTTCTCTGCCCTTCGAGCAGTGTGCTCCAGTCCTCCCGCTGCTGCATCATCTTCTTGAAAGCGGCATTGATGTTCGGCGCACAAGTCACAGCTGCAACCAATCGCTGGCCTCAGCCGTGTATGGGACGTCTCTGCTGAAGCCAGTGATTGGCTGCAGCAGTGACCTGTCTGCACAGAACGTCACCGCTGCAGCCAGAAAAAACTAAAGGCCGGAGCACAGCGCAGGAAGAAGCAGAGGAGATAAGTCTTCATTTATTTGTTATGTTAGGCGGTTTACAGGGGTTGCCTGAGTTTTTATTTAACTCGGACAACCGCCATTAACACTTAGGATACCGAGGTTTTGTTTTCATTTTTCTTCCCTATCTTCCTGGAGCCATAACTTTTTAATTTTTCCGTTCACATATCCATATAAGGGCTGTTTTTTTTTTTTTTTGTGGGACAAATTGTACTTTCTAATGCCACCATTTAATATGGCATAAAATGTAGTTTTGCGGTTTTTGTCTCTACGGCGTTCCCTTTGTGGCAAAACTGACCTGCGCCCTTTATTCTCTGGGTTAGTACGATTAGAACGATACCACATATGTGTAGGTTTTATATGTCTAAATACTGTAATACATACTATAGTTATGTCTACTGAGCTGTGTGGGGGCTCATTTTTTGCGGGACGATCTGTAGTTTTTATTGATACTATTTTGGAGTGTGTGTGACTTTTTGATCACATTTTATTACATTTTTGGCGTAAGAGAAGCAATGAAAAATAATGGCGAATCAGCCATATGAATCCTTTTTTCCGTTATGCCATTAGCCGTATTGGAAAAATATTTTAATAGTACGGGTGTTTTCGGACACGGTGATGCCCATGATGTTTACATTCTTTATTATTTATGTATTTATTTTTTTATTCTAAGGGGGGTGATTTAAATTTTTGAGATTTTTTTTAATTTTTATATACAGTCAGGTCCATAAATATTGGGACATCGACACAATTCTAACATTTTTGGCTCTATACACCACCACAATGGATTTCAAATGAAACCAACAAGATGTGCTTTAACTGCAGACTGCCAGCTTTAATTTGAGGGTATTTACATCCAAATCAGGTGAACGGTGTAGGAATTACAACAGTTTGCATATGTGCCTCCCACTTGTTAAGGGACCAAAAGTAATGGGACATAATAATAATCATAAATCAAACTTTCACTTTTTAATACTTGGTTGCAAATCCTTTGCAGTCAATTACAGCCCGAAGTCTGGAACGCATAGAGATCACCAGACGCTGGGTATCATCCCTGGTGATGCTCTGCCAGGCCTCTACTGCAACTGTCTTCAGTTCCTGCTTGTTCTTGGGGCATTTTCCCTTTAGTTTTGTCTTCAGCAAGTGAAATGCATGATCAATCGGATTCAGGTCAGGTGATTGACTTGGCCATTGCATAACATTCCACTTCTTTCCCTTAAAAAACTCTTTGGTTGCTTTTGCACTATGCTTTGGGTCATTGTCCATCTGCACTGTGAAGCGCTGTCCAATGAGTTCTGAAGCATTTGGCTGAATATGAGCAGATAATATTGCCCGAAACACTTCAGAATTCATCCTGCTGCTTTTGTCAGCAGTCACATCATGAATAAATGCAAGAGAACCAGTTCCATTGGCAGCCATACATGCTCACGCCATGACACTACCACCACCATGCTTCACTGATGAGGTGGTATGCTTAGGATCATGAGCAGTTCCTTTCCTTCTCCATACTCTTCTCTTCCCATCACTCTGGTACAAGTTGATCTTGGTCTCATCTGTCCATAGGATGTTGTTCCAGAACTGTGAAGGCTTTTTTAGATGTCGTTTGGCAAACTCTAATCTGGCCTTCCTGTTTTTGAGACTCCCCAATGGTTTACATCTTGTGGTGAACCCTCTGTATTCACTTTGGTGAAGTCTTCTCTTGATTGTTGACTTTGACACACATACACCTACCTCCTGGAGAGTGTTCTTGATCTGGCCAACTGTTGTGAAGGGTGTTTTCTTCACCAGGGAAAGAATTCTTTGGTCATCCACCACAGTGGTTTTCCGTGGTCTTCCAGGTCTTTTGGTGTTTCTGAGCTCACCGGTGCATTCCTTCTTTTTAAGAATGTTCCAAACAGTTGTTTTGGCCACACCTAATGTTTTTGCTATCTCTCTGATGGGTTTGTTTTGTTTTTTCAGCCTAATTATGGCTTGCTTCACTGATAGTCACAGCTCTTTGGATCTCATCTTGAGAGTTGTCAGCAACAGATTCCAAATGCAAATATCACACTTCAAAAATAAACTCTGGACCTTTTATCTGCTAATTGTAATTGGGATAATGAGGGAATAACACATACCTGGCCATGGAACAACTGAGAAGCAAATTGTCTCATTAGTTTTGGTCCCTTAACCGCCTCACGTCCGCCCATAGACTATAAACGTCCTATGGGTGGACGTCTATTTCTGACAGCACGTTTTAAAACGTCCTGTCAGAAATAGCAGCTGCACGCTAATCGTGCAGCTGCTGATCGGGTTGCCCACTGTCAGTGACAGCAGGGCAACCCTAAGACAAGGCAGGGACAGTTCCCAGGTGTCCCTGCCTTCACGATCGCTGCAGACACAGCGCTCACCGAGCGCTGTGTCTGCAGAGCAGGAAGCGCTGTGCGCTTCCTGTTCCTGTTCCGGCCTGGCGGTCATGTGACCGCCGTGACCGGAGTGTGCAGGAGCTGTGTGAGGTCTCTCAGAGACCTCGATCAGCCCTGCACTGAGGCTGTACAGCGCTGGATTGCTGCTGTACAGCCTCTCTAGGGGTGCATTTGTCCTGTAACTGGGGCTACTATGTCAGCCCCAGTTACAGGAGAAATCAACTCTGAAAAAAAAAAAGAAAAAGTGAAGCAAATGTCCCCCAGAGGTCTTGTATGACCTTATGGGGGACGAAAAGTGTAAAAAAAAAATAAAAAAAATAAAGGGTTGAAAAAATAAAATAAAATAAAGTTTCACATGTAAAAAAAAAAAAAGTTCCCAAGTTAGGAATAAAAAAAAAAATTTAAAATAGAAAAAATAAAATAAAATAGACATATTTGGTATTGCCGCGTCCGTAAAAACCAGCTCTATAAAAATATTACATGACCTAACCCCTCGGGTGAACACCGTAAAAAAATAAATAAAAAGAAAACTGTCAAAACAAGCAATTTTTGTCACCTTGCATCACAAAAGGTGCAACACCAAGTGATCAAAAACGCGTATGTCCCACAAAATAGTACCAATATAACCGTCACCTCATCCCGAAAAAATGAGCCCCTACATAAGAAAATCTCTCAAAAAATAAAAAAAAATATAGCTCTTAGAACATGGAGACACTAAAACATCATTTTTTTGGTTTCAAAAATGCTATTATTGTGTTAAAGTGAAACAAATAAAAAAAAGTATACATATTAGGTATTGCCGCGTCCGTAAAAACCAGCTCTATAAAAATATCACATGACCTAACCCCTCGGGTGAACACCGTAAAAAAAAAAAAAAAAAACTGTGTCAAAACAAGCAATTTTTGTCACCTTGCATCACAAAAGGTGCAACACCAAGTGATCAAAAATGCGTATGTCCCACAAAATAGTACCAATAAAACCGTCACCTCATTCCGCAAAAAATGAGCCCCTACATAAGAAAATCTCTCAAAAAATAAAAAAACTATAGCTCTCAGAACATGGACACATTAAAACATAATTTTTTTGTTTCAAAAATGCTATTATTGTGTAAAACTTTAATAAATGAGAAAAAGTATACATATTAGGTATCGCCACGTCCGTAACGATCTTCTCTATAAAAATGTCACTTGACTGAACCCCTCAGGTGAACGCTGTAAAAATAAATAAATAGAAACTGTGCTAAAACAACCAATTTTTTGGTCACCTTGCCCCATAAAGTGTTATAATGAATGATCAAAAAATCATATGTACCCAAAAATAGTACTAATAAAACTGGCACCTTATCCCCTAGTTTCCAAAATGGGGTCACTTCTTGGGAGTTTCTACTGTAAGGGTGCATCAGGGGGCTTCAAATGGGACATGGCATCTAAAAACCATGTGGAGTTCCTTTTCTTCTGCGCCCTGCCGTGTGCCCATACAGCAGTTTACGACCACATGTGGGGTGTTTCTGTAAACCGCAGAATCTGGGTAATAAATATTGAGTTTTGTTTGGCTGTTAACCATCGATGTGTTAAAGAAAAAAATTGATTAAAATGGAAAATCTGCCAAAAAAGTGAAATTTAAAAATTTGATCTCCATTTTCCTTTAATTCTTGTGGAACGCCTAAAGGGTTAACAAAGTTTGTAAAATCGGTTTTGAATACCTTGAGGGGTGTAGTTTCTACAATGGGGTCATTTATGGGGGTATCCACTATGTAGGCCCCACAAAGTGACTTCAGACCTGAACTGGTCCTTATAAAGTGGGTTTTGGCAATTTTCTTATAAATTTGAAGAATTGCTTCTAAACTTCTAAGCCTTCTAACGTCCTAAAAAAATAAAATGACATTTCCAAAATGATGCCAACATAAAGTAGACATATGGGGAATGTTAAATAATAAATATTTTATGAGGTATCACTTTCTGTTTTAAAAGCAGAGAAATTGAAATTTAGAAAATTGCGAATTTTTCAAATTTTTGGGTAAATTTGGGATTTTTTCATAAATAAAGGTGAAATATTTTGACTCAAATTTATGACTATCATGAAGTACAATGTGTCACGAGAAAACAATCTCTGAATGACTTGGATAAATAAAGGCGTTCCAAAGTTATTACCACATAAAGTGAGATATGTCAGTTTTGCAAAATTTGGCCTGGTCAGGAAGGGGGCAAATGGCCCAGATGGGAAGTGGTTAACAAGTGGGAGGCACATATGCAAACTGTTGTAATTCCTACACCGTTCACCTAATTTGGATGTAAATACCCTCAAATTTAAAGCTGACAGTCTGCAGTTAAAGCACATCTTGTTTGTTTCATTTCAAATCCATTGTGGTGGTGTATAGAGCCAAAAATGTTAGAATTGTGTCGATGTCCCAATATTTATGGACCTGACTAATATATATATATATATATAATTTTTTTTTTTTTACTTTTTTCACAATTTTTTTTTATATTCAATATTACCACACTCCACACATAGGAGCATGGCAATATGTGAACTGCAGATTTCTTATATTGGCCTGGCACCTGCTGGCCAACATAGGAATCTTCACAGAGACCCAGCGTATTAAAGTAAATTGCCGGCATCCCCTCTGGTCGGACGGGGAATCCAGTAATAACCTGGAAGTGTGCGATTCCGGGTTTTTCACTGTTTAGATGCCGTGATCACACTTGATCATGGTATCTAAAAGTTTAAAAAATTCAAAACACAATCTATATTATCACAATGTTTCTGGGTTGAAGGACTCTTGTCAGTTCTCTACATGTCAATGGATTTTACAAAATGTCAGCCTCAGTGGTTATGGATTATACTCTTATCTTAGGTTTTGGTTTTTCAGCTGCCGGCATTCCTGCTGAGAAGTTGGTAGAAGCCCATGGCACATTTGCATCATCCACGTGTACCATGTGCCTTAAAGAGTATCCTGGAGAAACCTTCTGTGTAAGTGGTTAATGATGAAGGGGTTGGCAATGCGTATTTTTGGATGTTATGGGGGAGATTGATCAAAACTGGTGTAAAGGATAATTGGCTTAGTTGCCCAGAGCAACCAAATCTCCTTCTTTGTCTTTACTGGTTCACATCACATTATGACATTTTTATTGTTTTTTATTTGTAGTGTTGAGCGAATCAAAGTTAACGAAGTGGAATTCTTTGTGAATTTCAGGAAACATTCAATTCACCACGAATTCGGCGCTTCGTGGTAATGAATCAATTTTTCTTGAAATGGCGGTTAAAAAAAATACTTACCTCATCCATTTGTTCGCGGAGAGGCTGCCGATGAGGCGTGATGTCATCAGTGATGACGTGGTGACATCATCAATTCAGCGCAAGAGAGATTTGGTGCATTTTCTTTAATCAAGATGGCCACGATGGCCTCTCCGCCATCGAATAGATGAGGTGAGTTAGTATTTTTTTTTTAACCCCTGAAAGGCCTAAATGTGACTCTCAGATGCCACGATCAGCATTGAACATGGAATCTGAGGCGTTCCATGACGGGGGCTACCTACAATTAAATGCAATTCGTGATTAAATACTTTGTAATGAATCAAATTTCTTGTCAAAGTTTGGCGAAGCAGCTGAATTGAATTTTTGAAAACTTTGCTCATCACTAATTATTTTATGTATTTATTTTGCATTTTTATAGGACGCTGTAACAAAGTCTCAAGTTCCTCGCTGTTCAGCTTGTGGCGGTCTCATCAAACCCGACATCGTATTTTTTGGAGAGCAGCTACCTGCCCGATTCTTTCTCCACCTGACTGATTTTCCCAGGGCGGATCTCCTGTTTGTCATGGGCACCTCACTTGAGGTTATATAGACAAAGTAGAAAGTATAATAACTAATCCTGCTACACTTCTAGTACAATTCTGTACAGCATACCTTATGGAATATTTCCAAGTTTCATGTTCACAGGGTTGTCTGGCTGATAAACACTTTTTAAAAAAAGCTCCGAATGGTGTAAAATAGTAAAATAAGTCCTAATCGCCCTGCTCCCTCCTCCTGTCTCCACTTATTGGAAAATACACAGGAAAAACCCTCTTGGCCAATCATTTGGTGAGGTGAGTCAACGCTGCAGGAAGTAGAGCCTGGTGGGGGACCAGGACGATTGGTGTGGGATTGGTAAATTGAGTATGATGTACAGTAGTAACAGACACCCTGATTATAGCATTGTGTCACTTACTTGTTTTCTTGCAGTAGTTTTTATTTATTAAATCACGCTTAAATGGGTTGTCTAACTTTAGTAAGTAAAATAAAATAAAAAAGGACCCCTTGGTGCAAAAAACAGAGGAACACGACGTGATAAGGTGGATCTTCTTGTTTATTCAGAGTAGTAAAAACAACGCGTTTCGGGGGCAGACAACCCCCTTCATCAGGTTAACAGTTGCCCACCTCAGCAAATGGCATTTATCATGTAGAGAAAGTTAATACAAGGCACTTACTAATGTATTGTGATTGTCCATATTGCCTCCTTTGCTGGCTGGATTCATTTTTCCATCACATTATGCACTGCTCATATCCAGGGCTTGCGACCACCCTGCTATCCAGCAGTGGTGGTCGTGCTTGCACATGATATGAAAAGACCCGTGGGAGTGCGCATTGGCTGGCGCTTTTTCCTATAGTATGCAGGCACGACCACCGATGGTGGTTTTGACCCCTGGAAACAAGCAGTGTATAATGTGATGGAAAAATTAATCAAGTCAGCAAAGGGGGCAATATGGAGAATCACAAAACATTAGTAAGTGCCTTGTAGTAACTTTCTCTACATGATCATTTCCATTTGCTGAAGTGAGATGACCCCTTTAATTAGGTGCAGCAGAAGCCAATCATGAAGTCCTCACATTCATGAGCAGTGGGCTCTTGCACCCACTGGAAGCTGATTGGTCACTCAGGGAAGAATGACCCTGGTGACTGGTTCCCTTTAATGGAAGATCAGACAGTTAAGGTCTACTTTGAAGCATATTACCATCAAGTATGTAAAATATATATATGATTTTGTAGGTGGAACCATTTGCCAGTCTGGTGTACGCAGTTCGTAGCTCTACACCACGAGTCCTTATCAATCGTGACCCTGTTGGACCTTTTCTGGACAAATCAGATGGGCTCAATGTGATGGAGCTAGGAGATGTCACCAGTGGGGTGAAGCGCCTTGTGCATCTACTGGGTTGGGAACGTGAACTGGAAGAACTAGAAAAAAATACCAAGGTATGTAAAAAAAAAAAAAAAAAATTCATCTGATAATAATACACTATACTGATACCAACGTCAACCGCCACAAACCGTTCACACATTATATGATACTGGGCGTCTTCTTTTCATTTCAGAACTTTGATAATACAACTGAAGACCTTCATCCCTGACCTCGGCATGAATCTGAGACCAGCCTGCTGAGGATAAGATACACCATGACATGTCCAGACGTATTTGTAGGGTTCAAATATATAGAGTCACAAAGAGAGGAAAGGAGTTTAAGCCACAGACATTGTTGTCTTCCTGGTGCCTGAGGGGGCCCAAGGGCCACCATTATTATAAATAGGACTTGGTAGGTGGGTGCCCTATTAAAGATTTTTCATTTTCACACAGGAGCTTTAAAGGTGTTTTCCAGTTTGCATCATTTCTGACGATAGCAGTAACTTTGTAATGTATTTCTTATACAGTTATTACTGCTTATCTCCCGTTCTGGGCTGTGGTCACATGACCATGTCCATGCAGCTCTTTCTTATTTCCTGTGATGTCATGTCCATGGGCTTGCAGTGATAGGGGAGTGTTTATGAAAATAGATTGGTGGGAGGAGCTATAAACTAGCTGCACATTGTTAGGTGCAGTGATAGGGGAGTGTCTATGTAACTAGCTTGTGGGAGGAGCTATAAACTAGCTGGGTGTTGTTAGGGGCGGTGCTGGAGCCGTGGCAGAGAAAGGAGAAGTGCATCATGGGTTTGGTTGGATACAGCAACAGGAAATGCTACATATTGGATGGAAACAAACCAGAGTAAATTGTTTACATGTTCAAAGGTCAGGAAAGCTCAAATTGTAAAAAAAAAGGCTGGAAAAGATGTACAAGAAGCTACATGATCAGATCCGATAAAACCCACAATAATACTGGAGAATCCCTTTAAATAACGCCTCTGTGCTTGTGCCAATATACTGTGACTCAATGGTGGATGCTGTAACTTCTACCTCAAAGGTATGTTTTAAATGTAAAAAGCACAAATGCACTTTTTACAATAAAGTTGTGGATTCCTTAGTATTTTATGACTCTGTTATTGTTGGAATAATGCTCATTTTCTCATCCGTCTCATTGGGGGACACAGGCCTTGACCATGGGTATAGCTGTTGCCGCTAGGAGGCGGACACTAAGCGCACAGTGTAAGCTCCTCCCTCTTCAGTTATATCCTTCCTACAGGGACCAAGCTAAATCAGTTTTAGCTTAGTGTCACAACTCGCTGCTCTGTCATGTCGGTCGCCCTTTCTGATCCTCCATCAGGATAAGGTGGTCCTTCGCCCTGTGCCCAACTTCCTGCCGAAGGTGGTGTCGGCATTCCATCTAAATGAGGAGATTATTCTCCCTTCATTTTGTCCGGACCTGTCTTATCCTCAGGAGCAGTTGCTCCATACCCTGGATTTGGTACGAGCCGTTCAGATCTGTTCGTGATTCCAGAGAGGCTGAGACGAGGGCTGGCAGTGTCGAAGACTTCCATTTCCCGATGGATTCATTTGGCTATTGTGTAAGTGTACCGCGTTAAGGACCGGGCCCCACCCTTCCGGGTGACTGCTCATTCGGCTCGGGCAGTGGGGGCCTCTTGGGCGGTGCATCATCGGGCTTCGGCCCTCCTTGTGTGCAAGGCGGCTAATTGGTCGTCTTTGCATACTTTCCCCAAGTTTTATAGAGTGCACACCGTTGCGTCTGCTGACGCGTCTTTGGAGGAGTGGAGTGGAGTTTTGCAGACGGCGGTTCTCTGATTGACGGGAGGGTTGCTTGTTATGCCCACCCTTGGGGACTGCTCTGTAACGTCCCATGGTCAAAGCCTGTGTCCCCCAATGAGACGGATGAGAAAGCTAGATTTTTGTTCGTACCATAAAATCTGTTTCTCTACTGTTCATTGGGGGACACAGCTCCCACCCATTCTTTTGTTTAAGGGCCTTTTTGGGCCTGTGTGGTTCTGGGTTTGTACATAGTGTGCTTTTCTTGTGTCTGGCTTCTCCTACTGCTCTTGCACTAACTGATTTAGCTTAGTCCCTGTAGGAAGGGTATAGCTGAAGAGGGAGGATCTTACACTTAGACACTAAGATAAAACTGATTAGCTTGGTCCCTGCAGAAAGGGTATAGAGGAGCTTACACTGTGTGCGCTTAGTGTCCGCCTCCTAGCGGCAACAGCTATACCCATGGCCAATGCCTGTGTCCCCCAATGAACGGAAGAGAAACAGATTTTACGGTAAGTACAAAAGTCTAGTTATTCTGCGTATTGCAACAACTACATTATGTGATTGCCTGTTTCCAGACACAGTGTTATGTTGTTAATGAAGTACTGCTAAAAAGAAAAGGCAGGAAGGGGCGGAGCCTTGCTGCACATGTACAGACAGAGAGCTGAGAGAGAAGAAAGCCAGAAGCAGATGTGCTGAGATTCTGAACTTTCTGAAAGTTATATTTAGGGTTGAGCGAATCTTAGTATCCGAGGTGGACTTCAATCCAAATTTCAGGGAAAATTTGATTCGCCGTGAAGCCGGAATTCCTCATGCTTCATGGTAACGTATTGATTTTTCATGAAATGGCGTAAAAAAAACAACTATTCACCTTATCCATTTGAGCTCAGAGAGGCCATCTTGAATGAAGATCCCGCGCGAAATCTCATGCGCAGTGACGTATGATGGTACCACGCCTGCCACCGTGAGGACGTCATCACAAACCATGCAATATTTCACGCGGGATCTTCAATCAAGATGACTAAGAATAGGTCATCAATGCTTTATTCCAGGAGAACCCAGAGGACTGACCTATTTTAGGCTTTCAGGACGAAGCAAACTTAGTTTTTTTGATCGTCGCATTCCAAAAACCATTATTTTTAAAACTTTTTTTCATTGGCCTAGTTGTACGATGGCCTGCTATTTTTTTCCACAATGAGTTGCAGCTTTTATTGGAACCATTTTGGGCTACATATATAATAATTTATTTATTTTTTTGAGGGGGGTGGATGGAAAAAAAACAATTCTGCCATTTGTTTTGTTGCCATTTTATTTACACCATTTACCATGCAGTAATAATAGTATGATACCTTTATTCTTTGATAATGCAAGTTTTGGGGAGGAAGGCATCTACCGCGGGTGCACGCTCTTAGGCCTCATGCACACTACTGTATCCCTATTGTGTCTGCAAATCTTAGATCCACAAAATACAGATGCGGTCCGTATGCCGTCCACATTTTATTTGCAGACACATTGTTTTCAAAGCGTCCGTGTTCCACATTTTGCGGACATGTTCTATCTTTTTGTGGAACGGACATATGGATGCAGAAAGCACAAGGATGATCCGTGTACTTTATGCCTCCGTATGTCCATTCCGCAAAATGATAGGACATGTCAGACATTATCATCGCTGGCTGGCTTCAATCGAGTTAACAATCTTAGTTTCCTATCAGTATGTCTTTGGAGTGTGGGAGGAAACTGAAGTACCGAGAGGAAACCCGCGCAAACTCAGGGAGGACATACAAAGTCCATGCAGATGTTGTTCTTGGTCGGATCCAAACCTAGGATCTCAGTACTGCAAGGCACCAGTGCTCACCACTGAGCCACCCTGCTGCCCACAAGATTGGTATCTTGCCAAGCTCTCTATCTGCTTGTAATTATGCATTTAGAAACACTTTATGGCACTATATGAGCACTACAAGGCGCTATTTATTGCATACTTACCAACATTTCATTTTGTAAAATAGGGGCATATAAGCTCCGCCCCTGTGAATGCCTTGACCCATCCAAGAACACCCACTTGTGGGAGTGGTTTGTATAAGCCTATCCCATTTTGGGCCCGGGACATTATGAATTTGCTGGGACTGTCTCTGACAATCAGGGACAGTCCTGTCAAATTCAGGACAGTTGGCAACTATGAGGGTCATTTATTATTAGATATACGGTATGCCAATTTTTGGCGTATATCTGTTGCAGATTCGGTCACAAAGGGGATTGGCAGCTGAATATGCGACTTTTCCCAGTTCGCGCCAGGTCTAACAAAGGGGTGTTGTGTGGGAGGGGAAAGGGGCCAGCTGGCTGTTTTAGGCGTATAAACATTATCTAAATCTAGATTTAGGTCAGCCGGCGCCTCTACATAGCTTAGGTGCATCATGCACCAGCGCAAAGGGGTATTAAGACTAGCGTCTAAAACGCAGGTCTTAATGGGGTTCTTCGGGAATTAAGAAAATGAAAATACTTAAATATTAATTTTGTATAAATATATTCCCACATGCATTTCATTAGCTATAATGGTTCATTTTGTCTAGGAAGCAATCATTAGGAGAAACAAAATGGCCTCCGTCCTATTAGTTAACACAAAACCTGTCCTAATCACAAAGCAGGACAAGTTACTTCAGAACAGTGAGGTAGAGCTGCCTCTGGATCGCCAAAACCGGAGAGGGGGAGGGGTCTGCCTTTATGTAAAGTCCTGTCTAAAGCCCACAGTCTGAGAAGATATAAGTGAGGGACATGAACATGTGAAGTCACTGTGGGTAGAAATACATGGAGGCAAAAACAATAATAAATTACTAATAGGAGTTTACTATAAACCACCTAATATACCAGAGTCAACAGAAAATCTGCTACTAAATGAGATAGACGAGGCAGGAGATCATAATGAGGTGGTTATTATGGGAGACTTCAACTACCCAGATATAGACTGGGAAACTGAAACCTGTATATCTCATAAAGGAAACAGGTTCTTGGCAATAACCAAAGACAATTACCTTTCCCAACTGGTTCAGGACCCGACTAGAGGGACGGCTATACTGGACTTAGTATTAACCAATAGACCTGACAGAACAACAGATGTGCAGGTTGGGGGACACCTGGGAAATAGTGACCATAAAGTAATAACCTTCCAATTTTCATAAAGAGCGTTTCTTCAGGGAGGAACAAAAATACCAAACTTCAAAACAGCTAAATTTAGCCAACTAAGAGAGGCCATAGGCCTAACTAACTGGGACAAAGTCCTCAAAAATAAAAATACATCCACAAAATGGGATATTTTTAAAAGCATCCTAAAATCTCATTGTGAGAGGTACATACCTAGGGCCGGCTCCAGGTTCATGCGGACCCTTGGGCGATAAATCGCAGTGGGCCTCTTTGTGGCATTTTTTTTACATTTACATGTACCCCTGTGGCTCCCACACCATATAAAGACCCCCAGTGGCCCCCATACAGTATAATGACCCCCCAATGCCCACACACACAGTATAATAACCCCCAGTGGTACCCCACACAGTATAATGACCCCCCAGTGGCCCCACACACAGTATAATGACCCCACAGTGGCCCTCCATTCAGAATAATGTCCCTCAGTCACTACCAATTAGAATAATGACCTCCAGTGGCCCTCACACTGGGGGTTATACTGGATGGAGGGGGCACTGGGCGTCATTATACTGTATGGGGTCACTGAGGGTCATTATACTGAATGGGGTCACTGAGGGTCATTATACTGAATGGAGGGTCATTGGGGATCATTATACTAATTGGGGGGCACTGGGGGCATTATACTGTATAAGAGGACCTCACTAGCTAGAACTGACTGGGCCCCACAGCAAATTTTTGTACGTCCCCCCCCCTGGTGGGTTCACATCACATCGCGCCTATATTAAGCGTATTTCTGACAAAGATTGTGGCGCAAGGGTCCTTTGCCCCGCAATCTGCAACTTTTCCCCACTCATGCCAGGTCTAAAAAAGGTGGTGTGGGCAGGGAAGGGGATACAGTTATTGCCATACAGTTATTGGATAACACCTCCATACAGTGACTGGATACTTCCATACAGTGACCGGATAAAACCGCCATACATTAACTGGATAACTATGCTATGCAGTAACTGGATAGCACCACCATACAGTAACTGGATAAAAGGGTATAAGAGGGCACAGTACAGGGAATGTCAAGGGGCACTGTACAGGGTATGGTAAGAGGGTAGAATGCAGGGTATAAGGGGGCACAGTACGGGGTGGGGGGCACAGTCACGTGACCCTGTGACGTCAAAGGTCCTTGGTGCATGCAGTTTACAAACTACCATAATGAGAGGCAGAGGAGTGAGACAGGGGCCCGGGGTCCTGGATGGACAGAAGCGGTGGACACAGAAAGTAGGTGGAAGGGGCTCTAAGGGGGGTCATACAAGAAGTAGTGGCAGGAGGTCTGTGCAGGGAAGCAATAGGAGATCGGAGGGTGGAACAGGAGCTCTGAATACATGAGGGAGGAAAGGAGACAGCAAGGGCTCCATGAGGATGAGATAGGACAGGATATAGGGGAGGTAGGGGCAGGTGTCATGGAGGCAAACTGCTTAATGAGGCAGTAAAACAACTAAATAGCATGAAGCTGCTGGTTTACAGCATCCAGCAGCAGCTTAAAGAGTTCCCTGACCTCCCCCTCCTGTCTCACAGAGAAAAGACAGCCACAGAGAAGAGACAGTCACAGTACAGACTCACTCACAGACTGTCTTCACACTGCTGCTCCAGCCCTGCGGTCTCTCCTCCTCAGGCAGCAGTCCTGTGTAGAGGAAGCGTGTCTATAGCTTGTAAAGCAAAATGTCCTGCTCTGCTGGAAAGAGTGAAGAGGGGGTGTGTCTGGAGCTCCGCAGCACAGGAGCTTGTAAGGGGGACAGCAGCAGCCGGCTTCTGCATGCTGTTGATGTTCCTTTGCTCCATTCTGACGCTACAGCCCTGCTACTGCTCCTGGGCCCTTTCTGCCCTCAGGGCCCAAAGCAGTGGCTTCCACAGTGGGCCCCCCAAGGAGCAGTGGACCCCGGAACTTGCCCAGGTATGCTGGGTGCTGACGCCAGCCCTATACATACCTTATGGGAATAAACGTTAAAGAACAAGAAAAATGTGGATAAATAGAACGTAAATGGTAAAGAAAGCAATAAATGACAAAAAGAAAGCATTTAAATCACTAAAACAGGAGGGTAGCGGGGAAGCATTGAAAAACTATAGGAAAAAAATAGATTATGTAAAAAAAAAAAAAACAGCCAAACTAGAGACTGAGAGATTAATTGCCAAAGAGAGCAAAACTAACCCTAAAATGTTCTTCAATTATATAAATAGTAAAAAGTATAAATCTGAAGGTGTCGGCCCTCTACAGAGTAATGAGGGGGGAGTTGCAGAGAGCGATGAGGAGAAAGCAAAGCTATTAAATATTTTTTTCTCCAATGTATTCACTGAGGAAAATAAACTGTCTGATGAAATGCAGATTGTAAAAGTAAATTCGCCATTAAAGGTGTCCTGTCTGATCCAGGAAGAAGTACAGCGGAGTCTTAAAAAGATTAAACTAGACAAACCGCCAGGACCAGATGGCATACACCCCTGTATCCTAAGAGAATTAAGTTATGTCATAGCCAGACCCTTATTTCTGATATTTAAGGACTCTATACTGACAGGGAGTGTTTCACAGGATTGGCGCATAGCAAATATGGTGCCAATATTAAAAAAAGGGTCCAAAAACAGAGCCCGGAAACTATAGGCCAGTAGGTTTACCTTCTGTTGTGGGTAAACTGTTTGAAGGTTTTCTAAGAGATGCTATCTTGGAGTACCTCAATGAAAATAAGCAAATAACCCCATATCATCATGGCTTCATGAGGGATCGGTCATGTCAAACTAATTTAATCAGTTTCTATGAGGAGGTAAGTTCTAGACTTGACAGCGGCGAATCAATGGATGTCGTATATCTGGACTTCTCCAAAGCATTTGACACTGTACCACATAAATGTTAGTATATAAAATGAGAATGCTGGGACTGGGAGAAAACGTCTGTATGTGGGTAAGTAACTGGCTGAGTGATAGAAAACAGGGTGGTTATTAATGGTACATACTCAGATTGGGTCACTGTCACTAGCGGAGTACCTCAGGGGTCAGTATTGGGCCCTATTCTCTTCAATATATTTATTAATGATCTTGTAGAAGGCTTGCATAGAAAAATATAAATTTTTGCAGATGACACTAAACTGTGTAAAGTAATTAACACTGAAGAGGACAGTATACTACTACAGAGGGATCTGGATAGATTGCAGGCTTGGGCAGATAAGTGGCAGATGAAGTTTAACACTGACAAATGTAAAGTTATGCACATGGGAAGGAATAATGCAAGTCACCCGTACATACTAAATGGTAAAACACTCGGTAACACTGACATGGAAAAGGATCTAGGGATTTTTGTGAACCGCAAACTAAGCTGTAAAAAAGTGTCAGGCAGCTGCTGCCAAGGCCAATAAGATAATGGGTTGCATCAAAAGGGGCATAGATGCCCGTGATGAGAACATAGTCCTACCACTTTACAAATCACTAGTCAGACCACACATGGAGTACTGTGTACAGTTCTGGGCTCCTGTGAACAAGGCAGACATAGCAGAGCTGGAGAGGGTTCAGAGGAGGGTAACTAAAGTAATAACTGGAATGGGGCACCTACAGTATCCTGAAAGATTATCAACATTAGGGTTATTCACTTTAGAAAAAAGACGACTGAGGGGAGATCTAATTACTATGTATAAATATATCAGGGGTCAGTACAGAGATCTATCCCATCATCTATTTATCCCCAGGAGTGTGACTGTGACGAGGGGACATCCTCTGCGTCTGGAGGAAAGAAGGTTTGTACACAAACATAGAAGAGGATTCTTTACGGTAAGAGCAGTGAGACTATGGAGCTCTCTGCCTGAGGAGGTGGTGATGGGGAGTTCACTAAAAGAGTTCAAGAGGGCAGTGTCGTAGCGTGTGTGTGTGTGTGTGGGGCAGTTGCCCCGGGCGCCAAATTGCAGGGGGTGCCAGGCAGCAAGCAGTATAATGAGGGTGATGGAAGCCTATGGCTCCCATCCCCTCCGTTCTGCCTCATAAGCTTCAGGCCAGGCCTGAAGCCTATGAATCAATAGAATGGCGCAGGAGATCATGATTATATCACCGCGACCTCCTGCGCCGGGTCTCGTGAGATGACGTGATGACGCGGCGCCGGAGGGCATGGTGATGTGTTCCTGACTGCCTGCGCCGGGACGCCCAAGCAAAGGCTACAAGAGGTGATGAAGAGAGGTGAGTATTTATTTTTAAATTTTTTATTGCCGTGTGCATGAGCCCTTTATGTGTTTTTAACTGGTGTTTTTTTCACAGTCATGTGAATGTAATCAAAGGGCACACTATGCCACTCGTTATCTAGTCATTGCATTCCACCTTTAAAGGGGTTGTCCGGGTTCAGAGCTGAACCCGGACATACCCTCATTTTCACCCAGGCAGCCCCCCTGATGTTGGCATCGGAGCATCTCATGTTCTGATACGCTTCATCGCGCAGGGCAAGGGCTCTTTTGTTCACAATAACACACTGCTGGGCAGGAGCTTCCGCACGGCAGTGTGCTTTAGCCAGGCTCTGATGGGCATGCTTTAGCGCTGCCCTAGCCAGTATGGCTAGGGCAGCGCTAAAGCCCGCCCATCAGTGCCGGTGACGTCACCAGGCTTCTTGGCAGCCCCATGGAGAGCCCGGTACATCACCGAAACTCCTGAAAATGCCTTTGCCCTGCGCGATTTAGCTGCCGGGGTGAAAATGGAGGAATGTCCGGGTTCAGCTCTGAACCTGGACAACCCCTTTAAGTGCACCGTAAAGGAGCAGCAAAAACTGTATAGAATTCTTTAACCAAACTGTGTAGTTGGGCGCTGTTGAATTGTCCTTGTTTGCTTGAGATTTTGTTGTCAACTTTCGGTGGATTTAATAGTTAATTTTTTTTTTTATTGTTTCTCTTCATCCCAGTGATTTGAAATAATTGAGGCATATTCTTGGGGAATGGACAGCAGAGGGCGCCCTCTATAATACACAGCCAGCTTATGAGTAACCATAGCAACGCGAAGCGAGGCTCTTTGCATACGAGGCGTGGCTTTTAGATTCACGCTGACGTCAAAGGGGGAGGGATTGGGAGTGTGACGCTTCAGATCCTGCCAGCTCAGTGAGTGGAAAGAAACAAAGATGGCGGACTGGGGCCGAGGTACGTGGTGTCTGCGCTGCCTGTCCGTTCTGTTGGACTGGCCTTATTACCTGGCTGTAGGTTTATACGGACGGACGGGAGACTTGTCTGTTGTTTGGTCTGACTCTGTATCTGTGCGAAATAACTTCCTGAGCTGTCGTCGCACTTTACATGGGATGACGTCATGTGAGGTGGGAGCCCTACTACTGGTTCCCATATTCAGAGTGGTTTCTTTGGAACTACAGCTCCCGACATGCCCTGGCAGTCTGTGGCTGTAAAAGCATGCTGGGATTTGTAGTTTCTCACCAGAACAAGACTTATGTCCGGTTTCCTATTTAAATCTCGTCTGTCTGTGCCTCTGGATGTATCTGGTGCCCTCATTCAGTTGGTTTGGTCATGTAGGATACCAGCACCGACTATCTCCTGGTCCTTCAGATCACATCAAAACTGGCATAGAGGGAAAACTGGCTTAGTTGCCCATAGCAACCAATCGGATTCTGCCTTTCATTTTCCATAACGGCTCTGAGATATGAAAGGTGGAATCTGATTGGCTGTTATGGGCAACTAAGCCAATCCTACTATACTACTTTTGATAAATCTCCCCTATTAAGCTAGGTGACATCAGCGCTGTGCTAATGTCTGCTGAACCTAACTAGCCTATTCCTACTTTGAACTATGCCCCCGTTACGCCAGAAATCTGAGGGGGGGGGGGGGGGGGGGTGTTCCTGCTCCGAGAGACTCTGTTTTCCCACCTGTGGCCACGCTAGATTGACAGGTTCAGGTCTCCTACCTCTGGCCAGGAAGGGGTGATAGAAACCCTTTAAGACATCGGTTTTGGGGCAAGACTTGTTAAACTGACCATACACCCTGTATTAAGAGGCATCGGCCTAGAGTGATTATAGCTCGTGGGTGGACGGCCAGAGCCGCTCCTGACATTAACAACTGGCTCAGCTTGGTCAACAAAGTGAAGGCATATGAAAAGATTACGGTACTTTCACACTTGCGGCAGAGGATTCCGGCAATCCGGACGCAAACGGATGGCATTTGTCAGATGGATCCGGATGCGGATCCGTCTGACAAATGCATTGAAATACCGGATCCATCTTTGCGCAGAATACTAGATCCATTTTGCTGAAACACTTAATGATCCGGCACTAATACATTTCAATGGAAATTATTGTCGGATCCGGCATTCCGGCAAGTGTTCAGGATTTTTGGCCAAAGAGAGAACTGCAGCACGCTGCGGTATTTTCTCCGGCCAAAAAAACGTAAGAGGAACTGAATTGATGCATCCTGAACGGATTGCTCTCCATTCAGAATACATTAGGGTAAAACTGATCAGTTTTTTTCCCTGTATTGAGCTCCTGTTACGGAACTCAACACCGGAAAAGAAAAACACTAGTGTGAAAGTACCCGAAGATACACTTCCCAAAATAAATCAGATTATTATTATAATTTTTTATTTTTTTTTTAACCTCTCTCCACCAGGGGTAATATGGGGTTAATGTTTTATGAAATGGTCTTATTTGGCAGTAATTAGCTGTCTATTCTATTTGTTAAATAAAATAAATGATTAATAAAGGGGGGGAAAAGAAAAAGCATCTGTCAGCAGTTCTGTCCCTATGACACTGGCTGACCTGTTACATGTGCGCTTGGCAGCTGAAGGCATCTGTGATGGTCCCATGTTCCTATGTGGCCGCATTGCTGAGAAAAATGATATTTTAATATATGCAAATGAGCCTCTAGGAGCAACGGGGGCGTTACCATTACACCTAGAGGCTCTGCTCTCTCTGAAACTCTCACGCCCTCTCCATTTTGATTGACAGGGCCAGGCAAGGAAAATGTCTTCAGGCCCGGCCCTCTTGTCAATCACAGTGTGAAGCAGTGGCAGTTGCAGAGGAAACTGAACCTCTAGGTGTAATGACAACGCCCCCGTTTCTCCTAGAGGCTCATTTGCATATAATAAAACATCATTTTCTCAGCAATGCGGACACATAGGAACATGGGACCAACACAGATGTCTTCAGCTGCCAAGTGCACATGTAACAGGTCAGCCAGTGTCATAGGGACAAAACTGCTGACAGATGTTGGGGAGAAAAGGATCGGGCGGTTGGGTTTCAGAAGGCCCGATCCTTTGTTTACAGAGGTGTCTGGCAGCAGCCTACTCCCCTCTCCCAATTTAGAGCATGTGCATGCTCAGCCGAACCCATCATCCTTGTCTAGGGGGGGAGGGAGGGAGAACGGAAATCCTCATACATTGTCTGCAGAGGGATAGCTAATGTGCTGAACTCTGACTCTAGTGCCGATACCATAACTCTCATTTTCTCTTTAACCCTTTCTTTGTCTGCAGGTTCCAATACAGGAGCAGTGGATGAGATGCTGGACGCCGAGAATAAACGCCTTGCGGAAAATCTCACCAACAAAGTGACGCGGCTGAAGTCAGTAAGTGCAGTGAACGCGGGACATGGAAGCTGTGATTGCGCCAATCCTGAAGTGTCCTTATTAGAAATCATTTGCTGTGTCTATACATATCCATGGGCGCCAAGGGGATGTTTACATGGAATTTTTTTTCAGAGCGGATTTCAGTGCAGTTTCTGCGCTCGGAAACCGCTTCCAATCCACCGCACTTTGGCTTTAAATGTTGTGGGGGGGGGGGGGGGGGGGGGGGAAAACTTCATAGACACCTGTTCAGGCTATTTTACGCCTTAAGAACAAGACTAACACGTACCAATACGCCTGCGACTTTTCCTGCCATTCATCAGCGCAGGGCGCAATGTCAATGGTGCAGAGAGAGCGCAGCAATGCGTCTTGCGCCTGCAGTAACCAATAACAAAGCTCCTTACAGCAGGGAGCTTTGTTATTGGTTGGTTTGGGCGTGATGCTGGACCATTCGGCACACCGCTTTGAAGATGTGGAGTGGGGGGGCTCCTGCAGCGGCACAGGATCTTCAGCGGGGGGTTCCCGGCAGGGTAAGCGGCCTTGCTTGCTGGGCAGGGGACTTGAGCAGGGGTCCCTGGTGGGCAGTGGGGATCCCAGCTCTGAGACCCCCTCTGATCTCTGTAATGAGCAGTCTGGAGCGGAGTGCTGTAGTGAAGACGGCCTCAATAGAAATTCTATGGGACCAGAGAGGAGAAGCAGTGCTCAACTGAGCACTTCGGACTGCTCATTATAGAGATCAGCGGGGGTCTCAGAGCTGGGACCCCCGCTATCAGCACTTTTGATATGTCCCTATGACACCCAAAAAAGTGTACTTACTTTTTAATGCTGGACAGGTGGCTGCCTGGAGTTTCTCGGCCCCTGGTAGTGGGGGTCTGGAGTGAATGCAGGCAGGTTATTATAGCCAAGTGATAAGATACAGGGAAGAGCCACTATATTGGACTTGGCTATAATTGCCTGCAGTGCTTTCACTCCAGACCCCCCAGGGGCTTAGTAACCCTATGCTGGAGGGAGGAGAGCAATTATTACATGGGACTGTATGATGTGAGGGGGTGGTTATTTACATGGGCCTGTATGTTGGAAAAAAAATGATGGGAGGGTGCGTTCACACTACTACTATTTATTTCTGATGAACAGAACAAAGGAAATGCCAGAAGTCCCAGACGGGGCACTTAAAGGGGTTGTGTCACTTCAGCAAGTGGAATTCATCATGTAGAGAAATTTAATACAAACCACTTAGCAATGTATTGTGATTGTCCATATGGCTTCCTTCACTGGCTGCATTAGTTCACATTATGCACCGCTCATTTCCATGCATGTTTCCTGCAATCCAGCAATGGTGGTCGTGCTTGCACACTATATAGGAAAAAGCACTAGCCCATGGTCCCGGCCACCAGAGAGGTCAGCGCTTTTTCCTATAGCGCGCGAGCACGACCAGCATTGCTGGATTGCCGAGTGGTTGTAACCATGGAAACGAGCAGTGTATAATGCGATGGACAAATGAATGAAGCCAGCAAAGGAGGCAATATGGACAATCACAATACATTAGTAAGTGCCTTGTGTTAAAAGCCACATAAAAACAGGTGCTATTTATTTATTTTATTATTATTATTATTTTTTATAACATGGCTTCTGTGCCAGATTTATTTTACCTGCAAAAGACTGTGTGAGAACACAAAGTGTCCAGAAAAGGCACCATTCTGTCTGTGGACGGAGTCTGGTATGGCCGCCCAGTCCCTTTCAACTGCAAAGTGCGGTGCTTCAATACCAGGCTTGGCCAGTGGACAAGAGTGGCGCTGTTTCTGGAGGCAAATCCTTTTGACAGGAGAAGGTAGATGTTTATATTTTTTTTTTTTCTCAAATGAAGATCTTACAGCCAATAGTTACTGCATTTCTCTGGCCAGTTTTATGCATATAATTTTGTATTCTACATAGTCACTGCGTTGGTTGCACATTGATAACAGACTCTTGTGCTTTCTGCAGCTCGCTCTGGACATTGACAGAGAAGCGGACGACCAAAACCAATATCTGGATGGAATGGTGAGGTTCCGCTGTCCACTATCTAACCAGTGATGTATTGTGCAGACTTGGGCACTGGTCACATGTTCAGTTTGTTCCCCATGCAGCCAGCATATGAGAGTGTAGAATATAAGACTGTCCGTATATCATGGACGATGGAAGTCATTGTCCAACGTACTTCTATATAGTGGCATAGGTCGGAGGCTTCCATCAGAGGTAGATGCCAAGGAACACCTCTAACACATACCTCCGATAGAAGCATAAAGTGAGATGTGAATAGATCTTGAGAGCCAAGGTACATTTGTCATCATGTGTGTTTCTTATAGGCATCCTTAAAGGGAGTCTGTCACCACATTTGGGCATATTAGACTGATCAAATAGTGTTATATGTGCCACCCAGAACTTAAAAACAGTACCTTTGTTGTAGAAAATGGACCTTTCTTTTAGCCGAAAATAAACTTTTAACATTATGTTAATGAGCCCTCTCAAGTGCCCAGGGCGGCGTCTCAATCCTCCGAGCCCCAGGCAGCACCTCCTCAACGGCTCATGACCCCGGCCTCCGTGTGCCTCTGCCCGCCCGTTTACTCCCCTCCTCTATCCTTTTCCACTGCAGCTGCGCGGTCAAATTCGTAGCGGGCGCATGCGCAGTAGGTATTGCGATGCCCTGCCAGGAGCGGGCATCGCATTGCGCATGCGCCCGCTACGAATTTGACCGCGCAGCTGCAGTGGAAAAGGACAGAGGAGGGGAGTAAACGGGCGGGGAGAGGCACACGGAGGGCGGGGTTATGAGCCGTTGAGGAGGTGCTGCCTGGGGCTCGGAGGATTGAGACGCCGCCCTGGGCACTTGAGAGGGCTCATTAACATAATGTTAAAAGTTGATTTTCGGCTAAAAGAAAGGTCCGTTTTCCACAACAAAGGTACTGTTTTTAAGTTCTGGGTGGCACATATAACACTATTTGATCAGTCTAATATGCCCAAATGTGGTGACAGACTCCCTTTAATGGGGTTATCCCATGATAGATGTAAAATCAGACATGATATAGGACATGACAAGCTCTTTCTAACAAAGCTAGAACCAGCCCTGTACCTCACATGGATCCAGAGATCGCCCCATTCATTGCTCTGCTAGATTTATTTTGGGATGGCAGATCAGGGAGCGTGTCCTGCCTTCTGCAGTTGATGGAACCGAGCATGTGTTTGTCTCAGTGAGCAGGACATAGAAATTGGAAAAAGAGCAAACAGCAGATGGCGCTATACAGATAGAGTTCATTGAATAAGGGCTCATGCACACAAGCATATATATATATATATAATTTTTTTTTTTGTCCGCACTTCAATATGGGCGCAAAAGAGGCGGACAGCGCACCGCGTGCTGTTCGCATCCGTATGTCCCTTCCATGGCCCCGCAAAATAATAGAACATGTCCTATTCTTGCTAGCATTATGGACAAGGATAGGACAATTCCGTTATGGGCCGGACGTTTCATTCCGCAAAATGCGGAACGCACACGGCCGGTATCCGTGTTTTGTGGATCCGCAATTTGCAGACCACAAAACAGGCAACGGTTGTGTGCATGAGCCCCAGTAGCTTCAATAAATTTCCAATTACATGCCATTATAAAAGTATTCAGATCCAGGTGCTGGTTCGAAAACTGTAGAATATTTTTTGGTGGGACAACCCCTTTAAGGGGGGAATCAATATAAATAGATTGGGATGTGCTGCAATACCAGACACAGTCCGTGGACAGAGGTGGTGCTGTTCAGGGAATTTCTTTCTGATTCTGGACAGCCCCTTTAAAAACTCCCTGACTTATGACCAGAGTGCTCATTATGGGTGAGAGTTGGTGGATTGCAGCACAGTTTGGAACCAAATAGGAGGCCCCGTCCCTTTTAGTTCACTGTGACCAGACCGATTTCCATACCACATGTGGGCACACAGCCCAGTGTCCATTGAAGAAGCCAGTCCTCATAACTGTAACAACATGTACAGGTTATGATGACGGAATTGCTTTTTTCCTTCATTTTCTAAGATACAAAACTAATATAAATTAGTGTAATCTTAAATAAATATATATATTTTAGAAAACTGGGGCTGAAATGTCCCTTAGCAGTCATCTTTTTCAGAGCGCTGCTAAGGGACATCCGTCTTCCCAAGGGCTCATGCACACGGACGTGTGCAGGCCGTGCCTGTGCTGCAGACCGCAATGCAAGGACACTGAACGTGCCTGCGGACCCATTCACTTGAATGGGGTCCGCGTTCCGCATCCGACAGGCCGCACTCTGTAGTGCTTCTGATCCGTGCCTCCGTTCGGCATTGCACCGTGTCTTCCAGATTGCGGACCCATTCAAGGGAATGGGTGCGCGCCTGGCCAGTGCCTGTATATTGCGGACCCGCTGTTTGTGGACTGCAGTACTGGCACAGCCGGCACATGTTCGTGTGCATGAGCCCTAACAGCGCAGAGCTGTGCTGACTAGGAAGAGGGGCTGGGTGTCTGCCCTCACTGTGCTCTCATATAGTGGGGACCATACAGTCATAACTAGATTAAATATATACACTTCGTTCCTGCTCACTGATCAGCGTGGCCAGCGCTGTCAGTGAACTCCTCTTCTGTACTCCTGGCGCGCTGAGTAAGGAAGCAGCCGCTGGGGGTGATGCCTGTGTGAGCGGTAAGTGTTCACTGCAGGGGAAGCTCTTCTACTGTACATAGGGACAGTTATACTATAGAATGGTTCTGTAAAAAAGTAAAACTCTGTTATGTTCGACTGAAAATAAAAAGTTATGTGCTCAGTCTGGGTGATCAATTTGGTGTATGGTTAGACACTTTCTAGCTCACGTTAACCCCTTAATGACCAGGTCTGAAATGTCCTTAAAGGGGTATTCCCATCTCAGTCATTGATGTCATATCGTTAGGATATGCCATCAATGTCCTATAGTTGCGGGTTTAACCTCTGGGACCGCTCCTGTCTCCTGAACGCCCCCCCCCCCCAAATTGAAGGAGAGCACACCACGCAGTAGCGGCAACCTCTCCATTCTCCGCTATAGGACTGCTGGAAATAGTCGACCCAGCGCTCAGCTATTTTCTAAACTCCCACAGCGGTGAACAGAGGGTGGCCATGCTTGCGCAGTGTACTCTTTCACTCTAGGGGGGCCCCCGTTCAGGAGATTGGTGCAGGTCCCACCATCTGACACAAAGTACAATTCAGAATTTTCCACAATTGTAAATGTGCCCCGTATTATTACTACTATTATTTTTATACAGGCTTGTATATTCTATTTAGGGATGAGCAAATCTACTTCGGATGAAACATCCGAAGTCGATTCGCATAAAATTTCGTTTCAATACTGTACGGAGTGAGTTATCCGTACAGTATTAGAATGTATTGGCTCAGATGAGCCGAAGTTATTATTACTTCGGGTAATTAACTTTGAAAATAACTTCTACTGTTAAAAACCTTTTCCCGAACTCTGGTTCGGTACCAACTTGGAACCAAACCAGTGTTCGGGAAGAGGTTTTTAACAGTAGAAATTAATTTTTGAAGTTATTACCCGAAGTAATAACTTCGGCTCATCTGAGCCAATACATTCTAATACTGTATGGATAACTCACTCCGTACAGTATTGAAACGAAATTTTATGCGAATCGACTTCGGATGTTTCATCCGAAGTAGATTTGCTCATTTCTAATTCTATTCAGTTTTCTCCTCCTCTAGGACTCAGACTTTATGAGTGTGACTGGCCTTCTGAGCGGGAGCGTGAAACGATTCACAGGAATGGCTCGTTCTGGACGGGATAATCGTAAGCTCTTGTGCTACGTGTCAGCCGGTCTTGTCGGACTCTTCATTGTTCTATATTATCTCGTGTCACGCGCCAGCACGTGATGGACATTAACCTAAAGACATTGATTATGTACAGACACCCAGTGACCCATAGGCGGGGAGGGGTCTTTGGCTTGATTTAAAGCTGAAGAGGATCTTGGCACTTTACACTTTTCTTCAGCAGCAGCAGCTTGGACTGATGAATTATCCGAGATATTTTTATTATTTTTTTAATTTAAATGAGCAAACTCCTAGCAGATTGGTAGGAAGCACAGTTGTAGAGTGTGTATATATCTGGCAATTTCTATTTAAATAAAATTTTTAAATATTCATAATGTGCCTCCATTTATTTTATAAGGGCATTGACACGTCCATGATGACATCTATGGCAAGATGGTCAGTGGTTCATCATGAAGATGTCTGAAGAATCCATGTGTCCATTTTTCGCCCTCTTGTAATGGAGTCTTCACGAAAAGCATATATGACGTAGTAAGGAGGCATGTCCTCTTCGGTAGAATGAAACCTTCGTGCTTTGCAGAGGATAAGGTGTTGTCTGAGAGCTGGAGTATATGGGAGCTTTCTTAGAGATGTGGCCATCATTCTTTGAATCAGCTCTCAGGTTCATGGAAATCCATGATATGTGAATACACACATTAAAGTCAATGGATATGTGAGCGGTCAGTGGAGGGCATGGACGTCACACATCTGTGATTCACTGACGTGTGAAAGAGGCCTGATCTGTAGAAAGCCGACAGCACATGGAGTCATTGAATTCTATGTGTATTCAGACATTGCGGGAGAAGTCCATTTTGCATGCAGAATGCGTCGGTTCTATGGAAAGGGTCAGGTAAAACTACGTACCGTACACAGATGCCATCCCTGTGTGGTCAGTCTTTCACCGATCCATTGCGTATAAAAAATGGATAAAGTATGTAAATAGTTGCGGTTTGTTTTTTTTCACATCCTGAAAGTGGACCTTTGCAGATGATCTGCAAAACGGACAGATGCATGGGGATAAGACCTAAATAGTTTGGACTCGTGTGTGGCGTATCTGGCTTCAAAAAATATTCCATTACCTGATAATGGGTCTGCCAAAAAGGAAAAATGGAGTCCAAATAATATCAATATAAAACGTCATGAACAGTGGCTACATATAGTTACCCAAAGAGAGCGCTGAGATATCAGGTCATAATAACTGACATCAAACAAATATATAGTAAAAAGACAAAATATTGAATATATAAATAAACGCCTGTAGGAGTGCAAAGCAGTGCAAAGAGAAAATAAATAGATTACCGACAGATATGTCAGCCCTTAGGCTTCCTCTGGGGGTTAATGGTAACTGTGTAACGTCACTCCTTTTTATATGGTAAAAATCTAGGCCAACCAATAGTAGATAGTCTTTATAATGAACCTACCCTAATCGCACATGTGAAGAGGAGGAGATGGAGACTCTGATCGCATCCGGTGTATTATCAACTAGTGCCGGAAAAAGGAAGTCGGACATCAAAAGAAATCCCGCCAAGACGTGCGTCCCAGGAGCCAAAAAGAGACCTGACGCCCACGTCACTTGTGTTCCAGCGGAAGTCTGGCTTCGGCACCAAATGTGATGGTGCGTCCAAGCTCAAAAGAGCAACTGGATGCATCAGAATTTGAGAGCATTCACAATGAATACAGATCTGTCTCCATCTAAAGTACATATGATGCCAATGGGGATTAGACCCATATATATTCTGAAACCAATTAAAAACAAAACCTTATGATCACATATATAGTGTATTCATATAAGTAAACAATAAAGTGCATAATTTTAGCATCATACATAGTATAATCAGTGCAGTGATCATATATCAAATCATAAATATGTTAGAAAATCCATATGCTATACATAAGGTGCAAAATTTCATATGACAATTAATTAATTGGAACCTTGTTTAAAATAAGTGAAAAATAAAGTGTTATTGGAAAAAATGTAAAAAAAAAATGAAAAGGTCAGTTCATAGTGATAACCTATGCCAATATAAACATACTAAACCATATATATATAACCATATATACCGTATTTTCCACACCTAGGTTTTAGAGAAGGACAATCTATATATATTTATATATATAAAGAAAGACGTACCGTATATATGTATGTATGTATGTATGTTCCGCGATCACTCAAAAACTCAACCATCGATTTCAAAGAAACTTGGTATACACATCCGTTGCTACCTGAAAATAAATTTTGTGGGGGTCTCAGCTCTCTAGGACGTACCGTTCGTAAGATATTCCCAAAACTTACCTGCATTAGCCAATACAAGCCTGCAAGTCTTTCTCTTCATATCCCAACTGCCATACACACGGTCACATGTCCCTTATCAGCCAATAGAAGCTCGCAGGCTCTTAGTCTCCACATACACACAGTTTTACTCCAGGTTTCCATAACAACCCAGCCATTTTTTTCACTGCTGTGGGTCAGCTTTAGGCTAGGGGTACACGACGACATGTGTCGCGCGACAATTTTTATAATGATAGTCTATGGTGTTGCACTGCGACACGTGACATACTGCGACAGTCGCAGAAAATCCGTCTTGGAATGGATTTTTTTCGATTGTTGTGTCACAGTCGCAGCATATAGCAGTGCGACACCATAGCCTATCATTATAAAAATTGTTGAGACAAAATATCGCACAACACATGTCGTGTAGCCCTAAAATTAAAGGGGCAGGGTGCTGTGGAGGTCACTGTTAAAGTGGTGGGCACTGTGGAGGTCATTGTTAAAGAGGCGTTCACTGTGGATGTTACTGTTAAGGGGGCAGGCCGCTGTGGAGGTCACTGTAAAAGGGGCGGACACTGTGGAGGTCACTTAAGGGGGCAACTGCTGTGGAGGTCACTGTTAAGGGGGCAACTGCTGTGGCGGTCACTGTTAAGGCAGCAGGGTACCGTGAGGTCACTGTCAAGGGAGTGGTGTGCTGCGAAACTCACTGTTAAAGGGGCAGGCTGCTGTGGAGGTCCCATTTTAAAGTGGGGGGGTCAGTGTTGGGGGGTGGGGGACTGTGGAGTTCACTGTTAAAGGGGCGGGGTGCTGTAGAGGTCACTGTTATGAGGGATACTGTCTATCTTTTAACGATACACACAAACATTAAATGAAATATACGCTGTAGATTGATACTCCATGTGAGTCTGCCCCCGAAACATACCCTGCAATAAAGAAGCGTGAACACGAATGGTGAGTGCGGCTTATCTTCGCATCTTGTTTTCTACTATTAAATGAAATATACCCGTGCGAAGCCGGGTCCTTCTGCTAATAAGAAAAAATCAATAAATATTTTTCATTAGACCTCAGATCAGACCCCCAATCAGACCTCAGATAACAGCCCCAATATAAATAAGACCCCCCCCCATTCAGACCTCAGATGAGACCCCCATACTTCATATCAGGCCCCCAGCTTTACCTAAAATAAAAATTCCACTTACCTCTCCTGCTACAGTCGCCGCTGCTCCTTACCTCTCTCTTCTTCCTGCCTTTGGCTGTGCTGTGACTCAACATGCATAGCATCAGGTCACAGAGCGCCCTCACGCTGTGCGCAGTCATTGCACAGCCAACAGCAAAGGAGCAGGAAGAGGTGAGTACAGGGCCCGGGTAGTGCTGCATTCACCGCTTCCTGGTCCTCTGGTGCTAATGAGCATTTCCATAATCCATCATCATTACCAAGATCCTGAGGGCTCAGCAAAAACGTTTCAGTTACTGATAATACAACTATCTGCATCTGTTATGGACAGATCCGGTTGTATTATCTTTAACATTCCCAAGACGGATCCGTCATAAACTCCACTGAAAGTAAATGGGGGACGGATCCGTTTTCGATTGTCAGAGAAAACGGATCCGTCCCCATTGACTTGCTTGCTGCGGTTTGCTATCCGGTATGAGAACGGAACGGAATGCATTTTGGAGCACTCTGTTCTGTTCAGTTAGGTTTTGTCCCCATTGACAATAAATGTGGACAAAACGAAAGCGTTTTTTTCCCCCCGGTATTGAGACCCTATGACAGATCTCAATACCGGAAAATAGAAACGCTAGTGTGAAAGTAGCCTAAGTCAATTTGATATTAAGATTGTTGTTATTCAGGGTATCCACAAATTGACTGAATCCAGACCGTGCGCCCTGCCATATGATGAGAATATCATCTACAGTTGTGTTCAAAATAATAGCAGTGTGTTTAAAAAAGTGAATAAATCTCAAAATCCTTCTAATAGCTTCTATTTCCATACACACAAATGCATTGGGAACACTACACATTCTATTCCAAATCAAAACATGAAGAAAAATATATGAAATTTGTGTTGTTCCTCTAAAAAAATTTAAGAAAAGTGAATATTAGACTGTTTAAAAAAAATAGCAGTGTTTGTATTCTTCTTTACAAACTCAAACATTCACTATATAAACTGAAACATGTTTGAAGATGTAGCTTTCCTTTGAATCACTTAACTAATTAGTTGTATAACCGCTGTTTCTGAGAACTGCTGGACATCCGTGTTGCTCGGAGTCAACCAACTTCTGGCCCCTGTGAGCAGGTATTCCAGCCCAGGAGGATTGGACTACATTCCACAGTTCTTCTATATTTCTTGGTTTTGCCTCAGAAACGGCATTTTGGATGTCACCCCACAAGTTTTCTATTGGATTAAGATCCGGGGATTGGGCCGGCGGCTCCGTAACGTCAATCTTGTTGGTCTGGAACCAAGATGTTCCACGTTTACTGGTGTGCTTGGGCATGGGCGTCCGCAGAAATTTTTTTGACATCCATGCTCTGCTTGTTTCTGAGAATGTAATAAAGGGAAGGGGCATATTCTTTATCACAAAGTATAATAACACATGAGCTGTGCAACGTGATGAAAAGCTTAGATGTATATTATAAGTGCCAGGAATACAAAGTTGTATCCCTGGTTCTATAGCTCCCTCTGCCTCCCCTCTCCCTCCTTGCCCCCTCGTATATAATAAAATGGTACTTTTATTCCAGTCTGCAGTCACAGTGGGCAGCACTGCCCTAGGAAGTACCTCTAGCTGCCATATGAGGAGTGGTCAGTGGATGTATTCCTAGGCAGTAATGGAAACACTGGATTTTCTCTGAAAACAAAGGGTTTACTCCAAAAAGCTTGAAGGGGCTGATTATACTCACCAGAACTAATATAATAAGCTGTAGTTGTTCTGGACCTGGTGACTATAGTGTGCCTTTAATGTAAACATTATTCAGTGCACAACATACACCCATGATCATTTCCCATAATTTATTTGATAGATAGCTACAGTAGATATTTCTTAATTACCGATAATGCTTTCCTATACTATAAGTGGAACCAAAAAATGGTTTCCAAAAACGAGCTTTGGGGAAAAAAAACTTTCATGCAGAATGCAACCTCCTACATGGAATTATAAAACGGGCACATGTATGAAGCCTAACTGCAGATATGAAGCCTAACTGCAGAGGGTGGAACGGAACCCCGTTTGTGTACAGGGACTAAACTTTAAAATAGGAAGCCACCACAAAAGGAAAGACCAATTCTTCTTATTTCACTTGCATCTATTAATTCTATATTATTTTTGCACCCCTTTGTTATAGTCTCAGCATTCAGCAATATGTTAATTTGCATTTTGTCGCCAACAAATGAAATGTTGTGTTCTGTACCTGAACGCTTCCAGGCTTTTGTCATATGTACCGTATTTTTCGCCCCATAAGACGCACTTTTTCCTCCCCAAAAATGGGAGGAAAATGCCCCATGCGTCTTATGGGGCGAATGCTGGCAGTTTTACATCGCTGGATGCGATGTATGGAGGGGGGTCGGGGGAGGGACTGGGAGGAGGAGCTGGGGGATGGCAATAGCGGTGGGGCGGGGCGGTCACTGTACTATAGCCCCGCCCCACCGCTCCGGTATTGTAATATAAAATGTATTATTGAATTAAACGTTATTAAACATGCCCCCCTCACTCCTAATAGTACCGTATATCCTAATTGCTTGTGTATAATGCCGGCAGGCAGGACGGGCGGGCGGCAGCGTAACTCCCTGATGTCACATGCCTGCACTGCCTCCTTTATGAATGAAGCAGGCAGCGCAGGCAAGTGACATCAGTGAGTGACGCGCCGGCCGCCCGTCCTGCCTGCCGGCATTATACACAAGCAATTAGGATATACGGTACAATTAGGAGTGAGGGGGGCATGTTTAATAACTTTTAATTCAATAATACATTTTATATTTGTATACTGCGGCGGCGGCGGGGGGGGGGGGGGGTGTTTACACGGAATCTGTGGATGGCACAGTTAAGGGGTGGGGGTCTGTGGATGGCACTGTTATGGGGTGGGGGGTCTGTGGATAGCACATATATAACACTGCCATCCACAGACCCCCCCCCCCCCTGTAACAGTGCCAGCCACAGATCCCCCCCCCTGTAACAGTGCCAGCCACAGATCCCCCCCCCTGTAACAGTGTCTGTCATCCACAGATCCCCCCCATAAGTGTCCGTCATCCACAGATCCCCCCATAACAGTGTCCGTCATCCACAGATCCCCCCCATAACAGTGTCCGTCATCCACAGATCCCCCCATAACAGTGTCCGTCATCCACAGATCCCCCCATAACAGTGTCCGTCATCCACAGATCCCCCCATAACAGTGTCAGTCATCCACAGATCCCCCCATAACAGTGTCCGTCATCCACAGATCCCCCCATAACAGTGTCCGTCATCCACAGATCCCCCCCATAACAGTGTCCGTCATCCACAGACCACCATTAGTTCCAAACCCACCAAAAGCACACCTTCAGGTTAAAAAAATTTTTTTTCTTATTTTCCTCCCCAAAAACCTAGGTGCGTCTTATGGGCCAGTGCGTCTTATAGGGCGAAAAATACGGTAACTTACAAAACAGATGGTCTGCAGAATACCAGGCCTACCACCAGTATTACCCCTTCATATACCGCCTGCCTGCCTGGTCACCCTGACCAGGCGGGCAGGCGGTATATGATTGAAGGGGCAATACTGCCTGGTATATGGACAGCAGAGATGGCATCCTCTGGGCAGTCTATGGTCATCCTTCACCAGCACCCTGACTGCCACCTGCTTGGCCTGGCTCTCATGGCACTTCCCTGCCTGCTGCTTGGCTATCAGTGACTCACCCCACACCTAACACTCAGGGTCAGGGAGTGACTCGGTAGTCACACTGTGACACTAACTGACTGTCATTTACTGATACCCAAGCAGGTGGCAGTCAGGGTGCTTGTGAAGGATGAATTGACCATAGACAGTACTGCCCAGAGGATGCCATATCTGCTGTCCATATAATACCAGGCAGTATTGCCCCTTCATATACCGCCTGGTCACCCCACACCTAATACTCAGGGAGTACTGTCACACTGACTGGTCTGTGACACTGACTGTCGCTCACTGTGTTAGTGTCGCTCTCGCTCATTCATTCAGGCTGCCTGTGGTTGTGGAGTCCTGAAGCGGCCGGCACACTGCGGGCAGCTCTTCTTCTTGCTCCGGCTCCGCAATGTCTTTCCCGCCCGGAAGGTGGGCGGAGCTTCGTACTGCCGTGCGCGCCCGGCCCTGGTGATTCATTAGGGCGCGTGCATGCTCCTGATAGATACCGCTCCTCACTCTGCGGCGCTGCGCTGTGCAGCAGCTGCAGAGCAGAGGCAGAACCCATGTGTTTGGGGTTGTTGTCTTGTTGGAACAACCATTTCAAGGGCATTTCCTCTTCAGCATAAGGAAGCATGACCTCTTCAAGTATTCTGATGTATTCAAACTGATCCATGATCCCTGGGCAGTTCGCATTGTTCGCCAGTTCGCATTGTTCAGGTCATTTATTCTTTGAAAAACAGGTGGCAATTATTACCCTTATTTAAGGAAGGAAGGCAGCAAATGTTGTACATGCTGGTTACAGTGCATTTCTCTCTGAAATTCTGAGGAATATGGGTCGTTCCAGACATTGTTCAGAAGAACAGCGTGCCTTGATTAAAAACTTAATTGGAGAGGGGAAAACATATAAAGAAGTGCAGAAAATGATAGGCTGCTCAGCTAAAATGATCGCAAATGCTTTAAAATGGCAACCAAAACCAGAAAGACGTGGAAGAAAGCGAAAAACTACCATTCGATTGGATAGAAGAATAGCCAAAATGGCAAGGACTCTGCCATCAATCAGCTCCAGGAAGACCAAAGAAGGTCTGAAGTTACCTGTGAGTACTGTTACAATTAGAAGACACCTATGTGAAGCCAAGCTATCTGCAAGAAGCCCCCGCAAAGTCCCACTGTTGAAAAAAAGACATGTGCTGAAGAGGTTACAATTTGCCAAAGAGCACATTGACTGGCCTAAAGAGACATTTTGTGGACTGATGAAAGTAAGATTGTTTTTTTTGGGTCCAGTGGCCGGAGACAGTGTGTCAGACGACCCCCAAACACTGAATTCAAGCCTCAGTACACTGTGAAGACAGTGAAGCATGGTGGCGCAAGCATCATGATATGGGGATATTTCTCATACTACGGTGTTGGGCCTATTTATCGCATACCAGGGATTAGTGATGGTCAGTTCGCATTGTTCGCCCGTGAACATAAGCGGGCTGCCATCTTTTTTCACAAGTCCAGCGAAGGCACAGGTAAGCCCTTACCTGTGCCTCTGCGCGAGCTGGTCTGAAAACAAGTGCGGTTAGCGGGAGCAGGCAGTTCCGAGAACAGCCACCGGGGGCCTTCATCGGGCTGTTCTCGGAACTGCCTGCTCCCGGTGACCGCACTCCCGGTGACTCGAAAGTCTGTTCTGTCTGGGCTCCTTCCTCTTCCATTGCTGCTCTCTTCGCTGTTTGATCAGCTAGGGCATTTCTTCTGGCCTCAGGAGTGTCAGTTCGTGTATGGGCCTTTACTATGATCACTGCCACTTGAGTGGGCAGGAGTACTGCTGCCATTAGGGCCGCTACTGCTGAGGCATTTTTGATTGGGGTTCCTGTGGCTGTGATGTAATCCCTTGCCTTCCATATTAGTCCAAAGTCACGAACCACTCCAAAGGCATATCTGGAATCCGTGTAGATATTAGCGGTGGAATCTTTTGCCATGAGGCAGGCTTCAGTGAGAGCAATGAGTTCAGACTCCTGTGCTGACTGGTCTGGGCACAATTGTTTTGCACACAGCACGTCATGCTCACTAGTGACTGCCATGCCTGTATGAAATTTCCCTTTGTCATCGGCGTACCTTGAGCCATCCACAAAGGGAATCCAATGAGGGTTTGTCAGAGGAGTGTCTTGGACCGATGGTGGTGTCCCTACTTCAGCTTCCATCATTGTGATGCAATCATGATCCTGTTCCTGGTAAAGAGAGTCAGTTGAGGTCCATAGTTCTTCTTCCTAAAGATCTTCTTCAGCATGCAGATCAATAAAATCTTCAGAAGCTTCTCCTGAATCTCTAGTATACTCCCCACTTGGAAGAGGAAGGAGTGCAGCAGGGTTAAGGATGTGACATTTCTGAATGGTGACATTATCTGGCAGGAGCAGACTACACTGGAGCCGGAGGTGGTGTTGTGCAGTGAGGTGTTTGGGTTGTGTCTGCTGGAGGATGGCAGAGATGTCATGCGGAGCCAAAATAGTGAGAGGGTGCCCAAGCACAACGTCAGATGTGACGTCCAGAAGAGAGCTGGCAGCATGGACAGCTCTGACACAGGAAGGGGCAGCTCTGGCTACAGGGTCAAGGCGCTTAGAGTAGTAGCCCAGCGGTCTGTTGCGTCCACCATGAGTTTGGGCAAGAACTCCAGTAGCGTGACCTTGACGTTCCATGACATACAGCCTAAAGGGAAGGCTGTAGTTAGGAATCCCAAGGGCCGGAGCAGTTGCAATTGCTGTCTTCAACTTGTCAAAGGACTCATTAGCCTCCCTTGTTAACTGTAACGGAGAGGTTGCATTCCAGGGAATACAGTCATATAGGGGCTGCATCAGCACTGAGGCATCAGGAATCCAGGGTCGGCAGTAGGAAATGAGGCCTAGGAAGGTCTGCAATTGGTGTGGAGTGTCTGGTATTCGTATGTTTGAAACTGCCTTTTTCCTGGAATCCATCAAGTGTTTACTACCTTAGGCAATACAGTGGCCAAGAAAGACTACCTTGGGTAAACACAATTGGAGTTTGGTTTGAGATACTTTGCAGCCCGATTCGGCCAGGAACTGTAGGAGATAGATTGAGCTGGACAGACATTCCTGAAAGCTTGAAGCAAAAAGGAGGAGGTCATCCACGTATTGTAGGAGTTCAACCTCCGGGTTGTCTGCCTGCCATAGTAGGAGCATGGAGGACAGGGCTTTGCTAAAGCATGAGGGGCTATTCTGTGCTCCCTGAGGCATCACAGTCCAAGTGTATTGCTTGCCTGCATGTGTGAATGCGACAATCTTCTTTTAATTCTCTTTGGCCTTGCAGACAGTGTTCTCACTTATCACACATGCCAATGTCATGACGTCACTCCCCCCTTCCAGCTATGGCCCCATGTCTCTCACGCTATATTCACTGATCAACAGAGACATACACTGTGCGGGGCACACAATGCTTTTTGAGTTTCTCCAGAATGAGAGCCGAGTATTCTCCAGTTTTTTTCTTTACTATACTTTGTAGATCTGACCGCGTACACCCATATGTCTTGTATAATTGAGCTAATTTACAGTAAAACGGCATGGGGTGGGTCTCGGGGTCCGGCAACTGACTGACAATTGAATACAGCTGATTTGGTGTGAATGACACATATCCTCCTCCTCCTTTTTCCCGACCATGACTTGAACAACCTGCGGTGGCAGACTGAATGTGCCATCAGGATTTATCATGGGATAGAGTGCTTGAACTTGTGGGCTTACAGGCAGGACGAAGGGATCTGGGTTACCGGGGGTTAACAGTCCAGCCGTGGGCATCGGCTGGGAATATGGCGGTGTCTCATGCAGAGCTGTGGGTGGGAGGTGGCGGGGAGCTACAGGAATGTGGCTATGTGGGCGTAAAGCACCACATGTGAGGCACATAACACTGGGGGGAGGATTCTGTTGCCCACATATGGCACAGGTCCACCCCCCCCTTCTTCTTGATAACACCATAATTATAAGGTGGCTGCTGCCTGGGCATACAGTAATATCTTCCTGTCTTTTCATTATATTTCTGTTCTCCCCCCGTCCGTTCAAATTCTTTGCTACAGTCGAGCCACTCCTCCACTGCATTTACTATCTTATTATCAGCAAGTTTGCCTTTTTTTTTTTCCATTTAACAATGCTCTCCATGTATCAACACAAAGAGTGCCACCTTTACACATCTCATAATGTTTCTCCAACCTGGGTAAACACTTTACGAAGCGTTTTTCTCTCTTGTCCGCCAAGTACTGCTCAGGTGAGCAGCATTCCCTTCAGGACACTTTCAACATTTCCCATAATGTAATATCTCCTGGAGCAGTCTAGTCCGTAACCTGTGTTTGCACCCTGTGTTCCTGAACTACCTGAGTTCTTCTATGAGTCAGACACGTAGTACACCTTTGGACCAGTTCTAACTGCCTCCTCCCCTTCTACTCTCCGGACAGACGCCTCTGGCTGTACTGCGATGTAGGCTAATGAGGTAGGCTTCCTTATTTTGTAACTCGGTAGTTTATACACAGGTGCTCAAGGTCATAACGACGTCAGAGCACAACACATAAAACACAGTGTATCAAAATATCATCAATTACTGTGGGGTTCTTACTTACGTGCCCTCAAAGGCGCCCCAACTGCTTCCGCACCACTTCCTCAGACAGATGACAAGAGGCTACACCAGGGGACACAGTATAGGCAAGATTACTCTGTTTTCTTACCTCATATCACGGGTAGCAATCCCGGTGTCCGTTGGTGCACCCCTCCTACGTCTGATCTCCGGGGGTACGGGAACAGGGGGTCCAACCTTTGAGCCCCACGTTGGGCGCCAAAATGTTCTGGTTTTGATCAATGGTCAGGTAGGTTGATACACTGCTCCAAATTAGATAGATAGATACGTGCATGCACGGCGAGAGAAATAACACTGAAACTAGATAAGGTCAAAGCATAACTCTAATTTATTAGGTGGGGGCTTCACATTATATACCCTCCATATAAGTGGGAGGAGTGGGCTCACATGATTGGTCTTTTAGCAAGAAGGAATGTAAACAGGAAATACGTTTAAGGCATATGTATAATAGACTTAGAGGAATTCCTGACAGTTTCAAGTTTTTGCTGCAAATAGTTTCAATCATAGAATGCATACTGGGAGTTGTCTCTCGGACAGACACCATTTTGTTAGTGATAAGCAAATGTCCATTATATTCCATAACATGGCCAATCTGCAAGATGGGGGGTGGCAATCAAAGAAAGGCTTTGGAGCCTGGACTGTGTGACTCTTCAGGATTGTGACGCCACCCCCATATGTACATTTTATACATAATGTTGAAAGGGACGGTTTATACAAAGGCATCATCCCCAGACAAGCAGTGTAATGCCATGGTGGTAGTTTAGGATCCTCAAACTAAGGCACAGGTTCCCTTTAAACTGCCAAGACTGGACACATTGTAACAAACACCCAGCAACTATAACATGCTTGTAAAACTTCATTATACATTAATTACTGGAACACTGCAAACAAAAGATATTTACCGCCTTATGCAGGACGTAGGGGGCGGTAAATGACAGACTCCCACTTTGGTGCTCCCTGAATCCCAGTGTCAGGCCTCATACTTTGCCCGATGGATAACACAACATACCTGGATTTCCTGGAGTTTTCCTTGAGGGTTTAGTTACCCAAGCCTGGACAACCCCTACCATCAACCCTTGAAGGGAATCTGTCACCAGCGACCTCCATATCCAGCTATTACATAGACACGTAGCTGTGGTTCACCTGATTAAAACGCTGTTTTCTTTTAATTGATCTGAGGCTCTGTTTTTGATTTATAATGCTCTTTCCTAATTTGTAATTTAGGTGCAATGAGGGAGTCACCATAGCTGCTGTTGAGCCCAAGCTTTGCTCCTTTTTGTGGCCAGCCCCTCCCTGGCTGCTTAGGGTCAGGGATTGGCAAAGCAGTGAGGGAGGAGCAGGCCACAGAAAAGAGCGGAGCTTAGGTGCAACAGCAGCTATGATAATGCCCTCTTTGCACCAAAGGCTTAATTTGCATATTAAGAAAATTATAACTCAGAAATGGAACCTCGGATCAACTAAAGAAAAACAGCGTATTAACCCTTAGGATACTGGAGGTTTTTCGTTTTGATTTTTCTTCCCCGAGCCATAACTTTTTAACATTTCCATTCACATAGCTGTATCAGGGCTTATTTATTTGTGGGACAAGTTGTACTTTCTAATGCCACCATTTAACATGCCATACAATGTAGTGGGAAGCAGGAAGAAAAATTCCAAATGGGGTGGAATGTGAAAAAAGCCCAATTCCACCGTTTTATGGGTTTTGCTCCCACAGCGTTCCCTTTGCGGCAAAACTTGCGCCCTTCATTCTCTGGGTCAGTACGATTAGAACAATACCACATATGTATAGGTTTTTTTATGTCTAAATAGTGTAAAAACTTTTTTTTTACATCACCATATTCTGACCCCAATAACTTTTTTTTATAGTTACATATACTGAGCTGTGTGGGGGCTTATTTTTTTGCAGAACAATCCGTAGTTTTTATGGATACTATTTTGGAGTGTGTGTGACTTTTTGATCACAAAATGTATAAAAAAAATTTGGGAAGTGAAGCAATGAAAAAAAAAAGGCAAATTTTGACCTTTTTTTCCCCATTACGCCATTCGCCGTATTGGAAAAATATTTTTAGATTTTAATAGTACGGGTGCGGTAATGCCCATGATGTTTATATTTTTTTAAATTTATTCTACAGAAAGGGGGGTGATTTAAACTTTTATATTTTTAATTTTGAGCCTACAAAATTTTATATATTTTTTGTATTCTGAACAACCATGGATCTTTTAGATCCATTATTTGTACAGAATTGTTCATTTCTTATGCTGGCCAACCACCTGCTGGCCAAAATAAGAATTGCAGCTTCAATACCCTGGGTCTCTTCAGAGATACCCAGTGCATTTAATTCAATTACCGGCATCCTCATTGGCTGCAGAAGCTGCCGATTATTAGAAGCCAGGAAACGCGAACTTCCGCGTTTTTCACCCTTTAGATGCCGTGACCTCACTTGATCACGGCATCTAAAAGGCTTTAATGACAACGATTGGCATTATTGCCGGTCGCGGTCATTAGCTGCAGGTCTCTGCTGTTTGAAAACAGCGGAGAGCCGCCGGCCATGATGCCATGTTTGCACTTCATACATGTACGGCGCTGGTAGCAAAGGGGTTAATCAGGAACCACAGCTATGTGTCTATGCAACAGTTGGATAGGGAGGTCGCTGGGGACAAATTCCCTTTAAAGATATGCCAATGATACATGCTAATGAGATGCATAGTATATATCTCTGAGCTAATATTACCCCAGGACATACGCTACTGTTCACATTAGCCTTATCCAATACATACAATGATTATAACTATATGTTCACTCTGAAATACTGCAAGATCGAGGAACCGGTGCTATCTCATGAAATATCCTGCATGCCCATAATACTGAAGATCTACCTACATATGATATGACGCCTGGTGGGAGACACAGCTTACTGGTTCTGTCTCATATTAAATATAAAGAGTATGTTAAAACAGTTTCAGAAATATAGAATTTTTTTAAAAATTTTTTTTAAATATATTTTTTCTCTGCAAAATAGAATTTTACCTTGAAAATACTCACTGGTAGCAATGTATGCTCAAAAAATTAGCTATAGAGGGCACTAAAACTATTTGGACCTTTGAAGTTGTATCTCAACACATTGAGAAGCTCGTAGTTTTATGGCTAGAGGTTGTATTTTGTGCGCAGTCATACAGTTGGGGCTAAACTCCATTCAGTCAGAGGAAGCCTCTGGCACTCTGGATTTCTGCAGGTGCAGATTCACTCCCCTCTGTACGTGGCACTGTTGCAGTCTGTCTCGTGCACGCACACTTCATAAAGTAGTCCGGGCGGAAGCTTCTTCTTAAGGCTGTCCCAAATAAATACAGCTACGTTCTCTACGGAACTGGATGGAAAAATGAGAAAAGATGGTGGTTTGAAACTCTTCAGACCCTGCATTTGTTATAACGCAGTGTGATAGAAAAGTATGGGGGAGATTTATCAAACCTGGCATGAAGGAAAACTGGCTTAGTGGCCTACAGCAACCAATCAGATTCCACCTTTCATTTTCAAAAAGAGCTCTGGAAAATGTTAGGTGGAATGTGATTGGTTGCTATAGGCAAGTAAGCCACTTTTGATAAATCTCCCCCCATAATGTACACATCTGAATTATCTCCAGCAACTTACATAACCTAATCCATTATGAAATAATACTTCTAACTCAGGCACTCACCTTACAACGGATTGGAAGAAAGGAACGTCAAGGTCCAAATTTTTATGATCCAAAGGAATCATAATGGCCTCCTGTAGAGGGAGTAGCATTATTTCTTTCATTCATGAGGCGTAAACAGAACCTGGCCCACAGAGCTGACCATATATAATCCAACAAGCCCAACCCATTTCATACTTCTCAACATCTCAGTTGGCAAAATTGGGGCATCTAAGCCCCGGGGATGCCTTGGACTCAGGGTTTGGGTAAGTGCCGCACAATTTTGTCCCAGGAAATTGCAAATTTGGGAACTATACTATTTTTTGAACCTGTCAAGGTGCCCATTACATCATATTAGGGCACCTTATGTGAAGATGTTATGGTAGAGGACATCTTAAGGAGGACCTGTCCCCTCTCCTGACATGTCTGTTTTAGTAACTACCGCATTTCCCCCCCCCCCCCTGCGTCTTATGGAGCGAATACTAATGGTGTGCTTCCATTTTTGAAGCGCTCATTAGTACCGGAGGACCGGGAAGCGGTTAAGGCTCTGTACTCACCGCTTCCTGGTCCTCGGCTGTTGGCTGTGAAGGCTGCGCACAGTGTGAGGGCACGCTGTGACCTCACGCTGTGCACACCGGGTCACAGCACGAAGAAGAGAGAGTGCGCTGGAGGTGAGGAGCGTCGTCGTCCAGGAGCAGGAGAGGTAAGTGTTTTTTTTTTTTTATTTGCTCTGTGGCACTGGGGGCATATTAAATGGCACTGGGGCTCATAACTGCCATGGGGGCTAATAAATGGCATGGGGGTCTGATCTGAGGTCTGATTAAGGGGCTTGATGAGGTCTGTCCTCCTCTAAAACCTAGGTGCATTTTATGGGTAAAAATACGGTACTTGCATTCCTCTTGTAATATCAATTCTGGAGCATCTGTTCTTATGACTAAGTTAAGCCATTCCTTTATTATTCCTGCTAGAATTTCTGAATCAATTGTTGGCAGCTTGCCATAAAGGGCCATCTGGGTGGCCACACCCACAAATGCTAAAACCTAGATGGATCTTCATCCCTTGAAGATAATGCCGATTCTCCAAGAGCTAAATCGACGACCAATGCTTCCATTACCCCACATGTCCTGTAGATCAAGTTGACTTTAAAGGGGTTGACCCGTCTCCCGCATAGGTGGCATATCGCTAGGATATGCCACCAATGTCAGATAGGAGCGGGTCCTACCTATGGAATCCCGGGTCCTACCTGTGGAATTCGCACCTTTCTTTAGAACGGGGCCCCCAAAGTGGAAATCACTGATCAAACCCTGACTATATAAAAAGTGGCCCCAGAGGTCATCTAGCCTTAGCCGCCCAGTTAAACCTGCACATATAGAGTAAGCTATAGAATCTTATTGACAACCCTAGGAGACCATTACCTCCATGTATTTCTTCAGATCTGTCAGGTTCATGACCATCCCAGTGATCGGGTCAATCTACAAATGAAAGAACATAAAAATATATCAGACCAAGAGATCAAAAAGAAAGCTCTAGGGATCAATGTAAAACAGGAAGTTCAGAGGTTGGCAAGAGACTTTAACAGGATAGACTCAATGTATTGCAATACATTTTCATTTCTATGGGACTTCAGAAGATAGGTGAGCATGCTGCTCATCTATTTTCCGCACTCCTAAAGAAATGGAGGGTGGACACACACACGCAGTGTGCTCTCCTTCATTTTGACTCCGTTCCAGAGATAGTTGTGGGTACCAGCACCTATCTGACATTGGTGGCATATCCTAGACATATGCCACCAATGTCTCTAGTGAGAAAACCTCTTTAAGGGATTCGGCCCATCTAGGACATTGGTAGCATATTGAAAAGATATTCCACAAATGTCATATAGGAGCAGGTCCCAGAGGTGGGACCCGCACCTATGTCCAGAACGGAACCCCTGAAGTAAAGGAGAGCACATTGCGCATGCGCTCTCCATTCATCGTTACGGAAGTTCAGAAGATAGCCAAGCGAGCCAGCGCATGACTATTTTCAGAACTCCCATAGCAGTGAATAGAGGGGTGATTGCTCTCCATTTATTTCGGGAGTCCTGTTCTAGAGATAGTAGTGGGTCCTAGAAGTGGGACCCACACCTTTCTTATATACTGTAGGTGCAAGAAATGTTAAAAAAAAATAAAATAAAATACACTAAAACTGATTAGTTCTCAAAAATAGCGCAAAGTACTGTACAATACACGACATTTCTTCTACAACACGTTATCAAGTCAGTATAGTAAAATACTTCTTAGGGCTCTTTCACACCTGCGTTCTTTTCTTCCGGCATAGAGTTCCGTCGTCGGGGCTCTATGCCGGAAGAATCCTGATCAGGATTATCCTAATGCATTCTGAATGGAGTGAAATCCGTTCAGGATGCATCAGGATGTCTTCAGTTCTGGAACGGAACGTTTTTTGGCCGGAGAAAATACCGCAGCATGCTGCGCTTTTTGCTCCGGCCAAAAATCCTGAAGACTTGCCGCAAGGCCAGATCCGGAATTAATGCCCATTGAAAGGCATTGATCCGGATCCGGCCTTAAGCTAAACGTCGTTTCGGCGCATTGCCGGACCCGACATTTAGCTTTTTCTGAATGGTTACCATGGCTGCCGGGACGCTAAAGTCCTGGCAGCCATGGTAAAGTGTAGTGGGGAGCGGGGGAGCAGTATACTTACCATCCGTGCGGCTCCCAGGGCGCTCCAGAGTGACGTCAGGGCACCCCAAGCGCATGGATCACGTGATCGCATGGATCACGTCATCCATGCGCATGGGGCGCTCTGACGTCATTCTGGAGCGCCCCGGGAGCCGCAAGGACTGTAAGTATACCGCTCCCCCGCTCCTACTATGGCAACCAGGACTTTAATAGCGTCCTGGCTGCCATAGTAACACTGAACGCAATTTGAAGACGGCTCCGTCTTCAAATGCTTTCAGTACACTTGCGTTTTTCTGGATCCGGCGTGTAATTCCGGCAAGTGGAGTACACGCCGGATCCGGACAACGCAAGTGTGAAAGAGGCCTTAGGCCGAGTTCACACTTCACTTATTTGGTCTGTTATTTCCATCAGTTATTGGGAGCCAAAACCAGGTGCGGGTCTAAATACAGAACAGGTGCAGATCTTTCCCCTATACCAGTGATGGCTAACCTCCGGGACTCCAGCTGTGGTGAAACTACGACTTCCAGCATGCACCATTCATTTTTGTGAAGTTCTGAGAACAGCCAAGCAAATGTGCATCTTGGGAGTTGCAGTTTTACCACAGCTGGAGTGCCGAAGGTTAGCCATCACATCCCTATACCTTATCTCTGAGTAGGCTTCACTCCAGGTTTTGGCTCACAATCACTGATGGAAATAATGGACAAAATAACTGAAGTGTGAACTCGGCCTTAACCATACGTTACATGAGTTTGGTATGAGCATACTAGTGCCGGTGCTGCTGCACGGTTCACGTGCAGTATTCATCGCAAGCTCTTTCTGTCTTTTAGGCTATGTATATAACTTTCAGTACCTGTGCCCTAATAGCTCCTGATGAAGTGCCCGCCACAGGGCCACTAGAAACGCGTTGAGCAGGGGGATTTGTTATTAGCCAGACTTGAGCATAATGGTAGTTTAGGGTCCTGGGAGGTCTAATATCTTGATACCCTAGATTAGGTCTCGAAGGATACACCATGGACCCTAGATGTGTTTTGTAGTGATGACAGCGCTGGGACTGCACAATATAATAGTCCCAGATTAGTGACTGCCACCACCCTCTTGGTGGGATTTTTCCACTGTGGATTATTTGTGGCTCAATGTACACACCATAAACAGTTTGCCGATTGTCTACAGTGTTTGTTGGGGGATAATGGTCCTAACTATCCTCCTTTAATATTCCCAGTAGGCAGATCTCTGGATTGCATGCCACCCAAACCGGCAAAAAGCCTGACAGGAAGGACGTCACCTCTTCCCAAAAAGTAGCAATCGGACCACACCTCCACATCATATGCCAGAAGTCCGCCTCCAACTCCCCACACCTCGGGCATGCCGTAGATGACGTCCTGCCCATTCTGTAGAGCCAAGTTGGTGTGAGATATGCTTGATGTATAGTTGTATTATTTTGTTATTAGCTGCTGGCGACACCTGTAATTGCGATTCTAATAAATCTGTTATTAATTCTTCTGTGAGTTGGTATCTGTCTTTTTCATTTATCTATTATCATAAGGGGATTGGCACTGACCTTTGCTTGCATGAGATGGGAATAAATTGCTGATACCAGTCCTCTGGGTTCTAACAACCCCTGTAAGTGGGTATTTAGTAATTGTGATGTTGTTACTTGGAAATTTACTCTGTATAGCTGAGCGAAGCTGCAAATAGGAGAAAAGTTGAGTTCAGGGGATGTGGTATTTCTGGGACAGTGCTTCAAACGTCATAAATACTCCCTGGTCATATAGATCTCTTAAGATTTTAACTCCAGCTGTATGCCATCTCTCTGCTCCCATGACGCCTGCATCTGCGGCAGCGATTGATTAGCCCATAGAGGTATGTCAGAAACCACCTCTGTGAAACAGGTTAGTGATTTGGTGTCCCTCCATGTCATTTGCGCCAACTTGTGCAGTGGCAGCAACGGTCTTTGGCATTTACGGGGTACTTCCAAAACTGATCATAGTGTGCAACATTTAAGGTAATGTTTTAGAAAGTATTCTGAAATGGGTAGATCATCAGATGAGTACCAGGTGCTAATGAGCCTTAGCTGACCTGCCAGATAATATGTATAATAATCCGGCAGTGCCATGCCCCCTCTGTTTTAGGACGTTTTAATGTGTCAAGACTTCACTTAGCTCGGGATCTGCCCCAGATAAAAACCCTGGTCAGGGAGTCTAATTCTCTAAATATTGATTTGGGTATACGTACCTCTGAATGTTGCAGAGCGTAGAGGGTCTTGGGGAGTATAATCATTTTGACTTTCACCGAAATAGGCAGAGTCTTCCAGTTTTGAAGTTTATACCGTATATGACCAATCAGGGGATAAATATTAAGTGACAAGTGATATTTACCCCAAGATATTTGAAAGTGTCCACTACCTTCAATCTCTCTACATGAGAAGGGCCTGACCAATTTGCTTTGCCCAGTGGCATATACACCGATTAATCCTAAGGCCGGAGAAGTTCCCAAATTCATCTATCAAGTCTATTGCACCTCTGAGAGATGTATTGGGCGAAGAAAGGTATAGAATCATGTCGTCTGTGCATAATCCTATGCGGGCTTCTTTGTCTCCCATGGTCACTCCAATTATGTTATTGCTGCTTCTTACCCTAATCGCCAATGTTTCAAACGCCAGGGCAAACAGGAGTGGTGATAGAGGGCATCCTTGTCTTGTGCCTCTATGTAGATGGAAGGTTTCTGATAATTCCCCGTTTATTAATAAACTGCTTCTCGGATTGCTATATAAAAGATTGATCCATCTGATAAACAGTGGACCAAAGCCATACCTCTTCAGGCTTTGAAGCAAATAAGCCCATTCTATAGGAGTCAAATGCCTTGGCTGCGTCTAACGAAGCCAAGGCCCAATCTACATTCAGGGAATACCCCAATTGTGTGACCACTTGAACCTTTCTGATGTTTTCAGTAGTGGACTTTCCACGCTTAAATCCTGTCTGGTCCGGGTGAACCAGTGACAGAATCACCCGGTTCAAACGTGTAGCAAAGACCCTAGTCAGGATTTTGTAGTCTATGTTTAATAATGTGATGGGTCTATAAGAGCCACATTCTAGGGGGTCCTTGTCAGGTTTGAGTAGTAGTAGGATTGTAGTTTCCATAAAAAAGACTCCGGCAAGCGTCCTGCTTTCAGGGCTGCATTAAGGGTGGATAATAGTTGTGTGGCTAATTCTTCCGCATATTTGGCATAGACTTCTTTAGGAAGCCCATCCGGGCCGGGCGACTTCCCGTTGTTGAGGTCTAATATGGCCGGTGTTATTTCTTCCAGCCTAATTGGTTGATCTAATTGGGCTCTTTGTGATGTAGTGAGTGTAGGAAGGGATATATTCTCTAGGTACGTGGCAATCTCTGATTCTGATTTAGTTTTACTAGATCTATAAAACTATTGGTAGAATTGTGTGAAGGTTTGAAGAATAGTTTCTTGGGTGCGGGATTCTTGACCAGTAGGGTTCTTGATTGCTAAATATTGTTGAGGGAGGGCAAACTATGACGGATTCATTGAGCCAGCAATTTAGCTGATTGATTCCCCAGCTCAAAGGCTGTCTGTTTTAGAAAAAACATTTTCCTGTCAGCTTTGTCCCTGAGTATCATTAAGTATTTCCTGGCCGCTTGGAGCCAGGCATTTCTATTAAAGTCTGTCGGGTGATGGATATATTGCTGTTCCAGTGTATTACACTGAGATTTCAGCTTCAGCTCCAGCCGGTTGGTATCTTTTTTTAATGTATGAAATGCTAGAATGTAATGACCCGTGGAGGAAAGCTTTTAAAGTATCCCAAACCAGAGCCTTATTGGGCTCATTCGCATGTATTTTCCGGAACTCTTTTAGCTGGTAAGGTATCCCGTCAGATTCAGCCAAAAAAACGGATGTATATTCATTCGATACATTACTGAAGACGTGCCACGTAATAGAATGCCTAGCATTGGGGAGTGGTCCGATATCTCCCTAGGTAGTTACATTATGGAGCGGAGGTTTAACATCGCTGTCTCATTGCCTAACATATAGTCAATTCGAGTTAGGGAGTTGTGACCCCCGCTATGGCAGGAATAGACCCTGTCTCTAGGATGTTTGGTCCTCCAGAGGTCAGTCCATCTTAACTCAGACAAGAACTGATTAAGTCTAGACGGACCCCTGCACTTATTGGGTCTGCCATGTCCATAAAATCGATCTAGTGAGGAGTCCAGCATCATATTTAGATCCCCATGCAAATTAGTCTGGAATGCGGATAAGTGGCTGCTAGATGTAGTACTTACATAGAACCGGGGGGAGGGTTATAGATACCTAATAGTGTGTATTGTACATTGTCAATAAGAGCAGGGACCAAGACATATCTGCCTTCCGAATCAATGGTCAAGTCTTTTACCTCCCAGCGCAATTGTTTATGGATTAATAAGGACACTCCTTGTGAAGAAGAGATGTGGTAAGAATAAATAGCCCGCAGACATTTATGAGGGGGAAACATGGCAATACTGACATTGCTGCTGACCTCCTTTTGACCCTCACTGGGTGAGAAGGTTTTTCTGCCCAGTGACTGTCTGGCTATTATTAGCCTGACGTTTTGGAGGGAAAATTCTTCCCGCCTTTTTCAAGATCTCTGGGCAGAATTTGCTCTGCCTGGTGATCAGCTGTTTGATAGGCCAGATAAACTGACCAATCTTGTACCCAGGGTCTGGGTAAGTTTGCCCGAACCCTGGAGACAATATTATGATTGGTTGGTCTGGAGGGGTCTAGGCTATAAGAAGTCATGCTCCACGGGTCAGGGTGCCTGTTATGTGCATCCTGCCGGTGGAGCTGGATAATTCGTGCCCCGCCGGCCCATCCCTCAAGTTGTGGTTTTGTTATACATATGGTTTATATGTTAAAAAAAAAAAAAAGCCCATGGTTTTGTTGTAAAGGTGATTTTTAATAGTCATCCCGTGATGGGATGGACTCGGATGTACAGTTAAAGAGGACCTTTCACCAGAAGAAAGCCTCTAAACTGACTATACAGAAGTGTAGAGCGGCGCCCAGGGATCCCGCTGCACTTACTGTTATCCCCGGGCGCCGCTCCGTTCTCCGGTTATAGCCTCCGGTATGTAAGTAGTTAGGCTCCACCCACTTGATCCTGCCGGCGTCTTCTTCTCCTATGCTGTAGCGCTGGCCAATCGCAGCGCTCAGCTCATAGCCAGGCTATGAGCTGAGCGCTGCGATTGGCCAGCGCTACAGCATAGGAGAAGAAGACGCCAGCAGGATCAAGTGGGTGGAGCCTAACTATGAAGATACCGGAGGCTATAACGGGAGAACGGAGCGGCGCCCGGGGATAACAGTAAGTGCAGCGGGATCCCTGGGCGCCGCTCTACACTTCTGTATAGTCAGTTTAGAGGCTTTCTTCTGGTGAAAGGTCCTCTTTAATATCTAGTGGAGTCTGAGTTTATGACTAGGCTCATGTTGTAAGTTTAAAGTTAAAGTTGTTATTTTGTTTAATAAACAGGCCATTTACCTCCACTCTCTGGGTGTGTGTTTTTATTATTATAATGTGTTTCTGCTGTAGATAATATTTATGTATTTGGCACATATATGGCATGTATGTGCTGCCCACTGGACCCAGTGTTTTAGCAAGATCCTGGAAGTAGTACCAGTGAGATGTGTCTCTTGGAGAAACAGAATTTGTGGACTAGAATTTCTAATAAAGGCAAGGACCATAGATCGTTTCTGCGGTGTACCCAAACCCCTGACATTCCAAGATAATATTTTTAACTCAGCCATGGATTCCAAGGCAGGCATGTGTTGACATATGTGGAGCTTAGTGCAATGTTTCTATGGGTGTAATTATATGCAACAGTGCAACATTAATAATTGCATTTAACCAATGAAAGATTGTAAATTTAACATTAGAACACAATCCGGAAAGATTAATGTTAAACTTTCCTTACATATAGGTATTGCTCTGAAGTCAGGCCCCACCTCAGATTATAGGCCAGTGATACCGGGATGCCTTTGCCTACAATAACTGTTTGGCAGAAGCATGCAGGCTACTATAATGGCATGTCCATTTAGCTATTGACTGTATATGCAAATATTACAGCCCTATATCATTAAGGCCTCTTTCACACTTGCGTTGTCCGGATCCGGCGTGTACTCCACTTGCCGGAATTACACGCCGGATCCGGAAAAACGCAAGTGTACTGAAAGCATTTGAAGACGGAACAGTCTTCCAAATGCGTTCAGTGTTACTATGGCACCCAGGACGCTATTAAAGTCCTGGTTGCCATAGTAGGAGCGGGGAGCGGGGGAGCAGTATACTTACAGTCCGTGCGGCTCCCGGGGCGCTCCAGAGTGACGTCAGAGCGCCCCATGCGCATGGATGACGTGATCCATGTGATCACATGATCCATGCGCTTGGGGCGCCCTGACGTCACTCTGGAGCGCCCGGGGAGCCGCACGGACGGTAAGTATGCTGCTCCCCCGCTCCCCGCTACACTTTACCATGGCTGCCAGGACTTTAGCGTCTTGGCAGCCATGGTAACCACTCTGAAAAAGCTAAATGTCGGCTCCGGCAATGCGCCGAAACGACGTTTAGCTTAAGGCCGGATCCGGATCAATGCCTTTCAATGGGCATTAATTCCGGATCCGGCCTTGCGGCAAGTGTTCCGGATTTTTGGCTGGAGCAAAAAGCGCAGCATGCTGCGGTATTTTCTCCGGCCAAAAAACGTTCCGTTCCGGAACTGAAGACATCCTGATGCATCCTGAACGGATTTCTCTCCATTCAGAATGCATTAGGATAATCCTGATCAGGATTCTTCCGGCATAGAGCCCCGACGACGGAACTCTATGCCGGAAGACAAGAACGCAAGTGTGAAAGAGCCCTTACTTAGGATGCAACTAAATATAGTCATTAAACTGTCTGGCACATATCAAATAAATCGAACCCAGTCGATATCTTCAGCCGACGACCAGTCTCCAGATGTGGCTAGATTCTCAGCGTCTTGGGGATCTTCTCCGTAGGGCCAGCCATTCCTGAACTTCTGCAGGGGAGGTGAAGAAGTTCGCTCTGTCTCCGTCCGCCACTCTGAGTCTTGCTGGATAGCCCATAGAATACGGGATGCTTGCTTCTTTCAGGTGCCTCTTTACATCCATGAATGTGTCTCGTTGTTTTTGTAATTCCATAGAGAAGTCTGGGAATATGGAAACCTTTGCACAGTCGTATTTAATTTCTTGTTTTCTTCTGGCCAGGGCTAATATTCTGTCTCTATCTGTGCAATTGAGAAGCCTGGCGAGCGTGGGTCGAGGCGGGGCCCCTGGCGGTGGAGGTTTTGCCGGTATTCTATGCGCCCGTTCTACAGCGTAGGCTGAGGAGAATTCTGCCTCTGGGAAAAGTTATTTTATCCAGTTTTCTATGAACTCGCCTGGCTTGCGTCCTTCTACTCTTCCAGGGTGACCAATAATTCTGATGTTGTTTCTACGAAGCCTGTTTTCTAAGTCATCTGCTTTCTGCTTCCATGTTTCTGCTTTAGTATTTAGATCAGATATGGACCGTGGGACTGTAGCCGTAACATCTTCTATGAGTGAAATACATTCTTCAGCATGTTGGACTCTCTCCCAGAGATTTTCTATATCTTGACGTAACAGTCCTAGGTCAATTTTAACTTCATCTAGTTTCCCTGCGAGAGAGGTTTTACATGCTGATATGGCTTCTAAAACTTGTGCAAAGACTTGTTTGAGCGTGAGTTCTTCTTGGTCCTTCTCAGAGGGGAGTGTAGGCGCTGATAAATCCGACGCTGTACTTTCCCCTGTGTGAACATTTCGCTGCGGCAATGGTGACCTCGTTCCATCATCTGGTTGTCTGGCAAATTCACACAGTTTTTCGGCAGCATTCTGCGCTTTTTCCGGCCCCATTGTTACATCAGGATATATATGCTATCTCTTAGCTGGTATAAACAGAGGTTGTTTTAAACAGTGGGAGACTTGTGCTCCTATCTTGTGCAGGAGCGTATCGCTGTCTGTCTTTCTTCTCTCCTCACCGCGCTGTGGCAGCGAGGTCAAGATGGCTGACTGGCGGGAAAGTGGAAGAGCCCCTGTGATGCGCCGATTCCCGCTCCCTCGTCTTCCAACTTTCCCCACTGACTCCCGGACCTCACTTCTGCCTCTTACCGGCTCCGGATTCCTTTTGGACCTCCCGGTCCTCTGTGCAGGAGGATCGCTCGGTTCTCCAGCCGATCTCTCAGTGCGGCTCACAGCGCTGCTGCCTCGTGTGCTCCACAAGATGAGAGACACTGGCGATCAGTCAGTACTTCAGCTGTGCTCTTTGAAGGGTGGTACTGTGCTAAAATGGTGTAGTAACAGCAGGATTTGTCCTGAAATATAGCCTTGGCCGCGGAGCTCTTGTTATCTGCGTCCAGCTCCCCCCCCCCCCCCCCGAATTAGTCATTTTTAACCAGTATATTAATAAAGTTTTGTTATTTTACTTTTAAACCGTCGATTCCATTCAGTGATTTGAGTAACTGGATTTACACAGAGGATTCAGCTCTTCCAAACAGCGGACATGAAAAGTGGATATCGGGCCGACGTTATCCCCCCCCCCAGTATTAAAATCATTGGTGGGCAGTGCGCCCTCCCCCCTCCATCATTGGTGGCAGCGGCAGTTCCGATCGGAGTCCCAGCAGTGTAATGCTGGGGCTCCGATCGGTTACCACGGCAGCCAGGACGCTACTGAAGTCCTGTCTGCCATGGTCAGTTACTCAGCAGCATTATACTTACATGCGCTGTGGCCGCCCGGCGCTCCTTCTTCTTGTAACTTACAGGTCTGTGCGGCGCATTGCTATAAGCACTGCCCACCAATGCAGACATTGTAGAAACATTCCCGGCACCCGACCTCTGACAGCGAGCAGTAGGCGTAGAGCAGTGACGCAGTCGCGGTGACAGAGCGGGGAAGGGGGGGGGGGCGCGTGGTGTAGTGACATCGTGGGGAAGAAGAAATGACAGAGCTGGAGCAATGAAAGGTTCTGTCATGTCTCCGGCTCAGGGGGAGGAGCAGTGACAGAGCCGTTACAGAGCCAGGGGCATTGATAGAACTCTCAACTCTGCCAGCGTCCCTCAGAGGACCCCCTTTCTGCAGGTGTTGTCAAACTGGGAAGGTGAGGGGGGTTCTTTCCATGCCACATCAGCAGCTAATTTGCCTAAATCACCTAAAGGTACAGGTAGTAATGTGCTAAGAGCAAGAGTCGGCACTAAACTAATTGCTGTGATCACATTAAGGCCTCGTTCACACCAGGCAGTGCGTTCCGGCCCAATTCTGTCCAGAATGCACTGCACCGCATTGTGGCCGGCTAACTATATTGTGGGGCAGGAGGGGGCGTAGTGGTCTGTGGAAGTGATTGGCACCATAACCATGCCAAACGGCTGCAACGCGATCGGCTGCACAGGATCGCAAGGCATATTATGCCTGCGGTCCAGTCCAAACAAAATGCTGCAAGCTGCATTTTGACCGGACCTCAGGCATAATTGTGCCTTGCGATCCCGTGCATCCGATTGCCTGCGGCTGTGGCTACGGTGCCTTTCACTTCAATGGATCGTCATGCCCCCTCCTGCCCCACAACATAGTGAGCCGGCCGCGATGTAGTGCATTCTGGACAGAATCATCTGGTGTGAACGAGGACTAAACTTAGAGTCATTTCACACCACAAAGACTAGTACGCAAGCCAGCCACCTCCCTGCATAAGGAAGCGTGGCGGTGCATTGAAATATGGTTTTGATTTAAAATTATTTTTTGTATCAGGACAAGTAGATTGTCATGAGGAACAAGTAGATCGAGCCCCTGCTTTAGTCCTTCAACAAGTAGTTTTTTTTATTTTATTTCCCCTGGGCTATAATACATTTTTAATTACATGCAATTACAAAATTATTCAGATCCAGGTGCTGGCTTGAAAAATATACAATATTCTTTTTGTGGGACAACCCGTTTAACAATGTAATGGTTCCACAAGGTAGAAAATCCCATGGTTGTGTCTATACTGGTAGATACACGATTCTACTCGCAAAAAGAAAAAAAATGGATCACTTACTTCTCCTCGTACAGTGACGATCACTAGAAGAAAAAAAAAAACAGAAATAAGTAATTATTTTAGTCGGTTGCACAATTCCTATAGGATTATTGCTACCAGATGCAGTCTACATTCCTTCCTGCCAATAGTCTAAAAACGGAACATTCAGGCCCCGGAGCCTGTTCCAGACTCGCTGTCTCTCTGCATTCCAAGTGGAACATCGCCGTTTCCTTCTTCAAACATTTGTTCCAGACTCGCTGTCTCTCTACCTTCAGAGGAAAATGTCCTTGTTTCCTTCTCTGACCACTAATAGTCCAAAACAAAATGGCTTTATTCACACCAATTTACCACTCCTCCCGATAACCTGAGTTATTGACATTTCTCATTTCACAAACCCTTCATCTACAGTTCCACCAGAATTCTTTTATCTTCTCTTTGGCTTCATGACCTTCAAGCCATGACGTAGGAGGTGGTCATCTAAGCCAAACCACATGATGCTCTATAATGAGCCTTGACTACGGCAGATGTTACACAGTTGGGTTCAATAGAGATGTTTGTTCAGCCTCACACAGGGGCAGTCACATATACCGGTAGTTACAAAAAAAACAAAAACAAAAAAAATCACGGCTCTATCATGTGCAACCCTTCTCAGATCAATGCTACTACATTAATTGTTCATTACAGCAATAAATTCCATTTATTAGATAAGCTAGCCCTTTTTTTAACCCATTATTCCTCATGCACACAAACATATTTTCTTTCTGTGTTCTTTTTTTGCCGGACAAGTTGTAGGTTTTTAATGGCAACATTTTGGGGTAAACACAACTTGTTGACTAACTTTTATTCAAGGAGTTGTGTCATCCGAGACGTTCGTGGCATATCGTTACCTGTGGGACCTGCACTGTCTCTTGAACAGGGCCCTCCAAGTTAAATAAGAGCACACCGCACACGTGCTCCAGTCAATTTTATGGAAGTTCCAAAAATAGTTGCACGACCACCTCTCCATTCACCTTTATAGGATCACTGGAAATGGCCGAGCAAGATCTTGACTTTTTCAGAACTCCCATAGCAGTGAATGGAGAGCACTCCGTGCACGCATGGTGCGCTCTTCTTCATTTTGAGGGCCCGGTTATGGATACAGGAGTGGGTCCCAGAGGCGAGACCTGCACCTAACTGACATTGGTTGCATATCCTAGCGATATACTATCAATGTAGGAGATGGGAATAACCCGTTAAATACCTGAAAGTTAAGGGTCCGGCCTCTGGGACTCGCTCCCATTCAATGATCAGGGCCTCAATGCATTCAGCCAGGAATGGTGAGGTGGCGCTCTCCATTCACTTTAATAGCACTTCAGGAAATAGCCAAGTCAGTGGTGTAAGTGTATATGCATCAAGGGGGTCTGTTCACACTGGTCAGTTGTTTGCATCTCCTCACCTCGGTAATTGTGACCGTGTCCGTTAGGGTGGTTACACTTGCCGAAGATTTTTTTATTGTCCTCGTCACTGAGAGAATTGCTGTAAAATGAGATAAGACGACAGATGATCAAAAAAATGATGCATATCACATAAGCCTGGTTCACAGATAACCTGATCAAATCTGTGCCAAGGGCTGGAAATGACCCCAGCTATGTCCAACACCTCATCTAGTCTAGAGATTATCTCATTAGACGAACTAGAAGGACTAGACTGGTCCACAAATATCAATGCTCAAATATCTTGTGGTCCTCACCCAGACTGCGGAGAGCCCCAGTGATGCAGTCTCCCTTCATATCTTCCCTGCAGACATGCTGATGGTCTCCTGGAGCAGGTCCTTTGCCACCAACAGATTATCTCAAACTTTAAAGTTTGCCAAGTGTCAGGAAGAAAGTGACTTCAATGGAGGTAACGTGCCTGGTGGGGAATCTGAGATATACACACAGACACCAACTGTGTATTAAGACTTTGCCCCATAGGAAAAATACACAAAGATGTGTCTCACAAGGGAAAAAATAAATAAATAGACCTTTGGATCATAAATCCAAAGTCGATTCATTCAAATACTTCCATTTTAATGCTGTCGGCTCTGTGGAGCCAAAGTTAGTCTCTCCCGAGACTTTGGTGAATTTCTTCTGTATTCCTATCTGTGCATTGAAAAACAATTTAAAATAGCAATCTGAATTGGGCTTTGGTACTTGCTGGTATCTCGATACCAAAGCCCACTTCCTATTTTAAATTGTTTTTAAAGACGCAGATATGAATACACTAGGAAATCACCAAAGTCTCGCAAGACTTTAAGAACGTTGGCTCCTTGGAACTAATACAATTTAATGTCGTACAGAAACAGCATTAAAATGGAAGAATGCGAACAAATCGACTTCGGATCTATGATGCAAAGGTCGATTCGCTGAAGCCTAAAAGAGAACCATTTTGCTAGAATCACCTTGTGGAGGTGGCTCCCTAGGAGTCAAAATCTGTCTCTATAAACAAGCCTTGTTATAAGACAAGGGTAAATGCCAAGGCAGATAACCATCCGTAGACAGCTGTTCCTGGGTTCTTGCCCTTCATCAGTACAGAGTAGGATTTTGGCTGGCTGGGTGCAATGCCTTGGATATAGCTCGAGCAGGGTGCTGAATCTTTTTTAAGAGATCAGTCCTGTATGGAGAATTACTAAAAATGTTCCATGTTATGGAGACTTATTGGCAATGATAGAGGCTTCTCCTGAGAAAGAGAGCTTTCTTTAAAAGGTTCTCCGGGAATTTGGAAAATGAAAATACTTAAATATTACTTTAGTATAAATATATTCCCAAATACCTTTAATTAGTTATGATGGCTCGTTTTGTCTAGGGAGCAATCGTCCTATTAGTACACACAAAACCTGTCCTAATCACACAGGAAGACAAGTTACTTCAGAGCAGTGAGCCAAAGAGCTGCCTCATCTTCTTCTATGACCATGAATACAGTTTAATATCATCTTCAGCTAAACTCTGTAGAAATGGAGTTTATGAGGAGGCATGAAGTAGAGAGGGGGATGGTGTGGATGTGGATAATGAGCAGCAGAACTTGTATGCAGTCTCCATTACCACAGTCTGTCCTGACCATCCTCTCTATACTTCATGTCTACTCATGAACTCCATTCCCATAGAGATTTAGTTAAAGTTTTTATAATCTGTATTCAGGATCGTAACCTCTGACAAGCAAAGCAGAGAGGAGGATGAGGCAGCTCTTTACCTCAGTGCTCGGAAGTAACTTGTCCTGCTGTGTGATTAGGACAGGTTTTGAGCGAATTAATAGGACGGCAGCCATTTTGTTTTTACAAATGATTGCTCCCTAAACAAAATGAGCCATTATAAATAATGAAAGGTATATGGGAATATATTTGCAATAAAGTAATATTTAAGTATTTTCACTCTCTAAATTCCCGGAGAACCCCTTTAAAGAGGACCTATTACCACTCCTGACATGCCTGTTTTAATCTATTCTTATGACTATGTTGTGCCATTTGTTTATTATTTCTACTAGAAGTTATGAATGAATTGCTAGCAGTCTGCAGTAAGGGTACAGAGGGGTGGTAACCAGTTGGGGGGGGGGGGGGTGTACCTGCATAGTCTTTCTCTATCCAATCAGTGCTGCCATTTTCAGACTGTGCAGGTACCCCCCCCCCCCCAATTTATTACAAACCCTCTGTACCCTTACTGCAGACTGCTAGCAATTCAATCATAACTTCTAGTAGAAATAATAAAGGAATGGCATAGTATAGAGTCACAAGAATAGATGCTCCAGAATGGTTATTACATGGGGAACATAAGACGCTATTAAAACAGGCATGTCAGGAGTGGTGAAAAGTCCTCTTTAAAGGGAACCTGTCACCAGTTTTATGGTGTCCTAACTAAGGGCAACATAAATAAGTGACCGATTCTCTTAGCAAAATGCTGCGTCACTTTCTTTAATTAACCCAGTCAATCTGCCAACATCTTGTATTAAAAAGCTCCAGCTGATAATGATGAGTCATGAATATTCATGAGCTCCTGACTCTCCCCGCCTACCTGCTGCTGATTGACAGTTTTTTTCCATATGAATCAGCAGCAGGTGGGCGGGGGAGTGGCTATAGCTCTGAATTAAAAAAATGCTGGACTCACTGACATCACGCTGGACTCAAATCAGCTCATTAGCATGCGGCATCTTTGTGTGTATATTATGAGGTAACCATCTGTCACACCAGTAAGTGAATACATCTAAGGTAATTTTTAGTAGTTAATGATTGTATATAATTAGTTAGATTATAATCAAATATCCACATGACAGGATCCCTTTAAGCCTCATTCACATGTCAGTGTTTTGGTCAGTGATTGAGAGTAGGGATAAGCGAACTTGTGTATTAGTTTAAGCAGACTGTGATTGTCTATTGTTGTGATTTAGATGAAGATCAGATCACATTTTATGACCAATTTGTGCAGAAATCCACATCATTCCAAAGGGTTCACATACTTTTTCTTGCTACTGTATCTTATGTCTGTGGAGGCTCCAGTCCTGGTTTTGGCTCACAATTAGGGATAAGCGAACTTGTGTTTTCAAGTTCGGCGTACAAGGTTCGGATTATCTAAGAATTCTGTTATGGATTCAGCTACCATGGACCATAAGTTATGGTCCGTGGTAGAGGAATCCATAACAGAATTTTTTACTCTCAGATTTTGACTTTCCACTCAATTCAAATGCTAAAATCTGCATGCTGGTCAATTTCTAGGCAAAAAGAAAATTTCTGCAACATGTGGATGAGAACTGCTACTTTATCCTGCTGTGCATTTCCCATCTGCAAATCCAAATGGAAAGCATTTTTGTCTCATGTGGACCTAGCCAATTTCTCTCATTCTTTCGGGTAACGAATCAATTAGAAAATCCTCCAGTGCGCTCAGCTCCACACAGCTTTCCCAGATGCCTGAACTGGGAATGCATCTCTGTATAATTAGCTAGATTCTGGATAACCTACCAACAGGAAGTTACAAAAATTGTACCCATCCATTTCTGAGAAAGCTAGGTGACTACCAATGGTGGTAGTCACCTAGCTTTCTCAGAAATGGATGGGTACAATTTTTGTAACTTCCTGTTGGTAGAGGACTTATAATATGGCAACAGTCTGTGCCCACAGCCACTCCACTCCTCCTAGTGGACACAGTTGGCACTTTGCTCACTTGCTCCCAGTCTCTGGTTCTCCAGCGGTCCAGTTCCGCTGGCGCCCCCCTTCTCATGCCCAGTGGGCCAGGCTGCCAGAGTGGCGTTGATGGCCTCCCATGCAGTTTGATGCTTGCTTCTTCCTGGTACTTCCTCTCACTGGCTGTAGAGCTCATTCACGCTCCCTTTGGAGGGAGAAAGCAAGTCCATGTGCTCCTGATCCCTACGGCTCAGGATCCAGAGACCAATTGATCTCTGTGCAAGTTACTGCTTCTGCCACAGAAAAACTAGTAGAGAGACAGAAGGAAAGACAAGAACTCAGAATTTGCCTGGCCAAGCATAGGAGGCAGCAAGCAAAGCTGCTACTACAGCTATACAGACTTTGCTGCTTGTGAGGGATTACAGTTAAGACACCCATCACATTTAATGTCCTGGCCAGACAAGCCCCTAAGACCTGTATCCAGTAGTGGACACTACAGCCATTATTTCCAGCGGGCGGTGATCGGAACCCGGTGCCTGCTCAAATCATTCAGCAGGCACCTTGGCTAAATGGGCGGGGGGGTCCCGTGAAACCCCCGTGTCGGCGATCGTCGCAAACCGCAGGTCAATTCAGACCTGCGGTTTGCGGCAGCGTGTGGCGGTGCCATCGGGTCCCCATGCGGCTGTAGGGGGGACCCGATGGCATGGAAGGCAGCGCAATGCCTAAGGAAGGCATCGCGCTGCCTTCCGGTGACGAGCCTGTGAGATCCACCCCCCCGGAAGCTGTATGAGTAATACACACAGTATTACTTATACAGCCAATGCATTCCAATACAGAAGTATTGGAATGCATTGTAAAGGATTAGACCCCCAAAAGTTCAAGTCCCAAAGTGGGACAAAAAAGAAAAAAGTGAAAAAAAAAGTTGAAAAAATAAAGTTTCCCCCCCAAAAAATTTAAAGTTTCAAGTAAAAATAAACAAAAACGTAATTTTCCCCAAATAAAGTAAAAAAAAAAAAATTGGTAAAAAATAGGGGTGGGGGGGGGAAAGTATACATATTAGGTATCGCTGCGTCCATATCGACCGGCTCTATAAAAATATTACATGATCTAACCCCTCAGATGAACACCGTAAAAAATAAAAAATAAAAACTGTGCTAAATAAACCATTTTTTTTTCACCTTACATCACAAAAAGTACAACAGCAAGCGATCAAAAAGGCGTTTGCCCACCAAAATAGTACTAATCTAACCGTCACCTCATCCCGCAAAAAATGAGCCCCTACCTGAGAAAATCGCCCAAAAAAATATAAAAACTATGGCTCAGAATATGGAGACACTAAAACATAATTTTTTTTGTTTTAAAAAAGCTGTTAGTGTAAAACTTACATAAATTTAAAAAAAGTATACATATTTGGTATCGCCGCGTCCGTATCGACCGGCTCTATAAAAATATCACATGACCTAACCCCTCAGATGAACACCGTAAGAAATTTAAAATAAAAACTGTGCTAAATAAACCATTTTTTGTCACCTTACATCACAAAAAGTGTAATAGCAAGCGATCAAAAAGTCACATGCACCCCAAAATAGTGCCAATACAACCGTCATCTCATACCGCAAAAATCATACCCTACCCAAGGTAATTGCCCAAAAACTGAAAAAATTATGGCTCTCAGACTATGGAAACACTAAAACATGATTTTTTTTGCTTCAAAAATGAAATCATTGTGTAAAACTTACATAAATAGAAAAAAATAGTATACATATTAGGTATCGCCGCATCCGTGACAACCTGGTCTATAAAAATACCACATGATCTAACCTGTCAGATGAATGTTGTAAATAACAAAAAATAAAAACGGTGCCAAAACAGCTATTTCTTGTTATCTTGCCTATGTAGTTTCTAAAATGGGGCCACTTTTTTGGAGTTTCTACTCTAGGAGTGCATCAGGGGGGCTTCAAATGGGACATGGTGTAAAAAAGAAACAGTCCAGCAAAATCTGCCTTCCAAAAACCCTATGGCATTCCTTTCCTTCTGCGCCCTGCCGTGTGCCCGTACAGCTGTTTACGACCACATATGGGGTGTTTCTGTAAACTACAGAATCAGGGCCATAAATATTGAGTTTTGTTTGGCTGTTAACCCTTGCTTTGTTACTGGGAAAAATGGATTAAAATGGAAAATCTGCCAAAAAATTGAAATTCTGAAATTTCATCTCCATTTGCCAATAACTCTTGTGGAACACCTAAAGGGTTAACGACGTGAACCCTTGCTTTGTAACTGGAAGATTTTTTTTTAAAGGAAACCTGTCACCAGGATTTTGTGCATAGAGCTGGGGACATGGGCTGCTAGATGGCCGCTAGCACATCTGCAATACCCAGTCCCCATAGCTCTGTGTGCTTTTATTGTGTTAAACCTTTTTGATCAATATGCAAATGACCTGATATGGAGTCCTGTATCCGGAGATGAGTCCAGCGGAAAGGAGCCCAGCACCGCCCCGCGTCCTCCGAATCTCCTCCTTGCTGGCTGACGTCACAAAGCTGGAGCGCCGAAATCTCGCGATGCGTGAGCTAGCGCATGCGTAGTTCGTTCCCTGTGCTGATGACAGCACAGGGAATGAACATGATGCCGACACTGCGCATGCGCTAGCTCGCGCATCGCGAGATTTCGGCGCTCCAGCTCTGTGACGTCAGCCAGCAAGGAGGAGATTCGGAAGACGCGGGGCGGTGCTGGGCTCCTTTCCGCTTGACTCATCTCCGGATACAGGACTCATATCAGGTCATTTGCATATTGATCAAAAAGGTTTAACACAATAAAAGCGCAGAGATGTGCTAGCGGCCATCTAGCAGCCCATGTCCTCAGCTCTATGCACAAAATCCTGGTGACAGGTTCGCTTTAAATGGAAAATCTGCCAAAAAAGTGACATTTGGAAATTGTATCTCTATTTTCCATTAATTCTTGTGGAACACTTAAAGGGTTAACAAAGTTAGTAAAATCAGTTTTGAATACCTTGAGGGGTGTAGTTTAAAGAATGGGGTAATTTTTGGGTGGTTTCTATTATTTAAGCCTCGCAAAGTGACTTCAGACCTGAACTGGTCCCTAAAAATTGGGTTTTTGAAAATTTCTTCTAAACTTCTAAGCCTTGTAACATCCCCCAAAAATAAAATATCATTCCCAAAATGATCCAAGCATGAAGTAGACATATGGGGAATGTAAAGTAATAACTATTTTTGGAGGTATTACTATGTATTATAGAAGTAGAGAAATTGAAACTTGGAAATTTGCAATTTTTTACAAATTTTAGGTAATTAAAAATTATTTTTTTTTTACTTCATTTTCCCAGTGTCATGAAGTACAATATGTGACGAAAAAACTATCTCAGAATGGTCTGAATAAGTCAAAGCGTTTTAAAGTTATCACCACTTAAAGTGACACTGGTCAGATTTGCAAAAAATGGCCAAGTCCTTAAGGTGAAATAGGGCCGAGTCCTTAAGAAGGGTAAAGACCAGGGGCCACTTAGATAACACCCTTAGAAGTAGCCCCAAGACAAATGTGTTCAAGTGACCATGTAAATATCGCTTATATTTCCATGAACATACAATAACCTATATGATTCTCCAGTGTAGTGAACAGATATTTATTCTACGTGTGCACATTACTCAGAGCATCAATTACGGCAAACATCCTTATCTGATGCGACAGATGTTCCTGTTTAAAGGGCCGTCTGTCAGTCGCCCAGTTTCCATACGCCTTATTTTAGGTGGATTTAGACAGCCCGATGGAGCAGGCAATCCTTGGGAAGGGACTGTTTCTTCCCAATAACAGCTCGCTCCTCAGTGGAGGTAAGAGCTGCATGTGCATGTAGCATTGCATCAATCACTTCCACCGTATGGGGATGAGCTATGGGTACAGCCGTCGCTCATCCTCGTACAGATTCCTGGTTTCTGGGCTGCAGCTCGCTGTTCACACAGCACGATCTGCTGCCCAGAAACACAGATTGAGGTGAAAGATGAATGAGCATTTTGCTCGTTCATAAGGTGATCTGCGGCATCTCTTCACGGGCCGATTATCAGGAACAGGCCTTTGTACTAAGGTTTGTTCCTGATAATCTGCCCCACAATCGGGCAGTGTAAACCCGCCATTATATATACTTGGACCCCGCATACTATTTTGGATGAGTGCAAGTTTTCAGAAGGAAACCCTCTGCCTATGGGTTTGTTAATAAATGTGTCTTCTTGATAATTGGAGCAATAATCTGCCTGGCTCCTATACTGATGAAGGGTTCAGTTGCCCGAAATATTGCAAAATAAATGGAGTGCTGCAGTAGCTGGTCTGTGAACCCTCCTAGGCACCAGGGCCTGGGTGTGACTGCTACCTCCGCACCTCTATAGCTTTGCACCTAGTTAAGAGAAAGCTACCAAGTTTTGACTTGGCACCGAGTACGGATTTACAACTGCTGGGATAATGAGCTTCCAGTTTCCGAGGCGAACAGGTGATCTAGTGTCGCTGCTGCTGGCATACTGACATGGGACACGTCACGTAAGCACATATCTACACGTCACATCTATTGTGTATGGTCTGCTTTTGGCAGGACTGGCTGACCATCTAATGTGTATGGGTGGGCTTTTTTTTTTTTTTTAAACCAAACTTTTTTATTTTTGATTAATTTAAGACATATACATTGTATACAATCCAATGTTTACAGAGTTATTACATAAGTCCATTAACAAGCTTACTCAGGGTTGGTATGGGTGGGCTTTTTAACTCTCACCCTGAGGGCAGATGTTAGGGGAGATCAGGATCGGGCTGTTGGATTTCAACAGGTTCGGTCCTTTTGGTCTTAGGGCTCAGGCACACGAACATATGCTTTTTCCGTGTCCGTTCCATTTTATTGTGGCCCGTTTATAGGTTGAGAATTATGGCGTTAAAGTTTTTGCCCCACGCAACATGAAGGCTATGTGCTTTCCTGCCCCTGGCCACAAAGCTTTTAGCTACGCTCCTCTCTCCAACCAGGGCCGGCCTTTGGGGTGTGCGAGCTGTGCGGCCGCACAGGGCGCCATGGCAACAGGGGCGCCCTTAATACTTTATAGACGCCCTGCCTTTGTCACAACTTGCACGTTGATTCTAATCCGTCCTCAGGAGAGGATGTTTCTGCTGGGATTCAAACTCATGACCTTCTGTATCAGAGGCAAAGCACTTACCCGCACAGCTATAAGAGCTGCATAGCCAGCCACTGACAGAAAAAATATGAGACTTCCACTGTAGACTCTGTTATAGCTGTTATAGCCAGTGTACATCTATACACACCCAGCACTGATATATCTCAATATGACAAATGCCCCAGCACACTCAGCTTTGCTACATCTCTATATATGATAGCTGCCTCAGCACACCCAGCTCTGCTACATCTAATACACATGACAGCTGCCCCAGCACACTCAGCTCTACTATATCTCTAAATATGACAGCTGCCCCAGCACACCCAGCTCTGCTACATCTATACACATGACAGCTTTCCCTGCACACTCAGCTCTGCTATATCTATATATCTCTAAGTATTACTATACAGTAGATATATTTATATAGATATAGCAGAGCGGAGTGTGCTGGGGCAGCTGTCATGTGTATAGATGTAGCAGAGCTGGGTGTGCAGGGGCAGCTGTCATGTGTATAGATGTAGCAGTGCTGGGGCAGCTATCATATATAGAGATATAGCAGAGCTGAGTGCGCTGGGGCAGCTGTCATGTGTTATAGATGTAGTAGAGCTGGGTGTGCTGGGGCAGCTGTTATGTGTATAGATGTAGCAGAGCTGGGTGTGCTGGGGCAGCTGTCATATATAGAGATATAGCAGAGCTGAGTGCGCTGGGGCAGCTGTCATGTGTATGGATTTACACTAGCTATTAAAGCTTTAAACAAGTCTACAGTAGAAGTCTCATATTTCTTCAGTCAGTGGCTATGCAGCTCTTATAGCTGTGTGTTTAAGTGCCTTACCTCTGATACAGAAGGTCGTGGGTTCGAGTCCCTGCAGAAACTTTTCTGAAATACACAAGCACTGACTCCATATATGGACAAACAGCACTGGGACACAGGCCGTAAGAGGCCTGCATCACATCGCTGACATGGAGGTAAGTATAAATGTTTTTTTTAAATACCCGACTGTTACTGCCACATGAGGGGAGCGGGAGGCACTTGATACTGGCACATGGGGGAGGATGGTGGCACCTGATACCGGCACATAGGGGGGAGGAGAGAGGCACTTGATACTGGCACTTTTGAGGGGGAAGATGGCACTATGATACTGGGACATGGGGGGGGGGGGGGGAGAGGCACTTGATACTGGCACTTTTGGGGGGGGGCTCGAGATGGCACTATGATACTGGGACATGGGGGGGAGGAGAGAGGCACTTGATACTGGCACATTGGGGGGTTTGGCACTTGATACTTGCACATGGGGGGGTTGGCACTATGATACTGGGACATGTGGGGGGGAGGAGAGAGGCACTTGATACTGGCACATGATAGGGGGGCATCTATGGGGACACTTACTGGCACATTATTGGGGGGCATTATGGGGGTCCCTCTTTTACAGGCACATTATAAGGCCCTTAATCATACCCAGTGTCACCCATAGCCAGTCTCCTGCCCTTCTTAATCATACTTTGTCACCTTTGCCCAGCCCCCTGCCCCCCTTAATCATACCCAGTGTCACCCAGAGCCAGTCCCCTGCCCCCCTTAATCATACCCTGTCACCTTTACCAAGTCCCCTGCCCCCCTGCCCCCCTTAATCATACCCAGTGTCAACCAAAGCCAGTCCCCTGTCTAATTGAGGGGGCAGGGGACTGGGTAAGGGTGACACTGGGTATGATTAAGAAGGGCAGGGGACTAAGCAAAGGTGACAGGGTATGATTAAGGGGGGGCAGGGGACTGGCTCTGGGTGACACTGGATATGATTGTACTTGTTTGCACTTGGGAAGGGGGGGGGGCACAAGATTAGCTCGCACAGGGCGCCTGAACACCTAAGGCCAGCCCTGTCTCCAAATTATAGCAAAAGGCAATTTCTACTCTAAAGAACTTCAATAGATGCCATGTAAGGGTACATTTCTTCTGTCTGTGGCAGCTACAACACCTTTCTAGATGCCCTATTTTGTCCACTCAGGACCCCTGTTATCCAAACAGAGAGCTGCCTAATAAAGCAGCTGTTGCTCTGGTGGACTCAGGCCAGGGGAAGGGGGGTTTGAAAGCTGAACATCCCCTTTAAGATAATAAGAGAGAGAATTATTAAACTGGTGTAAAGCAGAACTGGCTCAATTGCCCATAGCAACCAATCAGATTTCACCTTTTATATTCCAAAGGCGCTCTGAAAACTATAAGGTGGAATCTGATTGGTTGCTTTAGTTTTCCTTTACATCAATTTTGATAAATCTCCCCCAATAATGTCTAACCTAAAATAATGGACTAATCTAATTAACAAGATCCAAAATAGAGCCAGACCCAATCCACAAGAGGAGCTGCACTCTCCAGCAATTTAATCATATGGACACTGTTCTGTCAGTCACTGGGGGAGATTTATCAAACTGGTGTAAAGTAGAACTGGTTTAGTTGTCCATAGCAACCAATCAGATCCCACCTTTCATTTTCCAAAGGAACTCTGAAAGATGAAAGGTGGAATCTGATTGGTTGTTATGGGCAACTAAGCCAGTTTTACTTTGCACCAGTCACATGAAAGGAACAGTTCCTGAAACAACCTAAGGGCGCATTCACATGACCGTAATTCTGGGTCTGCATCCGCTCCGCAATTTTGCGGAACGGGTGCGGATCCATTCATTTCAATAGGGACGCAAAAGATGTGGACAGCACACTGTGTGCTGTCTGCATCCGTTGTTCAGTCCTGGACAAGAATAGGCGTTTTCTATATAGCACGGGACATGTGCGGTCCGCAAAACGTGGAAAACACACACGGCTGGTATCCGCAATTTGCGGACCGCAAAACACTTACGGTCGTGTAAATGCACCCTAATAATGGGGCTTGGTCTCATATGCATCAAAATAGAAGCAGAATAGTGCACTTGTTTGGCCGGATGCCCTAAGACAAACTCAATGGACCCCATTAAAGTGGTCTTCTAACTGACCTAGTACGTGATTGAGGAAGGGGATCCGACACCAGGGACCCTGCTGAATAGCTGTTTTAGGAGGCCACAGCACTCCGGTGAGGGCCGCTGCCTCCTCACAGCTTATTAAGCACAGCGCCGTACATTGTATAGTGGCTGTGCTTGGTATTGCAGCTCAGCCACATTTATTTTGAGCTGCGCCTAGGCCATGTGACCGATGAACGTGACATCACTGGCCTAGGAAAAGCTGTGCTAAGGCTGTGGCCTCCTCAAACAGCTGATCAGAGGGGGTCCTGGGTGCCACCGATACTGTCCTGAGCATAGGTCTTCAGTATAATACAGTCAGAAAACCCCTTTTAAAATCAATCAGGACCATCCATCACTCTAAGGCCGAATGCACACGGCCGTGTTCCGTGGCCGAGAGCGGTCCGTGGTAACCCGGCCGGGATTCCTGCTCACAGCAGGAGCGCACGGTGTCATTGGTTGCTATGACGCCGTGCGCTTCATGCCGCCGCTGCACTACAGTAATACACTATACGAGTGTATTACTGTACAGCAGCGGCGGCATGAAGCGCATGGCGTCATAGCAACCAATGACACCGTGCGCTCCTGCTCTGAACAGGAATCCAGCCCGGCATACCACGGACCGCTCTCGGCCGCGGAACACGGCCGCGTGCATTCGGCCTTAGTTTCAGTTTTGTGCCGGATCTGGCATTTCTGTAGAACAATGGAAACAGCTAGCCTTACACATCATTTAATAGTAAAGGGGTTATCCAGGACTTGTGGTGGAGTTCATATTGACCTGGTCCCCGTCGCTGGGTTTCGGCTCCATTGCTCCTCGGCTGTCTCTGCAGCTCCGTGACACTCTGGCATCACCATCCTGTTAAAGGGCGCCACATGACTGCTGCAGCCAATCACTGGCCTCAGAGGTGACCTATTACCCATGCAGCACGTCACTGTGTCAACATTCCCCAATGGGTGACAGGTCACCTCTGCAGCCAATGATTGACTGCAGCAGTTATGGGCACTCGTTAACAGGATGTTGATGGCTGAGCATCGCGGAGCTGCAGAGATGCCCGGGGAGCAATGGAGCCGGAACCGCTGTGGTGGAGACCAGGTAAGTGTGAATCCCAACACAGGTCAGTAACTCTCTGGGGTCTTTTTAATTCTTGAATAATCCCCTTAATCTACCACTATACAGTGCAATATAATAATGCAATGTAATGCTACTATACTATAATATACTGTAGTGCAATCTAATATATATATATATATATATATATATATATACACTGCTCAAAAAAATAAAGGGAACACTTAAACAACACAATGTAACTCCAAGTCAATCACACTTCTGTGAAATCAAACTGTCCACTTAGGAAGCAACACTGAGTGACAATCAATTTCACATGCTGTTGTGCAAATGGGATAGACAACAGGTGGAAATTATAGGCAATTAGCAATACACCCCCAATAAAGGAGTGGTTCTGCACTTCTCAGTTCCTATGCTTCCTGGCTGATGTTTTGGTCACTTTTGAATGCTGGCGGTGCTTTCACTCTAGTGGTAGCATGAGACGGAGTCTACAACCCACACAAGTGGCTCAGGTAGTGCAGCTTATCCAGGATGGCACATCAATGCGAGCTGTGGCAAGAAGGTTTGCTGTGTCTGTCAGCGTAGTGTCTAGAGCATAGAGGCGCTACCAGGAGACAGGCCAGTACATCAGGAGACGTGGAGGAGGCCGTAGGAGGGCAACAACCCAGCAGCAGGACCGCTACCTCCGCCTTTGTGCAAGGAGGAACAGGAGGAGCACTGCCAGAGCCCTGCAAAATGACCTCCAGCAGGCCACAAATGTGCATGTGTCTGCTCAAACGGTCAGAAACAGACTCCATGAGGGTGATATGAGGGCCCGACGTCCACAGGTGGGGGTTGTGCTTACAGCCCAACACCGTGCAGGATGTTTGGCATTTGCCAGAGAACACCAAGATTGGCAAATTCGCCACTGGAGCCCTGTGCTCTTCACAGATGAAAGCAGGTTCACACTGAGCACATGTGACAGACGTGACAGAGTCTGGAGACGGCGTGGAGAACATTCTGCTGCCTGCAACATCCTCCAGCATGACCGGTTTGGCATTGGGTCAGTAATGGCGTGGGGTGGCATTTCTTTGGAGGGCCGCACAGCCCTCCATGTGCTCGCCAGAGGTAGCCTGACTGCCATTAGGTACCGAGATAGGTACCTCAGACCCCTTGTCAGACCATATGCTGGTGCGGTTGGCCCTGGGTTCCTCCTAATGCAAGACAATGCTAGACCTCATGTGGCTGGAGTGTGTCAGCAGTTCCTGCAAGACGAAGGCATTGATGCTATTGACCGGCCCGCCCTTTTCCCAGACCTTAATCCAATTGAGCATATCTGGGACATCATGTCTCGCTCTATCCACCAACGTCACGTTGCACCACAGACTGTCCAGGAGTTGGCAGATGCTTTAGTCCAGGTCTGGGAGGAGATCCCTCAGGAGACCGTCCGCCACCTCATCAGGAGCATGCACAGGCGTTGTAGGGAGGTCATACAGGCACGTGGAGGCCACACACACTACTGAGCCTCATTTTGACTTGTTTTAAGGACATTACATCAAAGTTGGATCAGCCTGTAGTGTGTTTTTCCACTTTAATTTTGAGTGTGACTCCAAATCCAGACCTCCATGGGTTGAAAAATTTGATTTCCATTTTTAAATTTTTGTGTGATTTTGTTGTCAGCACATTCAACTATGTAAAGAACAAAGTATTTCAGAAGAATATTAAATTAATTCAAATCTAGGATGTGTTTTTTTTTTGTGTTCCCTTTATTTTTTTGAGCAGTATATATATATATATATATATATATATATATATATATATATATATATATATATATATATATATATATATTAGCCAATACAAGCCTGCCAGCCTTTCACTTAAATCCTAACTGCCATACACACGGTCACATGTCCCTTATCCGCCAATAGAAGCTCGCAGGTCCTACTCCAAGTTGCCATAACAACTGATCACAGGTTTTAGCAGTTCGCAGGACCTGAAATATTCAGTCATATGACGGCACAACTACACTGCTACATGCATGGGGGGCAGGGGCCACTATTGAAAGGACGGTGGTCACCGTTAAAGGACCGGCCACTGTGAAAGTCACTGTTAAAGGGGTGGTCACCGGTAAAGGGGCGGCCATTGTGAAAGTCACTGCTATTTAATATAAAATTGCAATGAATAAATACCCCAGCAACGCCAGGTCATCAGCTAGTATTATTATAAAATATAAAAGATTATAATTGATATCACTAATGCAACTATTATAATATACTGTGTAGTATAAAACTGCTACAATAGATAATGCAGTGTAATATTTATATACTGTTACATACCATAATGCAAGGCACTGTATTATAATATTTTCTAATACAATGTAATATCTAGAAAATTATCTATTAGATATTACATTATTGTATATTACAAATAGAATATATAGCAGCTTTACATTGCATTCCATATTATACCACTGCTCTATATCATATTACAGTAGATCACTGCATAGTGTGGAATAATAATGCTATAATATTTTATGAAACATAACACTACTATGCTGCAATATCATTTAATGCAATATAATATAATAATGCTATAACATACTATTATAATAATGCAATATAATATAATAATGCTATAACATACTATTATAATAATGCAATATAATACTGCTATAATATCATTTAATGCAATATACTATTATAATGCTATGAAATATAATACTGCCATGCTGTAATATTTAGTGCAATACCCTATTATAATAATGCTATAATGTAACGGCTGGCAAAGTACTATTATATGCTATAATTAATACAGTGTGGTCCAAAATGCTATTATATAACACAGTGCACTGTACTATATTGATATAATGTAATATCTGGTATATTATTATTTAGTTTATTGGGTCACATTATATCACTTGAGCAGCATTACATGTCCTATTGCAGTGTGATAAATAATGCCATGTCACACCACTGCTCCTGTAATGATAACATCCTGTAGTACGGGCTCGTCCAATGCAGTAAGTAGGGTTGGTCCTGCTGGCCGAGGACACATCGCGGTGATGCCACACAGCCCACTCACCAGTGCAGCCGGTGGCAGGCACTGAAGGCCGCGGTGCGGGAGATCTGGATGACCCGGGGGGGCCGCTGCCTCACGACGTCTCCGTTCTGCATGCTGCGGTGCGGCGCTCTGCTCTGCTGCCCGGATCTCTCACACGGCAGGTGCACGTCAGGGGGATTGTCAGCAGCGCCGGGCTCTGATTGGCTCCCAGCAACTTCTCCTCACTGACGTCACTAGTTAACCCCATGTGGTGACGTAAAAACTGTAATGTAAAATCCCAGAGGTGTGCAGTCCCTGTCCTCCACAGATAGGACGGGTGCTTATTTACTTTAGGCAGACCTCCGCTCCCAAGTGTCCCTGTTTTGGACCCAAGTCCCTCTTTTCTACTTAAAGGGGTATTCCCATCTGAGACAATGGGGGCAAATCGCTAGGATATGTCCCCATTGTCTGATAGGTGCGGGTCTCTATATTGAGAACGGAGCGGGGAAGGTGGTGGCTGGAGGACCCCGGGTTTCACCAGGTTAGGCCACCGCCAAGCGCTCTCCTCATAGTAGTGAATGGGAACACACCACGCTTGCGCAGCCACGGCTTCTATTCATATCTATGGGGCCGATGGAAATAGCTGAACCAGCGCTCGGCTATTTTCGGCGGCCCCATAGAAATGAATGGAGGGCTGCACATGCGCAGTGCGCCCTCTGGGACTTTGCCGGCTGCTTTTATGAGATAGGTGCAGGTCCGCACCTATCGTACAATAGGGACATATCATAGCGATATGCCCTATTGTCTGAAATGGGAATACCCCTTTAAATGTCCCTCTTTTTTTTATCTAAGGCGGGGATGCCCAACCTGCGGCCCTCCAGCTGTTGCAAAACTTCAATTCCTAGCATGCCCTAACAGCTGTAGGCTGTCCAAGCATACTGGGAGTTAGGCCTCTGTCACACGGGCGTCGCGTGTGAGGGCCAGCTAAGATGCGGGTGCGTCGCAGGAAAATGTGCGATTTTTCCGCGCGAGTGAAAAGCGTTTTGCACGCGCGTGAGAAAAATCGTCATGTTTGGTACCCAAACTCGAACCCGGACTTCTTCACAGAAGTTCAGGTTTGGGTTAGGTGTTGTGTAGATTTTATTATTTTCCCTTATAACATGGTGATGGATCATGTGACGGACCATGTGACGAGCGCAGTGATGTCACCACAGGTCCTTTTCCTCCTGGTCATCAAAGAAGAAGACAGAAGAGAAGCCGGGCTGCGCAAACAAGTGGATGAGGCGAGTTAAATTATTTTTTATTTTATTTTTTAACCCCTCTATCCCTATTTTACTAAGCATTCCGTATTCAGAATGCTATTATTTCCCCTTATAACCATGTTATAAGGGAAAATAATAATGATCGGGTCCCCATCCCGATCATCTCCTAGCAACCGTGCGTGAAAATCGCACTGCATCCGCAATTGCTCGCGATTTTCACGCAGCCCCATTCACTTCTATGGGGCCTGCGTTGCGTGAAAAACGCACAATATAGAGCATGCTGCGATTTTCACGCAACGCACAAGTGATGCGTGAAAATCACCGCTCATCTGCACAGCCCCATTGAAATGAATGGGTCCGGATTCAACTCACGCATTGCATCCTCGCGGAAATCCCGCCCGTGTGTGAAAGAGGCCCTATAGTTTTATAACAGCTGGAGGGCCGCAGGTTGGGCATCCCTGATCTAAGGTATAGATTTGATTGATCCAGAAAGTGTTGGTCTGGTTCCACTCTGCATATTATAGCCCGTCTTGTATATTATTTCATTATTTGATGCAATTTGGATTTTAGACATTTTTGTATTCAGATTATTTTTTGCCCTATTGTGCACTAAGAAAACTATTAAGGCTACTTTCACACTAGCGTTCGGGTGTCCGCTCGTGCGCACCGTTTGAAGGGGCTCACGAGCGGTCCCGAACGCATCCGTCTGGCCCCAATGCATTCTCAATGGAGGCGGATCCGCTGAGAATGCATCCGCCTGCCAGCGCTCAGCCTCCGCTCCGCTCAGTGAGCGGACACCTGAACGCTGCTTGCAGCGTTCGGTTGTCCGCCTGGCCGTGCGGAGGCGAGCGGATCCGTCCAGACTTACAATGTAAGTCAATGGGGACGGATCCGCTTGAAAATGACACAATATGGCTCAATCTTCAAACGGATCCGTTCCCCATTGACTTTCAATGTAAAGTCTGAACGGATCCGCTCAGGCTACTTTCACACTTAGAAAATTTTCTAAGTTTTAATGCAGACGCATCCGTTCTGAACGGATGCGAACGTCTGCATTATCGGAGCGGATCCGTCTGATGAAACATCAGACGGATCCGCTCCGAACGCTAGTGTGAAAGTAGCCTAAAGTGTATACAGTCGTGGCCAAAAGTTTTGAGAATGACACAAATATTAGTTTTCACAAAGTTTGCTGCTAAACTGCTTTTAGATCTTTGTTTCAGTTGTTTCTGTGATGTAGTGAAATATAATTACACGCACTTCATACGTTTCAAAGGCTTTTATCGACAATTACATGACATTTATGCAAAGAGTCAGTATTTGCAGTGTTGGCCCTTCTTTTTCAGGACCTCTGCAATTCGACTGGGCATGCTCTCAATCAACTTCTGGGCCAATTCCTGACTGATAGCAACCCATTCTTTCATAATCACTTCTTGGAGTTTGTCAGAATTAGTGGGTTTTTGTTTGTCCACCCGCCTCTTGAGGATTGACCACAAGTTCTCAATTGGATTAAGATCTGGGGAGTTTCCAGGCCATGGACCCAAAATGTCAATTGTTGGAAGAAGTTGCTGTTGGAGGGTGTTTTGGTCCCATTCTTTATTCATTGCTGTGTTTTTGGGCAAAATTGTGAGTGAGCCCACTCCCTTGGATGAGAAGCAACCCCACACATGAATGGTCTCAGGATGCTTTACTGTTGGCATGACACAGGACTGATGGTAGCGCTCACCTTTTCTTCTCCGGACAAGCCTTTTTCCAGATGCCCCAAACAATCGGAAAGAGGCTTCATCGGAGAATATGACTTTTTTTTTTTGGAGAGAAGTGGCTTCTTTGCTGCCCTTCTTGACACCAGGCCATCTTCCAAAAGTCTTCCCCTCACTGTGCGTGCAGATGCGCTCACACCTGCCTGCTGCCATTCCTGAGCAAGCTCTGCACTGGTGGCACTCCGATCCCGCAGCTGAATCCTCTTTAGGAGACGATCCTGGCGCTTGCTGTACTTTCTTGGATGCCCTGAAGCCTTCTTAACAAGAATTGAACCTCTTTCCTTGAAGTTCTTGATGATCCTATAAATTGTTGATTGAGGTGCAATCTTAGTAGCCACAATATCCTTGCCTGTAAAGCCATTTTTATGCAACGCAATGATGGCTGCACGCGTTTCTTTGCAGGTCACCATGGTTAACAATGGAAGAACAATGATTTCAAGCATCACCCTCCTTTTAACATGTCAAGTCTGCCATTTTAACCCAATCAGCCTGACATAATGATCTCCAGCCTTGTGCTCGTCAGCATTCTCACCTGAGTTAACAAGACGATTACTAAAATGATCTCAGCAGGTCCTTTAATGGCAGCAATGAAATGCAGTGGAAAGGTTTTTTTGGGATTAAGTTAATTTTCATGGCAAAGAAGGACTATGCAATTCATCTAATCACTCTTCATAACATTCTGGAGTATATGCAAATTGCTATTCTAAAAATTTAAAGGGAACCTGTCACCTCAAAATCGCATATAAAACTGCCAGCATTACCTTATAGTAGCCCCCAGTCTGTTATTAATGATGTGTTTGATCCGGTAATCTGATGCTCCATACATGCCAAAAACGATGTTTTAATCGCCGTCAGCGCTATCTCGCCGGTCAGTTTGAAGTCAAGGGGGCAGCGGCCTCCTTGCTGCAAGTCAAGATAAGCACGCCCCTTAACCGTCCCCTCTTCTGTGTGATTGACATCCTGCAGTGCGGCCGGGAATCGCATTAGTCTCGCGCATGCGCGGTGTGCTGATGAAACCCGGCTAACTGCGGGAGCCGGGATCGCGCAGTAACAAGGAGCGCACCGCGCATGCGTGAGACTAATGCGATCCCTGGCCGCACTGCAGGATGTCAATCACACAGAAGAGGGGACGGTTAGGGGGCGTGCTTATCTTGACTTGCAGCAAGGAGGCCGCTGCCCCCTTGACTTCAAACTGACCGGCGAGATAGCGCTGACGGCGATTAAAACATCGTTTTTGGCATGTATGGAGCATCAGATTACCGGATCAAACACATCATTAATAACAGACTGGGGGCTACTATAAGGTAATGCTGGCAGTTTTATATGCGATTTTGAGGTGACAGGTTCCCTTTAAGCAGCAACTTTTCCAATTTCCAATATTTATGTCATTCTCAAAACTTTTGGCCACGACTGTAGATACATGAAAAATGGACTTTCACACAATAAACCATAAGCATCCCTCTTTAACCCTCCAAAAGGTTGGAAGGTATGTTTAGGCCTTCTCTGTTGCCCTATTGTAAGTAAAAAATATTTTACATTTTTCAAACCAGCACCTGGATCTGAATACTTTTGCAATCGCATGTAATTAAAAATGTCTTCACTGAAATCTATCTGTATAGCGCCACCTTCTGTTTGCTCTTTTTCAAAATTCTTTGTCCAGCTCACTAAGGTGGACTGCATATGCTCAGTTCTGTCCCTCAACAGCAGAAAGGACACACCCTCTTTGAAAGGACACGCCCCTGCGCTGCTTGATATAAACCTAGCAGACCAATAAATGGGGAGATCTCTGGATCCATGTGAGGCACAGGGCTGGTTCTAGCTTTGTTAGAAGGAGATCTGATCTTCATTTCTTACATTATCCATGGGATAACCCCTTTAAGTTTGTGTTATGAGAGACCAGCAGGGCTGCATTTGGAACGAGGCGTGATGAGTAGCCGGTTGCAATTACATCATTGCTACCTCTAGGTGGCGCCAGGCCCGTCGCTAACAGACAGGCAAAACAAGCAATTGCTTGGGGCCCCGAGCTGGCCCGGGGCCCCAAGCAGAGCCGTTTTTTTTTTTTTAATTTCCACACACACTACACACAGGCAGCCAGGCCCGAGCCGCGGACCACCCGCCCACTACACTAGACTAGTTTAGTGGGCGGGACGCGGGCGGTCCGAGGCTCGGGCCTGGCTGGGGAGGAGTCAGGACTGGAGCAGGGTGCACGCAGGGCCCGGCCGACACAGAGGCTGAGAGGCTCCAGCCAGGCCACTGAGAACTCAGAAGATCCGATAGTATATTCTAAGAATATACCATCGGATCTGAGTTTTCACGAGCTCAGTGAGATTGTAAGAACTCAAATCCGATGGTATATTCTAACCCCCAGGCGTTCCCATGGTGACAGGGACGCTTGCCTGGGGGTTAGAATATACAGGGCCACGCCGCTCACAGCAGTATATTTATAAACTAATCAGTAACTACTTTAACTTTAATCATTGCTCATTGCTGAGCTCTTTACTTGGATTTTTTTGATATCTTACTCTGTAGGCTCCTCCGGTAACAGCAGGCAGTGCGGGGGGCGGCGCTCACTCACTGATGTCACGCGCCTGCTCCTCCCACTAGGCGGCGCAGGCGCGTGACGTCAGTGAGTGAGCGCCGCCCCCCGCACTGCTTGCTGTTACCGGAGGAGCCTACAGAGTAAGATATCAAAAAAATCCAAGTAAAGAGCTCAGCAATGAGCAATGATTAAAGTTAAAGTAGTTACTGATTAGTTTATAATTATACTGCTGTGAGCGGCGTGGAGGGGGATCTGTGGATGGCACTGTTTAGGGGGGGATCTGTGTATGGCACTGTTATGAGGGGGGGGGATCTGTGGATGGCACTGTTTAGGGGGGGATCTATGGATTGCACTGTTTAGGGGGGGATCTGTGGATGGCACTGTTATGAGGGGGGGGATCTGTGGATGGCACTGTTTAGGGGGGATCTGTGGATGGCACTGTTTAGGGGGGGATCTGTGGGTGAACTTAAACTGTATGGCTATACTGTGGTTCCTGTAGGCTTTGCGTGCGTAAGGTGGGGAGGGCCTGGAGGGGGGGGCCTCCATGTCTATTTTGCTTGGGGCCCCCAAATTCCTTCAAACGGCCCTGGGTGGCGCAATGATAACATCACGTACACCTACATCCCAGGCCCCGGAGTCCAGTAAAAACTGATTTCTTATGCCATCCTAGAGGCGAGAACCATGCATACCCCCTTACATGCAGCACCAACAGGTGACTAAGTTGGTCCCTAAAGAGCAGGGAGATCCATTGTATTTGCCATTACATTGACCCACAGGGGAGGCAAGGAAGATGGGAGGGGTGCTTGTGGCTATACTGGTGGTTGTAGTACTCTCAGTTCACATTGGCAATTCTTACCCTGTCTCTGGACCATGCAGTGAATGGAGGGCATATTCTTTCATCCCTTGGAGAACTCCCTGGAGCTGGTATTATATGGGGTGCCTTTGATATAGGGGGCATTCACACGCCAAAATGCGGACCTGCAAAATAGGGATGACGTCCATGTGATGTCCTTGTTGCACCCACTGTTTTTTTTAACCCATTGACTTCAATAGGTCTGTGGTCCGGAATTTGCCGCCTGGTATAGGACATGTTTTATCTCTTTGCAGAACGGACATAAGGACGGTCAGTTGGAGCCTATAAATCCCTATGTTGGGAGCTCCCTCTCGTGGCAGGCAGAGGCAAATAGGGAGCAGGGCATCTGGAGCTCCTGTAAGAGTGCCATACATATTAAGGGTCCATTCACACGTCCGTGAGTGCTTTGCGGTCCACAAATTGTGGATCCGCAAAACACGGATGCTGTCCATGAGCTTTCCACATTTTGCGGACCACACATGGCTAGAAATGTCTAGAATAGGACATGCTCAATATTTTTTGCGGGGCCGCGGAACGTAACTGTCCGCATCTTTTGCGGCCCCTATTGAAATGAATGATACAGACCCAGAACTACCGACGTGTGAATGGACCCTTCGATTAAGTAAAATTCCCCAGCATCACCCTAACCCATAGCGTCGTTAACCCTTTAGGTGTTCCACAAGAATTAATGGAAAATAGAGATACAATTTCAAAATTTCACTTTTTTGGCAGATTTTCCATTTAAAAAAAAATATTCTGGTCACATGGCAGGGCGCAGAATTTCCTTCTGCGCCCTGCCGTATGACCGGAAAAAAATTATTAAAATGGAAAATCTGCCAAAAAAGTGAAATTTTGAAATTGTATCTCTATTTTCCATTAATTCTTGTGGAACACCTAAAGGGTTAACGACGTTTGTAAAATTCCCGTAATGCCATACGGTTTTTGACACCATGTCCCATTTGAAGCCCCCTGATGCACCCCTAGAGTAGAAACTCCAAAAAAGTGGCCCCATTTTAGAAACTACGGGATAGGGTGGCAGTATTGTGGGTACTAGTTTAGGGTACATATGATTTTTGGTTGCTCTATATTATACTTTTTGTGAGGCAAGATAACAAGAAATAGCTGTTTTGGCACCGTTTTTATTTTTTGTTATTTACAACATTCATCTGATAGGTTAGATCATGTGATATTTTTATAGACCAGGTTGTCACAGATGCGGCTATACCTAATATGTATACTTTTTTTTTATTTATGTAAGTTTTACACAATGATTTCATTTTTGAAGCAAAAAAAATCATGTTTTAGTGTTTCCATCGTCTGAGAGCCATAATTTTTTCATTTTTTGGGCGATTACCTTGGGTAGGGTATGATTTTTGCGGGATGAGATGACGGTTTTATTGGCACTATTTTGGGGTGCATGTGACTTTTTGATCGCTTGCTATTACACTTTTTGTGATGTAAGGTGACAAAAAATGGTTTATTTAGCACAGTTTTTATTTTAATTTTTTTACGGTGTTCATCTGAGGGGTTAGGTTATGTGATATTTTTATAGAGCCGGTCGATACGGACGCGTCGATACCTAATATGTATACTTTTTCCCCCCCCTATTTCTTACCAATTTTTTTTACTTTATTTGGGGAAAATGACGTTTTTGTTTATTTTTTCTTGAAACTTAATTTTTTGGGGGGAAAACTTTATTTTTTCAACTTCTTTTTTCACTTAATTTTTTTATCCCACTTTGGGACTTGAACTTTTGGGGGTATAATCCTTTACAATGCATTCCAATACTTCTGTATTGGAATGCATTGGCTGTATGAGTAATACTGTGTGTATTACTCATACAGCTTCCGGCCTGTGAGATCCAGGGGGCTGGATCTCACAGGCTCTTCACTGGAAGGCAGCGCAATGCCTTCCTTAGACATCGCGCTGCCTTCCATGCCATCGGGTCCCCCCCACAGCCCCATGGGGACCCGATGGCACCTCCGCCAGCCGCCGCCGCACAATAAAAAGCCGCAAACCGCAGGTCTGAATTGACCTGCGGTTTGCGGCGATCGCGGACACGGGGGGGTTACGAGACCCCCCCGGGCATTTAGCCTAGGTGCCTGCTCAATGATTTGAGCAGGAATCAGGTTCCGATCACCGCCCGCCGGGCGGCGGTGATCGGAACTATACATGACGTACCGGTACGTCATGGGTCCTTAAAGGGACACTGACAGGCCCAAAAAGCATATTTAGGTATATATATATGACAGTACAGGTCTTATAAAGTGTATTAGAATCATCTAAGTATCCCCCCTGTCCACCTTATAAATACAGTAAAATGAAGTTTTATAACCTGCTTGAATCGTGTTCAATCTGCCCAAGGGGCGGCGTTTCATCTCCACTTGCGCCCAGTCAGCCTCTCCCCAACTGCCGTTTGAAGTGCCGCCCAGCTCATCAATATTCACTTCGCTGGGCGGCTACTAGTGTCCCCGACGCAAGATCCGGCGCATGCCCAATACAATACTATGGGCATCGGCCCCCGGCTCATCTTCAGCGCATGCGCCCGGCACCCTCACTGGCCGGGATCACATCGCGCCTGCGCACAGTCTGATTCTCAGAGGCCGATGCAGCCTCTGCTTTATGCGCATGCGTCGGGCACAGTTCATAGCAGCGCTTCAGAGCGCTGCTCTGTTATATCTCAAAAGGGGTTAATTGCGCATGCGCCGGATCTTACGTCGGGGACACTAGTAGCCGCCCAGCGAAGTGAATATTGATGAGCTGGGTGGCGCTTCAAACGGCAGTTGGGGAGAGGCTGGCTGGGCGCAAGTGGAGATGAAACGCCGCCCCTTGGGCAGATTGAACACGATTCAAGCAGGTTATAAAACTTCATTTTACTGTATTTATAAGGTGGACAGGGGGGATACTTAGATGATTCTAATACACTTATAAGACCTGTACTGTCATATATATACCTAAATATGCTTTTTGGGCCTGTCAGTGTCCCTTTAAGGACTCGGGATCCATGCCGTACCGGTACGTCATGGCTCCCTAAGGGGTTAATGTACCTGAGCCTCCGTGATATTCCACTATTGACATTTTGCTCAGGGAATGGACTCATGCCCTGTGAGCCTCCGGTAAGATTGTTGTTGGGTCTCATTATGGACTATCCTGGTTTTGACTGTTCGCTGTGCCAGGTCAGTGCCCCAGAACACCAGTCTTCAAAGGAAAACTATGTCCTCTTGTCACCTACTGTCACATTTTGATGTTGCCTGAGATATTTGTGCCTAACCCATTTCTCTTGCAGTCAAAGAAGTACGAGAATGGGGTTATGGTTTTGTTTTCTATGCATGCATGCTTTCTCTGTTTTTATGTATTTCAGGACGAAAACATTGAGTCAAAAATGTGTCGAGGGCAAAACAGATTAAACTAGGGGGTTATGCAGTGTCCCACAAGTGAACGTGGGGACTGCCAAGTTGTTGTATTGTATACTGCATATATTTGCTTCTTAATCCCTGTTAACAGGCTGGTAAGGTACAGTACATACATTTCACCACTGGATGGGGATAGCACTAGGATATATATACCTCAGTTTTCAGGCCTAGTTAGTCAGTTGAGAGGAAGAGTAGGAGTTGGAGTGCAGCTGCTAGCTGTATTTAATGGAAGCCAATTCAAGGGAAAAAGAGTGGATAAAGACACAAAGGATAACAGCCATTTTATCAGGCTTTAAGGACCTTTGGATTCAAGGTGAAGGACCTATTAGCTTCCGGCAGCCTCACCATTAAAGAGCTGGAGAAAACAGAACCAGTCAAAGAGCTGAATATCAGTGAGTACATAACTAACTACCCTAGCCTGACACATTACCACCAGCACAGCCTGTTACTGGGATTAATCACATCCAACTTGCATGTGTATCAGAGACTGCTTTATTACTGAATGTAAACTGTTATCAAGAACCTGGTTATAGTAAAGCTCTCAGTTGGATTTAAACCTGCCTCGTTCTTCTAACTTCATACCACCACCATTCTCAACATTTTGCACCATCAAGGTGCTGGCGTCACGACACTACCCAAGTCAATGGCCCAGCCGCACAAGCACTCAGAAGCCCAAGCACTCAGAAACTCCCCTTCACTGCACTGCTGGCCCAGGGAGGCGTCTGCTAAACCGTGAGTAACCAATGAACTGTTTGTACACTTTGGCCCACCGTGAACCTTGCGCGTTCTACCCCTGCGGACTGGCACGTTGCAATAATGGTGTGCAGCTATTTTCTTTTTTATCAATCATGTTTGCTTGATGGATATGCACCTGTGATTCTGAATGTTCTAGTCAAAATTTTCTTGTAGCTCCACTCTTATGGGCTGAATGGGTGAAGAAAGGGCTATGTCCTGGTTCAGCTCTGCACCCGGACGACCCCTTTAAGTTTATAGTGTGGAGGGATCCCAGACCCTAAGGAGGGATCTACATGGTCTAAAATTACATTGCACTGCACAAATTTGTGCTATCAGAGTGGCACAGAATAAAATTTTCGGTAACAGAACATGTTAGCTAGGAATGATAAATTTGGGTCCATTTGGTGGAGCGATTTGTCTGGTAATACTGTTGTAGTTCCAACTATAAACAATTGCAATAACGACTCAGACTACCGTAATTATTTCTCTAAAAGGACCTATTAGCTATGATGAATTTGGGTCAAGTTGGGGGAAATGATTTGTGTGGTTCATTCCAATAACCAATGACACTCCTCCCATATGGCAATAATCCATCTGCCATGTGAGGAATTTGTTATGTATTTGAACGATAATAATGATATGAATATAAAGTTCACTATCAATTTTGGGGGTACTACCCTCGAGTTTTTGGATGTGGCTGTCTGGGTGACTGGTGGGGGGGCTGGTCACGGAGGTCTATCGTAAGCCCACGGTGACCAACTCCTTACTGCATTACGACAGCTTTCATCCCCATAGTGTAAAGGAATCAGTACCATATGGACAATTTGTGAGATTAAGGCTACATGCACTCAACCAAATGGACAAGAATAGGACAGGTTATTTTTTTTTGCGGACCACGGAACGGAGCAACGGATGCGGACCAAAACAACATTTGTGTGCACGAGGCCTAAGGAGGATTAACAAGACTGAGGAGGGTGACAGTAAACAAACCTTAGATCTGAAGGTAAGCCTTTTAGATAGGGGTTAGCCAGAGAAAATCTTGGAGAGAGCCATGGCGAAAGCATGGGAATATGAACAGAGTGAATTATTTAAAAAATCAAAAAATATGTTAAAAATAAAGGTTTGCATTCTCCTTTAAATTCAGCCCTGAAGCAGAACTCGTAAAAAAAAAAAAATTTTTATAAATGGGACATACTAAAAGATGAGACCAGTTTATCGGAGTATGTAGAACAAAGACCCTTAATATCCTTTAGAAGAAATCATACTATCAAAGACAAGTTAGTGAGTAGTCGGTATGTAGAAGAGAAGAGTAAGAATTGGCTAGATCGAGAGGTAATTATAAATGTGAGACCTGCTCCTTTTGCAAACAGAACCTTCACGGAAAAACCCTGGAATTTGGGGGCATACATCACAAAGTGACACAATTGAGTACATGTAGAAGTACATACGTAGTCTATATAGTACTATGCCAATGTGGGCGTTTTTTTACATAGGCAAAACAATTAGATGTATGTACGAGAGATTTAGAGAGCATGTTAATTTAGTCAGGACAGGGAACGGTTGCCCAAGAACATGTGAGGCGAGAGCATAGAGGTGATTCCAAGTCCCTCAGGTTTGCAGGCATTGAACTGGTACCAAATCCACCACAAGGGGGCGATAGACATCACCTCCTATTACAAAAAGAAGCTAAGTGGATCATAAGTGCGAGAGCGATGGGCCCTCTGGGTTTTAATGACAGGAACGATCTGAGTGTATTTATATAAGGAAAAGATTGTCTTTGTTTTTGCTATATATTGCTGTTGTTTTAAGTTGATCTTAACAGATGTCTATACTAGTAAGCATCCCGGGTTGACATGGCAACTCTAAGGCCTCTTTCACACGGGCGAGATTCACGGGCGGGTGCAATGCGTGAGGTGAATGCATTACACCCGTACTGAATCCCGACCTATTCATTTCTATGGGGCTGTGCACATGAGCGGTGATTTTCACTTGTGCGTTGCGTGAAAATCGCAGCATGCGCAAGCAAGTGCGGATGCGGTGCGATTTTCACGAATGGTTGCTAGGAGACGATTGGGATGGGGACCCGATCATTATTATTTTCCCTTATAACACGTCACCACAGGTCCTTTTCCACCTGGGAAGCTCGCCTGCTACTGTTTTTCACTCACTGCGCCTAATACTAAAATGGACGGCGCAGGAGTGGGATTTGCGGGGCATGGAGGAGAAGTATCACTGTGTTATCTGTGGTGTTACATAGCACTGCAGGTGTCATCTACTACATTATCTGTACTCAGACATGCAGGTGACATCTACTACTAGGCTCTGAGGCCTGCCATAGTGAAGTTCCTATGCTTGATAGGAAGGCAGCAATTCTTTCATAGACTGGAATGGGAGAAGTGATAAGATGATTGCATGATAAAGACCCCTAACAATAAGTGTAAAAAAAAAAAAGGTATAAAATAAAAATTAAATATTGAAATCACCATCATTTTACAAAAATAATAATGGCCGATTCACAATTTTTTGCAACAAAAACATAAAAAAAAGTGAACAAAAAATTCATACACACCCCATGGTATCAAAGGAAAATACAGATTGCCCTTAAAAAAAATGAGCCTTCACATAGCTTCACAGAGGAAAATATAAAAAAGTTAAGAAAATAAAAAAATGGACAGTTGCTGCCCCAGGAAGTAGTTAATATTGTATTTTTATATTAATATTTATATTTATATGCCATATTTTTTGTGCTATAAATCGCAGTTTTATCCCCCAAAGTGGGGGAAAAATATTAGTGCGTCTTATAGGGTGAATACTCTCATTATAGAAGTGCTCATTAGTCCAGAAGGACCGGGGAGCGGTTAATGTAGCACTCCTGTGCAGGCTCTGCATTTAGCGCTCCCTGGTCTTCTCCTGCAGGTGCCGCACTATGCTGTGACCTGCACACAGCGTGAAGAAGTAGGCGCGCTCTGTGACCTCATGCTGTGCGACGTGGTGTCAATGGATGCTCTAAGATATTTCGTTTTTCCGACATCCCTGTATTCACTTTGTTGGGGGTTCAGGTGGTAATAGGGCTTTCCAGCAGCAGACCTCTTGTTTTCAACCATAGGGTACAACCCCAATGTGCGAATATTTTATTTTAAAGGCTGTATGGTTTGCAGGGGCCAACAATGCCTATAAGCCTGGGGCCATAGGACAATATTGTCAGAAATTTTTGAAACACAGTTTACAGAAATTCTGTATTTTTTAAAAAATAGATCTATAACGTCCAATTTCTCTTTTTTATTGGAATAACTTTATGTAACCACCATATCACTTTATAGAGGACGATTCTGCTAAATCCTCAAAATCTCAGCTGACATACCAGTATGAATAGAGCCATGGCTTCTTGATTATGGTTATCACACTTACTACACAAAACCAGGTCTATATTATGCATCCACTGGTTTGACACACATAATATGGAGAAAAAAAATTATTTATTTGGTTCTTTAAAAGTTTCCTCTCCATAAATGATGTTATACAATACAGTGTCTGTCTTTATGGTGCTGAATGTCTTAAACATACCAGTAGTAAGAGCACTTGTATCTTGTATGATGTCTGAGGAAGAGAATCCAGACAACTTCAGAGAAAGCATCAGGCATGAATATAGTTGTTAATGTCCCAGAACAACAGTGGCAATCAACACAATAATAGCTTGTACAGCTGAGCTATTTCTGCCGACTCTCACATACACATTGTGTATGGTTTGGCCAAGCAAATATGTGTTTTCAATGGAGAGAGAAGAAAGATGCTGCCACACGCCTCTGACCCGATCCAATGCTTCTCTACCGCAACAGATGATTGTTACAGCAGTGGGTGTAGAACCACTGTGTCAAGCAACAGATTTGACTTTGGGCTACTCTAAGGGCGTTATCCTGGCAGTCCCCTGGTCTTCACCCTTTTCACTGCAGGGGAACTGCCAGGCCGCTACCTCCTGGAATAGTCTCTGTCTGACTGACAGCTGACCCACAGGGTTCAGAGACACCAGTGCCGAGCACCGAAGGGTCAGGATAAATCATAGTCAGGGACAGGTCAGGGCGTGTTGCAAAGGGTCAATATAGAGGTCAGGCATAGGTCAGGTCAGCCAGAAGATTGTCACTAGAGATGAGCGAATCAAAGTTGACGAAGTGGAATTCGATCCGAATTTCAGGAAAAATTCTATTCGCAACGAATGCAAATTTCCTCGTGCTTCCTGGTAATGAATTGCAATTTCCTAAAATGACGGCTACACGTGTGAGGACTGAGGACATGGGGCAAGGAACTCTAGGAAGGCGGGATCACCCAGATTCACATGCCTGCATGCAGCCAATCAGCAGCCAGCCCTGTGATGTCACAGCCCTATAAATACGGCAGCCATTTTAGATTTTGCCATTTTCCAGCGTTCAGAGTGCAGGGACAGACTTGTGAAGGTGCTAGGGACACCAAGAAAAAAAATACAGAAAAAACGATTTACAAGTGCAGGGAAAGGATAGGAATAATTTCACAGCATCTTAGTGCAGGGAGAGACGTCAGAAGGTGCTAAGGACATTGATAGGAAAGTGATTTACAAGTGCAGGGAAATATTATTTGGGGATCCAAATTGTCATTAGACAGCTCTGTCATTCAAGCTTTTTGTTATTGGGCTGCAAGTGTTATGTTGAAAAGCCTTTAGTGGTTTATATCTTAGTATCTTATTCAGTACGACAAGAGAAATATATACACATTTCTCTTCTGCAGTTATTTCTGTTGAAAGCGATAGGGGCATATTTCAGTACAACAAGAAAAATATATACGCACTGCACTGTTGCAGTTATTTCTGGTGAAAGCGTATAGGGGCGTAGTTCAGTACTACAAGAAAAATATATACACACTTCACTCTTTAAGTTTGTTTTGGTCAAAGAGTATAGTGGCCTATTTCAGTCCAACAAGATAAATATATTCTCAGTTCACTTCTGCAGTTATTTCTGTTGAAAGCATATATGGGCGTATTACAGTAAAAAAAGAAAAATATATGCGCAATGCACTGTTGTAGTTATTTCTGTAGAAAGTGTATAGGGGCATATTTTAGTACAACAAGAAAAATATATACACACTGCACTGCTGCAGTTATTTCTGTCGAAAGCGTATAGGGGCATATTTCAGTACTACAAGAAAAATATATACGCACCAAGTTTTTTTGGTGAAATTGTCAGGGCCATTTTTATGCGTCTTAAAGGGAAACTGTAAAAATTGTGTCCTGCTGGAGCCTAGAACATTTTTATTTTAGACCACAGGAGTACAGGTCCCAAACATTAGGCATTCACCGGACAAAAAACATCAAGTGATTATGTGGCTGTAGGTATATTAGACAGTCATTGGATATCTATTTTACTGCAAGCCAGTGGAGTGCAGGCCCCAAACATTAGGCATTCACCGGACAGAAAACATCAAGTGATAATGTGGCTGAAGGTATATTAGACAGTCAATGAATATCAATTTTACTGCAGGCCAGTGGACTACAGGATCCAAAAATTATTCATTCACCATACAGAAAGAAACAATTGATAATGTGGCTGTAAGTACATTAGGTGGTCACTGTAGCGGAGGGGTAGCACGATCCACAAGGTCTCCGCTGGTAGACAGGAAAAGCAGGCAATGATCCAAATAGGCCGGTACAGCATACAATCCTTCCCTCCCAAGAACTGTAACGGAACGCCTAGCACCCCGACCGGGTACCTCCGTCGATGGATGCTCCTAGTGCTTCCAGAGGACTCCAAGCACTCCACTTGACCCCGTCAGCACTGCAGACCCCACGAACCGCCGAAGCTTGGTGGATGTCTCGCTGTCTCCTACCCACCCTGGACCTATGACAAGGCTCAAGTGGGTGAACCTCTCCTAAATCCAGAGACAGGAACCAGGAGCAAGCTCTTACAAGAGCTAGGAGTTATAGCCAGGGGAGTATACAGCGTATAGCAATCCCCATACACATGAGACGAGGCTCTATGTTGAGTGTAAAACAGGAACTGACTGTACTTCACGTACAGCCTCTTTTATTCACAAACCAAAAACATAGTACTGCCCACAGGGTTTTGAAATACAACCAATCAATATGTTACAACACATACAATGTAAGTACAGCAACCAATCGTTCACGCCCCCAGAGGACCAGAAGGGAGACTGCGACACAGGACAGATACAACATATCCCCACAATGCATCATGGTTTCCTCCTCTCTGTCCCGGAGACAACCGAGGAGCAATCCAATTATCTCTCAGGACAAAGGCAAATCGCCAATACACATGTGCAGACAACAGGACGGGAATCCCCACCCAAACACACAATGTCACACCCTCCCAGCAAACACAGACATTAACATATCCCAGATAGCTCCAGTCTGAGGGCATATCATTAGGTGAATGCCGCTCAGAATACACAAATACAATACAATTAGCTATCTGGGTCCCCTCACATAACAACATACAATTGCATGAATGCTGGCGGTTTTCATGCAGCCAGCATAGGAACGTTACAGCCCACCTGAACCATTTTTACACAAAACATATATACGCTTGGTTCTTTAAAGTGGCATACACATATGCAATAACATCGTACATACAGGAATGACAATATACAGTGGCTGGGTTTGCCACAGTCACCATATAACAATTTTACTGTTGGCCAGTTAGATTACAGGCCCCAAAAATTATGCATTCACCGTACATAAAAGATAAAGTGATTATGTGGCTGAAGGTATATTAGACGGTCGATGGATATCAATTTTACTGCAGGCCAGTGGACTACAGGCTCCAAAAATTATTCATTCACCGGACAGAAAACATCAAGTGATTATGTGGCTGGAGGTATATTAGATGGTCATTGGATATCAATTTTACTGCAGGCCAGTGTAGTACAGGCCCTAAACATTAGGCATTCACCGGACAGAAAACATCAAGTGATAATGGGACTGGAGGTATATTAGACGGTCAATGAATATCAATTTTACTGCAGGCCAGTGGACTACAGGCCCCAAAAAGTATTCATTCACCGCAGAGAAAAGAACAATTGATAATGTGGCTGGAGATACATTAGGCGGTCACCATGTAACAATTTTACTGTTGGCCAGTAAGATTACAGGCCCCAAAAATTATGCATTCACCGTACATAAAAAATCAAGTGTTTATGTGGCTGGAGATATATTAGACTGTCGATGGATATCAATTTTACTGCAGGCCAGTGGACTACAGGCCCCACAAATTATTAATTCGCCGTACAGAAAAGAACAATTGATAATGTGGCTGGAGATACATTATGTGGTCACCGTATAACGATTTTACTGTTGGCCAGTTAGATTAAAGGACCCAAAAATTATGCATTCACCGTACAGAAAATATAAAGTGATTATGTGGCTGGAGGTATATTAGATGGTCATTAAATATCAATTTTACTTGTAACGGTCGCGTACACACACACACAGGGGGGAGGGAAGTGACCACTGCGCTCCACCCTTACCCCTGGCCCTGCCTACTTGCCTCGCGAGTCCTAATGACAGGGGACAACTGGACGGCAATCCCTAACTTGGAATATGTGCAGGGATGACAGACAGACAAACAACAGGATGTGAACGGACCGAGTCAATACCAGGAAAGCTGCAAAGTACAAATGGAGCAAGCAGAGAATTGTCAGGAGAAGCCGGGGTCATAAATACCAGGAGAGCAGAGAAGTACAAGAGGAGTCCTAAGAGAGTAGTCAGGTGGGAGCCGAGGTCACAATACCAGGATGGATGCACAGTACAGGAGGAGCATGCAAAAGGATGGTCAGGGAACAGGATCAGGTAAGTATTCAGCAGTCCAACAAATAGCCAGGAACCTAGAAATTAACAGGCAACCTGTAGCCAGCAGGCTGCCTGTATTTATAGTGGGGAGTGAGGGTCATGTGACGTGGCCAGCGTCACATGACCGACAGACCAACCAGTCGAACACCGAGTGATCAGCTCGGCGCTCAAGGCAGACTAGGAGCAGGGAGCCACCCAGCTAGTAAAGCCGCCCTGGGAATGAGGTCAAACACAGAACCTCATTCCAAAAGCTAAGCAACAGTTCTGCGGGCAATGGGGGACCGAGTGCACCTTCGGAACCCTGTGACAGTACCCCCCCTTTTACGAGGGGCCACCGGACCCAAGACTTCAGGCGATGGCTTTTCAGGGTGTTCTAAATGAAATTTACGAACAAGTCTAGCAGCATGAACCTCCCTGGCAGGTACCCAAGATCTCTCTTCAGGTCCATACCCCTTCCAGTGAATCAGGTACTGCAAGGAATTACGCACCTTCCTGACATCCACTATTTTAGACACCACATACTCGACAGCATCATTAACAAGAACCGGCGGAGGCGAGGCTTTTGATGGTACTACCGGTTCAAAATATTTTTTTAGCAGAGATTTATGGAACACATTATGAATGTGGAATGACTCAGGCAGCTCCAACCTAAAAGATACCGGGTTAATCACTTCCGTGATCTTATATGGTCCAATAAAACGAGGAGCAAATTTTTTAGAAGTTACCTTGAGAGATAGATTCTTGGAGGACAACCATACTTTATTCCCAACCTGAAAGTTTACCCCCCTTGAACGTCTCCTATCGGCCTTGAGTTTTTGAGAACATTGAGCCTTTTCTAGGTTCGATTGAACCCGGGCCCAAACTGTGCACAGTTCGGAGGAGAGTTTATCCGCTTCAGGGTTAGAGGAGGAGACGGACGACCCAGAATGAAAACGGGGATGAAAACCATGGTTACAAAAGAAAGGGGAGACCCCAGCAGAAGAATTGACACGGTTATTCAAAGCAAATTCAGCCAACGGAAGGAATTTGACCCATAATTGCTGGTCATCAGCAACATACAACCTCAAGAATTGTTCCACAGACTGATTAAGGCGTTCAGTCTGCCCATTACTCTCAGGATGGTAGGCGGAAGAAAAAGACAATGAAATTTTACATCTTTGACAGAAGGCCCTCCAGAATTTGGACACAAACTGCACACCCCTGTCAGAAACAATATTTTCCGGGATGCCATGTAAACGAACAATCTCTCTCACAAAAATAGATGCCAGGGTTTTAGCATTCGGAAGTTTAGACAGGGGAATGAAATGAACCATCTTGCTAAACCTATCTACCACTACCCAAACCACAGTCTTACCCTCCGCCAGCGGTAGGTCAGTTATAAAGTCCATTGAGATATGGGACCAGGGTCTACTGGGAATGGGTAGGGGTCGTAGGTTACCAGCAGGGCGAGTCCTAGGTGTCTTGGACCTGGCACAAACCTCACAGGCTGACACATAGGACTTGACATCCCTAGTTAGAGTGGGCCACCAATAAGATCTAGAAACCAGATCCTTAGTGCCCTCAACACCCGGATGTCCACAAAAGGCAGAATCGTGACACTCACCCAACAGCTGGAGACGAAATTGTACGGGAACAAACAACTTATCTGTTGGGGTGGATACCGGTGCCAGATGTTGTTCAGACCTAATGCGAGCTGAGATATCCTGGGTAAGAGCTGCTAAGAAGATTTTTGCTGGTAGGATGGATTCAGGTGGTACCTCAGTAGGTTGAAAAGCCTGGAAGCTCCGAGATAATGCGTCCGCCTTCACATTTTTACTTCCCGGCCTGAACGTGATGGAAAAATCAAAACGAGTAAAAAACAGAGCCCATCTGGCTTGATGGGGATTCAACCTCTTAGCCGACTCGAGAAACATAAGGTTTTTATGGTCAGTGACAACAGTTACACAATGTCTTGCCCCCTCCAGGAAATGCCTCCACTCCTCAAATGCCCATTTAATGGCCAGCAGCTCCCTATTCCCTATGTTGTAGTTTCTCTCCGTGGGAGAGAATTTCCTGGAGAAGAAGGCACATGGTCTCAGATTAGTGAGGCTAGCAGGACCTTGTGAAAGGACTGCTCCTACGCAGGGCTGGGACAAGGCCATTTGGTGCCCAGGGCGAAGATGGCAAACTGCGCCCCCCCCCCCCCCCCCCCCCGTTTTTAAGAAAGAATCAATGTTGTTTCAAAACAAGAATATACTTAAAGCAATAGAACAAAGGACTGTGGGACTTTGAAAGTCACAGACACTATAAAGTTCCCCCCCATCATCATGTGCCAGTATAAAGTCCCCCCCATCATCATGTGCCAGTTTTGTAATAAGCCCCCCCAATGTGCCAGTAACACTATTGTAAAAAAAAAAAAAACACTTATACTTACCTAAGTGTCAGCGATGCGATGCAGCCTCTTCCTGTGTCCCACGCTGTAATGTAAGGCTCAGGCGGCACGATGACGTCATTGCGCCGGCCTCTGATAGGCTGCCGGCCTAGTGCCTGCAGCCAGGGGCGTACATAAAAATCACTGGGCCCCATAGCAGGAATCTAAATTGGGCCCCCATTCCCCTTTTATAGCCCCTCCCTTTGTTCCATGAACTATTCTTGCTGCTGCGTTTTATAATTTATGCCATCAGGGCCGGAATGGGATTACAAAACAGCCCTGGCACACAAAAGAGGTATAATAGATGCAGATGTATATTATATACAGCAGTGTACAGTTATGTGAGGTACGCGGTATAATAGATGCAGTGTGTACAGGTATATAGTATATTCCCTAGTGTTCTGATATGTGAGGTACAGGGTATAATAGATGCAGTGTGTACAGGTATATAGTATATACAGCAGTGTACTGATATGTGAGGTACGGGGTATAATATATGCAGTGTATACAGTATATACAGTAGTGTAATATGTGAGGTACGAGGTATAATAGATGCAGTGTGTACAGGTATATAGTAAATACAGCAGTGTATTGACACCTCGTACCTCACATATCAGTACACTGCTGTATATACTATATATCTGTACACACTGCATCTATTATACCTCGTACCTCACATATATAGTATATACAGAAGTGTACTGATATCTGTACACACAGCATCTATTATACCTCATACCTCACATATCAGTGCACTGCGGTATATACTATATATCTGTACATATTGCATGTATAATACTGTGTAATATATGCAGTGTGTGTGCATGTATGTGTGTGTATATATATATATATATATATATATATATATACAGAGCAGTGTATTGATGTGACACATAGAAGGTATAATACTGTAGATGCAGTGTTTATAGAAATATGTGGTCAGTTATGCATTATAGTCACTGTGAGGTACATGAGGTAGTGGTAACTGTCTGAAGTAGTATACATAAGTGAGCAATGAGTAAAAACAGGGCATGGAGGAAGGGGGGGGGGGGTAAATGATGAAAAGTGGAGGACCTCCTCTTACCTCTCCATTCCAGTCTGTATGGATCAATACAGAGCTGCTTGTGAACTTTTAATACTTGCTGTTAGGGGTTGAAGGACCTGTGATGATGTCATCACAGGTCCTGGCAGATGTACCTTTGAAACCTAGGAACTACACCATTTTTGGTGCAGTTCCTTTGCTAGATTCTGCAGGACCTGTGATGTTGAAGATGATGTCATCACAGGTCCTGGCAGATGCACTGTTCTAACCTGGGAACTACACTTTACACTGTGCAGTTCCCTTACAGGACCTGTGATGACATCATCAAAGGTCCTTTAGCTTTAGAAAGGTAAACAGGAGTAATTAGGGGGCGGGGCCTCTCCTCCACTTCGGTGCCTGCCTGCAGCCTATCAGAGGAAAGGGAAGGGACACACCTCTCCCTCCCCTGCACCTCCGCTGGCACAGACAGTTTACAATGGAGATGAGCGCAATGGAAGCGCTCATCTCCCTGTGCCCGGCGGCGGCTGCTCACTTGGGGGGGGGGTCATTTTAGTTGGGGGGGCACATGGGGGGGCACAGCATGATGTAGGGGGGGCCGTGGCCCCCTCTGGCCCCCCCCTGGCGACGCCACTGCTGCTGGCACTTCACCTGCGCCCCCCTCCTGTCCGCAAATGGTAGCGCCCAGGGCACCCGCTCCTTCGGCCCCTGCCTTGTACCGGCCCTGCACGCCGTCCTCGGACGCATCCACCTCCACAATAAAAGGTTTCTCCTGATCAGGCTGGATCAGAATGGGAGCGCTACTGAATGCCTTTTTTAATTTTTCAAATGAAGAAATGGCCTCAGTAGACCAATTCTCCAAATCCGCCCCTTTCTTAGTAAGGTCGGTCAACGGTTTAGCAATTATGGAGAAATTCATAATAAATTTACGATAGTAATTGCCGAAACCTAAGAACCGTTGTAAGGCCTTTAAGGATGAAGGTCTTACCCATTCCTTAATTGCTAGTACCTTACCAGGATCCATCTTGAAGGCGTGAGGAGTCAGAACATGCCCTAGAAACAGAATCTCCTGTACACCAAAGACACATTTCTCTTGTTTAGCTGATAGCTGATTCTCCGTCAACACCTCTAATACTTGTTTAACATGAGACACATGGGATTCGAAATCAGGAGAGAATATCAAAATGTCGTCAAGATAGACAATAACAAATTTACCTAAGTACTCCCTAAGAATGTCATTCATGAAGTTTTGGAACACAGCTGGGGCATTGCTGAGTCCAAAAGGCATCACTTGATATTCAAAGTGTCCTACCGGAGTATTGAACGCCGTCTTCCATTCGTCTCCCTCCTTGATTCGGATTAGATTGTATGCCCCTTTCACGTCAATTTTGGAAAACCAGGTTGCCTCCAGAACCTGGTTAAATAAATCCGGAATCAATGGGAGGGAGTATCTATTCTGGACAGTGATTTTATTTAATCTCCGGTAATCGATACATGGCCTAAGACCACCATCTTTTTTCTTAACGAAGAAAACCCCCGCCCCCATAGGAGAGACAGAAGGTCTAATATGCCCTTTACCAAGGCTCTCCTTAATATAATCTTCCATGGCCTTGCGTTCAGGCATAGGAAGATTATAAATTCGTCCTTTAGGAAACTTGGCCCCCTCTACTAGCTCTATGGTACAATCATAAGGTCTATGGGGGGGTAGAACCTCCGGGGTTGGTGATGAGAATACATCAGAATATTCTCTAACAACAGAGGGTAAAGTATCAGACTTTACTGAGACCCCAGCCTGTACCACGGACAAGCACGAGTCACACTTAGGCCCCCATCTCACCAACTCCCCATTGGACCAATCTATAGTGGGGTTATGTAGTCGGAGCCAAGGCAACCCTAGTACCACCTCAGCAGGTAGGTTCTCCAGGACTAGAAGCGAACATCTCTCTGAGTGGCACACACCCACGGTTAGAGAAATCTCTGAGGTACATAAGCTCACCGTACCACCAATAAGAGGAGTAGCATCAATAGCCATGACATGGATAGGAGTTGGTAAGGCAAACATAGGAATACCCAATCTTACAGCATACTCAGAGTCAATAAAGCTAGCCGCTGAGCCAGAATCAATAAAGGCCTTACCCGGCCATTTATCTACTCCCAGAGAAATCGTAATGGGTACCGAAAGCTTACATTTAGAAAATTCAGGGTGTACCTGGTCTTTAGGTTGCCTTGTCTTAGGAGACTTGACAGAGAGGACCTTCTTAGGACACTGGTTGATCCAATGGTCAGGATCTCCACAGTAAAAGCATTCTCCACGTCTGCGGCGAAGATTCCCTCGGGTCATGCCAACCTGCATGGGTTCCTCGGTGGAGACCTCAGCATTGTCTCTGGGATAGGCCTCTGGCTGGACCACCATCTGGGAAGAGAACTGTTGTTCCTGTCGTCTCTCTCTAAGCCGTCGGTCAAGTTGGACAAAAAGGGTCATCATCTCCTCTAAGGTCTCTGGAAGTTGATAACTGACCAGAAGATCCTTTAATTTATCAGACAGACCTGACCTGAACTGACTCTTCAGGGCTGGTTCGTTCCATCCTGAGGGGACACACCACCTTCTGAATTGGGTGCAATAATCCTCCGCTGGTAAATTGCCCTGAACCAGTGCCTTTAGAGCCGTCTCGGCTACTAGAGCCCTGTCTGGTTCTTTATAGAGGGTACCCAAGGCCTGAAAGAACCCCTCCACAGAATATAAACAACTGGTGCCAGCAGGTAAAGAGAACGCCCAGTCCTGGGGATCACCCTGTAATCGGGAAATGATAATGCCCACGCGTTGACTCTCGGGGCCAGAGGACACGGGGCGCAAACGGAAGTAAAGTTTGCAACTCTCCTTAAAAGAGAGAAACTTCCTCTGGTCTCCAGAAAAGGGTTCTGGGAGCTTAATCTGGGGCTCAAAATGCGGACTGGAGGCCTGAGGAGTGGAAGAACCTTGCCCTAACTCAAAAGAACTGAGTTTTCCCCCTAACTCCTGCACCCTCTGCGTCAGATTAGAGACATGGTCAGTCAGGGTCACCAGAGGATTCATAATACAGTGGTTATTGGGCCTGTTAATCTGTAACGGTCCCGTACACACACACACAGGGGGGAGGGAAGTGACCACTGCGCTCCACCCTTACCCCTGGCCCTGCCTACTTGCCTCGCGAGTCCTAATGACAGGGGACAACTGGACGGCAATCCCTAACTTGGAATAAGTGCAGGGATGACAGACAGACAAACAACAGGACGTGAACGGACCGAGTCAATACCAGGAAAGCTGCAAGTACAAATGGAGCAAGCAGAGAATTGTCAGGAGAAGCCGGGGTCATAAATACCAGGAGAGCAGAGAAGTACAAGAGGAGTCCTAAGAGAGTAGTCAGGTGGGAGCCGAGGTCACAATACCAGGATGGATGCACAGTACAGGAGGAGCAGGCAAAAGGATGGTCAGGGAACAGGATCAGGTAAGTATTCAGCAGTCCAACAAATAGCCAGGAACCTAGAAATTAACAGGCAACCTGTAGCCAGCAGGCTGCCTGTATTTATAGTGGGGAGTGAGGGTCATGTGACGTGGCCAGCGTCACATGACCGACAGACCAACCAGTCGAACACCGAGTGATCAGCTCGGCGCTCAAGGCAGACTAGGAGCAGGGAGCCACCCAGCTAGTCAAGCCGCCCTGGGAATGAGGTCAAACACAGAACCTCATTCCAAAAGCTAAGCAACAGTTCTGCAGGCAATGGGGGACCGAGTGCACCTTCGGAACCCCGTGACATTACTGCAGGCTAGTGGAGTACAGGCCTTAAACATTATGCATTCACCGTACAGAAAACATCAAGTGATTATGTGCCTGGACTGAAGGTATATTAGACGGTCATTGGATATCAATTTTAATGCAGGCCAGTGGAGTACAGGCCCCAAACATTAGGCATTCACGTACAGAAAAGATCAATTGATAATGTGGCTGGAGGTACATTAGGCAATCATTGTATAACAATTTTACTGTTGGCCAGTTACATTACAGGCCCCAAACATTATGCATTCACTGCACAGAAAAGATCAAGTGATTATGTGGCTGGAGGTATATTAGACGGTCAAAGGATATTAATTTTACTGCAGGCCAGTGGACTACAGGCCCCATAAATTATTCATTCATCGGACAGAAAACATCAAGTGATTATGTAGCTGGAGGTACATTAGGTGGTCACTGTATAACAATTAGATTACAGGCCCCAAAAATTATGCATTCAACTTACATAAAAGATCAAATGATTATGTAGTTGGAGGTATATTAGGTCATTGGATATCAATTTTACTGCAGGCCAGTACAAATACATGTCAAATACATACGGTATGTTTAAAATAACTAAAAATATAAAATTGGATTAAAAGCATGGCTAACAAAATCCCCTCTCTTGAAAAAAACCCAAATGATAATAGTTGAAATTCAATAACACGTGGTCGTCACAAGTGTTGAATTCCTCCGTGGCCCCAAACATTAGGCATTCACCGGATAGAAAAAGCCTTTTATGCCGCTGTATTTACATAAGACAGTGACCATTCTTTGTTCTGGGTGGTGGCGGATATGTGTTGGCTAGCATAAGGAAATTCAATTAAACGTGGGTGTCACAGGTGTTTAGTTCCTCCGAGATTCATGCCTCATTCATTTTTAGAAATGCGAGGTAGTCCACACTGTCGTGAGCTAGGCGAGTACGCTTATCGGTCACGATCCCCCCTGCTGAGCTGAATGTCCTTTCGGACAGGACACTGGACTAGGGGCAAGCCAAGAGTTCCATGGCAAATTGTAGGTGAAAATAGAGAGAGACGCGGCACTCACCAAACTTCTTATTGCTGGTTGCTGTTTATTGCAGGTGGAGGAGCATACTGCGCAGGCAGGGGGGCGGGATAGCCACAGTGTGCGTCGGCGGCGACGGCCGTTTCGCGCAGGGATAGCGCTTCTTCTGGCCGGATAAGAAGAATATCCGGCACACTGTGGCTATCCCGCCCCCCTGCCTGCGCAGTATGCTCCTCCACCTGCAATAAACAGCAACCAGCAATAAGAAGTTTGGTGAGTGCCGCGTCTCTCTCTATTTTCACCTACATACCACTTTGTCACGCTGAGCACCATCTCCCGCTTGGTCTTTATCAACGGCTGCCTCCCCTGGGTTTGATACGGACTTACAGATACATAGGTGTATGTACGTAGTGCCGCTGCATTTTTCCTTTCCCTGCTTCCCTGTACTACTCCATGGCAAATTGTGCCAGCTGTGGCCACAGGTTAAGCCTGCACACCCAGTAGTCAAGGGGTTCCTCGCTTCTCAGAGCATCCACATTGGCCGTTAACCCGATGTAGTCAGACACCTGTCGGTCTAGGCGTTCCCGTGAGGCTGGATGCGGAGGGCGGCTGTCGATGGGTTGGCTGCAAGTATGATCTCATATCTGAAGTGACCCACACATCTTCAAACTGCCCTCTTCTTGCGTGCGCTGTAGGATTGGTACCCGCAACTGTTTCTCTGTGGGTAAAAATTCCTCTGCCGGCGCCCGCAACAGCAGAATGCTACATCTCTCAAAGCAAGGCCTGGAAATGCTGCATTCTAACAGCCCTCTGTGATGCTGGTAACATGTCCGCCATTTTGTGCTTGTACCGGGGGGTCTAAGTACGTTGCCACCAAGTGCTGGTTTGTACCCTTTATGCTTTTTATACCTGGGTCGCTCTTCAAACACCGGAGCATGAAGGCCCCCATTTGCACTAAATTGGAAGCGGTGGAGAAGCCTGGCTCCTGCTCATCGCCCAGGATAATGTCGTCCTCGGTCTCTTCCCCCCAGCCACGGACAACACCAGAGATCCCAGAAAGGTTTAAAGCCTGCTCTTATTGCTTCTCCTTCTCCTCCTCCCCCCAGGCACCATCCTCCTGTGACTCCTCTTCAGTCTCCTGCTGACTTGTCTCAGATGGAGTTGTTCCCCCTGGGAATTCATTCAGCATTGCGACTTCCTTATCTTCCTGCTCCTGCTCCTCGATGGGTTGATCAATGACACGACGGCATGCACGCTCCAGAAAGAAGGCGTAAGGTACAATGTCACTGATGGCGGCCTTGCTGCGACTGACCAGTTTGGAGATCTCTTCAAATGGTCGCAGAAGTCTGTATGCATCGCGCATGAGCAGCCACTGGCACAGTGAAAAAAACCAAGCTCCCAGAACCTGTCCTGCCGCAGAGTTCGTACAGGTAGTCGTTAATGGCACGTTTCTGCCGGAGCAGCCTATCAAGCATATACAATGTGGAGTTCCAGCGCGTCGGGCAGTCACAAATCAGTGGCAGTGTAAGATCTTCTAAAATGGCCAGAGATTTTCCTGGCCTGCCGCAAGACGTCCTGGACCCCAGGGTATTTGACAACAAATCGCTGCACGACTAAGTTCAGGACATGTGCCATGCACGGCACGTGGGTCATTTTGCCCTGTCTCAGTGCGCTTAGCAGATTGGCACCGTTGTCGCACATCACTTTACCAACTGTCAAATTGAGCAGGGTTAGCCACTGATCAGCCTGTGAATTCAGAGCTGAAAGGAGTGCAGGAGCGGTGTGGCTCTTGGCTTCCAGGCACAACAGCCGCAGCACAGCATGGCAACGTCTCACCTGGCAAGTCGAATAGGTTCTGGGGAGCTAGGTCGGGGGTGCAGCGGAAGAAGCGTTAGCAGTGGAAAAGGAGGAGTCAGCCGAGGACGAAACGGAGGATGGAGTAGGAGGAGGAGAAGAAGAGGCAGGCCTGCATGCAATCCGTGGCGGTAACACTAAATCTACACGGGTGCCACGGTTTGCATGCTTGACAGCCGTCAGAAGGTTCAGCCAGTGGGCAGTAAAAGTTATGTACCTTCCCTGCCCGTGTTTGCTAGACCACGTGTCTGTGGTCAGATGTATCTTGGCACCAACACTGTGTGCTAGAGATACATTCACTTGCCACTGAACATGGCCATATAGCTCTGGGATGCCCTTCTGGGAGAAATATTTCCTTCAAGGGACCTTGCGATGCACAAATTTTCAAAAGGCCTCCGAGTCCACCAGTTTATATGGCAGTAGTTGGCAGACTAGCAGTTCCGACAAGCCGGCGGTTAGCCATTGGGCAAGAGGGTTATCCGGCAAGAGGGTTATGAACGTGATGACGGCACGGTGGAAGGTGGACTGGAGGACAAATGGGAGGAGAGAGGAGAAGAGGCAGGACGTTGAGTGCCTGGAGTGTGGTTTTGTGGGTTCTGACGGTGTTGCTCCCACTGGACACAATGATGGGAGGCTAGGTGCCTTCTTAAGGTTGGCCCTAGGTGAGTGTTGGGCTTACCGCGACTTATGCGTTGACAGCACAGGCTGCAGATGGCAACATTATTGTCAGCAGCTGACACGTTAAAAAAAGCCCACACTGCGGAGCCATGTGCCGTCGTCCTGGGAGCGCCAGATGTGACCGTGCATGGTGGATGGCTCCAGATACATTTGCAGTCTGCATTTTGCCTCCTGTGCACTGCGAGTTCTGCCTGCTTCTCCACCTTTTCCTCCCTATCTGCTGCTCCGTCTCTCCCTCTGAAGTCCCCCCTCTTGTGGGCACCCACGTGACATCCATCGACACGTCATCATCGTCACCTTCACCACCACTGACATTAGAGATCTCGGAGTAGGCAGCAACAGTGGGAACCACCCTCCTTGGGATGATCTGGGTATTGTCGTCAGACCGCTGGGTGGCGGCCGTTGCTTCCTCCTCTTCCTGATCCGATGCGAAGAATGGCTGCGCATCGGTAAGGTCTGGGAATGGATAGGAAAATAATTCCTCTGACTCGAGTGGAGGGGCTATGGTGGTGGTAGTGGTGTCTTTGGGGGTGCACAAAGCAGAGAGTGAGGAGGGTGCGGATACAGAGGATGAAGATGCTGCAGAAGCGGAAGGCTGAGTGAGCCACTCAACCAAGTATGGTGCGTCTTTTGACATAATTGCACGCACCTTCTTCAACTTCCCACTTAGGCTCCGGCCTGCTGCACCTGTCCAATCCCTACCACCCCTGCGGAATAGCCTGCCTCTTCCTCTACCTGTCATTTTCAAAATGACCCTGTGACAAAGTCCCTATAGAAAAGCAGTATTTGTGGAAGCAGGTATATCGCAGGCCTTAATCAATATCAATCCACTCTACTAGTATTTTGGGGAAACAGGTATATAGAACCCAATAATGAGTATTTGCTGGAAGCCAGCAAATCAAACCCCTTAATCGATATTTGGTGGAAGCTGGTGTATTGCAGGCCTCAATCCATAATTGGTGGAAGCCGGTATATCAATACCCTGTATCAGTATTTTGTGGAAACAGGTATATAGAACCCAATAATGAGTATTTGCTGGAAGTTGGTATATCAAACCCCCTTAAACAATATTTGTGGAAGCTGGTGTATTGCAGGCCTAAATCAATATTTTGTGGAAGCCAGTGTATCACACCGCTCAATCAGTATTTTGTCGAAACAGGTATATCGTACCTCTTAATCTGTTATTTTGGGGGCAACAGGTATATCACACCAGTTGCAATTAGTTATTCGAATAGCGTTTGTCCCTCTATAAAGCTGCGGTATCTCAGCAGAACCGCACACGACTGCTGCACATTACAAATGCACTATAGTATACTTTCTATGTTAGAAGGTATATTATAGGTATATCACACCCCTCTATCAGTTTTTTTTGGGGGCAACAGGTATATCTCACCAGTTGTAATTACTTATTCCAATAGAGTTTGTCCCTCTATCTAGCTGCGGTATCTCAGCAGAACACACACAACTGCTGCACAATACAAATGCTCTATAATATACTTTCTATGTTAGAAGGTATATTATAGGTATATCACACCCCTTAATCATTTTTTTTTTTGGGGGCGGCAACAGGTATATCACATCAGTTGCAATTAGTTTTTCGAATAGCTTTTGTCCCTCTATATAGCTGCGGTATCTCAGCAGAACCGCACACAACTGCGGCATAATACAAATGCACTATAATATACTTTCTATGTTCGAAATATATTATAAGTATATCACACCCCTCTGTATGTCACACCTATCAATAGCACACCTATACCAGTCCTTAAAAGGACTTTTGTGGTCCTATTAGCTAGCATTTGGTGTCCCTAACAGTCTGTCCCTGCTCCACACAGCAACCTCTCCCTACACTGGCAAAAAACAGAATGTAAAATGGCTGCCAGATCGGGTTTATTTATAGGGTAGGGGGGGGGGGGGTGTCCATGTCCTGAAACGTCTTAATTGGCTGTCTTGTCCCACCTGATGGATGTGTCATGGGTCAAAGTTCTTCGCCATATGTTCGCCTGTTCGGTGAACCGCGAACAAGCAAAGTTTGCCGCGAAACGACCGCCGGGCAAACCGCAAGGCCATCTCTAACGCACTTCACTCTATAAGTTTTTTGGGTGAAAGCGTATAGGGGCGTATTTCAGTACTACAAGAAAAATATATATGCACTTTACTCTTTAAGTTTTTCCTGTTCAAAGCGTATAGTGGCCTATTTCAGTCCAACAAGATATATATTCTCAGTTCACTTCTGCAGTTATTTCTGTTGAAAGCGTATAGGGGCGTATTACAGAAAAAGAAAAGAAAAATATATACACACTGCACTGTTGCAGTTATTTCTGGTGAAAGCGTATAGGTTGTATTTCAGTACTACAAGAAAAATATATACGCACTTCACTCTTTAAGTTTTTTGGTGAAAGTGTATAGGAGCATATTTTAGTACTACAAGAATAATACATTGCCTGTCCAAAAAAAAAGTCGCCACAAAAAAAATGCCTTTAGCTTTGATTACGGCACGCATTCGCTGTGGCATTGCTTCGATAAGCTTCTGCAATGTCACAAGATTTATTTCCATCCAGTTTTGCATTCATTTTTCACCAAGATCTTGCATTGATGATGGTAGAGTCTGACTGCTGCGCAAAGCCTTCTCCAGCACATCCCAAAGATTCTCAATGGGGTTAAGGTCTGGACTCTGTGGTGGCCAATCCATGTGTGAAAATGATGTATCATGCTCCCTGAACCACTCTTTCACAATTTGAGCCCGATGAATCCTGGCATTGTCATCCTGGAATATGCCCATGCCATCAGGGAAGAAAAAATCCATTGATGGAATAACCTGGTCATTCAGTATGTTCAGGTAGTCAGCTGACCTCATTATTGGAGCACATACTGTTGCTGAACATAGACCTAACCAACTGCAGCAACCCCAGATCATAGCACTGCCCCCACAGACTTGTACAGTAGGCACTAGGCATGATGGGTGCATCACTTCATCTGCCTCTCTTCTTACCCTGATGCACCCATCACTCTGGAACAGGGTAAATCTGGACTCATCAGACCACATGACCTTCTTCCATTGCTCCAGAGTCCAATCTTTATGCTCCCTAGCAAATTGAAGCCTTTTTTTCTAGTTTGCCTCTGATTTTAGTGGTTTTCTTACAGCTACATAGCTGTTCGGTCCCAATCCCTTGAGTTCCCTTTGCATTGTGCGTGTGGAAATGCTCTTACTTTCACTATTAAACATAACCCTGAGTTCTACTGTTCTTTTGCTTCGATTTGATTTCACCAAACGTTTAAGTGATCGCTGATCACGATCATTCAGGATTTTTTTCCCGCCACATTTCTTCGAATACGATAAGTCCCCACAATCCAGTTTTAAATAATGCATTAGACAGTTCTTAACCCAATTTTAGTAGTTTCTGCAATCTCCTTAGATGTTTTCTCTGCTTGATGCATGCCAATGATTTGACCCTTCTCAAACAGACTAACATCTTTTCCACGACCACGAGATGTGTCTTTCGACATGTAACATAGTAACATAGTAACATAGTACATAAGGCCGAAAAAAGACATCTGTCCATCCAGTTCGGCCTGTCATCCTGCAAATTGATCCAGAGGAAGGCAAAAAAAACCCTGTGAGGTAGAAGCCAATTTTCCCCACTTTAGGGGAATAAAAAATTCCTTCCCGACTCCAATCAGGCAATCAGAATAATTCCCTGGATCAACGACCCCTCTCTAGTAGCTATAGCCTGTAATATTATAACGCTCCAGAAATACATCCAGGCCCCTCTTGAATTCCTTTAGTGAACTCACCATCACCCCCTCCTCAGGCAGAGAGTTCCATAGTCTCACTGCTCTTACCGTAAAGAATCCTCTTCTATGTTTGTGTACAAACCTTCTTTCCTCCAGACACAGAGGATGTCCCCTCGTCACAGTCACAGTCCTGGGGATAAATAGATGACGGGATAGATCTCTGTACTGACCCCTGATATATTTATACATATTAATTAGATCTCCCCTTAGTCGTCTTTTTTCTAAAGTGAATAACCCTAATTTTGATAATCTTTCTGGGTACTGTAGTCCACCCATTCCAGTTATTACTTTAGTTGCCCTCCTCTCCAGCTCTGCTATGTCTGCCTTGTTTACAGGAGCCCAGAACTGTACACAGTACTCCATGTGTGGTCTGACTAGCGATTTGTAAAGTGGTAGGACTATGTTCTTATCACGGGCATCTATGCCCCTTTTGATGCAACCCATTATCTTATTGGCCTTGGCAGCAGCTGCCTGACACAGTTTTTTGCAGCTTAGTTTGCTGTATATAAAAATTCCTAGATCCTTTTCCATGTCAGTGTTACCGAGTGTTTTACCATTTAGTATGTACGGGTGACTTGCATTATTCCTTCCCATGTGCATAACTTTACATTTGTCAGTGTTAAACCTCATCTGCCACTTATCTGCCCAAGCCTCCAATCTACAACATGGTTGTTTAATGGTTCAATAAGATTTTATTATTATTATTATCAAATACAATCATAAGAGAACATCCCAAATTGCAGTATACATACCGCATACAAAGATACATTGCGACATGCCATCATGAACAGCAGTACAGCATAAAGGACAAGGTATAAGCATGTATCTGTATCTGTATAACAAACAGTCAGCTGACAAAAAGTCAGAGGAAACAAAGGCCCTAAAGGGCTTAATAAGGCCTCAAACAAATGATGTATAGGCCAATAATTCTAGACAAACTTGACATAAAAGGGGGGAAGACAGGGTGACACACAAGAGGAGGGGAGGGGGGGGGTGAAATCATAGGTCATATCTAGAGAATAGCTAGGTACTATTAAGGAGGAGAATCAGGGAGAACCCCAGATGCCAACCAAACCGAAAACGACATAGATGATCTAAACCTGGACCATGGCTCCCAACTCCTAAGAAACGCCGGAATCTTGTTGTGATCAGAGGCATACATCTCTTCCCTGTGTAACAGCTCATCCAGTGCAGAGGCCCAAGTGATCCTTTTCAAACTCTCGGTTGACTTCCAATTGCGTGGGATAATTTGCCTCATGGCCAGCATAAAGAGCCGCAATGAACCTTTCTTAACATGTGAGATTCGCCCCGGGAAAATAGAAAGCAGAGCGATGGAAGGGGAAAATGCAATGGAGGCCCGGAATAGAAAATTATAAAGCTTGAAGACATCTTTCCATAATGGGTTAAGCCTCGGACAATCCCACCATATATGGGTCATAGTCCCCCTAGCACCATGGCATCGCCAACATAGTTCAGAAACCGAGGGGTAGAACCGATGCAGTTTCTCCGGTGTCCGATACCATCTGGTAAGTATTTTATAGTTGAGTTCTTGTAAATTACACGATATAGAGATCTTATGCGTGAAAAGCAAAGAGCGTTTCCATTGATCCCCAGTAAAAGTATCACCTAATTCCGTCTCCCAATCAAGCATAAACTTGAGTTTGGGGTAGGAATCTCCTGATTGGCTGCCCTCAGTGACCTCGGTGTTCAGCATGATGTAAAGCAAGGAAATAGCATGGCCAGGGGCAGCCTGAGCAACACATAGCTTTTCAAAATCTGTTAGAGATGTATGGGACCGCAAACCAGGCATCAGAGATCCAACAAATCCCCTGAGTTGAAAATAGAGGAACCATCTTCCAGGAGATGATGGGAATATGTGCGATAGGTCCTCAAGAGGGCGTATCCCAGTAGAAGAACAGACGTCTCTCAGTCTGACAGTAGATGTGTGGGTAGTTCGGAAGGCGGGCACCTGTCTTAGACCCATAGGTAAATCTGGATGGTCAGTGAGCATTGAGAGGGGACCTGGGATCTTAGCCAAATTCAGTTTAGGTGCAAACTTTATCCATGAGGCTGCTAAAGTAGGGAGGAGCATATCAGATTGGGCATGCGGGAGGTTGCATAGGGAGTTAGGGGACAGCCAACATGGTTGTTTAAGAAATGAGAAGCAATTCATTGCACCAGTTGGGGTTAAATAACTTATTGCCAGCTGAAAGATAATCGCCCATGCAGTAATTATCCAATAGGAGGCTCATAACTATTTGCCTAGTTAAATCCAGGTGGCAACTTTTTTTTTGGACAGGCAGTGTATATACGCACTTCACTCTTTAAGTTTTTTCTGGTCAAAGCGTTTAGTGGCCTATTTCAGTCCAACAAGATAAATATATTCTCAGTTCACTTCTGCAGTTATTTATGTTGAAAGCTTATATGGGCGTGTTACAGTAAAAAAAGAAAAATATATACGCACTTCACTGGTGCACTTATTTGTGGCAAAAGCGTTCAGTGGCCTATTTCAGTACAGAAAGAAAAATATATACGCACTTCACTGGTGCATTTATTTCTGCTGAAGCGTTTACTGGCCTATTTCAGTACATAAAAAAAAATATATATATATATATATATTCTCAGTTCACGTTGGCGGTTATATGTGTTGAAAGCATGGCTGGGAGTCAGCAGGGTGGCAGCAGTGGGAGGCCGGGAGCCAAACCTGCCCATGGTAGACCACCTGGTTAGCAGCAGCCTACCCGGGAAGTAGTGGTGCAGGGGTTCACAGAAGTAGCGGCGGTAGCAGACAGTCAGTGCGGCGGTTATATGTGGTAAAATCTTTATTGAAGTATTTTGGTCAAAAAACTAAATTTATTCAGCGGTCAGCGCTGCAGTTATATGCGGTAAAATCTCCATGATGTCTCCATGATAAATCTGTCCCGTGTGGCTTCTACAGACTTTCAAAAACATCCGTCAGCGGAGCGAATAAATGGCGGATGACTGGGACGCTTCCTGACCTTCCCAGGAACTGCTGTCGGGTGCCAACGTTTCATTTCTGAGACGTCCGTATAGTGTGTGGGGGAATCCGAACACCCTCTCCATCTCTGTGCTCCATTATATGCGGTAAAATCTTTTGTGACATTTCGGTGTAAAAATTAATTTTATTCAGCGTTCAGCGCTGCAGTTCTCTGTGGTAAAATCTTTTGTGACATATTTCGGTGGAAAAACAAATCTTATTTAGCGTTCAGTGCTGGAGTAATATGCGGTAAAATCTTTTGTGATGTAATTATGGTGAAAAAACTAATTTTAATCAGAGGTCAGCACTGCAGATATATGCGGTAAAATCTTTTGTGACTTATTTTGGTGGAAAAACAAAATTTATTCAGCGTTCAGCGCTGTAGTAATATGTGGTAAAATCTTTATTGAAGTATGTCGGTCGAAAAACTAAATTAATTCAGTGGTCAGCTCTGCGGTTATATGCGGTAAAATCTTTATTGAAGTATTTCGGTTGAAAAACAAAATTTATTCTGTGGTCAGCGCTGCGGTTAAATGCGGTAAAATCTTTAGCGATGTATCTTGATGATCTTTGCGACTCTTCCGGGCTCAAAGCTATCTTGACCCTTTGTCTTGTCATTGTCTGTAGCTGCTAGAGGCCTGTTCATGCCAGGCAGGTTCCCCCAGAGGTATGTTAGTTCATCAACACTTTGTCATTATGCCATTCTGTGGCTTCCTCATGCTGCTGCTGCCACCTCCACACTCTGTCATTGTGCCACTCTGTGGTATCCTGATTCTGCTGCCACCTCCAGACTCTGTCATTGTGCCACTCTGTGGCCTACTCATGCTGCTGCCACCTCCAGACACTGTTGTTGTGCCACTCTGTGGAAATAAGTTCAAGCGGCACTCGCTATATTACCTGGCGTTGCAGCGGAAAGGAGCGTCGCTCCACGTGAACAAGTAAGAGATTCCAGCAAGCCACCAATATGTTTCAAATATATTCTTCTTTATTTCATAACTCAATAGTAATTTATGCTTTTCGGCATACAGCCTTTGTCAATAGATACATAATATGATTCACACCGACTTTATATAAGGTATATCTGATCAAACACAAGTGACATCATCCACCCCCCTATGGGCGGGAGCAAACCAGCACCAAGCCCCAGGACACATAAACAGAAAGGATATCACAAATCGAAAGTAGAAGATCAACGAGCTGATAGTGTCTATAATAAAAAAAAAAAGAAAAAGGCACTTAAGTAAAGCTATATATATATATATATATATATATATATGCTAACAATCTTATAACCTTGCAACCTCATAGTTGCGATTCAGACCTCTGGGATGTAATGTGTTAAGAGTGTGTATCCAAAAAGCTTCTCTACGGAGTAGGAGTTTTTTTTATATCTCCTCCTCTCCTTGGTCTCATGACCTGTTCTGAAACCTCAGCTGAGACACAGAATGTTTACATCTGTCAAAATGATATGGTAACGGCAATAATAAATGATTTGTCCTTATTGTGGACTTATGGTTACATATCCTCTCCCTCACCATTTGCATCGTTTCTCCCACATATGCAAGCCCACATGGGCATTTGATCAAATAAATCACGTTTTTTGACTCACCTTTGAAAAAAACTTCTATTTTAATAGCTTTTCCTGTTTGGGGATGATAAACCTTAGAACCTTTAATTATATGGGAACATTGAATACAATGCAGGCACGGAAATGTGCCTTTTTCCACAGTCCTCAATGTACTCTGTCTCAATATTTCTTTTTTACTCCCTAGGTCTGCATGCACCAGTTTATCTCTAAGACTGGGATTCTTTTTATTGCAGATCAGAGGTGGATTTTTAAACTCCTCCACGCTTTAGTTAAAATGCACCAATGTTTCCTGACTACATTGTCTATATTCACACTCGTTGCTGTTTAGTCCCTATAGTACCCTGAGATGGAGGGTCAGATCTAACTTTCTCCAAAATGGACCTTGGGTAACCTCTTTCACTAAACCTCTCAACCATTACATGTAGTCTGTGGTCCTGCATAAGTGGGTCAGAAATGATCCGTTTAATTCTCTGAAACTGTGATTTGGCCTACTCATGCTGCTGCCACCTCCAGACTCTGTCATTGTGCCACTCTGTGGCCTACTCATGCTTCTGCCATCTTCATACTCTGTCGGTGTGCCACTCTTTGGCCTACTCATGCTGCTTCCACATCCAGACTCGGTCATTATGCCACTCTGTGGCCTTCTCATGCTGCTGCCACCTCCAGAATCTGTTGTTGTGCCACTCTGTGGCCTACTCATGCTGCTGCCACCTCCAGACTTGGTCATTGTGCCACTCTGTGGCCTCCTCCTGATGCTGCTGCTGCCACCTCCAGACTCTTTCATTGTGCCACTCTGTGGCCTACTCATGCTGCTGCCACCTCCAGATTCAGTCATTGTGCCACCCAGTGGCCTCCTCATACTGCTTCCACCTCACCACTATGTCATAGGTCCACTCTGTGGACTTCTCATGCTGTTCCCACCCTTCCCCACTTCATGACTGGTCCACTATTTTGTCTTTCGGCCTGGAGGATATCATCATTTATTTGACACTGTCACCGCCACTTCTGTGAGAAGGTCTGACAGACGTCATTCTCTTCCTCTTGCATGATGTTCTTTGTTTTGGTTTCACTTTCTCATCTCATTTTCTTCTCCCAGGTGTCACCTATTCAGACTAATCCTCTTTCCTTTATATTCCCTCCCATACTGCCTCACTTTGCGGTTTATACTACTTCCTGGATTGAAGTGTTCACTGCTGGAGGCTTCTGCTGCTTGTTCAGATAAGTCCTTTCATGTATTGTGTTTCCTTGCTAGCTTGATTCTAGGTGACCCTGACTCCCTCCGTATGAAGTGCAGGGAGCCGGTGGTCGTGTCCCCTCACTATTATAGGGTTTTCAGGTGTCACACAATCTAGGTACGGGGGCATACAATCGTCTACCTTTGAGACCCTTGTATGTGCTTAGCAGTCAGGGTGAGCTCTTAGAGTTTTATAGGGGTCACCTATATGCTCCTTAGTTTGGGATCAAGCCAGTCGGACGTTTGTTCATAACTTCCAGCTATCTGCAACATCATCCGTGACAGACACTTCTTCTGATCTGTCAGAAGGAAGGAAAAAAGAGACCCATAACGGATCCTGTCTGTAGCAGCTTTAAGGCCTGTATGGTCCCATCAGAATTGGCTTATGAATTGGCAGCCAAAAGAAGGAGTGGGTACAAAACACAGAAGACATGCAAATATTCGGTTCACGTGTCATCTCTGTTTTAGATCCACTCCTGGTTTTTTTGGGCATTAGCAATACTGATGGATTACTGACCAAATGCTGACCGAGTGAAGACAAATGCTCAACAGACAGGATCCATTTTTTGAGGGGTTATTGTTGTGACGGATCAGAGGAAGGGCAAAATAATCAGTGACGTCAACACAAACTTACTTCTGACACCCTCTCCACTCTGTCCAGCATTGCGACTTCCTTATCTTCCTGCTCCTGCTCCTCGATGGGTTGATCAATGACACGACGGCATGCACGCTCCAGAAAGAAGGCGTAAGGTACAATGTCACTGATGGCGGCCTTGCTGCGACTGACCAGTTTGGAGATCTCTTCAAATGGTCGCAGAAGTCTGTATGCATCGCGCATGAGCAGCCACTGGCACAGTGAAAAAAACCAAGCTCCCAGAACCTGTCCTGCCGCAGAGTTCGTACAGGTAGTCGTTAATGGCACGTTTCTGCCGGAGCAGCCTATCAAGCATATACAATGTGGAGTTCCAGCGCGTCGGGCAGTCACAAATCAGTGGCAGTGTAAGATCTTCTAAAATGGCCAGAGATTTTCCTGGCCTGCCGCAAGACGTCCTGGACCCCAGGGTATTTGACAACAAATCGCTGCACGACTAAGTTCAGGACATGTGCCATGCACGGCACGTGGGTCATTTTGCCCTGTCTCAGTGCGCTTAGCAGATTGGCACCGTTGTCGCACATCACTTTACCAACTGTCAAATTGAGCGGTGTTAGCCACTGATCAGCCTGTGAATTCAGAGCTGAAAGGAGTGCAGGAGCGGTGTGGCTCTTGGCTTCCAGGCACAACAGCCGCAGCACAGCATGGCAACGTCTCACCTGGCAAGTCGAATAGGTTCTGGGGAGCTAGGTCGGGGGTGCAGCGGAAGAAGCGTTAGCAGTGGAAAAGGAGGAGTCAGCCGAGGACGAAACGGAGGATGGAGTAGGAGGAGGAGAAGAAGAGGCAGGCCTGCATGCAATCCGTGGCGGTAACACTAAATCTACACGGGTGCCACGGTTTGCATGCTTGACAGCCGTCAGAAGGTTCAGCCAGTGGGCAGTAAAAGTTATGTACCTTCCCTGCCCGTGTTTGCTAGACCACGTGTCTGTGGTCAGATGTATCTTGGCACCAACACTGTGTGCTAGAGATACATTCACTTGCCACTGAACATGGCCATATAGCTCTGGGATGCCCTTCTGGGAGAAATATTTCCTTCAAGGGACCTTGCGATGCACAAATTTTCAAAAGGCCTCCGAGTCCACCAGTTTATATGGCAGTAGTTGGCAGACTAGCAGTTCCGACAAGCCAGCGGTTAGCCATTGGGCAAGAGGGTTATCCGGCAAGAGGGTTATGAACGCGATGACGGCACGGTGGAAGGTGGACTGGAGGACAAATGGGAGGAGAGAGGAGAAGAGGCAGGACGTTGAGTGCCTGGAGTGTGGTTTTGTGGGTTCTGACGGTGTTGCTCCCACTGGACACAATGATGGGAGGCTAGGTGCCTTCTTAAGGTTGGCCCTAGGTGAGTGTTGGGCTTACCGCGACTTATGCGTTGACAGCACAGGCTGCAGATGGCAACATTATTGTCAGCAGCTGACACGTTAAAAAAAGCCCACACTGCGGAGCCATGTGCCGTCGTCCTGGGAGCGCCAGATGTGACCGTGCATGGTGGATGGCTCCAGATACATTTGCAGTCTGCTTTTTGCCTCCTGTGCACTGCGAGTTCTGCCTGCTTCTCCACCTTTTCCTCCCTATCTGCTGCTCCGTCTCTCCCTCTGAAGTCCCCCCTCTTGTGGGCACCCACGTGACATCCATCGACACGTCATCATCGTCACCTTCACCACCACTGACATTAGAGATCTCGGAGTAGGCAGCAACAGTGGGAACCACCCTCCTTGGGCTGATCTGGGTATTGTCGTCAGACCGCTGGGTGGCGGCCGTTGCTTCCTCCTCTTCCTGATCCGATGCGAAGAATGGCTGCGCATCGGTAAGGTCTGGGAATGGATAGGAAAATAATTCCTCTGACTCGAGTGGAGGGGCTATGGTGGTGGTAGTGGTGTCTTTGGGGGTGCACAAAGCAGAGAGTGAGGAGGGTGCGGATACAGAGGATGAAGATGCTGCAGAAGCGGAAGGCTGAGTGAGCCACTCAACCAAGTATGGTGCGTCTTTTGACATAATTGCACGCACCTTCTTCAACTTCCCACTTAGGCTCCGGCCTGCTGCACCTGTCCAATCCCTACCACCCCTGCGGAATAGCCTGCCTCTTCCTCTACCTGTCATTTTCAAAATGACCCTGTGACAAAGTCCCTATAGAAAAGCAGTATTTGTGGAAGCAGGTATATCGCAGGCCTTAATCAATATCAATCCACTCTACTAGTATTTTGGGGAAACTGGTATAAAGAACCCAATAATGAGTATTTGCAGGAAGCCAGCAAATCAAACCCCTTAATCGATATTTGGTGGAAGCTGGTGTATTGCAGGCCTCAATCCATAATTGGTGGAAGCCGGTATATCAATACCCTGTATCAGTATTTTGTGGAAACAGGTATATAGAACCCAATAATGAGTATTTGCTGGAAGCTGGTATATCAAACCCCCTTAAACAATATTTGTGGAAGCTGGTGTATTGCAGGCCTAAATCAATATTTTGTGGAAGCCAGTGTATCACACCGCTCAATCAGTATTTTGTCGAAACAGGTATATCGCACCTCTTAATCTGTTATTTTGGGGGCAACAGGTATATCACACCAGTTGCAATTAGTTATTCGAATAGCGTTTGTCCCTCTATAAAGCTGCGGTATCTCAGCAGAACCGCACACGACTGCTGCACATTACAAATGCACTATAGTATACTTTCTATGTTAGAAGGTATATTATAGGTATATCACACCCCTCTATCAGTTTTTTTTGGGGGCAACAGGTATATCACACCTGTTGCAATTACTTATTCCAATAGAGTTTGTCCCTCTATCTAGCTGCGGTATCTCAGCAGAACACACACAACTGCTGCACAATACAAATGCTCTATAATATACTTTCTATGTTAGAAGGTATATTATAGGTATATCACACCCCTTAATAATTTTTTTTTTTGGGGGCGGCAACAGGTATATCACATCAGTTGCAATTAGTTTTTCGAATAGCTTTTGTCCCTCTATATAGCTGCGGTATCTCAGCAGAACCGCACACAACTGCGGCATAATACAAATGCACTATAATATACTTTCTATGTTCGAAATATATTATAAGTATATCACACCCCTCTGTATGTCACACCTATCAATAGCACACCTATACCAGTCCTTAAAAGGACTTTTGTGGTCCTATTAGCTAGCATTTGGTGTCCCTAACAGTCTGTCCCTGCTCCACACAGCAACCTCTCCCTACACTGGCAAAAAACAGAATGTAAAATGGCTGCCAGATCGGGTTTATTTATAGGGTAGGGGGGGGGGGGGGGGGGCCATGTCCTGAAACGTCTTAATTGGCTGTCTTGTCCCCCCTGGTGGATGTGTCATGGGTCAAAGTTCTTCGCCATATGTTCGCCTGTTCGGTGAACCGCGAACAAGCAAAGTTTGCCGCGAAACGACCGCCGGGCAAACCGCAAGGCCATCTCTAACGCACTTCACTCTATAAGTTTTTTGGGTGAAAGCGTATAGGGGCGTATTTCAGTACTACAAGAAAAATATATATGCACTTTACTCTTTAAGTTTTTCCTGTTCAAAGCGTATAGTGGCCTATTTCAGTCCAACAAGATATATATTCTCAGTTCACTTCTGCAGTTATTTCTGTTGAAAGCGTATAGGGGCGTATTACAGAAAAAGAAAAGAAAAATATATACACACTGCACTGTTGCAGTTATTTCTGGTGAAAGCGTATAGGTTGTATTTCAGTACTACAAGAAAAATATATACGCACTTCACTCTTTAAGTTTTTTGGTGAAAGTGTATAGGAGCATATTTTAGTACTACAAGAATAATACATTGCCTGTCCAAAAAAAAAGTCGCCACAAAAAAAATGCCTTTAGCTTTGATTACGGCACGCATTCGCTGTGGCATTGCTTCGATAAGCTTCTGCAATGTCACAAGATTTATTTCCATCCAGTTTTGCATTCATTTTTCACCAAGATCTTGCATTGATGATGGTAGAGTCTGACTGCTGCGCAAAGCCTTCTCCAGCACATCCCAAAGATTCTCAATGGGGTTAAGGTCTGGACTCTGTGGTGGCCAATCCATGTGTGAAAATGATGTATCATGCTCCCTGAACCACTCTTTCACAATTTGAGCCCGATGAATCCTGGCATTGTCATCCTGGAATATGCCCATGCCATCAGGGAAGAAAAAATCCATTGATGGAATAACCTGGTCATTCAGTATGTTCAGGTAGTCATCTGACCTCATTATTGGAGCACATACTGTTGCTGAACATAGACCTAACCAACTGCAGCAACCCCAGATCATAGCACTGCCCCCACAGACTTGTACAGTAGGCACTAGGCATGATGGGTGCATCACTTCATCTGCCTCTCTTCTTACCCTGATGCACCCATCACTCTGGAACAGGGTAAATCTGGACTCATCAGACCACATGACCTTCTTCCATTGCTCCAGAGTCCAATCTTTATGCTCCCTAGCAAATTGAAGCCTTTTTTTCTAGTTTGCCTCTGATTTTAGTGGTTTTCTTACAGCTACATAGCTGTTCGGTCCCAATCCCTTGAGTTCCCTTTGCATTGTGCGTGTGGAAATGCTCTTACTTTCACTATTAAACATAACCCTGAGTTCTACTGTTCTTTTGCTTCGATTTGATTTCACCAAACGTTTAAGTGATCGCTGATCACGATCATTCAGGATTTTTTTCCCGCCACATTTCTTCGAATACGATAAGTCCCCACAATCCAGTTTTAAATAATGCATTAGACAGTTCTTAACCCAATTTTAGTAGTTTCTGCAATCTCCTTAGATGTTTTCTCTGCTTGATGCATGCCAATGATTTGACCCTTCTCAAACAGACTAACATCTTTTCCACGACCACGAGATGTGTCTTTCGACATGTAACATAGTAACATAGTAACATAGTACATAAGGCCGAAAAAAGACATCTGTCCATCCAGTTCGGCCTGTCATCCTGCAAATTGATCCAGAGGAAGGCAAAAAAAACCCTGTGAGGTAGAAGCCAATTTTCCCCACTTTAGGGGAATAAAAAATTCCTTCCCGACTCCAATCAGGCAATCAGAATAATTCCCTGGATCAACGACCCCTCACTAGTAGCTATAGCCTGTAATATTATAACGCTCCAGAAATACATCCAGGCCCCTCTTGAATTCCTTTAGTGAACTCACCATCACCCCCTCCTCAGGCAGAGAGTTCCATAGTCTCACTGCTCTTACCGTAAAGAATCCTCTTCTATGTTTGTGTACAAACCTTCTTTCCTCCAGACGCAGAGGATGTCCCCTCGTCACAGTCACAGTCCTGGGGATAAATAGATGACGGGATAGATCTCTGTACTGACCCCTGATATATTTATACATATTAATTAGATCTCCCCTTAGTCGTCTTTTTTCTAAAGTGAATAACCCTAATTTTGATAATCTTTCTGGGTACTGTAGTCCACCCATTCCAGTTATTACTTTAGTTGCCCTCCTCTCCAGCTCTGCTATGTCTGCCTTGTTTACAGGAGCCCAGAACTGTACACAGTACTCCATGTGTGGTCTGACTAGCGATTTGTAAAGTGGTAGGACTATGTTCTTATCACGGGCATCTATGCCCCTTTTGATGCAACCCATTATCTTATTGGCCTTGGCAGCAGCTGCCTGACACAGTTTTTTGCAGCTTAGTTTGCTGTATATAAAAATTCCTAGATCCTTTTCCATGTCAGTGTTACCGAGTGTTTTACCATTTAGTATGTACGGGTGACTTGCATTATTCCTTCCCATGTGCATAACTTTACATTTGTCAGTGTTAAACCTCATCTGCCACTTATCTGCCCAAGCCTCCAATCTACAACATGGTTGTTTAAGAAATGAGAAGCAATTCATTGCACCAGTTGGGGTTAAATAACTTATTGCCAGCTGAAAGATAATCGCCCATGCAGTAATTATCCAATAGGAGGCTCATAACTATTTGCCTAGTTAAATCCAGGTGGCAACTTTTTTTTTGGACAGGCAGTGTATATACGCACTTCACTCTTTAAGTTTTTTCTGGTCAAAGCGTTTAGTGGCCTATTTCAGTCCAACAAGATAAATATATTCTCAGTTCACTTCTGCAGTTATTTATGTTGAAAGCTTATATGGGCGTGTTACAGTAAAAAAAGAAAAATATATACGCACTTCACTGGTGCACTTATTTGTGGCAAAAGCGTTCAGTGGCCTATTTCAGTACAGAAAGAAAAATATATACGCACTTCACTGGTGCATTTATTTCTGCTGAAGCGTTTACTGGCCTATTTCAGTACATAAAAAAAAAAATATATATATATATATATTCTCAGTTCACGTGGGCGGTTATATGTGTTGAAAGCATGGCTGGGAGTCAGCAGGGTGGCAGCAGTGGGAGGCCGGGAGCCAAACCTGCCCAGGGTAGACCACCTGGTTAGCAGCAGCCTACCCGGGAAGTAGTGGTGCAGGGGTTCTCAGAAGTAGCGGCGGTAGCAGACAGTCAGTGCGGCGGTTATATGTGGTAAAATCTTTATTGAAGTATTTTGGTCAAAAAACTAAATTTATTCAGCGGTCAGCGCTGCAGTTATATGCGGTAAAATCTCCATGATGTCTCCATGATAAATCTGTCCCGTGTGGCTTCTACAGACTTTCAAAAACATCCGTCAGCGGAGCGAATAAATGGCGGATGACTGGGACGCTTCCTGACCTTCCCAGGAACTGCTGTCGGGTGCCAACGTTTCATTTCTGAGACGTCCGTATAGTGTGTGGGGGAATCCGAACACCCTCTCCATCTCTGTGCTCCATTATATGCGGTAAAATCTTTTGTGACATTTCGGTGTAAAAATTAATTTTATTCAGCGTTCAGCGCTGCAGTTCTCTGTGGTAAAATCTTTTGTGACGTATTTCGGTGGAAAAACAAATCTTATTTAGCGTTCAGTGCTGGAGTAATATGCGGTAAAATCTTTTGTGATGTAATTATGGTGAAAAAACTAATTTTAATCAGAGGTCAGCACTGCAGATATATGCGGTAAAATCTTTTGTGACTTATTTTGGTGGAAAAACAAAATTTATTCAGCGTTCAGCGCTGTAGTAATATGTGGTAAAATCTTTATTGAAGTATGTCGGTCGAAAAACTAAATTAATTCAGTGGTCAGCTCTGCGGTTATATGCGGTAAAATCTTTATTGAAGTATTTCGGTTGAAAAACAAAATTTATTCTGTGGTCAGCGCTGCGGTTAAATGCGGTAAAATCTTTAGCGATGTATCTTGATGATCTTTGCGACTCTTCCGGGCTCAAAGCTATCTTGACCCTTTGTCTTGTCATTGTCTGTAGCTGCTAGAGGCCTGTTCATGCCAGGCAGGTTCCCCCAGAGGTATGTTAGTTCATCAACACTTTGTCATTATGCCATTCTGTGGCTTCCTCATGCTGCTGCTGCCACCTCCACACTCTGTCATTGTGCCACTCTGTGGTATCCTGATTCTGCTGCCACCTCCAGACTCTGTCATTGTGCCACTCTGTGGCCTACTCATGCTGCTGCCACCTCCAGACACTGTTGTTGTGCCACTCTGTGGAAATAAGTTCAAGCGGCACTCGCTATATTACCTGGCGTTGCAGCGGAAAGGAGCGTCGCTCCACGTGAACAAGTAAGAGATTCCAGCAAGCCACCAATATGTTTCAAATATATTCTTCTTTATTTCATAACTCAATAGTAATTTATGCTTTTCGGCATACAGCCTTTGTCAATAGATACATAATATGATTCACACCGACTTTATATAAGGTATATCTGATCAAACACAAGTGACATCATCCACCCCCCTATGGGCGGGAGCAAACCAGCACCAAGCCCCAGGACACATAAACAGAAAGGATATCACAAATCGAAAGTAGAAGATCAACGAGCTGATAGTGTCTATAATAAAAAAAAAAAGAAAAAGGCACTTAAGTAAAGCTATATATATATATATATATATATATATGCTAACAATCTTATAACCTTGCAACCTCATAGTTGCGATTCAGACCTCTGGGATGTAATGTGTTAAGAGTGTGTATCCAAAAAGCTTCTCTACGGAGTAGGAGTTTTTTTTATATCTCCTCCTCTCCTTGGTCTCATGACCTGTTCTGAAACCTCAGCTGAGACACAGAATGTTTACATCTGTCAAAATGATATGGTAACGGCAATAATAAATGATTTGTCCTTATTGTGGACTTATGGTTACATATCCTCTCCCTCACCATTTGCATCGTTTCTCCCACATATGCAAGCCCACATGGGCATTTGATCAAATAAATCACGTTTTTTGACTCACCTTTGAAAAAAACTTCTATTTTAATAGCTTTTCCTGTTTGGGGATGATAAACCTTAGAACCTTTAATTATATGGGAACATTGAATACAATGCAGGCACGGAAATGTGCCTTTTTCCACAGTCCTCAATGTACTCTGTCTCAATATTTCTTTTTTACTCCCTAGGTCTGCATGCACCAGTTTATCTCTAAGACTGGGATTCTTTTTATTGCAGATCAGAGGTGGATTTTTAAACTCCTCCACGCTTTAGTTAAAATGCACCAATGTTTCCTGACTACATTGTCTATATTCACACTCGTTGCTGTTTAGTCCCTATAGTACCCTGAGATGGAGGGTCAGATCTAACTTTCTCCAAAATGGACCTTGGGTAACCTCTTTCACTAAACCTCTCAACCATTACATGTAGTCTGTGGTCCTGCATAAGTGGGTCAGAAATGATCCGTTTAATTCTCTGAAACTGTGATTTGGCCTACTCATGCTGCTGCCACCTCCAGACTCTGTCATTGTGCCACTCTGTGGCCTACTCATGCTTCTGCCATCTTCATACTCTGTCGGTGTGCCACTCTTTGGCCTACTCATGCTGCTTCCACATCCAGACTCGGTCATTATGCCACTCTGTGGCCTTCTCATGCTGCTGCCACCTCCAGAATCTGTTGTTGTGCCACTCTGTGGCCTACTCATGCTGCTGCCACCTCCAGACTTGGTCATTGTGCCACTCTGTGGCCTCCTCCTGATGCTGCTGCTGCCACCTCCAGACTCTTTCATTGTGCCACTCTGTGGCCTACTCATGCTGCTGCCACCTCCAGATTCAGTCATTGTGCCACCCAGTGGCCTCCTCATACTGCTTCCACCTCACCACTATGTCATAGGTCCACTCTGTGGACTTCTCATGCTGTTCCCACCCTTCCCCACTTCATGACTGGTCCACTATTTTGTCTTTCGGCCTGGAGGATATCATCATTTATTTGACACTGTCACCGCCACTTCTGTGAGAAGGTCTGACAGACGTCATTCTCTTCCTCTTGCATGATGTTCTTTGTTTTGGTTTCACTTTCTCATCTCATTTTCTTCTCCCAGGTGTCACCTATTCAGACTAATCCTCTTTCCTTTATATTCCCTCCCATACTGCCTCACTTTGCGGTTTATACTACTTCCTGGATTGAAGTGTTCACTGCTGGAGGCTTCTGCTGCTTGTTCAGATAAGTCCTTTCATGTATTGTGTTTCCTTGCTAGCTTGATTCTAGGTGACCCTGACTCCCTCCGTATGAAGTGCAGGGAGCCGGTGGTCGTGTCCCCTCACTATTATAGGGTTTTCAGGTGTCACACAATCTAGGTACGGGGGCATACAATCGTCTACCTTTGAGACCCTTGTATGTGCTTAGCAGTCAGGGTGAGCTCTTAGAGTTTTATAGGGGTCACCTATATGCTCCTTAGTTTGGGATCAAGCCAGTCGGACGTTTGTTCATAACTTCCAGCTATCTGCAACATCATCCGTGACAGACACTTCTTCTGATCTGTCAGAAGGAAGGAAAAAAGAGACCCATAACGGATCCTGTCTGTAGCAGCTTTAAGGCCTGTATGGTCCCATCAGAATTGGCTTATGAATTGGCAGCCAAAAGAAGGAGTGGGTACAAAACACAGAAGACATGCAAATATTCGGTTCACGTGTCATCTCTGTTTTAGATCCACTCCTGGTTTTTTTGGGCATTAGCAATACTGATGGATTACTGACCAAATGCTGACCGAGTGAAGACAAATGCTCAACAGACAGGATCCATTTTTTGAGGGGTTATTGTTGTGACGGATCAGAGGAAGGGCAAAATAATCAGTGACGTCAACACAAACTTACTTCTGACACCCTCTCCACTCTGTCCAGCATTGCGACTTCCTTATCTTCCTGCTCCTGCTCCTCGATGGGTTGATCAATGACACGACGGCATGCACGCTCCAGAAAGAAGGCGTAAGGTACAATGTCACTGATGGCGGCCTTGCTGCGACTGACCAGTTTGGAGATCTCTTCAAATGGTCGCAGAAGTCTGTATGCATCGCGCATGAGCAGCCACTGGCACAGTGAAAAAAACCAAGCTCCCAGAACCTGTCCTGCCGCAGAGTTCGTACAGGTAGTCGTTAATGGCACGTTTCTGCCGGAGCAGCCTATCAAGCATATACAATGTGGAGTTCCAGCGCGTCGGGCAGTCACAAATCAGTGGCAGTGTAAGATCTTCTAAAATGGCCAGAGATTTTCCTGGCCTGCCGCAAGACGTCCTGGACCCCAGGGTATTTGACAACAAATCGCTGCACGACTAAGTTCAGGACATGTGCCATGCACGGCACGTGGGTCATTTTGCCCTGTCTCAGTGCGCTTAGCAGATTGGCACCGTTGTCGCACATCACTTTACCAACTGTCAAATTGAGCGGTGTTAGCCACTGATCAGCCTGTGAATTCAGAGCTGAAAGGAGTGCAGGAGCGGTGTGGCTCTTGGCTTCCAGGCACAACAGCCGCAGCACAGCATGGCAACGTCTCACCTGGCAAGTCGAATAGGTTCTGGGGAGCTAGGTCGGGGGTGCAGCGGAAGAAGCGTTAGCAGTGGAAAAGGAGGAGTCAGCCGAGGACGAAACGGAGGATGGAGTAGGAGGAGGAGAAGAAGAGGCAGGCCTGCATGCAATCCGTGGCGGTAACACTAAATCTACACGGGTGCCACGGTTTGCATGCTTGACAGCCGTCAGAAGGTTCAGCCAGTGGGCAGTAAAAGTTATGTACCTTCCCTGCCCGTGTTTGCTAGACCACGTGTCTGTGGTCAGATGTATCTTGGCACCAACACTGTGTGCTAGAGATACATTCACTTGCCACTGAACATGGCCATATAGCTCTGGGATGCCCTTCTGGGAGAAATATTTCCTTCAAGGGACCTTGCGATGCACAAATTTTCAAAAGGCCTCCGAGTCCACCAGTTTATATGGCAGTAGTTGGCAGACTAGCAGTTCCGACAAGCCAGCGGTTAGCCATTGGGCAAGAGGGTTATCCGGCAAGAGGGTTATGAACGCGATGACGGCACGGTGGAAGGTGGACTGGAGGACAAATGGGAGGAGAGAGGAGAAGAGGCAGGACGTTGAGTGCCTGGAGTGTGGTTTTGTGGGTTCTGACGGTGTTGCTCCCACTGGACACAATGATGGGAGGCTAAGTGCCTTCTTAAGGTTGGCCCTAGGTGAGTGTTGGGCTTACCGCGACTTATGCGTTGACAGCACAGGCTGCAGATGGCAACATTATTGTCAGCAGCTGACACGTTAAAAAAAGCCCACACTGCGGAGCCATGTGCCGTCGTCCTGGGAGCGCCAGATGTGACCGTGCATGGTGGATGGCTCCAGATACATTTGCAGTCTGCTTTTTGCCTCCTGTGCACTGCGAGTTCTGCCTGCTTCTCCACCTTTTCCTCCCTATCTGCTGCTCCGTCTCTCCCTCTGAAGTCCCCCCTCTTGTGGGCACCCACGTGACATCCATCGACACGTCATCATCGTCACCTTCACCACCACTGACATTAGAGATCTCGGAGTAGGCAGCAACAGTGGGAACCACCCTCCTTGGGCTGATCTGGGTATTGTCGTCAGACCGCTGGGTGGCGGCCGTTGCTTCCTCCTCTTCCTGATCCGATGCGAAGAATGGCTGCGCATCGGTAAGGTCTGGGAATGGATAGGAAAATAATTCCTCTGACTCGAGTGGAGGGGCTATGGTGGTGGTAGTGGTGTCTTTGGGGGTGCACAAAGCAGAGAGTGAGGAGGGTGCGGATACAGAGGATGAAGATGCTGCAGAAGCGGAAGGCTGAGTGAGCCACTCAACCAAGTATGGTGCGTCTTTTGACATAATTGCACGCACCTTCTTCAACTTCCCACTTAGGCTCCGGCCTGCTGCACCTGTCCAATCCCTACCACCCCTGCGGAATAGCCTGCCTCTTCCTCTACCTGTCATTTTCAAAATGACCCTGTGACAAAGTCCCTATAGAAAAGCAGTATTTGTGGAAGCAGGTATATCGCAGGCCTTAATCAATATCAATCCACTCTACTAGTATTTTGGGGAAACTGGTATAAAGAACCCAATAATGAGTATTTGCAGGAAGCCAGCAAATCAAACCCCTTAATCGATATTTGGTGGAAGCTGGTGTATTGCAGGCCTCAATCCATAATTGGTGGAAGCCGGTATATCAATACCCTGTATCAGTATTTTGTGGAAACAGGTATATAGAACCCAATAATGAGTATTTGCTGGAAGTTGGTATATCAAACCCCCTTAAACAATATTTGTGGAAGCTGGTGTATTGCAGGCCTAAATCAATATTTTGTGGAAGCCAGTGTATCACACCGCTCAATCAGTATTTTGTCGAAACAGGTATATCGCACCTCTTAATCTGTTATTTTGGGGGCAACAGGTATATCACACCAGTTGCAATTAGTTATTCGAATAGCGTTTGTCCCTCTATAAAGCTGCGGTATCTCAGCAGAACCGCACACGACTGCTGCACATTACAAATGCACTATAGTATACTTTCTATGTTAGAAGGTATATTATAGGTATATCACACCCCTCTATCAGTTTTTTTTGGGGGCAACAGGTATATCACACCTGTTGCAATTACTTATTCCAATAGAGTTTGTCCCTCTATCTAGCTGCGGTATCTCAGCAGAACACACACAACTGCTGCACAATACAAATGCTCTATAATATACTTTCTATGTTAGAAGGTATATTATAGGTATATCACACCCCTTAATAATTTTTTTTTTTGGGGGCGGCAACAGGTATATCACATCAGTTGCAATTAGTTTTTCGAATAGCTTTTGTCCCTCTATATAGCTGCGGTATCTCAGCAGAACCGCACACAACTGCGGCATAATACAAATGCACTATAATATACTTTCTATGTTCGAAATATATTATAAGTATATCACACCCCTCTGTATGTCACACCTATCAATAGCACACCTATACCAGTCCTTAAAAGGACTTTTGTGGTCCTATTAGCTAGCATTTGGTGTCCCTAACAGTCTGTCCCTGCTCCACACAGCAACCTCTCCCTACACTGGCAAAAAACAGAATGTAAAATGGCTGCCAGATCGGGTTTATTTATAGGGTAGGGGGGGGGGGGGGTGTCCATGTCCTGAAACGTCTTAATTGGCTGTCTTGTCCCACCTGATGGATGTGTCATGGGTCAAAGTTCTTCGCCATATGTTCGCCTGTTCGGTGAACCGCGAACAAGCAAAGTTTGCCGCGAAACGACCGCCGGGCAAACCGCAAGGCCATCTCTAACGCACTTCACTCTATAAGTTTTTGGGGTGAAAGCGTATAGGGGCGTATTTCAGTACTACAAGAAAAATATATATGCACTTTACTCTTTAAGTTTTTCCTGTTCAAAGCGTATAGTGGCCTATTTCAGTCCAACAAGATATATATTCTCAGTTCACTTCTGCAGTTATTTCTGTTGAAAGCGTATAGGGGCGTATTACAGAAAAAGAAAAGAAAAATATATACACACTGCACTGTTGCAGTTATTTCTGGTGAAAGCGTATAGGTTGTATTTCAGTACTACAAGAAAAATATATACGCACTTCACTCTTTAAGTTTTTTGGTGAAAGTGTATAGGAGCATATTTTAGTACTACAAGAATAATACATTGCCTGTCCAAAAAAAAAGTCGCCACAAAAAAAATGCCTTTAGCTTTGATTACGGCACGCATTCGCTGTGGCATTGCTTCGATAAGCTTCTGCAATGTCACAAGATTTATTTCCATCCAGTTTTGCATTCATTTTTCACCAAGATCTTGCATTGATGATGGTAGAGTCTGACTGCTGCGCAAAGCCTTCTCCAGCACATCCCAAAGATTCTCAATGGGGTTAAGGTCTGGACTCTGTGGTGGCCAATCCATGTGTGAAAATGATGCATCATGCTCCCTGAACCACTCTTTCACAATTTGAGCCCGATGAATCCTGGCATTGTCATCCTGGAATATGCCCATGCCATCAGGGAAGAAAAAATCCATTGATGGAATAACCTGGTCATTCAGTATGTTCAGGTAGTCATCTGACCTCATTATTGGAGCACATACTGTTGCTGAACATAGACCTAACCAACTGCAGCAACCCCAGATCATAGCACTGCCCCCACAGACTTGTACAGTAGGCACTAGGCATGATGGGTGCATCACTTCATCTGCCTCTCTTCTTACCCTGATGCACCCATCACTCTGGAACAGGGTAAATCTGGACTCATCAGACCACATGACCTTCTTCCATTGCTCCAGAGTCCAATCTTTATGCTCCCTAGCAAATTGAAGCCTTTTTTTCTAGTTTGCCTCTGATTTTAGTGGTTTTCTTACAGCTACATAGCTGTTCGGTCCCAATCCCTTGAGTTCCCTTTGCATTGTGCGTGTGGAAATGCTCTTACTTTCACTATTAAACATAACCCTGAGTTCTACTGTTCTTTTGCTTCGATTTGATTTCACCAAACGTTTAAGTGATCGCTGATCACGATCATTCAGGATTTTTTTCCCGCCACATTTCTTCGAATACGATAAGTCCCCACAATCCAGTTTTAAATAATGCATTAGACAGTTCTTAACCCAATTTTAGTAGTTTCTGCAATCTCCTTAGATGTTTTCTCTGCTTGATGCATGCCAATGATTTGACCCTTCTCAAACAGACTAACATCTTTTCCACGACCACGAGATGTGTCTTTCGACATGTAACATAGTAACATAGTAACATAGTACATAAGGCCGAAAAAAGACATCTGTCCATCCAGTTCGGCCTGTCATCCTGCAAATTGATCCAGAGGAAGGCAAAAAAAACCCTGTGAGGTAGAAGCCAATTTTCCCCACTTTAGGGGAATAAAAAATTCCTTCCCGACTCCAATCAGGCAATCAGAATAATTCCCTGGATCAACGACCCCTCACTAGTAGCTATAGCCTGTAATATTATAACGCTCCAGAAATACATCCAGGCCCCTCTTGAATTCCTTTAGTGAACTCACCATCACCCCCTCCTCAGGCAGAGAGTTCCATAGTCTCACTGCTCTTACCGTAAAGAATCCTCTTCTATGTTTGTGTACAAACCTTCTTTCCTCCAGACACAGAGGATGTCCCCTCGTCACAGTCACAGTCCTGGGGATAAATAGATGACGGGATAGATCTCTGTACTGACCCCTGATATATTTATACATATTAATTAGATCTCCCCTTAGTCGTCTTTTTTCTAAAGTGAATAACCCTAATTTTGATAATCTTTCTGGGTACTGTAGTCCACCCATTCCAGTTATTACTTTAGTTGCCCTCCTCTCCAGCTCTGCTATGTCTGCCTTGTTTACAGGAGCCCAGAACTGTACACAGTACTCCATGTGTGGTCTGACTAGCGATTTGTAAAGTGGTAGGACTATGTTCTTATCACGGGCATCTATGCCCCTTTTGATGCAACCCATTATCTTATTGGCCTTGGCAGCAGCTGCCTGACACAGTTTTTTGCAGCTTAGTTTGCTGTATATAAAAATTCCTAGATCCTTTTCCATGTCAGTGTTACCGAGTGTTTTACCATTTAGTATGTACGGGTGACTTGCATTATTCCTTCCCATGTGCATAACTTTACATTTGTCAGTGTTAAACCTCATCTGCCACTTATCTGCCCAAGCCTCCAATCTACAACATGGTTGTTTAAGAAATGAGAAGCAATTCATTGCACCAGTTGGGGTTAAATAACTTATTGCCAGCTGAAAGATAATCGCCCATGCAGTAATTATCCAATAGGAGGCTCATAACTATTTGCCTAGTTAAATCCAGGTGGCAACTTTTTTTTTGGACAGGCAGTGTATATACGCACTTCACTCTTTAAGTTTTTTCTGGTCAAAGCGTTTAGTGGCCTATTTCAGTCCAACAAGATAAATATATTCTCAGTTCACTTCTGCAGTTATTTATGTTGAAAGCTTATATGGGCGTGTTACAGTAAAAAAAGAAAAATATATACGCACTTCACTGGTGCACTTATTTGTGGCAAAAGCGTTCAGTGGCCTATTTCAGTACAGAAAGAAAAATATATACGCACTTCACTGGTGCATTTATTTCTGCTGAAGCGTTTACTGGCCTATTTCAGTACATAAAAAAAAATATATATATATATATATATTCTCAGTTCACGTTGGCGGTTATATGTGTTGAAAGCATGGCTGGGAGTCAGCAGGGTGGCAGCAGTGGGAGGCCGGGAGCCAAACCTGCCCATGGTAGACCACCTGGTTAGCAGCAGCCTACCCGGGAAGTAGTGGTGCAGGGGTTCACAGAAGTAGCGGCGGTAGCAGACAGTCAGTGCGGCGGTTATATGTGGTAAAATCTTTATTGAAGTATTTTGGTCAAAAAACTAAATTTATTCAGCGGTCAGCGCTGCAGTTATATGCGGTAAAATCTCCATGATGTCTCCATGATAAATCTGTCCCGTGTGGCTTCTACAGACTTTCAAAAACATCCGTCAGCGGAGCGAATAAATGGCGGATGACTGGGACGCTTCCTGACCTTCCCAGGAACTGCTGTCGGGTGCCAACGTTTCATTTCTGAGACGTCCGTATAGTGTGTGGGGGAATCCGAACACCCTCTCCATCTCTGTGCTCCATTATATGCGGTAAAATCTTTTGTGACATTTCGGTGTAAAAATTAATTTTATTCAGCGTTCAGCGCTGCAGTTCTCTGTGGTAAAATCTTTTGTGACGTATTTCGGTGGAAAAACAAATCTTATTTAGCGTTCAGTGCTGGAGTAATATGCGGTAAAATCTTTTGTGATGTAATTATGGTGAAAAAACTAATTTTAATCAGAGGTCAGCACTGCAGATATATGCGGTAAAATCTTTTGTGACTTATTTTGGTGGAAAAACAAAATTTATTCAGCGTTCAGCGCTGTAGTAATATGTGGTAAAATCTTTATTGAAGTATGTCGGTCGAAAAAACTAAATTAATTCAGTGGTCAGCTCTGCGGTTATATGCGGTAAAATCTTTATTGAAGTATTTCGGTTGAAAAACAAAATTTATTCTGTGGTCAGCGCTGCGGTTAAATGCGGTAAAATCTTTAGCGATGTATCTTGATGATCTTTGCGACTCTTCCGGGCTCAAAGCTATCTTGACCCTTTGTCTTGTCATTGTCTGTAGCTGCTAGAGGCCTGTTCATGCCAGGCAGGTTCCCCCAGAGGTATGTTAGTTCATCAACACTTTGTCATTATGCCATTCTGTGGCTTCCTCATGCTGCTGCTGCCACCTCCACACTCTGTCATTGTGCCACTCTGTGGTATCCTGATTCTGCTGCCACCTCCAGACTCTGTCATTGTGCCACTCTGTGGCCTACTCATGCTGCTGCCACCTCCAGACACTGTTGTTGTGCCACTCTGTGGAAATAAGTTCAAGCGGCACTCGCTATATTACCTGGCGTTGCAGCGGAAAGGAGCGTCGCTCCACGTGAACAAGTAAGAGATTCCAGCAAGCCACCAATATGTTTCAAATATATTCTTCTTTATTTCATAACTCAATAGTAATTTATGCTTTTCGGCATACAGCCTTTGTCAATAGATACATAATATGATTCACACCGACTTTATATAAGGTATATCTGATCAAACACAAGTGACATCATCCACCCCCCTATGGGCGGGAGCAAACCAGCACCAAGCCCCAGGACACATAAACAGAAAGGATATCACAAATCGAAAGTAGAAGATCAACGAGCTGATAGTGTCTATAATAAAAAAAAAAAGAAAAAGGCACTTAAGTAAAGCTATATATATATATATATATATATATATGCTAACAATCTTATAACCTTGCAACCTCATAGTTGCGATTCAGACCTCTGGGATGTAATGTGTTAAGAGTGTGTATCCAAAAAGCTTCTCTACGGAGTAGGAGTTTTTTTTATATCTCCTCCTCTCCTTGGTCTCATGACCTGTTCTGAAACCTCAGCTGAGACACAGAATGTTTACATCTGTCAAAATGATATGGTAACGGCAATAATAAATGATTTGTCCTTATTGTGGACTTATGGTTACATATCCTCTCCCTCACCATTTGCATCGTTTCTCCCACATATGCAAGCCCACATGGGCATTTGATCAAATAAATCACGTTTTTTGACTCACCTTTGAAAAAAACTTCTATTTTAATAGCTTTTCCTGTTTGGGGATGATAAACCTTAGAACCTTTAATTATATGGGAACATTGAATACAATGCAGGCACGGAAATGTGCCTTTTTCCACAGTCCTCAATGTACTCTGTCTCAATATTTCTTTTTTACTCCCTAGGTCTGCATGCACCAGTTTATCTCTAAGACTGGGATTCTTTTTATTGCAGATCAGAGGTGGATTTTTAAACTCCTCCACGCTTTAGTTAAAATGCACCAATGTTTCCTGACTACATTGTCTATATTCACACTCGTTGCTGTTTAGTCCCTATAGTACCCTGAGATGGAGGGTCAGATCTAACTTTCTCCAAAATGGACCTTGGGTAACCTCTTTCACTAAACCTCTCAACCATTACATGTAGTCTGTGGTCCTGCATAAGTGGGTCAGAAATGATCCGTTTAATTCTCTGAAACTGTGATTTGGCCTACTCATGCTGCTGCCACCTCCAGACTCTGTCATTGTGCCACTCTGTGGCCTACTCATGCTTCTGCCATCTTCATACTCTGTCGGTGTGCCACTCTTTGGCCTACTCATGCTGCTTCCACATCCAGACTCGGTCATTATGCCACTCTGTGGCCTTCTCATGCTGCTGCCACCTCCAGAATCTGTTGTTGTGCCACTCTGTGGCCTACTCATGCTGCTGCCACCTCCAGACTTGGTCATTGTGCCACTCTGTGGCCTCCTCCTGATGCTGCTGCTGCCACCTCCAGACTCTTTCATTGTGCCACTCTGTGGCCTACTCATGCTGCTGCCACCTCCAGATTCAGTCATTGTGCCACCCAGTGGCCTCCTCATACTGCTTCCACCTCACCACTATGTCATAGGTCCACTCTGTGGACTTCTCATGCTGTTCCCACCCTTCCCCACTTCATGACTGGTCCACTATTTTGTCTTTCGGCCTGGAGGATATCATCATTTATTTGACACTGTCACCGCCACTTCTGTGAGAAGGTCTGACAGACGTCATTCTCTTCCTCTTGCATGATGTTCTTTGTTTTGGTTTCACTTTCTCATCTCATTTTCTTCTCCCAGGTGTCACCTATTCAGACTAATCCTCTTTCCTTTATATTCCCTCCCATACTGCCTCACTTTGCGGTTTATACTACTTCCTGGATTGAAGTGTTCACTGCTGGAGGCTTCTGCTGCTTGTTCAGATAAGTCCTTTCATGTATTGTGTTTCCTTGCTAGCTTGATTCTAGGTGACCCTGACTCCCTCCGTATGAAGTGCAGGGAGCCGGTGGTCGTGTCCCCTCACTATTATAGGGTTTTCAGGTGTCACACAATCTAGGTACGGGGGCATACAATCGTCTACCTTTGAGACCCTTGTATGTGCTTAGCAGTCAGGGTGAGCTCTTAGAGTTTTATAGGGGTCACCTATATGCTCCTTAGTTTGGGATCAAGCCAGTCGGACGTTTGTTCATAACTTCCAGCTATCTGCAACATCATCCGTGACAGACACTTCTTCTGATCTGTCAGAAGGAAGGAAAAAAGAGACCCATAACGGATCCTGTCTGTAGCAGCTTTAAGGCCTGTATGGTCCCATCAGAATTGGCTTATGAATTGGCAGCCAAAAGAAGGAGTGGGTACAAAACACAGAAGACATGCAAATATTCGGTTCACGTGTCATCTCTGTTTTAGATCCACTCCTGGTTTTTTTGGGCATTAGCAATACTGATGGATTACTGACCAAATGCTGACCGAGTGAAGACAAATGCTCAACAGACAGGATCCATTTTTTGAGGGGTTATTGTTGTGACGGATCAGAGGAAGGGCAAAATAATCAGTGACGTCAACACAAACTTACTTCTGACACCCTCTCCACTCTGTCCAGGGGGGGGGGGGGGGGGGGGGGCTGTACTTTTATAATAATTTAATAGAACAGGTTCTGTAGACATCTATGTGGAATCAGCTGATGACGGTGTAAAAGGAGTGCACTTCTTCTTGGCGCTAACATCGACCTGTAAGGCTGGGTTGATACTTCAGTTATTTGCTGGTGAAACAGGCCCCCTAAAGCCTGCTGTGGACTACTGGAGACAGAACTGCCAGCAAGGTGACTTATGTTATATGAACTTTCCATTGTATGTGAATTAACACCAAGACTGCAAAGTTACGTGCTGTTTTGTGCAATTGCTTCAAGTGTGAATAAACACTGACGTTTTGAGTTAAGAACTTGTATTTTGCCTCTGTACTGCGCCCGCTTACCATATCTACCAGAGCGAAACCCCACAGTTCGTACATGGGAAGACATCAAATACAGCACACCCTTGCAGGATATTAGCAAGCTAGGAACCTATTGCTCAGACACCTTCCCACAGGATTGGAGAAGAGGCCTTGCTGGCAAGCCGTCGGCAGTCTGCGTGGAGCGACAGAGCAAACCCGACATCTGGACCCGCTGGGAAGAGGAGGACAGCGGAAGGTGTGTCCTTGCTACTGGGACAGTTAGGCCCCTTTTCACATGGGCGAGTATTCCGCGCGGATGCGATGCGTGAGGTGAACGCATTGCACCCGCACTGAATACCGACCCATTCATTTCTATGGGGCTGTTCACATGAGCGGTGATTGTCACGCATCACTTGTGCGTTGCGCGAAAATCGCAGCATGCTCTATATTCAGCGTTTTTCACGCAACGCAGGCCCCATAGAAGTGAATGGGGTTGCGTGAAAATCGCAAGCATCCTCAAGCAAGTGCGGATGCGGTGCGATTTTCACGCATGGTTGCTAGGTGACAGTCTATTCACTGTATTATTTTCCCTTATAACATGGTTATAAGGGAAAATAATAGCATTCTGAATACAGAATGCTTAGTAGGTGATCAATTGAGGGTTAAAAAAAAAATAAAAAAATTAACTCACCTTCTCCTCTTGTTCGCGTAGTTCCCGGTCTCTTCTTTACTTCTTTAATGATGAACTACCGGCTAGGACCTGTGGTGACGTCAGATCACATGCTCCAATCACATGGTCCATCACCACGGTGATGGACCATGTGATTGGAGCATGTGATCTGACGTCACCAAAGGTCCTTTAGCACATAGCTCATCATTAAAGAAGTAAAAAAGAGAACGGGAACTACGCGAACAAGAGGAGAAGGTGAGTTAATAATTTTTTTTTTTTTTAACCCTCAATTGATCACCTACTAAGCATTCTGTATTCAGAATGCTATTATTTTCCCTTATAACCATGTTATAAGGGAAAATAATAACATCTACAGAACACCGATCCCAAACCTGAACTTCTGTGAAGAAGTTCGGGTTTGGGTACCAAACATGCGTGATTTTTCTCACGCGAGTGCAAAACGCATTACAATGTTTTGCACTCGTGCGGAAAAACGCGGGTGTTCCCGCAACGCACCCGCACCTTTTCCCGCAACGCCGTGTGAAAGGGGCCTTATGTGTGCTCCTGCGTATGGTGCTCACTGCAGTGCCTATTGTAGAACACAGAATCCATACAACACATACATGGCTACGGGGAGAGTGCCAGAGAAAGGCCCAAACTTTGCCAGCCCATTTTACTAGTAAAACCTTGAAATTAATTAATAAAATATATCACAAAAAGTATTTTTTATTGCATTTGTAATAATTTATAAAAAAAAAACTTTATAAAAGTTTAGGTACACTTTAAATGTTGCAAAAACAGGTCGGCCATCAAAGGGTTATCAGTGATAAAGAGAGCCCGTCTCCATCCAGAGACACACAATGGTAATATATAGAGTAGTCAGGGGCATTGCTAGGTTAAAACATTCAAAGGGAGTGAGGTTATTTACATGGGACTTAATGTTGAGGGGGGGATGTTTATATGGGATTGCATGTTGCAGGCGGCTGGGGAGGGGGTGATATTATTTACATGGGATTGTATGTTGAAGTTGGCTGGGGAGGAGGTGATGTTACTTACATGGGACTGTATTTTGGAGGGGGCTGTAGATAGAGAGGGATGTTATTTACATGGGACTATATATTGGAGGGGCTGGAGAGATGGTGTGATGTTATTTACATGGGACTCTATGGCGGAGGGAGGTAAATAGTGTTATTTACATGGGACTGTATTTTGGAGGGGGCAGGAGAGATGGTGTGATGTTATTTACATAGGACTGTATGGTGGAGGGAGGAATATAACTACAGGGGGCACTGCAGGGGGCATTATAAATACTGGGGGCACTTCAGGGTGAGCATTATAACAGTAGGGGGCAGTATAAATACTGGGGGAACTGTAGGGGTATTATAAATCCAGGGGACATTATAGGCATTCTTATTTCTACTGAGTGCTCTATAGGAGGGACTCCGCCTTATTTCTACTAAGAGCACTATGGGGGCCTTATTGGGATCTGAGGTATCTGTAGAGAGCTTTATTACCACTGGGGGAACAATAGGGGGCCTTATTTCTACTGGGGGCTCTGTGAGGGTGTTGTTAATAGCGGAGGGCTCTTCTACTAATGGAGGCACTATTGGGGAGCGTTATCACTGTTAGGGGCACTGTAGGGGACAGTATTAGTAGTGGGGGAATTCTAGAAGGGGATTACTATTGGTGGGACTTTGAGGAGCACTATTACTATGGGGGGCACTCATTTTCCTTCAAGATAGTATTTGGTGTATTGGGGGGGGGGGGGGGGGGCACAGTGATCAGCAGGATAACACTGTTGGGACTCCAGGTTGGGGGATGATGATAGAAATGTGAGGAAGCTAAGATATCCATGTGTCACACTCTGCAGAGACGAGGTGCAGCTTAAAGAAGTTGTCTAGGTAACATAGAAACATAGAATGTGTCGGCAGATAAGAACCATTTGGCCCATCTAGTCTGCCCAATATACTGAATACTATGAGTAGCCCTTGGCCCTATCTTATATGAAGGATAGCCTTATGCCTATCCCATGCATGCTTAAACTCCTCCACTGTATTTGCAGCTACCACTTCTGCAGGAAGGCTATTCCATGCATCCACTACTCTCTCAGTAAAGTAATACTTCCTGATATTACTTTTAAACCTTTGCCCCTCTAATTTAAAACTATGTCCTCTTGTGGTAGTTTTTCTTCTTTTAAATATTCTCTCCTCTTTTACATTGTTGATTCCCTTTATGTATTTAAAAGTTTCTATCATATCCCCTCTGTCTCATCTTTCTTCCAAGCTATACATGTTAAGGTCCTTTAATCTTTCCTGGTAAGTTTTATCCTGCAATCCATGTACTAGTTTAGTAGCTCTTCTCTGAACTCTCTCCAAAGTATCAATATCCTTCTGGAGATATGGTCTCCAGTACTGCGCACAGTACTCCAAATGAGGTCTCACTAGTGCTCTGTAGAGCGGCATGAGCACCTCCCTCTTTCTACTGGTAATGCCTCTCCCTATACACCCAAGCATTCTGCTAGCATTTCCTGCTGCTGTATGACATTGTCTGCCTACCTTTAAGTCTTCTGAAATAATGACCCCTAAATCCCTTTCCTCAGATACTGAGGTTAGGACTGTATCACTGATTTTATATTCTGCTCTTGGGTTTTTACGCCCCTGGTGCATTATCTTGCACTTATCAACATTAAATTTTAGTTGCCAGATTTTTGACTATTCCTCTAGTTTTCCTAAATCCTTTTCCATTTGTTGTATCCCTCCAGGAACATCAACCCTGTTGATCAACCCTGTTACAAATCTTTGTGTCATCAGCAAAAAGACACACCTTACCATCGAGGCCTTCTGCAATTTCGCTGATAAAGATATTAAACAATATGGGTCCCAGAACAGATCCCTGAGGTACTCCACTGGTAACTAGGGAGCGTCTATCTAGGGGAAATATTCAATCTATCGCTCCCTGTACAGACTGTGCGGTATATTTTCTCAGGCATAATCTCTTTTTGATGCTCTCTGCCTCCAATAGAACGGTATCCCTGCCAGAGCAGTTCCGTTGCGCCCTAATTAATTCCCCCTTGGGTTTATTACGTGGGACATTAGGTGGATGGCAAGATGTTGCCAGAAGTGTAGTATTACCTGCTGTCTCCTTTCCATACGTTATGGAGCATACTTTTGAATTTAAATCATCACCTGTCAACCTGAGATCCAAAAAGGAGATAGTACTGACATCAAAATGTAGGCTAAAGGAGAGGAAGCTTAAGGAACTATTGAGGTAGTTTTTAAAACCCGATATATGTGAAATATCATCTGCCCAAACAAACAGCAAGTCATCAATATATCTTCCATACCATTTAATGGCATGGAAATAAGGGTTAGAATCAACAAACAGGAACTGTTTTTCCCACCACGCCATGTAGATTTTAGCTGTGGATGAGGAGAATTTTGCTCTCATCGATACTCCAGAAACTTGTAAATAAAATTGATCATTAAAGATAAAAAAAAGTTTCATAAGAAAATCTACAGACATATAAATAAATTCCTGTAGTATCGATGTATAGTTACTGTACACCAGAAGGATACACCAGCAAAGTGTAACTACTAATGCCTCGTTATCAACAAATTCTCAATATAAAAGATCTTCTTCAAAAAACACTGAAGGAAATAGTCGGTACCCGTCCCGCCACAGGAAGGAAGAGAAGATCTACAAGTCATAAATCTAACAACAACTATACTATCTCAGGAACAATAAAAAGTGCTGAAAAGAGGCCTTTCCTTTTCTCCAACCCACCACTTCGATCTATATCAAACTATTATTGATGTTCACTGCCTTGCACGGAACCTAACAGTGAAAAAACTCTTTCAAATGGCATTGGAAGAAAATGTGGACTTTCAACAAGAAACCAATAGCGGAGAACAAGGTGAATAAAATTTTTCAATGGATTTTAAAGAAATAATGCAAGTCTCCCAACCTTCAGCATTTGCAATGTGAGCAAGAACCTGAGGAATGCGTCAATTCATCCATCTTTTTCAGAATTACCAACAAGGATTTTTATCCTGTGCAATCCAGGTCTCCAGCATTAGATAGATTTCAAGATCTAATTGAGAAAGATCTGAGTGCTTTACAAAGAAAAATTCCTCAGGAAATGACGGATAAACAGTCTAAAATTTTGAATAACATGAGCCTCAAGGAACATCTCGCTTTTAAAAACCTGATGCAGAGATCTGACTTGGTAATAAAAAGGGCTGATAAGGGGGGCGCAGTTGTGGTGTTGGACAGTCAGGTGTATAAAATGCAGGTTCTTCATATGTTGGATGATGATATGTCTACCTACCATCCACTAACATGCAACCTTCTCCCCTCTTTTCAAAGCAAACTATTGCAGATGTTGCAAAAAGGTTTCTCATTGGGTATCTTGAGTCAGAAAGAGATGGATGACATATATGTTAAACATCCAGTGATTGCTATTTTCCACTCGTTACGGAAGGTGCATAAGGAGGGATTCCCACTACTCATGAGACCAATTGTCGCCGGTATTGGTGCTTACTCTGAGAGATTCTGTGAGTGGGTGGACTCCCTCCTCCAACCCCTTGTTCCATCTATCCCTGGTTATATGAAAGACACCAGAAGGGTCTTGCAATCCGTTCACAAATTTTCTGTGGAATAGTGGTTATATTTGGATTACTGCGGATGTAGTCTCCTTATATACCAATATACCACATGATCAAGCCATAATAGCCCTTCAATGGTTCCTTCAGGTGTACAGTAACTATACATCGATACTCCAGGAATTTATTTATGTCTGTAGATTTTCTTATGAAACATAATTTTTTATAGTTTAACGATCAATTTTAGCAAAATTCTCCCCATCCATTGCTAACATCTACATGGCGTGGTGGGAAAAACAGTTCCTGTTTGTTGATTCTAACCCTTATTTCCATGCCATTAAATGGTATGGAAGATATATTAATGACTTGCTGTTTGTTTGGGCAGATGATATTTCACATATATCGGGTTTTAAAAACTACCTCAATAGTTGCTTAAGCTTCCTCTCCTTTAGCCTACATTTTGATGTTAGTACTATCTCCTTTTTGGGTCTCAGGTTGACAGGTGATGATTTAAATTCAAGAGTATGCTCCATAACGTATAGAAAGGAGACAGCAGGTAATACTACACTTCTGGCAACATCTTGCCATCCACCTAATGTCACACGTAATAAACCCAAGGGGGAATTAATTAGGGCGAGACGGAACTGCTCTGGCAGGGATACCGTTCTATTGGAGGCAGAGAGCATCAAAAAGAGATTATGCCTGAGAAAATATACCGCACAGTCTGTACAGGGGGCGATAGATTGGATACTTCCCCTAAATAGACGCTCCCTAGTTTTCCCTAATGAGACATCATCAAAGAAACAAAAGGAACAACCTGGTTAAAACATAAAGGCAGCTATAAATGCGGTCATAATAAATGTATTTGCTGCAATCACATGCTAATGGGTAAAACTTACACCTCTACGGCTAGTGAAAAGATTTATAACATCAAGTCATACCTAAATTGTAATACAGAATATGCCGTTTATCTTATCACATGTACAGCGTGTAATCTCCAATATGTAGGATGTACATCCAATTCAATTAAAACAAGAGTACGTAGACATACACTCACCTAAAGAATTATTAGGAACACCATACTAATACGGTGTTGGACCCCCTTTTGCCTTCAGAACTGCCTTAATTCTACGTGGCATTGATTCCACAAGGTGCTGATAGCATTCTTTAGAAATGTTGGCCCATATTGATAGGATAGCATCTTGCAGTTGATGGAGATTTGAGGGATGCACATCCAGGGCACGAAGCTCCCGTTCCACCACATCCCAAAGATGCTATATTGGGTTGAGATCTGGTGACTGTGGGGCCATTTTAGTACAGTGAACTCATTGTCGTGTTCAAGAAACCAATTTGAAATGATTCGAGCTTTGTGACATGGTGCATTATCCTGCTCTACAGGATCTACATCGGAGGAGACGTCACCTGGGAGGCTCTAGATGTGAGAGGTAGGTGCTGCTGTATAGCAAGTACAGGAAAGTGCGGGTGGAGGGTCGATTTAGAGAACTGGGCCATATTCATTGGGGCTTAGGCCCCGGATCTTTTGAAGCCCTAGCATTGCCCCTTTCTGTAGTGGTTCTTGACACAGATGGCTGCAGTAGTTCTAAATACACATGGTTGTAGTTATAAAATGTGGATTTCCCTCTCAATGTTCAAAAGACTTTCAAAGTGTCCCTCTCTAAGGCATCTTTCACGCACGTGAGTTGTCCCCACCGGTGCGTTGCGTAAAGTGAACGCATAGCACCCGCACTGAATCCTAACCAATTAATTTCAATGGGTCTGTGTACATCAGTTTTGCGTTGCGTGAAAATCACAGCATGTTATATATTCTGCGTTTTTCACGCAGCCCTGACCCCATAGAAGTGAATGGGGCTTCAGTGAAAAAACGCATTACATCCATATGTAATCCGAATGCAGTGCAATGGGTTTTTCACTGATGGTTGCTAGGAAATGTTGTTTGTAAACCTTCCATTTTTTTCATGCACGTGAAAAACGCATGAAACTGAACAACTGAACGCAATCACAGACAAAACTGACTGAACTTGCTTGCAAAATGGTGCGAGTTTCACTAAACGCACCCTGACACAATCCGTATCGTTCATGTGAAAGAGGCCTAACAGGAGTCTCTTTCGTGCTGCAGTGCCGTTATAAGACCTGCCATTAGTAGAGTCAGGCTAAAGTAACCAAAAAGACACCTTGTAACAAATTATAGAAATGCATCTTTAGTAGTAAATTCTTAATACAAAATGACAATAAATATATTGCAGCAGACCTTGGCGCGGTGCTCGGGCTCAGACATGTCCTACACCGTAGGATATGTTGGCTAATCTCTCAATTTTAACATCAGTTTGAGGGTTTAGTAAGACCGCAGAGTGCACCTGTCTTTGCTATTATTTTGTTATATTGCTATATTGATTACCACATCCACATAATTGCTATCTTGTGTATGATGTCTATTGTGGTACTTGCGGTTCGCTGCGGGCATCCTCCACTGTATGCATTTTTGCTGGGGATCGTCATTAGCAACGGGCCACAAGTGCAGGATTTGCTCCCCTATATATATGCACAACTGCATGTGGGTTTGAGCATTTCCTGCTTGGTTAATGCCATGCCATTCTTTTCAGTTTGTATCCACCCAAGAAGACACAAGAAGGCGCCATCACAAGACTTTTATGATAAGTCAAAATTGCTTTGTAGAGCACAGCATCTATGGCAATAAACAAGCCTAGACAATATTTTACAATCTCATGATAGCTGACTATAAAATTATACGAATTGAAAGCGAAATAATAAAGAAAAGTCCAAGTAGTATGCAGTGGCCGGGTTTGGGTGGCCCCAAAGCTACGCTGGGTCCCCCAGACACCGTCGAGGTGTCACCACGTATTGCTGCTCTCCGGAAGGGATGGCACCCCAATGGGATCTAAGTCCAGAGAGTCAGGGTCTGCAGTAAACCAGGGGGGTTCTTTATTGGAGGAATTCAGGTACAAAACAATACAGGTGAGGCATTGGGCTAGCTTCTCCAGTCACCTCCCTGGCAGAAGAAGGGTTTGATGCTGAGGAAAGGCCTGAGATAGCTGTTCCTCTCTCTCCCAGAAGGCTGGTACCCTGTTCCAGGGCTGGTGATCCTGGTCTCAGAGTCTTCTTCTGGTCACTCAGTAGTCTGGCAGAGTCTTCTCCCTGGCAGAAGAAGGGTTTGATGCTAAGGAAAGGCCCGAGCTAGCTGTCCCTCTCTCTCTCTCAAGCTGACATCCTGGTCAAGGGCCCATGGTCTGTAGCTCAGTAGTCCGGGTGGCTCCTTAGTCACAGGGCTAGTGACCCATGGTCTGTGGCTCAGCATCCCCATCTCAGGGTCTTCTTCTGGTCACTCAAGCAGGCTGGTATGAGTCTTCTGCTCCAAGCACTGGTCCCTAACTTGTGAACACTAGGGGCTCTGACTGCTCTGCTTTTAGCTAGACTAGAACATTTTAGTGGGAGGGGTGGAGTGGAGAAGCTCTGCACAAACAGATACATTGTTTCAGCTCCCCTCTGGTATAGACTTACATTAGAGCTTCAATGATACTCAATGGCAATGACACAGAAGGTTTTTTTCAGACAAAAACAAGTTTCCAGACATAACAACAGAGCTAAAACCAGACATTTAAAAGGTCAGTCTGTCTGCTTTTGTTGATAAACAAGTCTGGGTTTTTCCCTCCAAAACATGCTCTACTTTACACTCTATGGCAGCTGTGGAAAATTACCAACTTCTTAATCAAAGTTTTAACAGTCTCTCAGTATTCATTAACCCTTTCCACAGAGCCATGTAAATACAGTGATAATGAACAGGATGTATATCACAACATATATATAAAGTGCAGTAAAACAGTAATAAACAGTATAAGTTATATACCCTTTCAAGAGTAATAAAGTAAGAAGCTTTAACTTTGCATAAGGGATATAGGCAAATGTCCACAAATGTCCAAATGTCAAAGTACTCCCTGCTCCAGGGCACTACAAGTATACCAGCCATGTGAGGGACACCCTCCTCCCAACACCGTTTTGCTAAGATGCTTCTTCCTTGTCTTTTTAGAAATCCTGGAAATCCCCTTAACCGTATAGATTTCATATATTGAGCATCTTACACTGATATACACTGGTAATTTCCATAATGTATATTATTAGATTTATATATTATACATAATATTTTTTAACCTGCCCAGCCAGTTGGCCAGTTTGCCCCCTGCCAAGATTGGTCATGCTTGTTGCTGCAGGGGATGGACTGATTATATGTTTACTTATCTATAGTCAGGGAATATGTGCAGCGAGCCCCTGAGGAGTCCGTGCAGAGGATGGTTGTGGTAGTCGCCCTGTTGAGGTATTGAGTCATGGTGTACTCCCTCATGACGTCGCTCCCTGGGGTTCAGTGCAGTGAAAGTGTAGTTTGAAAAATCAGGCCAGAAGTAAACGTATAACAGTCTCTCTTTACTTCCGGTGAAAAATGTAACCTGTACCACATCCAGCAGCAGTAAATACAAAGTGCAGTTTCTCTGGCACCAGATGAGGAGGTATGGTGGATGGGCAATAGGTTGCAAGCACTTGTGGATAAAGGTGTCCACTTTAGTACAGGCCTATTGTTAATCTTGCCAAGCAATGGTTTTGGTAGGTGGTGGTGGTGTCTGAGCTGTTGTCCCTCACCTTGCAGCATCGTCTGTAAAGCTGTATTTCGCTTCAATAAGTGTTTTATTGATGCTGGATTTTCTGGTCTGCCTGAAGTGTTGGTCTCACAGGAGAAGAAAATCTGGTTCCTGAGTTTCCCCCTAGAGTGCTGGTCTCACAGGGGAATAAGATACTGTTCCTGTGAGTAGGAACTCTGACATGTGCTTCCTCACTCCCCCACTATCAGATCAGGAACTCCCATCTCCTCTTCTCCTTTTAGCTAGACTAAAATTCCCCCTCCTGGCAGGTAGCAGGACCAGCCCACCCCAACCGAGAGGTGAGGTACAGGGTGATTAGCCCTGTTCCTGCCAACCATTGTCAACCATTATCTTCCTTGCTGGAATACATTGCATCGCATCACATCACATTACATTACATGGCATATCAAATTTTATACAATTGCAGATACCCCCAGGTCTGGAGTACTGCATACATACATAGATCTCTGTAATAATAGTAATGATATAATTGTCAGCATTTCTATGACATGGCCATTCATTAGAGAAAACTATTTCTAGTTATATCAATATACTTTTTCATTTCAAGCATGTCTTCCAATAAACAAGATCTGTTCTAACCAGATTTAGTAAGAATTGTATGGCAAGTAGGTTGTTTTGTCATTTAGAAGCTATAATTACCACTGGCAGGCGTTTGATAGGGAACTCCAGCACTCCTGGTGTATAGCATTAAGGCAGGTCACAGATTTATTGAACTGCCAACAAAATAGCTGCAAGCGAGGCCTCAAAATGTTTTAGTGCAAATCAATATCCCTTTTCAAGAGTAAGGGCAATCGAAGTTATGTGGCAGTATGTTAAATGTCGCTATTTTACACTTTACAAATATGTTCTGTTGTGAAGTGAGCCACGCTTCGATTTTTTTAATTAGATTAGGTTAGGTTGATGATATTAGGTGTTGCTGTTTGCAGATCTCAAACACGCACTTACCAACATTTGAATCTCAAATCGTGGGACATTTTAAAACGTCTGGGAAAGCATCCAGAATGCTAAGAAATGCAACTCAAATTAGAATAAACTCTGCCCCTTTTTAAACTGATTGGCAGGAATATCCCATAAAAATCAGGACTTTGGCAGTGATGCAAACAAAGAAGTGTAAAGCTTTCCTGTACACTTTTTTTGGTTTTTAAGCCATCTATCCCCAAAAAAACTGAAGTGGAAACATCAAACCAACAGCTTCACTTTAAGCCAAATGAAGGAAATCCAGCGGCTCACCCCTGTCTCGTATGGGTAGGTGCTCACCCTCTAGTCCTACCCTCAGGACTGGAAAGAAGTGATAAAGTATGCAAAAATGAGGGGGCACACTCAAGAGAGAACCACTAGATGGATGATGGCATAATATTTTATTACTCTAAAAACAAACCCCTAAAAATATATAAAAACAATCATAAAATAGCATATATTAATGCAGCAATCCTATAGTGCATGACAAGCGGTACTACACATATATGACAAATACCATATGATATATAACATGCAGCAGTATAACAATGCGTGACACGCTAGTGGTATGGAACCATATGTGATAGTCCTGTAGCCGTCCTATTGATAATGTCAGCACTTTCGTGCATAAATGTCCCACTGAGACTTGATGGTAATGGTACTATGACCAAATGTCCCAATAAAGATGATGCCACTTTTATTAGGGCAGTGTAGCTAAATCCAATAGGGCAGTTGAATACCAGTGTCCGGTATTGTAGATGTACAATATGCGTACATATATTACACTGCGTGCAGAATTATTAGGCAAATGAGTATTTTGACCACATCATCCTCTTTATGCATGTTGTCTTACTCCAAGCTGTATAGGCTCGAAAGCCTACTACCAATTAAGCATATTAGGTGATGTGCATCTCTGTAATGAGAAGGGGTGTGGTCTAATGACATCAACACCCTATATTAGGTGTGCATAATTATTAGGCAACTTCCTTTCCTTTGGCAAAATGGGTCAAAAGAAGGACTTGACAGGCTCAGAAAAGTCAAAAATAGTGAGATATCTTGCAGAGGGATGCAGCACTCTTAAAATTGCAAAGCTTCTGAAGCGTGATCATCGAACAATCAAGCGTTTCATTCAAAATAGTCAACAGGGTCGCAAGAAGCGTGTGGAAAAACCAAGGCGCAAAATAACTGCCCATGAACTGAGAAAAGTCAAGCGTGCAGCTGCCAAGATGCCACTTGCCACCAGTTTGGCCATATTTCAGAGCTGCAACATCACTGGAGTGCCCAAAAGCACAAGGTGTGCAATACTCAGAGACATGGCCAAGGTAAGAAGGCTGAAAGACGACCACCACTGAACAAGACACACAAGCTGAAACGTCAAGACTGGGCCAAGAAATATCTCAAGACTGATTTTTCGAAGGTTTTATGGACTGATGAAATGAGAGTGAGTCTTGATGGGCCAGATGGATGGGCCCGTGGCTGAATTGGTAAAGGGCAGAGAGCTCCAGTCCGACTCAGACGCCAGCAAGGTGGTACAGGAAGAAGTCTGCATCCTTCAAGAAAAACATGATTTTCATGCAGGACAATGCTCCATCACACGCGTCCAAGTACTCCACAGCGTGGCTGGCAAGAAAGGGTATAAAAGAAGAAAATCTAATGACATGGCCTCCTTGTTCACCTGATCTGAACCCCATTGAGAACCTGTGGTCCATCATCAAATGTGAGATTTACAAGGAGGGAAAACAGTACACCTCTCTGAACAGTGTCTGGGAGGCTGTGGTTGCTGTTGCACGCAATGTTGATGGTGAACAGATCAAAACACTGACAGAATCCATAGATGGCAGGCTTTTGAGTGTCCTTGCAAAGAAAGGTTGCTATATTGGTCACTGATTTGTTTTTGTTTTGTTTTTAATTGTCAGAAATGTATATTTGTGAATGTTGAGATGTTATATTGGTTTCACTGGTAAAAATAAATAATTGAAATGGGTATATATTTGTTTTTTGTTAAGTTGCCTAATAATTATGCACAGTAATAGTCACCTGCACACACAGATATCCCCCTAAAATAGCTAAAACTAAAAACAAACTAAAAACTACTTCCAAAAATATTCAGCTTTGATATTAATGAGTTTTTTGGGTTCATTGAGAACATGGTTGTTGTTCAATAATAAAATTAATCCTCAAAAATACAACTTGCCTAATAATTCTGCACTCCCTGTAGATACTGGAGCTACTTACTATATCACGCCGCCATGGCTCCTCCCCTATACGACATACTACCCAATCTGGGAATATATATATTTAGGATCACCAAATATGAAATTACACGGAGAACACATTATATAATGATGTTATTTTTGGTGTTATCCGTTTAGAAATACTGTTAGACCCTATAATTGACAATTACATAAAAAACGCATGCAAAACGCAGTTCACACTGATGCGGTTTTGATGCGTTTTTTCCCAAAAAGATAATCTGACCTTGCAGTCTTCATCCAGAACTGTTTTTTTTAAGTGTTTTTATACAGTATTACATGTGGGGATGTTATATTTATTATTTTATGTCATTTATATATGTTTTAACATGATTTATCAGCAATCAAAATCCACCCCACATATTGAGTCAAGCACAAAAGAACACAATTGTGGGTGGGACAACACCATTTAAAAGAGTGAGAATCCACTCACTCGGTGGCCACTGAGGAAGGGGTGTAGACCCTGAAACGCGTCTGGTAGCACGGAGTGAGCGTGGATTCAATAAGAAGAGAAAAGAACAAAAAGCCAGAAGTTCCAAGTACAAGAGATACATTTCCATCACATCTCCGGTACGGAGCTACAGCCAGAGTCACAGTCGCATATTAGTGACGTCAGGGAAGCGCCAACCCGGAACCCTAAGCAACCAGGTCACGTGGGATGCCACGTTCGGCCGCGTTCGGCCACCTGGGGAATCAACGCTGCGGTCAAGCAGCAAGAAGGTGGGGTGAGACCGGGACACTACAGGCGGCGTGATATAGTAAGTAGCTCCAGTATCTAATATATGTACGCATATTGTACATCTACAATACCGGACACTGGTATTCAACTGCCCTATTGGATTTAGCTACACTGCCCTAATAATAGTGGCATCATCTTTATTGGGACATTTGGTCATAGTACCATTACCATCAAGTCTCAGTGGGACATTTATGCACGAAAGTGCTGACATTTTACCTATTATCAATAGGACGGCTACAGGACTATCACATATGGTTCCATACCACTAGCGTGTCACGCATTGTTATACTGCTGCATGTTATATATCATATGGTATTTGTCATATACAGTGGGGGAAATAATTATTTGACCCCTCACTGATTTTGTAAGTTTGTCCAATGACAAAGAAATGAAAAGTCTCAGAACAGTATCATTTCAATGGTAGGTTTATTGTAACAGTGGCAGATAGCACATCAAAAGGAAAATCGAAAAAATAACTTTAAATAAAAGATAGCAACTGATTTGCATTTCATTGAGTGAAATAAGTATTTGAACCCTCAAACAAAAAAAGACTTGATACTTGGTGGAAAAACCCTTGTTTGCAAGCACAGAGGTCAAACGTTTCTTGTAATTGATGACCAAGTTTGCGCACATTTTAGGAGGAATGTTGGTCCACTCCTCTTTGCAGATCATCTCTAAATCCCTAAGGTTTCGAGGCTGTCTCTGTGCAACTCTGAGCTTGAGCTCCCTCCATAGGTTTTCGATTGGATTAAGGTCCGGAGACTGACTAGGCCACTCCATGACCTTAATGTGCTTCTTCTTGAGCCACTCCTTTGTTGCCTTTGCTGTATGTTTTGGGTCATTGTCGTGCTGGAACACCCATCCACGACCCATTTTCAGTTTCCTGGCAGAGGGAAGGAGGTTGTCGCTCAGGATTTCACGATACATGGCTCCGTCCATTTTCCCGTTTATGCGAATAAGTTGTCCTGTGCCCTTAGCAGAAAAACACCCCCAAAGCAAAATGTTTCCACCCCCATGCTTGACGGTGGGGACGGTGTTTTGGGGGTCATAGGCAGCATTTTTCTTCCTCCAAACACAGCGAGTTGAGTTAATGCCAAAGAGCTCTATTTTGGTCTCATCAGACCACAGCACCTTCTCCCAGTCACTCTCTGAATCATTCAGGTGTTCATTGGCAAACTTCAGACGGGCCTGCACATGTGCCTTCCTGAGCAGGGGGACCTTGCGAGCCCTGCAGGATTTTAATCCATTGCGGTGTAATGTGTTTCCAATGGTTTTCTTGGTGACTGTGGTCCCTGCTAATTTGAGGTCATTAACTAACTCCTCCCGTGTAGTTCTAGGATGCTTTTTCACCTTTCTCAGAACCATTGACACCCCACGAGGTGAGATCTTGCGTGGAGCCCCAGAGCGAGGTCGATTGATGGTCATTTTGTGCTCCTTCCATTTTCGAACAATCGCACCAACAGTTGTCACCTTCTCTCCCAGCTTCTTGCTAATGGTTTTGTAGCCCATTCCAGCCTTGTGCAGGTCTACAATTTTGTCTCTGACATCCTTGGACAGCTCTTTGGTCTTTCCCATGTTGGAGAGTTTGGAGTCTGCTTGATTGATTGATTCTGTGGACAGGTGTCTTTTATACAGGTGACTAGTTAAGACAGGTGTCCTTAATGAGGGTGACTAATTGAGTAGAAGTGTCTAACCACTCTGTGGGAGCCAGAACTCTTAATGGTTGGTAGGGGTTCAAATACTTATTTCACTCAATGAAATGCAAATCAGTTGCTATCTTTTATTTAAAGTTATTTTTTCGATTTTCCTTTTGATGTGCTATCTGCCACTGTTACAATAAACCTACCATTGAAATGATACTGTTCTGAGACTTTTCATTTCTTTGTCATTGGACAAACTTACAAAATCAGTGAGGGGTCAAATAATTATTTCCCCCACTGTATGTGTAGTACCGCTTGTCATGCACTATAGGATTGCTGCATTAATATATGCTATTTTATGATTGTTTTTATATATTTTTAGGGGTTTGTTTTTAGAGTAATAAAATATTATGCCATCATCCATCTAGTGGTTCTCTCTTGAGTGTGCCCCCTCATTTTTGCATACTTTATCACTTCTTTCCAGTCCTGAGGGTAGGACTAGAGGGTGAGCACCTACCCATACGAGACAGGGGTGAGCCGCTGGATTTCCTTCATTTGGTTTATTGCATTACCCTCAACAGTTGAGCTCCCCCTTTCTTTGATATGGACATCTGGGAACACCTAGATAATAAATACAAGAAAATTGAGGCTTTCACCTTCAATATAGAAGGGGAGGCATCAATAGAAACAACAAGATCAATGGATGATGTTTTTAAAGTTCTGGAGAGGACTCTGCAACGTCAACTGCGCAATAAGTGGGAGATTAGATCCCTTACGCAATATCTGGACAGGGGCTTCATCCCTAGGGGTTTGTCACTCGCCAAGACACCTGCATCTGATCTGGTGAGTGACAAATTCAAAAAGGAATGGGATGATTTCCTGAAAGCACAGTCGGGAGCCCTTGTCCAAATGATCATCAAAAGAAGGATACAAATGACAGAAGAAATGACAGGGCAAATAGATATTCTCAAAAGAGAAATGGAAACATTCCCAGACACTGATGCAGTTCACAAGTGGCATGAAAGAATTTGCAAAAAAAAAAAAATAATAATTTTTAGATGCATTAGAAAGGGAAATAATAGGGAAAAAATCCAGGAAATTAAACCACATGGAAAGAAAAGAAGCCACTGAGGTTTATAAACAGAGGGAGGTTGCACACACTGATACACTAAGCCAATTTGAGAATGTACCAATCTCAAATAGGTTTGAAACATTGTCAACACCACATTTTTTAGACTTCACACCGCCACACCACAAAGCACGAATAAGGAACACACGCACTCCCACCCCACCACGACAAGAGCCAAAGAAACACAATCACAAAACACAGGGTTATGTTCACGAATACAATTTGAGGGAGCGTCCGAGGGAGTACACACAGAACAGAGGGAATTACCAGACACACAGACAGGAACACAGACACTATCAGGACACAACACACCATTACACACCAACAATGAACAGGTCACAAAGGCACAATCACAACGAACAATTCGGAGAGGACGACATGCACATAAGAAGAAAGCACAAAAATTAATAGCACCAACCACCAATGTAATCAACATCAGTGAGGCTGTACTGACTGACATCCAGGTGCAGCTTCTTAATAAAGGTTTAAAGTTTGCTCCGACGAACCCTATGGACAAATTTGCAACATACATAGGAGTGGAGAAGTTCATTAGACGTCTATGTCTTAAAAAATATTTTCTCAAAAATCCCATTAATAGGGAGATGGATATAGGAGGTAACACAAGTAAATATTCACATACAGATCTGAAGGTGAGATCAAAGAAATATCCCAGGCAGGAGATCAGTAGTGAAATGGCCACTTTTAAAAATAATGTGGAACGAGATTTGAGGAGGATAAAAAGTCGCAGGATCAATGCGAATCTGAACAGAGAAGAAATTAAGGCCATAAAATCCCTACAAGAGGCCAATAATATCACAATTAGGCCAGCCGATAAGGGTGGAGCTGTCGTGATACTCAACACTAGAGATTATACAGAAGAATGTTACAGACAGCTAAGATCAGAGAATACCTACCAAAGATTAAAAGGAGACCCAACACAGGAATACTATAATATTCTTAAAGATTATTGTGGAAGGGGGGTAGGAGCTGGCTTTCTTTCCGATCAGGAAGCTAAATTTATTCTGGACACTGAGGGGAGGATCCCCATGTTCTATTGTGTCCCCAAGATCCATAAGAACCTGGAAGCACCTCCAGGTCGCCCGATTGTGTCGGGTATCCAATCCATATCATGTAATTTATCCAAATACATTGACCAGTGGCTCCAACCATATGTAAAACGAGTACCATCATATATTCGAGACACTACAGACATCATCAAAACACTTGAAAATGTCAAATGGGTAGATGGATGGATCTTGGGGACACTGGATGTTGGATCCCTCTACACGGTTATTGAACATACCAGGGGGATACAGGCATTACATGAGCAATTGTCGGGAGATGCCGGGCTCCCTGTGGAACAATTAGATTTCCTGTTAGAGGGAGTAGGATATATATTGGCCCACAATTATTTTTCTTTTGAAAGGGAGTTTTATTTGCAGTGTACCGGGACCGCCATGGGCACCAGATTCGCCCCCAGCTATGCCAACCTTTTCTTGGCTCAATGCTGTAAGATCTCGCGCATACAGGGGTTGAGCGAAGTGCCGGCGCATGCGCACTTCGCTGTAAGAAGCAAAATGGAGAAGTCCGCACGGGCGCATCAGGCAGAGCCCTGTGCGCAAGCGCGAGATCTTACAGCAGAAGGAGGGGGGAGGGAGGGAGAGCGAGAGGCGGCACAGAGGATTAGGAGGCGGTGCAGAAGTCCGGAAAGGCGGCGCTGGGCACGAACAGCGGTGGGTGCGGCGGGCACCTTGCACCCATTAACATCCCCTTGGGAACCTTATTTGTTTGACTGACAGGTTAGTAATAGCTGTTTTTTAGCTAAATAAGCCCACAGATGACATTTATAAGCCCACATTAGGAATCGTGAAGACGCCCTGAACATCAGCATATGTTTAGCTGACAGGGGTCAAACCTGGTGACAGAATCCCTTTAAGCACAGGATTTACAATAGGGCTGAATTCTATAGCAACCACATGGTCACAAGAATAATATGATGGAGCACATATTAACACTGGTAAGTAACAGTAAGCAGAAACTCACTGAAAGATTACAGGAACTGAATGATGATGGTGAATGGATAATGGGACAAATGGATAAAGAACATGTCAGTCATGTAATGAAGCAGATAGATGATGATGATGACAGTCAGGTAAAGAAGCAGATGGGTGAAGATAACCAGGAATAACACACTTAGGCTACTGTTCTTTCACATCTGCATTTTCCTTTCCGGTATTGAGATCCGTCATAGGGTCTCAAAATCGGAGGTAAATACTTCAGTTTTGTCCCCATTCATTGTCAATGGGGACAAAATTGAACTAAGCATAACGGAATGCACCATAATGCATTCCGTTTGATTGCGATCCCATGCCGGACACACAACTACATCATTTTATGTCACAGAATGGTATTTTGTGACACAAAATGGATTTTATGACATGGAATTCATTCTGTGGCACAATACTCTTTTTGTCGCACAGAATGTTATTTTGTGACACAGAATCACAAAATAAATCTTCTGCACGCCAAATTGCATTTTGTAAAAAAAGGCAGCTGTAGGACGCCATTTGTTCACAGTGCATTTTGTGACACTTTGTATAGAAAAAAATCATTTTGTAGAATTGACAGAATGTCTTGTGACATACAATTCTACAAAATGAATTTTGTCTATACAAAGTGTCACAAAATGATGCAACAAAATTACATTCTGTGCGGCAAATTGAATTCTGTTTGACAAAATGATATTATGAGTGACAAAATTATAATATGTGTGACAAAGCACACGTGTGACAAAATTAGATTTTGTTCGACAACTGAATTCTGTCCGACAAAATGACAGTTTGTGTGACAAATTAAATTATTTTTGACAAAATGACATTCCGCGTGACAAAATGAGATCTTTATGTTACAATTGAGTTTTGTCCGACAAAATGACATTTTGTGCGACAAATTGAATTTTGTGTGACAAAATGAATTCTGTGTCACAAAATGTACTGTGAACAAATGGCATCCCATAGCTACTACCCCCTCAGAGACCCACAGCGGAATAGTAGGATGGGCTTATAACCAGCAAACAAATTGTGATCAAATTGTGAGTCCATTTGCCCCAACAAGGCAAGGAGTGCATTCTTCCATCTGTCCCAGTCTGGTCTGTTAGAGCATAATACACCCTGTACAGAATTATTAGGCAAATGAGTATTTTGACCACATCATCCTCTTTATGCATGTTGTCTTACTCCAAGCTGTATAGGCTCGAAAGCCTACTACCAATTAAGCATATTAGGTGATGTGCATCTCTGTAATGAGAAGGGGTGTGGTCTAATGACATCAACACCCTATATCAGGTGTGCATAATTATTAGGCAACTTCCTTTCCTTTGGCAAAATGGGTCAAAAGAAGGACTTGACAGGCTCAGAAAAGTCAAAAATAGTGAGATATCTTGCAGAGGGATGCAGCACTCTTAAAATTGCAAAGCTTCTGGAGCGTGATCATCGAACAATCAAGCGTTTCATTCAAAATAGTCAACAGGGTCGCAAGAAGCCAAGGCGCAAAATAACTGCCCATGAACTGAGAAAAGTCAAGCGTGCAGCTGCCAAGATGCCACTTGCCACCAGTTTGGCCATATTTCAGAGCTGCAACATCACTGGAGTGCCCAAAAGCACAAGGTGTGCAATACTCAGAGACATGGCCAAGGTAAGAAAGGCTGAAAGACGACCACCACTGAACAAGACACACAAGCTGAAACGTCAAGACTGGGCCAAGAAATATCTCAAGACTGATTTTTCTAAGGTTTTATGGACTGATGAAATGAGAGTGAGTCTTGATGGGCCAGATGGATGGGCCCATGGCTGGATTGGTAAAGGGCAGAGAGCTCCAGTCCGACTCAGACGCCAGCAAGGTGGAGGTGGAGTACTGGTTTGGGCTGGTATCATCAAAGATGAGCTTGTGGGGCCTTTTCGGGTTGAGGATGGAGTCAAGCTCAACTCCCAGTCCTACTGCCAGTTTCTGGAAGACACCTTCTTCAAGCAGTGGTACAGGAAGAAGTCTGCATCCTTCAAGAAAAGCATGATTTTCATGCAGGACAATGCTCCATCACACGCGTCCAAGTACTCCACAGCGTGGCTGGCAAGAAAGGGTATAAAAGAAGAAAATCTAATGACATGGCCTCCTTGTTCACCTGATCTGAACCCCATTGAGAACCTGTGGTCCATCATCAAATGTGAGCTTTACAAGGAGGGAAAACAGTACACCTCTCTGAACAGTGTCTGGGAGGCTGTGGTTGCTGCTGCACGCAATGTTGATGGTGAACAGATCAAAACACTGACAGAATCCATGGATGACAGGCTTTTGAGTGTCCTTGCAAAGAAAGGTGGCTATATTGGTCACTGATTTGTTTTTGTTTTGTTTTTGAATGTCAGAAATGTATATTTGTGAATGTTGAGATGTTATATTGGTTTCACTGGTAAAAATAAATAATTGAAATGGGTATATATTTGTTTTTTGTTAAGTTGCCTAATAATTATGCACAGTAATAGTCACCTGCACACACAGATATCCCCCTAAGATAGCTAAAACTAAAAAACAAACTAAAAACTACTTCCAAAAATATTCAGCTTTGATATTAATGAGTTTTTTGGGTTCATTGAGAACATGGTTGTTGTTCAATAATAAAATTAATCCTCAAAAATACAACTTGCCTAATAATTCTGCACTCCCTGTATAGCTGGACCCTAATTGCCCTAAGTTCATTTTGGAGGTTTAGGCCCAAGAGAGGTTAGTCTCGGTGCTTGCAGCTGTATTTGTCCGGCCGAATCCCAGCGCTAATGCTGGAAACAGGTCAGGTCCCTGCCAGATTCTATTATAGTCAATGGGGCCTGGCGGCGCTCCGGACCCTTCCAGATATGGTAGATACAATGAATTCCGGCAGAACTCCGCTGCTGGAACAGCGTGCCGGAAGATTTAAGCGGCAGTGTGAATCTAGCCTTAGTCCCGCGATCTCTCATCAATAAGTTGTAGACTGAAAATGTCAAGTTTCAGGGACTGCAGACAGGCAGCGATACACATCCCATTGACCTCTACATTTGGAGAATCACGTACACCAAACTGAGAATGACTGCGGTCCAACTGAAAACAAAATTCCCATTTGAGGGTGAAATTGTTCTTTACGGACGGAGCCCACACACAGGGAGGCTTTATTAATCCAAAGCCACCAAACAACTTTTCACTAGCAATATGTTCCTGGAGTGAAATGCTGTATTTAACCTGATAGACTTGATAACGAGAACATCTTGCATGGATAATTAATTACCATATTGTAATCCCGCAATCCACTTATACGCTGAATTATACAATCGTTTTCAAGTATTTGGCAACAAAAATTAGCAAACTAGGATGATTAGATTTTGACAGCTCTTATTTGGCCTACTGTATATGTAGCAGAAAGTATACAATGAAATTACAGTTTCATAACTAAAATAATGAGTATATGGAGTAGGCGATCCAGATCTTCCAGGTGGCGGTCTCCATCATCTTCGGAGGGGTCCTTGGCCGCATCGGGAGAGTCTGGGCAGCGGTCGCGGGTCAAGCGCAAAGGGCAGATGCCTGGCCAGTCTTCCAGGGCCCAGAGCCTGGTTCCCGTGTCATCTCTTCAGCCCGAGGTTCCTGTGCCTGGTCCTTCGGTGGCGCCAGTACCGTCCACATCCGGTGAGTACCAGTTTACGGGTGCGTGGGGGGTGGGTAGTGGGGGTTCAGACACGTCTGCTCTGTTAAAAATGCTGTTAGAACGTTTGCAGCTTACTCAAGACCAGTCCCACCCACCTCCTCCTGTTAAGCCAGCTCCCGTGTTAGCAGGGGTACATAAGGAGTCGTGCTTTTGCGGGGTTAGCTTCCTGGGCACCCATTTAGACGAGGCCATCCGTGAAAAGGTTTGGGCTAATCAATACGTGGATGTCTGGTCCCTCATATCAGTGGATCAGCATACAGTGGATAAGAAGAGACGTTTTTCGGATAAACCTTACGAGCGCAGGCCCAAAGTCGCCAAGACCATGAACAATTGGTTGCAGGCTTTTTCGGTTTTGGGTTACATAATGGGGCAGCATCACACTGAACGTTGTTCTGAACTTTTTATTTATCAGGACATCATCTATAGCGCCTACAAATCTCATGGGGGCAGCACCTGGTGGCGTTATGATGAGGAATTTTGGCGTCGCTTAGTGTTGCAACCTGAGATAGGTTGGGGGGTAAAAGCCCCAGATGTTTGGTTGAGACTGATGGTGCCGCAAAGACCACCCCCTTTTCAGGGGCAGCCACTGGTTCAGGGGGATCTCCTTCCCATGGACCGGTGGCCGTCCGACGACCCGGGTCGTGTTTGCTGTTTAATGAGGGTAACTGCAGGTTCGCCGTCTTGTGCAGATTTAAACATGAGTGCTCAGCTTGCGGCGGCCCCCACCAGGGAAATAAGTGCCCTCGCCCTCCCATTAAGCTTTCCAAACAGTTTGAACAAGGGGGTCAGAAGGACCCCGGTGAGCGTGGTAGAGATTGGCCCTTGGTTAGACAAATACCCCAATGGGCAGGCGCCCGCTCAGTTTGTGTGGGTTTTTCTTTTGGGTTTTTCATTCCGTTTGTTCTCAATCGTTCCCCGTTTTTCCAGATAATCTGAAATCAGCCCGCGACCTACTAGAAGTTCTCAGGGAAAAGGTCAATAAGGAGGTTTCCCTGGGCAGGATCAGAGGTCCGTTTTTTGATTGGCCGTTTCATAATCTACGAGTTTCCCCTCTGGGTGTGGTCCCTAAAAAGGAATCTGGGAAGTTCCGGTTGATTCATCATCCCTCTCACCCGAAGGGTTCGTCAGTGAATGACGCCATTACTCCTGAGGATGCGTCGGTGTCGTATGTGTCCTTTGACCGGGCAGGTGTGCTGGTCAGGGAGGCGGGTAGAGGGGCCCTCCTGGCCAAATCGGATATCGAATCGGCTTTTTGGCTTCTCCCCGTTCACCCTGATTGTTTCCATTTGTTAGGTTGCTGCGTGGATAGCCGCTTTTATTATGACACATGCCTTCCCATGGGTTGTTCCATCTCTTGCCATTGTCCCTGTTTTCAGATGCGTCTGGGTCATTCGGTTTTGGGACCATTCTTGGTAAAGAATGGTGTGCTGCCTCATGGCCCGATTCATGGCGGTCATCCGGGTTATGTAAAAATCTTACTTTACTCGAGTTGTTCCCCATTATTGTTGCGGTGGAGCTATGGGGGGACAGTTTGTCCAACAGGCACGTTTCTTTTTGGACGGACAACTTGGGAATGGTTTGCTGTGTCAACAGCTTATCTTCCTCTTCCCTCCCGGTCTTGGCCTTGCTGCGGTACTTGGTGCTTCGATGCCTTAAGTTAAATATTTATTTTAGGGCCCGTCAAGTTCCAGGGGTTGAGAATAAAGTTGCTGATGTCCTTTCCCATTTTCATTGGCAGGATTTTCCGTCCTTTCTCCCGGAAGCGGAGCAGGAGGGCAAGAAATGCCCACAGCACCTGTGGTGTTTGGTGGGCAGCAGTTGATGTCGTTGGTCAGATCCTCTGTTTCCCCTGCTACCTGGCAGGCGCATGGTAAGGCATGGGATGGATGGTGGGGGATGGTGGGTGCCCGAGACATTTGCACAGTCACAATAGAATGGTTGTTGCATTTACGGTCCATGCGCGTTTCTGCAGCGGTTGCGCAGCGTCGGCTGTCGGGCATCGCTTTTCACTTTCGACTGATAGGCTGGCCAGACGTTACCAAGCAGTTCGTTATCCGTCAGGCGTTACGGGGTTGGAGGAAGGAGTTTGTTTCCCTGGAGAGTCGGCGTCCCGTCTCATTCAGCCTACTAGGTAGGCTTATTGCCAAGCTTCCCGATGTTTATTCATCCCCCTTTGAGGTTGCGTTGTTCTCGGGTAGCTTTAGTTTAGCCTTTTTCGCGACCCTTAGGGTCAGCAAATTGGTAGCCCCCTCCGGTTGCAAACCGGGGGTCTTGCTGATAATGATGTTGTTCTGGGTAATGACTCGCTAAGGATCCGGGTCAGTCGTTCCAAGACGGACCAGTTCGGTAGGGGCACCTGGATCCCTCTTCATCCGGTTCCTGGCGGGTCATGCCCGGTTCAGCTGATATCTCATTATAGTTCCCTTCGCGTCCCTGGTCATAATTTCTTTGCGCATGCAGATGGCTCCCCTCTTACCAAATTTTAGTTTAGCATGGTTTTTAGGGCTTGTTTAGCGTTGTCTGGAGTTGATCCCAAGGAATTCGGCACCCACTTATTTAGAATCGGGGCTGCTACGTAAACCGCCAGGGCGGGTTTACCTGAAGCATAAATTCTGAGAATAGGAAATCAGCCTGTTTTGCAATATATATCAGACCGGACCTCTTGTTATAAAAAAAATTAAAATAATATATATATATTGTTAGTTACTAGCCGCATGAGACTCAGAGGGTGAGAATTTTGCAATAAAAGACGTTCTGTTCTAACAGTTTTTCCTTGCAGGTTCGGGCAGGCCGGCCATATGGATGATCGGCCATTCCTATATTTTTTGGGCGGCGTAGCGACCCAAGTGCAGACCTGGCGGGAGATCCCTCGGTTTCCGGGAAGTGGAAGTGTCATGGAGAGGGATTCGTGGCCTCAGATGGTCGCAGCTCCTCTCGCAGGTTGTGGAGATAGGTTTTCAAGTGGGTGGTCCAGTGATACTGGTCGTTCATGCGGGGGATAACGATATTGGTTCCATGCCCTTAATGGAGCTGTTGGCGCTGATGCGGTCGTATTTGGAGCGGTTCCCGCCCTTTTTTAGGGAAGTTGTGCTGGTTTGGTCCGAAATCGTTCCACGGGCAGTTTGGCAAAGTGGTAGGGACGGTGAAGCAATTGAAAGATGCAGGTGCACAGTGAACTTGCGTATTTCCCGTTTTGTCAGGTCACGGGGGGTGTTGTGCTTCGCCACCGGCAGCTGGAGGGGGACAACCGCTCAATAATGAGGCCTGACGCTGTCCACCTATCCGACATTGGTTTAGACATCTTCTTTTTGGGCCTTCAGGATGGGGTGGAGCAAGCCATGTTTTTGTTGGGTGGTGGTCGGAGCCCTGTTTGAGGGCGGGTCTCCTCCATGGCGGCAAGTTAATGAAAATAAGAGGTGTTAAAGGAAAGAATTGGGAGTCCAGCGGCTGGCAGATCGCACAGTTTATATGGTTGCCGTTTTGAATAAAATAGCTGTGGCCGACTACCATCCAACAATAAAGAGTTGAAAAGAAAGTATGTGGTCAGTGTCCTTATTGGCGGGGATGGTTTTGTATGGGGCCTGTGAGTATAGGGGGTCAACCCCTTCCCTCCCCACCTCTTCGGGTTATTAACCAACAGTCTGGTGGCTGCCTGACTGTCTAGGGAGTGTAGACAGGGACTGGTGGTCCCTTCCCCCCCAGGCTTCCTGTGATGTTATCAAGCCACTGGCCTCTTTGGCATATAGTTTCGGGGGTTAAGGGATTGGTAGGGGTTAATATGGGAATCCGGCGGCGGGAGGAAGAGGTGGATAGCCAGGCAGGGTACTTAAACCCTTGATCCGCCTATTCTCTCCCTCTTTAGCGGAAGCGCGGTGTCCCTCCCTCCCTCCCTTTGGTTGTTCTGTTTGGCGATTAATTTTTTCTTTTCTGTATTTATGTTTGGAAGTGAATTAAGATCTTGATTTGGGAAGAATGCATGCCCTGGGAGAATTTTGTAAGTCACAGCTGGCGGCAAGTTAATGAAAATAAGAGGTGTTAAAGGAAAGAATTGGCGGAACTGCCCGCTGGGAGTCCAGCGGCTGGCAGATCGCACGGTTTATATGGCTGCCATTTTGAATAAAATAGCTGTGGCCGACTATCATCCAACAATAAAGAGTTGAAAAGAAAGTATGTGGTCAGTGTCCTTATTGACGGGGATGGTTTTGTATGGGGCCTGTGAGTATAGTGGGTCAACCCCTTCCCTCCCCACCCCTTCGGGTTATTACCAACAGTCCTGGGCCACACAGTGTATGAAAAGCATGGGACTTCCGAAAATAACTGAGCAAGCCCACTCAAATATTTTCAGATGTCCCATAGCAGTGAAAGGAGAGTAAGCCATGCATGCACAGCCAACCCTCCATTCAACACTATTTTTTATGTTATTTTTGGAAGTCCCAAAGCAGAGTATGGAGCGGTGGCCGCACATGTGCGGCTTGCTCTCCACTCACTTTGAGGACTTGTTCTTGAGTTAGGAGCGGGTCCCAGAGATTGGACCAGCACCTATCAGACATTTATGGCATATCTTATCAATATGGCATAAATGTCCTAAATGGCAGAAAAAGTATAATAAAAAATAAAATCTCAAACCTATATGTGGTGTTCTTCAAATTTATGTGAGTCTTTTGATGTTTCGGCTCAACGGATAGAGGAATTTGGGTCGAGGGTAGAAACTTTTGTTTCCAGAGAGGGACGTTGGGTGGTATACCATATATATATGGCATTTATCTGCACTCAGTTATGTGACCTTATTACGGTTTAGATTCCAATTCCAGAATGTTCTAAATGTGCTGAACACAAGTGGATTTTTCTTTAAACATTCACACAGCCCTGCTTGTCTGCACATCGTTATGCCTATTTGCCTAAACCCAGTGCCTCCCAGCTCTTATTGAGGGACCATTATGGTTTGCTGTGTGAAAAATACCAGTTTTAATTAATTATCTACACACTTGAATAGCTTTAAAATTACATATTAGAAAAAATTCCTGGAATTTTTTAAGATTCAGATTGCACCAGCTGATGACTTATTATCAGGGTGAGGTTTTATATAAAGACTAGCAGAAGGACCCGGCTTCGCACAGGTATATTTCAGCTATTTAATTTAATGTTTATGTGTGTCGTTAAAAGATATCGACAGTATCCCCCATAACAGTGACCTCTACAGCACCCCGCCCCTTTAACATTGAACTCCACAGTCCCTCGCCCCTTAACACTGACCCCCCCAGAGTGCCCCGCCACCTTAAAATGGGACCTCCACAGCAGCCCATCCCCTAAACTTTGACCTTCACAGCAGCCGCCTCTTAAACAGTGAGTTTCACAGCACACCACTGCCTTGACAGTGACCTCCTCAGGGGCTCGCCCCCTTAACAGTGACCTCCACAGTACCCCGCTCCGTTAACAGTGACCTCACAGTACCCTGCTGCCTTAACAGTGACCTCCACAGCAGTTGCCCCTTTAATAGTGGCCCCTGCCCCCTTAACAGTGACCTCCACAGTGGCCTGCTCCCTTAACAGTAACATCCACAGTGAACGCCTCTTTAACAGTGACTTTCACAGTGCCCACCCCTTTAAAAGTCACCTCCACAGCAGCCTGCCCCCTTAACAGTAACATCCACAGTGAACGCCTCTTTAACAGTGACCTCCACAGCAGTTGCCCCTTTAATAGTGGCCCCTGCCCCCTTAATAGTGACCTCCACAGTGTCCGCCCCTTTAACATTGACCTCCACAGCAGCCTGCCCCCTTAACAGTAACATCCACAGTGAACGCCTCTTTAACAGTGACCTCCACAGCAGTTGCCCCTTTAATAGTGGCTCCTGCCCCCTTAATAGTGACCTCCACAGTGTCCGCCCCTTTAACATTGACCTCCACAGTGGCCTGCTCCCTTAACAGTAACATACACAGTGAACGCCTCTTTAACAGTGACCTCCACAGCGCCCTGCCCCTTTAATGCTAGGGCTACACGACGAGATGTGTCGCGTGACATTTTGTCTCAACAGTTTTTATAATGATAGGCTATTTTGTCGCACTGCGACATGTGACATGCTGCGACTGCGACACAACAGTCGCAAAAAATCCACCCAAGATGGATTTTTCTGCGACTGTCGTGTTGCAGTCGCAGCATGTCATATGTCGCAGTGCAACACCATAGACTATCATTATAAAAATTGTCGCGCGACATTGGTGCGACATCAGTGTCGCACGACACATGTAGCAGTGTAGTTGTGCCCTATGTGTCGTGCGACTTATTGTCGTGTAGCCCTAGCCTAAAGCTGACCTACAGCAGTGAAGAAAAATGGCTGGGTTGTTATGGAAACCTGGATTAAAACTGTGTGTGTGTGGAGACTAAGGGCCTGCGAGCTTGTATTGGCTGATAAGGGACATGTGACCGTGTGTATGGCAGTTGGGATATGAAGAGAAAGGCTGGCAGGCTTGTATTGGCTAAGCAGGTCATTTTGGGGGAATATCTCAGGAACGGTACGTCCTAGAGAGCTGGGGCCCGGTCTAAAACCTTCCCGGACACCTGATGTACCTGTGTTCCAAATTTGGTTAAGATCGGTGCAGTCGTTTCGTCGTGCATAAAGAACAGACAGACAGATGTCGGGACAGACAGAATTTCATTGTGTACCGGCATGTTACCTCCCCAGTATTCTTTCCCAGATAGTAAGTGATATGTGTACCAAGTTTAGTAGAAATTGATTGATGAGTTTTTGAGAAATATGTGTGTAGCAAAAACAGCTGGAGCATACAAACTCCATGCAGCTGCTGTGTAGGGGCGGATGACCCCCACAAGATTTCTTTCCAGGTAGCAAGGGATGTGTATATCAAGTTTCGTTGAAATCGATGGTTGTGTTTTTGAGTGATCGCGTAACATACATACATACACACATACACACACACATATGTCCTTCTTTATATATATATATATAAGAAGATAGGAACCACCATGGCTCTTTCTGAAGTCATATAGTAAACTTATTAATGCAAATCTATTTCCCAAGTGAAAAAGAGGGACATTTAAAAGGGATTGTCCATCCTAGAAGCTGCCGTAATCAGTGGTCAGAACTGGTGCACAAAGAATAAAATACACCATTCACCTGGTCAGTCAAGCCATTCCAGTGCCTTCCTTCCTTCCCTGCCTCATATGAGGTGCCGGTGCAGAGGAGGGGAGTGTTAGTGACCCTGATGAGATGTTGTGTCACGGTGCACTCCCTCAGGTGAGAATATGAAATTACTCATCTGATATAAGATCTATGTTTATTATGCTTATGAGTTAATATGTTCATTTCTGGGTTATTTTTGGATTTTCTTACAGACTGGGAATTTGCGATGAGTTACTACAAGCAAGTGATATTTACATCGATCTTTGTTGCGCATCTGATTTTTGTATAGATGTTATTTATTTTTGCTTATTTTGTATGTTGTTCGTCTGAGGTGTCGTTACAGTGGAGTGAATCACTAGCATAGCAATTCATTATCACAGCCAGCTGTGGGTGTTTTATGTCAGAGAGGAGGAGGAGTTTGGATAGGTTTTTAAGGCTACACATTACTTTGTTTGTAATGAGCTGATGAAGGCTGGACGGGCCGATACACGTCCTTAATATGTATCTGGATTGATGTAATAAAGAAAGAGATGTTTTGAAGACAAAGAGCGTCCGCTGGGATTTTTTGCTATATACAGTATACTCCCTCAGGCCGGCGTTCCCTGGGGCTCGGTGCATTGAAAAGATAGTTTAAAGAATCAGGTCATAGATAAACGTATAAGGGTACTTTCACACTAGTGTTAGAAGAATCCGGCATGCAAACGGAGATCATTTGTTTCCGGGTCCATCTGACAAATGCATTGAAATACCGGATCCGTCCCTCCGGTGTCATCCGGAAAAACAGATCCGGTATATATTTTTTTTTCGCATTTTTAACCGGAAAACCGGATCCGACAATGTAGCAATTTCCTGAACACTTGATACCGGATCTGACATCAATAGATTTCAATGGAAATTAATGCCGGATCCGGCATTCCGGCAAGCGTTCCTGAATTTTGGCCAGAGAAAATACTGCAGCATGCTGCGGTATTTTCTCCGGCCAAATACCATAAAAGGGAGGGAACGGAAGACATCCTGATGCATACTGAACGGATTGCTTTCTATTCAGAATGCATTAGTACAAAACTGATGTGTTTTTTTCGGTATTGAGCCCCTAGGACAGAACTCAATACCGTAAAACTTTAACGCTAGTGTGAAAGTAGCTTAACAGTCTCTCTTTACATAGTGCAAAATATGACTTGTGGAGCATCCAACAATAAATAGAAAGTGCAGTATCTAGCACTAGACGAGGAGGTATGGTAGCTGGTTGGATGGCAGTAGGTTGCTACTAGCAAGCACTTGTGGATATATTAGTCCACTGTAGTACAGGCTTAAAGGGAACCTGTCATCAACTGAAGGCAGCATAAATTAGTGACAGAAATGCTGATGTCAGCGGTGTGTCACTCATCAGCTAAAAGTAAGTTGTTACCGAGAACCAGCATCATAATCATTGCAGCCCGGGCCTTGAAAGGAGTCAAATCTACCTGAGAAGAGTCCTGGTTATTCCTAATCTCCTGCTCTCTCACCATCTGCTGATGGTTGGCAGTTCTCTCCTAGAGAGAAAGGGATAAAACTAGGCAGGAGCCTGTCAGTCATCAGCAGGTGGGCAGGAATTCATGGATAACCAGGACTCTTCTCAGGTGGCCGGGACTCTTTTCTAGGCCCAGTCTGCAATGATTGTTATGTTGGTTCTCGGCAACCACTTACTTTTAACTTTTAAATGACAGACCGCTGAAATCAACTGACCTGTCTCTACTTTATGCTGCCGTTAGTATGGGCAGCATAAGGTTGATGACAGGTTCCCTTTAATGTTAGTCTGGCCTAGGTAGGTGGTGGTGTCTGAGCTTTTGTCCCTCACCTTGCAGCAGTGTCTGTAAAGCTGGATCAAGGAAATTGGGTCAAAAGTAGGGACTGTCGTTCCCAAAGAGGGTCTTCTCTTGGGTGCCTTTATGTAGAAAACTATAGTATATTTATATGATGTTGAATCTGCAACATACCATGGCATTACACTGTTTTAACATTTTAAATATTCCTGTCTGAAAAATTGGAGGTGCATATGTGAGAAAATAATAAGAGTAAAGGTAACATAACAATAAAATACAACAGCTTTAGGGGGTTTAGAAGTAGCACCTGCACCTGGTCATGGTGCCTCATGTTGTCCTAAAGCCCTTTTGCTACATAAGAAATAATAATAATAAAAATAAATGACACAAATAGGTGGTCGGGCCTGTTACAGATTTTGCATTGGGCCCAGGTGCCTCGACTTCTAATATTTTGAGATGATTACCCTAAGTCAACCCAAGTCATGTGCTCCTATGTGAGAAATATGTGGCATTGGTCTGTTACCTGAAATACACATGATCAGTTGTTACCATTGTGTTGTAATGGGAGAAACCTGAACGCTATCCATGAATATTTAACACTGACAGATAATGTTTCCTAAGAACTCACAAAGTAACTAAGAGGGACCAGGAAAGGCACTGTTCACGTGTGCCAGCCAGCTCGGTGACATGTTCCCGGTGGTGGCATCATACGAATGACTTTGTCCCGCTTGACATCAAAGGTTTATTGGATCTCATATCTACAATCTGCCAAGCTCATTGTGCTTCCTGGTGTGATCCAAATGGGGGGATGTGGATCAATGCCTACAGTGGAAGGAGGGGCAGAGGAGCCTTTACCAGAAGATACAGAGGAACAGCTGAGTTCAGGAGATGGCACCTTGGAGTTTAGCGGACGTAAGATGACTCGACTTCCCGCTTCAATATGCGTGCTTGCTGATCAGCTCTATAAGATGTACCTGAGTGGCACGATGATAACTGAGCTACCTGATGACCTCTATCAACTCCACAACCTACGCACCTTGGCACTAGATGGCAACAGATTACCTGAGTTGCCTGAAGCTGTTTGCTCTCTACCACATCTGGGTCGTCTCTACTTAGGGGCAAACCGGCTTCAGGGTCTCCCCCCATCCTTTGCACGTCTCCAGACTTTGCGTACTCTGTGGATAGAGCGTAACTTTTTGCACCATTTTCCACGAGTTTTACTGAACATGCCTGCCCTGCGGTGTTTACAGATGGGTGACAACCGTCTTAAGGGTCTTCCAGGAGAAATTGCAACATGTATGCCAGGCCTCAGAGGTCTCTGGCTCTATGCAAATAGACTGGAGCATGTGCCAAAGGTCCTTTTACGCTTACATGGAATAGAGATTTTGGATCTAGATAAGAACAAGATCACAGCATTTCCAGACATGAGTGGCATGAAGGCACTGCGGCTTCTCTCTTATGACCACAACCCTGTGAATACACCACCAAAGGTAGAAGAGACGGTCACGTTGGTTGGTGAGGGTGCCCAGGAGTTTATGGAAGAACGCGAAGAGCGCAGAAAACAGATAGAGGAAGAAGAGATGGAGGAGCGTGAAAGAGAACGGCAAGAGAAGGAGGCACAAAAAATGGAGGACGCAGAAGGAGAGGGCGAAGAGGAAAGGGAGCAAGAAGAACGATTTGAGGAGGAGGTAGAAGAGCAGGGGAGCCACCATGTTAACCATTACTCTGGTGAGCAGGAAGAAGACTACTATCCAGATGAGCAAGGGTATTACCTGGAAGAGGAAGAGGAGGGATATTACCCCAGTGAAGGAGAGAACTACTATGTGAGAGGAATTTATTGAGAGAAAAACTGACTAGCATAAATGTCCAAAAAGTAAAGATTTTTCAGATGGCTTTCCAGTCACAAAGGTGAAAATTTATTTTACATTAAAGGGGGTTTAAAACGTAATGGGGTTGTTCCATGACATACACTTATCCCCTATCCACATGAGAATGTGGACACCATGTTCCTCTGCTTGAATGAAGCAGTGGTCAACCATGCACCATGCTGCTCCACTCAGCTCTATGGGACTATATACTCCCACAAAGCTGAATGGAGTGGCAACATGCATGCGTGACCACCACTCAATTCGAACAAAGGAATATGGGGCCAACATTCTCATGATTGGAGAGGGCCACAATGGTCGTACCCCTGCAGAAGGTCTTGTTGGAGCCCTCTTGGCACCCAGACCCTGGGGCACAGCATCCACTTAGCTAGGCTACTGCTCTCACTTTCCTATAATCAGCCCTTACCAACTGTCCACAGCTAAGTCATTGCTGAGAGTCTGACCTCTGGGACCCCCACCAATAATAATAGATGTTACATGTCCCTCATCTGAATAAAGCGATGGTCACACATGCTCACTACCGTTCATTCAAATCTCTATGGAACTGAGATAGCCAACACAACTTAGTTATCTCTATCAGTCTTGTAGACTTTGAATGAAGTGGTAATGTGCATGTGGGACCACTGAGGGGAAAGTGGGTGATTGATGGGGGTTCCAGAGGTCAGACTCCGAGCAATAAGTCAATTATCATCCGGAAATCCTGTTTAGCATAATCAGGAATATTTCCATTCTCAGACATCAAGCAGAGATCTTGGGATACTTTGAAGAATTGAAGCACAAAGCGTCTACCATGAATCTATATTTGAACCGTTCTCATTGTGCACCAGAGAGGAGACGTCTTATTCACGAGATATATGCTTTCCTTAGATTTTGTTAATCAACGATCGGCAAGTACATTTGATTAATGAACATAAATTAATATTTTCCTGCTTTAATTGCAGCCATTCATTATAATCAGTGTTGTACCAGTGTGAGCACATATTGAAGCTGTAACGTTAACAGTTATTAATGGTGGCGCTAAAATATGCGATCGGTGTGGGTCCGGGCACAGAGACCCTGACTGAGAAAAAAACAGGCTGTGCTCTAGCTTTTACCAGATACAGCACCAAAACAGTGAAAACATTGCATTTTCATGCACCCGCCAAAAGGTGGAGCTTAGGCTACTTTCACACTTGCGGCAGCAGGGTCCAACTGGCTGTTCCGGCGGGGGAACACCGCTGCTGTATCCGTGCTAATGGTAGTGCACAGTGCCGCCAGAAGTCCGCTCCGGTCCCATTCATTATAATTGGGGCGGGCCTGAGGTATGGCCGCAACACCGCAAACAAGAAAACGTGAAAGGGGCCGGAGCGGACTTCCGGCGGCACGTTGGGCTATTATTATCACGGATCCGTCAGGCTGTTCCCCTGCCGGAACAGCCTGCCGGACCCTGCTGCCGCAAGTGTGAAAGTAGCCTTAGATAATTACAGCTTCTATTGCAGAAATAGGAAGTGTATACACTCCTATGCACTGAGCTCCCCCTAGTGGTGGCTTCAGGCAGACACCTTTGTAACATGTGAAGTGAAGCCAGAGATTTATCAGTGTATTTATTCCACCTGTCTGGTGGAAATACACGGAGAAACATGGTGTTCAAAATGAGCGCCAATATTGTAGAACAACCAGTTCCTCCTTTTCTGACATAGAAGACATAAAGTGGGTGAGGCTAGGGACAACCTTTTTATTAATTATAATTTTTTTATAATGTTGCCTGGGAATGTTTGATGCATATGTACTGGGAAATTGGAGTTGCAGGGGGCCCATACGAAGTTTTGCTATGGGGCCCTACGAGATCTGTGTACACCCCTGATTACCAATATTGTAATTGGTAAATTTGGGACCTGCAGGTCCCATCTCAGGAATGTAAAATACCCGCCGAGGAATGCCTACTTGTGAATTTGGCATACTTAAAGAGGACCTTTCACCGATGTGAACTAAGTATACAGACATGGAGAGCGGCGCCCGGGGATCTCACTGCACTTACTATTATCCCTGGGCGCCGCTCCGTTCTCCCGTTATGCCCTCCGGTATCTCCGCTCACTAAGTTATAGTAGGCGGAGATTCCAGTCACTAAGTTATGGTAGGTGGAGTCTGCCCTTGTTCTGCTCTAGCGCTGGCCAATCGCAGCGCAGAGCTCACAGCCTGGGAGGTTATTTTCTCCCAGGCTGTGAGCTCTGCAATGCGATTGGCCAGCGCTACAGAAGAACAAGGGCAGACTCCGCCTACCATAACTTTGTGACCGAAGATACCGGAGGGCATAGCGGGAGAACGGAGCGGCGCCCGGGGATAATAGTAAGTGCAGTGAGATCCCCGGGCGCCGCTCTACATGTCTGTATACTTAGTTCACATTGTCATAATCGGTGAAAGGTCCTCTTTAAATCCAGTCCATTTCCAGCATCCTGAATTCTCCTGGAAAACGCAGAAAATTAGAAAACTCTAGCTGAATTTGCTGTATAACATTACACGGTCAGGTTTCTGCTTGCAGTTTTAGAAGCCAAAATCTGGAGTGGATCGTAAAAGGCGAGAAAGTATAAACGACAGATAGAACTTCTCCTCTTTTTTAAATTCACTCCTAGTGTGACCAAACTCTAAGGGATAAATGTAATGGTGGGAATACCCCTTAAATGTATGCTTACTCCATTGCATGCATGTGACAGGGTGGCGGTATAATTTGTCACAGCTCCCACATGTCTTCTTTCAAGTCAGTGAAAAATGTCAGCTTGCAGACGACAATGTTTCATTGACCCAGCCTCTCGTCTCCTTTTTTTGGGGGGGGGGGACAATTGCACAACTCAGCTTATGCAAACTGATGTGTTCCGTACACCATGCTCTTTATCGCTACAGGAAGCTGATTTTGATAGTATCTCCAGCAGATTCAACAGATGTACCATGATGCTGTGTTTACAAGGGTAAAGTCTATGGCAATGTCATGCAAGGATATCCAGAGCCCATATTCAGTCTGCAGAGAACATGAATACAACAGCATTAAATTATAGTACACCAATATGCTATATACATTTGCAGAAGAACATACTACTAATTGTCACCCAGTCCCGGTAATGTCTAACCACTGATTTCCTTAGTTATTCTGAACCTAACTATCCTGTCGACTGTCTGGTTAGTATTAGGATAGACAGTGGCATAACTAGAAATGTCTGGGCCCCACAGCAAATTTTTGAATGGGAACCCGCACAACAACTTATTCGCAACCCCCTCTTCCCTTGCAACCCCCACTCTTGTGGCTAGTCAAGATCAGAGGAGGCCTGGCAGCCGCTCTGTCCGTTTCCTACCATGTCTCTGTAATAATACTGTTGAGGGGGCACCAACAATAAAATCTTTTAGTCCTCCTGAGTGGGCCCCTTCTGAGTTTGGGCCCCAAAGCAGTTGTTTTCCTGCTTCCCCTATAGCTACGCCCCTGATGATAGACCCCCTTCTTCAAGGAACTGTCTACTTGAAGAGACAACCCCAATGAAGGCGTCCCATATTATCTAAAGCCACCAATCTGAAGCTCATAACCATGTTTGTCAACCATAGAAGTCCATAGATCTTTGTTAATTAGCCAAAGTTAAAGAGGTTGTCTGGCCATTTTGATTTTTTTTTTTTTAAAGGCTTGGTATGATGTCATATAATAATAGAAGTCATAGTCACCTTACCCCCGTGCCACTCGCCCCGCCAATCTCTTATCCACATTTGTTGTTAAAGGGGTTTTCTGGGACTTAGATATTAATAAAGTATCCTCACGATATTAGGAGTCCGACACACCGCATCCCCACTAATCAGCTTTTTATGCAGCCACCGATGCTGGAAATTATACAGTTGACTGAGCAGGAATCAGACAGCTCCATATAAAGTGTAGTGGCTGTGTTGGGGTACTGCAGCCCCACTGTCATTTCATTGAATGGGAGCTGAACTTGAGTTTGCTGATGCTGAAGTGTGGCCTTTTGCTTCTGGCTCCATCCACTGCAGTTGGCGGCTGTTCGGTGGCGGTGCTGGGTGTTGGACACACACCAATCTGATATCGATGACCTATTCTATCTATTGCTGCCGCGACTGACCCCAGAATGACAGAAAAATTAAGAAGGTTTGGATTTTTTATTTTTTTTGTGATTTTGGGGTCATGGTCGCGAGCAGCTTTGTGAGTTGCGCTGCAACCCCCATTCATTTCAATTGCCTCAGTGCTACACAGCGTTCCTTGGTCAAGCAACGGGCGTTGCAGCCAAGTTTCCCATCTAGCCCTAGCCTTACGCTGGGTTCACACCTGAGCGTTCTGAAAGGAGCGCTCTGTATGCGTGATTGTACGGGCGTTTACAAGCGCGCATACAGAGACAAGCGAACGCTCATTGTCGCGCGTTCCCGAAAGTCTATGTACGGGAACGCGCGACAAACGCCCATAAAAACGCTCAAGTACTTGTTTGAACGTCGGGCGTTTTACAGCGCGATCGTACGCGCTGTAAAACGCCCAGGTGAGAACCATTCCCATAGGGAAGCATTGGTTTCTCCTTGTTGAGCGTTTTACAACGCGTAGGAACGCGCTGTAAAACGCTCAGGTGTGAACTGGGTGTTAGAGATACAGAAGTAGCAGTCACACCTAGAGCTTGGTGGCTCAGACTCTTTACCGGGTGGGTGGAGGCCTGCTACAAACTATGTATAAAAAAAACTGATTGGCTGCGATTTATTTAACACTATTTCATTATATTAATAAATTAAATATGTTGTTATTTCATTATACCATTTATGTCTTTACTTAGTTTTACATTTCACTAGTTGCAACTACCTGCAAAAAAGCTTATTTTGAATAGTTATGCAATATGTAAAACTACCAGCAGAGGGTGCTGTGGGTTAGGCAACATATGTACTGTATATACTCTATGTACTGACTGACTGAATCGGGAGCTTCACAGAGTGGTCTCCGCATGTTCTCATTGCTATTCACTGCACTCTCTCTTTTTTCGCCTTCATCCCTCTCCGTCGTGTTCACTATGAAAACCTCTCATCTCTCCACTCCCTGCTTGGTGTGATCTCTTTTAACTTCACAACTGCCCTCTAGTTTATATTCCTTGTCTGTCGCTGTTTCACCCTCCTGTATGTATTATCTATGGTAGGAGCCTCCCGCAGGCCCCGTCATCTCACTACTGACATTGGGCACTCCCATAAATGACCTCCACAAGTGCACCTCTCATTGTCCTTTTTTTTTAGACTGTTGTCTGTCTCTCTCCTGTTTATGCTTTCTTATGTTTTTCTCCTTGGGTCTGGAATCCTTATTTTTGAAATGTCTCCAGGAGACCGTCTCTTCTCTTCCATCTGTAGTCCTCTCACCATCTGTCAGAGGCAGCTTCTTCAAATGAATAAATAAATATTTCTAAAATGCAAACTCTCAGAATGGCTAGAAAACAATTTAGAGGGACATGATTTGTGACCAGATGCGGATGAGGGTCTTCTTCATGCAATGCAAAATGGAGTGTGGACCCGAAACAGAAGAGAAATTTAAAAGGGAAAATCTTCTACTTTGTGATCAAGTGCCATTTCTTCCCCTAAAACAACGCACGCAAAATATTGCACCAAAACTGCACCCTGTGGTAGTTGACCAGTGGCATACACTGAGAAGGAACCCAAGAGCAAAGATGAAATTGGATCCTCATTATAGTATTCATTCCCCTTTTACCCCTTTTACACTCCTTTGGCTCAAATCCCCATTATTGTACCTCGTTTGCTATCAATAAAATTCTATATGTTCTTTATGTTCTCCCCACCTAATAGTGAAGGAGACCAGGAGTGGGCCCCTGTATCCAAGTGCTCCATAGTAGCTGCATTGTCTGCCTGTAGGAGATTGCACCTGTAAGAGGTTTGGGAATAACCCTAGCCCCTCTTATAAAGTAGGGCACCACAAAAGAAGGTACTGCACTAGGATGGTTGAAATGCTCACTGTGCTCAGGCCCTCGACTTAGCTGAATAGTCGAGGTAGTGGTACAGGCAGTCTATGATGCCGTATCGATACATCGCATGCACCATATACACTCACCTAAAGAATTATTAGGAACACCTGTTCTATTTCTCATTAATGCGATTATCTAGTCAACCAATCACATGGCAGTTGCTTCAATGCATTTAGGGGTGTGGTCCTGGTCAAGACAATCTCCTGAACTCCAAACTGAATGTCAGAATGGGAAAGAAAGGTGATTTAAGCAATTTTGAGCGTGGCATGGTTGTTGGTGCCAGACGGGCCGGTCTGAGTATTTCACAATCTGCTCAGTTACTGGGATTTTCACGCACAACCATTTCTAGGGTTTACAAAGAATGGTGTGAAAAGGGAAAAACATCCAGTATGCGGCAGTCCTGTGGGCGAAAATGCCTTGTGGATGCTAGAGGTCAGAGGAGAATGGGCCGACTGGTTCAAGCTGATAGAAGAGCAACGTTGACTGAAATAACCACTCGTTACAACCGAGGTATGCAGCAAAGCATTTGTGAAGCCACAACACGCACAACCTTGAGGCGGATGGGCTACAACAGCAGAAGACCCCACCGGGTACCACTCATCTCCACTACAAATAGGAAAAAGAGGCTACAATTTGCACGAGCTCACCAAAATTGGACTGTTGAAGACTGGAAGAATGTTGCCTGGTCTGATGAGTCTCGATTTCTGTTGAGACATTCAAATGGTAGAGTCCGAATTTGGCGTAAACAGAATGAGAACATGTATCCATCCTCTGATGGCTACTTCCAGCAGGATAATGCACCATGTCACAAAGCTCGAATCATTTCAAATTGGTTTCTTGAACATGACAATGAGTTCACTGTACTAAAATGGCCCCCACAGTCACCAGATCTCAACCCAATAGAGCATCTTTGGGATGTGGTGGAACGGGAGCTTCGTGCCCTGGATGTGCATCCCTCAAATCTCCATCAACTGCAAGATGCTATCCTATCAATATGGGCCAACATTTCTAAAGAATGCTATCAGCACCTTGTGGAATCAATGCCACGTAGAATTAAGGCAGTTCTGAAGGCAAAAGGGGGTCCAACACCATATTAGTATGGTGTTCCTAATAATTCTTTAGGTGAGTGTATATTGCATGTGTGCCACACGGGGGGGATACTGTAGTGCAAGTGCACTTTGGACATTTGTGGACATTTGCCCCTATTGCTTCTATGCAAAACCGTCAACTCCCTACTTTATTGCACTTTGAATGGTTAACTTGCACTGTGATTTATGCTGTTTTGTGCACTTATATTGTTATATAGCTGAATTGAATTTTATATGTCTGCTATAATATATTCTGTTCCTTTGCACATTATTACGCTATACCTGCACTACAATGTTGAAAGGGTTAATGAGCAGCCAGCTAAGGCTACTTTCACACTGGCGTTTTGGTTTCCGTTCAAGGATCTAATGCATTCTGAATGGATAAGGATCTGCTCAGAATGCATCAGTTTGGCTCAGTTCCACCTCCATTCTGCTTTGGAGGCGGACACCAAAATGCTGCTTGCACTGAGCCAAACGGATCCGTTTTCACTGACACAATCTGGCACAATAGAAAACTGATCCGTCCCCCGTTGACTTTCAATGGTGTTCAAGACGGATCCGTTTTGGCTATGTTAAAGATAATACAAACGGATCCGTTCTGAACGGATGCATGCGGTAGTATTATCTGAACGGATGCGTTTGTGCAGATTCATAACGGATCCGCACCAAACGCGAGTGTCAAAGTAGCCTAAGGCTACATGCACACGACCGTATGTGTTTTGCGGTCCGCAAAAAAAAGGATGACGTTCCGTATGGCATCCGTTTTTTTTGCGGATCCATTGTAATAATGCCTATCCTTGTCCGCAAACTAGAAAAAAATAGGACATGCACTATTTTTTTGCGGAGCAACGGAACGGACATACTGATGCGGACAGCACACGGTGGGCTGTCCGCGTTTTTTGCGGACCCATTGAAATGAATGGGTCCGCATCCTATCCGCAAAAAAACCGGATCGGACACGGAAACAAAATACGGTCGTGTGCATGAGGCATAATACTGAGAGACTTTGGGACTTTCCACCTATGGAAAGTTTTGGAGGGGAAAAAAAACAAACAACCTGTTCTTTTGTCTGCCTGGTTTAGTTCTGTTGTTTATATGTGGAAAAACTGCTTAGTCATTCCCTTAGACTTGCAGTGAAGTCTATGAAAAACTGAAATTTTAACATTGTTTCGGTTGAGAGCCGTTGCTCCACTCCACTCCTCCGACTTGAAGATTCTAGTTTAGCTAGGAACTGTATATAAGAAGAGCAGTCAGAGCTTGTGGTGGTCTGCAGATAGGGAGCAGTGTTTAATAGAAGAGACTCTGCCAGACTGCACAAGTGACCAGAAGAAGACGCCCGTCTGCTGAGTGCAATGCAAACCAGAGGGAGAGTGAGTTCTTGCCACTAAGACTGTGCTCTAATTTAGAGACTTTTCTCACGTCCTTGTAAGTCTGTAACCACTAAGCCTCTTGCCTGTTAAAAAGCTGTTGTAACCATTAAGTTTGATGCCCTGTGAGAGTCAAGTAAAGTTCACCATGTTTAAGTTACAACTGTGTCAGCCTAATGCCTCCTGCACACAACCATATCTGTTTTTGCAGTCTACAAATCGTGAATCTGCAAAACATGGATACCGGCAGGTGCATTTCGCATTTTGCAGATTGGTACGTCCTGCCCTCTGTTAGAAATGCCTGGGTCCGCATCCCATCTGTAAAAAATACGGATCGGATATAGACCAACACTATGGTCATGTGCATGAGGCCTAATTCCTTCCACCAGGGGAACCACATGCACCATTTAGGGTCAAAAATATACTTTTGGTAAGTGAGCCACCACAACCTACCACTATTTTTTATACTTTTGGTAAGGTCTGACCCTCTTAAACACCCTCGCTACTACAAAACACATGAGACAGATGCCGGTTTGTTTTAATAAAAAGGCATTGAGCTTGCCACTTTTGCATGTGCGTGTGTTAATTCTGTACTCTGCTTGCAAAATTTTCATTGTGCTCCTAGAAGTTGTGTATACTGGAAAGTCACCAATGATTTTAAACCGAGTGTGTGGCCATGTAAACAGAAAACACCCAAAAATGTTAATAAATATAACATTTATTGAATTCCATATAATAAAAAGTATAATGATACAATCACAGAGATACGGTTAAAAACGGATACCATATAGCAGCATGTGGCAAGTCACACATAAAAGCATACAGCGATCTATGCGTCGGGCGAAATGTACGTCAGGGAGTTGCTGGAGGTCACACTATATCATTTCATGTTTCTATGTTTGTTCCACTTATTATACTTATTACTTTTGAGTCTAGCCTTGTGCTTAACCTATCTTATATTGTGGTTTATACAGTTGCGTTGGTTATCCACCATGCACTAATATGATATGGCCATTGGGTCTGCCTGCTTTGTAGGTTCGCTAGGGAACTTTTAACCTAGCTATATAAATCATCCTGACTTTCAGGATTAGTGCACTGATGGATATGGGCCCCTCTGATTAGTGGACTTTTACAGGTGTTCTTTGATACGCATAGATCGCTGTATGCTTTTATGTGTGACTTGCCACATGCTGCTATATGGTATCCGTTTTTAACCATATCTTTGTAATTGTATCATTATACTTTTTATTATAGGGAATTCAATAAATATTATATTTATTTACGTTTTTGGAGTGTGGCTTTTTGGGTATACTGCAAAGTGCAAAAGTATATTGTCATCATGTCATGTATGCAGTCACTATGTATTCCTGTAAGCACATAATAATTATAGGCCATATTTCACAGCCACCACTAGATGGAGCTGGTGTCACCCTCTAGATAAGGAGAGGAGTGAGTGTAGTGAGAGTCAAATATCAGTTCAGTCTGAGAAAGTGAAGTGTTATAGGAGGCACAAAGATGTGAAGCTGACACCCTAGCCACCTCTGGAATCAGGTACCAGCCAGAAGGAGGCCTGATGGAGAAAGGAACAACTACCAAAAGCAGGCCAGATGTAATAGAGGGGTGTAGTGAAAGTCTGGTAGAGGTAACTTGTCTAAAAGGACTTATGGACACTACAGTGCCCATGTTCAGGAGTTGCCTCTGGTGCCTGAGCATACCAAATTACAGTTTGGCCCACTGTGAGAATCTCCACATCCCAAGGTGGATCCTGTGGAAGTTTCCTGTAAGTACAGCAACCTGTTTAAAGAATGGAGCAGAGGAGTTTGCCTACTGTTAGTTAGAAACACCCTGCTGGTTACCAGAAGTAAAGTCTACAACCCAGGCCCGGCTGCTGGTGTGTACACATCCGTTAGGAAAGTGCATGATCAGGAAGATTACCTAAAACATCTAAAGAGACACTGGTTTGGCCTATGGTTATCTGTGTAGCTGTGACATCTGTACCATCTGAGGAGACTGCATTTCTGTGTAACATCAGCTGGTCCATGACAAGTAAGACCTGTCCTGAACTGTCTGCATCTGTAGCTTGAGGAAAGAACTGTTTGCTGTTAACCTGGACTCATTATTTCCATCCTACATTTGCAACGCATGGTGTTGGCGTCATGACAACCAGGACCCTGCCTTCCACTGTGAAACATCAACCTCAAGGGCACCTCAACTACCATCAGGCAGGAGAATCCCAGAAGCAGAGTGTGCCCCCAACAGAAGAACTGGTGCGCCCTTCCTGTCACTGCTCGCCGGCCCAGGGAGCTTCAGGAACCCATGAGTACGACTATTGCACTCATCCGGCCACCCACACTAATGCATGCCTCTGCGCCAGCTTGGTCGCTGCAATTGCAAGTTTTTTAACTGTCTCGTACAGAAAAGATTACATTTTGCTACTGCTGCTCTTTAGCCTAGACTTCTTAATGGGCACTGCAATGGTGAACAGCTGCAAGGTGACACCAATGTGTAGGTACCATATGGTCCTTGTGTGGTGCCAGTCAGCTTCAAGTGCTGCTATTTGGAATAGTTTGCAGGCACTAATGTAACTACTGTAGCTCTCGGCAATAATACTGAAACCACATAAATGCCTTATCTACTTTGGTATATATGGTTAGCATATGATTATACTGTGCTTTTATGCTTCCATTACTGAACAGAAACTAATAATTATTATGGCTCCAAAAAGGCAGGTACTTGGCCCCCATGCAGGTATATATTGCTTTAGTAGAAGTGCATTTGCCTTCTGCCAACTTAAAAGGACCATTCATCTGTAGGACTGAGGTCATTTCGAAGCTGATTAATCCAGGATAGAATGATTTAAAGGTGTATTCCAGTTAGAACAAGTCATTCCCTATGCACTGGATAGGGATTAACTGTTATATCGCTGGGGTCAAGTGCTGGGACTGCCGATACAGTTATTTTTACAGTGGTGATTAAGGGGCTTTATTCCTAGACTGCCATTTTTCTACAGCGGCCTAGAATAAGCACTGCACGGGTCTCCTGTGCAGCAGAAAGCGGGAACTCAGGTCTAACAAGAAGCGTCAATCCGGCCTATTTATCCCTTAGATGCCGTGGTCAATAGCGACTGTGGCATCCAAGCAGTTACAGAGGGAGTGGACGCCCTCTGTCTTCCACCCCACAAATGAGATGACAAGGTGCCAATGACTCTGCACAGCAGGCTGGGACCTAAGGAAAGCCCCAGCCCGGCAGTGTATTTTACCTGGCCTCTCCTCTCTGGCACAGCCTGTTGCTGACTGCCATTATAGCACTGACTGATAATTGTCCAGAGAATTGTAGAAGCAATCAAAAGATCAGCTATTAAAGTCTCCTCGTGGGACTATTAAATGGTTTAAAAAAAAGTTTTACTAAATAAAAAATGCCCAAGTTAATAAAAAAATACACCTTTCTTTCATTTGAAATTGCCACATCCCTAACAACCCGCAGTACACAATTATCGTAATTTATCCCATGCGGTGAATGCCGTAAAAGGAAATAAAAACAATGTTTCTTGCATGTTTGCCGCCATAGAAATGGAATAAAAAGTGATTAAAGTGTTATTTATCTGATACCAATGAAAACTACAAGTTGACCCGCAAAAATCAAGCCATTAGACAACTCTGTGGAAAGAAAAATAAAAAAGTCTTTGGATGCCGCAATGTACAGATGAGCAAAGTTTTGAAAAATTTGATTCGGCAAACTTCGCCGAAGTTACCCAAGAAATTTGATTTGTTACGAATCACTATAAATCAGGTATACCCAGACCACTCTTAGGGTATGGCCACACAGAGTGGCTGTGCTGTGGGTTGGTTGCGGCCATGCTGCGGTGAAGAAATGCGCAGCCATTCCCACTTCTCCAACCCCACCGCTCTCCTGACGTACAGGGGGGAGCCCTTCTTTAACCATCTGCTTTTCCTCCTTTTCCACATCATCTTATATCGATGAGAATATGTCATCAGGAACATCCAGCGCCTCCTCTCTCTGCATCTTGCTGACTTTTCTAGGACATGGAGAATTTAAAGGATGATTTGGAAGAAGTAAAGCCAGCAAAAGATGAGGATAGTCATCATTATGACCTGGCCCCTCTAAGGGGTGCAGATCGGATGGTATTGGTTGGCACGCTGGCACCGGAATAATAAAGCCTTCCATCTTATTGGTATTGAATTACATTTACAGCTGATGTAGCAATAAGTAAATGTAGGATATCCAAAGAAAAGGCAGCCCTCCAACTGTGGTGAAAGGTGATGACCCGTTTATTCCCTGGCAACGTTTCAGCCCACACAATGGGGCCTTTGTCGTTGTCATTGTGTGGGCTTAAACGTTGCCAGGGAATAAGCGGGTCATCACCTTTCACCACAGTTGGAGGGCTGCCTTTTCTTTGGATATACTATACTTGAGGAAAGGTTGTCCACCTTTCCATTGGAT